>NC_090450.1:585330606-586589678 GCF_031143425.1 Pleurodeles waltl
AGGTCTGTGGTGGTGTGCAGCTTGCCTACTTACTCATGGGCAAGAATAAGATTTAGCCCAGATGCCTATGAGGGTGTCAGTCAGGGCTTCCTTGAATGGCAGCAAGGGCCCAGGCAAGGTCTGCCCAGGCTACAGAATTTCAGTGAGCACATTTGGTTGTTACTTCAACTGACATCAACTGACTAGAGGGAGAATCCAGCACAAAACAAGAATACACTGTTCCTAATAGAGGAAAGTGAAAGAAAAACACAGGGCAACCCTTAGGTTAGAAGCTAGTGCCTTCACACATCCCATCGGATGTCATGCTTCATCATCGGGCAAGTTCCTCGTCAGACCGGCGCTGCAAAGTCTGACGGGCACCCCTGAACTCTTTGCCGGAGATCTTTTCTCAGTAGCACTGTGCCGAAAAAGGATGTCAAGTAGTTAGTGCACCTATTCCAGGCACCACTTAAGCGAGGAGAGAGAAGAAATGGCAAACAGAAAAGGTTAAAACTGGCTCAAAACCCTAGCAGGACACCAAATTTTAATGGACAAAAAAGGGTGATGGCCAAGATAAAAACAAGGAGGAGAGTGAGGGATGTGATAATGCTCAAACCACTCTCACGCTATACCTAGAAATACGGGTTGAGGAATTAACCTAAACCCTAAGGCAAAGGGTCAACATGTTTCGTGTCTGAACGGTCCAAAGGGATCCACCAACACTTCATCAGGACCAACAAATCTATCTCAATATTTCTCCTAAAAAAATATAATTACGAGGTACAATTTGTCCACACTGACAGTATTAAACTCCAGTCACTTACAGTAAGGCTGCACGTCAAGCTAGTCTAATTCAAGGGTCAACCGTCCCATCGAAAGGATCGGGTGTCATAGTAAAACACGCGCCCAGAGGAGAGCAATAACATTCAGAGTCGTAGCTCCTCAGCCCAGGACCTACCCGCAGCCGTGTTCCTGGCCTCCTGCAGGCCCAGACAGTAAATTATCATCATCATATTGTGGAGAAATTCTTCACCCTCATCTCCATCATTGCCAAAGGCTGGCTGGCTGTGCTCAGAATCTGATCCAAAAAGTTGCGGGGGTTGGAGGGAAATCGAGAGAGAGGAGCACCTAAATGTTCTTGTGACTTCTCAGAAGGAGAGTGGTGAGACTGGGTCAAGGCCCGCTTGGATTTCGTAACTTTTTAAAATTTTATTTTTATAATTTTGACTTACCTGAAGATCTGTTGAGGGAGCAGAAAGAGGACTTCCTATGGTATGTTATAGTATGGTATTTGCCGACATACAGCTTGGCTTTGCGATCCTGACTCACCTTCAGGTGCATAAAGGCACACTTCGCAAGACTTGGAGTCGAGGCCCAAATCCAAACACCAGAGAAATACCTCATGGGTATACGTCACAGACATCTGCTCGCAGCAGTCCGTACAATGCTTAAAAGCTATAGTTGTAGGAATGGACATGTGCCCCTGCGCACTTGAATAAAAATAACAAAAAACCTCTAGCTGTCTTTTCCAGGCACTGCAAGATCAACTTGAAGCCACACAACACCACTTACCAGCATACAAGTGCTATGCTTAAAAATCTTCCGGATCCAGTCTGGCAACTCGGGATATTTTGAAGGTGAGTAATCTGAAGTTAGAAGTATCTATGAGAACATTCCATACAAAGCCATGGGGGAAAGCCTCAAATTTAAAAGAACTGAATTCACATTAACTAGAGCTTTGGACCTGCAGCAGCTCCAACTGGATGGGGAACCATCACCACACAGCTCTGCAACACTCTAAGACTGAAGGTCAAAGACTTGAGAAAGAGAATGTGAGAGATTTATGAATAAGCGTCACATGAGCAAAGAAAAGTTAAAGCACATGCTATTTTTGGCACAGACAGGGTCGCACTGAACCTTGCCTAAAAACTTTTAAAGAGGAATATATGTGCTGTGTAGGAGGAAGGGGGACTGGACTCAACAATGCTTCATTGTTCATTTGGAATATTACACCATCTTAATAAGCTCCTTCCTGTCTGCCTACTGGCCACTCCCAAATCAATTAAGCAAACAGTCAACAAAACTACTCACAAAATATCTTGCTTCTCATATCACACCAAACAAGCAGTCCCCCTGCTGTTCCTTCTCCATATCAGTACGTCACAAAATATAGTCAACTTCAAACAGTACAATTCTGAAGGAGACTCACAACAAGGCCATGTCTCAAAATGACCTGCCAGACGTTGACACCTTCCCTTCTATCATACCCTCTTATTCACTTCTGTCACTCCATTCTCACTGCTCCTTACATCAGTAATGTCCCTTATTAGTCCTGTCTGCTCTGGCCACTCAATATTAACCCTCAAAAACATCATGGACATTTCAATGTCCCACCTCAATGCCCCTAAACACTGTCCATCCAACTGACTGATTAAATTAACTTATATCACATACACTACCCTTGTGCGTCATGCTTACCCGGACACTGACCAGCCATCATTTATGGCTCACCATTGATCTTCAATGTCCCTTTATGTCTCAGTACAAAATGTTTCCATCAATATCAACTTTCACTCCAAGAAACAGCCAGCCTCCAACCATTGTTTGCCTCTGCCCAATGCCCCCTGCCACAGCCCACCCAGTCACACCACTCTATAAGTCTTTGCTATTTGCTGTCTCTTGAACAAAAGTAAATATCAGAACAATTAAAACAGTAGAGCTACCTGTAACGCCTGCTCCTGAATGTGTTCAAACATTTCAATTTCGTTCGCAATCTCATCATCTTGGCTTTCATGAAACTGCTCTTCTGTCTTTTCATCCCATCCATCATGATTGTCTATTGATGAGAAAACGAGGGGTACATCAGTTAGGGACATAAAGACAGATTGAGCGAAGTCCTTACATTAAGAAACATAGAACAGGTTGTTGCACATGAACAGAACAATGGCACTACACACAGGTGAACAAATCAAGAGACAGACCTACAGTCAGTCTCACTGACCAATGACTCAATGGGTAAAGGAGGGATCACCCAACACTGCCAACAAGAGGACCACCATATGGCAAGACATGAACATCTGTAAAAAGGCCAGAGGGAGAGGGACAGTAATAAAAGCTGTGAGCAAAAACATATGGTGGAGCTCCCCAAAGGGATTAAAGAGCGTCTGCAATAAGAGGGGAGGCAACATAGATAAAGAAATTAGAAAGAGATTAGAGGAGCATCAGAACAGAGACAGGAGAGTGACATTAAAAAGATGGGAGGGAGGAAGAGAGCATCAGGAAAAATAGAGGAGAGAGAGTGTAAGTAAAAGAGATAGAGAATGTCTGAATTAATGGGGCAGCGCGTCGGTGGAGATGAAAGAATATGTCACTAAAGAAAGAGGAGACATGGTCAGAAAAAAAACACAAAAACTTTCGGTAAAGAGCAAAACAGAGTATAAGGAAAGGAAGAAAGAAAATGAGGATTTCAACGATCAGCAGCAATAAATCCTCAGTTAAGAGAGCAGTGAGAATGTCAGTAAGCAGCAACATCATCAGAGAAAAAAAGCAGTGAATTAGAAGAGGAAGCAATTAGCAAGTATAAGGAAAAACAAAGCAAACACCAGAAAAAGAGCAAGGAGAGAGCATCGACAAAGTAATGGGTAAACTTGAAAAAAATTAGTAATGAGAACGCTACAGTAAGGGGGAGACACAAAGAGTTGGTAAAGAGATCTGTAAAAGATCAGAAATATAACATCAATACAGAGAACAGTCTTAGAGCATCACTGGCGGACAGTGAGAAATTATTACTTAAGGGAGTCTTGAGGGCACAAGTTAAGATAGCAGTATGCGAATGCTGACAATACAGCAGAGCTAGTTTACCAATCATGACAGCAGCAAGGGTGAGGACGAAAAAGAGCAAAAAGTAAACACCAGGAAAGAAGAGACCAAGAGGATTTATTTATGCTCATTATCAGTGAAACTGATATTTGCTTAATTACGCAGGTTTAAATGATTTTTTTGTAAAAGTAAGCAGTGCTCGGATACAAGAGCGCTACGCCTTAGGTAGAGTATGGAGCCTCAGTGAAGCAAGGAGCACTGTCAGGATAAGAGTGGAATGCAGCTTAAGTAAACAGTGCAGCGAGTGTCAGTATAGAGCGCACTGACAGGATCAATAAAGAGAACCAGCATTAGAAGAAATCAAAAAACGTCAGAGGGTAGTAGTGAGTCAGTAGAGCAGGACGCATCAAAAGAAAGAACAGAAAGGAGCCAACACTAATGACAGAGCAGACATCATCAAAGGAGTGTACAGATTATCAAGAGAGCAGGCAGGATGAATAAAGCGCGGTGAGAGTGAGAAAATACATTACTTACAAAGTCTTAGTAAATGTCAAGGTGATGGCGTCACCAACAGCAGTAAATGGATTGAGAAAGAGAAGTGAATGTGTTCGTAAAGTGAGCATTAAGTGCGTCGGCCAAGAAATCAATACTATGAGTAACAACAGCAGTGCAGGTAGGTCGCATACAATTAAGTCAGGACAACAAAGAGAACAGCCATGTCTCAGAAACAAATCATCACAGGTACGAGCCTTAGTAAAAAAAGAGCATAAAGGCATCAATAAAGCAATGTTGGGTACAAGCGTGCATCACATATTTCCCTTCAGACAACAGTGTTGATGAACTCGGTGTAGTGGCGCATGATCGTCAATTAAACAGCCAAGGGCAGGAAGAATAACATGCTGCCCTAGGCAAAAGCTGCCCAGAATAGCTAGGTTTCGAGATTTTACTAAGCTTCGACTGCGTCTTTAACCTACATTAAAAGTTATAGATTATTTAAAAAGTTTTTGCCAACACAGTTTTGGCCCATCAAAAAAGATATCAACATAGTATTTACACAAAAAAGCTCAGTAAAACCAAGTCTGAAGGACACGGTAGAGTGGAAAAAAAGGGATAAACAAGTACTGGAGTTGCCAATAAGTCTGGTGTTGAATGCCAGCTTTTTGGGTTTGACAATGGTTCTTTTGTATCGTCGTGGTTTTTGCAAAACATAATTGTGACGGAAGCTGCCAGCCCACCTCAACAATAAAAAAAGTTGCTAAGAGCAAAAACATTTTTTCTAACAAAAAGAACTCATTATCACACTTTGGCCCTCATTCTGACCTTGGCGGGCGGCGGAGGCCGCCCGTCAAAGTCCCGCCGTCAGGTTACCGTTCCGCGGTCGAAAGACCGCAGCGGTAATTCTGACTTTCCCGCTGGGCTGGCGGGCGGTCGCCTTCAGACCGCCCGCCAGCCCAGCGGGAAAGAGGCTTCCACGATGAAGCCGGCTCGGAATCGAGCCGGCGGAGTGGAAGCTGTGCGACGGGTGCAGTTGCACCCGTCGCGTATTTCACTGTCTGCGCAGCAGACAGTGAAATACATGTAGGGGCCCTCTTACGGGGGCCCCTGCAATGCCCATGCCAGTGGCATGGGCACTGCAGGGGCCCCCAGGGGCCCCGCGACCCCCCCTACCGCCATCCGGATCCCGGCGGTCGGACCGCTGGGATCTGGATGGCGGTAGGGGGGGTCGGAATCCCCGCGGCGGTGCAGCAAGCTGCGCCGCCGTGGAGGATTCAATGGGGCGGCGGTACACTGGCGGGAGCCCGCCAGTGGTGCCGGTCCGACCGCGGCTTTACCGCCGCGGTCGGAATCCCCATTGGAGCACCGCCGGCCTGTCGGCGGTGCTCCCGCGGTCCTCCGCCCTGGCGGTCTTTGACCGCCAGGGTCAGAATGAGGGCCTTTGTGTGTGGAAGTTAGCAATAGCTGAGGAGGGCTAACCCACTGCACTAATGGTCTGGAGTCTGTGTAGGCGTTGTTTGGAGATTCCAGCATAGAGAGTGTTGCCGTAGTCTAGCCCGCTGGTGATGACAGCTTACGTGACAGTCCACCCGGTGTTCTATGGCAATCATTTGAATATCTTTTGCAGCATGCATAGGATGTGGAAGCAGGAGGAGCATGCTGCATTGACTTGAGCCATCATGTTGAGCTTGTCATCTACAATCATCCCTGGATTTTTTGTGTGGTCTGTGGGTGTTAGTCCGAGCTCCAACTGCCCACCAGGCAGAATCCTGTGGGGAGGTCGTGTTGCAGAAGACCATTACTTTTGGCTTGTCGGAGTTGAGCTTCAGGCAGTTGGTTTGCATCCTGGCTGCTACCATGGTCATGCAGTTGGTCCTGGTGGTGTTTGTCTTGTCCGTCAGGGAGAGAATGAGTTGGGTGTCATCAGCATAGATGATCGGATGATGTTGGTGAGCGGTGTCATGTATATGTTAAAAACAGTGGGGCTGAGGGATGATCCCTGTGGGACACCACATATCAGTTTATTGGTCTCTGATGTGAAGGGTGGCAGCATGACACTTTGGATTCTTCCTGTGAGGCAGGAACAGATTTGTTTGGGAGTGGATCCTTGAATGCCAGTATCGTGGAGGCTTCTGATTAGAGTATTGTGGGAGACAGTGCTGAGGGCTGCAGAGAGGTAAAGAGAGTTAGATAGGAAAGGAAGGCGAAAACCAGTAAAGGCCCGCAAACAGAAGAGGATTTGCATTGGGGAGGAACACTCCACCTCCCAAAAAAATAAACTGAAAAAAAAACTGAGAGAAAAGAGTTTATGCAATTCAAATAAGAAGAACTGCAGGAAAACGTTTTGAAATCAGACATTTGTACACTGCATTCTTCAAACTTATCATTTTGAGGATGGGAGTTTGTCAACTAAGCTATTCGTCCATATCATACATAACTGGAAGTAGCAGGAGTTACTATCTGCCAATTTAATGTATCTGTAATCAACCTCAGAGAGATGAGAAGGGAAGTCACACATCTACCTGGATTTAAACTTGTGACAGGTCACTAACAGATGTAAGCAGTGTGCAATATATATTATTGGCTTATCTGCTTGAAACTCTTTTGAAACGAAAGTGAACCATTAAGAGATTTATTTCTCTAGGCCACGATCTCACTTAAAGAGCTTTGTGCACTTATGTTTTTGGTTTCACCTGTGTCTGTTCTATCAGATGTAGACTCTCTTCCACTCATTGCCTAGTTGAAGGTCGTTTGGACTCGTTCAGGATTTTCATGCAGTCATTTAGCAGACCTAGGTTACTGTGATGCAGGTACACAGGGCTCTTGGTAAGAGGCGGTCAAGCTCAGTGTTGGCTGGTGGGTGTGGAAGATCTTTTCAGCCATCTAGATGGAAGTCTTCTTTGTGACTGCAGCAACAGGCAAAGGAGGAACGGATATCACCACTGCTCTAGGATTTAAAGACTAGATGGACTAATTTCCATAATGTTAATATGAAACGTCTTCCGTTGAGGGAGACATTTCCTCTAAGTTGACAAGCTGCAAATATAGGTCCCCACTTTTTAATTAATGAGTCTATCACAATGGCTTGCACTTAAGGAGGTTTCAGAACTGGAAGTGCCGTATTTGCATGTCCGCTTGCAGCTTACGTGCCAAGTTGTCTTTGCCATGCACTTGGAGAATGTTAAAAGAGCTGACTTCAAATCAAAAGGAATGACCTTGTACAGTCGGGGCTCACAATTGAAAGGAGTTGTAGCCAAACAGTAGAGCTGTTGAAGGTGGAACTGGGAAACCAGGTTTAAATCTCACCTCTAGCCCTACATCATGTGATTCTGAGCGAATCACTTAACCTCCCATTGCCCACAATATGTAACATCATTTCAAGTAAATGCCCGGTGAGCAAGTAAAGTGTTCTAATACCCTTGGTCCAAGTTTGCGCTATATAAAACTGCAAAAATAAATAAAACATTAGGCCTCATCTGCGTTTGGCACACATTTGAATCTACAAACATGCACTCTGTACATCCATGGACCCAAACCAGTCTCCCTGATCTAAACATGCTAAGGAGCCACCATTCTCCTATGACCAATTTGTTGGCGAACATTAGATCTAGAATAGGATGATACTCCAACCATAGATCTTTTTCCATATCAAATACGTTTTGGGAGTCGATGGTTGTAAGGAAATGCCTCCTTCGCATGGTTACCCCCTGACTTTTTGCCTTTGCTGATGCCAAGTTATGATTTGAAAGTGTGCTGAGGCCTGCTAATCAGGCCCCAGCACCAGTGTTCTTTCCCTAACCTGTACCTTTGTCTCCAAAATTGGCACACCCTGGCATCCAGGTAAGTCCCTTGTAACTGGTACTCCTGGTACCAAGGGCCCTGATGCCAGGGAAGGTCTCTAAGGGCTGCAGCATGTCTTATGCCACCCTGGGGACCCCTCACTCAGCACAGACACACTGCTTGCCAGCTTGTGTGTGCTGGTGGGGATAAAATGACTAAGTCGACATGTCACTCCCCTCAGGGTGCCATGCCAACCTCACACTGCCTATGGCATAGATAAGTCACCCCTCTAGCAGGCCTTACAGCCCTAAGGCAGGGTGCACTATACCATAGGTGAGGGCATAGGTGCATGAGCACTATGCCCCTATAGTGTCTAAGCAAAACCTTAGACATTGTAAGTGCATGGTAGCCATAAGAGTATATGGTCTGGGAGTCTGTCAAACACGAACTCCACAGCACCATAATGGCTACACTGAAAACTGGGAAGTTTGGTATCAAACGTCTCGGCACAATAAATGCACACTGATGCCAGTGTACATTTTATTGTGAAATACACCCAGAGGGCACCCTAGAGATTCCCCCTGAAAACATACCCGACTTCCAGTGTGGGCTGACTAGTTTTACCAGCCTGCCACACACCAGACATGTTGCTGGCAACATGGGGAGAGTGCCTTTGTCACTCTGTGGCCAGGAACAAAGCCTATACTGGGTGGAGGTGCTTCTCACCTCCCCCTGCAGGAACTGTAACACCTGGCGGTGAGCCTCAAAGGCTCACCCCCTTTGTTACAGCGCCAAAGGGCATCCCAGCTAGTGGAGATACCCGCCCCCTCCGGCCACGGCCCCACTTTTGGCGGCAAGGCCGGATGAGATAATGAGAAAAACAAGGAGGTGTCACTGGCCAGTCAGGACAACCCCTAAGGTGTCCTGAGCTAAGGGGACTCTGACTTTTAGAAATCCTTCATCTTGCAGATGGAGGATTCCCCCAGTAGGATTAGGGATGTGCCCCCCTCCCCTCAGGGAGGAGGCACAAAGAGGGTGTAGCCACCCTCAGGGATAGTAGCCATTGGCTACTAACCCCCCCACACCTAAACACACCCCTAAATTGAGTATTTAGGGGCCCCCAGAACCTAGGAAGATGATTCCTGCAACCTGAAAACGAAGAAGGACTGCTGACCTGAAGCCCTGCAGAGAAGACGGAGACACCAACTGCTTTGGCCCCAGCCCTACCGGCCTGTATCCCCACTTCAAGAAAAACTGCAACAGCGACGCATCCCCCAAGGTTCAGCAACCTCTGAAGCCTCAGAGGACTACCCTGCATCTAAAAGGACCAAGAACTCCCGAGGACAGCGGCCCTGTTCCACAAAGACTGAAACTTGCAACAAAGAAACAACATTTAAAGGACTGCACGTTTCCCGCCGGAAGCGTGAGACTTTCCACTCTGCACCCATCGCCCCCGGCTCGACTTGCGGAGAAACAACACTACAGGGAGGACTCCCCGCGACTGCGAGCCCGTGAGTAGCCAGAGTTGACCCCCCCCTGTGCCCCCCACAGCGACGCCTGCAGAGGGAATCCAGAGGCTCCCCCCTGACCGCGACTGCCTGCTTCAAAGAACCCGACGCCTGGTAAAAAGACACTGCACCCGCAGCCCCCAGGACCTGAAGGATCCGACCTCCAGTGCAGAAGCGACCCCCAGGTGGCCCTCTCCCTTGCCCAGGTGGTGGCTACCCCGAGGAGCCCCCCCCCCTTGCCTGCATCGCTGAAGAGACCCCTGGGTCTCCCATTGAAACCTATTGCAAACCCAACGCCTGTTTGCACACTGGACCCGGCCGCCCCCGTGCCGCTGAGGGTGTACTTTCTGTGCTGACTTGTGTCCCCCCCCGGTGCCCTACAAAACCCCCCTGGTCTGCCCTCCGAAGTCGCGGGCACTTACCTGCTGGCAGACTGGAACCGGGGCACCCCCTTCTCTATTGAAGCCTATGCATTTTGGGCACCACTTTGACCTCTGCGCCTGACCGGCCCGGAGCTGCTGGTCTGGTAACTTTGGGGTTGCCCTGAACCCCCAACTGTGGGCTACCTTGGACCCAACTTTGAACCCTGTAAGTGCTTTACTTACCTGAACAACTAACAAATACTTACCTCCCCCAGGAACTGTTGCATTCTGCACGGTCTAGTTTTAAAATAGCTTATTGCCATTTTTGCCAAAACTGTACATGCTATTTTGTTGATTCAAAGTTCCTAAGATACCTGAGTAAAATACCTTTCATTTAAAGTATTGTGTGTAAATCTTGAACCTGTGGTTCTTAAAATAAACTAAGAAAATATATTTTTCTATATAAAAAACCTATTGGCCTGGAATTGTCTTTGAGTGCGTGTCCCTCATTTATTTCCTGTGTGTGTACAACAAATGCTTAACACTACCCTCTGATAAGCCTACTGCTCGACCACACTACCACAAAATAGAGCATTAGAATTATCTCTTTTTGCCACTATCTTACCTCTAAGGGGAACCCTTGGACTCTGTGCATGCTATTTCTTACTTTGAAATAGTACATACAGAGCCAACTTCCTACAAATGGTCTTGCTTCTTTCATGTTTTGGAAAGGCACCACTGCACTCGTATGCGAAAGAGATAGAACATCTTGCAGCAACTGGAAGAGGTCTCAACACACTAACTTGTATCAACATATTCACTATTGATTAATAACTTAATGCCTAGCTAAGGACTAAAAATCAATAAACAAAATGCAAGGCTGCACTCTATACAATGCTATTGGGCCTAACTGAAGGCACACACCTCTAATAAGTGTGTGATGAGTGTCTGCCCTGCTTTGTCCAAGTCTCACTGCAATCAGTGATAATGTCTTTGAAACGTGTTGTTTTCAGGCCAATGGTATGTACTGGCGCTTTGCTCCTTGTGTAAGAGGTACTTGGTTATTTTTCCACTTTAATTCTTTGGCATCACTGAAAGTTAACAAAACCTAACAAAGTTGACCTCCTCTGAATAGCTATAAATAAACCAAAACATAAGAACACCGGAAGATTCAATAAGTGAAAATGGAAGAAAAAGTTACTTACCTTCGGTAACAATGCTTCTAGTGAGTACATGACTTACTTGCAATCTCAAGCTATAAATAATTCTTCTAGGGTTCACAATGGCCCTGAAAACATTTTTCCCAGCAATGGCCCTCCAGCACCGACAGGCAGCCTCACACAGCTCCAGCTTTGAATCTTCTACTGGACTTGAGATTACCAAATTATATTATACCTCCATCTGCCCTTTGACATCAGGTCCTTGTCTTTTATTCACACCCCTTCAAGGCATGCAGAAAGGAAGCAATAGAGTCAAGAAAGTTAAAAAAAAAAAAAAAAAAAACAGCCTATAACATATTTGCATACCTTGGGATCTTATTAACAATGGTTTAATCTCATGCAGGGGGGAGGGATCTCTGGGAAGATTATCTACTGTTTAAATAAAGTAAATATCTTCTTCAGATGGATATGTTTTCCTGCAGATTCTTCACCTTATAAATGAGTTCCAAGCCAAAAAACAATTGCCTAAACTAACCATTCACAATTTCAGGATATTAAGGAAAAAACAGATGGCCAGACTAGATACATTCTGGTGTTTCAGAATAATATTAACAGCCTAACTAGTGTTTCTATACTACCTGGAAAAACCACAACATATAGTCCCACTTTGACTAACAAGGAAATGTTAATTGGGTGTAATTCTAAATCTACATTGTAGGTGCTCTGACTGAGATCATAATTGTAGAATAGTACCACCTGAATGCAGGGACCCTCAAACACGCCGTTAATAAATATGATTCTGATTTTGAAATTATGCACCTCACTGTTGAACAGTCAGGTGACACTCCTAAAGTATGACAGGACACCCCTTTACTGCATTTTCTTCTTTAGAAAACTAGAGAAATAGATCTGTAATTTTAAACCACATTGCACCATTTCTGTAGAAATGTGCCACATAATAAAAACATCCAGAGAATCTGCCTTAGACGCAGAGAAAAATTAGATGAAAGGCGGTTGTCAGGTTAAAAGTGCATTAGCTAGGTTCAACATAATCTGTATCTTTAAGGAGCCCAGCAGCTTCCATCACCATGCATGATCGAACAAGTTACTGACCTTCGGTAGCTAATTACCTAGTAGAGACATATTTCTAGTTGCAGATTCCTTAACTTAGAATTTCCCCCAAGCATCAGAATGGATCTGGAGACGGTTTCTTCGAGCAGTAGCCTTGAGCTTCATCAGGTGGTGTCTGTCGACCCCGCGTCCATCGACGTCATGATCGCCATGATAACATCACAGTTGTATATAGGAGCCACTCCGATGCACTGACGTCAATTTCTTTTCACAACTTTCCACGTCAGAAGTGCAGAGCCATGAAGAACACTAAGACTGGTGCGCCAGAGCTAAGGACCTGAAAGGGAGTCCCTGTCCCCAGAAATTAGTTTGCAGACCGGCAAGGATGGGTGTGTCAGTAAGAAATCTGAAACTAGAATATGTTTCTACCAGATCATTTGTTACCGAAGGTAAGTAACATCTGATAGAGACTTCTTGTTGCAGACTCCTTACCCTAGAATAGATACCCAAGCAATACCATACCAGGAGGTGGGTCTGCGAACCAAGATCATACTAAGAAGTCCTGCAGGACCGAACTGCGGATCTGACTGTCCAGAAAGTAGTGTTTAGTCAACGTGTGCAGGGACGCCCACGCTGCTGCCTGGCAGATGTCCACGAAACTCCACGAACTAATGCAGTGGTTGCAGCAGTTGCTCTGGTAGAGAGAGCACGCAAATCCTCAGGGGGATCGCTTCTTAGCCAAAGCTTAGCAAATTTTGAAGCAAAGAACAACCCATCTAGAGATGGTCCTTTTCTGCACCGCCTGACCTTTCTTTGACCACACAAAAGCAACAAAGAGTTTATCATCCACCCGGAAGTCTTTGGTACGATTGAGGAAGAAGGCCAATGCTCTTTTTGGGCCCAGACGGTAGAGTCTCTCCTTCACCAGAAGGATGTGGGGATGCATAGAAAGTAGGCAAGTTGATGGATTGGCATAAAGTGATCACTTTAGGAAGGAAAGCGACCATGGTACGAAGCACAACTGTGTCAGAATAGACAGAGATAAAGGGTGGCTTTGAAGAGCTTGCAGCTGTCTTTAATGTGACAAGTTAAAGAGGACAATTACGAAGTGACTCAAATGGAGCACTCATGAGGTAAGTGAGTACCAAGTTCAAATCCCACCGGGGTATTATGAACAGGATAGACGGAAACATGTGGTAAGACCCTTGAGGAATGTCCCAACAATGAAGGTTTCAACAAGCAGGGTTGGTGTGGTAGTCCGAGGAAAGCAGAGTGGCAGACAGATAACCTTTAAGGGTGCCCAAAACAGAGCCTTGCTGGACAAGAGAGAGTACAAACAAAAGAACCTCAGACAGAGGTGTAGAAAAGGGATCAACAGACTTGTTGGTACACCATGCCACAAATGTTTTCTAATGACAGGCGTATACTGCTTTGGTGGGGGGACGCCTAGCTGCCAAGATAACATTATAGGCTTCAGGCGGAAGGTCGAGAGCTGTCAACTGTTGCCACTCAATCTCCATGCAAGAAGGCAGAGACTGGACAGGTTCAGGTGATGAACCGTCCCCTGTTGCTGCGAAAGAAGATCCTCCCGAAGAGGCCTTCTGAATTACTTGGGCCTGGTCATTCTTTATCTTCTTGAGTTTTCTGCCAGAAGTGGTATAGGCAGAAAGGCATACAGGAGGCCTGAGTTCCGCTCAAGACGAAAAGCGTCGCTGAGTGACTGCAGCTTTGGAAACTCCAGCACGCAAAAGAGCTGACATTGTGCGTTCTCTGCAGAGGCGAACATATCTAACCAATGCTCTCCCCATTGCTGAAAGAGACCTTGCACCAATGTAGGAAAGTACCTTCTTTTTGACAAGGTTACCACCACTTTGTGACTTGGGGTGAATGTCTGCATTGTTCAGCATTTCATCCATCATTTGTTCTTTTTGCATTTGTTGCCCCAAGTGGGAAGGGTATGCCCAGATGTGGGTCCCATGCTCACTGCACAACTGGATTCAAGCTAGCCTAGCTGATGAATGAAGGGTGATAACCTGAAACCAGTCCTAGGGTGCTTGTTTCCGGTCCAGTGAGGACCTGGCTTGGCAGTTCGGGCTGGACTGTTCCCATGAGGAAAAGGGTCAAGACTGATTTACGTATGCTGGGTCCAAACTGGGGTGGCGTGGTGAGCAAAAAAAACAATGGATTAAACCCAGATCTGTGTGACTGGGGGTGAATGTTTGCATTGGTCAGCATTCCGTCCATCATCTGTTCGTTTTGCATCTATCACCACCACTTTTTGCCGGCTATCAGTGTTTTTTGACTGTGTTCACTGGGATCCTGCTAACCAGGACCCCAGTGACTGTGCTCTCTCCCTCTAAATTTGGTTGTTCCTGACTTAGTACACCCCGCAATTAGCAAATTTGTGCCCCCATGTAAGTCCCTAGTATATGGTACCTAGATACCCAGGGCATTGGGGCATCAGGGGTCCCCCATAGGCTGCAGCAGGTATTATGCCACCCATGGGAGCCCATGCAAAATTGCAAAATGTGTAGCCCAGACGGCAGGGTGCAAGTACCTGTGTGTGAGGGCACCCTTGCATGAGCAGAGGTGCCCCTGCAAATTCCAGCTCCATTTTCCGTGGAAGCCATTTTACCTGTGTACTGAACAGCTACATAAAGGTAACTCCGAACCTGGGCATGTTTGGTAAACATGTTTGAATCATACCCCAATACTGTTGCCAGTATTTGTTGTATGATTCCATGCACTCAGGGAGCTCCTTAGAGGACCCCTAGTATTGATCCTACCAGTTTGCAGGGTTTTCGCAAGCAGCCTGTGCTGCTGCCATCCTACAGACAGGGTTCTGACATCCTGCTGCTTGACCAGCTCAAGCCAAGAAAGGCAGAACAAAGAATTTCCTTTAGGAGTAAGAGGCAACACACTCTCCCTTTGGAAATAGCTGTTACATGGCTTGGGAGGGGTAGCCTCTCCAAGTCACCGGTATGCTTTGAAGGGCACATTTAGTGCCCTCATTGCATAAACCGGTTTGCACCAGTCCAGGGACCCCCGGTCCCTGCTCTGGCACAAAACTGGACAATGGAAAAGGGAGTGACCACTCCTCTATCCATCACCACCCCAGGGATGGTGCCCAGAGCCCCTCCAGGTGGCCACTCGATTCAGCCATCTTGAATCCAAAGTGGACAGAGGCCCCTGGGAGCATCTGAGTGGCCAGGTGAGGCAGGCGATGTCACAGCCTCCTCCTGAGAGGTGGTCACCCCAAACACCCCTTCCTTGGCTATTTAGGGTTTCCCACTTGAGTGGGTACTCAGATTCGGCATGCAAGATTCCAGCAGGAATCCGCTGCATCATTTACTTCAAATTCTGGCCACCGGGACTGCAACTGGACCCTCTAGGAACCGACCATCTGCAACTCCAACGATGATTCCTCTTTGCAACATTGTTTCTCCAGCTCCTTCCAGCAACTGCAACATTTCCCTATGCATCCTGTGATGGCAACAAGTCTTCAGCTTGCACAGAAGCAAGAAGTAATCTCCCTTGGAGTGAAGGAGTCATTCCCCTGCATCCGCAGGCAACAACTGCAATGACGACCAGCTGTGTGGATCTTCTCTCCGGCAAAACTGCGTGGATCCTGCAACACAGGTGGTGGTCTGGAGTGGTCCCCTTGGTCCTCTCTACCAGCTGTCCAACTTGGGAGATGGTAAGCCCTTGCCTCTCCTTGCAGGACAGTACCCCTGTGCACCATGACTCTTGCAGCAACCAAGGCTTGTTGGCTAATCTTCCAAGGGATCTTCAGGCTCCGTGTAACCCCCGGCCTCCAGCACTCTTCCCTGCAAAGCACAGTCACCCGGCCTGCTGCTCCAACAACATGGAACTCCTCTCAAGGTGTGCTCTGGGCCTCACTGCGATGCCTGGTGCCTGAGAGTTGCCTGTGGGGGCTCCATTCTCGACTTCTAACTCTCCCCAATGCTGAGGGAAAAACAAGGTACTTACCTCTTCTCTCATGGTCGCTGGGTGGCACTCTGGTACTCATCTTTTGGGAGTTCCTAGCTCCTCTAGTTCCCCTCTACAGATTCCACTTCCTTGGGTGCGGGGCTGACTCTTGTATTCCATTTACTTAGTATATGGTTGGTCTCCCCCTAGGGTCTCCATTATTTTTTGTTATTTCACTGCTTTCTATTACATTCTAAGCCTATTCCCAATTACTAATGTGTATATAAAAGTGTGGGTACTCACCTGCTAGTACGGTATTGCCTATACATTATTTTAGTATTTGTGTTACCATAATAAAGTACATGTATTTTTGTAACACTGTGTGCTTCTTTCATGTATGTAAGTGCTATGTGACTACAGTGGTATTGTATAAGCTATGCATGTCTCCTAGATAAGTCTTGGCTGCTCATCCACAGCTACCTCTAGAGAGCCCTGGCTTCCTAGACACTGGCTACACCTCACTAATAGGGAATGCCTGGACCTGGTAGAAGGTGATAACACCACAGTTGCTCACCACACACCAGGCCAGCTTTCTACAACCACCTCCAATGGAGACGCCATTCGTGATCGACCATGCATTGAAGGCTGAGTTTGTCTGCCTCGACTGACCGTTAGCTCCCTGGTCCATGGGCACATTGGATCCCTCGCCCACGACCATGCTGGAGAGAAATGGTTGCGGTGGGGCGCCCCTTCCACAGCCACAAAAGGGGCGAAAAGTGGACTGAGGGGGGTGAGGAGCAGCTGCAAGGCAAAGGGACCGAGCTATAGCTCGGGAATCCTTAAAGCGTTCGAGCGCTGAGACCGATTTGTCTCCGAAGAGATGGGTGCTATCGAAGGGCATGTCCATAAGCGATTGCTGGACATCTTCCAAAAAGCCAGACCGCCTCAACCAACAGTGGTGCCTCAAGGTCAGTGTTGACGCAACCATTCTGCCTAGAGAGTTGGTAGTGTCCAGCCCACAACGAATCACAAACTTGGCTGCATTTCTCCCATCAGCAATAGCTTGGGAGAGAATGGCCCAGGCCTCCTCCGGGACCTGTGGCAGCACCTGTGCAACCGTATCCCATAAAGTAGGGGAATAGCGACCCAAAAGGCATGCGGTGTTCACAGACTGCAACGCCAGACTGCAGGAAGAGAATAACTTATTCACAAGTTGGTCCAGTCGTTCTGATTCCCTATCCAGGGATTGTGGATGGGAATGCGCCAGAAGAGGAAGAAGCCTGGATGACTAAATCTCAGGTGTGGGATAGTGGGTCAGGAATGTAGGGTTGTTAGGCGTAGGCCTATGGTGGCGGGCAACTGTCCTGTTGACAGGAGCCCCTGTGCTGGGTTCAGACCACGTCCCCAGCAGGACATCAGTGAGGGCTTCCTTATAGGCAAAAGGGGTTCAGACGTAGAAGACCTTGGCTGAAGCACCTTTGTCTGTAGGTTAGTCCTGACAGCCACAAAAAGTAGCTCGAGGCCCAGGAACTCTCACCACCGAATATGAGGCTCCCTTCTCCATAGCCATGGTAGAGGAAGAAAGCATGCCAGTGTCAGGGGAGGTGTCAAGACCAATGGCTTCACCCAGTTCCGAAGCCCAGACCATTTCAGGATCTTCTAGCTGGAATTCTAAAGGGTCCAGCGACCTCTCCATACTCTCATCATACCCATACCAATAGATATAATGGTCAGGATCCAATCTGGGGAACAAAGTCCCCGTTGAAGACGGAACCAGCATTGAGAGACGTTGTTCCGGCTCGGAGTCGGGAATGAACATTGGATAGACGTTGATCGTGGACCAGAATGGACAACGGAAGAGTTGACATCTTATCCGCCACCGGGGAAGGTCGTAATGGCATGACCGGCGCTGGTACAGATCCAGTAACAGATCCTAGTGTGCCCTCCAAAGCCAAGGCCGAAGCCACCGGCGCAGAGCCCAAGAGGGCTCCCTCCGACCCTGCCCAAAAATGAGGCGCATGGCCTCGTTAAACTTTCTCACTTGGGCAGGGGTGGTTACAGGTCCCAGAAACTCGGGGAGCAGAAGAGCCGACCCAAAAGCAGGCTACAGAGGCTTAGAGCATCAACGCTTGTCCTGTGTTGCATCGCCTGAGCAATGAGGTTAACTTGAAGAATGTTTGTTCTTCTTTGACTTCTTCTTATGACCCGAATGTCTCAGTGATTCAGAGTGGGACGAGTGGTGGTGGCTCCACAAGCGGTCTCAAACCTTCCTCTTGAATGAGACCGGGAGCGACGTGGAGCCGAGCGCCGGTCTGCTATGAGCTTTAGGGACCGCTCCCTCAAAGTTCAGGTGTTCTTGGCCAGCACTCGGAGCACGACTTCGGGTCATGGTCGTGCTCCAGGCACCACAAGCACAAGAGGTGCAGATTCATCACCTATATCATATGGTGACTGGAGTCATACAGCTTGTATCCAGTCCTGGAGAAAGACACCTCGATTCACCAAGTAGTCAAAAACATAGAGCAAAAGGAGGAAAAGTCAGTCAAATTACTGAGAGTAGCTCTTCTCTGGATCTACGCGTAAACTGGCGTGGAAAGGAAAGAACTGACAACACCCCAGGGTGGCACCTATATACAACTGCAACGTCATCACAGCAACCACAACGCCAAAGACGAACACGGAGTCAACCGATCCCACCTGACGGCGCACAAGGGTACTGCTCGAAGAAAAACCTCTTGATCCAGTCTGACGCCTGGAGGATATTCTAAGGTAAGAAATCTGCAACTAGAAGTTTCTATTTGAGGCTGTGAGGCAAACTGCCAGTACAATCTGTTATTTTTCCGTGGAAGAATATGACATTCCAAAGTGAACATATGTATACAATTGTATAACATTGACAACCAGGGGAGAAGAGAGGGTTGCTTATGACTTCAGTGAGAATATCTAAAATGAAGAATTAGGGTTACAAATAAGTAACGTTTCTTTCTACATTGAAGAACTCTCACTGATAGTAATCAGCATAGAATAGATTAGCATGCATATCCCCACTTCCCAGAAGTCAATGTTGGAAATGATAATATAAAAGAAGTAAGGAAAAAAGAAGTAGAAAAATGAAATGAGCTTCAGGTATTCTAATTAAATAAAATACACAGAGTTGCCTGATCTCTAGTGAACATATGAATTAATTTTCAAGTTGCTGCCTTAAATAGTTATGAGAGGGGAACTTTCTTGACCCATGCAGCAGACGCTGCTTTCCCTCTGGTGGAATGTGCTTTGGTTTTACCAAGTAGAGGCTTATTTGCCAGCTGGTAACAATACTTAATATAGGATGCAATCCAACAAGCATTAGTCTGTTTGGAGAACACTAACCCATGTTCGGAAAGGACCATCATTTACAAAGAGATAACTCATCTTCATAACAAATGTACTTTGTCTAAATAAAACTAGAGGACTTTTTGAAAATCTAGTGATGAAAAGTTCTTGCCACTAGAGAGGAAGGGTTGGTAAAAAGTACAGTAAGAGATATATAGTCTGATTTACAGGACAATGTGACAACCCTGGGCAGAGAAGAAGGGTGCGTCCTTAAAAGTACTATGATGTGATGTACGATCGCGTAGGGCTCAGTTGACGATAATGCATGTAACTCACTCACTCTCTTTGCAACAACTTGGACCAAGAAAGCAACCTTCCACAAAAGATGCTGCAGTGTGGCCTTATGAATAGGCTCAAAAGGAGGAGCCACAAGTTTAGAGAGAACTAGATTTAACTCAGGTGAGGGCAGGCCGTCTGACTGAAAGGTAGATCTTTTAGCCCTTCTGAGGAGTCTTTGATGACTGAGACTGTGAAAAAAGATCATTGGTTTGGACCTGTAAGTTAAGCTCTATACCCAGGTGGACTTTAATCAAAGGAAATTGAAGTCTGTCGACTGAAAATAAAAAAAACACAAAGGAAGCATGATATTTTCCTGGCTGGATAGAGGATTGTGATTTTTGTCAAGGCACCAAACCACAATTGTTTTCAATCTGAACGCATAAGAAATCCAGGTAGATAGTCTATTTGCTTCTGGGAGAACTTTCATACAGTACAGTGACAAATTTAAGTGTTCGTACTGTGTGACCTCAGGAGCCACGCTGACAAATTCAAGGACTGTATGTTGGAATGGAGAATCTTCCATCTCATCCTGGACAGTAGATTGTGGCTACATAGCAGCTTCCTGTGAGGTTTGAGTGATATTTAAAGTAGCTCTGGACACCACCACTGCCTCAGCCACTACACAGCTATCAGGATCAGGTCAAAGTTGAACATCTGAACTTGATGATCACTAATGGCATGAGTGGTATTGGAGGAAAAGTATATAGAAATCTGTTTGACCAGGTCATTAAAACAGCATTGCCAATTCAGTGTGAATACCACATTGTGGATCAGTAGTTTAGTCATTTTGCATTCGCCCAGTTGTAAATACATTTATTTCTAGGAAACCGCTGTCTTGAAAGACCGCTGCAAAATATTGTCAAGTTGAATTTGTGGTTTGTGTAAATTGTCTGCTGAGGTCAGCCTGCTGATTGTAAGCCCTGTTAGATGTACATTTCTTGCCAGCAACCAATGCCAGATTTCTTAAGCCTCGAACAGCAAAGTTCACAATCTGGTTCCTCCTGGTTTGTTCAAACAGGACATTTTTGAAGTATTATCTGCCTGTTCTAGAACTCTGTGGATAGCACCGATTGAAAAGGTTCAGGAACACTGATGTGGTAGAGTTGTTGGTAAGGAGACTACTAACTTTGAATTGTAAGATTGCCTAAGAGAGCTACACATCCTGTGAAAGGAACATTGGAAACTATGGTCAGAGTTGGAAGATCATGGTGGAGCTGAACTTCTTTGAGAAGATTTCTCCGGTTGAGCCACCACTGAAAAGACTATCAAGTTTGTAGAGTTAATGAGATTGTCATTCCATTCTTCTTGATCTTATGTGCATTGATCTTCCAAGCACTGTTGGAGATGTCCCACGTAGAGATGGGCATTGGGTACCAAAACTATAGAAGAGGCAATGGATCCTAGCACTAAGACGACCTTCCTTCCTGTTAATTTTGTGGCATGCAACAAATGGGGACACTTTTGAAAAATTTAATACATCCGAAGTAGATACTTTTCTTCAGATGGTATTGAGAGTTGCTGCCAGACAGATCAACATTTGAATTGGAGATGTGGTTGATTTTTCCTGGTTGATACACAGCTGTAAGCTATGTAACAACTCAACAGCGTAGTTGAAGTCCTTTTGTGCTTCGCATGCTGTATAAGCCTTGATCAGCCAATCACTTAAACATGGATAAAATCCTTTTTCTGGGAGGAAAAGCGGACACCACTGCCATGCATGTTGAAAATGGTCTTGCAGCAGACTGGAGGTCAAAAGGTAGTACTCTGTACTGGTAGCGTGTGTTGCGGACAAAAATCGTGAGACATTTTCTGTGTTTTACTGCAATTGGCATTGAAATAAGCATCCCTTAAAGCCAGCCTCCTTCCAAAAACTGTTGATAAATTTTATGCAATGCCAAAATTCCAATATGGGAGGTTCAATATGGGATAAAAGTCTTGTTTGGGTCATCTCTTGGGTACCATAAATATCTGGATTAGTTACCTTAAACCCCTTGCTATGGAGGAACTGGTTCCATTGCCTGTTTTTCAGGAAGCAGGGTAATCTCCACTTTGGAGCTGGTTTGGTTAGTACTGTGGAGCACTTACTGGTGGATTCAAGGATGGTGGAGACAGACTGAATCATTTGTAAGATTTGTCAGTTGCCATGTTTTTGTAAAAATTCTTATGGATGTTTTGTTATACTACCCTCCACTGAAGTAGCGAAGAGAGCAGATGGAGTGTCGGGCTCATTGCTCTTTTTGTGAGTGAGATATACCTGGAGTAGAGTCTCCATAAGACTGTAGTGGCTGTTGATGTGTGTATGTCACAAACCAACGCCTGGGTATTCTGGGGATGATGCTCTTGGGTGGATGCCCTTGTTATAGTAGGTAATAAGAACATTAAGGGGTAAAACTCTCTCTGTCTGCCTGGTGTCCATGTGGTGAAATCTGGAATTATGAAAGGTCTGCTGCTTTAAAGAGTCCCAGAAACCTTCTTCATTTTTTTACATTTCCTCTTCTTTATCAGGACTGAGGAGAACAGACCTAAAAAGGAAGATTCATTATTTTCTGTTGAGCTTCAGGCTTCAGTGTAGTAAGATGAAGCCATGTCAGAAGTCTCAGAGGAATGCAAGGACTCCTGTCTTTCAGTAAATCATCTGCAAATGTACATAAGGATCCTCAAAGAGCCCTATCATCTCAGCCTAAAAGTGCAGAGTCATTTGTTTTAAAAGAGGTAGCAGCAGAATCACAAATTTCCTGCCCACTGTGTCCTTCGTCCATCTTTTTGTTCTCCTTTTCAAGAGGGTCTGATGCTTCTAGAGCTGAAGGCTGTTTCTTTTGGACTGCAGAAACTATCACAGAGTGAGATTTTGGTACATGCCTAACAAAATGGTAAACGTAAAGGCTGAAGAGAAATTTGCAGAGAATCTTCTGCCAGAATCACCAGCTTAGTCTCTGGAAAAACAGGTTCTTTTAAGAGGATGACTGCATAGGAATGGACCAAAGACAATGAATTCGTAGACACATTTGAATGCCTCAATGTCAATCTAAGAGTCGACTTCAGTAAAAGCAACATTTTTGGTGCTAAGGCATGACGATGTATCGAAGTTGGTGCGGTAGAGTGTTTTGGTGTTGAATGGTAGTATCTTTGGAGCAACAATTCTGAGATGGAAACATTTACTGCATGAAGCATTGGTTATTATTTAAAGGCTGCTATTTCACCCCTTATACTCCAGAAACCATAAGGAAAATGTTACTTACCCAGTAGACATCTGTTTGTGGCACTTAGTGCTGTAGATTCACATGCTTTGCATAAGTCTGCCATATAGTGTTGGGCTTGGACTGTTTCAAGTTGTTTTTTCTTTGAAGAATATTTTCGAGTCACAAGATCGAACAACTCCTCCTCTCGGTGATACTGCGCATGGGTATCAAGTCCTTTGTTAGATTGTTTTCCCACAGGCAGGTGAAGTAAAGAGTGTATATATGTATAAGTAGACAGCAAATAAAAAAAAGATGTCCATGCAATGTATGTACATATTCACAATATGTTGTACTCCAACGACCACAGGCTTCCCAGGAGGAGGGAGGCTGCATGTGAATCTACAGCACTACATGCCACGAACAAATGTCTACTAGGTTAAGTAACATTTTTCATTCAATGGCATGTGGAGCTGTAGATACAAATGCTTTGCATAGACTGTAAAGCAGTTCCCTCCTAAATAAGTGCTGGCTAGCCTGTAGGAGTTGGAGTAGCTTGAAATAGTGTGCTAAAGACCTCTTGCTCAACATTTGCTTGTTGGCGAGCTAGAACAACATCTACACAGTAGTGCAATGGTCTCCAAACCTTTTAATGCCGCGCCACCCCCAGTTGAAAAATAAAAATCATTAGGTCCCCCTCAGAATTTTTCACAATTTATTTTATAGAGATGGCAATGTTTAAATATGTCTAGAAGTATTTAAACATTGCAGTAAAGTATTGTTGCCTTTTTAAAAATGCAATAACATGTTTCTGCTTAAAACAAAACTCTTATCTGTGTAATGCTTCTTTTGGCCAGAGCCTGGCACCTCCCCTAGGATCACTTGAGGCCCCCCAGTTTGAAGACCCCTTCAGTAGTGTGTAGTAAATGTGTGTGGTGTAGACCAAGAGGCAGCTTTACAAATATCTGCTATTGGAATCTTTAATAAAAAGGTCATGGAGACACCTTTTTTTACGTGGTAGAGTGTGCTTTAGGAGCTACTGGTAGCTGTCTTTTAGCTTTAGCATAACACCTTTGGATACACTTGACTATCCATCTAGCTAATCCATTCTTTGAAACTGGATTACCCTTGTGAGGAACTGAAAAAGCTACAAATAGTTAATTCGATTTCCCAAACATTTTTGTTCCTGTCAATGTAATACACAAGAGCTCTTTTAACATCCAGTGTGTGAAGAGCTCTTTCAGCAACTGAGTCTGGTTGTGGAAATAAGACTGGCAACTCCACTGAT
This sequence comes from Pleurodeles waltl, assembly GCF_031143425.1. NCBI lineage: Eukaryota > Metazoa > Chordata > Amphibia > Caudata > Salamandridae > Pleurodeles > Pleurodeles waltl. The sequence continues at coordinate 585,354,826 of NC_090450.1, forward strand.
TAATATGAAAAGGTGGGACCACCTTAGGTAGGAATTTTGGATTTGTTTTTTTCTCTGTGTATTTGGAAGAGGGCCTCTTCTAAAGTGAACACTTGTATCTCACTAACTCTTCTTAAAGAAGTTATAGCTACCAAAAAAGCAACCTTCCATGAAAGGAACTGTAAAGCACAGGAGGTGTTCAAATGGTGGACCCATAAGTCTAGCAAGTACAACATTAAGGTTCCATGCAGGAGCTGGAGGAACTCTGGGTGGAATAAACCTATTAAGGCATTCCATAAATGCGCTGATTACAGGAATTCAAAATAAAGAAACATGTTGTTTGTTTTGGAGGTAAGTAGCTATGGCAGCTAAATTAAGCCTGACAGAAGAATATGCTAGATTTGCTTTTTGTAAATGTAGCAAATAACAGACAATGTCTTGTACTGAGGCCTTAAGTGGATCAATATTTTTAGGCTGACAATAATATACAAAACGTTTCCATTTAGCAGCATAACACTGTATAGTTGAAGGTTTGCATGCTTCTTTTACAATGTCCATACACTCAGAGTGAAGTTGTAAGTAGCCAAACTCTTTGACTTCAGGAGCCATATCACGAGATTGAGTGTCTTGGGGTTTGGATGTCTGATTTGACATCCCTTTTGAGTCAAAAGTTCTGGTCTGTTTGGAAGTTTGTGATGTGGAACTACAGACAGATCCAACAACGTTGTATAACAATGCTGACGTGCTACAAGAATCATGGTAAGTAGTTTGTTTCAATTTGTGTATTAGGAATGGTATGAGTGGGAGAGGTGGAAAAGCGTAAACAGATATACCTGACCAATTCATCTGTAGAGCATTGCCCTTGGACTGAGGGTGTGGGTATCTGGGATGCAAAGTTTTGGCATTTTGAGTATTCTGCGGTGGCAAAGAGATCTATCTCTGGTGTTCCCAATAATTTAAAGTACTTTTGAAGTACTTGTGGGTGAATTTCCCATTCATAGATTTGCTGCTGCGCCGTACTTAATAGGTCCGCTAACTGATTGTACATTCCTGGGAGATATTCTGCCAGTAACTGAATGTGATTGTGAATCACCCGCTTCCAAATCGCCCAAGCTAAAAGGGACAAATGAGATGAGTTTGTTCCCCCTTGTTTTTGCAGATAATACATTGTCGTCATATTGTCTGTGCATACTAACACTACCTTGGGTGAGATTTGTGTAAGGAATGCTTTGAGTGCTAGGAACACTGCTAGCAATTCTAAATAATTGATGTGATAAGTCTGTTGAATGGGATCCCATTTCCCTTGTATGGTGAGGTTGTTGAGGTGAGCTCCCCAACCTGTCTGTGATGCATCTGTCGTCAGAGTGATCTGAGAAACAGGGTCCTGAAAGGGTTGCCCTTTTGAAAGGTTGGTGGGATTCCACCATTGCAAAGAGCGGTGAGTCTGGCGGTCCAACAACACTAGATCCTGAAGATGACCCTGAGATCACTGTTGAGAAAGGCCCTGTTGCAGTGGACGCATGTGTGGTCTTGGATGGGGAACTATGGCTATGCAGGAAGCTATCATTCCCATCAGCTGCATCACTAGCTTCACTGTGTAAGTATGATTCTGTTGTAATTTTGAGATGAGATTTTGAAAAGCCTGAATCCTTATTGGGTTTGCATAATCTAATGCTGACAGTGTTCAGAATTGCTCCCAGATAAGGCTGTACTTGTTATGGTTGAAGATGGGATTTGAGGTAACTGATTGTGAATCACAAATGGTGTACAAGATTTACAGTGTACTGAGTGTGTTGCTGGCAAGTTTGAATGATATTGGCCTTCAATGGCCAATCATTTAGATATGGGAAAACATGTATGTGTTCTCTTCTGAGAAATGCTGTTACTACTGTCAAACATTTAGTAAATACCCTTGGAGCTGTTGTTACCCTGAATGGTAATAGCGTGAATAGGTAGTGGTTTCCTGCTATATCAAATCTTAAATATTTGCAGTGTGCTGGATGTATGGGAATATGGAAATAAGCATCTTTGAGATCCAATGCTGTCATGTAATCCCCTTGATGTACTAAAGGAATAACATCTTGCACAGTGACCATATGGAAATGTTCTGATAGTTTGTATAGATTGAGAGGCCTGAGGTCTTAGTGAACCGTCCTTTTTGGGTATTAGGAAGTCAAGTGAATATACTCCTGACCCTTGGTGGGCTATAGGTACTGGTTCTATAGCCCCTTTAAAAAGAAGGGACTGTACTTCCTCTTTTAACAGAGTGAGATGGTCGTGAGTTTGCGGGAACAAGGAGGAATGTTTGCTCGAGTAGAAATGGGTTCTAGACAATAGCTGTGTTGGATAATTGATAGAACCCATTGATCTGTGGTGATGTTGTACCATTTTGGATAAAAATGTACCAGACTTTCTTCCACAGGCGATGTATGCGCTGTGGGGATCTGAAAGAAGTCTCTGTTTCGTTGAGGCGGAGGAACCTCTGGAGGCAGATGTTTTACCTCTTCCTCTACTGATTGAGCCTCTGTATGAACCTCTAAACAAACCTCTGTTGTAGAAGTGTGACCCCTGTTTTTGCTGCGAGGTGGATAGCTCTGTGTTTGATGGTTTGAAACCACCTTTAAATTGGGGCGTATGAAACATGCCTCTAGACAGTGTGGTATATAGTGAGCCATAGCCTTAGCTGTTTCCTAGTCTTTAAGCTTTTCTATGGTGGTATCCACCTCTGGTCCAAATAAATGCTCCTTCTCAAAGAGCATGTTTAATAAAGCTTGCTGTATCATGGATTTAAAACCTGAACATCTCAACCATGCATGTCTCCTGATTACTATGCTAGTGTTGACCCCACTTGCGGCTGGATCAGCTGCATCAGTAGCACATCTAATTGCATTGTTAGAAGTAGCCTAGCTCTTTGCTACTATTTGTTGCCCTCTCTTCTGATGCTCCTGTGAAAGTTATTAGAATAGCTCTTCCATTTCATCCCAGTGGGCTCTATCGTACCTCGCAAGGAGTGCCTGAGAATTTCCAATCCTCCAGTGATTTGCAGCCTGGGCAGCCACTCTTTTGCCTGCTGCGTCTACTTTTTTCTTTTCTTTGTCTGGAGGAGGAGCATCTCATGTAGACTGACTATTGGCACATTTTCTTGCCGCACTTACAACTATGGAGCCAGGTGGTAATTGTGTTTTAGTGAAAACTAGACCAGAAGGTGCACATTTGTATTTTTTGTTTTTGTTTAAATAAATCAACCCTAGGTGTGATGATCCTTGCCTTGACCGGTTCTTTGAAAATGTGTGCAGCATTTCTAAGCATGCCTGGAAGCATAGGGCGATATGGGTACTCCTTGTGTGTAGTTGTCAAAGTATTAAAGAAAAAGTTCTCTTTAACAGGATCAGTATGCAATTGTATATTGTTATACGCAGCTGCCCTAGCCATCACTTGATTAAAAGCAGTGGTATCATCAGGGGGAGATGGCCTTGCTGTGTATAAATATGGGTCATTTGAGAGAATAGGATCAGAATCATATGGATCCCATGTGTCTACATCCTGCAGAACATCACTTAAGTCATCCCTATCAGGTGATGTTGATGTTTGTGGAGAGAACTGTGTAGAATATATAGGTGAGGATGGTGGTGGTGGGGTAGAAGGAAGGAAAGGAGACTGTGGGGGTGAACGTTGTTCTGTAGCCTTTTCCTGCTCCTTTTCTCAAAACGCTTTCTAAGGTGGAGGCCCAGCGTCTAACATGTCTTAAAATGTAAGTTTTCTCTTAACTGTCACAGGAGGAGAGGAAAGGATCTCTACTGTTCCCTTTTGTATGTGAAGTTTGCGCTGTTTAGCCTTCATGAATTCCAGGATAGGTTTGATGTCAGATGAGTTCCCAGTAACTGCAGAATGTTTACTGCAGTCCGTTTTCGGTTCCGAAGGTTTTGACACCGAATGCTTGACCTGAACCAAAAATGTCAGCTCTGAAATTGGTGGGGGTTTTTTTCAGCTCCAAGATGGAAATGTCAGATTTTCAGCTCAAAACAGAAAGAGATGTAGCTTTCTGTCTGGTTGGTGCCGAATGCATTTTGGTCCTCTGTATTTTCGGTGCCGAACCCAAAGATTGGTCATCTGAATGTATTTTACTGCTCTGACCACAGCCCCAGGACACTGGAGGACCGATGGCCAATGCAGGAGTCTTCTGAATTGCTTTTATTTGGTGTGATGTGGCTGACCTACTCACATACTGTGCCGGTGGTATGGACTGGCTGTCGACATCCGAGTCTCGATCTGTGTCAGAGTCTCTAATGGAGAAGGCTCTGCCTTGTACAACTACTTCCTGCACATGCTATTCTCAGAAGATGTCAGGTGTGTAGTCTATAGACTTGGATGTCATCTCTAATTGATGCGCACTTCAGTCCCGGAGAGTCTTCTTTGTTCAAATTGACCTACAGGTGCTGCAAGTTTCTTCCCTGTGTTGCTGAGACAGGCACAGACTACACACCAACTGCTGGTCAGTATAGGGAAACTTAGAGTGACGCAGAGGACAGAACCGAAACGGAGTTCGTTCCATCAGCCTAACATTCTTCCATTACAATTTGTCAAAGTAGGCCCAAGAAAGGCATGGACGCCCCTAAGGGTGTTAAAAAGATCCCAGACAATAGAAATTGGATTGGCTATTGAAAGTATAGCATACGCAATCGAAAACTATACTGACGTAAATAGAAAGGTAGAATAAAGTTCAGAAAATACCGAACCGAGATCCACCGGAGCAAGAGAAAACACGTCCGAACTCGACGGCGGAGAAACAAACAATCTAACAAAGGACATGATACCCATGCGCAGTATCACCAAGAAGAGGCATCACTCGATCTTGTGACTCGAAAATATTCTTCAAAGAAAAGCAACCTTTAACACTCCCAGCCCAACACTAGGTGGCAGACTTATGCAAAGCATATATCTACAGCTACACATGCCATCGGACAAGTTAACTCTCTCTTGGAGATTTAGTGATAGGTTCTAGTATTGGCCATCTTAAGATGACACATGAAATTGATTTCAAGATTATAAAATGCTAACTTCAATGTACCTGCATTAGAAACAATTACTTTCAAGTTAAACACTCTCTACTACAGGCACTCACCAAAATGAGTGGTCTTATGAGCAGTTCTTAACACAGATATTTCAAAGCAGTGCTTTTTACACAATCACACAAAGCAAACCTAATAGAGAGAAAAACATCAGGCTTTTCTTTTTCTGGATCATCACTCTTGCCCCAACCTTGCAAACTGCCCATCCATGCTTGTGAGACATCCAGTATGCAAGCATCCTCCCTCAATGAAAGCATTGTACCCACTGATACTATGTTTTACTGCCAAGAGTTCTAGCAACAATAATGGCTGCCTTTTTCTTGTTTTCCTTAAAAGAAAGGATGCATTCTGTCCATTGTCTATAATTTACAACATACTTTCATTCCTAGGCACTTTATCAGGATACTTATGGTTGAAAGGGAAAGGCAAAGATTGTTTGTTTACCAATACAATTTAATTGGTAATTACCCACATGCATAGCTTCACCAACTTTACCCAAATTCAACTCCTCAACTTTCTTGTCACCTTTCAAGTCTCTCCTCCAAACAACATTCACTCCCCTCAGTGTTAACCATGGTTAACCCTTCATAGATGCAGCCAAGCGTTTGTTCACACCCATGCTGCTTTACCAACATCAAAGCCTCATCTAACCACCACTTTCAAACCATCCTTCTCCCCACCAGTACGGAAGTCCACCCCTATAACAGCCAACTTTGGGAACATTTCCAAGTTGCGATTCTTTATCAGCATCACAGTGTTGGGGCACACGTGTGGAGCAATCTGGTCATAACTCTTCAGTGTAGGGGCTTATGTAGAGGCCCACAAAACACTTTTTAGTAGGTATGGTTTGTAGAATTTATTACCAAAAATTAAATTGTCTAGTTTTATATTTATGTAAATGCTAGCTGGGAACATTAGAACGGTTGAACCATAAGTTGGAAGAAAAGAGCACTTCTTCATGTCAGCTTTTTCTAGACTGCTCTGTGCTTTTCCCCAATATATGTGCTTTACGCTACTCTTGAGACTGCTGGACAGGATAATATAGTGAGTATAACCACGTACACCAACAATTCTAATTTAGACGGAATTCTGATTTATTTGGTAATCCATAACGAATAGGTTACTTTCTGGTACAAGTATTTGTACACTTTAAAGAATTGTCTGGATTCACATTCTGTGCATTATTCTGCTATATAGTGGTTGGGTCCAGAATACTTTTGTTGGTTTATTGCCGGTGTCGTCTGTTACCATTTGGTACTAAGGGGGTCATTCTGACCCTGGCTCACCGACCACGGGAGCACCGCCAACAGGCTGGTGGTGCTCCCTCGAGCATTCTGACCGCGGCGGTTCAGCCGCGGTCAGAAACGGAAAGTCGGCGGTCTCGGGAGAATCCTCCATGGCGGCGGAGCGCGCTCCGCCGCCATGGGGATTCTGACACCCCCTACCGCCATCCTGTTCCTGGCGGGTCTCCCGCCAGGAACAGGATGGCAGTAGGGGGTGCCGCGGGGCCCCTGGGGGCCCCTGCAGTGCCCATGCCAATGGCATGGGCACTGCAGGGGCCCCCGTAAGAGGGCCCCGCAAAGTATTTCAGTGTCTGCAAAGCAGACAATGAAATACGCGACGGGTGCAACTGCACCCGTCGCACCTTCCCACTACGCCGGCTCCATTCGGAGCCGGCGTCCTCGTGGGAAGGTAGATTTGCCCTGGGCTGGCGGGCGGCCTTTTGGCTGCCGCCCGCCAGCCCAGGGCAAAACTCAAAATACCCTCAGCGGTCTTGCGACCGCAGAGCAGTATTTTGTCGGGGGAAGACTGGCGGGCGGCCTCCGCCGCCCGTCAGTCTCAGAATCACCCCCTAAGTCTGTTCCTTTGAGACATCAGAGGTGTGCCAATTTCGAAAGCCTCTGCATGTGGTCGCCATCTTCAGGTTCTTTTTTTCCTCCATTGGCTTCTGGTTGTGTTTGAAAGGCCATCACCTCTTCTTTTGCTTTGTTGTACCTCATTTATTGAGAAGGTGGGTGGGTCACGTGAATCTAGAAAAATCTTCAAGCAGCAAAACTACTCCTATTGACATTTCACCATTTGATTATGTAGCATGAATCTTTTCCAGACTCACATGCTCTCCATTGATTCTGTAGCGGTACTGGTCACCTGGGGGGTTGGGTTGAAATGAGGTTGAACTTGCAAACCAAAGTTTCAGCACCTCTGCCCCACCTACGACTGTTCACTTGAATGTCCACGCAGTAGTGTTTTGTTAATGTAACAGATTGCCATACATATATTATTTACTGTAATTTTTTTTAGAAAGGCTAGAGTGTCTCCCCTTTTAAGGTCCCACATGAGAGACATTTTGTTTAAATAAAGAGGACATAGAGTCCATTCATTGCCTACCATTCTTTGGCTTCATTGTTAGTCTTATTTGTTGTCTCCGGGTTGGTCAGTACATGCAGGATTCACCTTCTGGTTGTGAGTTTACCCCATCCCCGAGCGGCCTTTTGGGCAAGACCCCTTCCCAATATGGGGAAAATATTCTGGTCATCCCCTATGTTTGCACTAGACACCAGGGATTATTATAAAACATGTCTGGGAGAGCCCCTATGGTCAAGGGTCGCACCCCATTTTTTGGGGGCAATGTTATAGCCATTTAGTACTTTTTTTTTTATTTGTATCGACCCCCAAATAAATGTAATGTCTTTCCCCCCACCCCGCTAAGGAGTTAGAAAACCCACTAGACAGCAGGAATTATGTTTTTTTTATTTTTTCATTATTTGTATCGGAAGGGGCTGCCCAGCATGGACATGGCCATGCCCATCCCCAAATTACCCCCCATCTCCGCAGGAGGGGTGGGAGACAGAAAGCACGGTCGACACCAGGGAGTACTTTTTTTTTTTTTTTTGGATGGGTGGGGGTTGCCCAGTATGCCCCGACCCCCTCAAACATGGGGAAACAGTCTTTCTGCGCCCCCCTGCGGACTAAAGCAACTCATCCCAATGGCAAGCAAGAAGATTCGATTCTTTTTGGTGTTTTGGGCCACGAGAGATTGGCTAAGTCCCAGAATCATCCCGCTCGCAATGGTGAACAGCTGCACTTTTTAAGCTTGGGTAAGAAGCCTTCTGGAAAACCCTACCAGACCCAGACAGCTCTGAATGCCTGATATTTTGAGTAGTCCAGATTGGTGTGCTTTGCATCCATCCCACACCATTTTCTTAACCACAATGCCCTGCAGACTTCAATTGTTGACTAAAAACACATTTTACCCTCACATTTCTGTGATGGAAACTTTTGGAATCCGCAGTAATCCCCAAAATTCCTACCACCCAGTATTGCCCCACTTCTTCAAATAAAAATGCTGTGCCAATTGTGCGGTTGGGCCTAATGCCAGCGACAGGAACTTTTCAAACCAATTTCATTAGGAGCCCCCACACAAAGGCTCCCATTGCCCTTGGTTTGATAAGTTCCTGTCACTGGCACTAGGCCCAGCTACATGTGAGGTATAATTTTTATCAGAAGATTCAGGAGAATGCTGGGTGGAATAATGTCTGTGGCTCTGTGCAGATTCCAGTACTTTCCATCACAAAAATGTGAGGAAAATGTGTTTATTAGTCAAAGTTTCAGGTTTGCAAGGGATTCTGGGTAACAGAACCTGATAAGAGCACCACAAGGCACCCCAAACTAGATTGCCATATGTGTCTACTAAAAAATTTACAGGTTTGCTACGTTTCACTAGGTTCTAGCTTTGCTATGGCCATAAAACCACAGCTATCCTTTTTGCAAAAAACAAGTGAAAAAATTGATGTATCCATGTTGCGTTTTGGGCCGTTTCCTGTCACGGGCACTAGGCCTATCCACACAAGTGTTGCACCATTTTTATCAGACGACTTAGCAGAATGCTAGGTGAAGGAAGTTTGTGGCTCTGTGCAGCTTCCAGAACTTTCCATCACAGAAATGTGAGGTAAATGTATTTTGTTAGTCAAAATTTGAGGTTTGCAAGGGATTCTGAGTGACACAAATTGGCGAAAGCTATGCAAGTCACCCAATCTTGGATACCTCTAGGTGTCTAGTTTTCAAAAGTGTGCAGATTTTTAGGTTCTCCTAGATGGCAACTGAGCTAGGGCCCAAAACCCATAGCTACCCAGTGTGCAAAAAAGGGTCAGTTTTGCGTGGACAAATTTGATGTATTCATGTTGGGTTTTTGAGTAGTTTCCTGCTGCGGACACTAGGCTACCCACACAAGTGAGGTACCATTTTTATCAAGAGACTCAGGAGTATGCTGGGTGAAGGCAGTGTGGCTCTGTGCAAATTCCAGAACATTCCATCACAGAAATGTAAGGAAAATGTATTTTTTGTAGTAAAAGTTTGATGTTTGCAAAGGATTCTGGATAACATAACTTGGTGAGAGCCAGGCAAGTCAAGCCATTCCGGATTCCCCCAGGTATTCAGTTTTCAACAATGTACAGATTTGCTAGGTTCTCCTATACGGCAGCTGAGCTAGGGACAAAAACCATAGCTACATACTTTGCAAAAAGGGTCGGTTTTGTGTGAAACAATTTGATATAGCCATATTGCGTTTTGGGCCGTTTCCTGTTGCAAGCATTAGGCATACCCACACAAGTAAGGTACCGTTTTTATTGGGAGACGTAGGAGAACACATAATAGTAGGACAAGTGTTATTAACAATTGTAACTCTCTGCATTTGCACCTTTCAAATGAAAGACAATGTGTAAGAAAGAACTAATTTTGAGAAATACCATCTAATTCACATGCTAGTACGGGTACCCACAAATTCAGAGATGTGCAAATAACCCCTGCTTCTAACTGCTATATCTTGTGCCCATTTCGGAAATATATAGGTTTCTTTGATACCTATTTTCTCTATTTATATTTTACCATTTGCTGTTTGTGGGAATTAGTCATCTTTCGAGGGCCCTTTGTTCATTTTAATACCCTTCTTATCTTCATTAGAGGAATACTTAGCGTGTACGATTGTATGTTATTGATGTCCCCGCAGGTTTTAGGACGTGTTTTTAGATCATCTATATGCGTGGTTAGAGTCTCGGAATTGTTACAAATTTACTGACCAGCACAAGTACAGTCTATACTGGTTCCTGGCGCATATGCTTGTGCACGGGAGATCAGGTTGCTTGGGTCGGCCAACTTCTGATCAATTCCAGAGACTGAAATGGCCATTAAATTCAATTGGTCTACCTGCACATACATTTTGCTGGACTGGTACATTAGAGCTTCAAGGGTCAGTTAACATGTTATAAGCAACATGTCTCAAATCTTCCCTACGTCGGTTATTGCAGTAAAACTGCACGCTAAAGGGTTGCCAACCAGTTGTTTTTCTCAGGTATTATTTGGATTTTTTGAGGAGTTAGTAAGGGGCCCCCTGTGGAACCAAGGGTCCCTTGGCAGAATTCCAAGAAGTCAAGATATTGGTGCGGTATACAATTAATGCTTCTTTGCATTTTCATTATATCGCACTATTACTTCAATTGATAGTGGGGCTCCGTTCATTAATTGCAATCTGGCAAGCGTCTGGGTGGCTTTTGTTCAGGAGAGTGTCATGACAAATAAGACCTCAGTGAAAGAAGCTCCAGGATGCTGACCGAGCCCCAACAAGACTCTTCGCTTACCTCAGACTCATTCTTGGGCAGAGTATAGCCGACCCTACTAAAGGCCTGGGTTTGAGTTGGAGATTTGTGAAAGGCTCCTATTACTTTTTGTTGATGAGATTAGATCTGGAAGAGAATTCAAGTCATCTGTCGCTGCAAAAATGACTTCAAACTGGGTGTTTTAGACAGTCAAGTATTTCTTTTATTTTTGTTGATCTCTCAAAAATGCGAGCCACAGATGATATTATTGGCTTATTATTTTCCCTTGCTGGATTAGCCTTCACGACATTTGCAGTTAAAAGAGATTGAAGTTTCTTCTTTCTTTTTAACAGCATGTGTGGTACTCTTTCACGACGTGACTGCATGCTGGAGCCTACACCCCTCAGGCCTTCTTGGAGTTTTCCAGCAAGAAAGCTTAATTATTGAAGGAGTGACACAGCAGGAATGTCAGGAAGACCCCTGTTGGTAACTAGACGGGATTTTTCATCTTGAGGGTTGCAGACTAAGTCGGGAGATATTTAAAATTAGTCATCTGCGGAGATGAGCTGCCCACTCCTTTTGGCTGAGGTAGGGATCCCTAAGGGGGCTGTTCCAGCAAGAAGCAGATAAATCTAATATCCAATATTTGAAATCGGGCGATTCTGTGGCAATCTGAGGCAAAAAGCACTGCTTTGCTGGCCCAAACAAAGAATGGAGGTGAAGTTACAATCCAAACAAGGGAGGTAGGCTTTTTTAATATTGTAAAGCTGAGCTTATGTTTCTTTATGTATATATGAGACAGAAAGACAGAGTATGGAGCTGGCTGAAGGTGCAGGAGAGCGTTCCCAGACGCAAGCCGCTCCCAGCCTAGCTGTACCACTTCCGTAAACTCAGGGCTCTACCTTTATCAGCGAAGCACTAAATCATTGAACCTTCACCTTAATAAAGCAGCCTTCCTCTTGTTTAGGCTAGTATTTTTTGTTGAAATACACCCACAGTTCAAGCGCTAGGCAGTCACTCATCCACACTTTAAGGCACCGTCTCCCCTTTCTCCTGAGCAAGTACACTGTGAGGTGTCCTAGCTAAATGGCTTGCCCCCAAGCATAGTAAGGCAGGTAGGAAGAAGACCCTGACCCTTTAAAGGAATGAGAGTGATGTGAGTGCCAAAGGGAGACTGGCCTTGGTGCCCCGTGAGAAGGGCCGGAAGAAGGAGGGAGTCTGCCACGCGGAGTGTTGAGCACTGGTTGAACACTGATTAAGCATTAGTTAGGCTGCAACAGTGGCACCTTTCCTGTGATGATGCCACAGGAGAGCTTAGGCGTACCCTCTGCCTCCGTCGCCCTCAAGTGCCTTTTGCCTGAGCACCACAGGGCCTCCCATCAATCGTAATGGATCACACAACACCGCAAGCTGCGGCATCCCTCAGCCTGCAGGAATGGCGTAGCGTAGCTCCTCCAGCCAAGCAGCTCGATACTGCTTCAAGCGATATAGGAACAGCCAACATTTTACCATATAAATTACTGTATACCCAGTCCACAATTTATTTTATTCATTTGGACTTATACAGCGTGTCAAACCCAGTGGTATCTAAGCACTAAGTGGGTGAGTAGAAAGTCCTCAGCACAGAGCTGCAGCCCTAACCCGGGGACCACCTAGTCTAACCTAAATAGCCAAGGTTTCACTGTCCTGTGGAATTCCAAATATGAATCCAACCTTCTGATATCCAGCGGTAGCATATTCCAGACCCTGCCCACTGCCATTGATAAGGCGCCCCCCCCCCCCCCCCCAATCTGGCCTTCCTAAATCTGGGGATATGTAATTTTTGTTGCCAACTGATCTCAAGGCTCTACTGGAGGCAAACCAAGTAAGAGAGGATCTCAGAAATCCAGAACCTGACTGATGCAGTGCCTTATGCACCAGGAATACTGCTTTGAAACTGACCAGCTTCCTGATTGAGAGCCAATGTAAGACTCTCAAGCCCTGCCTTACAGAGTGGCTCTTAGGGAGCCCAAGAATTAAACACGCTGCCCATTTTTGATCAACTGAAGCTTATTTAGGGAATACTGGGCAACCTTTCAATAAAGAGCATTACAGTAATCGAGACGTGAAGTGATAAGCGCCAGAACTACAGGAACCCTAAGCTCCTCTGGAATGAACTGCAAGATCTTTCTCAGCATTTTGACCATGACCATGACGGTAGGCACTGTCAGTGCCAGTGAAATCCTTCCCTGGCACTGATAGGGGTCTCCCCCGCCCCCCCTGCCACTCCCAGACACGTTTCTGGCCACATGGGGTGAGAGTGCCTTTGTGCACTCTGACCAGGAACAAAGCCTGTATTGGGTGGAGGTGCTTCACACCTCCCCTTGCAGGAACTGTAACACCTGGCAGTGAGCCTCAAAGGCTCAAGCCTGGTGTTATAGCACAGCAGGGCACTCCAGCTGCCCGCCCCCAGGACACAGCCCCCACTTATGGCAGCAAGTCCGGGGAAATAATGAGGAAAACAAGGAGGAGTCACCCCCTCACCCACAAGCTGACCAGAGCTGAAGTGACCCCCTCCTTAGAAAATCCTCCATCTTGTTTTGGAGGATTTAGCCCAATAGGAATAGGGATGTGCCCCCCTTCCCAAAGGGAGGAGGCACATGGAGGGTGTAGCCACCCTCAGGGACAATAGCCATTAGCTACGGCCCTCCAGCCCTAACACACCCCTAAATTTAGTACTTCGGGGCGACCCTGAACCCAAGAAATCAGATTCCTGATGACCTATAAAGAAGAAGGACTGCCTAGCTGAAAAACCCCACAGAGAAGAAGGAAGACGGCGACTGCTTTGGCCCAGCCCAACCGGCCTGTCTCCAACTTCAGAGAACCTGCACCAGCAACACATCCTGCGGGCCCAGCAACCTCTTCTGACTCAGAGGACTGCCCTGCAACTACAATGGATCAAAAACTACAGTGGACAGCGGACCTGTCCAACCAAAGAAAGAAGAAACTATCTTTAAAGGGACTCTCACCTCACTCCAGAAGCATGAGTCCCCACCACTCTGCACCCGACGCCCCTGGCCAGTGTCCAGAGAAACCAACCACCCAGAGAGGATCCCCATGCGACTCGGACGACGTGTCCACCCTGGGATGACCTTTCTGCACCCCGACAACTATGCCTGCAGAGGGAATCCCGAGGAGCCCCCTGACCGCGACTGCCCAGGACAAGGATATCCGACGCCTGGAAAAGCACTGCACCTGCAGCCCCCAGGCCCGAGAGAAACCGACCAAGGGAGCAGCAGTGACCAGCAGGCAGCCCTCACCCTTGCCCAGTCGGTGGCTGGCCCGAGAAGCCCCCCTGAGCCCTGCCTTCAACTTCTGAGTGACCCCCGGGACCCTCACTGAATCCTATTGCAAACCCAACACCCTGTTTGCCCACTGCACCCGGCACCCTGTGCCACTGAGGGTGTGTTTTGTGTGCTTACTTGGGGCCACCCCAGTGCTCTACTAAACCCCCCCCGTCTGCCCCCGAGGACACGGGAATTGCCTGCCAGCATACCGGAACCGGAGCAGCCCCTGTCTACACAGGCACCCATGTTATTTTGGCTCCTCTTTGACCTCTGCTCCTGACTGGCCCTGTGTTGCTAGTGCTGGGTGTTTGGAGTTGACTTGAACCCCCAACGGTGGGCTACCTATGCCCCGGAGACTGAACACGTAAGTGCTTACTATCCTAACTAAACTGTACTTACCTCCCCCAGGAACTGTTGAAATTTGCAGTGTCCCCTTTTAAAATAGCTTATTGCCATTTTATGAAAAACTGTGTACATTACTGATTTGGTTCAAAGTTCTAAATATACCTATGCGAAGTACCTAACATTTAATGTACTTGCCTGCAATTTGAATCATGTGGTTCTAAAATAAATTAAGAAAATAATATATTTATATATAAAAACCTATTGGCCTGGAGTTAAGTCATTGAGTGTGTGTTCTCATTTATTGCCTGTGTGTGTACAACAAATGCTTAACACTACCCTCTGATAAGCCTAACTGCTTGACCACACTACCACAAATACAGCATTAGTATTTTCTATTATTGCCTCTGTCAAGCCTCTTGGGGAACCCCTGGTTTCTGTGCACACTACATCTCACTTTGATATAGTAGATACAGAGCCAGCTTCCTACAATAGGCTACTACTTCCAAGAGTACTTTTCCTGAGGCCTAAATTAAGTTCTCACATTCATTTCCTATGTTCATTCAATTTTACTTTCATTCTCTCCACTTCTATTCTCTGGTGCTGTATAACACCACCAGCAAGTCAGATAGATAGCGTTTATTTCAACAAAGATTACAAACTACATTAATGGCGTCGTCAAGCAGGTATGTGAGGTACCCGACCTGTGGTATCTTGGGTCCTATTATGGAACAGTTACCTCTCTCTCTACACCACAGGACATATTTCCTCTACCTAGCAGTGAAGCATTTTCTTGTGCTTGGCCTTCAAGCTTCCTTTAGGATGCCCACTGATCACTCTGAAAGATCTAAGTGTCTAAACTCTAAGTCCTATGGAGTCAGGAAGTCATGCTCAGGCTGTTGTGATCCAAGTAATGGACTCTGCCTCCCTGCATGGAGCGGCAGCTTTTGTGTAGCTCACCCTCTTATTTTTTGTGTGCATTCCCACAAGGCACATATGTCTTGCAGACTGTGGGGCAATTAAGATCAGCGCCATGTGTCTGTTTGCACTGGTTTATCACTAAAGATCATGAGGAGAATTGGCGGCAAGCCATATGCAAATTTCCTCAACAAGTCTTTTGCTAAGGCATTACTCAGGCAGAGCTTGTGAGATTGCCTGGGTGCTAAGTCTTGGTAGTTGGCATTTTTCTAGTGTAGCTAACAAGTCCATCTCTGGAAGCCCAACTCTTGGAACGCCATTCAAAGTACTAGTTGGTTTAGTTCTGAATCACATCAGAGGGATGCCTGCCTGCTTAGTCTATCTGTTTTTACATTTTCTACGCCTAGCATGTGTATTGTCATCAAGGGTGTTCTTTGGTTGGCCCATCCCCAAATCTCCTAGGCTAGCTTTGATACTGCATATGATCTTATCCCTCCTTGTCTGTTGAGGAAAAACATTGTGGTTTTGTTGTCCATTTGGACTTGAACAGTCTCTCCCCACACATGTATTTGGAAGGCCTTTAAGGCCAGTAAGATCATCTTGAGTCCTAGGATATCTGAGTTGAACTGCTTCTCCTCTGCTTTTTGATAGTCCTCTGAGGTTGAACTCCCCAGCTCCTGTGGTATGTGTCTATGGTGACAAGCACCATTACAAAATGATTGCATGAAAAGTCTGCCTACTGATAGGTAGTCCAAGTCCCACCATGTCATCTGCCCTTATACCTTTTGCGTTACAACCACTATATCCTACCAACTCCCTATAGCTTGTGACTACTGGTTATGGACCTATTACTGCATTGGCCTCATATGCAGTCTTGCACAGGGAATCAATGGGATGGATGTAGGATGCAGTAGTGGTGAGCTTGTTCTGTTATCGCTTGGATCCTGAGAGTGAGGAAGGCTCTCGATGTTGAGAATACATCTGTTTAACATTACTTTCCTCCACTCCTTGAGGAAGACCCCTATTGTGCTCCCAACCCAAATTGGAATTCTGTGGTGGGGCTATTACTGTGCAGACCCATTTGTTTGAGGAGCTTGCTCCTTTGAAGGGCGGTTCCCTCCCCTTTTTCCCTACCCCATAAAGGTTGGCATAGGGAACATCCACTGCTATGTTGTTGCTTGCTGCTGACCTGTGTGTTGGTAGGGTAACTGCAGTGGTGAGTCTTTAAAACGTCTTCCAATTGATCTTCTCATGGAGGTGGCTCCCTTCTTTGGTGCTGTCGAAACTGTAGTGCCTCCACAGCCTTTCCTGTTTCAAAGTCTATCTTTATTTGCTGGAGGGTTTCATCCAATGTAGCACCAAACAGGTGTTCTCTTGTGAGGAGTTCATTAGTAATATTTGTCTGTACTTCGTTGTTGATGCCCGACACCTACAACCAGGCTTTCTCCTCAGGCTTGTCCCTGTGACCAGCTGTCTGCGAGCCGTATCTGAGGTGTCCAGTGCAGACGTCAGACATGTGTTGGCGATGGCTTTTCCTTCCTCAATAAGGGAGGGGACCCTCTTTTACTACTGTTCCAGGAGGAGCTTCTTCAGCTCTCCCACCTCCTCCCAATGTTGGTGGGTGTAGAATTTCAGGAGGGAATCTGAGTTGGCAATCCTACACTGGGTTGCTGCTCCTCTTTCCACCTTTCATCCTACCATCTCTACTTTTTTTCTCTCCCTCTCTGTAGAGGTGCTGTTGGACAAGGGGACAATGGCTGTTTTCCTTGCAGAGGCCACTATGATGGAATCTGAAGCTGTGTTATCATTGATGTTCAAGGGTTTTTTGGATGAGTGCTTGGATTTCTTCTCCACCCTTGGAGTTACGGATCTGTATGCTGGTTCTCTGAATGCCTCAACTTCCCTAATATAGGATGCTGGGCAGCATTGGGAGGTATGGGCTCCTGTTCTGTAAGGGTAGTGGAGTCTCTACGAGTAAACAGGTCTGTGCTTTCTCCACCTCCAGCTGGACCCTGTACTTAACCCCAGCACGTTTTACCACTGCACTATACATTGCTATGTCATACGGTAGGGACAGTCTCGGATGGTATATGTCGACTTCCTCCTGCAGTGACTTGTTTTGATGTCCTGCCACTGGTCATCACAGCTCTCAGCA
The DNA here is from genome assembly GCF_031143425.1 of Pleurodeles waltl. Lineage (NCBI taxonomy): Eukaryota > Metazoa > Chordata > Amphibia > Caudata > Salamandridae > Pleurodeles > Pleurodeles waltl. The sequence goes on from NC_090450.1 coordinate 585,372,206, forward strand.
TCTTGGAAATGCCATGTTCCTCTAGGCAGTCAACCTCGAAGAACCCTCCTGTGCTTCGGGCATACTGGGTGGTTCGAGTTCAAGCTATTCTTTTCCCAAAAAAGGTTCAACAGGATTCAACATTTACCAAGGGATGTGTCAAAATCCCTTTTCTTCTGGAGGTTGCTGCCTTTTCAGCCTCGAGTTGCCTCTTCTTTCGCTCAACTTCGAGCACCCTTTTATCAGCGAGAATACTGCTGGCAGCCTTTTCCTCACCACACTTGGTCATCCTCTGATGTCAAGAATATCTCCAAGGACCATACTCCACTGAAGCCCTTCTGGCAGGACCTGTGAGGTTCCTTCTGTTTCGACTTTGCTTTGGTAGATGAAAGCCTTGGAGCTGAAGCAGTCCAGTGGGAATTCGAGTGTCAGTTTTCATCTCTGCTCTTTAGGGCCATCCCTCTGGAGAGCAACAAGAGATGGCTGACCAAGTTGGAAGATGCATGTTTTAGTTTTTTGTGGAATTACAGGAGGCCAAGGACAGCGGCTAAATTTATGGTTCTCCCTAAATTGAGGGGAGGGTGGTTGGTACTGTGACTTACAGCAAATGGGAATTTTAATCAGGGGAGGCTCTGATGGAATTAGTCCAGCTAAAACTCCATCTAGATATGAATTAGCCATCAGTAGCGACACCAAGGGTTGTTTTCACAAAAACCTCAAACCGAGCTACTACAAGTAAACAAAATGTAAGATTCTGAGAGCAGTGCTCATAGTTTGGCGGCAGGTTAGGAGCAGGTTAGGCGGAATCAGATTAAACTGTTATACACCCGTATCTGCCTGGGCAATTTTTCAGTCAGTTTTTCAGGAGGGAATTGTTAAGAGATGAGCTCAAAAGAGTATCGGGATGTTGGGGAATCTATATTGTGATGGTCATTTACGGGATCTCCCAGGTTGCCTTTTTCAAATATTTGCAGATTTGAGATTTTATTTGTAAATGAATCGAAACTCTTGTTCAGTAGTCCAGATCCCCCTTATTGAGGTCATCAAGCACAGGGATAGAATAGGATCGATTTACGAATATTTGAAACATGGGTTACCCAACGACTTGAAAGTTCAAAATGCCAAATGTGAGCCCAGACTTGGTGTACAGGGCCTCCTCTTACAAGAGTCACTGAACATCACTAACAAGGTTTTGTTAATGACCGGTCTGAAGAGCCAACATTTTAAAACAGTATTTAATCTACATTCTACTCCGGCCAAAGTGGCTAAATGAAATGGCAGGTCCAGCGGTAACTACAACCGATGCAGTGCAGAGCAGGCTGGGATTGTGCATGTGGATTGTTTCGTGCACCAACTTGGAGTCTCATATTCGAAATAGGGTCTTTTTACAGTTTAGTCATTAGTGGGCCTGTTCCTATCTCCCTGCACTGCTGGTCCTGGTGGCACAGGGTAGTTCTGAGATGAATGAAGTAGTAAAGGAGCACTCATTAATACCTTCTGTCTATTGCCATGGCGGTGACTCAACTATGTATTGCATCGGAATGGCTTAGTCTCAAACACCCCATCATTTTCGATGTGGAGATCTATATTTTTGGCAGTATATAACATGGAACTAAATATCTATAGATGTAAGGGGCATAAGAAGGGGGGGAAGAATCTGGTCACCTATTACTGCTTGGCTGGAAACTTTGCTCAGCAGGGGATGAATATTCAATGGGGGGGTTGGCCTGTTCCTTTTGGAAGTTCCTGTCTTTAAGCTATGGCTCATGATGGGGGGGGGGATACTTCTGGGCCACATTGGACTCAATTATGCTGTACCCTGGTTTCTTTATGTCTACTCGCCTGTATCCGTGTCATCACTTCAAGAAATTGTTCAGTGGTTTCTATTTCATTGGCATTAACAATGAATGCAATTTCTTTCAATTCACCTGCAGTATGTTTTGATGATGTAAAAATTAATAAAATAAAAAAATAAATAAAAATAAAAAAAAGGAGGCATGAGGTGGTGCAAAGTACACTGGCAGAAAAAAAGCACAATGGAGAATCAGTTTTTTCTGGGAAGAATATATGGACTATGGTGGCTGAACAGAAAGCCTGTAGCTCGCTAACAATCATGGCCACCTGGCAGGATGTCTTAATTGTCAGAAGTCGTAGAGGGCAACAATGCATGGATTCAAAGGGGAAACACATTAAATAGGTTGAAACTAAATTAAGATCCCACTGGGGCACAATGAAAGGTATGGGAGGAAACGTGCTGAAGACATTTCAGAAAACCTGTCACAAAATGTGACAAACAGGGATGGTTGGTCCGGCAACTGCAAGAAAGCTGAAAGATACCCCTTAACAGTGCCCAGAGTAAGGCCTTGCCTGGCTAAAGACAAAATAAACACCACCACTTTGAACCAGGGTGCAGAAAGTGGGTCAATATGTTTCTCAGCGCACCAAACCACAAACATGTCCCAACTGTAGGTATATACAGCTTTGGTTGGTTGATGGACATCTAGCTGTCAAGATGACCTCACAGACTTTTGGAGGAAGGTCAAAGCCTGGCAACTATTGCTGTTAAATCTCAAAGCATGAAGATGGAGAAAGTGCAAGTTCAGGTGTAGTACTCTCGCCTGTTGTGACAGGAAGGACAGAATGATCGGAGGACAGATGCGCTTACCCAAGAGATCAGGATACCATACTCTCCTCGCCAAATCGGAGTCACTAGGATGACACTGAGGAGAGGTATCGGTGGTAAGGTGTATAGGATTACAGTCTAGCCTGAATACAACTCCAGATGAGAGTCACTTTGGAACCTCAACCGTACAAAAGTGCTGACACTGCACGTTCTTCGTGGTGACAAATAGATCCAGCCAAGCTTCTCTCCGGTCCTGAAACACACTGAACCACCTCCAGATGTAGACACCATTCATGCTCCATGAGGCATGGAGAACTGAGTTTGTCTGCCCTGGCACTTAGAGATCCCACCAAATGCTGCACAAACGGGAAAATGCCCTGACATTCCAGAGACGCAGAGCCTCCTGGCACTGGCTCAACAACCCCATCCGGCCCTGCTCGTTGCAGTACTAGATGGCAGTAACTTGGTCCGTGAACACCTGGATCAGCTTCCCTTTGATGGAGGGCAGGAAAGCTTTCAATGCAAAGCAAATCGCCCTCAGTTCCAGAAAACGATGTAGAGCTGAGTCTGCACCAGAGGCCTCTGATTTCCACCTCTCAGATGGCCGCCCAAGCCAAGGAACAATGCATCGGTCACCACTGTCAGCTCTGGGTGAAGAAGGGAAGAAGGTCTGCCACTGACTGTCTCTGTTCAGCAACTACCACTGGAGACTTTTTTTCAGACTCCTCCTAAATCTGGATCTGGGTGTCTGATCTGTTGGTTGTGTTGCGTTAACAGATCTGGTTTGTTGGGCAGTTTGATGTGGGGTACTACAGATAGATCTAGCAGTGTTGTGTACCAGGGTTGTCTTGCCCACGTTGGTGCTATTAAAATGAGTTTGAGTTTGTTTTGACTCAATTTGTTTACTAGATAAGGGAGGAGAGGGAGAGGAGGAAAAGCGTAAGCAAATATTCCTGACCAGTTCATCCATAGGGCATTGCCTTGGGATTGCTTGTGTGGGTATCTGGACGTGAAGTTTTGGCATTTTGCGTTCTCTTTTGTTGCAAATAAGTCTATTTGAGGTGTTCCCCAGAGTGTGAAGTAGGTGTTCAGAATTTGTGGGTGGATTTCCCATTCGTGGACTTGCTGGTGATCTCGAGAGAGATTGTCTGCCAATTGATTCTGGATCCCTGGGATAAACTGTGCTATTAGGCGAATTTGATGGTGGATTGCCCACTTCCATATGTTTTGAGCTAATAAGCTTAACTGCGTTGAATGTGTTCCTCCTTGTTTGTTTAGATAATACATCGTTGTCATGTTGTCTGTTTTGACAAGGATGTATCTGTGGGTTATGATTGGTTGGAAAGCTTTTAGTGCTTGAAAAACTGCTAATAATTCTAGATGATTTATATGCAGTTTTGTTTGATGTATGTTCCATTGTCCTCTTATGTTGTGTTGATTGAGATGTGCTCCCCACCCTGTCATGGAAGCATCTGTTGTTATTACGTACTGTGGCACTGGGTCTTGGAAAGGCCGCCCTTTGTTTAAATTTATACTGTTCCACCATAGAAGCGAGAGGTAAGTTTGGCGGTCTATTAACACCAGATCTAGAAGGTGACCCTGTGCTTGAGACCACTGTGAGGCTAGGCACTGTTGTAAGGGCCTCATGTGCAGTCTTGCGTTTGGGACAATGGCTATGCATGAGGACATCATGCCTAGGAGCTGTAGTATTGTTCTTGCTTGTATTGTTTGATTTGGAGACATGTGTTGAATGACTCTGTTGAAATTGTGAATTCTTTGTGGAGTTGGCGTTGCTACTCCTTTTGTCGTGTCTATTATGGCTCCTAGATATTGCTGTACTTTGCTTGGCTGAATGTTGGATTTTGCAAAGTTGACGGTGAACCCTAGTTTGTAGAGGGTTTGTATGACTTGATTTGTGTGGTTTGAGCATTGTGTGAGCGAACTGGTTTTGATTAGCCAGTCGTCTAGATACGGGAATACATGTATTTGCTGCCTTCTGATGTGTGCAGCGACTACTGCTAGGCATTTTGTGAATACCCTTGGAGCGGTTGTTAAACCGAAAGGCAATACTTTGAATTGGTAATGTATTCCTTTGAATACAAACCTTAGATATTTTCTGTGTGATTGATGTATTGGTATATGGAAATATGCGTCTTTGAGGTCTAGGGTTGTCATGTAGTTGTGTTTTTTGAGCAATGGTAACACTTCTTGTAGTGTGACCATGTGAAAGTGGTCTGATTTGATGAATGTGTTTACTACTCTGAGGTCTAGAATTGGTCTCAGTGTTTTGTCCTTTTTTGGTATCAAGAAGTACAGTGAATAAACTCCTGTGTTTATTTGTGTGCTTGGTACTAATTCTATTGCATTTTTTTGCAGTAGTGCTTGAACTTCTATCTCTAGAAGCTGTGAATGGTGTTTTGATAAATTTTGTGATTTTGGTGGTATGTCTGGAGGGAATTGCAGGAATTCTATGCAATAACCATGTTGGATAATTGCTAGGACCCATGTGTCTGTAGTTATTTCCTCCCATGCTTCGTAATATTGACCTATCCTTCCCCCCACTGGTGTTGTGTGGGGGGGGTGAGTGACGTGTGAGTCACTGCTTATTGGTAGTGGTTTTGGGGCTTTGAAATCTTCCTCTATTCCTAGGGAATTGCCCTCCTCTATACTGGCCCCGAAAGCCTCCCCTGTACTGTCCCTGGTAGGTGGACGGTGCGGACTGTGAGGTACTGGCTTGTGTGGCCTGACCCCGAAACCCTCCTCTAAAAGGTGTTTTGCGGAAGGTGGTATAAGATCCTCTGCTCTGCGGGGAGTAGAGTGCGCCCATGGCCTTGGCAGTGTCAGTGTCCTTTTTGAGCTTTTCTATGGCTGTGTCGACCTCCGGACCGAACAGAAGTTTTTCGTTTACTGGCATGTTAAGTACTGCCTGCTGAATTTCTGGCTTGAATCCAGACGTTCTGAGCCATGCGTGCCTACGGATGGTAACCAACGTATTAATGGTCCTTGCGGCTGTGTCTGCTGCATCCATAGAGGAGCGTATTTGATTGTTGGAAATGTTTTGACCCTCCTCAACAACCTGTTTTGCTCTTTTTTGTAGATCTTTTGGGAGATGTTCAATGAGATGCTGCATCTCATCCCAGTGGGCTCTGTCGTATCGCGCTAGCAGCGCTTGTGAGTTTGCGATGCGCCACTGGTTTGCTGCCTGGACAGCGACCCTCTTCCCGGCTGCATCGAACTTTCTGCTTTCTTTATCTGGGGGAGGTGCATCCCCAGAAGTGTGTGAATTTGCCCGTTTTCTGGCAGCCCCTACCACCACAGAATCTGGTGGCAGCTGAGAGGTGATGAATACAGGGTCCGTAGGAGGCGCCTTATACTTTTTGTCCACTCTAGGCGTTACTGCCCTACTTTTAACTGGCTCCTTGAAGATCTCCTTTGCATGGCGTAGCATGCCTGGGAGCATAGGCAGGCTTTGGTAGGAGCTGTGGGTGGAGGAGAGGGTGTTAAATAAAAAGTCATCCTCTACTTGTTCAGAGTGTAGTTCCACATTATGGAACTGAGCTGCTCTAGCCACCACTTGTGAATAGGCTGTGCTGTCCTCAGGTGGTGATGGCCTAGTTGGGTATGTGTCTGGGCTGTTATCAGACACTGGTGCATCGTACAAGTCCCACGCGTCTTGATCTTGGTCGTCGTGGCTCATGGCGGTGTGAGCTGGCGAATGTGACGGGGTGTAAGTTGGCGAAGCCGGAGTTACAGTTGGAGGCGAGGGAGGAGGTGTTACCGTCTTTGCTGTTTGTTGCTGAGGAGCCTCTCGTGCTACAAACTGAAGTGTTCTCTTTCTTTTGACAGGTGGAAGGGTACTGATCTTCCCTGTCCCCTGCTGAATAAAGATACGCTTTTGCGTGTGATCCACTTCAGTGGATTGCAGTTCTTGTTCGAATCTGTGTCTTTTCATTTGTGAAGACATAGAATGTTCTTCAGTATAGGAGCCTGAAACTGGGTCTGTTGGTGCTTTTTTCGGCTCCGAAAACCCTGTTGTTTGTTTTTTCGGCTCCGAGGTAACCTTCCTCTTCTTTTGTGCCGAAAAATCTTGGCCTCTATGGTCTTCGGCGCCACTGTCTCGGCGTCGATCCGTGTCGACACCGAACTCTCGGTGTCGATGCTTCTCTTTAGCACTCTCTCGGTCCCGAGGAGGCTGCGTGCCGGTGTCTCGACCGGAGTCGGACGATCTCGACACTGAATGGGCCTTTTTCGGTGCCGATTGTTGGTCACCGTGAATTTGGGTTGAGCCATGGCCGGTTGGCAGTGGCGTCCCCTGGGCCTTTTTGCCTTTTTTAATTTCTGATCTCGACGTCTTACTCACAGTTTTTGTATTGTCGAGTTCGTTGGAGTCTGAATCCTGGATGGAAAAGGATTCCTCCTGTTCCTCTTCTGTCTCGAACTGTCGATGCTCCTTTGGCGTGGACGCCATCTGCAGTCTTCTCGCTCGACGGTCGCGCAGAGTTTTTCGGGACCGGAACGCCCGACAGGCCTCATAGGATTCTTCGCTGTGCTCGGGTGACAGGCACAGGTTACAGACCGAGTGTTGGTCCGTATAGGGATATTTGTTGTGGCATTCAGGGCAGAATCGAAACGGGGTCCGTTCCATCGGCGTTGTTCTCCACGCGGTCGGGCCGACTAGGCCCCGACGGTGTGCCGAAATCTACCCCGAAGGGCACCGAAGCGCTTCGATGTTCAATGCGTCGTTGTATGTGTTTATCTCGAACCGGATCGCAACGATACCGTCGAAAATCCTCCGTTTTCAGCTATCTTTCCGTTCCGAAACTCGGAGCGACAGGAACACGTCCGAACCCGATGGCGGAAAGAAAACAATCGAAGATGGAGTCGACGCCCATGCGCAATGAGCACAGAAGGAGGAGTCACTCGGTCCAGTGACTCGAAAACACTTCTTCGAAGAAAAACAACTTGTAACACTCCGACCCAACACCAGATGGCGAGCTATGCAGACCATGTGTATCTACAGCGACAGATGCCATCGAACACACTATTATTACTGCAGTGAAACAGTTTATTGCACCACATACATTGCTACTCAAATAAGTTTACACTCTCAGGGGTTTAAAATCAAGACATTCATTACACTCTACATGAAGTAGCAGCCCCAACATCTTTGTCCAGTTTTATTTCATGCCAGTATATTTCCCTGACCTGCTCTCACAGCATTAGCAGCTCAGTGCAGAAATCATTTAGAATGATAAAGCTACGGAGTATACTTGTGAACAACTGACCAACCTTATCTTACCTAGTCTTTATTGTCTCCTATTCCTTCAGTTTGAAATCAAAGCCTTACAACAAGTAAAGGCGTAGCCTCCAGCTCCACCATCGGCCAGCCACAGCATTTAAGGAAAATGTATCTCTATGCAGTCTCGAACTGGACACAAACATTTTCACTGTAGAAGTTTACGGCTCATACTTTATTTGCTGAGCCAGTTGCAAGTCTGCAATCGGTTACACAAGCAACAATAACACTTTATTATTTAATGTGTGTTTTATAACAATTCTACCTCCTCCCCATTATGCACCCCTTCTACTTTTGAGGCTTAGACCAGTAAATCCTCCTCTCAGCAACCATCCAAGGAGTGACTAATGATCATCCAAAGTAGCAAGGTTGAAATACAATGTGGCTCAGATGACACGCTGGAAAAATGAATACCTGTGAGCTTTAAAAAACACCACCTCTTGTGATTGGTGCACAACTTGTGACCTGAAAGAGCATTGCTGCACCCCAGAAAACTATTCTTGCTGCTGTAGATACTTCACTTGGTGTTTGGAGAAGCATAAGTGTGCCTTGAGAGTTACCGGGCTGAAAAATAATTTGTGCATGCGCTCAGCCAAAAGGAAACGTAGGTTGCAACCCTGAACTGTTCTGACGTCCAGTCAGCACGAGCTGGAAAAATGAACTGAGGTTGTGTAGCAAACTGCCAGTACGGTGCATGATAGGTAACTGGAGCTGCTGGCGTTCTTAAAGATACAGTGTATGCTGAGCCCAGCACTTTTAACCTGACAACTACACCACCCCCTGCCTCAACAATATGCACAACAGCTCATGTCGTGATCGTGGATTACCTTACTAGATAAAGGGACAACAGAACTAGTACCTCTGGAAAAGGAGATTAGTTAAGTATAGAAATATCTGCAAGTTTTTCCTACGTAAAGAATTGACAAAAACTACTTAGAAGGTATGTGGGCACAGAAAGGAATTTCAACTAGGCATACAGAAAGTTTAGGAAGACTAAATAATATGAGGTAATGTCAAGGAAATGCATAATCAAAAGCAAATTAATGAAACAACTGACAGACTAGAAACAGGCATAGTAGCAGTTACAAGTGAACATATTCAATGACCGAACTGCTTTACAATCACAATAAGTGGATACCGGTAGTTTTCTGATAATAGTAAAGTCATTATGGATCAGTAAGAACACACTTCCACCTGATGTCTGCTGTGACAAGCAGGAGAATTTCTCAAATTCAGGAAAGGCCAACTCAGACTTCCATCTTTTTGAACGAGGACGGAGGGCACTAATAAAATGGTCAAAAGAAATACTTGCCTTTTACAGAAGACCGAACCATCAAAAACTGTGGTGTTAAGCGTTATGCAATACACATGTTAACCTCAACTGTAAACATTCTCTTGGAAAATGTTGATGAACCCCGCAAGAAATAGACTGCATTAGACATAGCTCACCTGCCAGCCAGTGAGAGTCTGTGGTCTTCCGCACTCCCTTTTTCCTGATCCTATATTGCTGGGAGTAATCCACCACATCTACTCGGCCTTTCCTTCCATTGCGGGAGGGGGTAAAGAATTTGGTGAGGCCATCAATGAGCCCTTTGGTTTTTTTATTGAACTTCAAGGTGCCACAACCTTGCCTGCTGTACTGAGTAGCATCTGGTCGTCCTGGGTGCCCATCTTCCAATGATGACAATGACTGGACAGAGATCTTCCGTTTCCGACCCCGACCTGGGCCGGTCCCACTTTTACTGTAGGTTCCTTTAGATCTAAAAGGCAGAAACAATAAAAGAATGGTCAAGAACAATTTTAACAAATAAGGGAGCATTACTTGCATGTAACAATAAGGTTCACTGGCAACAATTCACATGTTATAAATGCTTTTACACATATATATATTTATAGAATATATGCAGATGTGCAGAGTGTAACATGTTAATGACCACTGTAGAGTGTGAGGAGGGGCCATCACTAACAAGAGGTAAAGCCTCTAGTAGGTCATGATGCCCCTTCTCTTCCACCATCAACAGTAAAGCATAGCATATTATACTCTGCACATCGGCATACACAGTTTATGCCAAGGCATTTTTTAAATGTGTATTTACTTTGAATTAAAGTTATGTAACTAAAATCCACATTCAATGTGTTAATGGTATGCAGGAAAATCACTTTGAGGAGGACTCCTGACTATAGGAAGAGCTGTTTTCATGTGTAAAGTAACTGTTACATGTAACCTATAAAGCCGCAAACAGTATACATCATCTGTCAATACTGCTCTGCAGTGGTAATAAACTCGGATTTCGCCTTTGCACTGTAGTAATAAATATGTGAATGTGTGTGCATTAGTAAATGTTTTATTGGGCCACATGCATTTTCACTACCATGGGATCGAAATACATATTGTTACTGAGACTTAGAGGTAGACATTTCCAATGCCTCGACTCTTCAAACTTACAATCAGAAGGGGCACAGAGGATACATGAGGATACATGTGTCCAAAATGCCATCTTCAAATGGAAACCTGAACAGTGCTTGTACAAGGCAGATAATGCAGGAAACAATGGAAGCAAACATCAAAAAGAAATTATTAATTGCTTATCTGTATCTTCAGTTCATTAGCTTTGGTATCTTTCATCGATTCACATGTTTGAATCATTCCCAGTGATACGGTCGGGAATCTCTGGTGACGGTAAATTGCACAAGACGGTGTTAAAATGGCCACAGACACAAAAGCAGTGTTTGTTCAGGAGCACACCCAACTCATTTGAAACAATTTATATTATCTTCCATGACCCCACCCACGATGTCTTGTGATTCCTATCCATGGTACAGTGTTGTTTGAATTTCAATAAATAAAAAGTTGCAAATAAAGAATCAACTCAAATTTCAGCCAATGAGATAAAAGAGTTAAGCTCTCTACCTCCCATTAAAGGGCACCATAGGAACTCCAGGGTGTAACCACATCCAATTGGCCCCAAAGCTGATATCTAATTTCACAAATGTGAAGGATATGAAACTGAGAGGAGGTAGGGTGGCATGTTAATCTATGTAACATACCAATGCTGGAGAAATGGAGTTAGTTTAAGTAACTAATTTATTTTTCCAGCATTGGATCTTTCATAGTTTCACATGTTTGAATAGAAAGCAGTACATACATTTTGAATAATGCAGGAAACATACTGAAACAGATTGAGTAGCATGTCTTATCTCAATGATGAGTAGGCCTGCTGCATTCACATCTAGGGAGTAGTACTTGGTGAACATGTGCCTGCTTTTCTATCTTGCTTCACAGCAAGTATCTTGTCAAGGCACTCCATCATAAAGTGCAGCTGTTGTTGCCATGCTTCTGACCTTACACTGCCCTGGAGTGGACACTTTTCTGTGCTGTGACAAAAGGTGATGCAGGCAGAGAGCCAGTGTGCAATGTTTTGTTTGGATAACGAGTGGCCTCTTCTCGACTGAAGGAGATAAACAGCTAGTCTTAAGTATGTACAATTTCATTTTCTTCTACAAAGGGCTTTATACACCTGCAAACATCCAATGAGTTCTTCTCTTCGCTGACATGGATGGTGTATGGAACAAATATAAAAGGATGACAGGTTTATTCAAGTGAAAGCCCATTGGGACTGTTGGTATAAACTTAGGAGTGGTATGCAGGATTATTTTGTTTTTAGTAAATTGAAGGTGGGATATAGTGAAGGCCTGTGAGTTCCCAACTTTACTTGCTGAGGTGAGAGTGAACAGAAGTGCATCAGGTACGCTCCATGGATGGGTTCAATAGAAAGCAGCATATCAACTCAGTACAGTATTTAGAACCCTTAGTTCTGAAGGGTGCCTAATTGGAGGGAAAGCCATACAAAGTCCTTTCATGAATTCTTTTATAATTATCTGTGAGAACAAAGATCAGGAAGATTTCCTTATTCTTCAAAAATCTTAAGATTGCATTTCTCTGAAATGTGTCTTGCATTTGCAGTAGAGTGGATATGAATGCCACTGGATCACTGGACGTTCTTTATAGTGACGAGTTGGACCATTAGGCTTGCCATAAGCCATTGGAGGTCTTTCACCTGCAAAAGTCTGGGTATCATAATATGCCTCCTAATAATATTGCTCATCTTCATGGGCCTCCTCCTCTTACTTAGTAACACAGTGCACATCCAGTTGTATAGGGCTAACTACAAGAACACTTGCTACTGATTGCTGATATCAGCGTGCAATTCTGAACCCAAACTATGCACAAGAGGTGTGTGGTAACCTTCAATGGGTAAAAACTAAAGCTGGAAGTTTCTGTTCTCGACTATGCGGTTGTTGATAGGGTAGTCATCGACAAGGTGGTTGTCTTAGTCACAGACAATGGGTTGTCGTAGACAGGATCGTTGTCAAGGTAATGGGCATTGCAGGAATAGTCAACAGTGCAGTCATTGATGAATGTCTTATTGTTGATGGGAAGGTGCCTGTCAATAGAATGGTCATCAATGATAAGATCCTTATCCTCGACCATGGTACGTTTATCGATAACAGCCGCACATCTGACAAGGCTCAAACGTTGCTGGATTTTCACTTTTTGCACATTTGTACCTTGTCCTTTCTTGACAGCTTCTTCACAAGAGGTTTTGTCACTCCCTTAGAGGAGGTGACTCTGGATGCTTTTGAGGTGAATTCCAGCTGAGGAAGTGCTACATGCTTCTTTTTTGTGCTGCCTTCTTCGACATGCTTGGGGAGAAGAATTTGGGTCACTTTTCCTGGAATCTTTCCCAGATGAAGGGGCAGCCCTCATAGAAGAGGGAACTTATTTTTCTCTAATTTACATTGAGCGGACCTCCTTTCTCTGTGTTTCAGCGTCTTTGAATGAAAAGGTCTGCAGAAGTTTCAAAAAGACACTTTATGAGTGGGATATAGACAATAAATCACACTGATCATGATGTTCATCAAGTGTAGATCTTCTATTGTCTGCTATGTGAACAGGATTTGAAGAGAGATCTTTTCTCTTTCTCAGCCCTAGTGTCAACAGGTAACAGACAACATTCACTCTAAGCCAGTAATGCACTGAAATTGGCATAAACCCCTAAAAGCTACTCACAGTTCACTGAAAGCTGAACATAGGGCTGGCTAAAGTCCAGGAAAAGCAATGTATAGGTCAAAAATGTCACCATAATAAGGTCAAACGCAAGCCAGAGCACAAGACTGATGAGGGACTCCCTCACACACATCACTCAGTAGAAATCTGACCTACGGTGGCCTTTAGAAGGGGGTACAAAGCTCATCAATTCCTCCTCACTGCCGACATTTTGGTGCTTCCTATGTACACTAATCTCATAAAAACAGCAACTGGCCTATCTGCTGGCCTACAGTCACAAAATACAGCAAATCCATGTGTTACTCAGCCCTCCTGACATAATTACTGTTGGTGATTTGATTTCAACCTATCAACATTTAGGTTAACACTTCAGTGAAGAACTGCAAAGGGGCATGTCACAACTATTCACCAGTTTGAGATGTCAAAAAAAGACTTTCCCAAACCTGTCTATGGGCTTCTCAGGCAGGAACTGCACAATCTGCATATGCCTACGCAAAAAGCATTGACGCAGTTCCTTTTCTCGGAGGCAGCTGCATGAGGAGTCAGCAAGTTTGAGAAAAATACTTCAGGGGCCAATATGGATGCTAATACCCGGAAGGCCCTAATGTCAGAACTGAAAAGCATCACATTGTCAATGAAGACTCTGGAAACAACCACCACAGCCGCCAACAAAGATCTAAAAGTGATACAAAAGAACAGTAGGATTTAAAACATAGTAAGGTCATCACAGAAATACACTGATGATCTGGAAACATGGGTGACAGCCATACTCGACTGTAGCACGGAAGAATAAGTTACTTACCTTCGGTAACGCTGTTTCTGGTGGATACATTAACTACCCTAAAGGATCCCCTTTAGTTAGGTACCTAATAATATGCTTGCTCCTTAACCTATGTATATCAAGAAGAACTAGGACTCCTGTAGACATGCCAGTGGGCAAGAACAGATTCCCTCTACAACTCTTTGGCAAATTTGCTTCACCACATATATCACACTTGAAAGTAATGTTTGAATAGACCTTGCATACAAAGGCCTTACCAGCATACCACTTCTGTGGTTGTAACACTAACGCTTTAAAAATCACCAAATACTCATCATACTGCCCAATTTGTTTAATACATTTTGTGACCAAAAGTCTTGCAAAGGTCCTTGCTAGTAGATTAACCAAGGTAAGATGTATTCTAGTCCATAACATTCAGAATGGCTCTATGCCAGGTAGAGGCACGCATACCTGCTTTAGAGTCTGCGTATGGAGCTGGCAAGAGCTGAAGTTGTACTGACCTTAGTGGACTTCGAGAAAACATTCAATGAAGTCAACAGTCCTTTCATTCAACAAATCCTTCAAACAATGAACTTTGCCCACTATTTCTTAAATATATAGCAGTTCTCTATGCGGCCACAGGGGCCTAAGTCAGAATAACTATAGAACTGTAGTCCCCATTACCGTTGCAAAGGTGCACCAGTCAGGGATTTTCTTTTACTGCCCTACTTTTCACATTAGTTATAGAACCACTTGCTGAGTGGGTAAGACAATATACATAATTGTGGGTGTTTCAGAGTAGATGTGGGTATGAGGACCTAGTGTCCTATACACAGACATTATGATCTATATCCAACAACCTCACATACATTCACAGACTAATGCAAATCAAACAGCTCTATGGCAAAGCCAAGGGACTTAGAGTACACTGGTGGAAGTATTTTTTTGTCCCTGTGAGAGGTGACAGCTTGTCACGTTTGATGCACACTCTGTTGCACTTTGCGGAAGATCACTTTTGATATCTGGACATACTTGTGGTGACATACTCACAAACGCTGGGACCTAAACTATACCCTGCTGCTTAAATGCACAAATGGTGAGTAAGACGGGTGGTCTTACCTGTGGATCCCCATAATGGAAAAGTGAGCAGTTCTTAAAATTATTTCTCTGCTTTGGCTTCTACATACCCTCCAGAGCTTCCCACATGTTGCCCACCAAACGTCTTCATTGAGACAAAATCTATAATATGTAGATTTCTATGGGCTGGAGGTCTCCCTTAGGGTATAAAATGCAAATATGCACAGGCCCATGTGATGCTACGTACCAGATGTCTGCCTGCAGTACTGTGCCTCCAAAGTAATCCAAAGTAATGACTGGCTTTTCTGTCACAGAAGTGACTGAATGGTCAAACTATGCCTTACCATCCCAGAGAAACCTATTCTAAATTCCATTCTATACTGGGCCACAATGTTTCACAAACTTCAACCCATCACTAAGATACACATTTAATACTGGTGAGAAGTTTCAAAATACATTAGGTGGCAGGAAATGCTCATAAAATAAACTCTGTGGAAAGGCACTATGCTCTCTCTATGCAGTAAAGCTAGAGGAATTTCGGCCCTGGGCTTTATTAGACACATCAAAGTTGGGGGTCACAGACACACATAAAATTGTTTGAGCAACAGTTCCCAAATTTTCTGTTTCTACATACAATTCTTTCGATATCTAAAATGGTGCCATGCTCTTGAACCCTACTGGCATAAACTGAAAGTTCTATGAGAATTAAGTCCTTTGGGACCTAAGATAACAATAGAACAGAGTGACAAAATGGTCTCGAACATATAGGTGGTTAATAGTCAACACACCGGGCCCACTTAAAAATCTACAGGAAAATTGGGAGCAAGAACTTGGGGAGCTGGAGGATGAGAAGTAGGCTTTTGCAAAAATAGCCTCACGCTCCATGGCCATTTCTTCGCAACTCAGATCATTCCAATGACAAACTTTCATTCAGCCAAACTCCTAGAAGTGCCCTATTCCCAGCTGTCGACGCTGCGAAGAGGCCCATGGCACAAATTTCTATATGATATGGGAATATCCAGTAATTTGCCAATACTGAAAAGCTATACATCAGATGTTTGGGAGGATAGTAGCCCACTCAATTGCTGTAGACACAAAACAAGGGTGAGTAAAACGTAGACAAGGTGATGGACTGGCCTACATGAAAGGGCGTAACCACTTTTGGTAGAACGAAAGCCCTAGTGTGAAGCAACTCTTTGTCAGGATAGATGGAAAGGTAGGGCAACTTAAATGACCAGGCCTGCAGCTTACTCACCCTGCAGGAAGATGTAATAGCCACAAGGAAGGCTGTTTTGAAAGTGAGAAGCCTGAGAGGAAAATTCTGGAGAGGATTAAAAGGAGCATGTCAGACATGTCAAAACCAGATTAAAATCCCATAGGGACGTAATGAATGGGGATGGAGGAAACATGTGTAAGACCCTTAAGGAACCAATGTACAATAGGGGACTTAAACAAAGAAGAAGGTTCATCAGGCAACCTGAAAAAGACTGGACTGCAGACAAATAACCTTTGAGAGTGCCCATAGCAGAGCCCTGCTGGGCCAAAGAAAGGATAAACAACAGAACCTCAGAGAGAGGGGCAGAAAAGAGGTCAACAGTCTTGTCTGAACACCATGCCACAAATTCTTTCCAACAACAGCTGTGTACCATTTTGGTGGAAGGACGTCTGGCTGCCAAGATAACGTTACAAACTTTGCACTGAAGGTCAAAAGCTGTCAAGTGCTGCTGCACAATCTCCATGCAAGAAGGCAGAGAGCGGACAGGTGTGGGTGCAGGACCCTCTCCTGTTGCTGAGACAGTAGATCCTCCCAAAAGGGCAGTCTGATCAGAGGATTGATGGACATGCTCAACAGCTCAGTATACCAGACTCTCTGTGCCCAGTCCGCAGCCACAAGGATTATTTGGGCCAGATCGCTCTTGATCTTCTTGAAAACTCTGGGCAGAAGTGGTATAGGCAGAGAGGCGTACAGGAGACCTAAGTTCCACTCGAGATGGAAAGCATCTCCGGGCAACTGCCACCTTGGAAAATCCAACGTGCAAAACTGCTGACAGATTTAACCAAGGCTCGCCCCACTGCTGAAACAGACTTTGCGCCACCCCCGGATGGAGACATCATTCGTGATCCGGTAGACATATTGGACTAAGTTAGCCTGCTCTGGCGTTCAGAAAGTCGGCCAGATGATGAACCACCAGGGATATGTCTTGTTGTTCCAGGTGGCCGCCCCGTCCCAGGAGTGATATATCTGTCACTACTGTCAGATCCAGTTGGGGAAGGGAGAGGGATCTGTCTCTGACCCAATCACGGTTTGTTCACCACCACTGCAGATCTTGTGCAGTTCCCGCCTAGATCTGGACCTCAGAGAGATTCCCCTGATGCTGCGCCCACTGGAACTTCAGGTCCCACTGCAGAGCCTACATATACCATCTAGCATGTGTTACTAGCAGGATGCAGGAGGTCATGAGGCCCAGCAGCCTCAGAGATTTTTTTTACCTAAATCCAGGATAGAGGCTAAAACAACGGTATCACAGCCTCAATATCCTGGACTCGCTGCTAGGGAGGATAAGATTGAAACTGCACTATGTCCAGAACATCCCTAATGAAAGGGAGTGTCTGAGAGGGAGTCAGGTGTGACTATGGCACGTTTATAGTGAACCCCAGCGAATGCAGAAGGCCCGCTGTATTCTGGAGGTATGAGACGACAGCCTGGGGCAAGCCCTACTTTAAAAGCCAGTCGTCGAGATACGGGAAGGCTGAAACCCTTGATCTGTGCAGATGAGCTGCAACCACCGCCATCACCTTGGTGAACACGAAAGGGACGCTGGAAGGGCCAAAAGGGAGCACAGTGAACTGAAAGTGCTTTTGGCCTACAGTGAACCACAAGTAATGTCTGTGGGCAGGCAAAACGGGAATATGAAACTAAGCATTCTGAAAGTCCAACGCTACCATCCAGTCTCCTGGGTCCAGGTCAGATAAAACCTGAACCAGAGTAAGCATTTTGAAATTCTTGAGCAAGAGATTGAGGGAATCGAAGGACTAGGATAGGCCTGAGGTCTTTGTCCTTTTTGCACACCAGAAAGTAACAGGAATAGCAACCACAACCTACTTCTGGCACAGGAACCCTCTCTTTGGCTTGCTTGCCCAAAAGATCTGTAACTTCCTCAGGGAGAAGGGTCAGGTGATCAGGGGGCGGGGGACTGGCCAGACCGCTGGCTTCCTGCTCCACGAGGTCAGTGGATCCCACATAGAGGCTGGGCAGCAAGCGCAGCACGGTGGCTGGCTGGGTATGATCGCCAATGAAGGCCACTTCCATAGCCACAAAAGGCACACTGGAGGGGGAAGGGCTTGGGGGAAAGGGGGGGCTTGGTTGAAGGCCTCCTCAAGGCCCAAGGACCTGGCTGTAGCACAAGAATCCTTGAAATGCTCAAGGGCTGAGTCTGCCAGGTCTCTGAAGAGAGAGTTGACCTTAAAGGGCATGTCCATCAAAGTAGCACAGACATCCCCTGAAAAGCCAGGCATCCTAAACCAGGCGTGGCACCTCAGGGCTACTGTTGATGAAACCGCTCTGCCCAGTGCGTCGGTATGTCCAGTCCACAACAGATAGTGAACTTTTTTGTTTCCCTCCCACCGACAAATGCCCGAGACAGTACAACATGGGTCTCCTCTGGGACCTGTGGCAGCATTGGCGCAACCGTATCCCACAACGTGTGGGAATAACAGCCCAAAAGCCATGTTGTGTTCACATACTGCAATGCTGGGCTGGAGAAAGATGAATCTTCTTCCCAGGTGTATCCAACCTTTTCGATTTCCTATCTAGGGGTGTGGAAGGGAATGCGCCCTGGGAAGTGGAGGCTTGGATGATCAAACTCTCAGGGGTGACCACGCGGTGGGCGATTTTCTTATTCACAGGAGCTCCTGTGCTGGGTTTGGAGTGGGTACCCTGTAGAACATCTGTAAGGGCTTCATTGAAGGGGAGCATGAGTTCAGAGGAGGAAACCCCAGGCTGTAGCACCTCTGTCAGGGGGTTAGTCTTGACTGCCACCGAAGACAACTCAAGGTCCAGGTACTCAGGTGCTCTTCTCACTACCATTAAGTAGTAAGCCCCCTCCTCTGCAGCCACAGTAGGAGGAGAAAGCATGCCAGTAGCTGGAGAAGTATCCAGTCCACTGGCTTCAGTCAAGTCTGTACTCCAATAACTAGGGTTTTGAAGCTGGTATTCTAAAAAGGTCCAATGACTCCTCCCATTCCTCACCGTAACTTAGTCCATAAGGATGGGGCCCAGGATCTGACATAGGAGGCAAGGCTCCTGCCGGTGTCAGAGTCGGCGTCGTACAACACCCATCAGGCTCCATGTCGGCAATGAGAATGGAGATGGCACCGCCCGGACCGCCAGTGTCTGGACCGGCGTCAGTCCAGATCCAGAATCAGATCCATGGGTGCCCTTCAGCGCCTAACCCTCCATCGCGGGACCCAAAGGGGTCCCTTCCAATTCCTCGGGGCTCCAAGGAGTAGGGCTGCGCAAGAATGAGGCACATGGCCGCATAAAATTCACTAAGTTGAGCAGGGATAGGGCAGGGAGGTGTGGAGTCAGCCTAGGCGCAGGTTCCTCGGAATAAGGCCTAGAGCACTGATGCTCCCTTGTCTCGTTGGCCGGCAGACAAGGAGAAGTCTAAGAATGTTTCAACTTCTTGCTTTTATCTTGTGCCAAAACTTACCCGATCGTCCCAAGGACTTGGATGGGGACAACGACGATAGAGGGCTCTGATCTTGACTTGCGCAAAATTGAGCCTCAGACCACCATCAGCATCAGGGACCGCTCCCTCAAAGCCTTTGCATGCATGGCCCAACACTTGCAGCACAACTTCAGATTGTGGTCGCGTTCCGGGCACGAAAGACACATGAGGTGCTGATAGAGGTACGGTCACCGATATCGCTCAATGACACGACCAGCAGGGCTTAAATCTGGCCTTCCTTGATGACATCCTCGATACACCAGGAGTAGAAAACTCGAAAAAATCTTCAACAAAAGCTTTCAAAAAACAGAAGGCCAGTCAAAAAGTGACTGAGGTGTAGTTCTCTTGGGATCGGTGCTACCTGCTGCGGAAAGAAAAGAACTGGTGTCAACACAAGGACAAGGAGACGGTCAACGCGACCTAAAGGCACGCAAGGGTACTGCTCAGAAAATTCTCCGGATCAAGTAACACCTGAGTGAAGTTCAAAAGATATGGAATCTGCAACTAGAATTCTCTATCAGATAACTAGGTATGTCCAATCTAAAAGATACGCTGCACATCAATAGAGATGGGAAAGTGTCCCCACATTGAGAACATAGGTAAGAGGCATTGAATATTGTTCCAAGACACAGGAAACAAATTATAAAGCAAGAGGCTGTTTGAGGCAAAATAAGAAGATTTGGAGTCCCTGTTGGGAACAGTCCTATACAAATTGAATAAATAGTATAGTCTCCTGTGTACATATCAGAAAATATAATTTATTATACTCAATGTCATGTGCGGAGACTAATGTTTTCAATTCTATAATGGGAAAACAATAAAAACAATTATTAAAAAATAGCATACGACTATAAGGGAGGGCCTATAAGACACCATCTCTTTGCATTTGCAATCCATTACTATACGTAAAATTATGCTGCTTAATACTGACTATTCACCCATCGTCAGAAAGATACCACTAGCTGCACCACTCACTGAATTCTGTGTCACATAAAAAATCATAAGCTTGCATTCATCAGGCATGTGTTTGGAAAGTAAAAGCATGCACATATGAAAAGAATGAAAGTAAATTATCATCAACACTGTGTTTGCAGCTTTAAGTCTTCATTAAACTAACATGTTTTAATAAGATTCGGAAACTGTCAGAAAATAACATTCAAACTCTTTAAAATCTGACACTAATCTACTTCACGGACCCCAAGATTTCAGGGGTTTTATGATCTCAGACATTTCTCATAATTGATTCTCAAGAGGCATTTTTATTGTTTGTTTCATAGCAGAAGAAATGCAATGAGCTAAAGGAATAGTTACTTACTTTTACCAAATGAGTGCCAGTTGTATCCTGTCACCAAGCTTTGAGGTAGGCTCATTAAATGTTGTTTATTTGAAGAGTTTAAGCGTCTATTTCAAGAATGACTCGTGACCACATAGTCCAAAAACCAAAATGCATTACCACACAGATTCCACCTTAGATTAATGGATTTCTTTCCCCATAGGAGTGTAGACTTGATATGTGAAGTAAATCATAAAATGCTTAGTAAAACCAGCTTTTAACTCCTTTTCTTGCCACGCACAGGGGAGGTGGGCGACACATGAAACTACATGTCAAACTGCAAACACTGGTTACAGTTAAGGAATATATTTGCTCTACAGCATGTTTTACTGTAGAACAGATACTGTGCGTCAACTTAAAAACAGAACTTCCTACCTTTAAAGGTGAAGAGAACCGAAAGGAGAAGTAGCTAAAGTAAATAATAAATAATGTTTTTAAAACTATTTGACCCACGTGGGCATCCTTTGACTCGTAAACATCCACACAGTAATGTTCCATGTACGTGTGACCAGATGACCACTCTGCTGCACTGCAAATAGCCATAAGTGAGATGCAGGCAAGGACAACCTAGTTGAATCCTTTATTAAGTGTTTAATGGGTGTGTGGATTCTCCGCAAGTTGTCTCTTTGTACATGTGTAACAAAGTTAATTGCATTGCATATCCATGTGACTATTCCCTCCTTTAAAATGGATTTCCTAGGTTGCGCTGTTGCGAAGGAAACAAATATTTTTATGTAAGGGCTTGATATTGTCAGCATGGTACATGAATGCTCATTTAACATTTAGTGCACTTCTTGCTTTACGTGGCCTGTAATATACTGTGGATCATGCAGGATTCATTTTCATTTGTGCTCTACTCAACACCATTTTTTGTCAGAATTCTTAAAACGTTCTGCAGCATTTTTAAAACTGCTACTAACATGGACAAATACTGGACTATATTTCAGTTTTGTACAATTTTTCAACAAGGAAATGGGCTTCCTCCTTTTTAACTGCTACAAGTACACCATGCTGAAGAGCCGCTTGTTCAATGACTGCAAAGCATGGCCATGATAGGTCTGCAGGGGGGCAACTTCATTATCTAATAAATACTTGTTTTATGCATTCTCCATCCCTGGGACAAGGCCTTCACATGACTGATCCTCTTGTACATCTGTGACGGTCTGAATAGGAGGCACAGATAAAGAATATGGAGTTCTGTCCTGTGGTGGGAGAGGTTGCAGGTCTGTTCAGTTTAGCGCGTGTTGCTTGGAAAGTAGTACTGGCAAAATGTGAGTAAAATAACACCCGTGAACATAATTTTTCCATTTATTCCAATCTTCCATAAGTATTAAACTTTGCAATGAAGTAATTGTTAATCTGGCAGTGTTTGTATGCCAAAACATACCTCAGATTTTTTGCCACAACATGGCCTGTGCCTTCGTCAATCTAAATGCCTACTTAAATGCTGCAGATCTGACTTATGCAGGGCTTGAAAAGGGGACGCATTAACTTTGATCAATGTTCAGCATCTAGGGAGGAGAACCACTTTCCTAAGAACTTTCAAGAAATCTTTATTCACAGTGCAAATGAAAAACAGGATGTCTAAGTTGGACTTTTTCTTTGGACACTGATGGAAAATGAAGAAAGAGAACTAAAGGGCTGATTTTGCCCCCAAAAAAACTATACAGGTTTTCTCTCGGGTCACATGTCTTGCAGACGCCAGATGCAGGACCACTTCCTCTCAAATGTATAGGATGATCGGATGGAAGGACTCTTGGACTAGCCCAGGATGTTCATGCAGTTGCCTGGAAGGGTCAAATTGACGTACTGCCTTTACACGAGTCAGGGCTACAATCTAAGACTGGCACGGAGGACCTTGCCCTACATCCTAATAAGTAACTCCAACATGCTTATGTAACATTTGGTGTGTGGACCATTTGTCTTAAGTGGAGAATTCAAACAAGCAGGATCTCCAACCCTCCTCCAATCGATGCATCTGCCACTACGATTTGATCTGAGCAAATATTCTGCAAAGGACCCCTTTGAACACGCTCTTCTCCTCAGTCTACTAGGGAATGGAGCCACTGATGATTAGTTTAATCCTTTTTACTCAGAACCTCTTTGATTAGGACCTTTGCTTTTTTGTTTTATTGAAGAGCTCACAGAAGCAGCCTATCATCAGGAGCATGACAATGCACAAGGCCATGTTCAAGGAGTTGGCACTTGTCTCACTTTGGGGAGAGAAGTATTTTTCAGAAGCAGGGTCTTCCATCATACAGATTGCAATAGGACTAAAAAACAAAACAGTTTTGACAGGGTTGGCCTTCATGTAGCTTCCAAGTGCTGGATAGCTTTTACTGGTTGTATTATCTATTTCAGGGGTCTCCAACCTTTACAGTTACAAGAGCTACTTATGTTAAATGAAAATCACCCCGGGCTACTAATATTGGTGATGTACTGTTGACCACCTCATCCAAGATTACCAGCAGTTATCACATCAGTGCATCCGGCAGGGTTATCAGTAGTAAAGTAAATAAAGAATTATCAATTTGCATTGCCTCTACAAGGGTAACACAACAGCCATAACTGTAATCCGAGTAGCATCCCAAAGTAATAATATGAGTCTTATGTCTCTCCACCAACACATGATTTATCACTCAAATAATAGCATTAAATACATGTTAAACATTCAACCATTTTTCTCCAAACATCAGATCATGAGTTCTGAAAATACACACATTTCCATCTCAAATCCATCTCAAGTCAACGCTGTATCCTCCTCCTGCTTCCTCACCCTCCGCAATCTCCGGAAGATCTTCCGCTGGATCCCAGCTGACACCAGAAAGACCGTGACCCACGCCCTCGTCACGAGCCGCCTGGACTACGGCAACACCCTTTACGCTGGGACCACCACAAAACTCCAGAAATGTCTGCAACGAATTCAAAACGCCTCCGCCTGCCTCATCCTCGACATACCCCGCAACAGCCACATCTCCGCCCACCTGAGACACCTGCACTGGCTTCCCGTCAGCAAAAGGATCACCTTCCGTCTCCTCACCCACGCACACAAAGCCCTCCACAACAAGGGACCAGAATACCTCAACCGTCGCCTCAGCTTCTACACTCCCACCCGTCTTCTCCGCTCCACCAGCCTCGCTCTCGCCGCCGTCCCTCGCATCCGCCGCTCCACAGTGGGTGGGAGGTCCTTCTCCTACCTGGCGGCCAAGACATGGAACACCCTCCCCGCCATCCTCAGGACCACCCAGGACCACTCCGCATTCCGGAGACTCCTCAAGACCTGGCTCTTCGAGCAGCAGTAACCCCTTCCCCCTAGCGCCTTGAGACCCGCACGGGTGAGTAGCGCGCTTTATAAATGTTAATGATTTGATTTGATTTGAAATATGCATTTTTAAAATTTTACTGTACATATATCAATTCAACTTAGCAATTGCTTCTATATTAGTAGGCTGGACTGACCACAGGAGAGCTACTTACAGGTAAGCCGGAGAGCTACTGGTAGCTCACGAGCAACTCAATGGCGACACCTGATCTATTTGGATCTACTTATAAATGTCGGCCTACAGTTAACCTTTGTCAGAGTTAACTGGCACTGCAAAATTGCTATAGAGAGAAATAATACTGTCTATGTTTGACTACTCAAATTCTATCTTTTTTGGACTGTTATCATATAGAAAATACAAAAAAGTCTAAATCGAGTTAGCAGGCTGGTAATCTGACATGGGAAACAGGAACATACCAGATCAGTGCAGGCTAAACTTCAATGGTTGTTTGCATAGTATCAAACAGTTTACAATACTTTGCATGGCCCACTGGGCCCTGCAAGACAAAGTGGTCCTCAGTATGTGCTAAAAGGCTTTTAAATGGTACAGAAGAGGAAAGCAGTTAAGATTTCTGCCCGAAGTTAGGCTAATTAACCCTAGGGTTAACGAAGTACCAACGGTGTCATAACTGGCAGCTCTCAAATGCTTTTAATAGATAACCCGGATGAAGACATAAGCACTTCTATGAAAAAGCGCAGAATGGCTCATCATAGAGCTGCCGCCTTCAAAACAGCAAACATGACCTTGGAAAGAATACAAATGAACTACAGGGCTAAAACAAGAATGCACCCATTCTTTTTAATCTATGTGTGGATGGCATGGATGCATCCTTGTGTAAAGGACACAGTTTTGCCGTTAAATTAAGACACAAGAGTTGTCTTGCTTGCAGTATGTGGACAATAGCGTACTTCTTGATTAAACTGGGTTCAGTTTTCAGAGATTAAAGGAGAGCCTGAAGAAGAAGTTACTTGCCTTCAGTAACCAGTCATCTGGAAGACACTACCTAGCTGCAGCAGAGTCCTTACCTTAAGACAGTGGTTCTCAACCTTTTGACTCCTGAGGACCCCAGCTGAATCACTACTAAAGGCTGGGGACCCCCAAGCAACTTGGACAATTTAAATTTCAAACATTATTACATTAATTTGCAAAAAATAGACAAACGTACACACCAAACTAATACCCAAATGACTAAAGATATAATTATTTTATATTGAAAAAATATGCAAAAATAGAAACATTTTAATGAGAAGGTTGGCACTGCATCTCTGCAACTTTCCTTTTAATGTTTGGTTTTATTTAGGAAAGCTGAATCCTCAGGTCAGATTCTACATTTCCCAAGGGATTTCTGTTCAAAGTTTTTAGGTACATACGATCTGAGAAAGCTTTTCACATAAATATGTGATGGGGAAAGAACGGAAAAGCATAAATGCCTCTCATCTCTCCATAGCCTCTCTGTCACATGTAATTCATTTATCTTATAGCACCTCTTATACCAGTGTAGTGTGTCGGAACACTTTACAGGGGACTACAAAGTTTAGGATTCCCGTCATCCACACTGGTAGGCATTTTCTATGAGTGCTTGGTCTGGAGAAACACAAATATGGAATTCAGAACATAACAGTGATTAGAGTTGACTTTATTAATAAGAATACATT
Organism: Pleurodeles waltl; assembly: GCF_031143425.1. Lineage (NCBI taxonomy): Eukaryota > Metazoa > Chordata > Amphibia > Caudata > Salamandridae > Pleurodeles > Pleurodeles waltl. The sequence goes on from NC_090450.1 coordinate 585,398,050, forward strand.
TCGACACAAGCAAACCTTTTTTTTTTTTAGCAACATAAGGATAATGAAAACATAACTTTCTAATTTGTACCAATCAGTTTGCATGCAGTTTATTGCTCACTGTGCTAGATTACAATTGCAATTTATGAATTACACAGTAACAAAAAATCTGTGACAAAAGCAGTAACCCACTGTGCTGTGCACATAACATACTGTTTTTTGCAGGATACACGTTCTTTGCAGCAGTCATGTTAACCATCTGCACTACCTTAGATGAGTAAAAAATGCCACTAGACAAAATCCTTCTCTCTCTACAGCAGGTATATTTATCACCAGATTTATGTACACACTTTTATTTTTGTCTGAAAGCTTCTAGATGTACAAGGAACTTTGCAGGGCTTTTAAAACTGCTGCACAAATGAAGCAATAAGTATAAAAACATGCATTTGTTTCTGTCGAGAGGACCCAGCTGGAGAAGTGTCTTCCTGCTGGCCCAGGCCTGCAGACTCCCTGGAAACAAGTCACGGACAGAGGATGGGAACCACTGCCTTAGAATAATGCCCAGGCATCAGAGTAGATCTGGAAATTTTTCATGAGCAGTACCCCTGTGCACCAATAGACGGCGTAATTCGGCTATGTGTGGCGGCGTTCATGTTTGAAGTGACATGCAGGGTGCCTATACAGGTGCTACCCCAGCATGCTGATGTCAGATTCTTTTCACAACTTTCCACGACAGAAGCACAGCACCACGAAGAATACTGACCACTGGTGTGGGCCCTGTAAAGGGGAAAACCCCTTTTCTCTAAAATCAGTTTGCAGAGCGGAGAGAATGGGTGGGACAGTAAGGATTCTGCAGCAAGATGGAGTCTCTACCAGATAAGGTGTTACAGAAGCTAAGTAACTTGTTCATCTGATAGACTTATAGCCACAAATTCCTTGCCTTAGAATAGATACCGAACAATACTTCCCCGGAGGCAAAAAGACATTCACATCAGATCTGACAATCCAGGCAGTAGTGCTTCGTAAACATGTGCAGGGAAGCCCATGATATTGCCTGACAGATATCCAGGACAGGTACTCTGCAGGCTAACACCATGGTTGCAGCCTTGGCTGCGTTAGAATGAGGTTTCAAAACTTTAGGTGGTGTCTTTTTGGCTAATGCATATCAGATTTTGATGCAGATAACTATCCATTGTGAGATGCTCCATTTCTGCACGGCCCTTCCATTTTTGGCTCCAACCTACCTCACAAAGAGTTGATCATCCATCCAGAACTTGTTTGTGCAGTCCACCTAGAACAACAACGCTCTTTTTGGGTCCAGCAAATGGAAGCTCGTCTCTTTAGAGGGGTGAGGTAGATGGTAGGAGGTAGACAGAGTGTGGGACTGGTCTACATGAAAAGGAGTTACCATCTTCGGTAGGAATGATGGTCTATTGCGAAGGACCAGTTTGTCCGGGTAGATACTGAGGTACGAAGGTTCTGATGACAGTATCTGTAGATGACGGACTCTCCCAGCAGATACTATCACTTTAAGAAGGCCATTTCTATGGTAAGGAGCATAAAGGGCAGTTGTGTAGCGGCTCGAAGGGTGCACAAATCAATACCATGAGAACTAGGTGAGGTCCCACTGTGGCAAAATGAAAGGAACTGTTGGAAAAATATGTTGAAGACCTTTAAGAAACCTATTTACAACAGTGGATTTGAAAAGGGATAGCTGATTTGGCAACCGCAGAAATGCTGATATGGATGACAGATAAACTTTCAATGTGCCCAACGCAGAGCCCTGCTGGGTTTGGATAAGAATAAACAAAAGAACCTGAGAAAGGGGTGCAGATAGAGGGTACGTTTATCTGTACACCACACAACAATCTTGCTTCAATGGCAATTGTATACAATCTTTGTGGATGGACAAATGGGTGTCAAGTTAACACTGCAATCTTTGTGTGGAAGGTCAAAAGCTGTCAACTGTCACCACTTAATTGCCACTCATGAAGGCAAGGGGTTTTCAGGTTAGGGTCTAGAACCATGCCCTTCTTCTGCGAAACAAGATCATCCCAAAGAGTCAGCCTGATCGGAGTACCTGCGCTCATTCTCAACAGCTCAGGATAACAGACTCTCTGTGCCCAATCGGTAGCCACAAGATTGACTTGGGCCCAGTCATTCCTGATTTTCTTGAGCACTCTGAGCAGGAGAAGTGTTGGTCAAAAGGCATGCAGGAGGCCTGAACTCCACTCGAGACTAAAAGCATCTCCAAGAAAAGCAGACTTGTGCGGTTTTGACAGAAGTGAACAGATTCAACCAAGGAAATCCCCATTCTTGGAGGAGACCTTCCGCCACATCCAGATAGAGACACCATTTGTGAAATGCTAAGCATCGATGGGTGAGTTTATCCTGTCTGGCATTCAGAGAGCCCACCAGGTGTGGAACCACCAGGGATATGCCCTGACATTTCAGCCATGTCCAGAGATGCAATGCCTCTTGACAAAGAGCCCATGACCCCACCCACCCTGCATGTTGCAATTCCACATGGCAGTGAACAGCTGAAACAGCCTTCCCTTGATTGAAAGGAGACAGGCCATCAATGCCAACTGGATCGCTTGGAGTTCCAACAGGTTGATGTAGAGGCCTGATTCCACCACAAACCAGAGTCCTCTAGGCCATCCCAGGCCAAAAGTGACACATCTGACACTATAGTCAATTCTGGTACGGGAAGGGAGAGGGGTCTGCTACTGACTCAACAGCAGTTTGTGAGCCACACTGCAGGTCTTTTGGAGTTCCCTCCGAGATCTGGACCATGTTGGAGAGATTACCCTGATGCTGTGCCCAATGGATCTTCAGGTCCCACTGCAAAGCCATCAATTGCCAACTGGTATGCGTCACAACAAGGATCCAGCAGCCTCAGAGTCAGTCTTACCCAAATCCAGGGAGGTGGCCGATATATCAGTATCAGAGCCTGGATATCATGGACTCACTGCTTGGGAGGATATGCCAGAAACTGCACTGTGTCCCGAACAAAAAGGGATGCAAGGGAGTATCTGAGAATGAGCCACATGTGACTATGGCACGCTGACAGTGAACCCCAGTGAGTGCAGAAGGTTCAACTGTCTGAAAGTGGGAGACAACTGGAGCGAGCCCGCCTTCAACAGCCAATCGTCAAAGTAGGGAAATATTGGAATTCCTGACCTCTGCAGATGACCTGCAATCACTAAGGGGTGCTAGTAAGACTGAATGGGAGCACAGCAAACTGAAAGTGCTCTTTGCCGACTGCAAACAGAAGGTAATGGCTGTGGACAGGCAGGACGGGAATGTGAAAATAAGCGTCAAGCAATACCATCCAGTTTCTTAGGTCCAGGGCAGAAAGGACTTGCGTGACCATTTTAAGTTTCTCCTTTTTCAGGATGAGAATGAGAAGGTACAGGTCTATAATAGGAGAGGGTCTTTCGCACTTCTTGGGCATCTGAAAGTAGCAGGAATAGCAACCAAGATCTACTTCAAATGCTTTTGGTACAGCTCCCTTGACCAAGGGAGCTAACACTGCTTAACGGAGCAAGGAAGATGGTTTTCTGTCAGCTTGTCATACGTGCATAGGTGGGATGTGTTGTTTGTCACAAAAGAGAGGGAGTAGCCCCTTTAGGAAAGCTGTGAAACCCACAAGTCAGACATTATTGACCTCTAGTGGAGCACGTGATGCCGAATCCTACCACCCACTGGATGCCCATGATAGTGAGAGGGCATACTAAAGAGGTTTGGCAGCTGTGGCTGGCTGGGGGGAGTTGAGGGGTGGTGAACTGGCCTGGCTCGACCTCTGCCTGACTCTTCCAAGTGCTCTGTGAAAACTACATCCTTGGTCATGAAAAGATTGTACTGTTTGCTGTCTGGGATGGCAGGGCATGTAAAGGCATGGTTGGAAGCCCCTCCCATGGCCACGGAAGGGGTGGAAGGTTGACTAAGACTGGCGAGGTGCAATGGAAAGGCCCAAGGATGTGGCCAAAACTCCGCTGCCCTTGAAGAGCTTCAACACGGAGTCCACCTTCTCTACAAACAATCAAGAGCTATCAAAGGGCATGCCCATGAGCAAAGCTTACACAAACCCCAAAAAGCCAGTGGGATCTAAAGGCCACCAACAACAAAAATCAGTCTGCCTAACCACCCACATATATGATGTGCTTGGCCTCACAGAACTCTTGCAACTGGACAAGAGTCACTCGGTCTCCCCCGAAACTCTGGGAGGAGCGGAGGCAGCCCAGGTGCAGGCTCCACCATAGAGCTATGCCTAGAATACTGATGCTCCCTCATTTTGTCAGATCTCTTCAACTTTTTGCTCTTCTTGTGCAGTGGGACTTACCAGATTTCCCTGATGATTTCGACTGCAACTACTAGCGCCTCGAGTGGCTCCTTGAACGATCTTTGGACCTTCTTCTCAACCGAGATCTTGAGAGGTGGGTTGTCAAAAAGCTTGAGGGACTGCATGGCGAGGCAGTCAAAACAAGTCTTGGCATTGTGGTTGCTCTCCAAACAACCAGAAGCACAACAAATGTGGGTTTCTCACCAACATCTACTGCGGACAGGCAGCACACAGTGGAAAGAAGACTTCCTGGCAGACATACTAACGCACCAAGAGACAGTCTTGCACAAATCTCAACAAAAAGTTGAAAAAAAGGGTCAGTCAAAATTTACAGGGGGGGAGCTCTTCCAAGTTCTAACCTGACTGGTGCAGAAAGAAAAGAACTGACATCGGTGCGCTGGGGTGGCAACTTTAAACACACCGCGCACATAACTTTCGGAGCAGATCACAACAGCGATGCCAGACGGAGCCACAGAACTCCATGTACCGGTGCACAGAAGTACTGTTCACAAAAAAAATCCTGATCCAGTCTGACGCCTGAAGATTATTCTAAGGCAAGGAATCTATCAGATAACTTATTGCAATTGCTTATCCCTAAACATCAGTAAACAGAAACTGTGATTTTCAGTCAACTTAAGACACATGGTACTTGGTGTTTTCAAGACCAAAATCTGGAGTAGGTGTAGTTGTACAAATATCTGGGAAAGTGGATAAAGGACAAGGGAATAATTTTGACACACCTGGCATCTTTAAAAGACAGATCAAACTCAGTGAATTGTACTGTTTGATGTTGGCTAGAGAATTTATTTTAAAAAAGCCCATAATTATCACCAACTTTACAAGTTGCTTCCAACAGAGTGTTGTCTGGCTGAAGCCTTTCCTTGCAAATTTACAGCTTGGTTAGACATAGTCCAATACGAAGCATATCACAGTTAATTTCACCTCCCATAACATTATTCTCAAGCACATTGAGATCTACACAGTCTGGGGGGACAAAACACAAAGTTACTTGAGGTGTATTTTTGAAAATCTTGTACAGGTTCAAGATGGCAAAGTGGGGTGCTATAGTAGCTTCAATTTAGATAGAGGTCAACAGTATGTATAAAGCCCAAGAACTTTAACAGCATAGCAGTCTAGTGGTTTTCTTGGCCAATTAAACAAAAAGAAACGAATTGCAGCGTCAAGAAGCTGTCCTTGACAAAATACAATTAAGGCCAACTAAATGAAAACATGCCAACTATGTTTCAATCCTAGGATTTCAATTAACAGAGTAGCTTTCTAGATGGAACACTTACCTGGATTATAAAATGAGATTAATTCAAGGAGAATTTGGATTGATAGATAGGAGGAACTCATTTAATTGTGGGAGTGAGCATAGAATAAGGATATACACTTTGAGGACACGAAAATGAAACTTTACTCCATATAGTTTCTGCCTGGCCTTCCTTACTGAACCTTAGGAGAATAGGATTGTGGGGGTGCCCACATGTATACAATTTGGAGCCTAATTTGTTGGAAAGCACTGAAACTGATTTTTAAATGAAACACACCACTATTGTCAGGTAGATTTAAAACTTTTTTGTCACACCTACAAAAACTATTTTCAAACCTTACCATATTAAGGTGATTTTATCTTGTTATATTTGCTTTTTTAATGGTTTTTAATACCAAAACGAATATATTTAATAAAAGAAAATTAAAGAAGCAAGCAGACCACTTGGACCATACTACTTTCATCAGCTAACTAAATACAGTGTAATAATATGGATATCTACGCACAATCATACCACCTAATGTGTGCTTCTTGCTTCTCCACAGAACTTTCCAGGATAATTTCTCTCTTTAGGAAACTGAGGCCTGTACGGAAGAAGTGGTCCCCTCTCAGCTCCTTGCACACTTTCTCATCAATCATGCAGAGGAAAAAGTATATCCTTTGCGCAGCAACTTTACTCCCATTAAAGTCTTACAGGTCTCCGCCCACTGTCTTCTACCACTTTGTAGTAAAGGACGATAGATAGGCCAGCTAAGTGCCTCAATTTTAAAATGCACTTTTAACTTAGCATTTATTTTCTGATGGTAACTTTCTGCATAGCTTTTACTCGTGCGATAATGTACTGAGAAATCACTGTACATACTACTTGTTTCTTGTAAGCATTGATGCCATCTAGTCTGTACACTCCCTCTAAGGCTAAGCACACAGAATGCGATGCCTTAAGTTTTCTGAATTTTAGACATATAGCATCGAGCTTGCACCTCTGACAGTGCAACATAAATGGTAGTAGTATTACTAAAACTGCCTCTACATCGTATTCTGCAAAGGAGCACTTCTGCTGGGATTATCCTGAAACGTGGCATATATTGCCCGAGATGCAGGTCGGCTGAATCTGATGCTGATCCTGACCCCTACCTTGCACAGGACAATAGCATGCACTACACCAGACCGGCTTCCTGGTATATCTTACCCAGTTATGGAGGAACGAGTTATGGAGGAGTCGGGTTGTCTCAACTGATCTGTCAAAGGGTGTTCCCATTATGCTCTCAATAGTGTAGGCAGTGACAGGAGTGTACCGCCATTAAAACATTACCATGGGTGAACTGTTTATCTTTTTCATCATTTTCGTACAGCTGGTTACCATGCTTTGTCTCGTTTGTCTAATAATGTCAGCTCTGTTTTTTATGCAAGAATAAGTTTGTTGCAATAAATGTTTGAAAAGACATTCTGCATCTTTCTTGTGTCTCATTTTGGGTACACTGAGTGACAACGAAAGGGTAGATCTGTTTTCAAGATTTCTTTGGGAATCTGAATAATCATGTTCAAGGTTGCAAAAACCATCTGCTACCCTGGTGGGTTTAGGGGTTCTGATGGGGCACTGCAAGCTAGCCACGAACCGTCTCAACATTTACTGATTATATATGTGGAACAAGTCTTTATAGGCTGGTATTTATGTTGACCAGATACACAGTCCTACTTTCTGTTGCCACCATGACTAACTTTGTAGCAATAAGATCTGATCTTCCTCAGTCACCTGGCATTTCCACCACCATCCAAGTTAGAACCTCCCTCAACACATTTCAATGTGTAATCTTTCCCAAAGTACCGAAAGGCTCATCTACATCAAACCACTCCTTGCATATCTTGTCATAAAGAAAAGCAGAAAATAAAGGAACAAAGAGGTCCTCATTCAAAAAATGCAAAATAAAAAGAACTCCCTGCCAATCTTTTGGAAAGCTGCATTAGGAATCTGAACCCCCATTAACCAGAACACAGAACATTGTTCTAAATGAACGGTCCATTCAACTCAGTGAGAAGTAACTACGTAATGGTATCAACTTGACTCTAACAGAGTGAACCCATATGCCCTCCAGGGGCTGCTTTTTTGCCAACACATAGATCTGAATGCACAGCACAATCCAGCAAAGGATGGTTCTCTTCTTTATTGCCTTGCCTTTCTTCACTCCAGTAAATGCACTAAAAAACTGACTGTTCACCTGTTGTCTCTGGAACCATAATGAAAATGTCACTTACCCAGTGTACATCTGTTCGTGGCATCAGTCGCAGTAGATTCGCATGTTCTGCAATAGCTCGCCATCTGGTGTTGGGCCGGAGTGTTACAAGTTGTTTTTCTTCGAAGAAGTCTTTCGAGTCACGGGACCGAGTGACTCCTCCTTTTGTCTCCATTGCGCATGGGCGTCGACTCCATCCTCGATTGTTTTTCCCCGCAGAGGGTGAGGTAGGAGTTGAATTGTAGTAATAGTGCCCATGCAATGGAGTGACTAAGTATGCACCTATTTAAGGTTGAGATGATACATATATAAATAATTGAAGGTAACTTCCAAACTGCTACAGGCTCCCGGGGAGGCGGGTGGGCACATGCGAATCTACTGCGACTGATGCCACGAACAGATGTACACTGGGTAAGTGACATTTTCAGTTCGATGGCATCTGTCGCTGTAGATACGCATGTTCTGCATAGACTAGTAAGCAGTTATTTCCCCAAAAGCGGTGGATCAGCCTGTAGGAGTGGAAGTAGTCTGAAATAATGTTCTTAATACAGCTTGACCTACTGTGGCTTGTTGTGCGGATAACACGTCTACTCAGTAGTGCTTGGTGAATGTGTGAGGCGTAGACCATGTGGCTGCCTTACATATTTCTTGCATTGGGATGTTTCCTAGAAAGGCCATGGTAGCCCCTTTCTTTCTGGTTGAGTGTGCCCTTGGTGTAATGGGCAGCTGTCGTTTAGCTTTAAGGTAGCAGATTTGGATGCATTTAACTATCCATCTGGCTATACCTTGTTTTGAAATTGGGTTTCCTGCATGAGGTTTTTGAAATGCAATAAAGAGTTGTTTAGTCTTTCTGATGTTTTTTGTTCTGTCAATGTAATACATCAATGCTCTTTTGACATCTAATGTATGTAGCGCCCTTTCAGCTACGGTATCTGGCTGTGGAAAGAACACTGGAAGTTCCACTGTTTGATTTAGATGGAACGGTGAAATAACCTTTGGCAAAAATTTAGGATTGGTCCTTAAGACGACTTTATTTTTGTGTAGTTGTATAAAAGGTTCCTGTATTGTAAACGCCTGAATCTCGCTTACTCTTCTTAGGGAAGTAATGGCGATGAGAAATGCCACCTTCCAGGTTAGGAACTGTATGTCGCAGGAGTGCATGGTTTCAAAAGGTGGACCCATAAGTCTAGTTAGGACAACATTTAGGTTCCATGAAGGAACAGGTAGTGTTCTTGGTGGTATAATTCTCCTAAGGCCCTCCATGAATGCTTTAATGACTGGTATTTTATATAGGGAAGTTGAATAGGTAGTCTGCAGGTATGCAGAAATTGCTGCAAGGTGTATTTTAATGGAAGAGAAAGCTAGGTTAGATTTTTGTAAGTGAAGCAAGTAACCCACTACATGTTCTGGAGTTGTGTGTAATGGTTGTATTTGATTAATATGGCAGTAGCAAACAAACCTCTTCCATTTACTTGCATAACAGTGCCTGGTGGATGGCCTTCTGGCCTGTTTTATGACTTCCATACATTCTTGGGTAAGTTGTAAGTGCCCGAATTCTAGGATTTCAGGAGCCAGATTGCTAGATTCAGCGATGCTGGATCTGGGTGTCTGATCTTTTGGTTGTGCTGTGTCAACAGATCTGGCCTGTTGGGCAATTTGATGCAGGGTACCACTGACAGGTCTAGCAGCGTTGTGTACCAGGGTTGCCTTGCCCAAGTTGGTGCTATCAATATGAGTTTGAGTTTGCTTTGACTGAGTTTGTTTACCAGGTAAGGAAGGAGAGGGAGAGGAGGAAAAGCGTAAGCAAATATCCCTGACCAGTTCATCCATAGGGCATTGCCTTGGGATTGTTTGTGTGGGTATCTGGATGCGAAGTTTTGGCATTTTGCGTTCTCCCTTGTCGCAAACAAGTCTATCTGAGGTGTTCCCCAGAGTTTGAAATAAGTGTTCAGAATTTGGGGGTGAATTTCCCATTCGTGGACCTGTTGATGATCTCGAGAGAGATTGTCTGCGAGTTGATTTTGGATCCCTGGTATAAACTGTGCTATTAGGCGAATTTGGTTGTGAATTGCCCAATGCCAAATTTTTTGTGCTAGCAGGCTTAACTGCGTGGAGTGCGTCCCCCCCTGCTTGTTTAGATAATACATTGTTGTCATGTTGTCTGTTTTGACGAGAATGTATTTGTGAACTATTATTGGTTGGAAGGCTTTTAGTGCTTGAAAAACTGCTAGAAGTTCTAGGTGATTGATATGCAGTTTTGTTTGATGTACGTTCCATTGTCCTTGTATGCTGTGTTGATCGAGGTGTGCTCCCCACCCTGTCATGGAAGCATCTGTTGTTATTACATATTGTGGCACTGGGTCTTGGAAAGGCCGCCCTTTGTTTAAATTTATGTTGTTCCACCACAGAAGCGAGAGGTAAGTTTGGCGGTCTATTAACACCAGATCTAGAAGGTGACCCTGTGCTTGAGACCACTGTGATGCTAGGCATTGTTGTAAGGGCCTCATGTGCAGTCTTGCGTTTGGGACAATGGCTATGCATGAAGACATCATGCCTAGGAGTTGTAATACCATCTTTGCCTGTATCTTTTGTGTTGGATACATGCGTTGTATGATGGTGTTGAAATTTAGAATTCTTTGTGGACTTGGAGTGGCTACTCCCTTTGATGTGTCTATTATGGCTCCTAGGTATTGTTGTACCTTGCGCGGCAGAATGTTGGATTTTGTAAAGTTGATGGTGAACCCGAGTTTGAAGAGGGTTTGTATGATCTGATTTGTGTGATTTGAGCACTGTATGAACGAATGGGCCTTGATTAGCCAGTCGTCCAAATATGGGAACACATGTATTTGCTGCCTTCTTATGTGTGCAGCGACTACCGCTAGACATTTGGTAAAGACTCTTGGTGCGGTTGTTAATCCGAAAGGCAGTACCTTGAATTGGTAATGTATTCCTTTGAATACAAACCTTAGGTATTTCCTGTGCGATGGGTGTATTGGTATATGGAAATAAGCATCCTTGAGGTCTAAAGTTGCCATGTAGTCGTGTAGTCTTAGCAATGGCAATACTTCTTGTAGTGTGACCATGTGGAAGTGGTCTGATTTGATGAAAGTGTTCACTACTCTGAGGTCTAGGATTGGTCTCAGTGTTTTGTCCTTCTTTGGTATCAGAAAGTACAGTGAGTAAACTCCTGTGTTTATTTGTGTGTTTGGCACTAATTCGATTGCATTCTTTTGCAATAGTGCCTGCACTTCTATCTCCAGGAGATTGGAATGGTGTGTTGTTAGATTTTGTGCTTTTGGTGGTATGTTTGGAGGGAATTGTAGAAATTCTATGCAATAACCATGTTGGATAATTGCTAGAACCCAAGTGTCTGTAGTGATTTTCTCCCATGCTTTGTAATAATGACTTATTCTTCCCCCCACTGGTGTTGTGTGGAGGGGTTGAGTGACATGTGAGTCACTGTTTAGTAGTAGGGGTTTTGGGGCTTTGAAATCTCCCTCTATTTCTAGGGAATTGCCCTCCTTTATATTGTCCCCGAAAACCTCCTCTATACTGTCCCTGGTAACTGGACGGTGTGGCTTGTGAGGTGCTGGCTTGTGTGCTTTGACCCCGAAACCCCCCTCGAAAGGGCGTTTTACGGAATGTGCTGTAATTTCCTCTGCTCTGCGGGGAGTAGAGTGCGCCCATGGCTTTGGCAGTGTCTGTATCTTTTTTGAGTTTCTCAATCGCTGTGTCCACTTCTGGACCGAACAGTTCTTTTTCATTAAAAGGCATATTGAGAACTGCTTGTTGAATCTCTGGATTAAATCCAGACGTTCGGAGCCATGCATGCCTTCTGATAGTTACAGATGTATTAATTGTCCGTGCAGCTGTATCTGCAGCGTCCATGGAGGAGCGTATCTGGTTGTTGGAGATGGTCTGTCCCTCTTCAACCACTTGTTTCGCCCTATTTTGTAAGTCCTTGGGCAGATGTTCAATGAGATGTTGCATCTCGTCCCAGTGGGCTCTGTCATAGCGCGCAAGTAGTGCCTGGGAGTTCGCGATGCGCCACTGGTTTGCAGCTTGTGCTGCGACTCTTTTACCAGCTGCATCGAACTTGCGGCTTTCTTTATCTGGGGGTGGTGCATCTCCAGATGTGTGAGAGTTGGCCCTTTTCCTAGCTGCTCCTACAACGACAGAGTCTGGTGGCAGCTGTGTAGTGATGAAAACCGGGTCCGTAGGAGGCGGCTTATACTTTTTTTCCACCCTTGGTGTGATTGCCCTACTTTTGACCGGCTCCTTAAAGATGTCTTTTGCGTGCCGGAGCATACCAGGGAGCATAGGCAGGCTTTGGTATGAGCTGTGGGTGGAGGAGAGTGTGTTGAATAAGAAATCATCCTCGACCTGTTCTGAGTGGAGGCTTACGTGGTGAAATTGTGCTGCTCTAGCCACCACTTGAGAGTACGCGGTGCTGTCTTCTGGTGGAGATGGCTTTGTAGGGTATGCCTCCGGACTGTTATCTGACACTGGGGCGTCATATAGGTCCCATGCGTCCTGATCTTGGTCACCCTGGCTCATGGTGGTGTGAGCTGGGGAGTGTGATGGAGTTTGTGCTGGTGAAACGTTAATCACGGGCGGAGGAGAGGGTGGTGGTGTAACTCTTTTCACCACTTTTGGTTGTGGTGTTTGTTCCGTCTGGAACTCCAACCTTCTCTTTCTCCTAATGGGGGGAAGGGTGCTTATTTTTCCTGTCCCCTGCTGAATGAAGATACGCTTTTGCGTATGGTCTACATCAGTTGCTTGTAGCTCTTCCTCAAACCTATGCTTCTGCATTTGGGAGGTTAGAGAGTGCTCTTCTGTATAAGAGCCTGAAGCTGGGTCGCTTGCAGTCTGTTTCGGCATCAAAACTTTGTCTGCGTGTTTTTTCGGCTCCGAGGTGACTTTTTTCCTTTTCGGGGCCGAAACCTCTCGGCGTCGATCTGTTTCGGTGCCGCTGTCTCGGCGTCGAGCCGTGTCCACACCGGCATCTCGGTGTCGAGGCTTGTCTCCAACACTTTCTCGGTCCCGAGAAGGCTGCGTGCCGGTGTCTCGACCGGAGTCGGACGATCTCGGCACTGTTTGGGCCCTTTTCGGTGCCGACGGTCGGTCACCGATTTTATGGGTCGAGCCATGGCCTGGTGGCAGTGGCGTCCCCTGGGCCTTGTAAATGTTCCTTTGAGTGGATTTCGACGTCTTACTCACGGTTTGTGTATCGTCGAATCCTTCGGAGTCTGAGTCTTGGATCGAGAAGGTACCTTCCTCTTCTTGTTCCTCGAACTCCTGTTGGGCTGTCGGTGCGGACGCCATCTGAAGTCTTCTGGCTCGACGGTCTCGGAGTGTTTTTCGGGACCGGAACGCACGACAGGCCTCGCAGGTGTCTTCGCTGTGCTCAGGTGACAGGCACAGGTTGCAGACCAAGTGTTGGTCTGTGTAGGGGTATTTATTGTGGCATTTGGGGCAGAAACGGAACGGGGTCCGTTCCATCGGCGTTCTTCAGCACGCGGTCGGGCCGACCAGGCCCCGACGGAGGATCGAAAAAACTACCCCGAAGGGCACCGGAGCTCTCCGATCTTCGATGCGGTGTGGAATCTAAGTACGCCGATCCCGAACGCAACAATACCGACGAAAATCTTCCGAAATTAGCTAATTTTCCGTTCCGAAACTCGGAGCGACAGGAACACGTCCGAACCCGATGGCGGGAAAAAAACAATCGAGGATTGAGTCGACGCCCATGCGCAATGGAGACAAAAGGAGGAGTCACTCGGTCCCGTGACTCGAAAGACTTCTTCGAAGAAAAACAACTTGTAACACTCCGGCCCAACACCAGATGGCGAGAACATGCGTATCTACAGCGACAGATGCCATCGAACATATAGAAACCAATAGCTCTTTCTGGATCCCATCAAAGAAGTCTCTTCTCCTCCTCCTTAGAGGGATGAGGTTGAGCAATGGGGTTGGTTGGGTGATGTGCAGTCTGACATGAAATGAAGTCACTACCTTCAGGAGGAAATAAGCTGGAGTTCGTAGAATCAGCTTGCTTAAGTAGAAAGTGAAGTAAGGTGAGTTGGCTGAGAGGGCTTGGCCCTCTCTCACCCGCTGTGTTGTTGTTATACAACAAGAAAACTGTCTTGATGGTAAATCAACCAGAGGACAGCTGCGTAGAGGTTTGAAGGGAGCACACATGAGGAACGAAAGGACCAAATTTAAATCCCACTGGGGCATACTACACGAAGGTGGAAACATTTACTATAAACCCCCTGAGAAAAATCGTAATTACAGATTTAAACAATAAGGGCAGATTCAGCACCCGTAAAAAGACCGAAAGAGCCAACAAATTCCCTTTAACAGTGCCCAGTCCTTCTAGCAGAAGGGACAATACAAACAGTACCATTTTGGACAATTCGGCATAAAGTGGGTCAATTCTCACTAAGCCACAAACTTGTCCCAGCAGCAGACATACACCAACTTGATAGAGGGACGCCTGACTGCAAAGATGACATCAATAACCTCTGGAGGAAGATCAAACATTCTCAACTGCTGCCACTCAATCGCCAAGCATGAAAGTGGAGCATGAGCAGGTCCCTACCATGTTGCTGCAACATGAGATCCTCCTGAAAAGACAGCATATTCGCAGGTCAGATGCTCATGGCCAGGAAGGATAAGTTACTTACCTGTAAATCCTAGTTCTCTTCCAGGGGTATCCTCATCAAAGTCATAAACATTGAATATTCCTGCCCTTGTGCGGGGACCCCGGAGCATATATAAAATACACACATATAAAGTATGAAATATGCACGAAAAATATCTATCGTATCGTAAGTCACCTTCTCAGGAATCCTTCTTTACAAAGCCAGTAGTCAAGGATTTCTTAGAAGGTTTGAAAAAAGTGTTTCCGCCCATTCGGAGACCCTCTCCTCCATGGGAACTGAACATAGTATTGTCAAAACTTATGGGCCCTCCTTTTGAACCTATACACAAAGCCTCTTTGCAGCACCTTACGTGGAAGACGGCTTTTTTGGTAGCCATTACTTCCGCGAGGAAGGTTAGTGAAATTCAGGCTTTGTCTTCCAAAGAACCGTACACAGTTTTTCACGACAATAGAGTGGTTCTGCGAACTCACCCATCATTCCTACCGAAGGTTGTGTCAGAATTCCACATCAATCAGACTATCTCTCTACCGACTTTCTTCCCCAATCCGGAGACTCAGGCAGAGAAAGCGTTGCACTCCCTAGATTTGAAAAGAGTGCTGAAATTTTATTTGGATAAAACAAAATTGATTAGACATTCCAACCACTTGTTTGTAAATTATGGTCATTTGAGGACAGGAGAGGCAGCATCTAAACGAACAATATCATGATGGATAGTTTCTTGTATTGTTAATGCTTACCAGTTGGCTAACAAACAACTACTAGCTAGACCTAAAGCGCATTCCACAAGGGGAAAAGCGGCTACTGCTGCCCTCCTTAACAATGTCCCAATATCTGAGATTTGTAAGGCTGCTACATGGAAGTCTGTACATACATTTACTAGACATTACTGTTTGGACTCAGATGCAAGAGCAGATGCCCAAGTGGGGCAGGCCTCTCTGAGAAATTTGTTTGCATGATACATATCTATTCCTGAACTTCTATTAGACAGTCCGCAGAGTTTAGGGATGGGCTTGCTAATCTATTCAATGTTTATGACTATTGATGAGGATCCCCTGGAAGAGAAGGATAAGTTACTTACCTGTAAATCCTAGTTCTCTTCCAGGGGTATCTTCATCAAAGTCATAAACAACCCACCCTCCTCCCCGGACGCACGTCTCCTAGAAGTGCAGGACAGACTATCTTTCGAATCAGTTACACAGATTGTCACCGTAAAAAAGTACTGACCTAACTGTGAACCAACTGTCACCTCTCCTTCACCCCTGAGGCATGGTGGGATACTGGAGGTGCTCAGGGTCTTAAAGGCACGGTGCCAAAGTTTTTATGGTTCTCCTGTGTTAACCTGCATGCAGCCTATTGGCTAAGAATGCTCCATTGTTTTTCAATGTAGTTTTTTCTCTTTTTATCTAGTGATTACTACTGCTTATTTCCCTAAGCCCAGTTTTGGGGGCTTGGGTAGATATTTATTCTCTATTGTAATTTTATAATGATAAAAAAAACAAAAAAAAACTTCATAGAAATAAAGCATTTTAGCCTGTTTATGATTATAGCCTGCATTGCTGTTTTACACATGTATATATGAGTTTAGTATGAAAGATATGTCTACTAAAAATGCTATATATATATTTTTTGTGCATATTTCATACTTTATATGTGTGTATTTTATATATGCTCCGGGGTCCCCGCACAAGGGCGGGAATATTCAATGTTTATGACTATTGATGAGGATCCCCTGGAAGAGAATTCGGGATGTCACATCCTCAGTGTCCAATCTGGGGCCACTAGAATGTCTTGGTCCCAATCGATCCTGATCATCCTCAGAACTCAGGGCAGGAGAAATATCAGCAGAAAGACATACAGGAGTCCAGAGTTCCACTCTCTAAGGAAGGGTTCTCTGGACGAAAGACACCTTGGAAACTACAACATGCAAAAGTGCGGTCATTGCTTGTTCGCTGCAGTGATGAAAATATGAAGACAAGGTTCTCCTCATTTGTGGAAAATTCCTTGTGCCACCTTCTAGATGTAACCACCATTTGTAATCCACAAAGCCTCAGCGTCACAGTTTGTCTGCCCTGTTGTTCTGAAATCCCACCAGGTGGCAAACCACCAGGAAAGGCTTCTGGCATGTTTGCCATTTTTAGAGGAGCAGGGCCTCGAGGCACAGGGTTCACATCCCCAACCTGCCCTACTTGTTGTAGTACCACATTACAGTGGTGTTGTCAGTGAGAAACTGCATCAGATGTCCTTTGATGGAAGGAAGGAAAGCCTTTAAAACCAAGTGGATGGCTTGGAGTTCCAGCTTACTAAAGTGGAGGAGAGCCGCCACGAGGGACCAGAGGCCTTCGATTTCCACCTGTTCCAGTTGGCCAGCCCAACCCAGAAGCAATGCATTGTTCTCCATTTACACCTCAGGGTGGGATAGGAAGAGGGGTCTACTAGTGACCCAACTGCTGTTCAGTAGCCACAACACTGCAGTTCTTTTGCAGTCTCATCCGAGATCTGGACATAAACTAAGAGACCCGTTTGGTGCTGTGCAAGCTGGGACTTCAGATACCACTGCAAACCCTGTATACGACACCTAGAGTGCCTAGCTAGCAGGATCCAGGAGGCCAGACATCCCAGCAGCCTCAGCACATTCTCACTGAGATGAAGGACAGAAGCGGAAACATTGGGATCATAGCCCAATTGTCTTAGACTCTCTTTTCCAAAGGGAAGGTGCAAAACGGCACCATATCCATCTTTGGGCCTGCAGTGGGGAGATGTGGAAATAAGCGACCTACAGGTCCAACGTCAACATCCAGTCACCAGGGTAGAAGGCAGGCAAGACCTGGGCAAGGGTGAGCATCTTGAATTGGTCTTTCCACAGGAAGGCACTGAGAGGGAGAGGGCCTAAAAGGGGATGAAGGAACAAGCTCTTGCCTTCAGTAAAGCCTTACCTGGTATAAACCATATCTAGCTGCAGTTTTCTTATCCTCCTTTTTCAGCACAAAGAATTAGCAGGAAAAACAACCACGACCTCCTTCTAGCATTGGATATGTCTCTCCTTTGGCCAAAAGGGCCTGCACTTCCTGCTGTAATGGAGACAGAGAGTCCTCTGTCAGCTGGTCAAGCTGGAGAAAGGTGTGGCGGGGGCATCAAGGAATGATAAGGCGTAACCCGCTGAACAACTTACAGGACCCACATGTCTGAAGTTATTGCTCGCCAAAGAGTGGCTGTGTGCAATGGAGGGCATGCTAAAGAAGCTTGGGGGCTGCAGCAACTGGAGGCACGGAAGAATGGACAGCATGTTGTCCTCATCATCCACACGTTCTGTAGGCATCGCAGCCACTAAAAGGCTGGTGAAATTGCTGGCTGGATCTGTTGGCAATACTTAAAGCCCCTACCATACCCATGGCAAAGTTGTTGATGCAACCAAGTCCAACTTACCTGAGTCCTAGTCCCAACAATTAATCACGGTCCTTGTTTTCACCAAGGGAGACAGACAATCCTGGTTGTATAGACACACAAGTTGCTGGCAGGGTTCTCATGGAAAGACTGGTGGAAATCATTATGGAAATCATTATCTCTGTGCCTCAGTATGGCTTTCAAGCATGGCTGCCCACTATTGATCAATGCCTTCATCTGTACTTACCTATAAATAAATCTACAATTGCCAGAAGAAAGTTGATGCACTTAGTGTTCACTGATCTTAGGTCAGTATTCAACAGTGTTTATCAGTGACAAAACAATAGTTAAATTCCTACATGAGCTCTACTTAAACCTCATGGCGAGGGTAAGAGATGGGGTCAAGGTACATGCAAACATTTATTCAATCTCAATAGGGGTGTGTATCATGGTTGTATTCTCACCCCGCTTCTATTATCTTGTATATCGATCAGACAGAAGCCATCTTGACTACTTGTGGCCTGTGTGTCGTGGGTTCCTTTTTACACCTTGCTTGGTCGCACATTTAGCTTAGCTTAGGCCTGCAGCCTGTGCCCTTTTACCTACATATGTGCTCTGATTTCCTTTATTCATTTTAGTTAGCCTGCTTTTTATTGGGGATGCTTTTATTTTTTCCTTATCAGCTGTGATTCTGCAAAAGCGTTATTTTTTCTGTGCACATTTCACCATGTACCTCTGTCCAAGGTTGACAAGAATAGTACATGATAATCTAGCTAGCATTGATGCAACAACAGCACATAAACAGTCCGACACTTAGGCATATGCCCACATCAGGCCTATTTCACGGACCAGAAATATGTTTCTTATAAAAACACTGTACAGGCCAAGGGAAAAGAGGGAGGTCTTTACGGCCAGAATATCAGTCCATGCAGCATGCCATTTCACTGCTGACCTCAGCCCTGTCTCTACAACCAGCCAATGAGACAGCAGACAGACTCCTATTTTCCAGTTAATGGGAAAGGCCCTCCTCTCATGGACTAAGTATGGACAAATTGGGCTATTACCGCTATTCTCTCACTTAAGAGTTAATGGATCAGGTAGGATTCATATATGTATGCTATTCCAATATACTGGGGTTGTTTATTTTCTTCTCATTGGTCATAACAATCATAATCATGCTGTCTCCCATTGCTCTAATAGTAGCTCATATATTTTTATCATAGATTGCAGTCTTTCCAATAAATGCATTGAAAACCATCCTGCATCTTTTCTTTGGCCTATGTATGTATGAGACCTTTGCTAATGACAGAAAAGGGTGAGATTTGTCAACCACGGCTTCCCCTGAGAAGTCACTAAATATCATGCATCAGGCTGCCACAATTCACCTTTGCTGTCTATGTCTGGGTGAGTTGCGGCTACCTAGCCAAAAGGGTTGGGCCAACAGCTGCCAAGATTATGTGGGATTGACTCAGTTATCCACAAACTATAGTGCTGCAGCCCTGACTCCAGCAGTCTCGTTTCAAGAACGAGAGTCCTACGACAAGGGCTCGCCAGATTCCAGCATTACTTGTTTACAGATGATGCCATCTTGAGGACTAGGTCAGCCAACAGTCTGAAAAAAGTTACTAGAGACTTTGGGGGTTATTCTAACTTTGGAGGAGGTGTTAATCCGTCCCAAAAGTGACGGAAAAGTGACGGATTTACCACCAGTCGTATTACGAGTCCATTATATCCTATGGAACTCGTAATACGGCTGGTGGTATATCTGTCACTTTACCGTCACTTTTGGGACGGATTAACACTCCTCCAAAGTTAGAATAACCCCCTTTGTTTCTTTTATGGATCCTTTGTAAATTAGTACTAACTTCTCAAAAAAAAAAATCACTGCGATGATTGGGCCAAAATCTATTAAATCTAGAACTTCTAAGATTAAAGATAAAACAATCATAAAACTTAATTTATCATATTTGGGAGCCCTTTTTGATGATCATAACAAGTGGCACCATCTGCTGAAAGTCAGGAGGCAGTTTTTTACCAGGTCCTTAGGAGCAGCATTTGACTTTCCCCTCAAAGTTGCACTCTAAACTCCTTTTAGCTTTGTAGGAGCCTTGTAGGATCTACAATGCTGAACGTATGTCATTTGTGACTTATGTTGTTAGGATTGGGATAATTCTAATGTCTCTAATCATCAAATAGAAAAGAACAGTTTTCTCAAACCTCTTAGCCCTATCTCTCACTTTGCCATCTTTTATTTGCCAAGAACAATTACATCACGATATTTTGAGGATGATATTAAAATTCACTTCTTACTGTTACAGAGCTCCAGAAGGACTAATGCTGCTAAACAGTTTAGTCGAACAATAGTTTACGAATTATTAACTTTGGGTGAGGCATTGAATATTCCTTGGCTTAAATACAACAAAACTATTTATCCAACTGGGAAGCTGGACTCAAAACAAGCTATGCCTTAGGCAAATTCTGCTTTTTATGATGTTATGATGTTAAAGGAGATACCGCTCTTCAAAAAACGTCTGTGGGATCCTATCAGTTGCTAGACCTATTAAAACTACTGAGCCATATCGTTCCTTGGTCCATAAAGCAAAACACAGATTTCTGTGTAACCGCTCTAGGCTGAGCACTGTGCACCTTCTCCTGGGTTGCCCTAAAGGCTGGGCTTTTAGAGATCAAATGCACCTTTGTCATCATCATTCAGCTTCTGGACAAACTAGCATGCACTTCATTATGTTTTGCAATCTTCATACTACTTTACGTAAGCATTATTTATCGCCTTTGCTTAAAGACTTAAATTTTGTACAGGTGAGACCAGCTTTCATCTACCTGCAAATGCAGTGACGAGTATATCTACTTAGGGATGCCATGATTTCTGAATGGTGCTATCAATGTTACAAATACTTTACCTTTTGAGATTAGTGCTCGGAGTATTATTCAAAATTAACATTTAATTTGTGTTTCATCAGTCGTTATGGATGTTAATCACATGTTCTGTTCTTAATGGTATTGAATCACTGAAAAGAAAGACTGAATAAAGATAAGATGATGTGTGTGACTATGGATTGTAACGGCTATCATCCGTGTAAGGGGCCGCTTGCACATGTTCTTTCAATGAAACATGACAGCTTACAAGAGTAATGTCTTTTTCTACTGCTCAATGCCATCTGTTTTGCTCTATTTCTGATAAGAGGTAAGAGAGAGTTTAACCTTGTTTAAGTAGACCAATGCTGTAGAACTGTCATTAGCTGAACCACCTGGTTCTGAAATGCTTTTCAAGCCAAAACACACTCATTTTTTCTAGGTACCAGACATCTTTTACTGCCTTTTTTGGAGTCCAGTGTCTTCTGATGTTTAACTGATTGAGATGGGTTCCACAACTCATGTGACATTTGCTGTGACTGACTATGGGACTGGACGTCTGAAACATCTTCTGTCTGAAATATTATGAAGATTCCACCATTTCAAAACCTTCTGCACTCTGTATGAAACAACCACTAGATCCTCCCTCTACCCTTTTACCTGAAACTACAGTGTAGACAAGCATTTATCAAGAGGTCGATGGAAGATGTAATCGTTCCAAAAAATATGATCACAGTTGTCACTGTGAAACTGTGATGTCAGTTAAAGGAGAATTTGGTTTTGCAATGCTAACATTCTATTCTGTGCCAATTTACCAACACTATTTCCATACAGTTTTCAGATCTGCTCCCATGAAAGTTTTCATTTTGTTAGGGTTGATGATGGTTTTTCAGGTGTACCCTGAATCTAGGTTGATATCTTAGGTCTCCGACTTTTTGAATATTCTCTGCCCAATCTCACTGAAATGTATTGACAACTCAAGGAAACAGGTCAAAATTTTGAAACGATCCATTCGAATGCCAGTATGCCAGCCTCCCGCAGTGCCCAGACAACTTGCAGCTTAAATATGGCTCAAAATGTACACAGCTCCAGATGGAATTTTAGACTGTTATCCTAGAATATTGCAGGGATTCCTGCAATGAAGAATACTGTCTTTTATCCAGACCTTTGCTGTAATATGTTACCAGGAAACCCGGTCCATACACCCTACTCACATTGATGGGTATAAATCTTTTTGTTCACCTTCTATTCCATCCCTGGCAGGGAGGGGTAAGGATGGCTTGACTGTTTTTGAATCATTTAATATTAGGTGGGTGTGGGTAAAAGTAATATAAGCAAAACCATGTTTTCAGATTTTAAAGGTTTCTCTGCCTGAACTGTGTAACATTATATTGGTTACTTTTTAATTTCTTTTCAGCATGGCAGGTGGGCATAATCGAAGAACTGAGGTATTTGGTAATGAGTATCTTAAATAGTAAGGAGAGATACGTATTGATTATGTGAGCCAGTGATTTTAATACAGAGCAATGTTTATACAGTGGTAATCGTATATGTGGGGTCTCGGATGGGAAGATGCTAGCTACTTTTTACACTCTGCATTCGGGAAGCCCCAAAAATATTGTATTTTTGAATAACTGATTTTTTCCATCTGATAGTTCAAGTCCAAACTCTGTTGATCCACCCACCTTTGTGAGATGAGGTAAGGGCAGCACAATAGTTAGTCTCTGAGGATTTGTCAGTGGCATAGATTGCCACATTTTAGAACAAGACTGGATTAGTCATTTTACAGAATTTTGTAACCCCTGTAATTTGATGGCTGAACCCTCTGCAGAACCAGCAATCGACCCACTCTTCTATGAGAATTGGCTTAATGATTTTATTAATATAGCGTCAGTTGCTACGGATATTCAGAGGGCAGCACCAGGAAAGGCCACTGGCCCTGATGATGTGCCAATAGACATGTTTAAGAGTAATTTAGAACTCTGGATGCCACTAGTCACAAATGTACTTAGAGCAGTCGTCAGGGAAGCCTCGATTAGTTCAAGGCGAGGATCCATTATAGTACCTATATACAAAAAGGGGATAGGAACCTCCCGGCATGTTATCGCCCAATTTCATTGTTCGATGCTACAGCAAAATATTTTAAGGCATGTCATACTGGGAAAACATCAAAAATGGGTGAAGAAAACTAATTTTGTTCCAAGGTTCAATATTGTTTTCGCTCAGGTCTAGGGACCACCAAGCAACCATTAAACCTATTCCTCATCACGGAAAAGTATGTCAAGGTAAGGAGATGTGCCCTCAACATGGCTGTTATGGCTCTTTCCTGTGCCTTAGACTTGGTAGATAGGGGGACTATGGGAATTGATGGATCCTGCAGGAGTGGAACCCCTCCTTCATTCCCCTCCCCCAATCGCCCTCTCTCCTGTTGGACCTTATTAGGCGCCTGCATCGGGGTACAACTACCAGTGTTATTATACACAGCATGCTGAGCGCACACGTTCCATAATGGTGGCAAGAGGGGTAAGGCAGGGCTGTATTTTAGCCCAATTTATGTTTTTATTTTATATTAATGCTTTGGATACACCCCTGGACTCTTGTAGTATTGACACCCCTAGAATCGTCTCCAATCAAGTCACAGTTTCACGTTATGCAAATGGCACATTTTATTTGCGCAAACAGTGAATGCTTTGAAAAAGCTTTAAAATGGTTTTAATGCTTTTATGACTAACTGAAACCTTAAAGTGAATTATCAAAATCTTTTATTTTAACTAGTGGTCCTAAATATACAAAACCAAAAAGCTTTTTTAGAGGGGAAACTCCAACTGCCATGATCTCCTGTTTTAACTACCTAGGTATTTTATTTTAAGCCAATTTGACCTGGGGTAGATTATTAAATCAAAAAACTCAGAAAATTGGGATATTTTGTGATTCAATTTAAAATTCACAAGAAAACTGGGCCACAAGCCTTTAAAGTAGATGAATCAATTTTATAAGAGCAAATGCCTTGTTATAGGTACCTATGGAGCAGGCAACTAAGAATAGGTTTCTCTGCAGGCTCTTACCTATCCCCAAATCTACCTCTAGCTTCATTTTTCCCCTTCGAACTTGGTATGGGGGTTTTGGAAGATGTTGTCATAATGGCTCCACTTTTATTGTGGGTTAAAATAAGAAGCACCCCTGAAGCAGGCTTTTCTAGGTGTGTGTTGAAGGACTGCTTAAATTAAATTAACAATAGCTCGATCCCATGGCTGGCCTATGTTTCGAATACTCTTTCTAACATCAGAATTAAGAAAACTTTTTGACACTCCAGACAGTGTTGGACCACATACAAAAGCTTTAGTAAAGCGAAAATTCCTCCTGTATAGAGAGGAGGCTCGAACGGTGAGAGCTTTAGATATGGCTTCAGTATTGAATTTCATATCTAACACTACCATTTCTGGAATGGAACCCTATTTAAAATGAATAGTGAATCCAGAACATAGATTCTACTTAACAAGGTTACGATTAAACACAATCCATTTTTTAGCTGCTTTTTCTTGACCCAGATTTTGGTTTGTATCTTTACCATGCTCTCCACGTAATGCTTCTTACACTGAAACTACTGCGCACTTTATGCTATTTCGCACTTCATACCGCACTTTAAGAGTCTGATTTTTACACCCAATTTTAAAGCCTTAGCATTTTACATTCTACCAAGAAGAGATGGATTTTTTAAAATGTTTATCGTCTCTGGAAATTTGTTTTGCGGTTCTCACTTACATTTCTGCGGCTATCAAATATAGGAGATATGCTTTGTGAAAATGGAAAATTTTCTTTAATTTGTCGACTGTATGTTTTTTATTCTGTGCTTGTATGGTCATTTTAATGACCGAATAAAGATTATTGAAACAAATATTGTCTTGACATTGTGTAAACGTTTTTCCATGAAAGGGTTAGCGTCTTAGGAACAGTTTCACAACCACCACACATTTTGCAAACACTACTAAGGCTGATTTTATTCCACATAGCAGAACTTTTAACTGGTAATTAATTACTAGCATCAGAATATAAAAGTATGCATCTTTCAGGTAGATAGCTACAAGAAGAACTAGTTACTTACCTTCGGTAACGCTTTTCCTGGTGGATACAATAGCTACCTGCGGATTCGTCACCTTATGAATTCACCCATGCACCAGCATCCGACGGAAAATATTCTTCCTAGCCCTCCACGTCGACGAGGACGTCACGATTGCACGGCTCCACGCGACTCCGTCTCACATCACCATGCCAATAAGAGGTCCTCGCCGGCGTGCTGACGTCAGTTTCACCCATTTTTTATGTGCCTTTGAGGCGAACTGGTGAAAAACGACCTCACAAAAGCTCCAATAACTACATCTATACATAAAACAACAATGATGGAATAGAATCAAAACCATCATTTATATATACACATAAACACCAAAATTGATATACATTTCTAAAACAAACATCTTAGTGTAACCAGACAGGCAACGCGGAGGCGGGCGAGACTGTGAGGAATTCACTGGTAGCTATTGTATCCACCAGAAAAAGCATTACCGAAGGTAAGTAACTTGTTCTTCTGATGGATACAACTACCTGTGGTTTCCTCACCTTATGAATAGAGTCCCAAAGCAGTACAGCACTTGGAGGTGGGTGCCTGACTGGTTACACCAAGAAATCCTGCAATACAGATCGTGCAAAATGGCCGTTCTTCCTAACCTCAGAGTCCAAGCAGTAATGCTTTGCGAAGGTGTGGAGGAACGCCCAAGTTGCTGCCTTCCAAATATCCACCACCGGAACCTCCCTCACCAGGGCCGAAGTAGCGGACTTAGCCCTGGTGGAATGGGATCTAATACCCTCAGGGGGAACCTTCTTTGCCAACGAGTAGCAAACTTTGATACAAAGAATGACCCACCTGGAGATCGTTAGTTTATGGACTGCTCTGCCCTTCCTTTGTCCAATATACCACACGAACAGCTGGTCCTCCAGGCGTCTTTCGGCCTCTCAATATAAAAACTGAGACCCCTTTTAGGGTCCAAACGGTGAAGCTTCTCTTCCTCCTTCGAGGGGTGAGGAGGAGGGTAGAAAGATGGAAGGGTAATGGTTTGCCCCACATGAAAAGGAGTGACAACTTTTGGTAGGAAAGCCGCCATGGTTTTCAGCACTACTTTATCCGGAAAGAATAATGTAAAGAGCCTGAAGCTCACCAACCCGCCTACCCGTGGTGATAGCTATCAGAAAAAAAGTCTTAAGAACTAGAAACCTTAGCGGGCAAGAATGCATGGGTTCGAGTGGTGACCCCATTAAAAAAGTTAAAACGAGATTCAGATCCCATTGAGGCATATGAAAAGGAGCGGAGGAAACCTATTAATCAAACCTTTTAAGAACCTAATAACAATAAGCGATATAAACAAGGAGGGCTGATCCAGGAATCAAAGAAAGGCTGACAGTGCCGCCAAATAACCCTTAACAGTAGCAACTGCACAACCCTTGTGTGCTAAATCTAAAGCAAATAACAGAATATAGGAGAGGTGGGACCTCAAAGGATCAATTTGCTTCTCTCCACACCAAGCCACAAATTTTGCCCACCTGCAAGCATAAACTGTCTTAGTGGAGTGTCGCCTGGCCGACAGAATAACATCCACTACATCTGGTTGGAGAAAAATAACTCAGGTTGCCCCGTTCAATCTCCAGGCATGAAGGTGCAGGCTCTGGAGGTGGGGGGTGTAGAACCTGCCCCTGCGACTGGGAGAGGAGGTCTGCCCTAAGAGGGAGACGGAGCAGAGGGCACCGCAAGAGTTGGAGAAGATCTGTGTACCACACCTTTCTTGGCCAACCCGGGGCTAGTAAAGCAACTGGTTGTACCAAGAGATCTGAAACGCATCTCCCAAAGCTCTTTGCACCAGATACTCGATGCTGCAGAATGACAGGCAGTGTGCATTCTCCCGAGTGGCAAACAGATCTATCCTTGGAAGACCCCACATCTGAAAGATGTGCAGGACCAGATCTGGATGGAGACGCCACTCGTGATCGACCGAATAATGTCAACTGAGTGTCCGCACGCACGTTGAGCACTCCGGCCAGATGATTCGCTACCAAGCAAATCCGATGGTCCCGAAGCCAGGACCAGAGTTGCAGAGCTTCTCTGCAGAGAAGATACAACCCTACTCCTCCCTGCTTGTTTATATACCACATCGCAGTAGTGTTGTCTGTCAGGACCTGAACTGACTGACCGTGAAGGGACGGGAGAAAGGCCTTGAGAGCCAGACGTATCGCCCGCAATTCTAACAGATTGATATGAAAACTCTGTTCCACTTGAGACCAACGACCCTTGATCTCCAGGTCCCCCAGATGATCTCCCCACCATAGAGTGGAAGCATCCGTCATGACCGCGGCCACCGGAGGCGGCAGTGAAAACGGCCTTCCTTTAGAAAGGTTGCGGTCCACAGCCCACTATCGCAGATCCACTGCAGCGTCTCTGGAGATCGTTATCGACTCCTCGAGATCCCCTTTGTGTTGAAACCATTGCTTGCCGAGGCACCACTGGAGAGCCCTCATGTGCCAACGTGCAGGAGTGTCCAACAGAATGCAAGAAGCGAACAGACCAAGCAGGCTTAAGACCTTGAGGACTGGAACAACCGCTCCATTTTGAAACTTTGGAATCAACTCCCAGATGTCCTGAATCAGCTGAGGCGGAGGATAGGCCCGATTCAATGTAATATCCAGTACTGCCCCTATGAACAGGAGGCGTTGAGAGGGCTCCAGGTGAGACTTGGGTATATTTATCGTAAAATCCAGACTTAACAACAACTGAGTTGTCATCTGCAAGTGACGCAACACAAGCTCTGGAGACTTGGCTTTGATCAGCCAATCGTCCAGGTAAGGGAATACCGATAGCCTTTTCCTTCTGAGACTAGCTGCCACCACTACCATCACCTTCGTGAAGACTTGAGGTGCTGAAGTAAGACCAAATGGAAGGACTGCAAACTGGTAGTGTTGCGACCCCATCATAAACCGGAGATACGTCCTGTGAGACCTGAGTATAGGGATATGAAAGTAAGCATCCTGCAAGTCGACAGACACCATCCAATCCTCTTTGTTCAATGCCAGAAGTACCTGTGCCAGAGTCAGCATCTTGAAGTTTTCCTGTTTGAGGAACCAATTCAAAATCCTCAGGTCTAGGATTGGTCTCAAACGACCGTCCTTCTTGGAGATCAGGAAGTATCTTGAATAACAACCCTGACCCCTTTCCTGC
The DNA here is from genome assembly GCF_031143425.1 of Pleurodeles waltl. NCBI lineage: Eukaryota > Metazoa > Chordata > Amphibia > Caudata > Salamandridae > Pleurodeles > Pleurodeles waltl. The sequence goes on from NC_090450.1 coordinate 585,426,056, forward strand.
TATGGAAGCAACTCCACCGCACCATTTGACAACAGGATCTGAACCTCCTGCTGCAACAACAGGAGATGGTCTTCTGAACAAAACGAGGGACGGGGAGGGGTTGGGAGGGGTAAACTCCTGAAAAGGGAGAGCATATCCTTTCCTCACAATGTTCAGAACCCAGGAGTCTGATGTAACTAACTCCCACTCATGGAGAAAAATACGTAATCTACCCCCTACAGGAGAAGTGTGGTCGAAAATGGGGAGAAAACTAGGGCTGCTTCCCTTGTTGTTGTCCTCCAGAGGAAGAGGATGATGCAGGGTGCTGCTGGGTGGCCCTCTTGTCCGAACCCTCCCCGCCCTCTAAAGGATCTATAAGGGAGGCTGGTAGGCTGTTGGACTGTGGACTGGGGTCTCCAACGGTAAATGGCTCCACGCCCAAACCCCTTGAACCTCTGAAAGGGGTAGCAGAGGAGGCTTGCAGACCCAAAGACTTTGCTGTGGCCCGACTGTCTTTAAAGCGCTCTAGGGCAGAGTCAGCTTTATCACCAAAATGTTTTTCCCCATCAAAGGGCAAGTCCCATAGAGCAGTCTGTACATCAGACGAAAAACCAGAGGACCTGAACCATGCATGCCTCCTGGTAGCAATAGATTTACCCATCGCCCTGGCCACCGAGTCTGTGGAATCCAGGCCAGACTGGATTATCTGTTTTGCTGCAGCCTGAGCATCGATAGGAGTTGACCAAAGTGTCCCTGCACCTGGTCAGGAACCATAGCCCTAGCTGAATCCTTCAGGGCGTGGATGTATCTGCAAAGAACACAGGTAGCATTCGCCGCCTTGAGGGCCATACTGCAAGAAGAGAAAGTTTTCTTCGCCGACTGCTCCATCCCTTTGGATTCCCTGTCCGACGGAATCACAGGGAAGGAGCCTGGTGCAAACCGTGTGGAACAAGAGGCCTGAACAACCAGACTCTCCGGGGTAGGATGTTTTGATAAGAACCCCAGATCCCCAGGCGCCACTCTGTACCTCCTTGCCACAGACCTACTGAAAGCAGGTGACGGCACAAGCTTCCTCCATAGCTTAAAGATGAGGTCCGTAAGAGTATCATTAAACGGAAGCAGTGGATCCACCGAAGTAGAAGGGTGCAGGACCTCAGTCAGAATATTTGTTTTGATCTCTGCAGTAGGCAACGGAAGATCCAAATAATTTGCTGCCTTCCTAATCACAGTATGAAAGGAGGCCGCCTCCTCCGTAAACTTCCCTGGCGAAGAAAGGTCCCATTCCGGGGAAGTATCAAGCCCACTGGCTGAATCCAGCCCTTGATATTCTCTCAAGAGCTCCACAAACTCCCCTTCTTCCAACAACTGCTGCTGGTACTCTTCCTCTTCCAGAAGTCTCAAAGCCTTTCTACGGGACCTCAGCCTGGCCTCTAACCTCGGCGTCGGCATAGAATCAGCTGACGTCAATGACACCGGCTTCAAAACTGTAAGGCACGGAACAGGAGAAGAAGGCTGACTTCAGTCTAATCCGGTACCCGGATCTAGCGCCGGAGCGGATCCCAACGGCGCGCTGTGGACACCTGAGGCTCCATAATCAGCATCGACTGACGGGGCGATGAGATCAGCGCCATAGGTCTGGAAGGCAACGTCATCGGAACCGCAGGACCTCAAGGCGACGTCATCGGCGCCAAACCGGCACCCTCAGCCGGATACAAGGGCATAAACGGCGCCACCTTGTAAGGAGCCGGGGAGCCCGATGAAAATGCTAACAGACCCGTGGGACCAGCAAGTGCACCAGCAGGGGCCATAGCATTGAACATAGAAAACATGGCATTTAAAAATGCCGCTGGATCGCTCCTGGAGCCGGGAAGGCAGGATACCGTTGGTCTTCAGGTTGCACCTGCACTTGCTGAACATCTGAATCCTGTGCAGCAGGTGAAAATCGAGGACTCTCTGGAGGTGCAACTACCTCGAAGACCCACAGCGCCAGAGAAGCCTGAGGGCTCTGAGGTTGTGGAGTCACAGTTGGACTAACCTCCCACATCGTATGGCGCCGCCGAGATGGAGACCTTGATCTTGAACGGCTCAGAGCCGAACGACACCGAGAGTCATGACGACGTCGCTTCTTGTGTTCTTCGACGAAGTGTGGGAAGAGGACCTGTGATGACTCTTATGCCCCTTCTTCGCCTTGGCCAAAAAGAGTTTGGCCTCCCTCTCCTCCAGAGGATTCATGCTCTGGCAGGATACACACTCCTCGACCTCATGCTCTGAGCTCAAACACCAAAGGCAATCATTATGAGGGTCAGTAACCGACATGCGACCCTCACACTTTCGACATGGCTTAAATCCCGACTTCCTAGGAGGAGACATTGTAACCAGAAACAGGATTGTAACTAGTAACAAGATGGAACACCTTCAACAGTAGCGAGAGCTAGGAGAAAACCGTTAGCGTCGAAGGCACGGAAAAAAGGGAACTGACGTCAGCACGCCGGCGAGGACCTCTTTTTGGCACGGTGACGTCAGCCGGAGTCGCATGGAGCCGTGCAACTGTGAAGTCCTCGTCAACGTGGACAGCTGGGAAGAGGATTTTCCGTCAGATGCTGGCGCATGGGTGAATTCATAAGGTGAGGAATCCACAGGTAGTTTTATCCATCAGAATGTTGTCATTTTCGTTGTGGTGAGACCTCTTGCAAAGTTCTCATTGATATTTTGTGTTTTCACAAATGTGTTTAGAAAACGAAAGCATAATATTAGTATCAAAGTATATCCTGTTTGGGGAACAGAAAATATACATAATAGACTTCCCTTTGCCTTTCTCTTGGATAGGACATTGTTTATTGCCTCCTCCTTTTACCCCGTGCAGTAGTAGAGTTGTCTTGATTGTAGTTTTCTTTCTTGGGTTAAACCGTTGGTGGTGTTTTTGTGATTTTTTGTGAATTTTATGTAGTATCCATATTGAACAAATTCTAAAAACCATCTGATTGTTGAAATGGACTACCATTCTTCAAGATTGTCCTTTATTCTACCACCTACATGAGATTTGGTTGTGGGGGGTGGAACGATGGATTAATTTGATGGTGTTGTGGGCCATTTGTATTAGATCCTCCTCTACCTTTGCCATTAAAGGTTTGTATTTTTGTGTTGTTCTGTAGCCACTGTCCGGAGGATTGAAAAACATGCTGTTAAAAACTGTTGTGTGTCTCATAAATGGTTCTCTTTTTTGTCCAGTTCCATTACTTGGCATACCCTCTTATGCATCCTCCCTCTGACTGTAGAGCTTCCACTGCACTAGCTATCTCATCACCCTTGTACATCCATCTTCTAGAGTTTTATAAATTGATGGCCCAAATAAGTGTTTCCTGTTAAAGGCACATCAATGATATTGAATTGCACTTTGACTGTTAAACCTGGAATTTGCACCAGAAACGGTGTCAGTGGAGAGCTTTCTACCTGCAGCCTCCGATGAGTATAGTGGAGAGTTTAAAAAAGGTATTTGTTATTGTTTTTCCTCTTTTCTATACCATCCTTTCCCTTTTCTTGAATTCTTCAGGAAAATAATGTAGCAGGTTGTCTATTTCTTCCTTCCATTGATTAGCATCTCTTTTCAGGCTTGCATCTGAATTGGCTATGGTCCACTGTGTGGCTACTGCTCTGTCTGTTTTCCTCCTTTTCGCTTCCAAGCTCTTACTGTCCTTTTCAGGAGGTGGTCCTGAAGCAGATTTATTATTAGACCTCCTTCTTGCACTACTAAATAGCAATGAAGCCACTTCCACCTATTCTTTGATGTATTTGGGATCAGTGCTGAAGATTTATATTTCATTTCTAAGCAAGGTGTAACTTCTTTGGCAGTTGCAGGTTTCAAAAAGATTTCTAGGCTTTGCTGAATTAGGTGTGGTAGTGTATGTAAAATTTGAGTTTTACATTATAGAGGGCTCAGGGTTTGTAAGAGAAAACAATAATCCTCTTGCTCTTCCTCCAATTGTACTCCATATGTTTCTGCAGCTCTTTTAAAGCCACCATGATATATTGTCTGGAGAAGATGATTTTGAAGGATATAGCGGTAATGACAGAGCGATATGGACTGGGTTTCCCAAAACACCTCCTATCACAATTACACTTGATAGTATACTAATATGTGGCATGGGACGCCATCTTGTGACCCTGCTGCACAATGCCTTAAAAGCAGATATGAACCAACCTGAATATAAACGATGGGTTGGGTAAGAGACTGGAAATGTAGAACAATGCACATATCTAAAGTGGAAAGAGGCACATTCCTTAGTACGTGGAGTGTCTTAAAAAATGATTCAAATGGCTGCACTTCATTATTTTCACTGTACAGCCTTGTAAAATATACCCGGGTGGTGCTTCCTTCTTCAACCTTTTCTCGATGTGTGAAAAAAATTGATTTTTGGCGAGACTGATCTGAGAGACTCAAGAGGGCCACTGGAGTCTTTGTCAGTTTCTCCAGAGAGTTACTTGCTGGGTATTATCACCAGATCAAAAATAAGATGATGCAATATACATTTCTGCAACAGGCGCTGGTATCAGCAAAAAGCTGTTGGGTAGCTGACACTGCACGTCCCTTGTATAAATACATGGATACTATAGAATGGACATTAACTTAGAATAACTCAGTGCTGCCTGCATGGACCCCGGAACACCTTCTCCTATAAATCTTCAGATTTCATAAAAATGATTTTAATCACCTTCATCACTTGAATCACTTTCTTCTTTGTTGCAGTGTAGACTATCAGAGATGTATTTTCCTTCAAATGCTGAAGTAGTGTTGAGAGAATATTAATGAGAAAAAAGGCATTTTTAAGATCTGCAACACTTTGTCATAGAAAAAAGGCTGACCCTGACAGAGGTAGCATGAGAGGAAAAACATACTGATAGGCAAGCACTGAAAGCTTGAAATAGAGCTTGTACCTTTATGGACCCATGAAAGGCCCCTTCCTAGAATGCACTGCAGCTGCAGTTTGTCTGAGAGAGTCAGTCCTTCAGGCAGGATCTCTGAACACCTCAGGTGATTTTTTTCACCAAATATCTGTGAGAAAACATTTTCTCTGCGCCTTTCAACACTTTTGAATTGACATTTCTACTCTTGTCTGTCAAGAAACTCTTCTTTGCTTATTTGTGGAAGAGTATTTTTTTAGTCAAAATGCCAGCTCTCTTCACAAAGTGCCCTTCATGTGTCAGGAAAAGTAATCTTCAGATGCTCATAAGTAAGAGGAAGAAAAACAGGAGAATGGAAAAATCTTCGCCACATATCTCCCTTCAGAAAAAAGCAGGTATAGACTCCCACTACAGGAGATCTGCCTCCAACAGCTCTCGAAACCGTCCCTGTCACCGCCGTCATTCTCATAGACGGCATGCCTCGAAGTCAAAATGTCTGGCTGCATCCTGCTCACCTTCCAGACAAGGTTCAATGCCGATGGGACAACATCAACGTCACCGTTCAATGTCAAAATCCACGGCTAGACTCCGCATGAAGCCGGGAACCTCCACGCATGCACAAGCACACTCACGATCAACATCAAAATCTCAAAGGTCGCCATCGATAACACTGATATCAAAGTAAATTTCTCTACAAGACCGGTTTCTCCCAGAACGACATCTCCACCTTCAAGATCCAGATCGCCAGACTTCACTAATTTTTACACTCCGACTTTATTAGCACAGTCTCCAAGTAGAGTTTTGCCAGCTGACTGCATCTTAACCTCTCAGGATGCTTTAACAAGGGGAGCCTCTAAATTAAATAATCAATTCGACACCCCTCAACCTTCAGTGTCGGTCATACTGAGGCCCTGCAACCCAGGTCTTCTACTAGGCCTCTTCTCCAAATGCTTCCAGGTCTAATAGAAATAGCCCAAGAAAATTTCTTAAATCCAGCTATAGTTAAAGCAGGAACTCCAAGGCTACTTAAAAAAATACACACCTCAACAACAGAATCCAGATTTCTTTAAGCCGGATCCGAAACCTGTTTCAGTAATCGTGACAGTTGTAAGAAGACTGCGTCAGCTCCACCAGCCCGTGAAAGCAAGAGAATGGATGCCATCGGAAAGAAAATGTATGGTACAGCTACCACCCACCTATGCAACGTAAATTCTGCAGCTCTGCTAGGGGAGTACCATAGGAAAACGTGAGAGGGTATGAAATCTTGGGAGGGTAGAGCATCCATCAGCAAGACTATCTCAAGATGGTGAGAGAAAGTGCTTTAATATCTAACCAGTCCATTTTTCCAAATCCATCTTCTCCGACAGAGAGAGCACTTCATTCCCTAGATCTAAAAAGAGTACTACGGTTTTATATAGACAAAACAAAATCCAATAGGAACTCTATACACCTATTCATAAATTATGGCCCTATCAGAAAAGGTCTAGCAACCACTACATAACCCATAGCAAGATAGATTGTATCATCTCGTTAGGTTACCAAATAGCAAATAAACCTTTACCAAATAAGCCTAGAGCCCACTCAACTAAAGGAAAGCTGCTACCTCAGCTTGGAGGAGACACGTCCCTGTACAGGGCATCTGTAAGGCAGATACTTGGAGATCTCTACATACTTTCACAAAACACTACTTCCTAGACACTGATACTCTAGCTGATTCTTGGGTTGGACAAGAAACATTAAGAAACATTTTCAAATAGACAATCTTGCCCTCCTGCATACAAGTTGCAGTTTTTAACATATTAGATCCCAAGTAAATAGCTTGCAATGTCATAGTATATGGTTCTGACAGCCATGTCAGGAGGATTTTTCTTAGCTTGCTATTCTATTCTAAGTTTATGACTATCAATGAAGGTCCTACGATGCAGAAGGTAAAGTTACATACCTGTAGCCATAGTTGTGCCCTGTAGGAATCTTCATTGAAGCCAAACACCCTCCCTCCTACCCGGCTGTCAGATCAATCAATATGCTATACTTCCCATAAAAAATAACTGACTCTCTCAAGTAAACTTCCACTGCAGTGCATTCTCTTAAGGGGTCTCTCTAGGGCAGAGGTCTTCAAACTGGGGGGCAGGCCCCCCTTGGGGGGGCCTTTTGTGATCCGGGAAAGGGGGGGGGCGCCAAACTCTGGCCAAAAGAAATATTATACAGATAACATGCCTTTGTTTTAAGCAAAAGCATGTTATTGCAGTTTAAAAAATGAAACAGTACTTAACTGCAATGTTTACATAGGTTTGGACCTATTTAAACATTGCCATCTTTCTAAAATAATTGTGGAAAAATCTGAGGGGGGCCCGATGATTTTTATTTTTCAACTGGGGGGTGCGGCATTAAAAAGTTTGAAGACCACTGCTCTAGGGTCTTTAAAGGAACAGGCTCTATTTCTAGCTTTTTGTGCTAGCCTATGAGACTGTTTTTATCTTTCATGCTGCCTACGTCAGGGTCAGCCTTTTTTCTATGACAAAGTGTTGCAGATCTTAAAAAGGCCTTCGTACTATTTTTTCTAAATTACTTCAGCATTTCAAGGAAAATACATCACTGATAGTCTACACTACAACAAAGAAGAAAATGATTGAAGTGATGAAGAGGATTAAAATCATTTTTATAAAATCTAAAAATATATTGAAGAAGGTGTTCCAGGGTCCGCCCAGGCAGCGCAGAATTGTTCCAAGTTTATGACTTTAATGAAGATTCCTACAATGCAGAACTACGGTTACAGATATGAAACTTTCCCTTACTCGCCAATGCAGGAATTGGTGCATCATCCCTGTCTCAAAACACATCCAAAGAATGATGGCACAATGCTGGGAACAAGCTCCGATGTTACCTGAGTGTACACTGCAATTAACTACTGTGGCTCAGAATAAAAGTATAGGTTTCACAGGGAATGCTGACATACAGGCATAATTGACAATGTTGTTAACTTGTGTTTTTTGTATTTAGAACTAATGCAAAGCAAATTATGCTTTTCAGTGATTTTCATTGCGTTTTTGCAAACACAAATAGAAAATAAATATCTTACAAAAAGAAATTGTCTCTGTCCTCTCTTTAACACCATAGATAATGGGTTGCTGTACTCCTCCAATGCATCATCAAAGACTTGTTTATTTTTCATTGAAGTCTCTATCAATGCTTTAAAAACTATTTTCTTCTTTCGATGCTAAAATGCATTACTAGTCTGACATATTTCGTTTATTTTTTGGCTTGACAACTTAATGGCTTTTAAGGCTCGATAACCGTGCTTCAAAGTCAGTTCGATGTGTCTTGACTTCTCCATGAGGATGCCGTGTGATTTTGACATAGGGATTTTTGTCTTAATGGCTGCTTAACTCTGGAGTCTTTCCACTTCAAAAGCATCTCATGAAATTTGGATACCGGACATTCTGGCTCAAAAGGGAGATTACATTCAGGCATTGATGACTTAGGGCTTTCCATGGCTTTATGTATAATTTTTACTGGACATCAGAGTCGCAACAGTGTTACCCCTGGGCCTCTCTAGGTTCTCACTTGTTAAAAACATATTTCCTCAATAGATGGTTCATGTCATCCTTTGAAAAATCAGTTTATTTTGACATTTCCATTTTCATCTTTCCTTCTCAGTTCTCTTTTGGGTTCTTGGTTTAAAAGATGCACAAGTTCATAAACTATCCAGATTGTGATCTATAGAAAGACAAAGAATTCACGCTGGATGTCAGTCATTCGAAAACAATTCTGAATGACAGGTAGGACAAAATTTGACCAGACTATTCTTCAGAACTATTCTCAAAATGGTACTTAATATACAAGGGTGACAAGCCCACAATCAACCCTTCTCCGTCTTGGGCTAAAACGACAAAAAAGAAAAACTGCCTCCTTAACATAGTTAACCAAATTTGATGTCGAACATCTGAGTCTCAACTTCTTTTTCACAGATTTCTGGGAGTTTTGCTTACTTTTGTAGTGAAATCGCCAAAGCTCTTCCTCTTGCTTCTAAACCCATAAGTGGTGGAAAAAAAAACAATCTAAAGAAGTGGTTTAGGGCACGGCGGGCTTTTGGTCAATGTTATATGTGACATCATGACTCCGCCTATGGTCAGCACACAACCTTAACATTTTTAAAAAACAAGTTACAATATGGAACCCAATCTCGAGATGGAGGAATAATGCACAAAGTGTAACTCTAAAAGCGGTTGATTCTACAAAACTAGGTCTTTTCCTACAACGTAAGGTGCTCATTTTCAATTGGTTTGTAGATTGGACTGATTGCCTATCATCTTTCAATTGTTGTAAATATTTACAGTGAGCCAATTGTAGTGACAATAACCATCTGTATTTTCAAATTTAGTAACACTCTTACAAGTAACTGGCAGCGCTACTGATTACTGCTGTGGATAATGGTGAGGGCTGAGTGGGTAAGTCACTGTTTGGGCAGCCTGAGAGTCCCCCACCAAGGCAGATAGATGGCTGCTAACCTCTATTTACACTCAACGATTTCAATTGGTGGTATTAGAATTTTTAGTGTTTGTTCTAATAGAGAAATTGCTGAATAGGATGACTGTGATTTAACTTACCCAAAGACCTACGATGTGAGTCTAAAGTATTTTTTCTTCAGGTCCAGTAAATTTAGGGGGTCAGTGTCTTCCTTTCATTATCAGTGTGAGATCTACACAGGATGCTCTCTGCGAACAGTACATGGATAACTGCTCAGCAGTACATTTGGCTAATCAACAGAAATTATTAATTCATCATTTTGTCATGATAATAGGTGCAGGACTAGAAATAATGCAGCTTCAGCTACTTATGGCACAGTAAAGCAAAGGGAGGTCTCCGATCAGATCAAATGTAAAGTCAAAGATGAGGGTTTGCTATAGGAGTTGGATATGACTTCTCGGGTGGTACAGAAAAATGCGGTGGTGTTTTGAACTGCAGCCTTGATTCTCAAACCCCCGTGGGTGTCCTTTAGAGGCCCAATAATTGCAGTTTCTTGATTGAGCTGAAAATCAGCCTTTGATACAAGTAGGGAAAAAAAAAAAAATAGTACCATTAATACAGTCAATGACAAAGTAGAAGGATCTCTGCATTTGTTAAGATGTAAAAAGAGGCAGAAGATCCAAAGGAAGGGCTGAGTGTACAAACATACCAAATATTTCGAAGTCTCTATTTCTTTTTATAATGTAATTGATGGGTACCAGTGCAAAACGATGTAGGACACACCAGTGATAAACGCGGTGTTCCATACGCAGTGCCTGAAGTAAACGGAAACGTAAAGTATCTATAAAAAGTCACAAAATGACTATGAATTGACCTGAATAGCTAGTGTGTCTTTATGATGACATCTTACAAACAGAAAATATATATATATATATATATATATATATATATATATATATATATATATGTGTGTGTGGAAAATGTCACTTACCCAGTGTACATCTGTTCGTGGCATTAGTCGCTGCAGATTCACATGCTGTGCACATCCCGCCATCTAGTGTTGGGCTCGGATTGTTACAAGTTGTTTTTCTTCGAAGAAGTCTTTTCGAGTCACGAGATCGAAGGACTCCTCCCATTTCGGCTCCATTGCGCATGGGCGTCGACTCCATCTTAGATTGTTTTCCCCGCAGAGGATGAGGTAGGAGTTGTGTATTATAGTAATAGTGCCCATGCAATGGAGTGAATACGTATGTACATAATGTAGTTTAAAGTGATATATTTACAAATTTACAAATGTTCAAGATCAACTTCTAAACGGCTACAGGCTACAGGCTACCGGGGAGGCGGGTAGGCGCATGTGAATCTGCAGCGATTAATGCCACGAACAGATGTACACTGGGTAAGTGACATTTTCCGTTCGATGGCATGTGTAGCTGCAGATACACATGCTGTGCATAGACTAGTAAGCAGTTATCTTCCCAAAAGCGGTGGTTCAGCCTGTAGGAGTTGAAGTTGTTTGAAACAATGTTCGTAGTACTGCTTGGCCTACTGTGGCTTGTTGTACCGTTAACACATCTACACAGTAGTGTTTGGTAAATGTATGAGGCGTAGACCATGTGGCTGCCTTACATATTTCGGTCATTGGAATATTTCCTAGAAAGGCCATGGTAGCACCTTTCTTTCTAGTTGAGTGTGCCTTTGGTGTAATAGGCAGTTCTCTTTTTGCTTTAAGATAACAAGTTTGAATGCACTTAACTATCCATCTAGCAATGCCTTGTTTCGATATTGGATTTCCTGTATGGGGATTTTGGAAAGCAATAAATAATTGTTTTGTCTTCCGAATTACTTTCGTTCTGTCAATGTAGTACATTAACGCTCTTTTGATGTCTAATGTATGTAGTGCTCTTTCAGCTACAGAATCTGGCTGTGGAAAGAACACTGGAAGTTCTACTGTTTGATTCAAGTGGAACGGTGATATGACTGTTGGTAAGAATTTAGGATTTGTTCGTAAGACTACTTTATGCTTGTGTATCTGAATAAATGGTTCTTGTATGGTAAAGGCTTGTAGCTCACTTACTCTTCTTAGAGATGTGATAGCAATTAGAAATGCAACTTTCCATGTTAAATATTGCATTTCACATGAGTGCACAGGTTCGAAAGGTGGACCCATAAGGCGAGTTAAGACAATATTGAGGTTCCATGAAGGAACTGGTGGTGTTCTTGGTGGTATAATTCTCTTCAGGCCTTCCATAAACGCTTTAATGACTGGTATCCTAAATAAAGAATTTGAGTGTGTAATTTGCAGATAAGCTGAAATTGCGGTAAGATGTATTTTAATGGATGAAAAAGCTAGCTTTGACTTTTGCAAATGTAGTAAGTAGCTTACAATGTCTTTAGCAGATGCGTGTAATGGTTGGATTTGATTATTGTGGCAATAATAAACAAATCTCTTCCACTTATTTGCATGTCAGGAGCCAAATTGCTAGATTCAGCGATGCTGGATTTGGGTGTCTGATCTGTTGTTTGTGTTGAGTCAACAGATCTGGTTTGTTTGGTAGTTTGACATGAGGCACCACTGAGAGATCTAATAGTGTTGTGTACCAAGGTTGTCTTGCCCAAGTTGGTGCTATTAGTATGAGTTTGAGTTTGTTTTGACTCAATTTGTTTACTAGATATGGAAGGAGTGGGAGAGGGGGAAAAGCGTAAGCAAATATCCCTGACCAACTCATCCATAACGCATTGCCCCGAGACTGATCTTTTGGGTATCTGGATGCAAAGTTTTGGCATTTTGCGTTTTCTTTTGTTGCAAATAGGTCTATTTGTGGTGTTCCCCATCTCTGGAAGTAAGAGTTTAGTATTTCGGGGTGAATCTCCCATTCGTGGATCTGTTGGTGATCCCGAGAAAGATTGTCTGCTAACTGATTCTGAATCCCTGGAATAAACTGTGCTATTAGGCGAATGTGGTTGTGAATCGCCCAATGCCATATTCTTTGTGCTAGGAGACATAACTGAGTTGAGTGTGTTCCTCCCTGTTTGTTCAGATAATACATCGTTGTCATGTTGTCTGTTTTGACAAGGATGTGTTTGTGGCTTATTATGGGTAGAAATGCTTTTAGCGCTAGAAATACTGCCAGTAGTTCTAAGTGATTTATGTGAAATTGTCTTTGCTGAGTGTCCCATTGTCCCTGGATGCTGTGTTGATTGAGATGAGCTCCCCACCCTATCATGGAGGCATCTGTAGTTATTACGTATTGAGGCACTGGGTCTTGGAAAGGCCGCCCTTGGTTTAAATTTATGCTGTTCCACCATAGAAGCGAGGTGTATGTTTGGCGGTCTATCAACACTAGATCTAGAAGTTGACCCTGTGCCTGTGACCATTGTGATGCTAGGCACTGTTGTAAGGGCCGCATGTACAATCTGGCGTTTGGGACAATGGCTATGCATGAGGACATCATGCCTAGTAGTTTCATTACCATCTTGACCTGTATTCTTTGATTTGGATACATGACCTGTATTACCTTGTGAAATGCTTGTACCCTTTGTGGACTTGGAGTGGCAACCCCTTTTGTTGTGTCGATTGTCGCCCCTAAGTACTGCTGTGTTTGGCACGGCTGAATGTGCGACTTTGTGTAGTTGAGTGAGAAACCTAGTTTGTGGAGGGTCTCGATAACGTACCTTGTGTGTTGTGAACACTGGTTTTGCGTGTTGGTTTTGATTAACCAATCGTCTAGGTACGGGAAGACGTGTATTTGCTGTCTTCTGATATGCGCCGCTACCACTGCCAGGCATTTTGTGAAAACTATTGCCGCATTTGTTATCCCAAATGACAATACTTTGAATTGGTAATGGACCCCTTGGAATACAAACCTTAGGTACTTTCTGTGTGAAGGATGTATCGGTATATGGAAGTATGCATCCTTTAGGTCTGGTGTTGTCATGTAGTCTTGCTGTTTGATCAATGGGATTACGTCCTGCAACGTCACCATGTGAAAGTGATCTGATTTGATGTAGGTATTTAACGTTCTGAGATCTAATATAGGTCTTAGAGTTTTGTCCTTTTTGGGTATGAGAAAGTACAGAGAGTAAACTCCTGTTCCTTTCTGATGAATTGGTACTAATTCTATTGCTTGTTTTTGTAACAACGCTTGGACCTCTATTTGTAGAAGATCCATGTGTTGTTTTGACATATTGTGTGTCTTCGGTGGGACATTTGGTGGGAAATTGAGAAATTCTATGCAATAACCATGCTGGATAATTGCTAAGACCCAAGTATCTGTTGTTATCTCCTCCCATTGTTTGTAGAACTTGGTTAGTCTCCCCCCCACAGGTGTTATATGTTGGGGATTTATGACGTGTAAGTCACTGCTTGCTTTGTGGTGTTTTGGGACTTTGGAATTTTCCTCTACTTTTTTGGAACTGTCCCCCTCTATATTGTCCCCGAAAACTTCCCCGCTGATATTGGCTTTGATAAGTGGGCCTTGTTTGTGAGGTTGTGGGTTCTGTGCTTTGTCCTCGAAACTGTGTCTTTCGAAATGTGCCTCTGCTCTGTGGGGAGTAGAGTGCGCCCATGGCTTTGGCCGTATCTGTGTCTTTTTTAAGCTTTTCGATGGCAGTGTCCACCTCCGGCCCAAACAACTGCTGTCCGTTAAATGGCATATTCAGCACGGCTTGTTGTATTTCCGGCTTGAATCCTGATGTACGCCGCCATGCATGTCTCCTTATTGTCACTGCTGTGTTTACAGTTCTAGCAGCTGTATCTGCTGCATCAATTGCTGACCGTATCTGATTGTTTGAGATACTCTGTCCTTCTTCCACTACTTGCTGTGCTCTCTTTTGGAACTCCTTGGGCAAATGTTCTATAAAGTGTTGCATTTCGTCCCAATGAGCTCTATCGTATCTGGCCAACAAAGCCTGTGAGTTTGCAATACGCCACTGGTTTGCTGCCTGTGCCGCCACTCTTTTTCCTGCCGCGTCAAATTTACGACTCTCTTTATCTAGAGGTGGTGCATCTCCTGAAGTGTGTGAGTTCGCCCTCTTGTGAGCTGCCCCTACTACTACTGAGTCCGGTGTTAATTGTTGTGTGATGTACACGGGGTCAGTTGGTGGCGGTTTATATTTTTTCTCCACTCTTGGAGTAATGGCCCTTCCTTTTACAGGCTCCTCAAACACTTGTTTGGAGTGCTTTAACATTCCAGGTAGCATGGGGAGACTCTGGTACTGGCTGTGTGTGGACGACAGTGTATTGAATAGAAAGTCGTCTTCAATTGGCTCTGAATGTAGGCTGACATTATGAAACGCCGCTGCCCTAGACACCACCTGCGCGTAAGCTGTACTATCCTCTGGTGGTGACGGTCTAGCTGGATAACAGTCAGGACTATTATCTGGCACTGGCGCATCATAAAGATCCCACGCGTCTGGATCGTCCTGACTCATTCCCTGTATGAGTCGTGGATTGGCTTTCGGTGATGGTTGCGGAGAGCATTGTGGGGACGGTGGCGGGCTTACTTGTTTAGCCACCTTTGCCTGTGGCTGCTTGTCTTTCTCCTGGAAGGCAAGTTTGCGTTTCATTCTAATAGGAGGGAGAGTGCTGATCTTCCCCGTTTCTTTTTGGATGTGGAGCCTTCTTTGGGTGTAGTCTGGCTCCATTGTCTCTAGTTCCTGTCCAAATCTGTGTGTTTTCATTTGTGAGGACAGTCCTTGTTCCTCTGTGTAGGAACTTGATTTTGGTTCCGAGGCCGGATGTTTCGGTATCGAAACCTTTTCGGCTGCTCTTTTCGGTTCCGACGAAACCTTTTTTATTTTCGGCGTCGTGGTCTCTCGGTGCCGACTTATTTCGGTTCCGCTGTCTCTGTGCCGAACTTGCTCGGAGCCGCTGTCTTGGGCCCGAGATTGCTGAGTGGCGGTATCTCGACCGGAGTCGGATGACTTCGACACCAGCGTGCCCTTTTTTGGTGCCGATGGTCGGTCACCTATTTTTCGGGTTAAGCCATGGCCTGTTGGCGGTGGCGTCCCCTGGGCTTTCGTGAGTTTTATGTTTCGACGTCTTACTCACGGTTTTCAGCATTTCTTCTGGATCGAGCTCGTCCGAGTCCGACTCCTGGATGGAGAAATTTCTTCTTCCTCCTCGAAACGCCCTTGTCCTGTCGGCGCCGACGCCATCTGCAGTCTTCTCGCTCTTCGGTCCCTTAATGTCTTTCTGGACCGAAACGCTCGATAGGCTTCACAAGTATCTTCCTTGTGCTCTGGAGACAAACACAAGTTACAGACCAGATGCTGATCTGTATACGGATACTTGTTATGACATTTTGGGCAGAAGCGGAATGGGGTCCGTTCCATCAGCGTGAAGAGACACGTGGCCGGGCCGACCAGGCCCAGACGGGGGAATCGGAACAACCCCAAAGGGCCACCGGAGCTCTTCAAAAATCGGTGTTGATCTGTTATAACTAACCCGATACCGAACGCAAACAATACCGACGATTTTTCAGAGATTCTAACTAACTTTCCGACCCGAAACACGGAGCGAAAAGGAACACGTCCGAACCCGATGGCGGAAAAAAAACAATCTAAGATGGAGTCGACGGCCATGCGCAATGGAGCCGAAATGGGAGGAGTCCCTCGATCTCGTGACTCAAAAAGACTTCTTCGAAGAAAAACAACTCGTAACACTCCGAGCCCAACACTAGATGGCGGGATGTGCACAGCATGTGTATCAGCAGCTACACATGCCATCGAACATGAATATATATATATATATATATATATATATATATATATATATATATATATATATATATAGACACACACATCAGGGGTCTTCAAACTGGAGGACGTGATCCTTGGGGGGCGGGGGGTCTCTCAGGCTCAGGAGGCCAAAAGGAGGATTATGAAGATAACAGTGCTCTGTTTTAAGGAGAAAATTGTTTATTGCTGTTTTAAAACGGTAACAGAACTTAACTGCAATGTTTAAATAAGTATAAAATATTTTTTCCCCCACTTCGGGGGGCCACATCATTAAAACGTTTGAAAACCTTTGCTATAGATAGTTATCGAATCAATATGCCCCTGAGAAAATTACACCCATCGTTCCAGGAGTCAATACGCACTAGACTAAAGCAGAGACATTAAAGTGGGGATTCCACTCTTTGGTGAGAAATCTTTTATTTGTGCCATGAGTTATTAATGTGAATTACTGATACTAAGGGCTACTAAGTGCTAATGGGTGTCACCTTTCTTGTTAGGGATAAAATATATTATTGCTCGCTTCTTTCCACAGTAGGGACATTTGTTGCTAAGAGGCCACAGAAACCAGTGGACCAATGCTTTGGTGTTACAAGTAAGATGATAAGAGTTACATAAACCACATATTAATGACAAAAAGTTTGTACTTCAACTAGGATATTTGAACAACCAGACTTTCAAGTGACGAGTCAGAGGGGAAAAAAGTGGGGGGCACACGGAACAGGCCAGTGGCTGTTTACGAACTGTTGGGAAAGACAATGGTTTCTCTCATGCAGCCATGAGAGGATCTAGAAGAGCCTTGTTCAATGGAAGCAAGGACTCCATCACTGCCAGGAGGGGTTGCAAGATGTTTGTCAAAATGTTAGATTCCACCTCCAAAGATGGCCTTGTCAATTCTGAGGATTTAACTGTGTTCCGTACCATATTCCTAAATTAGAAAACTTCCTCTGAAGGAAGGACACAAGGTTGAAGGATGTAACCCCTTTGTAAATCCCGATAAAGTCCAGCACAAATATTACAAATGGGAAGGAGGTTAGTAACCTCCAAGTCATCATCTGGTATTCTGAGGATGTCAGAGAAATAAATCTCCTCCATGTCGTCAAATCTTGAACTCAAGGATGGTCCTCTACCCAGTGAACATCATTAAAGGTTGCCTTAACATTTTCCAACATTAACAATTTCAATAGCTTCATAGTACTCTGCCCTGTTAGCAACGTCAATCTCTGTGCCAAGGGAAGCTTCGTCCGAATGGGGGTAGCACCTTGGCAAGCCGCAGACTTTTCTGGTGCTGGATCCCACGGATAAGTGGATTCGGGAGGAATCAAGTTAGGAACAGCCAGAGGCACCAATCCCGCAGAAATTACTCCCCTTTAGGGGGTGGTCAGAAGTTGCAGGAGCCATCCTAAACAGAACAAGTACTGCAAGACAGAAGCCTCCTTCTGCATGGGTTCCTCAGATAGACCTAAAAATTCTAGTCTTAAACTTGTCAGAACCATGATCTCCTTTGACAGGGACGAGTTTGGCGTCAGTTAACGGAGCTTGACTCCAAACAGTATCTGAAGCAGGAATGTTTCCTCAAGAAAAAAAGAGGGTTTCACCTTCCAATGATGTTTTGTTTTTTTGTAGGTATATCCCTTGGGAAATCGTTCCCCTACAAGTGAACTTACTTGTGGGTCAAAGAAAACGCTTAGGCATCTCCTGCTGGCCTGAGTCAGAAACAAGTTGGATGGAGGCAAAACAATCGCAGGCCACAGTGTCATGTTTCGAACTGAGACACATTATTCAGAGTTGTCATGCGGATCATCGTCTTGCAGCATCTGTGAAAAGATCTGAAACCTGCAGCTGTAGAGACATCTGATCTAGTCACTGGTGACAATTACAACTACAACTGCTGAATGGCATTGGTGTAACATTGGAAAACTGCTCAAGACCTATGTCAACGTGGTGCAGAAAAAAAAGTACCACAGAAGTGTGTTGTTGGCACCTACTATACCCAGGTGGCATCATGTCTAGGGGCAGAAGTGCAGCCAAAGGAGCATCACACCATTCCGAAGCATTAGAGAGCCATTGCTGGGGGTAGTAATTAATAAGGTGAGGAATCGGCAGAGATATGTAAGCAACTTAAGCATAATTTCGCAAAATGTACATATTTCACAGAAAACAACTTTATGCAATATCCCTGGTACCAAGCAGTGCATATATATATATGTGTAT
Source organism: Pleurodeles waltl (assembly GCF_031143425.1). NCBI lineage: Eukaryota > Metazoa > Chordata > Amphibia > Caudata > Salamandridae > Pleurodeles > Pleurodeles waltl. The sequence continues at coordinate 585,444,353 of NC_090450.1, forward strand.
GTATGTATCCAAATTTGTGATAAGTCCACATTATTTAAAGGACACATAAATTAATGTGAATCTACAGGAAAACTGGTCCTCAGATCTTTTGTCAGGAGATCCAATTCTTCACTATGGGTAACCAGTAATTTTCCATACTGCTCTAATACCTAGGACATGTCATAGTTTAACTGATACCACATATGGTAAGTAAAACCCTTATATACAGGAGACCTGTGTATCCCAACACTGGATCCTTTAATCTAATCACTTTCTAAAATGTAAGCCTGTGGCCCATTCCTCAGTGCTCCCAGAAACAGACCCTCTTCCCCCAACTAAGTCACTACTGTGTCCTTTCTGTAACAGAATGCTGCATGCCCTCCCTCTAGAGAAGCCACTTGTCTTCCTCTGCAAATGCCACTACATACCCTTCATCTATTTGACAATGGATGCCAGCATTCCTCACCACCCCTTCCTCATAAATGCTTGGGCAGGTAGTTCTAAGCTGTTCAATGCCTGAAGACAATCTGTCTGTCTGTGGTTTGTGCACCGCAAATAGTAACACATGAAATACCTTTCTTTAAAAAAGTTTGATCTTTCACTATCCGTTCAACTCCCTTTTTTAAAGATATTAACCTTGGCCAGCCTCTCCCTATATACAAGATGTTTCACCTGAATTGGTTAACCTATTTACACAGCCTTTCCCATACATCACCGCTTACTGCATCACCCTTCTCTTACACCCTTAGTTTTATAGACACTATCCTTTCTCTTAATCATCACCCTAAAAAAAGACCCTGTCCATCACTGCCATTCTTTCATTCACCAACTTCATTCCATGTTCCATTGCTCCCTAAAGTTTTTCTGCATCATTGCTTCGGGTTGCCTCCTCCCTTCGATTTACTTGGACGTGCTTCACTATTCCCAAATCCCTTTGCTTAAAGCCATCATTCTTTTCTTCCATCAATAAATCTGGAGTTATCACCAGTTACTCTTTGCATCCATCTACTTCCTGATAAACAGCACCTTCCCTCCTTCTTTAGAGAAGTCACTCATAATAAAATTCCTTCCCCAGCACTCCCATTCTTAGCGGATTCAGTTTCCTGGAGACACCAGGCAGCGCCCAATTTGTTGAAGCAACAGAGAATCTAGTCCAAACTCTTTCTTGTACATAACAGCCTAGTACTAAGCTTCTTGAAGAGCTGAAGAAGTCAGAGTACAGAGCCTTGCTTCTTGTTTTGTCCAATTAACTCTTGTAAGGTGTGACAGCAGTTCAGTAAAAGCCTTGATCCTGGCTCACTGTGCTACATCTACAACCAACTACCTTGCTATAAGAACCCTACGTCATTCTTGTAATGGACAGCATCCTTCACCTACAAAGACGGTGCAATGCTCCCTGTATTTTAAAGTTCTGCATTCCTTGGCTCTATGAGCAAAGACTAAGGAGTAAATTCAGCCCTTCTGTATATTCCTCTGCATGAATCCTCCGTTTTCCACATGATCCACAAAGTCATTTTGAAAAGGCTGCAATGGTAGTAGAGGCTTGTCCACACCTTCCACTGACTCAAAAGGCTCCCCTCAGGGTTATAAAATCAAATTTGTCAAGAAAGAAATAAGAACCATAGCTTATCTGAAAGACTTTCAGGAAAGATGAGACAGACTACCGCCACATGCAAAGTACAATAAAAACCTTAAGTATGGTGAAGAAGGTATAAGAAAAAGTAAATGATGGAAAATTTAGCTATGACCCTCCTCTAGAGGATTACATCCTTCACCTAAAACCAAACTTTCAGAAGCCTTACTCTTTCCCTTCCAATTGACAATTACTCATAAAGGGTGTCCTTAACCTCTACTCCATACTGTTAATATGTCATTGTCTCCGCTCATTTTAGTATTCATGCAGGTAAAGCTTCTCCACAGATACTACCCATTCCTTTGGTCCTTTCCTTTATACGATGCAACTCTGCCCTCACTTCCCCATCTCACTCCCTCTTCAGACATCATCCTTATCACCCATCCCTAGAAGCGCCATTTTTCACTTCCTGGCAACTCTATATATGTTGTTGTTTACAACCTACCATTTGTCTCCACCCCTCCCCTAGGTATGCCACCATCTGCGGTCATACTCACAGTGTGTGCTGACTCTTTAACCGATTTTTTGGGCGTCCGACAGGATTGGCATATCTTTTTCTTATCTGAGCTGCTTTCTTATGTAGCAGTTTCCTTCCCTTTTTTTGAGGTCGACATACTTGACATATCCACATTCCTAAAAGAAACAAAAAGCAGTGATTAATTCAAAGAGTAAAGTAGTAAATGTCTCGCCCTGCCTCCCACAAACTTACATTACTCTTTCAGATAATTGCATAACCTACTACTTACAGCCTGATCCCTGCAATTCTATCAACAATTTACAAAGACATTTTCAACCATAAAAAAATACATATGAAGGCTCTTACCTTTCGGCATCCGGGTGAGGGGAGGGTGACAGCACTCCATGTGGAAGCCTCGATCACACGAATCACAAAACAGCATGTTATCCTGAAAAATACAAAATACATGAGTAAGAGAGGGGAAACATTCATGGGAACCTAAACATAACTAACGGATGTAAAATTTCTCTGTGTATCTGAACTTTACCATCTTTTTATTCAAGTATTACAATTCAACATAAAAATGAACTGTAGATGAGGATGTCTCTGAACATTTTGCCCATTTATTTTTTAAAAGAGAAACATAAATGAGAATCATAAAGTAAGTAATCGCACAGCTTATCACAGACAGTACTCTGCCTTTTAGCGCTCTAGAATGACCTGGGTTTCCCAAAGCTCACAGCTTCTGAGCAGCAGTTCATTTTATAGTCCAGACTAAAGATATTTACTTCAGGTTAATTTCTGCATTCCTCTTTGATCTCCTCATTTTCCAGAGAAGTGAGGTTGTTGTTCATGAATTCAGATAAAATTCCCATGATAGACAATCAGGTGTACAAGTAAGTCTTTTTTTATTCTCCATCATGAGATGTTCATTGTTATATTAACAAATGTATAAACAAAAGTATAACCGCACAGCAAATTACAATCTTACAAGCATGAAACATTATAGGGCAGTGACGAAAGGGAAACCCAGGCATACTTGCCCTTTTTTGTTTTAAAATAAACAAAGCACACTCATTTCAGGCCCCTTCAGGGACTATTCCAGAGTCTAAGCAGAAATATCTTTCAAATGTATATTGAAGTATGTTACTTGTCAGGCATCTGCCTTGCAAATCCCTGCAGTAGGTATGTTTTTTGAGATTGTTGAAGCTGCTTGTCTTCACGTATAAATGAACTTATAAAGCTTCTGTTAACGTTTATTTGGTTTCTAATAAAAGAGTAGCATAAGAGAAAGAAACCATTGGTCAGCAGGCTATTCGGAGTTCGCTATCTTAGAACAGATTAGACAACAGTTAAACAGTGAATTTACAGACTGTAGTATTGTACATCACAAGGTGTGAACTATCCTGTTAACTAGTAAAGGGTTCGAAACATAGCAACTTGTTTTTCTTCAAAGCCTTTGTTTCGGAATAGAGCACACATGGAATGACTCGTGATCAGCTCATGATCAGCTACCTGAAGCCCAAATGCAACAGTACACAGACTCAACGTCTGTTTCTATATTATCAGAAAACAGCTTTCTAAGCAAATGTGTAAAAACATTAGTAAAACACAGACTGTCACTAGTCCTTTTCCATCAATGCAGAAGTTGTAACTGGATGCATGGTAATCTACAATACTACAAGCTGCAAACCAAATGTTAGAGCATGTGCAGCATGTGTTGCAAATCACATGCTACACAGAGGCTATATAAAGCAGTACCCTCCATCTCCAAGGTTGTTGGTGACAAAGTACCAGTATTATTAGTGATAGTAGTAAATAATGCTTTGAATATAGTTGGACCCATGTGTATTTCATTCCTGGCATGGAATCCAAGAATGCAGTATTTTGTGATACGTACTAAGGGAAGGTTTCCTAGATCAGCCATACTGGCTCCCATGATGCATGTTGAATGGGATGGAGACCTTTTACTTAAATGCACTGTATTGCAGTCACAAAACGCTTACTATCCCTGATTGTATGTTGAAACATTTTGCAGACAGGAAGCATGTACTTGGTGGAGCCCAGAGTTGGTTTGTTGTGTTAGCTTTAAGTGTTGTAGTTATCTCTATATTATTCAACATCATAAACTAGTTAGGTGCAAGCAATGTTTAGCCGAGATGAAAGTTATTTGTTAACTGTTGTTATTGATGCACTTTCTTTAGGTACACATTAATTTGTGTCTCGAATTAAAAGGAATGGAGGGCTTCCTTTATTGTTCAATTTTTTAGTCACCCCAGTACAGTGTGTTATTGGTTGGCAGTAGTGTTCTTAGAGACCACCGTTTTGACTCTTGCCTCCACAGGCTCTGACAGTCAGTCTGATGGGAAGTGCTAAGTAGTATTCAGTTTGGAAGGTCAAGTGGTATAGGGCAGAACAAGTCATGGAATAATACAGATACTGTTAGTAGAGGCATGAAAGAAGCCTAATATGGATGTTATGCACACTTTGGCAATGACTCACTGGGTTATCATGCCAAGGAGTACAAGTACAAGATTGTGGTAATAATGGTTTTGGCGGATACTTTATCTCTGTCACATTCATCACATGTAGAACAAACACAATGCGTCAGGCTGGATAAAGAAATCTTCAAAGCAATGAGGCTGCTGGTAGAAGGTGCCAGAAGTGACGTCAGGCAACGCCACTGTGGCCATAAAGCGCCTACCTCAGAGCATCAAAATCAGTTTCCTTCTGTTTGTTTTTCCAAGTCTTCTAGACGAGAAGGCAGATTGACATCAATTAAGTATTGCAGTATCAGAATAATGCAAGATGGGACCTTATTAACTTTCCATACAAAACATCCATCAAAGAGGGAGGCAGGCAGGCAGGTCGGTGAGAAATCTGCAGGTAGCTAGAGTATCCATTGGAAAGATCGTTACCACAGTTTAGTAACATTTTCTTGTAATGGATACTTCTACCTGCAGATTCCTCGTCTGTAGAATAGATTTCACAACCATGCCCAGGAGGAGGGTTGATCGATGATTAGGCAAGGAAATCCTGCAAGACGGATCTGGCAAAGTGCCCATCTCTCCACATACAGGCAATAATGGTTAGCAAAGGTATGCAAGGGAGCCCACGTTGCTGCCTTGTAGATTTCTACAAACGGGGCATCTCGAGCAGGGGCAGAAGAGGTTGCCTTAGCCCTAGTGGAATGGGCTCAGATCCCCTTTTGACACTGCTCCTTGATTAAGGCGTAACAAGTCTTGATGCAGAGATCAAATCTTCTTCTATACCACCGCACCGCTTTTTGCACCACAGCAGCTGACAATGAGCTGGCCATCTGACCGGAACTCTTTGGTGCATCCAGATAGTAGTAAACCACCCACCTAGGATCCAACCAATGTAACCGTTCCTCCTCTTTCATGGCATGAGAAAGAGCGTAGAAAGGTGGAAGAGTAATAAATTTGGCAAAATGGAAAGGAGTGACCACTTTAGGGAAGAAAGCAACCCTGGTCCGCATCACCAACTTCTAAGGAAAGAGAGTACTGAAAGGAGTATAACACCTAAGTGCGTTCAACTCACTGGCTCTTCTAGAAGAAGGGTTAGCAACCAAAAACACAGTTTTGAGGATCAACATACGAAGGTTACAATTGGGAAGGGGCTCAAGCAAAGTCCCATTCAAGAAAAATAAAAACCGGAGGAATCACAAAGGGAGTGAGAAGAAAAGGATTGGTCAGGCCGCTTAAGAAAGAGGATGACAACAGGGGACTTAAGCAGGCATGGTTGATCCAGCAGAAGAAAGCAGACAAGGCTGCTACATAATTCTTTACAGTGCGCCCATGGCACATCCCCTTTGAGCAAAGGAAAGGGCTAATTGCAGCACTTGACAGTTTGGCCTGCAAGGGATCCATACCAATGTCTGCACCCATTGCAACAAAGATGCTCCATCTGCTGGAATAAGCCGACTTATCGGAGGGGTATCGCGCAGACAAAATGACGTCTACTATATCCAGTGGCAGCTGAAAAGAGCTCAGTTGTCCCCAGACAATCTCCAAGCATGGAGGAGGAAGTCTCAGTGATTGGAATGCAGAACCCATCCCCCCCACCTGCAAGAAAAGGTCCAACCTGAGTGGAAGGCGAAACTGTGGACACAGGGAGAAGTGCAGAAGGTCCGCATACCACACCCTTCTCAGCCAATCTGAAGCAATGAGAATGATTTGGCAAATCTTCCTGCGAACCCGATGAATCAAGGAAATGGGGGAAACGTGTAATGCAGCTGAAAGTAGATTCTGACAGATACTAGATGGCGCTGAACTGCTGGCACTGAGCATTTTCTGAGAAGGCAAACAAGTCCACCGGAGGATTGCCCCATTGGGCAAAGATGCCCAGGGCTACCTCCATTAGAAAACACCACGTGTTTTCTGTGTGATAACCCCATCTTAGGCTGTCGGCTCTGAAAGTCAGAGACCCTGCTAGGTGATTGGCAATATACCCAACACTTTCAGGCAAAAGAGGTGAGACCCTAATCCCCCTTGCTTGCTCACGTAACATATTGCAGTTGTTTTGTCTTTCAAGATCTGGACATACTGCCCCACAATGAAGGGGAAGAAGGCCTTGAGCGTCAGTCAAATCACCTGCAGTTCCAGCAGGTTGATGTGAAGCACCTGCTCTTCTGGAGACCAGAGGCCGCTGATCTCCAGGTGAGCTTCCCACCCTCCAAATGAACTCCCCACCCTAGGGTGGAGGCATCGATCACTACACTAGTTACGACTAGAGGGAGGTGAAGGCCGTCCCATGAGTCCGGTTTGAATCGTTCCTCCACCAAGCCACTTCCACCGCAGTGCTGGAACACATTACAATGGTGACCGAACGCGTCTCTCCCGGACCGCAAATATTGCCCGTGTAGGCACCACTACAGGGCCATCATGTGCCAACGTGCCTGTGTGTGTGTAACAAGGAGAATGCAAAAAGCCATCAGACCTAGGAATGACGGGACACTCATGACTGTGACTCTCATGCCTTGATGGAATGATGGAACCATCTCCAAAATGTCCTTTATTCTCTGAGATGGAGGGAAGGCGCGGGTAAAGAGTGGTGCTAGTACTGGTGGATCCTATGGACTGGCATCCTTGGGAGAGCAACAGTTGAGATTTGGGCTTGTTGGTTGAAAAGCAGAGGTTGAACAGCAGACGTGCAATCACCTGCAGATGGCGCGCCACCATGTACAGCGTCCTGGCTTTGATGAGCTAGTAGCCCAGGTATGAAATTGGGGATTCCCGAAGGTCTGAGATGGGCTCCAACCACTGCAATTACCTTTGGGAAACACTTGAGGTGCCAATGTCAAACTAAAAGACAGACAGGCAAATTGGTGATGTACAGAAGCCATCACAAACTACAAGTACTTTCGATGAAATCACAATAGAAGGTTGTGGAAGTACGCATCCTCCAGATAGAGGAACACCATCTAGTCTCCAAGCTTCAACGCTAGTAGAACTTGAGTGACGGCTAGCATCTTAAACTTTTCCTTTTTGAGGAAGAATTTTAGGCTCCTGAGATTTAGAATTGGCAGCAGATCGATGTCCTTCCTGGGTATCGGCAAGTAAAGGCATAACAACCTGGACCCTTTTTTAATCTCTGACACTAACTCCACACTCCTTTGAGGGAGAGAGCTGCCACCTCCTGCTGTAGAATGGCCAAATGGTCAGGAGGTGGAGGTGGAGGGTAAGGAAGAAGGGGACGGGCGGAAAATAAAGGAAGGGAAGGGTGCAGCCCTTATCTACAAATTGAAGGACCCACTATTCCAAAGTAAAGGCCTTCCAGACCAAAAGAAAGCAGGACGCCCTCTCTCCCACAGGCTCTGTGAGGGCCTGGGGAAGCACTGTAGGAATGCTTTTCTTGGGGTATGTGTGAGAAAGAAGGGGAGGAGGATTGCAAGGTGCCTGCACTGCCTTTAATTTTACCAGTCTGTCTGGAAAAGAGGATTCTTCTGGTGCTGGAGTGACGGTGTGTACTGGTGGGACCGAAAAGGGCAGTCTCACCCGCAGCTGTGAAAGCAGCAAAAGGACTGAAGTCCTTGTTCAGAGATGGAAGCTGAAGGCCCAGATTTGGCCTTGGCTTTACAGACCTTAAACTGCTCCAGTTCTTGTTACCTTGCGAGCAGGATCATCTTTGGCAGTTCTTTCAGGCAACATTAGGCTTTGGGTCCAGCCCAATAGCTGTCTAACAATCAAAGTCAACTTTACACAGTCCAAATTCACTTAAAGTTCTTAAGCAATGAGCTTGTCTTTCTTTTGAACTGCAATGTTTTTTTTTGCTTTGTGTCTTCAAAATGTGTATTACAATAGAATGTCTCTTTGAGTTGCTTGGCACTAAATGTCCAAAAATGAATGTGTGAAGTTCATGCTGAGAATAAATAAATAAAGAATATAGCTAATCACCCAAACTTGTACTCATCAGATCATGGTTTTTCTTCTTTTGTCTTCGAGGTTGTCGAAAGACATGATGGAGCGTGGGAAGACAGTCCAGTCTGTACTGACAAGGTCCAAAACTGAGGATGAACTGGAGTCTGGTTTCCCTGGATACTCACAGCAAAGAGCAGGAGCTCTTGTGCTCCTGAAGGAATAGGGACTGTTTTCAAGCAAGGTGCGTTCCACAGGGCGTGGCCTTTATAGGGTTGGTTCCAAAATGGCTGCTTCCTGTGTGATTGGGATTCTTTCTTGTGTCTTTGGGCTTTTTTTTTTTTTTAATTGAGATTTTCATGACATAAAACAAGATACAAAGAATATGTCCTCAATCGCCTCATAGAAGAAAGCTGCACCGCAGTTGTGGTACAGTAGTTGCATTAATAGGACAGTCATTTCAGACCCAGGGCCACCCGGATGAATCCGCACCACCGTACCATGCATTAGGCCATGTCTGGTGTTGTCAGTAAGTAGTCTGTGATTAAGGTCCAAATGTCCTTAGGGTGAGCCAACACTGGCAGTTCCTCTGCCGATACATTTATTGCTCCTTGCAATAAATCATATCAAGTAGCCATTGTTTGGGCTAAGGTGCAGAGCATTTTCCTCAGTGCATGCCCACCCTCTATTTCGCTAGCAGTGCCACTGCCACACAATTTCCAAGTCGCTAGCTATAGTCATTTGACCAGGCCCAGCAAACATCTGGGGGCTGTAGTCCAGGGATTCCAGTGCGATATTCGACAGGGCCCACACCATTGGCATCCAATATTATTGAACTGGGGTGCACAGCCAGGCTAAGTGTATAAAGCCCACTTCTAGTGCTCCACATCGTATGCAGCGTGTATCCCCACGAAAACCAGATCTGAACAGCCTAACAGGAGTATAATACATTTGCTGTTAATATTTAAAATTGATAATTTACAGGTTTCAATCTGGCGGAAGCATCCTCGTCAGTGTGCAACATAATCTCCAGTCCTCCAAAGTCGGGGGCCTGTCAAGGGCTTTGTTCCATCTCTCTAGGGATGGGTTCTGGGCTGGCAGTCTATTCCCATGGGCATCAGTGTACATTCCTTTGACTAGGGCCACTGCGCATAGGGGTAGTGAGCTGAGTTTGGAGCACTCCAAGCACGGGGGATTCAGCTGGAAACCAGGGCTTTAGCTCCAGCATGGCAGCCCTGAGTCAATAGTGTATGAATGTCACCAGTGGTGTCTGCCACTGCGTGTGGGATAGATCCACTAAGCTAAGGAATTGCCCTTCTGGAGTATGTCACTTGACGTTTTCATTATTAAACAGAGCAAGCACACCGGCCTCATGAGTAACTGACAAGGCCAGGTCGAAATTTAGGGGGAGTGCTGGGGAAAAGAGAGGACATTTTTTGGCTTGCACTCCAAGCTTCCTCCAAGAGGTTTCTGCGCAATGGATAGTATTGATTTCTGTTCTAGTCACATCTGTGCCGCTATGTGGCAGGATAGCGCTGAGTGGAATGTGGAGTGCGTCGTCAGCCTCAACTACCAAGTGTGGTATGTATGCGTAAGGTTATACTCAGTAGTGTGTGAATTGCACCAGGGCGCACGGGCAATATACCAAATTACCCCTGCACATAGAGGAGTTTCATTATGTCCCAGCTTATCCTGGGCTGTTTACCTGCCCATTCCAGTGTTCTGTGCGAGCGAATGGTTTTGAAGAGGTGTTGTGGTAACACTAAGATGTTGGTGAACAGGTACAGAAATGTAGGGAGCATTATCATTTTAGTGATTTCAACTCTGTCCACTAGCGACAGTGGTAACCTGGACCATTTGGCCATCTGGTCCTCCAATTCGGACACCGCTTTTCCATAGTTTTGACAAATTACTAGGTCCTGGTCTATGTGGATTGAGATCCACACATATTTGACAGAAACCGTATTTCATTCCAGTGGGCATTCCAGTGGATGAGGGTGTATGGACAGGGTCAGGGGGAACACAACAGATTTTGCCCAGTTTATACTTAGACCAGAGTGCCGGTCGAATCTGATGTATTCTTGAAGGATTGGTGTTCAGTGCTGTGTAGAGTTGTGAGCATAGAGCACCATATCGTCTATGTATGGGGAGGTGCCAACCAGCCGCAATAGGAAACGCAATGCAGAGTCTGCATGTCTCGAAGCGCGCACAATATGGGTTCAAGAGCAAAGGTTAATAAAACTGAGGATGGGGCAGCCCTGCAGAGTACCCCTGGCTTTGGGCAATATCTCCAACGCATGTTCATTAATATGTACTCTGGCCACTGGGTCAGTGTATAACAGACAGACCCATCACAGAAAAACCTTGGGCATTCCCATGCGTCACAGGATTGTGAACATATACGTCCAACAGAATCGAAGGCTTTGGCTGTGTCTTATAGTAACGCCGCTGCCTCCATCATGAGGTTAACTTGGTGCAGTAGTGCAAGTTGTGTACACAAGTTGTGTGTGGTAGAGCGAGTTAGTATGAAACCTGATTGCTCCAGGAGAACCGGATTTGCCAACAATGGCTGCAGCCGAGTAGCCATGATTTTCACTAGCATTTTGGTGCCTGTATTAATTAGCGGCAGTGGGCAGTATGATTCACAGTGCTTGGGTTGCTTGTCTGGTTTTATCAATGTAATAACGAGAGCCTCGCAAAGAGCAGGGGGAGCACTTGATTAGCGTATGCTTCTGAGAATAGCATGTGGAGATGCGGTACCAGTAGGTTCGCAAATTCTTTATAAAATTCACCACTGAGGCTATCTTGGCCCAGTGCCTTGTTACCGGGGAGCATATCGTTGTATTGCATAGGGTGTTCTCTAATGTGAGCAAGAGTCTCGGGGTTGGGCGTAACTTCCCAGTCATGTTCCAACATGCGCAGGATGTTTTCTATTTTGTGCAGTTTGTCTGCAAAAGTCTCTCAAAACGGCAACGTGGGTAATTATGCAAAACCCTCTTAATGTGACTTTCAATACTTCCAAGAAAGTGTTTTGATCGAAGTGTTCTATAATGACTGATCCTAGGCAGACCTGGTACATCTGATCTAGCAGTGCTGTTGTGTTGAATTTCCATGTAAATTGTGTAGGAGTGTGTGTGGGTATTGACACTGTGAGCTTGACCAGTTTGTGATCAGACAGTGTTCTAGCTAAGTGCTGCATTTCTATTGCCCATCTGCTCACCTCATAAGTCGCCACCCAGTAATCTAGCCGGGACCCCGAGTTATGTACCGAGGAAGTAAAGATGCCCTCTCACCAGTCTGAGTTTCTCAGCTTCCAAAGGTCACTAGACCCTAGTCCTCAACATCTTCGCGCAGCACCCCGGCAGAGTGCCCATCATGCTATTCCACCGCCACAAACGATCTTGTATCAGGTCAAGATATGTGTTAAGGTCCCAGCCCCATAGGATGGCAGGTGGTTTCAAGGAATGTAGTTTATTCCAAAGCTACATGTATAACTCAGTATTAGGTAATATGTGTTCACCAGTGTTGCCAGAGTGCCATACAGGTTACCCTGCAATATGGCATATCTACCTTTATCGTTCATCTTAATGCAAGGTTCAGTGAAGGATATACCTCTTTTAATAAGTATTAATACCCCAGTCTAACTCTCATAAAGCGTGCACGCACAGCGTCTTCTGTGTGTTTTGTTAAATGCATTTCTTGGAGGTTTTTATGTGGTGCCTGTCGAAATAGGTGAGCACATGGCATTTTTTTTTTTTTTTTACAGGGGTCTGTTAAGCCCCTGCACATTACAGATTAGGAGGAATATACATCCCACCGGTTGGGTTAGATCGTAGTAGCATAGTATGCAGGTATAGCAGTCTGTACAAGATGTCAAGTAACATGTGGCATAGTGGTAGGGAGCAGTAGTGCATCTTTGGCAATACCAACAAAAAACAGTAGCCCTGCCATCATCCCAATCATGCCAAAGACACAATCTGAAAATAAAAAATATGAACTGTAAACAAAAGAAGCCAATTACCAGCATGCGCTGGTGTAACATATTGAAAGGTCCTACAGGGTGTACACATGCAGGAGAGCCAGAGTCCCAGTAACTGTACCGAACCGACATACAGGGGTGGCAGAGAAACTCATTAGTGTCTAGCCAGTTGAGGTTTATCAGGGGTAGAGTTTTTAGTCATTCAATAAGAAGGCAGAGTACGGGGCCCTTAGCTAGGGGCCAAGCCGGCCACAGGTGAATCAGGGAGTGCAGCAAAGTGGTTTATCAGGTCAATAAAGAGGAATGTTTACCTGTTCTCACTGTCACTTATTCCACCTGGGTCTGTTGGCTGCTTAGTCGAATACTTGCTTTGATGCTCCCACCTATGACTCATTGCATTTTGTATGAATGAAACCACAGCCAGGGAGTGTCAACAGTGCTCATGCCCCTGGTTACTCAGGTGCTCTCATTGTCTGGCTCAGCGTCTTGTTGTTCTTGATGTCCCGTGGATAGTTTTTTAATGAATTCCATCACTTCTTTTGGTGTCATGGAGATTTCTGTGGTCCCATGATGGTTGATATGAAGGCGGTCGGGGTAAAGCATCATGTACAGTATCTCCGCCTTCTGTAGCCTCTTCTTACTAGGTAAGAATTCTTTACAGGCCGCTTTTACTGTTGCTGTGAAATCCGGGAAGAATGCCACACAATTACCTTGGTAATTAATTTCTTTCTTGAACCGGAGCACAGTATCTCGATCACAGTAATTTAGTAGCTTAGCTATAACTGGCTGCAGGGGGCACCTTGGGGTGATCTCGCCGCAAGAGACCTGTGCGCCCCATCCACCACCATCAAATGCAATAGATTGTTGGGGCCAAATATGTCTGTAACCATGGTTTCCACATATATATCCATTTTGCCCATGTTTCTGGATTCCGATATCCCTGTGACACGCAGATTATTACGGCAAGAGCATAACTCCAAGTCTTCATTTTTGGCCTGCATGACTACTAGTACTTTCTCTATGTTTAGGTATTTTGTGTTCATCCATTGTATATCGTCTTCCCCTGTGGAGCTGCACTGCTCCGCTACCATCATCTGCACTGTTTGCTTGTCCAGTTTAGTGGCCAAGTGGTCCATGCGAAGGTTTAGGTTGTCAATCTTACCATCTATTGACTGCAAACTCTGCTGCACTGCGATTAATGTGTTCTCAAGGGCTGTGGTGCCCTGGATTGTCGCATCCATTTCTTGTTACGTGGTCACTGTTTTACAGGGTCCTGGTGGCTCTTTTCAGTTTAAATTTGAGTGTCACTTGATTCTTATCTGTTTTCCCCATTGGAGACGGTAGGGACTGCACAGCAATGTCAGGAGGGCTCCCCAGCGTTTGTCATCTTGTGTTTTCCTGGATTAAGCGGGGCTGTTGCACTGATAGTTATAGGTTGCTTAGCACACTCCTTGCCCACCTTAATATGTAGTTCTACAACAGTATATCTACTCAGGTGTCATTTAGGTGGCTCCTGCCTGTACATCATTCATGTCAGAGTCCACACACGTGAGACAGCTAAGGCAGTGCTATCATCAGTGATGGTGGCTGCTTCTGTGTGCATTTTCAAAGGTTTCTAAGCCCACCAGCTATGCACAAACAGTGTCAAAGTCAGTAATATAGGACCACAGTGGCTGCTGTCAGCTTTGTGACTAAAGGATGGACACTGTTCCCACTAGGCGCCTGTATGCAGGGGTTGTGTACCGTGCCTACATGCAGTGGTACAAAGCGTTATCTTCAGGCTGCCGGATCATGTGTTCTTACGGTATCTTTCCCCACTGCCAATTATGTCCAGGGATGTTTAAACTGTTCCTATTTAGCTCATGGGTTCCATCATGCCAGGCAGAGCATTGCCTCTAAGAAGGTGATCACAGGCACATGGAGCTTTACATGTGCCCCTCCCCCTCCTTTCGCAGATCCAGTCTGCGCCTCAGCTTCATGCCACTGTCAGCCACCTGAGCTCCACCCCTTGCGTCATCCAGGAGCTGTGAGCTGCACTTAACGCTCAGAGGCTCAAGGTGGTCCGCTGGTCGCCAGCCGGTGTCGTTGCACAGCACTGCAGTTTTCACTCCTCAGCTGCCTCTCTCCCGACAGCTATTTGCCAATGCACACTCTCATTTTGAAATGAACAGCGTGTGTCACTTAATTGTGCAAATATGTTGAGTCTGTTATGTGGGTAGTCATGGGTGCGCTGCGCATTGCACTCGGCCTCACTTCGCTCGGCCTACCGATTTGCCCTGCTGCTCCATCGCTGCTGGTCGCACAGGCCACAAACGTCACATATTACCAGCCCACAATAGCGTCAAAGGATCTTCCGATGTCTGCCTCTTTAGTGCCATCTCTCGTGGGGTCACTGTTGAAGCACGGGCAGGCACAGCTGCTGTTCATGCATCCGCCATCTTGTCTTGCCAGCCGCACATGCGGCGTTGCCCCCGTGTGTTGAACTGAGTCTGCCTCCGTTCTGTACAGTCTAACTGCATGGTCTGCTGCACTTAAACGCTCTCCACTTATTCTGGGCTCCCTTTTCTGTCAGGACGGGAGCCAGATAGCAGGATAGTTGATGGACAGAAACCCTCAGCTGGCGGAGCAGTACTAAAGTGTGGCCATCTTGCATGGGTTCTCTAGCACCGTCCCCCCACCTTTCTTTATGTGGAGCACAAAGCACGCCTTTTATAACAGATGTAGGACGTGAAGTACTCTTCTCTAACAGACACAGTGCACCAAACGTCTACACCGCATCTATACTTTTTGGTTGAACATAGTGTTCTTTTTCATGCTGTTTCTGCAGGCCTGTTTCACTCTTATAGTCCAATCTGTGGGAACGTGATGAGGTTTAGCGTTGTGCACAGAAACTATTGTGGACATTATGACAGTCCTGTGGAAGACAGGAAGCAATGAGGAGACTTACCTCTGGAACGCTGCTTCTCCTTCTTACTGGGCTGAAAATGAAGTGTGGAAAAGGTGCTAGGAATACTTCAGTGTCAGTGTTTGTCCTTGTCCCTCACAGTCTCTACAGGGTTTAAAGCCAGACTCACTGGGAGGAGACATGGCACTGCTTTTTAAACTAAATTTGGTGAGTAAAATTAATCTGAGAGTGAAGCTCCAGATCCGCATCAAAGGCATGGGAAAAAAGGAACCAACATCGCTGCTTTGGGGAAGGCATTTTCTGGTTTTGGTAGCATCGTATGACATCACTTCCGGCACTGACTGAGTCCAGTACCATCTACTGTCAACCTTGTTGCTTTCAGGTTTTCAGGATCCAGTTTGCCACCTGGGGAATTGTTCTACAGGTGAAGAATAGGCAGGTAGAAGTATGCATCAGAAGACCTTTTTATTTGTTTTTGCTAATTTTTACATACTTGTATCCCTCAGATTATGTGAGCCTTGAAAGTTGTCATAATTTCACTAACGGTACTCAGATCTCCATGGATGTATAGGATAGACGCAAATCTTTATCCTTCTTTACAGAAGTAAACTGCTATTCCATTTTTAATGGTAGTGTGTTAGAGGTGTTGGGACTCATTTTTAGGTCATGATCAGGCATGTGTTATTCTTCAAGTTTCTCAATATTACACTAAATGACTATTTTACTTTTAACATGGAGAGCCTTACTCTCTTTTATACTTTAAAGTTCAAATATGGAATACCCATATTTTGAGCATCACTCTAGGTGAATTATGGTATCCTGTATCTTTGTTGTGAGTCAATTACATAGGGGGTCATTCTGACTTTGGCGGGCGGCGGAGGCCACCCGCCAAAGTACCGCCGTCAGAATACCGCTGCGCGGTCAAAAGACCGCCGCAGTAATACTGAGTTTCCCGCTGGGCGGGCGGGCGACAGCCAGAAGGCCGCCCGCCCGCCCAGCGGGAAACCCCCTTCCACGAGGATGCCAGCTCCGAATGGAGCCGGCGGAGTGGAAAGGGTGCGACGGGTGCAGTTGCACCCGTCGCGATTTTCAGTGTCTGCTATGCAGACACTGAAAATCTTGGTGGGGCCCTGTTAGGGGGCCCCTGCAGTGCCCATGCCATTGGCATGGGCACTGCAGGGGCCCCCAGGGGCCCCACGACACCCGTTACCGCCAACCAGGTTCTGGCGGTCAAACCCGCCAGAACCAGGCTGGCGGTAAGGGGATCGGAATCCCCAAGCGCCGCCATGGAGGATTCCTCAGGCCAGGGGAAAACCAGCGGGAAACCGCCGGTTTCCCTTTTCTGACCGCGGCTTTACCGCCGCGGTCAGAATTGGCCTGGATGCACCGTCAGCCTGTTGGCGGTGCATCCGCGGTCCCCGGCCCTGGCGGTCCATGACCGCCAGGGTCGGAATGACCCCCATAGTTTGCATGTTTGGATACAGAAGTATGCACTACAGACAACTTTCTTTTTTTATATGTCAGAACCATTAGTTGTGTAGCCTATCTAGAGCATAGAGACTTTGAGAGTATTTCCTGAATTTAGTCTGCAAAAAAAATGGCCCTTTGTGATAATGCCTCATGCGTTATGCAGAACAGTTTCAATGTAAATCTTCTCGCAACATGCATCCAGTGTGGGCCCTTCAGGCCTGGAGAAAAGTGGTTCCAATCTTTAGGTGTAGAAGCTGTCTTGACACTGCTTTTGAAATCTTTCAAATTCCCTCATAGTAGATATTGATACTCCATGGTATAGTCCATTGGTATAGCAGAGGCATGATAAGATTAGTGAGGTTGGCTAGACCTTTTTCGGGAATCTGAGGGAAGATGTGACAGAGTGGTTTGGAATGAGGATTTGGTCCACTGAATAAGTTATGGGATCATGGAGAAGGCTGGAGAAGGCTGATTATATGATACATTTTAGGTTATTATGTACCTCAAAGGAGTTTTCTGGTGGAGTTCCTCCTATTTATTTTGGCCACTTTTTCAGTGGGTTTTAGTTATTTAATTCCCTGTATTATGGGATTTCTGTTTTTGAGGAATTGATTTTGAGGAGACTATCGCCCAGTGGTCGTGGCTTTTAGGCAGTCATCTAATTTTGAGAGCATAAGTTAATTTGGTTTAATCAGTTTTAGGGTTATCTAGATATTATCAGCGTAGGTGCAACAAATGATACTGAGAAAAATTGATGAGTTCAAGGAGTGGTATGATGTAGACATGGAACAAAAGTGATCTTTTTGGAACGCTTCTTCTCTTGATGCTGCATAGTTTGGATGGGAATGTAGGGATACAGGTGAAGCTTGCCCTCTCCTTATGGTAGCAGTCAATCCATTTGAGGATATTTCTTTTTCAGTAACATTTAGTGATGTACAGAGTAGAATGCTTTTGACAGGACTAAAAGAATAAGTGATACTACTCCCTCTACATCTACTATAGTTTTCATGTTGGAGATCAGGGCTGATGCAGGGCCTATGCCTGGTCAGAGTTCTGTTTGGTGGTCAGACAAAAATTAGATTTTCAGAGATCTGGAAGATTACCACCCCTTATATTGGTCTTCCAAGTAATGGTGCGCTGGAAATGGGTCTGTAGTTTTTCAGATCTATTCGGTGCAAACTATGCTTCTTTTGTTGTGGTAGTATGTAAGTTATATTGGGTTCTGAGGGCAATATGCCTATTGTTTAGAACTGGTTAATGATCTTCATTGTTGTGATCACTACCAAGGGTATTAGGTTTTTAAATACCATTCAGGGGCAAGGGTGTGAGGGTGTGCCAGGTGCACCATTCGATCTAAATCAATCATGGAATTCCGTGACAGTTCTTCATATTTTCTTCAGTGAGCTCTTTGTGGTCTTGTTGAAACAGCATGTTTTTTCCTATTATTTAAAATGGTATTTGGCCTTAGAGATTAGTCGGCCATTCAGATGAAAATGCTTTGAGACTGACGAGTTGAAGTTGTTGTGCAATCTGGACTGTGAAATTCAGATAGAATCCTGCGTGGTTCCTTTGAAATTTGGTAATTATTCTATTTAAGTAGTAGGCCTTCTATGCTTTTTGATGTATGATTTGCACATCTTATTGTGTCTTTCAAGGCAAGTATTGCCCTGTGAGCTGTTGGATTTGTACCATCATCGCTGAAGGGTACAATTTGTTTACCTTTCTTATATCATTCATCAATGTCTTTGTTCTGTTTTTTTTTTTTTCTCCTCTTGACGGCCCTGGCAACCTTGGTTGAAAGAAGTGTTTATCCAGTCAAAGATTTTCTATCAAGTTTATGGAGCTAGGGCTGTGCGTATGTTCTGATATTCTTTAAAGAAACTAAAGATTAAGTCCATATACTCCTTGCACCTTCCTGTTGGCTAAAATGTTAATGTCAGCCTAAGCCTATGCCTCAATTACTGTGTCCATTTGCCTGTGTGTGTCACCTACCCACACTGTTAAAATCTCATCTAAATAACTGAATGAGTTAGTGGCCATCCCATCACCTCAGACTGGATGGATGGCAAGTTGACCACTACACGGCTAGAACACACCTTTCCAGGTTAAAACCCTCAACTGATGTTCAGGCAGTGCCAATTTAACATGTTTAGGTAGTGCATGTACTGGTGTGTCTCGATGTGCAGGATACACTTCTTCACCATACAAGACATTCCCACCCATTTCATTAATAATAATGGCACACAGAGCCAAACTAATAACATCACTAGCTCACACTGCATTTTTATCCTAACACTGACACTTAACTAATCAATCTGATCTAAATTGCTGCTGTCAAAGATAATATACATACGCAACTGCAAGAATGAGACTCGCACGAACCACCCAAAGCCTCACAAGTTTTCATCCAACTTCATGGGATTGAGTGATTCCTCCTTCTCGTTGATACTGCTCATAGTCATCAACTCCTCTGTTGGATTGTTTTCCCACAGGTGGGTGAGAAAAGGAGTGTAGAGAGAATGATATCCATGCAAATGCAACTACATATGTACAAGTATATACAAATATAATTAAGTGGAACAGTCACAGGCGTCCAGGGAGGGATCATGTGAATCAACATCGCTTCATTCCACGAACAAATGCTTACTGGGTGAGTAACATTTTCCGTTCGAAGCCATGTGTAGCTGTAGATGCACATGCTCTGCACAGACTGTAAAGAAGTCTCTCTATAAAAGTGGTGGCTAGGCTGTGGGAGTTGCAGTTGACTGGAAAGGTGTTTGTAGCACAGCCTGACCTACAGCATGACGTGCTAGTACATCCACACAGTAATTCTTTGTAAATGTATGTGGTGTAGAACCATGTAGCTGCCTTACAAATGTCAGCTATAGGTATATTGCCAAGGAAAGACATAGTGGCTCCTTTTTTCCAAGTAGAATGTGCTCCAAGAGTAAAAAGTATTTTGCTTTAACATAACAAGTTTATATACACTTTACTATCCATCTAGGTATTTTGTTTTTGGATACTGGACTGCCTTTATGATTTAGTTAAAAAATGTCAATGAGCTGTTTGGTTCTCCTAAAGTCTTTGGTTCTGTAAATATAAAACATAACTGCTAGTTTACCATCAAGAGTGTGTACAGCTCTTTGCACAACTGATTCAGGCTGCGCAAAGAAAATTGGTAGCTCAATAGACTGGTTGATATAGAATTGGGAAACCACTTCAGGAAGGAACTTCGGGTTTGTGCGGAGGGCCAACTTGTCTCTATGAATGTGGAAGAAAGGTTCTTCTAAGGTTAGGGCCTGGAGCTCACCAACACGTGTGAGTGATGTGATAGCAACTAAGAAAGCCACCTTCCAAAAATGATACTGAAGACAGCATGAATGAAGTGGCTTAAAAGGAGGGCCCATGAGCTTGGTAAACACAATATTAAGGTTCCCGGATGGTGCAGGAGGCACTCTGGGTGGATTAACCCTAAGGCCTTCCACAAAAGCTTTAATGACTGGGATTCTGACCAAAGAAGTATGGTGTATGTTCTGTAGAGATGCAGCTATCGCTGCAAGATATAAACAAATGGAGGTGTAAGCTAAATGTGCCTTCTGTAAATGTAGAAAATAAACAAGGTCTTGGACAGTAGCTTTCATAGCATTAATAAGTTTGGGTTAGTAGTAGCACACAAAACATTTCCATTTTGCAGCATAAGAAGCTCTGGTTGTGAGTCTACGAGCTTCTCTGAGAATGTCCATAAGTAAAAAAACTATGACTTCAGGAGCCATATAGCAGGGTTGAGTGACTTGGGGTCTGGATGTTGATCTGTCCTTGATTTTAAGTGAGAAGGTCCGTCCTGTTGGTGAATGTCTCATGAGGAACTAAGGAGAGGTCCAGAAGTGTTGTGAACCATGGTTGACGCGCCCAAGTGGGAGCTATAAGGATTATGGTGAGAGATGTCTGCCTGATTCTCCAAACCAGAAATGGAATGAGAGGGAGAGGTGGAAAAGCGTAAGCAAATATCCCTGACCAGGTCATCCATAGAGCGTTGTCCTTGGATTGATGATGTGGATACCTGGAGGCAAAGATTGGGCATTTTGCATTTTCTGCCATGGCAAAAAGGTCTATTTGAGGAGTTCCCCACTTTGCGAAGCACATTTGAAGGACTTGTGGGTGGAGTTCCCATTCGTGGAGTTGTTGCTCCATCCTGCTTAGCAGGTCTGCAAAGTCGTTGACCGTTCCTGGGAGATACTCTGCCACCAGATGAATGTGGTGATGGAGAGCCCACTTCCATTTTGTCTGAAAGAGTTGTGACAATTGGGATGACCGTGTCCGCCCCTGTTTCTGCAAATAATGCATGACTGTCATGTTGTCCGTTCAGACCAAGACAACCTTGTGAAATAGGTGATGAAGAAATGTTTTCAGAGCAAGAAACACTGCCTGAAGCTCAAGGTTATATGTAGGGATTGGTGACTGAGATTCCAGAGAGCCTGTGCTGTGACATTTTAAAGGTGACTGCCCCAACCTGTGAGTGATGCGCCTGTGGTCAGAATGTCCTTAGGTATGGGGTCCAGAAAAGGCCACCCTTTCAACAAGTTAGTGGTGTTCCACCACTGCAGAGACCTGCGAGTATAGCGGTCTAACAACACTAGATCCTCCCGGTGACCCTGTGACTGAGACCACTTATGACAGACACTGCTGTAGGGGACACATGTGGAGTCTGGCATGGGCCACCATGGCAATGCAAGACACCATCATCTCTAACAAGCAGATGATAGTCCTGACTGTGTATGTGTGATTCTCCTGGAACTGGGGGAGAAGAGAGAGAAAACTCTTAACACAGGCCAGGTTGGTATATGCTAGCCCCAACTCTGCATTGAAAATAGCTCCTAGATAGGACTGTATCTGAAGAGGTTGCAGATGGGATATGATAAACTTGATTGTGAATCCCAGCAAGTGAAGCAGGTCCACTGTCATCTGAGGTTGATATTGGCAGTGTGGTAGTGTGCTGGTTTTGATGAGCCAGTCATTTAGGTAAGGGAACAAATGCATGTTTTGTCTTGAGATGTGCAGTGACTACTGCTAAGCACTTTGTGAAAACTCTGGGAGCAGTCTTGACTCCGAAAGGTAGGACTCTGAACTGGTAATGTTTGCCTGCAACCATGAATCTTAGGTATTTTTGGTGTGCAAGGTGGTTGGGGATGTGGAAGTAGGCGTCCTTTAGATCTAGGGCCGCCATAAAGTCACCTTGTTGTATATGCAGAAAAATGTCTTGAAGAATAACCATATGAAAGTGTTCTGAGAGAATGTAGTGGTTTAATGGTCTGAGGTCCAGAATAGGTCTGAGAGAGATGTCCTTTTTGGGAATGACAAAGTATAGGGAGTATACTCCTGATCCCTAGTGTTCTAAGGGGACAGGCTCGATGGCTCTTTTGAGAAGGGACTGAACCTCTTGTTTGAGAAGTGTGAAGTGCTCATGGGATAGTCAGTGAGTTTGAGGGGGAATACTTGGAGAAGTGGTAATGAGCTCCAGACAATAACCATGTTGGATAATGGAAATTACCTATTGGTCCGTGGTTATGCTGACCCTTTCTGGATGAAAATTTTTAAGTCGTCCCTCGACAGGTGTGGAGTGGGCAGGGGAAGGACAGAGGTAGACACTGCTTTGCAGTGGAGGTACAGCCTCAGGAGGCACTGCTCTTACTTCTGTCCTTGTTGATATTTCCTCTGTAGAACCCCCTAAAGAAACCCCTAGAATAAGAGGTTGAAGGCTGTCTGGGTTTGGAGGTAAACACCTTTGAGGTTGTAGATGTACCACCTCTGAAGGTGGGGTGACGAAAAGTGCCCCTTTGTGTGGGGGACTGTAGAGCACCCATGGCTTATACTGTGTCCATGTCTTTTTTCAACTTCTCAAGGTTCGAATCCACTTGGGGGCTTAAAAAAAAAGCTCCTATCAAAGGGCATGTTAAGCACTGCTTGCTGGACCTCTGGTTTAAAACCAAAGCATCGAAGCCATGTGTGCCTTCCAATCAAGACACTGTCATTAATGCCCCATGCAGCTGTATCTGGGGCATCTAGGCCACAGCGTATGGAATTATTTGTAATGGTTTGCCCCTCAGCAACAATTTGCTGCCCTCTTTTGAGGTGCTCTTCTGGGAGAAACTGGAGGAGCTCCTCCATTTCATCCCAGTGAGGCCGGTCATTCCTAGCTAGTAAGGCCTAAGAATTGATGATATGCCAATGATAAGCTGCCTGTGCAGCCACTCATTTGCTAGCACCATCTATCTTCTTACTCTCCTTGTCAGGAGAAGGAGAGTCCCCTGTGGCCTGGCTATTGGCAGGTTTTCGTGCAGTGGTAGTTACTAGAGTCTGAAGGGACCTGTGACCTAATGTAGACCAGATCTTTGGAAGCAGGCTTATATTTTTTATGTACTCTAGGGGTAATAACCCTAGAGCGGACGGGTTCTTTAAAAATGTAGTCTGCGTGACGAAGCATGCCAGGGAGCATAGGGAGAAACTGAATATCCCTATGGGTGATGTAAGAATATCTAACAAGAGGTTCTGTTCGATGGCTGGAGAGCGGGGCAGCCCAAACAGTTTTTCGGACCCCGCCATGGCCTGGTGGCAGTGGCGGTCCGGCGACTTATGCAGGGTTTTTTAAAATAGTTTTAGGGTGGGCAAGAGGGGCCAGGTACCTACAGGCTGCACAGATGTCACCTCCTGCCTTTCAATGTCCGACTTCACATCAGAATAGGAGTCCTTGATCAAAAAGGCCTCCTCTTCTTCTGGCTGCTTCTAGGCGTGTTTGTCCCCAAAGATGTACGGGGTGTTTTCCGGCATTGTGTACGCCGTCTCCAACCGACAGGGGTCTTCTTTGAGCAGAAGGATTTGCAGGAGTTGAAGGTAGCTTCCAGGTGACTAGGGGAGAGGCACACGTTACACAGCAGGTGTTGATCAGTGGGAGTTTTGCGTGGCGCAGAGGACAGAAACGAAACGGCATCCGTTCCATCAGCTCACCCTAATCTACGGTGCCACTTGGTGGGGTAGTGGTCGCCCTGGAGGACACGCTGTCGGTGCCCAGACTGACGAGTGTAGAAGAAAGCAAAGATGGAAATACGCAGTTGAGAAACAATGCTGTCGCTAAAGAGAAGACGGAAGGAAAGATTTTGAACTCGAGCAAGTCGAAAGACTGAGCAAAGACATACATCTGAACCAGACAACAGAGAGAAAACAATCAAACAAATGAGTTGATGCCCATGCGCAGTATTATCGATAAGGAGAAGTCACTTGCCCCATGAGTTGAAAATGCTTCTTCAAAGAAAAACAACTTGCATCACTCCGGACCCAACACTATATGGTAGGAGTATGCAGAGCTTTTGTACCTACAGCCACACATGCCATTGAACATGAGCTTTCCTTTGTGAGGGGTGAAAAAGCAACAAAACGTTGTTTGGTTTTGCAAACGTTTTTGTTCTGTCAATGTAGAACATAAGAGCCCTCTTAGCGTCTAATATATGGAGAACCCTTTCCACAATTGAATCTGAGTGAGGAAAGAATACAGGTAACTCCACTGAATAATTAAGGTGGAAATGGGAGACCACATTTGGAAGAAATTTTGGGTTGGTGCAAAGTACTATCCTATCTTTGTGTAGCTGGACAAAAGGTTCATCTAAGGTTAGTGCTTGGAGCTCAAGGACATGTCCGAGTGAAGTGATGGCAATCATAAAGGCAACCTTCCAAGACAGAAACTGGAGGGAGGAATTATGTAGTGGTTCAAACGGTGGACCCACAAGTCTTGTTAGAACAATGTTAAGATTCCATTCAGTTGCTGATGGAACTCCCATGGAATCATACTTTTAAGACCTTCCAAATAGGCTTTGATGATAGGTACCTTAAACAGAGACAGGTGTTGTCTATTTTGGAGGTAGGTAGCCACTGCTGCCAGATGTAAAAGCATGGAAGTGAATGGAAGGCCAGAGTGCTGTAGACACAGCTGGTAACAAACAATGTCCTACATTGTTGCATTAAATGGTTCAAAACTCTTATTATGACAATAAAAACAAATTGTTTCCATTTAGCTGCATAACATGCTCTAGTAGCAGGATTATGAGCTTCTTTGAGAATGGTCATACAGTCAGGTGGACGATAACTATGGCCTCAGGAGACAAATTGATGAGTTGAGTTTCTTGGGATTTGGGTGCTAGATTTGTCCATGGTTTTGCGTGAAAAGGTCTGGGTTGAGGGGAAGCTTTGCGTGAGGAACTACTGATAGTTCTAGTAGCGTTGTGAACCAGGGTTGTCAGGCCCATGTGGGAGCCATTAGTATTAGTGTAAGGGATGTTTACCTCAGCCTCTGAATCAGAAACAGAAGAAGAGGAAGAAGCGGAAAAGCGTAGGCAAATTTCCCTCACCAGCTCATCAATATAGCATTGCCTTTGGATAAGGGGAGTGGGAACCTGGAGGCAATTTGCGTTGTCCACAACTGCGAACAGATCTATTTGTGGAAATTGCTACTTTTGGAAGTAAGCGAGTAGGACTGAAAGGTGGAGTTAACACTCATGGACTCGTGTTACTGCATCCTGCTGAGGGGGTCAGCAAAATTGTCGCCTGTTCCCAGAAGGTGTTACGCTAACAGATGAATTCCAAATTCTCTGAGACAGACGTGATAACTGTAGAGAATGTGTCCCCCCCCTTTGTTTTTGTCAATAGTACATGCTTGTCATACTGTCCATCCGGGCTAAAACTATCTTGCCGATTAAGGGTGGTGAATTCAACGCTGGGTGAACAGCTTGAAGCTCTAGGTAGTTGATTTGGTGACCCTGGTGCTTGGTGTACAAGAGACCTTGGACTATGAGATTCTGTAAGTGAGCACCCCAGCATGTTAGTGATGCATTCATTGTCAGGATAACGTGGGGAACAAGACTGATGAAAGGCCTCCCTTTTTAGGTCAAGCGCGCAAGTGCTTCTGACCTGTTGTTAGTATTGTGGTCTTTTAATCAAGCCCACCTCATGCCCATTACTTCCACTCATTCGTGGGCTTGCCGTTCAAAAATCCCTTGATGTAATTGGTAAATGATTTACGATCGTCCCACCTTGAGGCTGTTTTGCTACCGCCTTGGGGGACAGACCCTGTTACATGGATAATTACACATTTGCTGATATGCTTTACTATGAGCAAACTCCTTTTTTCTTTTGTCTCTGTTCTTCATGCTCATGGCATCCATATCACTTTGAAGTGTCGATCAACGCAAACTTGACTGGCGGTACTAGAGCACTTTGCATACTCTCCTTCGCACTCCGTGGCAATCATGTCACGTTTTTATATTTGAAGAAAAAGGAGCTTTTAAATGTATTAGCAATAACGTTATCAGCCACAGTGAGAACATACTGTCCGAAGAAGCACTTACAGCACATTACCAGAAGATGCCGGCATAGACTAATTTATATTTGCTCTAAGGGTCACTTGGTAATTCTAACTAGATTTGCCAGCACTTTTGTTCCACCTTTTCACACCAAGGACTGCAGTTGTCTACATGGGCAGAAAATGAGGAAACATTGTGTTTGAGTTATAAACCCTTTGAGATTGAAGTTCAAGACATGGCAGCCCCCTAGATATTTTTATGAAGTCTTTCAGTTTTATCTACCATCTAGACCGCAAGGTTTGGCAACACCAGACCAACTTGTACTTTGACCAGCTAGGTGCAAATGATTTCGGAGCAGATGCCTTTTCAGTCTAGGACTGGTTGCTCTAAAATGCCTTCCCAGCTAATCTTAGCCTAGTTTCCAGAGCCATTTCTTTATACCAGCCAATGGCCAAGATATTCATTAACCCCCCACACACCAATTAACAAGTCCCCTTGTACTATGCACACGAGAAGTACAGTGGAATGTCTCAGACCAGTATTCATGATGTGGCAACCTCTCTGGCTAGTATTCTGCATTCCAAAAATCTGTTCATGCCTTTTGACACTTGGGTGACCAGTTTTTTTGCTATTAGTGCTACCTAGCGCACCAACAGCATGCACGATTGCCTGGTTAACTCCATTTTGATGTAGGACAACACATCTTAATTTAGATTCCTCCCTAGAGGTAGTAACATCCCCTCCAAGTGTACAGTGCTTTACAAAAACAGATAAATTAAGACTCTTCTGACACTAATCAGCCATCACTTGGAAGTACCATGCTGTGGTCAGCATTGACAAAGCTGATGACCAATTAAGAGCCTGACTTGTATTTACTTTTCAAGTCGATTTCTAAAGACGAGGTCATAGCAGGAGCAGCAAAGGTAACCAACAGAAAAAGACATAAGGTAGGTCAACTTTAATTTTAAGTGTTTTGATACTGCAATGAAAAATCATGTCATTTTCCTGTGAACATTCATGTGCATTTATAAGGAAATGCCTTATACACTTAAGAATGTTTGTGGCTGAAAACAAGCCTCAATTTCTTACTTATGGTACATGTCACACTTATGCCATTGACATTTTCTTCGGCATGAAAAATGTAATGACTCACTAACATTAATTTATGACAAGAGTACTTCTGCCAAGGATTACTGTGATACTTTGCATTTATGAAGCGGATAACAGAAGAACAGTAAATGTTAATTGCTGATCCAGTGGAGTGTTTGCTAAAACTGTTCTTCCAGAACAAAGTACTACTAAGGATGGCTATTAGAAAGTAAGTGTTTCAGAAAAAAAGTTCACTGATAATTTGTGTTCACTTCCAGTCTACAAATATACAAACTTTATTTTGAGTTGAGTGGTAATGGCAGTCCTCCAGTTTCTAAAGAAAATGATAGAATTAATTAAGGATGTATTGGTGCCATTAACTCTATAGCAGGGTTGGTGTTGTAGAAGACATTTCACATATGACTATTGCTTACATTTTAGCATTTCCTGAAGTAAACCGAGTATTATCTTCTACTGCACAGTAAAAATTAGGCTCATAGTATCTACTGTGTTAGTTTTTCCAGAGAATGTCCTAATACACTTGTGGAACTCTGTAAATATAAGATGTATTTCTCGACACTTTGTCAGCATGAAACTGCAGAATTAGCCTTGGGTTTATTTAAAATTGTTTGAAGGTATATTAAATGTCTTTGGATGGTCACACACTAAGTGATAAGAAGCCCATGAAGGCATGGGGCTTGCTACAATTTGAACAAAAAAATCAACTGGTGAGCTTAACAAGGTTTCTCCAGTAGTTTCCTGAGTCAATGTGTGAGACAAATAAGAGTTCTGATCATTATAATTTCCTTCCGGTGCATAGCATTTCATAATTATTTTTTTTATCTTGCTGCCATAGCTTCCCAATAGCACTTTTAAAAATATGTCTCACCAGACTGTAGTGGACAAACCTTCAAATGTTTAACTTTTAACAGTTGATAGATGTACATGGTTTATTTAATGTTTTCTAGTATGGTATTTTCTTTAAGTTTCTAAGTACTGAATAATTCTGCAGGTCTGTGATATCTTTTCTTTAACTAACATAAATTCAATGATGCTTATTGGACTTAACCTTTTTAACTCAAAAATAACTGCAAAGTTAAAACAAGAACTGTTGCTTAAATATTTTTAGGCCAAGTGTAAGCGTACTGACTCTTTCATACTTTTAAGTATACTTCTGTGGGCTTAAAGCCATTTAATGTGCTTGTTTCAGTGTCATTTAAAAACCCTTCCTTGCTAGTAGTCCGTCATGCTTCTTTGTCCCTCCTTTTTCTCTTTGGGACCAGGAACCAACTACTGTAACGCTTTGTCCTGTTCATCTCTTCTTTAGAGGACTTGTTTCCTTTGTTTCCTGCTCTTGTTAGGCAAAGCTTCCCTTTCCATTTGCAGGATTGCTTGTTTATTTAATTACTTGTTTTCACTTTGCAATGCTAAGGTAGCCCAAATTCGACCCAACGGTATTGGAAGCTATACATGAGTACCAGCTACATTACACAAGGACATATTCATTTTCTGTAGAGACAGGGAGATTAAAAGATGCTGAGCTGAAGCCGTGACTCAAACCTGGGTCCTCAGTTCCAAAGTTGGCAGCTTTAGTCATTGCATCACACCTTTTCCCTGTTCTACCAGGTTTCCGTGGGGCACATGAGGCATTCCAGTTCCTTTAAATGTTGCATCGCAACATGCCACGCTTTATGTTTTACATATGGCGGCCACACCATTCTTCTGTCCTGAGGCATTTGAGTTCCTTTAATTGTTGCAGCATGGTACACTACACTTTATGTTTACATACAGCGGCCCGCCTTTCTTTCATTCTGAGGCATTCCAGTTCCTCTATTTGTTGCAGCGCGGCACGCCGCACTTTATGCGCCTTTCTTTCGTTCTGTAGTTTCTTTACAATAGAGTGAAAACAGATCAGTAACGTGGATAAACAAAGTATTATACTAGGAAGGGTGAGCGACATGATGCCCCTCACAAGGTGGAAATACACACCTCTCTAAAGCAGCAGTTGTTGCCACGTACGGCTAACATTACTGACTCTCCCACAGCCCTACCGGCTTTTCACTGTCTTCGTCTGGCAAACCGGCCTTTTAGCATATCTTCCAGTATTTATTTTAGGCATGACTGCTCCTATTTCCACACAAGAAAAATATCGACATTAAACCGGTGGAAAAGTCTACAAGCAACAGGTTAGCCAAAGCGAAATTGGTTAAGATCAGTAGGTGCATAGTGGGAAACCGTTTGGCTGAACCCTTTTCAGCACATATATGGTCTGAGCAGAAAATGTCGCTTTAATAGACATTTAAACAGGGGAGCAAATAACTTATATGTGGGTGGTAATGTGGGTAGCATATATATTTAATAACACATCCTCAGAGTCACTCCTTTTGCCTTCCAAAGGTCACACCAGGGTCACACCTGTTGACTGAAAACTTCAGGAACGGTAACAGAAACCATTAACAATCCCTGCAAACTTTTCTAGCAGAATTCTTTGTTTGACCCTCATGGAGGAGCATTTGCCATGTATCCCAAACCCAAGGGGCTTAGCTTGCGTTTAATTTGGCTTTTTCTTTCACAAACAAAATGCAGAAAATCCGAACGTTAGTTCTAAGAAGTGGTGCAACCAACACATCACAACAGTAGTTCCCATTAGGAGCCCACAACAATCTTCCATCCCACCATCCAAACCTTCATACATTTTCTCTTTACCCAAAAGCCTCAAACCCAACAAAACTAACCATACTTTTATGTCTGCAGCTAACAAAGCGAAACACCGACCAACCCAACAACAGCATCCATAAAGAGGAAGATGTCTCAGCCATACAAGTGCACGCTACTTGGTAGGTTGATCTCTAAACTTATAGTCAGGGCCATTGGAGTTAAGGGGCATGGTTGAGTAAATTATGCAGCAAGAAAAGGCAACTTATGTGTCATTATGCTGTACATTTTGTGACAACATTACTTCATCATTTAGTCATTTTTAGGTCACTTTGTGCTTTCTTCCAGGCTGCAACAAGATAGGATTGTCAGCACTGGTGCTATACAGCGTCTCTCTTACATTCACAGAAACACACGCATTTTTACGTGGGGGCACTTTCTCAGAACATCAGTTGCTTTATTATAAAAACATTTCTCTGTCCCATGCACGTTAGAGGGAGGTTCCAGCCAGATGACCACAACAACATGCTGTCTGACTTCATTACAACTGCTCACTGAGCGACTGGTTCCCTGGCCCACATGGGGATCGTGTCTCTTTAGCTAACAGGCTTCTCCACTAATGTCATACTCGGATATGGGGGATGATGTCTTCCCAGGAGGAACACTGAAGGGTGGATTAGAGCTTGTCCTGCTGTGCTCTACCATAGGTTAGGTAGAGATTACAAATACTGTGCATAGTAACAGTTTGGTGGGACTTTTCCTGTGTTTCACTTTTCTTGTCACCAAGTATGGTTCATCATTCTATTTATTGCAGTTCATGTTATTTTATCTAAAACTCAGCTGATTCAATAAATCTTATTGAACCATTTCCACATTGATTCCACAAATAAGTTATCAGAATAAAGAAAGGAGATAAGCTTTGTTTGACATATCCTACATGTCTAAAAAGACTTAGTTTACATCCATGCAGACACCAAATTGGTTTTAAATGCATGTTTAGAAAGGGGAAGTTTGACGACCAGAATTATGACAGTGATGACTATTTACAGGATCATTCAGTACCATGTGAAATTAAGAGGGCAAAAACACTCCGGTGTAGATAACATCTGAACCAGGTATGAGTATAATGTTGCACCATTTTAACACATATGTACAATATAATGGGGAATAGCTTGTTAGTGTGCACCTGTGCACAGATTTCCATGGGTAACTAGCACCAACTTAAAACCTGATACCAACTAACCATGCAAACACAACAGCTAGTGCAATTTCTGCTCAACTCCTAAAACACAAATAGAAATGAAAATGTCACTTACCCAGTGTACATCTGTTCGTGGCATCAGTCGCAGTAGATTCGCATGTTTTGCAATAGCTCGCCATCTGGTGTTGGGCCGGAGTGTTACAAGTTGTTTTTCTTCGAAGAAGTCTTTCGAGTCACGGGACCGAGTGACTCCTCCTTTTGTCTCCATTGCGCATGGGCGTCGACTCCATCTTCGATTGTTTTTCCCCGCAGAGGGTGAGGTAGGAGTTGAATTGTAGTAATAGTGCCCATGCAATGGAGTGACTAAGTATGCACCTATTTAAGGTTGAGATGATACATATATAAATAATTGAAGGTAACTTCCAAACTGCTACAGGCTCCCGGGGAGGCGGGTGGGCACATGCGAATCTACTGCGACTGATGCCACGAACAGATGTACACTGGGTAAGTGACATTTTCAGTTCGATGGCATCTGTCGCTGTAGATACGCATGTTTTGCATAGACTAGTAAGCAGTTATCTCCCCAAAAGCGGTGGATCAGCCTGTAGGAGTGGAAGTAGTCTGAAATAATGTTCTTAATACGGCTTGACCTACTGTGGCTTGTTGTGCGGATAACACGTCTACACAGTAGTGCTTGGTGAATGTGTGAGGCGTGGACCATGTGGCTGCCTTACATATTTCTTGCATTGGGATGTTTCCTAGAAAGGCCATGGTAGCACCCTTCTTTCTGGTTGAGTGTGCCCTTGGTGTAATGGGCAGCTGTCGTTTAGCTTTAAGGTAGCAGATTTGGATGCATTTAACTATCCATCTGGCTATACCTTGTTTTGATATTGGGTTTCCTGCATGAGGTTTTTGAAATGCAATAAATAGTTGTTTAGTCTTTCTGATGTTTTTTGTTCTGTCAATGTAATACATCAATGCTCTTTTGACATCTAATGTATGTAGTGCCCTTTCAGCTACGGTATCTGGCTGTGGAAAGAACACTGGAAGTTCCACTGTTTGATTTAGATGGAACGGTGAAATAACCTTTGGCAAAAATTTAGGATTGGTCCTTAGGACGACCTTATTCTTGTGTAGTTGTATAAAAGGTTCCTGTATTGTAAACGCCTGAATCTCGCTTACTCTTCTTAGGGAAGTAATGGCGATGAGAAATGCCACCTTCCAGGTTAGGAACTGTATGTCGCAGGAGTGCATGGGTTCAAAAGGTAGACCCATAAGTCTAGTTAGGACAACATTTAGGTTCCATGAAGGAACAGGTGGTGTTCTTGGTGGTATAATTCTCCTAAGGCCCTCCATGAATGCTTTAATGACTGGTATCTTATATAGGGAAGTTGAATAGGTAGTCTGCAGGTATGCAGATATTGCTGCAAGGTGTATTTTAATGGAAGAGAAAGCCAGGTTAGATTTTTGTAAGTGAAGCAAGTAACCCACTACATGTTCTGGAGTTGTGTGTAATGGTTGTATTTGATTAATATGGCAGTAGCAAACAAACCTTTTCCATTTACTTGCATAGCAGTGCCTGGTGGATGGCCTTCTGGCTTGTTTTATGACTTCCATACATTCTTGGGTAAGTTGTAAGTGCCGAATTCTAGGATTTCAGGAGCCAGATTGCTAGATTCAGCGATGCTGGATCTGGGTGTCTGATCTTTTGGTTGTGCTGTGTCAACAGATCTGGCCTGTTGGGCAATTTGATGCAGGGTACTACTGATAGGTCTAGCAGCGTTGTGTACCAGGGTTGCCTTGCCCAAGTTGGTGCTATCAATATGAGTTTGAGTTTGTTTTGACTGAGTTTGTTTACCAGGTAAGGAAGGAGAGGGAGAGGAGGAAAAGCGTAAGCAAATATCCCTGACCAGTTCATCCATAGGGCATTGCCTTGGGACTGTTTGTGTGGGTATCTGGATGCGAAGTTTTGGCATTTTGCGTTCTCCCTTGTCGCAAACAAGTCTATCTGAGGTGTTCCCCAGAGTTTGAAATAAGTGTTCAGAATTTGGGGGTGAATTTCCCATTCGTGGACCTGTTGGTGATCTCGAGAGAGATTGTCTGCGAGTTGATTTTGGATCCCTGGTATAAATTGTGCTATTAGGCGAATTTGGTTGTGAATTGCCCAACGCCAAATCTTTTGTGCTAGCAGGCTTAACTGCGTGGAGTGCGTCCCCCCTTGCTTGTTTAGATAATACATTGTTGTCATGTTGTCTGTTTTGACGAGAATGTATTTGTGAACTATTATTGGTTGGAAAGCTTTTAGTGCTTGAAAAACTGCTAGAAGTTCTAGGTGATTTATATGCAGTTTTGTTTGATGTATGTTCCATTGTCCTTGTATGCTGTGTTGATCGAGGTGTGCTCCCCACCCTGTCATGGAAGCATCTGTTGTTATTATGTATTGTGGCACTGGGTCTTGGAAAGGCCGCCCTTTGTTTAAATTTATGTTGTTCCACCATAGAAGCGAGAGGTAAGTTTGGCGGTCTATTAACACCAGATCTAGAAGGTGACCCTGTGCTTGTGACCATTGTGATGCTATGCACTGTTGTAAGGGCCTCATGTGCAGTCTTGCGTTTGGGACAATGGCTATGCATGAAGACATCATGACTAGGAGTTGTAGTACCATCTTTGCGTGTATCCTTTGTGTTGGATACATGCGTTGTATGATGGTGTTGAAATTTCGAATTCTTTGTGGACTTGGAGTGGCTACTCCTTTTGATGTGTCTATTATGGCTCCCAGGTATTGTTGTACCTTGCGCGGCAGAATTTTGGATTTTGTGAAATTGACGGTGAACCCTAGTTTGAAGAGGGTTTGTATGATATGATTTGAGCACTGTATTAACGAATGGGCCTTGATTAGCCAGTCGTCTAGATATGGGAACACATGTATTTGCTGCCTTCTTATGTGTGCAGCGACTACCGCTAGACATTTGGTAAAGACTCTTGGTGCGGTTGTTAATCCGAAAGGCAGTACCTTGAATTGGTAATGTATTCCCTTGAATACAAACCTTAGGTATTTCCTGTGCGATGGGTGTATTGGTATATGGAAATAAGCATCCTTGAGGTCTAAAGTTGCCATGTAGTCGTGTAGTTTTAGCAATGGCAATACTTCTTGTAGTGTGACCATGTGAAAGTGGTCTGATTTGATGAAAGTGTTCACTACTCTGAGGTCTAGGATTGGTCTCAGCGTTTTGTCCTTCTTTGGTATCAGAAAGTACAGTGAGTAAACTCCTGTGTTTATTTGTGTGTTTGGCACTAATTCGATTGCATTCTTTTGCAATAGTGCCTGCACTTCTATCTCCAGGAGATTGGAATGGTGTGTTGTCAAATTTTGTGCTTTTGGTGGTATGTTTGGAGGGAATTGTAGAAATTCTATGCAATAACCATGTTGGATAATTGCTAGAACCCAAGTGTCTGTAGTGATTTCCTCCCATGCTTTGTAATAATGACTTATTCTTCCCCCCACTGGTGTTGTGTGGAGGGGGTGAGTGACATGTGAGTCACTGTTTAGTAGTAGGGGTTTTGGGGCTCTGAAATCTTCCTCTATTTCTAGGGAATTGCCCTCCTCTATATTGTCCCCTAAAACCTCCTCTATACTGTCCCTGGTAACTGGACGGTGTTGCTTGTGAGGTGCTGGCTTGTGTGCTCTGACCCCGAACCCCCCCTCGAAAGGGTGTTTTACGGAATGTGCTGTAATTCCCTCTGCTCTGCGGGGAGTAGAGTGCGCCCATGGCTTTGGCAGTGTCCGTATCTTTTTTGAGTTTCTCAATCGCTGTGTCCACTTCTGGACCGAACAGTTCTTTTTCATTAAAAGGCATATTGAGAACTGCTTGCTGAATCTCTGGTTTAAATCCAGACGTTCGGAGCCATGCATGCCTTCTGATAGTTACAGATGTATTAATTGTCCGTGCAGCTGTATCTGCAGCGTCCATGGAGGAGCGGATCTGGTTGTTGGAAATGGTCTGTCCCTCCTCAACCACTTGTTTTGCCCTATTTTGTAAGTCCTTGGGCAGATGTTCAATGAGATGTTGCATCTCGTCCCAGTGGGCTCTGTCATAGCGCGCAAGTAGTGCCTGGGAGTTCGCGATGCGCCACTGGTTTGCAGCTTGTGCTGCGACTCTTTTACCAGCTGCATCGAACTTGCGGCTTTCTTTATCTGGGGGTGGTGCATCTCCAGATGTGTGAGAGTTGGCCCTTTTCCTAGCTGCTCCTACAACGACAGAGTCTGGTGGCAGCTGTGTAGTGATGAAAACCGGGTCTGTAGGAGGCGCCTTGTACTTTTTTTCCACCCTTGGTGTGATTGCCCTACTTTTGACCGGCTCCTTAAAGATTTCTTTCGCGTGCCGGAGCATACCAGGGAGCATAGGCAGGCTTTGGTATGAGCTGTGGGTGGAGGAGAGTGTGTTGAATAAAAAATCATCCTCGACCTGTTCTGAGTGGAGGCTTACGTTGTGAAATTGTGCTGCTCTAGCCACCACTTGAGAATACGCGGTGCTGTCTTCTGGTGGAGATGGCTTCGTAGGGTATGCCTCCGGACTGTTATCTGACACTGGGGCGTCGTATAGGTCCCATGCGTCTTGATCTTGGTCACCCTGGCTTATGGTGGTATGAGCTGGGGAGTGTGATGGAGTTCGTGCTGGTGAGACGTTAATCACGGGCGCAGGAGAGGGTGGTGGGGTAACTCTTTTCACCACTTTTGGTTGTGGTGTCTGTTCAGTTTGGAACTCCAACCTTCTCTTTCTTCTAATGGGGGGGAAGGGTGCTTATTTTTCCTGTCCCCTGCTGTATGAAGATACGCTTTTGCGTATGGTCCACATCAGTTGATTGTAGCTCTTCCTCAAACCTATGCTTTTGCATTTGGGAGGTTAGCGAGTGCTCTTCTGTATAAGAGCCTGAAGCTGGGTCGCTTGCAGTTTGTTTCGGCACCGAAACCCTGTCTGCGTGTTTTTTCGGCTCCGAGGTGACTTTTTTCTTTTTCGGGGCCGAAACCTCTCGGCGTCGATCTTCTTCGGTGCCGCTGTCTCGGCGTCGAGCCGTGTCCACACCGGCATCTCGGTGTCGAGGCTTGTCTCCAGCACTTTCTCGGTCCCGAGAAGGCTGCGTGCCGGTGTCTCGACCGGAGTCGGACGATCTCGGCACTGTTTGGGCCTTTTTCGGTGCCGACGGTCGGTCACCGAATTTATGGGTGGAGCCATGGCCTGATGGCAGTGGCGTCCCCTGGGCCTTGTAAATTTTCCTCTGTGTGGTTTTCGACGTCTTACTCACGGTTTGTGTATCGTCGAATCCTTCGGAGTCCGAATCTTGGATCGAGAAGGTACCTTCCTCTTCTTGTTCCTCGAACTCTCGGTGGGCTGTCGGCGCGGACGCCATCTGAAGTCTTCTGGCTCGACGGTCTCGGAGTGTCTTTCGGGACCGGAACGCACGACAGGCCTCACAGGTGTCTTCACTGTGCTCAGGTGACAGGCACAGGTTACAGACCAAGTGTTGGTCTGTATAGGGGTATTTATTGTGGCATTTGGGGCAGAAACGGAACGGGGTCCGTTCCATCGGCGTTCTTCAGCACGCGGTCGGGCCGACCAGGCCCCGACAGGGGATCGAAAAACTACCCCAAAGGGCACCGGAGCTCTTCGATCTTCGATGCGGTGTTGAATCTAAGTACGCCGATCCCGAACGCAACAATACCGACGAAAATCTTCCGAAATTAGCTAATTTTCCGTTCCGAAACTCGGAGCGACAGGAACACGTCCGAACCCGATGGCGGAAAAAAAACAATCGAAGATGGAGTCGACGCCCATGCGCAATGGAGACAAAAGGAGGAGTCACTCGGTCCCGTGACTCGAAAGACTTCTTCGAAGAAAAACAACTTGTAACACTCCGGCCCAACACCAGATGGCGAGCTATTGCAAAACATGCGTATCTACAGCGACAGATGCCATCGAACTGTAATTTACCCCTGTTTTATCGCTAACACTTCTTAACAAATCAGTTAGTGTCTCAGCAGGTGGTAACATTTTTAGGTAAGCAAGAAATTAAGCACATTAAAGAGCTACTGCATCATCCCCAAACTAATGGCGAGACAGAGAGAAAATAACCTGAACAAGGGAGCCTTTTAGATGTCACTGGCTATTCATAACAATAAGGACAGGATTCAAGGGGCTTTTATAGTTGAAAGCTGTAGTATTTACTTATGAAAGGTAGGTAACTAGAGACAAAGGTTATCAACGGGAGGATGCAAAAAAGGTAGACAGAAAGGGAAAAGTGTGATGATATTGAGGAGTAAGGAAATCACAGTTTGAAAATGACAATGATTCAAGGGGAGGGTGTTGTGAGGGTCAAGTTGCAAGGCAGGAATGAGCATATTGACTGGGCAAAGAGGGTCAACGAATATAGTGGAGCATATCAGGAATTCATTAACTTTAAATCTTGGGCAACTATTGAATGAAATTACAGTGGCACTGTATGAAAGGAGGAAGGCTGGGTCCATGATAGGAATGTTAAAAAAGGAGTGATGATAACTTTTAAATGTATTGGTGGACAGGGTGTTGATTAAGACTGCTTCGATAAAACAAAGTAGAGAAATTCAGTGGTGCAGGAGCCAGTCGTTGTTAGCAGTTCTGTAGGTCCTAAAGGACAATGTTGGGAGTGTAAATGTTTTTTTTTGTTTAGGCAGCAACACAGCAGAACTGACCTTTGAGGTATCATCTTGAATCTTCCGTGAAGGGTTATCATTACTTGTGTAGTAATATGTTTTTCTAAGCTGTTCTTTCCCCTTTTTTGTTTGCTTTGTAAAGGGGATGATGTGGCAGGCTAACAGGGTGAGTAACATAATGCTATAGATGGTCTATAATCAAGGTATGGGGAGATTCAGCCTAGGGTTAACCAGAACTTTATTTTATTAATTGGAACTGCAAGTACCATTTGCAAAAGGAAAAGTTGTAGATAATGCCAGGTGGATATCCATTACATAAGACAATCGAGGATGTAGTGTGGATCCACATAAAAGCAAAGAATTATGACAGGGATTGTAAAATAAGGTGTTGCACGGAGTTAGCACAGCACGAAGAGACATGCTTATGATTTACTATACAAGTTTCAAGGGATGAATTTTAAGTTTAAAGTTCTGTTTTGTAGGGATGGTCATAATGTTCAGCGGGAAAGGATTCCAGTGGTATGGTACAAAAAAGGGAGAGGGTGGGATTCTAGAAAAGGCACACTGTAGTTTTGGTATTCTATGGAGAAGCCAGTTAGCAGATTTTAATTTTTGTGAGGAAATATACTAGGAATCTGTCTCTGAAAGGTAGCCATGTATAGTGTTGAAGGTCAATGTTAAACATTTATAGATGGCTCGGTTCTTAGAAACCAGCTTGATGTTAGTATGCTGAAGTGGGAATTTCACAGGACTAAATAAATCTGGTAGCAAAGTTTAGAACTTTGTCAAGAGAAGCAAATGTGTCATGAGAAAGGCCCATTGATATACTTTTGCCACATACCAGCTTGTTAATAACTAGTGAGTTTATTAGTTTTGGCAGTACAGGAAAGGATGTCATGGCAGATTCTACATTTATTTTGGGAATTAGTATATAGCTGCAGGAGCAAATCAATTAATGGATCCATCTGTTTGGAGGAAGTGAGGGTTGTCCTAGGTTTCTGGCCGATGTGGCAAAACAAAATGTTTACTGATTTGTAGGAGTAGTTTTGCAGCTTGGAGAATTGTCTAGTTTTTCATGCTGTGCATTATTCCGCCATTCAGTGTTTTGCTCCAGAATTTTCTGCTTTCTTGTATTTTATCATTTTGTTTTGCAGGCCATTTGTTAGTATGTCTGTTACCCTGACATGGCAGATATGTGCAGTGGATGAGCTTTTGTGCGGTTACCAGAATATTTTTTCCCTTGCGGGACCTTGAGTCCATGGTCCTTTTTTTTTTTGGTTGGCTGCGTCCTTTGTGAACAATTTACTACTCCACAGATTTAGAAAACTCTTCAAGTTGCAAAATTACTCCTACAGGTAAGTAACCATTTTATATTAAAGATGAATCTTTTCTAGGTTCCCATGCTAAACATAGATTTGTGGCACTCACTTCCTTTATTAGGCTGTGTGAAATGAGTGTGCATTTGCAAACAGGTGTTTGAGCACTTGTATTCCCACTTGAGCTTCGTTGTTGGTTTGGATATTCACACAGTACGTGTTTGCAGTAAATGTTTGCACAGGGACAATATGGCCGACTTGACGATTTCATTAAGTGAAACATTAGTAATGAAAGCCAGTGCTGCTTTTACAAGACATTTTGTTTATTTACAAGGGCCTTAGAGCCCACCTATTGTTTCTACTGGATGGCTTCACTCTCATTTCCTTGCTTGTCTGTGGTCAGTGCATGTCGGCTTTACTTCTTCTTCATGTGTTTGTCTCTTCTACGAAGCATGGCCAAAGTTCATCAGTGTGTGTTCTTCTTCCATTGAATGCACTTTTGGAGATACATTTTTCTACCTTACTCCCATCATTGCTTTTTGCCCTGTCATTCATGCCCCCTTCTGTGCTGCTGCTTGCCCCATTCCCTGCCCTCCTGGGTTTTTGTTTGCCCCACCCCATCCTACAAGACAAAAACAGCACTAAGACGCAGCCAACACTGGCCGTGTCTTATCACTTTTTCCCTAAACTCGAGCCAATATGCAATGTAGCAGTGCGGCAGCTCAACATGGCTGAAAGGCTGATAAAGCCAATAGCTCCCTCGTGATTGAGAGCTATTGGCTTTACTAATGCTTGTACCACTGCTACCCTTGCTGCTTTGTTGCAGGCCTCGAGTGTCTCAACTATCCAGCTTGTGATAGTCCTCTTGGTAAATGGTGAGCAATTGGTACAAAAGAAATGAACAATTGATTCCTCTTCTTGATTTGTTTTGTTTCCTGAAGGTAATGCAATAATACTCTTCTGACATTCAGTGTGTGGGGGTCCTTTTCTGCTTGCGGTTTTAGTTGCAGGATAAGGCCTGGCAGATATATGGCTTGATTAACATGGAAGTGTGAAATTACATTTGAGAGAAACTGTGGATTTGTCTTCATTACCATTCCATTCTAAAGTATTAAAAATTAAGGTTCTGGTGTTGTGAGTCCTTGCAGACAACAGTACCATCTTTTGTCCAGCTATCCCAAAGTCTTTCACTGTTACAACTTATATGAGGAAGCCCCATTTAACAGTGTAGCACTTTCTCATAGTGGGAGTTCAGGCCTCTTTAAACTTTCATGGAGCTCTAGGTTTGTCCGATATGACCAAACCTAAAGTCTTCAAGAGCCATGCCACAAGGCAGAGAATGGCTGGTTCTGGGAGGCATACCTGGTCCATCCTATATTGTCAACAAGTCCTAATGTTCTGGCAGTCTCATCACTCAGTCCTGTGTCCCTTCCACCCGATCGGAGAAGGAAAATGTTACTTACCCAGTAAGCATCTGTTGGTGACATGTAGTGCTGTAGATTCACAGGCTCTGCATGCTCCTGCCATCTAGTGTTGGGTTTGGAGTGTTCCAAGTTGTTTTTCTTCAAAGAAGCATTTTCGAGTCACGGGATTGAGCGATTCCTCCTTCTCAGTGATACTGCGCATGGCATCGACTTCTTTGTTAGATTGTTTTCCCACAGGCGGGTGAGAAAAGGAGAGTAGAGGAAGTATACATGCAAACGTAACTACATATGTACAACTATATACAAGTATAATGTAACTGAAATGGCCACAGGCGTCCGGGGAGGAGGGACGGCGCATGTGAATATACAGCACTACATGCCACGAATAGATGCTTACTGGGTAAGTAACATTTTCCATTCGAAGGCATGTGTGGCTGTAGATACACATGATCTGCATAGGCCA
Organism: Pleurodeles waltl; assembly: GCF_031143425.1. Lineage (NCBI taxonomy): Eukaryota > Metazoa > Chordata > Amphibia > Caudata > Salamandridae > Pleurodeles > Pleurodeles waltl. The sequence goes on from NC_090450.1 coordinate 585,485,336, forward strand.
TAAAGTCTGGAAGTTGCAGTTGACTGGAAAAGTGTTTTTAGCACTGCTTGGCCTAACTTGGCTTGCTGGCGTGCAAGTACATCTACAAACTAGTATTTAGTAAATGTATGTGGTGTAGACCCTGTTGCTGCCTAGCAAATGTCAACTATGGGTTCCTTCTTCCTGTTAGAGTGTGCTCTGGGAGTAACAGAAAGTTGTCTTTTTGCCTTAGCATAACAGGTTTGAATACATTTTACCAATGACCATGTATTAATAAGAAAAAGGAAATAAAACCAATCCAAAGTAGAAAGGCTAAGATAGTCAAAGAGAGACATAGATAGTCCATGTAAAAATAAAATATGTTTCTTTAAGCCAGTTTATTATCTTACATGTACTTGACAAATTAGCTGTTAAAGAAGCGAATGAGTCTGAGAAATAATCGTTGAAGTCGGCAAAATAACCAGAGGCAGTTTGTGCAAATGGCAGAGCCGTTGTCAGTGGTGGAGTTGGTGTTTCCTGCGGTGGCACACTATAGACAGCACCATCCGTTTGTGTTGGAGTCGAGTTGACTTGGTCGAATGTTTCTAAATTAGTTGACATTAGTGGAACTAATGCAAGATCATCTTCCACCCTCCCCAAGCTCGGAGAGGTGTTGGTGTAAGCAACTTGTAGAGGAACTTACTCGCCAGTAGTGAGAGGGATTCAGGAACTACTGTACATTCCTCTTGGTCGGCTGTGCAGGATCGGCCACATGGTGTAGTTTGACATTATCAATTGAGACAAAACGATTTCCTTTGGCACCCACCAACGGTGGTAGAATAACAGTTCTGGTACTGTGTATCCCTATTACAGAGACTGGTGCTCGATAAGAAGGGCCAAATGCCTTTTTCACAGCGACTTCCTCACGTACAAGATCCCCAACTCTGGGAATCCAGCCGGTAGATGTTACAGGCACATCCTTAATTCCTGTGGAGGCGGCACTGTTAGAAGAATTATCATCACGGAACTGTTGCAATTCCTGTAAGACAGTGACACGTTCATTTATGTCAAAAGGTGTTTCTGCTGCCTCCACGCCAGGACCATCAAGATCCGGAACATACATTCAAGTTCCGAACAGGCACTCGTATGAAGTACGACCCCCAAGGGACCTTCTAGGTAGGTTATTTAATGCTCTCTGGACTCCATACAGGTGATTAAGCCAACTACGACCCGTACCTAAGACTCTGGCTGGTAAGGATAGCTTTAAATCACAGTTTAATCGTTCCACGACACTACTTCCCCCGGGATGAAATGTAGACGAGTAGTAGAGTTGGACCCCCAACAAAGCCATGGCGTCCCCGAATGCCCTTGAGGTGAAAGCAGGGCCCTGGTCCGAATGGAACGCCGCAACTGCAAATGTTCCGAGATAAAGACTCGCAAATCTTTAGTAACAGTCCGAGCGTCAGCCGAGCGTTGTGGCCACACCCATACAAATCTGGAGCATGAATCAACAGCGACTAAAATATATTTGTATGCACTATCAGGTGTTAGAGGACCACAGTGGTCCAAGTACACACATTGTAATGGTTTGTTTGAAATTAAGAGGGGTGTCTGCAGCGGGCGCTTGGCAGTGAAAACTTTGATTTGTTGACAGATGTCACAACAAAGGACATACTGCTTAGTCTCTTTGTAGAGACCTGGCCACCAATAACAGGCCTGCAAGATCGAACTTGTAGCCGCCACACCAGCATGGGAAGATGCCACCCCCTCATGCGCTGCTTTAATCAATTGTGATCTTATGTCTTTGTTGGGGATGTCTCGTACACCTACGCCTGGTATCTTAACCTCAGCGTTCATCATACCTCCCATACGATAGTGATATTTGTAAGGAAATCCAGCCGTAGCTGTCACAGCAGCCCAAATGTCTGCGTCCGGTTTTGAACTCAAACGAGTGACTGCAGCTACAGCGGCCACAGCCACTGCTGACTTTGCAGCTTCATCAGCCAGTGTATTTCTAGCAACATGTATTCCAACGCGCTGGTGTCCAAGTGTGCACAACATGAACATTCGGTAGCGTCTTTCAGGTCAGCTACTTTCCCCCACAGTAGTCTGTGTTTAATGGTGTTGCCTTTGGAATCTCTGAACCCATTCTGGCGCCAATAATGCAGGTATTCATTAAAGGACTGGACACAATAATATGAATCACAAACAATCAGCGTAGGCTGTGCAGGATCTGTGTGTTCCAGTGCCATAAGGAGAGCTTTTAGCTCTGCCAATTGTGCTGTACAATCCCCTAGGGTTTGTGTAAAGGTATGTAGAGGACAAAATTTATCGCCCTCCATGTAGCCACTTACGACTGCAGCAGAATATTAATGTTTAGTTCCAATTGCAGGTTGTGCTGAGCTATCGGTGTACATGACTCTATGATATTGTTCAATAGCCAATGTATTTGCTGGAACTGTGTATTCTATTTCATATTGTAAAAATTCCTGAGTTTGTAGCTTTGGGTCAAAAATGTAGTCTACATCAGTGGCTGTCAAAGACGTAGCCCATTGTATCCAACATGGAGGTAATGCTTTTGCGTTTGGAACGCTAGCTTTTGTAACAGCCTCTAGGGCTGGGATTGGAGAAACGACCATAATGCAGTTTCTTTGGGCAAGAGGCTTTTCTTTAATGACAGCCATCTGTACAGCAGTGAGAATTTTCTCAGTGGGAGCAAAGCGTCGTTCTGCCGCTGAGTACAAGTGCGATTTGTATGCAATCAGGACTGTCTCACCTTCATTAAATGTCACATAGGTGAAATCGATGGCCCCAGCTATTACTCTGATGACCAAATGTGTTTTGGTGTCGCTCGTATCTAAATGTTGTGCTGCAAGCATATCTGTCTGCAACTCTCAAAGAATACGTGTATGTTCAATTGTCCAGAACTTACCTGAAAAATCGGGACATATTAAGTCATAGAAAGGTTGTACGAGTGTAGCATAATCTGGAATGTATGTTCTGCCAAAACTTAGGAAACCCAATAGGGATTGGAGTTTTTTTTAATCGTATTCGGTGGTTGTAACTGTGCGCATTGCTCTAGGAATTGTGGCACTAGGCTCTTCCCTTCACTTGACAGCTCATATCCTAAGAACAGGACGCTGAGGAAGGCTATTTTATTTTTATTTTTTAATTCAATTTGTAGCCAGATTTAGCAAATCCTTCAACAATGCGGGCTACCCTTCTTCAATGTTGTAGTAATTCATCATCCGTGAGATAGATGATATCTACATAGGACAATGCTTCAGGGTCAATCTCGTGCAAAATAGCAGTGACTGGGCTGTTCTTATACCCCTGAGGTAAACAACAGAATTTTTTCTGGGAGCCTAGTGCACTGAAACATGTTAAGTCTCTACTCCCAGGCGCTGTATTCTGGCAGAAAAACCCATTGGAAATGTCCAGTGTCGTTTTGTATTTTTTACGCACTATGTTGCTCATTAGCGCTGTGCTATGCGAGTTCTGGATAGCATAGGTACGTGTATGACTATTTAAATGTCTGTAGTCTAAGACTATTCTGTATGAATGGTCTGGTTTAGCTACGGGGAATAATGGGTTGTTATTCATTGGCGAGACACAGGGTTCAATCACACCCTGGTACTTTAATTGCGTGAGTATTTACCTCACTGGTGCTTTTGCTTCATGTTTTATAGGATACTGCGGTTGTGGCTGAGGTTCACTTTTGATTGGAATTACATGGTAGGGGGATTCTTTATCCCATCCTACATGATTTCTATATAATGCAGGTGCTTGTGCCATAGCCCATTCAATGGAATAGGATTCAGCGATTTCCTCTGGAACAAAGGGCGAGAAGGAAGGCTTAATAACTTCGGGCAGGTACGGACAAAGTCAGGTAGCCAATTTTGTTGGGCCAATAAGACATCATATACTTTTACTACGCGATCCCAAAAGGCTGCGTCTCTTGTGTGTTCAATGTCTCCTTCTAACTGTAATGTTACTTTGTACACCCTATCAGGCTTGGAGACACGCTTGTCTGCAGTCTCTACTTGTATAAAGTCATCAGTTGCTTTCAACTCCAGATGCTCTAGAAGAACTATTGTGACCTCTGCCGTGCTGTCTAGCAATGCTAGAGCCCAATTCTTGTTCTTCAAGTGTGGCATGTAGGACTGCAACCACTGCCACTTTTTTCTTTTTAAATTGTTTTTGTTGGGCGGGTTTCTCTTTCTTTTTAACAGAAACCTCCGAAGAGCGTTGTGATTCCTGTCTCGGTTTCATGTACTATGTTCTTCGCTCTGATCGCCCACCTCTCTCATTTCTTTTTTCGATGAGTCCTGAAAGGAACGAGATTGGCGTGTATCAGTATATTGATATCTATCAGGCGTTTTTATATTATATCGGTTTCTGAGATTATACCTATTCTGTGGGGCCTCCATACGCAGAGATTCTCCCCTCTATTTCTTATGAGTTTGTTGCTTTTTATCCCAGTGTTTCTTATCACCCTCAGGTGCTTGCTTGGGGGTATCTTTGTTCGATTTACCCTGAAATTATGGTTTTTGTGGTCTGGCCCCTAAACTATCTCGACCAATACTCGAATAGGTCTCAGCTATTATTTTAGGCTGCTCTCGTTCCTGATCCGGTTGTGGAACGCCATGAAGCCGCATGCGCACTGCAAGTGCGACCGCTTCCCCTTTAAGGTTACTTAAAATGACTGAGGATACCTTGGCAAAATTGCCCATCAATTGCATTCCCAAATCTAGGGCCGGGGCAGCCCCGTATTCGTCTTGAATTTGTTTCAACACTTCCGGTAAATTGGCAAGTGTCGGTGTACCATGTGCGGTTGTATAGAGCGCGGCAAATACCGTGCCCCAGGTATTACAGTTTTCTACTATGGGGATCATCCCAAAAGAAGGCACTTTGTTAGTATTGTATGTTTATCCTGAGGATCCTGTGTGGGGAAATACTGCCTCCAGCGTATTAATTTTCTGTGCTAACCAAAACGGAGCCTCCTCTTGTTTGGCTGGTACTTTACCCATAATGGAATGTACTGTCGTAGGATTTATACCTGGCGTAGCTGCCTGTGGATGTGCTGGAGCAGCACGTGCTGGGTTTGTATTTAGTGTTTGCATCACAAATAGTACTAATCATCTATATATCGCTATTAATTCAATGTATAAGCGACGAACCTCAGCTACTGCTAAATTTGCAACCGCAGGATGTGGTGTATAGGTGGCCAATAAAGGCCAGGTAGGACCATCATTACTTAGTGGACCTAACCTTACTGGTAATATTGTATGGAGTAGGGTGCCATCAAGCCAATTATTATGTTCTTGATAAGATAGAGGTACCTCTAAATATGCATATGCTCTGTAATGTCCAGGCACATTTGCAGGTGTATGTTGGTGAAATGTATTTGTGTTCATATCAACTGCTGGAAATGTGACCCAAGAGTAAAAAAGTTCTGTTCTATAAGCTGCATGGGTGTCCACCACAAATGTGAATGGACCCCCCTGGGCCGTTAGACCATTTGCTAACAAATGTGCAGTTACAGGTTATCTCATGTTAACCGCTATTTGTATCTGTTGTGGATTCGCCATGATAGTAACACTATGAGTTCAGAGAAGGCATACCAAAATAGGGTTTTCCTTTTAAAGTTCAAGCTTGAACAACCTCCAGCTGTAGTAGGATCCCCTACACAGCTGTGGTGGAAATCCTCAGCACCACGGACGTCTCCGCATACGGCATTGAGGTGTCATTATATATAATGAGACAGAGATGTTCCGGAGGACCCGAAAATTAGAGCCTGACCAAACGTTGGTGGCGCCATGTCGCGTAGGCTCTCATTATTCTAATAAGACTACTGGATTTTGAGCAGCAAGATCGTCCACGGTGTAGGAGACTGAGTCTGACCCACTGTGGGTGACACCTGTCGCTCCAAATCTGGGTTTTGCTCCGGCTAACTAGCAGTGCCTCATCTTTACCAAAGGATAGGGATGATTGGGCAGCCGAGCGCATGACATATTAGGCTTCTCAGGGAAGTCGTTGTCACTCAGGCCGCATTCGGTTCTCTCATTCACAATTTAGTGTCATATATAAATGACAAACAAAAGCGGTATATGTTTCAATGATTGGTTTAATAAAACAACTGCATCTTAGATAGCAAGGCGTGAGCTGCAATAACCAGGACGACACAACATGACAGTATTAAAATGGTGACGAGAAGAGTGAAGATTAAGAATAACGCTATCATATTGTCACTATAATCGATTGATTATTTCCTAAGTCATAATTTGAGCACAGCATGTTAAGCTCTAATTCTGCATTTCAGGTTCCCCCGGGGAGACATCAACCCTCATATCTGAGCAAAGGTCTGTAGTCTGCATTAGCATCTGTAATGAAACATTCGGCGATCAGCATACAGTCGTGGTTCCCTGGCTGGAATCTCCCTCTTAATGTGTAATGGGACTAGGAAGTGTTTTTATAACAACACAGTTAATGCTCTGAGAAAATGTTCCTACGTAAGGATATGTATTTTCAACGAATGTTGGAGACTAAACCTCTACCACGTTCACCGGCAATGTACCAAACAGTAGCCTTGAATGAAGCACAAAGTGATCAAGAATGTCTTGTTTGAGAACACAGTTCTAGGCTAAGCAAAACAGTTAGATAGATGAAAAATAAAACAAGAACGTAAAAATGGATATTGTAAAATAATGTGAAGCAGAATAAAATATCTAAGTTAAAGTGCCCAGCGGCCTAGTGTATTAAAATAACGTGCATGGAGCTATAACTAAAATGGCTACACAACACACCTAGGTATACTTTTCTTTGATATGGTACAGCCTTTATGTGGGAGGGAACAACCAAGAAAGTGCTGTTTCGTCTTTCTAAACTTTCGTTCTGTCAATTTAGAACATTAATGCTCGTTTAATGTCTAAAGTGTGAAGGGCTCTTTTGTCAACTGAGCCTGGCGGTGGAAAGCAGAGAGGCAGCTCAATAGATTTATTAATATGAAACTGAGAAACCACTTTAGGGAGGAACTTTGGATTGGTACGAAGAACCACCTTGTCCCAATGTGTTTGGAAGAATGGGTCTTCCAAGGTTAGGGCCTGTAGCTCACTAACATATCTGAGGGATGTGATAGCGACTAAAAAAGCTACTTTCCATGAGAGGTACTGAAGGGGACATGAAGGAAGTGGTTCAAAAGGAGGACCTATAAGCCTGGTATGAACAATGTTTAGGTTCCAAGATGGTACACAGGGCAATCTTGGTGGAATTACACATTTGAGACCTTCTGTAAATGCTTTAATTACTGAAATCCTTTAAAGGGATGTATGTTGTCCATTCTGTATATAGGCAGCTATAGCTGCGAGAAATAAGCGAATGGAGGTGTAATCTAAATCAGTTTTCTGTAGACAAAGAAAGTAGCAGACAATGTCTTGGACAGTAGCTTTCATGGGATTAATGTGTTTGGGTTGACAGTAACAAACAAAGTGTTTCCACTTTGAAGCATAACATGCTCTGGTAGTGGGTTTTCAAGCTTCTCTGAGAATATCCATTCATTCTTGCACCTCAGGAGCCATTCCGCAAGTGATTTGGGATCTGGATGCCTGAGCTTGGTTTTGCATGAGAAGGTGCGACCTGTTGGGAAGCCTCTCATGGAGAACTACTGAGAAATCCAATAGTGTCATGAAACAGGGCTGGCATGCCCATGTGGTAGCTACAAGAATCATGTTGAGAAGTTTTCCTGATCTATCGCACTTGAAAGGGGATGAGAGGGAGGAGGAAAAGCGTAGGCACATATCCCTGACCAGTTCATCAACATAGCGTTGCCCTTGGATAGAGGGTGTGGATGCCTTGGCATTTTTTGTTTTCTGCTGTGCTGAAAAGATCTATAGGAGGCGTGCCCCACTTCCGGCAGTATTTTTGAAGGACCTGAGGGTTGAGTTACATTCTGGTGCATTCTGATGAGCAGGTCTGCAAAATCCTTGTCTGCTCTCCCTTGAGAGATAGTCTGCCACTAGGTGTATGTGATGGGGGAGAGCCCATTTCCATATTGTCTGAGAAAGCTGACAATTGGAGTGATCGTGTCCACCCCTGTTGCTGAAGACAGTACATTGCTGTCATGTTGTCTGTGCGGACTAGGAGAACTTTATGAGAGAGGTGATTAAGGAATAAACTGAGGGCTAGAAATACAGCCTGAAGCTCTAGGAAGTTGATGTGTAGAGATTGATGATGATAATCACAATGCCCCTGTACTGAGAGCTATTGAAGGTGAGCACCCTAGACTGTGTGTGAGGCATCTGTCGTCAGAATGATCTGGGACAAATGGTCTTGAAAAGGCCACCCTATCAATAGGTTGGTGTTGCTCCACCACTACAGAGAGCGGTGAGTATGGAGGTCTAACAACTGTAGATCTTCGAAGTGACCCTACGATTGAGTCCACTGACGAAACAGACAGTGCTGTGAGGGACGCATGTAAAGTCTGGCGTGGGGAACGAGGGCAATACAGGAGGCCATTGTCTCTAATGGGCACATCATAGACTTGATGGTGTATGAAGAGTTCTCTCGAAACTGAGGGCGGAGAGGATGGAAGTTGTGAACAGGAGCTGGCCTGGGAAATGCTATTTCCAATTCTGCACTGATTATAGAACTTTAATTTGGGAATGAATTTACTTCAACCTGGAAAATTAGATATTTGCATTGTGCAGGGTGGACGGGAACATGGAAGTAAGCATCCTTGAGATCGAGGGTGGTCATGAATCACGTCTTGAACTGTGACAATGTGAAAGTGTTCGGAAAGAATGCAATGGTTTAAGGGCCATAGGAAGTATAAAGAATATGCTCCTGTTCCTTGCTGATGTAGGAGAACTAGATCGATGGCCCCTTTGAGAAGGGATTGTACTTCTTGTTTGAGAAGAAAGTGTTCTTGAGAGACCCTGTGAGAGCAAGGGGGAATGTTTGGAGGAGTGGTATTGAGCTCCAGAGAGTAACCATGTTGGATAATGGAGGACACAGTGGTACGAAGTGATGTTGACCCATTGTGTGTGGAAATCTTGAAGTTGACCCTCAGGAGGAGAGGCAGGTGAATGGGGGGTGCAGTAGAGGAGAGGCAAGTGGTGGAGAAGATGGAGGGAGAAGAGGAGGAGGAGGAAGAGGCTTGTGTATGATGGTAGCCTTGTCCTTGGCCCTTTTAAGAGGAGGGGATGTGTCCAAGGCCTCCTGAAAAGTGAGTTTACTTTTACAAGTAACGAGGGAGAAGCAATGATGTGCCCTGTACCCTCCTGGATGTGGAGTCGGCGCTGACGAGCGTCCACGGTCTCCAAAATTGGTTTCACAGGGGAAGGAGAGGCCAATGATTGCCCAGAGTTGTTCCGCTTTAAAAAGGTGGAGTCTTTGGATTTGGAGACCAAGGTTTTCAGTCGGTGCCCTTTTCCCTGTGCCAAGCCGAGGGTAAAAGCTGGCCTCAAAGAAGTCGGTGCTGAGGTTCGGATCGAAATGGCCACGATGTCTCAGACCAAAGAACAGGAGGAGGTCGATGTCGAAGACAGTGTCTTGACAGGTTTCGGTGCCAAGCCGGAGGGTGGGGCATCCAAGGCTGGTTTTCTGAGCCAGCCAAGGCCTGATGGCAGTGGCGGTCTGGTGCCCTCAGTAACAGGCTTTGTGGAAGTCTTGATGGGGGTAGAAGGGGCCAATGTACTTACATGTTGCACCAATGTCACCTTGTGGCTTTCGTTTCCGACTGGATGTCAGAGTCTTGGATGGAAAAAGCCTCCTCCTGATCAGGTTCCTCCTGAGCGTGCTCCTCCCTGAAGATGTCCAGAGTGTCTCCTGGGCTCTTATGCACCACCTCTAGACCACAAGCCCTCCGGTCTTGAAGTGTCTTTTTTGACCAGAAGAATCTGCAACCATGGAAAGTGGCTTCTTGATGGTCGGGGGAGAAGCACAGGTTACACACCAGATGTTGGTCGGTGTGCGTGAATTTGGAGTGGCACTGAGGACAGAATCGAAATGGAATTCGTTCAGAGATGCTGGTCAGTGGCACGTGATGAGGTAGGCAGATATGCCCAGAAGGGCGTTTGGTCAGTTCCCAGACCAACGGAGTGAGATAAGCGCAAGAATAGAAAACGCGAACCTTTGATTTTAGGAAAAACAGAAGAAAGGTTTAGAAACTGGAGCGAAGAGAGAACAGAACGAAGAAATATGTCCGAACACGACGGCGGAGAGAAAACAATCTAACAGAGAAGGCAATGCCCATGCACAGTATCACAGAGGATGAGTCACTCGATCCAGTGACTCGAAAATGCTTATTCGTAGAACAACAACTTGCAACACTCCGAACCCAATGCCAGATGGCAGGCGCATGCAAAGCATGTGTATCTACAGCCACACATGCAATCAAACACATTCTTATGTGGCACACTACAGCCCTATGACAATTGGTGTCATGGGTGTTTGTCTGCACCTGTTTAGCACCAGAGGAATCAGCAGGATTGGGGGAAAGTGTATGCAAATTTAATTTCCCTGACCAGCCTATTGTTAAGACATCCCCGAGTGACTGGTGGTGTGGGTGCCTCAGTGCAAAGCCAAAAGATTCAAACATTAGTTCTTTTGTCTCTGACTTAAATGAGGCATTTGCTTGCCTGCTAAGTCTGCACACTGCTATATCCCGGGCAAATATATAACCACTAGTGTTATTTTTCTCTGGCTGGCCAGTTTCCATCTGTACTGCGTTAGCTGGGACAGAGCATGTGACCTTGTTCCTTCTCACCTGAGGTGAAATATAGTGGTTGTGTTGTCTGTTTAAATTAGATTTATTTTCCCTCTCACTTGTGCCTAGAAAGCTTTTAGTGCTATGAAGACTGTCCTCAGATCAGGTACGTTTATATGTTTCACCTACTCCTCTGGACTCCATAGGTCCCTGCAGTTCAGTTTTCCCATTGTTGCTCACCATCCCACATGGATTGTGTTAGTTCTGATGGTTACAGAGGGAGTTGGTTTCCTCAGAGGTATATCTTTTGTGATGTTTTTTGTGTTCCATCACTGTGTTTCCTTTTTTACTCTCTGTGAAAAACATTAGATCTTCCCAACTCCCGGGTGTGTGTAACCCCTAAAGTTGTACCCATCCCTTAAGTGGTCTCATGCGTAGCCTAAGCTTGGGGTATTATGAGTGTGCATTAGTTTCCCTACTGCCCTCACTGTCAGAGGTTGTCCCTCCGGGTAAAGTGATAAGCTCTGACAGTGAGAAATGTTGGGGTGAGGGCAGAGGGGATAGGGGATAGGGGATGGGATGTGTGTGTATTAGAACTCCTCTTCAAGTATAAATATCATACAGACCAGGATAAGATTATGTAAATCCCATTCATCTGTTACGATGAACTCACAGGCCAGTAATCAAAGTTTTTTTAAAATGTTTATCAGCCTGATATTCAGCTCTTATTTGCTGATATTTAAATTCAAGGTGTTACCACCACAATGTTCGCCGCCACCCCTGTATGAATGGCGCTTACGTTTGTTCAGGAAAACAGACTCTTTGATAGGTCTTTTCTGGCTATATTATGTGGCATAAGTCAAGTACAGACTGGCTCACTAAAAAATAGTTTTGTCTTCATTGGCAAATTCTGTGCACAAATACATTATTAGTAAATGAAACCTTACTAATCTTTCCAGGATTAACATCATACAGCTTTGAGTTATTTTTGGAGTCAACGTTCTGTCTTTTCTGTCTTTTCCCAATTGAGATAAAGTCATTGGACAAATGCTAAGAGCTTTTGAACTTGACAGTGCTGTACTTTTTTGGGGCACTATGTGAAACTGCTTGGGCACAGTACTGCTAAGTGTTCAGCTCCCAAGTGAGCTAGTTTGTCTTTTGGCTCAAAACAGATGGTGGTTGAATTGCATACAGTCTTTTGAAACCTCTTTCTGAGTGCCCTTTATATGATAAAGGCACTTTGTAGAGCAGAATGAGTCTTAGAGTAAGGTGAATATTAAGTTGATGAAAATCCACTATAACTTCTTGAATATTATAATGGTCTTCAAACAGCAACTGACATTTTTAGGCGCTTGTGCTGAATTTAGTTTCTATCGTACCTTATTGTTCCACTTCGGAGACAGTGACTGGATCACAGAGTTGCTTCTGGAAGCAGGCTGCAACTCTAGAACAGTCCTGACAACATGTTTCTTCTTATGTGCTTTCAAAATCTTTGCTGAGAAACACACTCAAGAATGACAATGACTGTTAATATGGTCCAGTGGAAGACAAATTACAAGCCTTGTGTATCTCAATCTACGGAAATCTGCAGCAACTCTTTGGACAAAACGTAAAAATAATTTTGCCCACGCCATCGAAAACATAGTGAAATATCAAACATTCAAATAATTTGGAGTCATTCTCATACAACTTCTACTGCCAAGTCCTAAAATACCCTCAAGAAAGAATGTTAGAAAAGAGCTTTGTTGTTCCCTATGCCAATGGTGCTTTCAAATTCAGAAGGAAAAAAAACAATTTGAAAATGGCTTTCGGAGTCTGGGCTTCTGGTCGAAGTAATGATGATTCAAGTGACATCCTGAACACCTTACAGTCGACAATTAAAGTTTTACATTTTTCTTTTAGTCAACAAGATACTCTTCCATGCCCAACCTCTATATAGAAGATTATGAAGCAAGTGAATATACATCAGTCTCATGATGCAAATGAAGCATGTATGTTGAATAAATACTGATAGGCTGACTCCCTTTCTTAATCCCAACCACAGAAGCAGCGGGGGAACCAAAGTCATGTGCATCCTCACCAGTTCCTCTATTTTAAAACAGAGACAAGGTATAATGGATCAGTTTTAAGATTGAATATATCCTTCCTGATGCAGTGACTGTCTCCAATTACTAGGTACTAGCTAGCCAAAACAAAACCATTTTCAAAATACCTTTACCAAGGAAAGTGTTCGTCTCTAGGACTGCGGTGTGTCCTATGAAAGATTGTGTACTGCATAGGACTACTCGCTAGATACACTTAATCTGAGAGGTCCGAACAATCTAACTGCTGCCTTTGCTTCATCGTAACAGGCACAAAATGTCCAGACATCAGAGAACAGATTATGGGAGATACACACTGTATAATTTAGGAGCTATTTTTCTGGCGTCTGACCTGGCAGTGAGTAAAAAATAAAAAATGAGAGATGGTTACAGCAGCACAAAATTGTTATCCATACATGTTACAGATAAAAAGTATGGGGAACAGTAGAAAAGGAAAGATATTTAGAGGAACAACCTTTAAAATATGGTTTAGATGCTCTTATGCCCACTTAATCTCCTTCAAAATTCAGGGAATGCTTCAAAAGGGAATGGGGGCTAAAGCTCACTCTTAAATCTGGTGGAAACTCATACCTGCCAAGTATTAAGGGTGCTTATGTGTGACATTTCTATGTCTGCATTGTGCTCATGAGTGACATTATATTATCTTACATGTGACAACTTCAAGCAACATGCGAAGGTAGCCGAACAAAAGAGTCATATTCATGTAATGAGATTCATTTTCAAACCATGTAATGGTTTTGCATGGTCTTTACCTTCCTCCTACAGCTACTGTAGGAAAGTACCCTCTTTCTTGGCATAGTTGCCCCCATTTTATGCCTGTTGTCAATGTGTGTGACTGTGTCTACTGGGTTCCTGCTAACCAGGACCCGAGTAGATTTGCTCTCTCCTCTAAATTGTACCTTTTTCTTCCCAGAATTGCCATACTGCCCCCCCCCATAATAAGTCCCTAGTATATGGTACCTAGGTACATTGGTGTTCAAGGGGATCCCTATGGATTGCAGCAGTTTTTCTGCCACCCATAGGGAGCCTGTGCAAACGATTCTGCAGGCCTGCCATTGCAGGCTGTGTGAAACGGGTGCATGCACCCGTTTTCACTACATGTCACTACACCAGGTCACTATAAGTCACCCCTATGGTAGGCCCTCCCAGCCCAGAAGGCAGGGTGCAGGTACCTGTGTGTGAGGGCACCCTTCATTAGCAGAGGTGCCCCCACAAACTCCAGATCCATTTTCCTGGACTTTGTGAGTGCAGGGCCACCATTTTACACATGTACTGGACATAGGTCGCTTCCTATGCCCAGCTGCATAATGGTAACTCCGAACCTGGGCATGTTTGGTATCAAACATGTCGCAATCAAAACCCAATACTGTTGCCAGTATTGGAAGTATGATTCCATGCACTCTCTGGGCTCCTTAGAGGACCCCCAGCATTGCTACCACCAGGCTTATAGGGTTTCCGGGCAGCCCGGATGCTGCCACCCTCAAACAGGTTTCTGCCCTCCTGCTGCTTGATCTGATCAAGCCCAGGAAGGCAGAACAAAGGATTTCCTTTGGAAGAGGGAGGTAACACCCTCTCCCTTTAGAAATAGATGTGAGGGGCTTGGGAAGGGTAGCCTCCTCAAGCCACTGGTTTGCTTTGAAGAGCACATGTGGTGTCCTCCGTGAATAAACAAGTCCACACCAGATCACGAACCCCCAGTCCCTGCTGTGGCGCAAAACTGGACAATGGAAAGGGGAGTGACCACTCCCCTATCCTTTGCCACCCCAGTAGTGGTGACCAGAAATCCTCCAGAGGTTCCCTGCGTTCTGCCATCTTGTTTCCAAGGATGGAAGAGAACGCTGGGAGCATCTGAGTGGCCAGACCAGACAGGTGACATCAGAGCACCCACCTAATAGGTGCTTACCTGCTTAGGTGACCAATCCCCGTTCAGGGCTATTTAGGGCCTCTCTCGGTGGTTCTTCAGATTCGGCTTGCAAGATTCCAGCAGGACTCCTCTGCAACCTCTGCTTCGACTTCTGGTCACTGTACCCTGACAAATGCTGCTACAATGAAGACTCTTCTCTTCTACAACTTTGATTCCACGTCTCCTGCCAGCTTTTCAACATGTCCCCGGCGGTGCATCCTCAGAAGACTGCAAATCTTCAGCCTGCACAAGAAGAGAAGAAATCTCCCTTGGAGTGAATGAGTCACTTCCCTGCAACCACAGGCACCTACAGCAAGTGACGACCGGCTGTGTGGATCCCCTCTCCTGCTGAGCTGCGTGGATCCTGCATCACGGGTGGTAGTCCAAAGTAGTACTCTTGCTACTCTCTGCCAGCTGTCCAACTTTGGTGGAAGTAAGCCTTTTCCTTACCATGCAGGACAGTACCCACCTGCACAGTATCTCTTGCAGCTGATAAGGCTTGTTTGCATATCCTCCAAGGGATCTTCTGGCGACGTTTAGCTCCAGCCCTCCATCCTGAAAAGCACAGTCTCTTGCGTGGATCTCGGGCGGCATGGGATCCTCTTTTTGTAGTACTGCATGGGCTTCTTCTGCAACTCCTGTGTCCCCATCCTTGGGACTCCTGTGGGTGCTGACTCTGCTCCACTGGACTCTCTGCGACGCCAAGGTCCTCTGTGGCTCCCCCTCCTGGGCTGAGTCCTTTTGGGCCTTGCTGGTCCCCAGCGGCACCTCTTTTCCACTAACTGTGAGTTTGCCTTTGCTAAGGCTTGTTGATGGAATTCTTGCACCGACACCTGTCTGTAATCTTCCTTCCAGCGTGGGACTTCATCTGCATCCATCAGGAACTCTTCTCCAACTCCAGGGCTGCAGTGCTGACCTGTTCTTCATCACCGTCAACCAACTCCTGCATCCACAACTGGGTGAGTAGAAGCCTCTACACCTCCTGTACTCCACTGTGACTCTTGGACTTGGTCCCCTCTCTCCACAGGTCTACTTTCTTCAGGAATCCACTGCTGGTTTTCTTGCAGTCTTGTCTAGGGGTCTTTTTCTTCGTTTCCTCCTTTGTGGTGGTTTGGGGGAAATCCAGTGTTTTACTCCTGCATTCTTGGTCGCTTGGGGGTACTGTGTTACTTACCTCTGTGGTTTTCTAGTACTCCCAGCACCCCTCTACACATTTTACTTAGCTAGGTGGGGGTACCTTGTTTGCATTCCAATTTTCTACTATATGGTTTGTTCTCCCTCTAGGGTTACTATTGGTTATTGCTATTTGCACTGTTTTCTAACCTTTTCTATGCCTGTTTCTGATTATTAGTGTATATATTTAGTGTGTTACCACCTAAAGTGGGTCACCTTTTCTAGTATTTTGTGGTGATTTGTTCCAAAAATAAAGTACCTTTATTTTTGTACAACTGAATATTTTCTTTCATGTGTGTGAGTACTGTGTGACTATAATAGTATTGCATGAGCTTTGCATGTCTTCTAGATAAGCCTTTGCTGCTCATCCACAGCTACCTCTAGAGAGCCTGGCTTCTAGACACTGCCTACACTTCACTAAGAGGGGATACCTGGACCTGGTATACGGTGTAAGTACCATATTTACCCACCACACACCAGGCCAGCTTCCTACATCTACCTACTTTAGTTAATCTCTTTCCGTCTTTTGCTATAGTTTTCTTGCTTCTCTCTAAACTTTTCTTAAATACACACTTGCGTTTTCATTGATTAGGTTATCTTGGCCTACGCCATCCTTCAGGAGACCACTGCCTGCTCTCCCTAATACACTTGTTCTCCCTCTCCTCATTCACCGGTGGCTCTAACTTCTTATGAGGTCATGCATAAACACCAGTTCCTCTACTTTTGCGCATTTGTAGGTTGTCACTTCTGCTTTGTACACTCACTGTTATATTTTGGTTATAAATCAATCATGATTGGTGTACATATACATAAGAGCCTGTTTACTTTATACTTGTATCTCAGTATTTATTGGTAAAGCACTCCAATGTTCTTGGGCCATGTTTGCCCTATATAACACTGCAAATAAAAACAAATAGCCTTTGTCCTCTCTCTCCCTTTTTCAAGACAAGTTACTTACCTTTGGTAATGCTCTATATGGTGGATTCTCTAACTGAAGATTGTTTACCACCAGAATATTCTCAAAGGGCGTACACATGGGAAACGTCAAGACCAAGTTATGGTCCCTCTGTGGTATCACAAACGGTCTGGGAGGGAACATGTGTGTCAAACCTTTCATAAATCACATCACAACAGGTGATTTAAACAAGGACAGTTTTTGCGGGCTAACGCAAAAATACAGAAAGGTCTGACAAACACACTTAATAGTGCCCAATGCAAGGTTTGCTGGGCCAAAAACAAAACAAAAAATAAAACATCCGACAGTTTGTCTTCTAAAGGGTACGTCTTCCGAACTCCGCACCAGTACACAAATTTGGCATGCGCCCAGCATGAAAAGACTGAACATGCGTGCCTGGCAGCAATTATGACATCGACCTCACATTGCAAACTGAATGCAGTTAACTGGCGTCTCACAATCTCCATGGATGGATGTGTAGTTTGCCAAGGTTCGGGGGCAGAACCCTGCCCTGCTTCAGCAACAGAAGACTCTATCCAAGTGGTAGTCTGACCGGGGGACAGGTGCTCATATCTAGAGGCTAGGATGACTTGGATCTGTTTATTCTTGAACTTCTTCAGAATTCATGATGTAGAGGCAGATGTGGAAAGTTGTGCAGGAGTTTTGTGTTCCTCCTTCAGATGGGAATGCATCTCAAAGTGAGAGTTTTCTTGGAACATCCAATGCTCAAAACCTTTGACACTGCATGTTCACAAAAGATCTGGCCAAGGTTCCCCCACTGCTAGAAAATGCCTTGTGCCAACTCAAGACACAGACTCCATTTGCAATCCACCAGGCACCACCAGCTGAGCTTATTTGCCCTGATGTTCAAAGATGACGTTAAAACATGTGGCCAGATGGTTCACAATCAGAGAGATGCCCTGACAACATATACCCAACACCACAGGTGCAGAACATTTTGACACGAGACCCAGGACCCCACTCAACTCTACTTGTTGCAGTACAACATAAACATTGTGAGAAAGTGTACCAGCCTCCCCTTGATAGGCAGCTGGAAGGCCTTCAGGGCCAGATGAATGAGCTGCAATCCAACAGATTGATACGGGGCAGGTTTTCCACCAGAAAGCACAGTCTTCTGATCTCCAACTCCCACATATAAACTGGGTTCAGAAAGGAGAAGTGTTTGCTGCTGATCTAGTACCAGCTGAGTAGCCCCCACTGAAGTTTAAGAGCAGTCTCTTCCAAAAACTGGATGGCATCTGACAGGATTCCTTTGTGCTGGAACTCCCTCTGAAGAGCCCGCAAATACCACCTGACGTAGTCAGCAAGCAGGACACAGAAGGCTAGAAGCTCAAGCAGCCTCAGAGCTGCTCTCACTAAGGTCGTCCAGGGCAGAGACTGAAGCTTCAGGATCATATCCTGAATGCCCTCAACACGTTATAATGGAGGAAAGGCCCTGGCATGTTACCATCTGGAGATGCTCACAGACTGACTGTGGTAAGTCTGCCTTCAACAGCGAGTCAGCAAGATAGGGGAGAACAGGTATCCCCAACCTCCAAAGATGGGTAGCGACCACCGCCTCACTTTTGTTAACAAGAGGGGCATTGGTGAAATCGAAGGGGAGTACGTCAACTGAAAATGATCTTGGCCTACCTTAAACCACAGAAATCATCTGTGGGACTGGTAGATGGGTACATAAAACACACTTGCTGCAGGTCCACAGCCACCATCCAATTACCCAGATCCAGAGCAGACAGAACACGGGCAGTGTGAGCATTTTGAATTTGTCCTTCCCTATGAGGGCATTCTGAAGGTGAAGCTCTAAGATAGGCCGATGCCGTCCATCCTTCTCCCGCACAAGGGAAATTGTCCTTTTTTCCAAATCTGGAATCCTCGTAATGGCTCTTTTGGAGAGCAAAGATTGCACCTCTTCCATTACAATGGATAGGTACCCCTCTGAGAAGTAGGGTTTAGCTACGCTGCACAATTTAGGGGGGCCATCTGGCAGACGTGCAAGAACGACACTCATGAAGGAGTGGTTGTGCACCACCAATAGCAACCTAAAGCGCCTGGAGGCTGTTGCTACAGGATAAGGGGACCGAGAGGACTGATGCCTGTGGCGATCTGCCAGATCCACGGCTTTGTAAACAAAAGGACTGTGGTGACTGCATTGGGGGCTGGGGAGACTTGTGTTGCCTTTATGACAACCCACCTTAAGTAGTCTCAGTATTTGTGAAAGTCTGCACCAGAGTCTGTGCTTAACCTGAGATGGGTCCAAGGGCTTCAGATGGGGCAGAGGATGAAACCGCCGCCAGTAATCTGACTGAGTACCGCTCGGATCCTTGGGGCCCTAAGACATGCCAGAGGGAGCCGTAAGAGTACCAAAGATATGCAGCATGCCCTCCTGTAAGGTATCGACCTGATGTTAGCTCACCGAAGGCCCAGGGAATGTGATGCAACCAGGATCTGCTGCAAGATCAGCTCCTCAATCAGAGATTGGGAGCGAAATTGGTTGGCTGCTTTACACACTCTCCACTACTCCTTTGATAAAGATTAGCAAGATGGAGTTGACTCCTCTTTGCTTTCTTATGCAAGTGCTTTAGGATTTCGACCTCAAAGATAACTTGTAGCTGAAGCTGCATTAGGAGCAGAATTGTAACAGATTCCAGGCCCTCGACTTGAGGGGAGAGCATAACTTGCATAAGGCCTCTGACTTTTCCCTGTGTTCGGCAACATTGAGCTTCTTTTCGCGGTCCCAGGTAAACTTCAGCTGCATGAGAGCGTGCTCATCAGACGTCTTGGAGTCATGCACCAAGCCCAAACAACAAAGACACACCTTGTGTAGGTCTGTGACTAACATCTGTTTATTTCAGTTAGGGCACAGTTTTAAACCTACAGTTTTAGGAAGGGACAGCGTTCCCTTGAACACTGGATTTAAATTTTTAAGTGGTCAAAAGACCCCAAAAAAAGTGGCAGCGAAGCTCTGGGTCCACGTTCAAAGGCACTGAAAGAACAAAAACAGATGTCAACGCACAGGGGTGGCATTAATATGCAGCTCAGCTTTGTCACTTTTGGGGGGAACTAAACCAATGCAAAGCTGCATGTTACCACCTGCAGACACATGGGAGCACTGCTATGAATAGTTTTCCCAATCTAGTCTGGCATCTGGGGAATATTCCAAAGGTGAGGAATCTGCAGTTAGCAGTATCCACCCGAAAGAAAGGCACTGGAACACAGGGGTGGTCCTTATATGTGGCTCTGCTCCTTCACTTCTGTGGCATACAAAGACAGCACGGAGCTCCACAGTGACACCTAACGGTGCGCTGGAGTTCTGCTGTGAAAAGTTTCTGGATCTGGTTTGGCACCTGTGGAATATTATAAAGGTGAGAAATCTGTAGACAGAAGTATCCTTCAAAACAAGTAAGTTTTTAAGAAAACTTATAGCAAAAGCTCTTTGGCTTGTCATGTACTGTATTGAAATGCAAGATCGTTTGCAGAGAGAACCATTGATTGCTGTCATGCCATCTATGCAGAAATCATAACATGTTTATCCTGAAATGAATTTCTATAACCCATGCAGACTTCCCTTCTTCAGAAGTAGACACCAATTGCTTACTCAGACGTGAAAGTGAGCTTGCTAAGCATAGGGGGTTGATTTTAATCCATTTTATTTTTTTGTTTGGCATTGCATTTCTGAAACGGATACACGAAAAGCAGCGTCATTTAAGAGAATTTAATAGTGACACTAATTTCTACTAATTTACCTTGCTGCTGACCACAAAGAAAAACAGTTAATTAGATAATAAATGAGGAGTACAATAGATGTTTTCACAGCACTACATAGAAGAATAGTGATCTCTGCAGGAGGACAGCCGCTCTTCTCTGGACGCCATTCAGTGGTATGATGTTCTTCTTGGGGCTGAATGAAGGACGACAATGGCTCTTCTTAGGGCTCCTAGCAGGCAGTAGGAACAGTGCAGTGGTCCTTCAGAGGGCTCTCTTAGGAGGTACAGTGGTTCTCCATAAGACCCCACACATGAGCTCACCATGTTTCTCAGACATTTAAGCAGGAGTTCAAGGACTCTTTGAGGGTTTCACATATGAGGTTTGCAGCTCTTCATTGGGATATTTCCCACAGGAGAACAGGGGCTCTTCCGGGATCTCTTCTGCAGGAAGTCAGCAACTCTCCTTAGAGTTTGATGCATGAGGACAGCAGAGCTCCTAAGGGCTCCATCCAGCAGTAATAGATCCAAGCAGCTCTCCTCAGGGATCTCTCCTGCTGGAGGACAGCACCTATTCTTTTACATTTTTATTGTTTTATGCAGTTAACATAAGAAAAATTAAACAAACTGACATCTCAGTAGCACATGATGTTGATCAGTGTATTCAGAGCATTCCAGCATTGCAGACATTGTGACCGCCCCAAACATTTAGCCTGAGGTCTCTACCAACCACATATTTTATCAGATTTTCAGAGACAACCCCGGCCTTGTACACTGTACATTTGGCCAGCATGCACCAGGCGATGCCTGCCTTCAAAAACGACATGGTTGGAATCTCCCCACACAGCCATGGTATCTCTCATATCCACCATGCCAGCCAAACTGCAGAACAATAATATGTATTTAGGCGCAGTTTGATACCCTCATCTACCCAATGTAGCCAACTTCTGGTCTATCACCACATGTTCTTTCTGACCTCTGAAAGGCAACGGGCCGGATACCCTCAAAATGGCTGTAGCAAAGGACAGTCCCAAAGCGTGTGCACCAGCACGCTCAGGCGTCCAGATCCCCGGAGTCATCTATCATCTGCCATCCTCATACAGAAAATGTGTGTATAGCACACAATGTAGTATATTAAGAAGTACCAGATGGACCCTGTCTTAATAGCAACCACTCAGATGGTGGCACGCCTCACCTCTGTCTTCTTCTGCCAGAAACCCCAAATCACACTCCCATTTGCCCCTTAGTAGATCAAGAGATAGAGGGCTGTTCTTTAAGAATGTCCTAAAGATATAAGATGGCATGCTTAAGTTGAAGGGCCGCCAATATTCGGAACTTCCGTGGTGATTCGTCTGCAACATATTTTAGTAATTTCTTAAACCCTGAGAGAGCACATCTTGTTTGCATATAAAGAAAGATCTGAGAGTTTGCAAGTTCATACTGTTCTTTCATCTCTACGAGGGAAAAGGGTCCAAATGGGCCCAATATATCACCTAGTTTTGTTATCCTTATCATGTTCCACTGTTTCCTGCACTCAAGTCCCTGGAGATCAGCTAACATGTCTAACTCCCAAAGGGAGTCTCCAGTGTCAGTCTCTTCCAGCCCAGCCTCATTGTGGTCCTCTTTTATATCCTGATTACCAGTTCTTTTGGTGGTGGATGTGCGGCAGACCAATCTCTACAGTATAATTTCTTCAAGGACCCACACGGGCCAAGGAGCTGCCTGTCTACCATTAACAAGGGTTCTTGTAGTGAAGTGAATGCACACTTGTTCACTACAAGAAGATGTGTCACCCAGTAATACAACCGGAGGTCAGGCAGGGCAATTGCTCCCTCATATGGCTTTCTGGTCAGAGTTTGTAAAGCTATGCAGAGAGCACCTACATCCCACAGAAGCGTCCAAGTCACTGTGCCTAAAGCCTTAAAAAAATCATTTGGGATCTCATGTGTCTTTTGAAGCAAATAAAGAAATGTGGGTTACACAATCATCTTGTTTAGATACGTCCTACTCGTTATAGATTTTGGAAGCATCCTTCATTGTCAAATGACTAACCTATTCTCCTCCAGGATGAGCACCAAGTGATATCTCTTGAGTTCTATGGGATTCCAGGTGACGTAGATTTGCCAGTACTGCCTGGAATCCATCAGGGAACCATTGCTGGGGATCTGGCCAAATCAATAATTGTTTCTATTGAGTCAGCAGTAATGCCACAGCTTTGTGCCGGGTTGTGCAACCCCCTGAAAGCCTCTTGAATGTGTCAAGGATGTTGAGGGTTCTGGGGATCTAATGTAGCGGCTCTGCTAATTATAATCACATTTCATCAGCATAGAGGGAGTTGACATCCTCCCACTCCGGTCTCCACTGCAGGACCCTAATTTGGGTATCCACTCATATCCAGCAGGTCTGGGGCTCTAGCGCCAAGGCAAACAACAAGAGGTCCCACATCCCATTCACTCTCACTCTGGCGACCGGCTTGGTGTACAAGAGGCAAATCCACAATGTGAACTCATTCCAACACCCATCTTGCCCAGTAACTCCACTTGACTGAATTAAAAGCTGTTTTAGTATCTAAGCTCAGTAAGCCCACTGGTTCTCGTAGAGCCATCGCCCCAGCAGCCAAATGAATGGCTGCAGTAGATTATGATAGGTTCATTACATAAGCATAAATCCCAACGTAAGGTGCCTCATTTGTCAATCACCTGCAGTAAACGATTAGCCAGGACCTTCAACTAAGTATTCAATAGAATGATGGGTCTGCAGGAGGCATAGTGCTCTGGGGACTAGCCTTTCTTACAAATGTGTACAATAGCGTCAGTTCTAAAATCCCTGGGCAGGCATTCCTCCGCTCAGGGCTCATACAGCACATTGCATTACGATGCCCCCACCAATCTTGACATACATTTAAAGTACTCTGCTGGGAAGTCATGAGGCCCAGGGAAACCACCCCCCCTCCTCCAACCACCACCAACTCATGGGCTGCAAACATCTGGGCTATTCCCTTTGACGTATGTACCGTCTCCCCCTCAATAGTCACCACTGAGAGTATCCCTTCCTCCAGCCTCATCAGCACACGAGTAGTTTACCAGCTTTATTAACGACCTAGTACAGCTTGTGTTGCATAAACATAAATAGTGCCCTTGCCTCATCTTCAACCAGATGCTTGTGCTCTTCTCCAACCATAGAAATTCTGTGTAGGAGCTCTGGACAGGACTGTTTGGCATATATCACCTCCCAATCTGTCAACTTGGACTCTAGTTCAGTGTTTCACAAACTGTGGGTCACAACTAAGTGATAGGTCACAAGGCGATTTTCAAAGATTCGTGAAAGTCCAAGCAAAACGTAGAGATGGCTTTGAATTCTGTATGTATCTTGTCACTTTTGCAGCACTTCAAACACAGAGGTCAAAAGTCAGATTATGTCTTGTGACAAATTGCTACTTATGTTTTTTAACCTTGGAATTGGTGTTAAACCCTGGCTTTGCAGGCAGAGAAAGAAAGGTAAAGTGAATTAAATGACCATCTTTCTAGTGTTCAGAGAGTTGAAAAGGAAAGACTGCAGAATGTAATTTTTGCAACAAACAACAAAATGTAAATACATGTAAATGAACTGTACACATTCAGCAGCAAGGAAAGCAAAAATGAAGCTCATTTTTTGTAATTCTGAAGTCTTATGGAAAGAACTATTTTATTAGAATCAAAACTAAATCGAGACACTTTACTTGGTGATGCACAAATGATAAATATTCACAGAAACCCTATTTCAGTACTTTATAATTTGTGTGCAACATATTTTTTTTTATCAGTAAAACTGTATGCCTGTGCAAATTTAGTGCCCATTTCAAAGGAAAATGTGCTGTCTGTAAATGGCAGTGTACTACCACATGATGCATTCTTTCCATTTAAAAAAAAAAAAAAAAAAAAAAACAACACTTGCCTGATTTCCATTAAAGCTATGTGTGCAAATGTTTGCTGTTCTAAAAATTGAGTCCTGGTTTTAAAACTTTTGGAAGCACTACTGTAGTTCGGTTGCCTCCCTTCTCCTCATCCCCGGGGAGCATGCCGCCCAAGGAAGTGAAGAGAGAAGTGATTCAATATGCCCCTACAGAAATTACCTGTTTCCCAGTACCATTCCCTCCTTGTATTTGTGGAACCACAATGTAGTTCAATCTGGGCATTAATCCAATAAACTGATTAGTCCCCAACACTTTGCAGCCGAGTTTCTCCCCTATGTGCTGGCCACCCCGGGGTGTCTATCAAGCTCCTTTTTCATAATGAAGTTCAGATCCCCACCTATTATTGTGGTCGCGACACCTCCTATTCTTAATGGATATACAGGTGCACGGTTCCTCTAAGGGCTCCCAGTGGATTACAGAGTCTACTCTCAGGGCACCATGTGGGAGTATTGCAGATTCTTCTTAGTGCTCCAAGCTGGAAGACTAGCATGCGTCTATTTTTATATCTGAGAGGGATGTGTTCGATGATACCCAGCTAGACTGGTCTCTGGAATGTTGTTTCTGCGGTTTGACTGCAGAAACTATAGCTGCTGGAACAGATTAAATAATGTTTCTGTCCCCACAGGCGCAAGGGAGTCAGGAGATATCTACAGTTCCTCCACCTTTCGGAAACACCAACTTAAAATTTTAAAACTCCTACTTGACCCGCACACTGGTAGCAGCAAGATCAATAACTGCCTTGGCATTGAAGTTCTACACACCTAATTGTAAAGAACACAGGCAGCTAATGCACATTAAAATAGCACAAAAACTGTTGCTATGGTCAAGAGCCCTGTAGCTCCTTCACTCTGCTACAATTTAGGATTATCAGCTAGTTTTCCCAACCGTGGAGTGATCCCACAGGGAACAGTCTGGGCAACAACTGTCTCTGTCTCTGCAGAAGTGTGTTACACCATCTCACAGGTCCTCAATAAAGTGGCACAGGAGTGTTGAGAGGGATAGCTGCAGATCAAAAGGCAGCTTTGTGCATGAGCACAGCAACTCTATTATTGTTTTTAATTTTTACTAAGGGCCCGATTTACATATTGGTGAATAGATTATTCCGTCACAACGGTGACAGATATCCCGGCCACCAAAATCTAAATCTCAGTGTATGCTATGGGATTTATATTTTGCTGGATGGGATATCAGTCACTGTTGTGATGGAGTAACTAGCCCGCCAATTTCTAAATCGCACCCATAGACTGAGATGAATGTTGGAGTTGTCAGGGTGACCAACGCTGAATGGGATGACTGACCTTGTGTGTACGTCAATCCTCTTGAATATCCCCTAGACCTTCAAAACTGGGAATGGAACGGCTTAGCAGGGGTCAGCAGTCTCACAGAATGTGCCTTGACTCTATTATGTTTCAATCACTCAAGAGTGGAAACAGCCTTCTCTTCTAAGAAGTGGAATCCATCCAAGGACATTTCCTTGAGCGAAGTCTGCACATCTGAAAAGCCTGTGGCATGAACCCATGTGAAGCAGCACAGCTCCTCATGAGTGCCACCAGCCCTTCCAAAATAGTCAGTAGTGTCTGGGTGAGCATGAATCAGGTACTTGGCAGTGTTGTGTCCAACTTGCAATATTTGGCCAGAGAGTCTCTAAGGTCTGCTGGGACAGTCAGCAAAATCTCCATAACTATAGACCACAGAGCATGCGTATAGCGACCCAAAGAACAAACCACGTTAGCTAATCGCAGTGCCTAACTAGCCAAAGAGAATTTTCATTTCCCATAAACCTCATCCCATTTGGATTCTCTATCCAGAAGTGTAGTGGGGGAAGAATTTAGATTATATTCACTAGAAGATGCCTACACAACTACTCTCTAGAGTAAGGTGGTTGGAAGTCAGGGTATCCAGGTGCCAGCCTATAGCGCTTGGCCACCTGTCTATTCACTGGCAGGTTTGGTCAAAATCTCCATCAAAGCGCATACCAGAGGAAGGTAAAAATTATCAGCATAACCCCCCCCATTCTCCCAGATCATCATCATTTCCTTCTGGAGTATCTTGGTCAGAATCATTGCCTTGACAGAGATACCGATGAAGAAACAGCTTGTACGAGAACCAGCTGTGCTTTAGTTTTTTTGTAGCATGACTGTCAAGATCGTGGTGAAATCAGTTTGAGGTCGAACATCAGAATCAGGATCACATTATCTCCCATCATAGGTAGCGGACACCAGCATTGAGAAGCTGCAGCCTGGTGCGAATGTAGGCACCGGGATAGAGGACTTACCAGAGTCAGTACCAGACCTGAAATAGGGCCCACAGAGACAGTCGCCACTACGAGAGTTCTTGTTTGCGGAAACCTAAACAGAAGCTCCTGCTGATCACTGAGACCTAAAGGCACATTAGAGGGAGCCAGAAGAGTGTTAACGATTTGCTGCATGGGTTCTCAGAAGGCATTATTTGCTGCAGCATAATCAATGGCCTGGGAAAATCGGGGCTCATCAGGATCAGCTCCATACTCGGGGACCCTGAGGAGACAGGCTAGTACTGTGATGCCTTTGTTCCCTCTACCTGGACATGTAGTCGATGCGTGGGGACACACCTGCTTCGCTTTTTTGTGTTTTCAGTTTGACTGAGATTCCGACTTATCTAAAACTGTTTGGCTGCGAGGTGGACCTTCGCAAGACAGGCCCAGAGACTGGGACTGAGCTCAAGCCCACAACCTGGAGCAGGACTGACATTAAGGGGTCAACTTTTTATGGTGCTTAGCGACATACAGTTCCGGTCCTGGATCACTTTAGAATACATGAGTCTGCACTTGTCGCACTTCGAACTGTGGCACAAACACAAATACCAGAGACACACCTTGTGTGAGTCTGTGATCGACATCGGTTTCCTACAGTCACAGCATGTCTTGAAGCATGCTGTTTTTCCAGGGGGCATCATTTCCTAGCACACTGCTTTCTTATTTTCTGAAATCCTCAAAGGTTAGACAAAAGAAGGAGCAGAGCTCCAGATCTGTGTCAGAAGGTATGGAAGGAAAGGAACCGAGGTAAGCAGGAGTGGTACTTATATGCAGCCAAGCTGCATCCTTTGCAAAGCAGTGTGAACATTGCATGGATCCACACTGCGCCACCTGGTGGAGTGCAGGAGCATTGCTGAAAGCGTACCAGATCCAGTCTGGCACCTGGAGAACATTGTACAGGTGAGGAATCTGCAGTTAGAAGTACCATCAGAAAAAAGAAACTGCTAAACACAAGTACTACTTGTTCCAGCAAATATAATTTGTGGAAAATATGGAAGGACTCTATGCATGTGCATTGAAAGGCTGTGCACAGACTTATGTATAGCTTTTCAAAGACGCCAGCCCTGACACTAGGTAGCAAGACAGTAGACCCATGATGTAGGAACAGGAGGTATTACAATAACCCAGCATAATGTTGATTTTACTGACCCAAAACAATGAAATACTGCAAA
Organism: Pleurodeles waltl; assembly: GCF_031143425.1. Lineage (NCBI taxonomy): Eukaryota > Metazoa > Chordata > Amphibia > Caudata > Salamandridae > Pleurodeles > Pleurodeles waltl. The sequence continues at coordinate 585,513,271 of NC_090450.1, forward strand.
AGGTAAATAACCAAACCCTTGTTCCCCTGTGCCAGCATTGGAAGATGACCGCCATTCCCTTTGTTTCTGCTACATTTGGACAACCACTATACTGACAAAGGCAGGAAGCTGTGGATAATATGGGAAATAGTGAATCTGAAGATAATGAGAAGTTAGTAGGGGTGGGGATTTTTTTTAAAAGGGGTTGAGCAGGAATGGACAGAAGCAGGGCAGGAATAGCCCAGTGGTAACAGAAGGAAGGGGAACTAGTAAGAGTGGTGAGCGGGACTACTATTTGTCATGTAGAGGAGGCAAGATATTTCATTAAGTGAAAGGAATACATCCCAAAGAAGATTGAAGAGACACAGAAATGTGCTCGGGATCCTCGAAAGTGATGAGGATTTGGGAGATTCACGAACTTAATATGGGATAGGTTATGAGTTATGCTAGCAGGCTATAACAGTTTGGCAAGAATTTGAGAGGAATCCATGACTTGTCGGCTGACCAATGCAGAGTCTGTAATAAGAAACCAACTGCATTTCTATAGTTTATGATGACAGTTGAGTTGACCTGTCACACTGCTGTCCTAGTTGAAGGGGGACAAAGTATGCACCATTTTTTCGGAGATTTGTGAACGGGATCACATGTACTTTTGTTGGAGAACCATGTTACAGATAAAAGAGGAGCATAGATTTAGTTTTTTCATCTATTCGCTGGAAGGGGTGGAAGGAGCAGGGAATCAGTTACCCGGCCTAAGATAGGCTAAGAGTCCAGTAGAAATACTTCAGTCTTAATCCCACAAAGCATGAAATAGAAACTGCCATGCATAGCCGGGGTTAGGAATCGTGATGACATGACAAGGACGAATGAAGGGTACTATCATTCATGGGAATGGCTGTAGTAGGAAAATAAAGGAGGATGAATGAGTCACAGTTCATGTAAATTGCAAAACAGGAGGCCGGTTTGAGTGTTTTGGAAAAATAGGTTACTGAAGTAAGATGGACAGAAGGGAGCATAACATTTTTTGAGAATGAGAGCCAGTAGGCAGAAGAGAGACTGTTAACTAACTTGGGTAAACGGAGATGCTTCTTTAACCTATTACTCGAATATCCAGTACTGGTCCCATACAAACATATGCGCACAATACTGGGGATATGCTGTGTTTCACAAATAGTCTTATAGGCAAGACATCTATGTCCACTATGCATAGCAATGAGCTGTTCAGGATAGATGTTTGCTTGACCAACCCCAGAACAAATCTGCGCTACTAGCCCTTGTCGAAAGGGACACACTTTCTATGTCTTCCTTACATTTTCCTCCCTCTAGGCACTATCATGCAAAGTCGGAAGTATCAGCACCAGTTCAACCAGTGTTTCTCCTTTATCAGCACTTGTTAATGCACAGTTTTCCCTTTAAGATGCTTTGAAAGACACATTCAGCTTTCTGTACAAAGTAAGCTCAATTACCATTATAAAATGCCTTAGACATGGTGCGAAGTCAAACACCCACCTGCAATCTTTATTCAGAAACCCTGTAGGGTGCATTAGTGGCATCACTCGGACCAGAGACATGTGGAAAGATGAACGAGTTACTTACCTTCGGTAACGACTTTTCTGGTGGATACATTAGCTACCTGTGGATTCCTCACCTAATGAATACTCCCATGGCGCCAGCATTCGACGGAAATCTTCTTACTAGTCTCTGCACGTCGACGAGGACGTCACTCTAGCCCACGCGACGCCGTCTGCCGTCATACAGGCAATAAGAGGTCCTCGACGACGTGCCGACGTCAGTACCAATCATTCTTTACGTGCATGAGAACAACCAAGCAATGCAATGAAAGAGCAAGGCAACATCCCATTACATTGTAAAAATACACAACATTGCATGAATAACTGTAAATCTTTTATATATATATATATATAACTCTCTCTTTTTTAAATATATATACACATCAAGTATATACACAAAGATATATACATATATATAAATATAATATATACAACATCTATTGCACCCTCAAAGACCAAGAGGAGCGTACTCGAGGATTACTTGGTAAGACCAGAAAGGCAACGGGGAGGCGGGTGGGACCGTGAGGAATCCACAGGTAGCTAATGTATCCACCAGAAAAGTCGTTACCGAAGGTAAGTAACTCGTTCTTCTGATGGATACAACTACCTGTGGATTCCTCACCTAATGAATAGAGTCCCAAAGCAGTACCACGCCCGGCGGTGAGTGCCTAAATGGTCAAACCAAGAAATCCTGCAGCACTGACCGTGCAAAATGGCCGTCCCTTCTAACCTCAGAATCCAAACAGTAATGTTTTGCAAAAGTGTGAAGGGACGACCAAGTTGCGGCCTTGCAGATGTCGACCACAGGAACACCTCTGGCCAAGGCCGAAGTGGCCGACTTAGCTCTGGTGGAATGAGCTCTAATGCCCTCAGGAGGATCCTTCTTTGCCAAAGAGTAACAGATTTTAATGCAAAGAACAACCCACCTGGATAGTGTTCTCTTGTGGACTGCCTTTCCTCTCCTCTTGCCCACGTATCCAATAAACAGCTGATCCTCCAGCCTGAAATCCTTTGTTCTATCAATAAAGAAGCTCAACGCCCTCTTTGGGTCCAGACGGTGCAGTCTTTCTTCCTCTTTGGAAGGATGAGGCGGAGGATAGAACGTGGACAAAGTAATTGCCTGAGCCAAATGGAAAGGTGAAACAACCTTCGGGAGGAAAGCAGCCTTGGTCCTCAACACCACCTTATCCCCATAAAAAGTTGTATAAGGGGGCTTTACTGATAAGGCCTGCAACTCACTCACTCTCCTTGCTGATGTTATAGCTATCAGGAAGACTGTTTTTAAAACCAAATACCTTAAGGGGCAAGAATGCATAGGTTCAAAAGGGGACCCCATAAGGAAAGTCAGGACCAGGGACAAATCCCATTGCGGCATATCGAATGGCTTTGGAGGATATTTATTTAGAAGACCTTTCAAGAATCTGATAACAATAGGGGATTTAAATAAAGATGGTTGGTCTGGAAGACATATGAAGGCTGACAAGGCCGATAAATAACCCTTAATGGTAGCCACTGCACAACCTTTCTGCGCTAGAGACAGAGCAAAAGACAAAACGTCCGATAGATGAGCATGCAAAGGATCAATCTGCCTCTCTCCGCACCACGCAACAAATTTAGACCATCTATTAGCGTAGATAGATTTAGTGGAGTGTCACCTGGCCGCTAATATAACATCCACTACCTCAGGCGGGAGAGAGAAGGAACTCAGGTTGCCCCGTTCAATCTCCAGGCATGTAAGTGCAGACTCTGGAGGTTGGGGTGTAGAACCTGCCCCTGCGACTGCGAGAGGAGGTCTGCCCTGAAAGGGAGACGGAGCGGAGGGCACATTGAGAGTTGGAGAAGGTCGGAGTACCATACCCTCCTTGGCCAATCCGGAGCTATTAGGATGACTAGAGCCCGGTCCTGGCGAATCTTCCTCAATACTCGAGGAATCAAGGGTATGGGAGGAAACACGTAAAGCAACTGGCAGCACCAGGTTATTTGAAACGCGTCCCCCAACGCTCCCTGCATCGGATACTGGAGGCTGCAGAATAACGGACAATGCACGTTCTCCTGAGTGGCAAACAGATCTACCCGAGGAAACCCCCACCTCTGGAAGATTAAACGGACTTGATCTGGATGGAGACGCCACTCGTGGTCTGCCGAGAATTGGTGACTGAGACTGTCCGCACGCACGTTCAAGACTCCGGCCAGATGGTTTGCTATCAAGCAAATCTGATGGTCCTTTGCCCAGGACCATAGTCGAAGAGCTTCTCTGCAGAGAAGGTACGACCCCACTCCTCCCTGCTTGTTTATGTACCACATCGTGGTAGTATTGTCCGTTAGGACCTGTACCGACTGACCACGAAGGGAAGGGAGGAAGGCCTTGAGAGCCAGACGTACAGCCCGTAACTCTAACAGATTGATGTGAAACATCTGTTCCTCTGGAGACCAAAGACCTTTGATCTCCAGATCCCCCAGATGAGCTCCCCACCCTAGAGTGGAAGCATCCGTTACGACTGTGGCCACTGGTGGCGACTGCTGGAACGGCTTTCCTTGTGAAAGATTGTTGCTTGCAATCCACCACTTCAAATCCACAGCAGCATCTCTGGAGATCTTGACAGTACTCTCTAGATCCCCTTTGTGTTGAGACCACTGCCTTCGGAGGCACCACTGAAGAGCCCTCATGTGCCAGCGAGCATGCGTGACCAACAGAATGCAGGAGGCAAAAAGACCGAGCAGACGAAGGACCTTTAGGACTGGAACTACCGCTCCATTTCGAAACATTGGAACCAAATCCTGAATATCTTGAATCCGCTGAGGCGGAGGAAAGGCCCGACCTAATGTTGTATCCAGTACTGCCCCTATGAACAGGAGGCGCTGAGAGGGCTCTAGGTGAGATTTGGGCTCGTTCACCGAAAAACCCAGGTCGAACAACAACTGGGTTGTTGACTGCAGATGATGCGACACAAGCTCCGGGGACTTGGCTTTGATCAACCAGTCGTCCAAGTAAGGGAATACTGCTATCCCTTTCCTTCTGAGCTCTGCCGCAACCACCGACATCACCTTCGTGAAGACTCAAGGTGCTGAAGTAAGACCAAACGGAAGGACCGCAAACTGATAGTGCTGCGATCCCACCACAAACCGGAGATACTTCCTGTGTGACTTGAGTATCGGGATATGAAAGTAAGCATCCTGCAAGTCGACAGACACCATCCAGTCTTCCTTGTTCAACGCCAAAAGCACCTGTGCTAGGGTCAGCATCTTGAACTTTTCCTGCTTGAGGAACCAATTCAAGATCCTCAGGTCCAGGATTGGTCTCAAACGACCATCCTTCTTGGGAATCAGGAAATACCTTGAGTAACATCCTCGACCCCTTTCCTGCTCTGGGACCAACTCCACCGCGCCCTTTGAAAGGAAGGCTTGTACCTCCTGTTCTAGCAACAGGAGGTGTTATTCTGAACAATAAGAAGGGCGGGGCGGGATGAGGGGCGGGAACTCCCGAAAGGGAAGGGTGTAGCCTTTTCCCACAATACTGAGAACCCAAGTGTCCGTTGTAACAGTCTTCCATTTGGTGAGAAAATGCTGTAATCTTCCCCCTACAGGAGAGGAGTGAGTGGGAAATGGTGGAAGCCTAAGGCTGCTTCCCCTGCTGCACCCCGCCAGAGGATGAGGAAGAGGCAGAGTGCTGCTGAGAGGCTCCTCTGGTGCGGACCCTACCTCTCCCTCTAAAAGATCTATAGGGATGGGAAGAGGCAGGTTGCTGATATCTTCCCCGAAAGGAAGAGGAGGAAGAGCCACGCCCAAATCCACGAAACCTCCTGAAGAATCTGGAAGAGGCCGTGGAAGAAGGAGCTTGGAGTCCCAACGACTTAGCCGTGGCCCTGCTCTCCTTAAAACGTTCCAAGGCCGAATCAGCCTTAGCCCCAAACAGTTTGTCCCCATCAAACGGGAGATCCAACAATGTGGACTGTACATCTGCCGAAAAGCCCGAGTTACGGAGCCAGGCCTGTCTCCTTTCCACCACAGTTGTGCCCATTGCTCTGGCTACCGAGTCGGTGGTATCCAGTCCCGTCTGGATAATTTGGGTCGCAGCAGCCTGGGCATCAGAGACAAGATCCAAAAGACCCTGGGGAAGCTCTGTAAACGAAGAGGAGATGTCATCCATCAGAGCATGAATATACCTCCCCAGGATACAGGTCGCATTAGTGGCTTTTAACGCCAGACTGCAGGACGAAAAAATCTTCTTGGACTGCGCCTCTAGTTTCTTTGAATCTCTGTCCCCAGGCAACGTCGGGAAAGAACCAGGCGCTGACTTGGATGAACAGGAGGCCTGCACCACCAAGCTCTCCGGCGTAGGGTGCCTAGACAGAAAACCAGGGTCAGTCGGAGCCGCCCGATACCTCCTGGCCACGGCTCTGTGAACTGCTGGGGAAGATGCCGGCCTCTTCCACACCTCTAAAACCGGATCCAGCAGAGCGTCATTAAATGGCAAAAGAGGCTCCGCCGCAGCTGAGGCCGGATGTAGCACCTCTGTTAGAAGGTTTTGTTTAGCCTCCACCACCGGCAAAGGCAGGTCCAAAAAACTAGCTGCCTTCCGTACCACTGCGTGAAAGGAAACAGCCTCCTCAGTATATTCTCCCGGGGACGAAAGATCCCACTCAGGGGAAGTGTCCAGCCCACTGGCCGACTCCAGACCACGCAGCCCATCACCCGAGTCCTCTAGCTCTCCTTCCTCCAGGGCTCGTTGGTACTCCTGCTCCTCTAATACACGGAGAGCACGTCTCCTCGAATGAAGCCGTTGTTCAATACGCGGAGTCGACAATGCCTCCGCCGAAGTCGAAGATCGGCGCCGATCTTCAGAAGCCCCTGACGCCGCGTCCGGCGCCACAGGTAACTTCGGCGCCGACGAAAGAGCAGTCGAAGCAGATGGACCCACCGGAGTCACAGGCCGAAATCCCGACGTCGACGGGATGGAAATCCCCGGGGCCAATCCCTCTGAAGCCACCGGAGCGGCCACCGGCGCCGACACTGGCGCCGAGCCCACGTTCCCAAAAGGGAGAAAGGGCATAAAGGGTGCCGGCCGAAGAGGCGCAGGATCACCCAATGAAAAGGCCAAAGGCCCAGCCGGAGCACCCCCTGGAGCCATCTGATGGAAGATGGCATACATCGCATTCAAGAATGCGGAACTATCGGCTCCAGGGGTGGGAAAAGCCGGATACTGGGGGGCCTGTCTCGGAGGCGACCCCGACACCGGCCTCGACGTCTGCAACGCCGGAGAAAACACCTGAGGCTCCAATACCTCAATCACCGACGCCTGTCCAGGTGAAGTTGGAGACGCCGGAGAGGGCAACGGCGTCGAAGGATGCGGCGTAACCATGGGACTGATCTCCCATGTCCTTCGGCGCCGATCCGAAGACCTGGAACGAGTCTCCTTTGAATGACGCCGAGATTCTCTACGGCGCCGGGAGTCTCGATGACGCCGATGTCTTGGTGAAGAAGGCTTCTTGTGATGCTTCTCCTTCGATTTCACCATAAACAGCTTCGCCTCACGTTCCTTGAGGGCCTTTGGATTCATGTGCTGGCATGAATCACAAGTCGAGACGTCGTGGTCGGAGCTCAAACACCAAAGGCAATCGGAATGAGGATCCGTCACTGACATCTTGCCTCCACACTCACGACAAGGCTTGAATCCAGACTTTCTCTGCGACATTATTACCACAGAGAAAGACTACGCAGCAAAAATACACTGTAACCACAAAAGTAACAGTTGCTCCCTCGAAGATAACCGTTTCGAATGCACGGAAAAAAGGGAACTGACGTCGGCACGTCGTCGAGGACCTCTTATTGCCTGTATGACGTCAGACGGCGTCGCGTGGGCTAGAGTGACGTCCTCGTCGACGTGCAGAGACTAGTAAGAAGATTTCCGTCGAATGCTGGCGCCATGGGAGTATTCATTAGGTGAGGAATCCACAGGTAGTTGTATCCATCAGAAGCATTTATTGCAGAAATTACACAAGATTTATAAATTCTGACAGGACCTAAAGCCCATGCTTTCCCAGGAAGACGTTTTGAGTTAAGATCTGGAACTTGCAAATAAAATACATATTTGTATTGTTGTACCACATTCAGTCAATTCTTCTCATTTTGTCATTTTGTGTCTCCTCTCAAACTCTTTCTCTACAGCCACATTAAACCTGCTAGTATGCAGCATGCAGTGCCTAAATAAAATATGAATGAATCACTGAAGTCTGCACACAGAGATGAGGGAATTGATTAGTTTAGATGGAAAAGTTGCTGTACATGTTGCTAGTGGACTAATGAGCCTTTCTGAAGGAAATATTGTTTTTCTGTTACTGCTCATAGTTTAATACAAGACAGGAGCAGCGGGACATCCCAACTTCTATCTACAGGAGACTGAATGACAGAACTCTGGAGTTCTGAATGGTAATTAATGGGCAGGAGACTGAAAGAAGGAGAAGGACAGCCGACTCAATAATGAATGAGGCTGTTTGGCTATACGTGGGAAGTCTGAACTTACACTATTACTGTAAGATACAAAAGTGGAAAAGGGCAGAACTCTGGATGCATAGACGGCGGCATGAGTGAATAGGAAAGGAAAGATAAGCAGGACAGAGTTTAGTTTATTACCAGTGAGGAAGGTCAATTTGACAGGAGAGAGAAACAGCAACCTACTTTGGAGATAAGAAAACTGGTAGGGAAATCAAGGTACTGAGGGCTCTACTCATTATTACACAGAAGGAAGTTGTAACATCAATCTGAAACAAGAGTGCAAGGAAATACCCACAACAGCCTACCATGTTTCCTCTCAGTTACCACTACTAAGCATCCACATAGCTCACTTTCGTCACAGCTTGCACCTATTCAGTTATTTCCGCTAGATACTTACTGCATTTTTGCCTTGATCTCGACAGGAGCTACACGTTTTACATTCTATGCACTGCCACCGAAGAGCTTTCACACGAACAGTCAGCTCTGATGAGAACTTCAAACAGGATGGATGACCTGAGGAAAGAAAAGAGGAGTAAGCCAAAAGCACTGCAGGAATTAGTTTGAAAGAAGGAATCACTTTTCTGCCAGTAAACTGGAGAATGGCAGAGTGGATGGAAGAAGGAAAATCAAGGGAAACCTTACTTAAAAGACTGATAAAAAGGAGGAAACTTCTAATTTCCATTTTTTACTGCTGCAGACCAAACCAACACCTCCTCAAGGAAGTTAAGTCACGACGAAAATTTCCAAGCCAGCAGGACTAAGTATCAGAGTGTATGTAATGGCACGTGAAGTGTACTTAGATATTTGAAGATATTTAAAGAATGCAATAACACATTGAAACTAATTCAAATCACTACTAAATCATAAAGCGCCAAGATTTGTAGGTCACTCCTGTGTAACTCTGCAGTGCACTTCGATGTGCTTGGACTTTTCTTGAACACTTCTTGATCATCTACTGAATATTCTCTAATCCTAGCAGTACAAGACTGGTCCCCCACACAAAAAAATTAGGAAAATGTATTTAATAATTATGTGTTAGGTATAAACACAGTATTATTTGCAATCCATTTTCGTATGTGTCAACAGAACGAGTTACTTACCTTCGGTAACGACTTTTCTGGTGGATACATTAGCTACCTGTGGATTCCTCACCTCATGAATACTCCCATGGCGCCAGCATTTGACGGAAATCTTCTTACCAGTCTCTGCACGTCGACGAGGACGTCACTGTCTCGCACGCGACGCCGTCTGACGTCATACAGGCAATAAGAGGTCCTCGACGACGTGCGGACGTCAGTACCAATCATTTTTTACGTGCATGAGAACAACCAGGCAATGCAATGAAAGAACAAAGCAACATCCATTATATTGTAAAAATACACCACATTGTATGAATAACTGTAAATCTTTTTATGTACATATATATATATATATATATATATATATATAAAACTCTCTCTTTTAAAATATATACACACACCAAGTATATACATAAAGATATATACACATATACCTATATATATATAAATATATTATATATATACATCTATTGCACCCTCAAAGATCAAGAGGAGCGCACTCAAGGATTACTTGGCAAGACCATAAAGGCAACGGGGAGGCGGGTGGGACCGTGAGGAATCCACAGGTAGCTAATGTATCCACCAGAAAAGTCGTTACCGAAGGTAAGTAACTCGTTCTTCTGATGGATACAACTACCTGTGGATTCCTCACCTCATGAATAGAGTCCCAAAGCAGTACCACGCCCGGCGGTGGGTGCCTAAATGGTCAAACCAAGAAATCCTGCAGCACTGACCGTGCAAAATGGCCGTCCCTTCTAACCTCAGAATCTAAACAGTAATGTTTTGCAAAAGTGTGAAGGGACGACCAAGTTGCGGCCTTGCAGATGTCGACCACAGGAACACCTCTGGCTAAGGCCGAAGTGGCCGACTTAGCTCTGGTGGAATGAGCTCTAATGCCCTCAGGAGGATCCTTCTTTGCCAAAGAGTAACATATTTTAATGCAAAGAACAACCCACCTGGATAGTGTTCTCTTGTGGACTGCCTTTCCTCTCCTCTTTCCCACGTATCCAATAAACAGCTGATCCTCCAGCCTGAAATCCTTTGTTCTATCGATAAAGAAGCTCAACGCTCTCTTTGGGTCCAGACGATGCAGTCTTTCTTCCTCTTTGGAAGGATGAGGCGGAGGATAGAACGTGGACAAAGTAATTGCCTGAGCCAAATGGAAGGGTGAAACAACCTTCGGGAGGAAAGCAGCCTTGGTCCTCAACACCACCTTATCCCCATAAAAAGTTGTATAAGGGGGTTTTACTGATAAGGCCTGCAACTCACTCACTCTCCTTGCTGATGTTATAGCTATCAGGAAGACTGTTTTTAAAACCAAATACCTCAAGGGGCAAGAAGGCATAGGTTCAAAAGGGGACCCCATAAGGAAAGTCAGGACTAAGGACAAATCCCATTGCGGCATAACGAATGGCTTTGGAGGATATTGATTTAGAAGACCTTTCAAGAATCTGATAACAATAGGGGATTTAAATAAAGATGGTTGGTCTGGAAGACATATGAAGGCTGACAAGGCCGATAAATAACCTTTAATGGTAGCCACTGCACAACCTTTCTGCGCCAGAGATAGAGCAAAAGACAAAACGTCCGATAGATGAGCATGTAAAGGATCAATCTGCCTCTCTCCACACCACGCAACAAATTTAGACCACCTATTAGCGTAGATAGATTTAGTGGAGTGTCGCCTGGCCGCTAATATAACATCCACTACCTCAGGCGGGAGAGAGAAGGAACTCAGGTTGCCCCGTTCAATCTCCAGGCATGTAGGTGCAGACTCTGGAGGTTGGGGTGTAGAACCTGCCCCTGCGACTGCGAGAGGAGGTCTGCCCTGAAAGGGAGACGGAGCGGCGGGCACGTTGAGAGTTGGAGAAGGTCGGAGTACCACACCCTCCTTGGCCAATCCGGAGCTACTAAGATTACTAGAGCCCGGTCTTGGCGAATCTTCCTCAATACTCGAGGAATCAAGGGTATGGGAGGAAACGCGTAAAGCAACTGGCCGCACCAGGTCATTTGAAACGCGTCCCCTAACGCTTCCTGCATCGGATACTGAAGGCTGCAGAACAACGGACAATGCGCGTTCTCTCGAGTGGCGAACAGATCTACCCGAGGAAACCCCCACTTCTGGAAGATTAAACGGACTTGATCTGGATGGAGACGCCACTCGTGGTCTGCCGAGAAGTGGCGACTGAGACTGTCCGCACGCACGTTCAAGACTCCGGCCAGATGGTTTGCTATCAAGCAAATCCGATGGTCCTTTGCCCAGGACCATAGTCGAAGAGCTTCTCTGCAGAGAAGGTACGACCCCACTCCTCCCTGCTTGTTTATGTACCACATCGTGGTAGTATTGTCCGTTAGGACCTGTACCGACTGACCACGAAGGGAAGGGAGGAAGGCCTTGAGAGCCAGACGTACAGCCCGTAACTCTAACAGATTGATGTGAAAAATCTGTTCCTCTGGAGACCAAAGACCTTTGATCTCCAGATCCCCCAGATGAGCTCCCCACCCTAGAGTGGAAGCATCCGTTATGACTGTGGCCACTGGTGGCGACTGCTGGAACGGTTTTCCTTGTGAAAGATTGTTGCTTGCAATCCACCACTTCAAATCCACAGCAGCATCTCTGGAGATCTTGACAGTACCCTCTAGATCCCCTCTGTGTTGAGACCACTGCCTTCGGAGGCACCACTGAAGAGCCCTCATGTGCCAGCGAGCATGCGTGACCAACAGAATGCAGGAGGCAAAAAGACCGAGCAGACGAAGGACCTTGAGGACTGGAACTACCGCTCCATTTCGAAACATTGGAACCAAATCCTGAATATCTTGAATCCGCTGAGGCGGAGGAAAGGCCCGACCCAATGTCGTATCCAGTACTGCCCCTATGAACAGGAGGCGCTGAGAGGGCTCCAGGTGAGATTTGGGCTCGTTCACCGAAAAGCCCAGGTCGAACAACAACTGGGTTGTTGACTGCAGATGACGCAACACAAGCTCCGGGGACTTGGCTTTGATCAACCAATCGTCCAAGTAAGGGAATACTGCTATCCCCTTCCTTCTGAGCTCTGCCGCAACCACCGACATCACCTTCGTGAAGACTCGAGGTGCTGAAGTAAGACCAAACGGAAGGACCGCAAACTGGTAGTGTTGCGATCCCACCACAAACCGGAGATACTTCCTGTGTGACTTGAGTATCGGGATATGAAAGTAAGCATCCTGCAAGTCGACAGACACCATCCAGTCTTCCATGTTCAACGCCAAAAGCACCTGTGCTAGGGTCAGCATCTTGAACTTTTCCTGCTTGAGGAACCAATTCAAGATCCTCAGGTCCAGAATTGGTCTCAAACGACCATCCTTCTTGGGAATCAGGAAATACCTTGAGTAAACTCCTTGACCCCTTTCCTGCTCCGGGACCAACTCCACCGCGCCCTTTAAAAGGAGGACTTCTACCTCCTGTTCTAGCAACAGGAGGTGTTCTTGTGAACAATACGAAGGGCGGGGCGGGATGAGGGGCGGAAACTCCCGAAAGGGAAGGGTGTAGCCTTTTCCCACAACACTGAGAACCCAAGTGTCCGACGTAACAGTCTCCCATTTGGTGAGAAAATGCTGTAATCTTCCCCCTACAGGAGAGGAGTGAGTGGGAAATGGTGGAAGCCTAAGGCTGCTTCCCCTGCTGCACCCCGCCAGAGGATGAGGAAGAGGCAGAGTGCTGCTGAGAGGCTCCCCTGGTGCGGACCCTACCTCTCCCCCTGAAAGATCTATAGGGATGGGAAGAGGCAGGTTGCTGATATCTTCCCCGAAAGGAAGAGGAGGAAGAGCCACGCCCAAATCCACGAAACCTCCTGAAGAATCTGGAAGAGGCCGTGGAAGAAGGAGCTTGGAGTCCCAACGACTTAGCCGTGGCCCTGCTCTCCTTAAAACGTTCCAAGGCCGAATCAGCCTTAGCCCCAAACAGTTTGTCCCCATCAAACGGGAGATCCAACAATGTGGACTGTACATCTGCCGAAAAGCCCGAGTTACGGAGCCAGGCCTGTCTCCTTTCCACCACAGTTGTGCCCATTGCTCTGGCTACCGAGTCGGTGGTATCCAGTCCCGTCTGGATAATTTGGGTCGCAGCAGCCTGGGCATCAGAGACAAGATCCAAAAGACCCTGGGGAAGCTCTGTAAACGAAGAGGAGATGTCATCCATCAGAGCATGAATATACCTCCCCAGGATACAGGTCGCATTAGTGGCTTTTAACGCCAGACTGCAGGACGAAAAAATCTTCTTCGACTGCGCCTCTAGCTTTTTTGAGTCTCTGTCCCCAGGCACCGTCGGGAAAGAACCAGGTGCTGACTTGGACGAACAGGAGGCCTGCACAACCAAGCTCTCCGGCGTAGGGTGCCTAGATAGGAAACCAGGATCAGTTGGAGCCGTCCGATACCTCCTGGCCACGGCTCTGTGAACTGCTGGGGAAGATGCCGGCTTCTTCCACACCTCTAAAACCGGATCCAGCAGACCGTCATTAAAAGGTAATAGAGGCTCCGCCGCGGCTGAGGCCGGATGCAACACCTCTGTCAAAAGGTTTTGTTTCGCCTCCACCACCGGCAAAGGCAGGTCCAAAAAACTAGCTGCCTTCCGTACCACTGTATGAAAGGAAGCAGCTTCCTCAGTATATTCCCCCGGGGACGAAAGGTCCCACTCAGGGGAAGTGTCCAGCCCACTGGCCGACTCCAGTCCACGCAGCCCATCACCCGAGTCCTCTAGCTCTCCTTCCTCTAGGGCTCGTTGGTACTCCTGCTCCTCTAGTACCCGGAGAGCACGCCTCCTTGAACGCAGTCGTTGCTCAATCCGCGGAGTCGACAACACCTCCGCTGAAGTCGGAGATCGGCGCCGATCTTCCGAAGCCACCGACGCCGCATCCGGCGCCACAGGTAACTTCGGCGCCGACTGAAGAGCAGATGAAACGGATGGACCCACCGGAGTCACAGGCCGAAATCTCGACGTCGACGGGATGGAAATCCCTGGGGCCAATCCCTCCGAAGCCATCGGAGCGGCCACCGGAGCCGACACTGGCGCCGAGCCCACGTTCCCAAACGGGAGAAAGGGCATAAAGTGTGCCGGCCGAAGAGGCGCAGGATCACCCAAAGAAAAGGCCAAAGGCCCAGCCGGAGCACCCCCTGGAGCCATCTGTTGGAAGATGGCATACATCGCATTCAAGAATGCGGAACTATCGGCTCCAGGGGTGGGGAAAGCCGGATACTGGGGTGCCTGACTCGGAGGCGACCCCGACGCCGGCCTCGGCGTCTGCGCCGGAGAAAACACCTGAGGCTCCAATACCTCAATCACCGACGCCTGTCCAGGCGAAGTTGGAGACGTCGGAGAGAGCAACGGCGTCGAAGGATGCGGCGTCACCGTGGGGCTGACCTCCCATGTCCTCCGGCGCCGATCCGGAGACCTGGAACGAGCCTCCCTTGAATGACGCCGAGATTCTCTACGGCGCCGGGATTCTCGATGACGCCGATGTCTTGGAGAAGACTTTTTCTTGTGATGCTTCTCCTTTGACTTGGCCATAAACAGCTTCGCCTCGCGTTCTTTAATGGCCTTCGGATTCATGTGCTGACACGAATCACAAGTCGAGACGTCGTGGTCGGAGCTCAAACACCAAAGGCAATCGGAATGAGGATCCGTCACCGACATCTTGCCTCCACACTCACGACAAGGCTTAAATCCAGACTTTCTCTGCGACATTATTTCCACAGAGAAAGAGTACGCAGCAAGATATACACTGTAACCGCAAGAGTAACAGTTGCTCCCTCGAAGATAACCGTTTCGAATGCACGGAAAAAAGGGAACTGACGTCCGCACGTCGTCGAGGACCTCTTATTGCCTGTATGACGTCAGACGGCGTCGCGTGCAAGACAGTGACGTCCTCGTCGACGTGCAGAGACTGGTAAGAGGATTTCCGTCGAATGCTGGCGCCATGGGAGTATTCATGAGGTGAGGAATCCTCAGGTAGTTGTATCCATCAGAAACAGCCTTTTATGAGAAATCTATCATTGATTGTTTAAAAAAAATTATAATAATGTTTTGTAACCTTTGTTTATTACTAAGGGATGTTTAAGGCTGTATGAACCCTTCTCATTTTTGTCAGGAAAGTGTGGTGATGAGCATTTTAATGAAATAAGACAACCATTCCTTTAACACCCTTCAGCTTTAAACTGGTCAGTGGCTATGTCAGAGATGTGATTGCGTGCGGAGAGGAAGAATCAGCCACATATCTCTTTCTCCATCATTCTAACAACCATATCTGCAGTATGCACAGCTGGGTCTGCACTGTATGAAACTTGGTGTATGCAAGAAGACTTGAGACTATAGAGCCACGCTGTAAAGTTTCACTAAGTGCCTACAACTTATTGAGCTAGTATGCGCTTCACAACGCCATTAACTTTGCTTGCTTCCATCTAACTCACTCTGGCATCATCTCCAAATCCTATCACTTGAACACCCCATGATTTGAATGTGATGTAAAAACAAAATACAGACATAGAAGTGATGCAGTCACATGGACAACAACATAAGGAGGGAGAGTGTGTGGAGACAAGCAATAACACGGACGAGGGCAGGCGGGTAAGGGCAAACAAGGGAAGGCAGGTGGTTGTGGGCAAGCGATATGGACAGGTGGAAAGAAGTATACGAGGGAGCTAACTGAAAAAGATGCACTCTGGAAGAGTGCTTAGACACCAAAAAATAATAGTACCTACAAAATGAACAGTGTGACGACGCAAGTAATGCATAAATGCTCCAAGGGAGGGACAATCGCATGAGGAGGAAGGAAGCCTAGGCCAGCTGACCAATAAAAAAAACAAGCAAATAAGTGACAATGAAGCCACCAATGGTAAGCAATGGGAGTCCTCCAACAAACTGTTCAAAAACAAAGGTTCTGAAGAAAAAGCACATGCGTAGTCTAGGTGAGACCTAAAATAAATTGCTAAAAGCAAAAATATTTTTTGGGTCTCAAAATGCCATAGTAGTCAGTGGCACTGAAGAGAACTATATTATCAGTGGATGTCTTCCGTGTAAAATGCTGTCACTCACAGCTGAACAGTGGCTGATGTAGGCTGAACCACTGCCCAGT
The DNA here is from genome assembly GCF_031143425.1 of Pleurodeles waltl. NCBI lineage: Eukaryota > Metazoa > Chordata > Amphibia > Caudata > Salamandridae > Pleurodeles > Pleurodeles waltl. Next base: position 585,529,498 of record NC_090450.1, read on the forward strand.
GCTTAATGTTACAGGGGGCAGAAAAAATGTGAATGGCATAACACCAGATCAAAGGATAATGAAGGTCTTGGTCAACCCAAGCCCTAAAAAGAGAAATAGGGGGTAGAAGATTCTCTGATCGATATTCTGCAGATCGCACTGCTGTTGTATCAACATTTCTCCTAATGAGATAGCTGTTGGTTTACTGGGAAGGGGTTATTTACTGTCTGGCAACAGATGGTTATGCATGAACAGTCAATCCATCAATGGACTGTATAAATACTGGCAAAACAGCAAGAAATTGTGCTATTATTAACACACAGCTTGTTTCTAACATATCCAAACTTATCCAGAAAATATAAAAAGTCACTTAGTACTTAAGAAACAGAGGGATATATCTGCAGCAGAGGACAGGTTTTGAAAGAAATATGCAATAGTTATGGGTTGACTTAGAAAGTCAAAGCCACTTTTGGAACAAAAGAAGGATAAATCTCAGAACTTTGAGGGAAGTGCTTTCCAATAAAAATGCTCAACATGGCATTTGTGTATGGGGTCAGAGAGGGGAAGCATACATTTTGAGAGAATATTAGGTTACCACATTAGAGGTGAAACACGTAAACATATTAATGCATTATAAGAAATACTTTCTCATAGGGTAAAGGAATAGGCAATTTTGGGCAGGGCTCTTTCAGTAAGCTAGGATAGCCACAAGATGTAACATTATGTATCAAAACTGTAAGCTTAACTTGGTTAAGTGGAGAGACATAGGGCGATGCTTCCTTTCTTGTATGTTGGAGGATTGATGAAGAATCTCAATGAACCTCTTCAATGTGTACAATGACATGGTGGAAGGATATTTTGCTGCTTTTAAAATCTTCATACACTGATGTAGGAGATTCAGATGACTATACTGAAGGAATTCAGGAGATGGGTCATAAAGCACAAGGACTGTACATTGCGGTGGATAATCCACCCCGGGGCCTAAAAAGATCAAGCCTGGATTGCAACTTCATATGTGGCCACCAGAAAACAGCATTATATAGGCTTTATTGATATGGTAAGAATCATCCCGGTCTTGGATTGCTTTACTTTGGTGACATTTTTTAACAGTGGTAAGGAGGAGGGCACAGTTAAACTTCTCTCACCAACCTATAAAAAGGTGTATTCCGCTTCAATCTTGCTTCACGGTACATGGAAGAAAAGACTGTGTATCATTTGTTGCTTACATTTGTCAAATGTCTAGTTGCTTAAATCCCTACTCATGGAATGTCCATCTAGCACTTCACTATTTAAAACACATTTATGATTTGCCTCAACATTTTGAACAACAGGGAGGTGAACAGCTGTTAAACAGTTTCGACACCCCAGGTAAGGTAGTTTGGGATTCAACAAAGTCCTCACACATACCCCTTCTCGTTTCTCACATAACATATTATTGCTTTGTTGTTAATCAGGACAAGAGGGTTCACATGAACTTGTAAATGGATACTCCTTCGAGCTAAGAGGTTAGTGGATTTTGTTTCTGAGACCAACTTTGCTGGATCTGACTTTGACGCATCCAATTAAAAAAGCTCCCACCACAATAGTTTTCAAGGCAAATGCCAGATTAAAACAAAACTCCTGAAAACGTATTCTTCATAAGACGGGACAATCAAACATTGCTGGTAAAGAAAAAATTAGTTCATCCCCCAATGTTTTAAAGTACCAACTACACTGATCCACCAAACACTGCTGCAGCTGTGGTATTTTGGACATACGTTTGGCATGAGAAAAATGCCATGGATTCCACCACAGAAAATATTTAAGTATTTGACAAAGGTTCCAATGAAGAAAAATGCAATTCCCTTTGTGTGAATAATAACTTTACTGCAAACTAAATTGTTTTTAGCCTTATCTAATGTGGATATTAAGTATTTTCTCCTACAGAATGAGTGTGGTTCGTGAGAGGTAATATAGAGCTATAGATCTTGCAGATATACGTCATTTATCCCAACAACATGTTGATCTTTCAAGAATGATGCCTCCATTCGCCAATCGTCTACATATCAACAGATGGATATGTGTGTGTTGGTGAAAGCATGCAGGTACGATTTCAGGTCAAGTGCAAGGACTTTCTTACCTTGCATAGATCGTAGAAACCTGCAGTGTCTTTTTGCTATCAGAATGAAAGACTGTTTTGTATTGATTGTCTACTGTACATATCCTTTATGAACTGGATTACAGACCTGCTGACTAACAAAACCCTTCATTTTTTATCTAGACATTTGTTTTTCATTTTAAAGTGTTGGACTTATTTAAAAAGGAGCCAGCCTGTCTATAGAATGTAGCATCATCTCCTTACCTTTCTGGGATGAAGAAATCAAGCTCACTTCACATTCATACAGCAAGATTTACAATTCAATGCCATTCTCAGATTTTACGGGGTTGTGGATTTTATTTATTTTATTGGTTGTTATTAAGTTGTTTATGTTTTAATAGTCATGTGTCCAAATAAACTCTCTTATTTCTTGCAACAAGATTTACAATTCATCTTGAAGTCAAACTATGAAGTAAGGAATGGACTTTCAGTGCAACTGCAAAATTTTAATTCCAATGTACGGCCATTCTGGACAATGTTTAGAACCGGTCGGTCTCTTGAGACAGTGTCATTCTGGAAATGGTATGAGACATTCTCCCAATATGGGAGAAGTGGACTCTTAAAGATAAAGACAGGAATAATTGTTTTGTGTAACTAACAATTACCTGCTAATAGTGTGTTGGGTAAACTGTTTATTCCATTGTAGCCTTTTCTGCTATCTGAAAGTTAACTGAAACTTTTTAGTAGAAATATTTTTAAAATGACATGTGAGACTTACTTTTCTCATGGATCACTGCTTTCAATGTCTAAGCCTTTGACTTCATCCAGAGACTCTGTGATCCACAAAGTGGCTTGCCAGGGAAGGTTTATGGTATTTTTGATGTACATTAGGCAGTTTTGTCTGCCTTAGTCAGAAAATCAACTCACGGATAATCCACAGCAATATCCAAAAGCTGCCAAATGTGACATGCCTGCTGCCACATGAGAAACCAGGAGTCCTTCCTTTAGAATCTCCAAGGCATGCTCCTCCACATGGAGCCCCACAGAGATCTGTTGTGCATTTCTTTAAAACTTTTCTTTTAAAAAGTAGTCATTGTGGTTAAATATGCCTGATCTTCTGGTACAGTATTTCTCAATCCAAATGGATTATTTTAAAAAATACACTTCGTAAAAGTTGTGCGCAGACACTCAAACAATGCTTTAAAAAATCTCCGTGGTCATACTCTCAGATACTCAATATGTATGGCTATTAATGACGATCCGATGAAGGAGAATTTTGTACCACAATACCTCTTAGATTGCTTATTCATTAATGAAGTTATAATGGTAATACTGACTGATAATAACTGGCACTAAGAGCGATAGACATTTTGAGCTAGCACAATATTTTGGAACACCATTGCATTTGGCAAAAGAATTCTGATGTGAATAACCACAGATACAATAAACGGTGAGGGCAATGCAGTGCAATAACTGATGGATATCGGTGGCACAGCAGTCCTTAAATGTTTCATCACAGGCAAAGCAATTATGAAGGATTTATTCCTTTACAAAAGCTTTTTTTCATTTTTTATGTAGTGCAAACGAAACCCAAAGGTACAGGAGCACTTTTGCCTGAACCTCAGTTAGATTACACAAGGACACATTCATCTTTGGTAGGCATGGGAAGGTTGAGTGATTTGCCCAGTATCACAAAATGTTGAGCTGATGCCGAAACGCAAACCTGGTTCCCCAGCTCCAAAGTCAGCAGCTCTGGCCCGTGCGCCACATCCTCTCCAATGAGCAGATTATGTGATGGGCAGAGTCAAAATGTAAGGAAAAGAAACTCATATGAGCATTTATATGGAAACGTTTTCACAGTGCTTTTTATCAAGCTTTTTAAAGGGTGCATGTTGCACTACCGAGAGAGTATAGAGACAGGATAAGTATGAGAGGTAAACAAAATAATGTGCCTCTTTAGAAGCAAGCAGAAAGTATGAAGTGCGTGTGATGAACTAATGTTCAGCTGTAGAGGGATCCTGAATTAAAAGATAAAAGAATGGAGCACTGTGTGGAGGAATGTGTGACAGAAGGTTCCAAGTAACAGTGTGGGAAGCCATATTAATTCTTCCACCGCACCATTTCCTTTATACTAGAGCTGTGAGACATTACTAAGCACAATAATATAAAAACACTGTTCATTTATTTTCATGCCGCTAAGTTCACAGCTAAAACAACAAGTGATGGACGGAATGCTGAACATTGTCAAACATTCACCCCCAGTACAGTGATCTGGGCCTAAATCCATCGTTTTTTTGCTGCCCATGCCATTCCAGTTTGGACCCAGCCATATGCAAATCAGTCTTGACCCTGTTTGCCATGGGAACAGTCCAGCCCGAACTGCTAGGCCAGGTCTTCACTGGACTGGAAACAAGCATCCTGGGACCGGTTTTGGGGTTTCACCCCTCATCAGCCAGGCTAGCTTGAATCCAGTGGCATGGGAAGTTCACAGCTGACAAAGTTTGAAAATAAAAATGTTACTTATCTTATAAGCATCTGTCCATGGCATACCGTGCTGTAGGAATTCATTTTCTGCATACTACTGCCATCCAGTGTTGGGGTTGGACATGTACAACTTGTCTTTTTTCAAAGAAATATTTCAAGTCACAAGGTGTAGTGAATTCTCCTATGAATAGTGAGGCACGTTGCCATCAGCTCCATTGTTAGGATTGTTTTCCCACAAGACAGTTGAGGATGGCGATGGAGTACAGAAAGCGCAGGAAGATGACCACACAAGTAAATGTAGGTAAGAGGGAAAGTAAGAGCAGAAGGCATCTGCAATAACAAAAGGCTTCCGGGGAGGAGGAAGGGCGCATGGGCGCATGTAAATCTACAGCACTACATGCCATGAACAGATGCTTACAGGATAAGGTACATTTTTTCACTGTGGCAAGTGTAGCTGTAGCTACACGTGCTCTGTCCAGAATGTAAAGTTGATCTCCCATAAGTGGTGGCAAGCAAGAGGATGTTGCATAACACTGAAAAAGATAAAGATTGGAGACGGCAAATAAGAAAGGGATCAAAAGGGGGTACTGTGAGTCTAGTGGGAACCACAGTGCAATTCCAGGACGCTAGGGTTAACCTAGTGGTAGGGAGGGGGGGGCGGGGGGGGGGTAATAATCCTTTTCAGTAATTCCATGAAGACTTTAATGAAGGCGACTCCGAATAATGAACAGTGTTCCTTATTCTGTAGGTATGCTACTACTGCAGCCAAATATAAGCCAATGGACGTGTAAGCTAGGCGTGAGCTTTGTAAGTGAAACAGGTAGCAGACTATGTCTTGCACTGCTGGCTTGAGGGGATCGATGTGTTTAGGTAGGTAGTAGTGTACAAAGCTCTTCCACTTTGCTGCACAGCAGGCTCAAGAATTTGGACAACAAGCCTCTTTGAGGCTGGACATACACTCAGCAGTCAAATTGAGATACCCAAACTCTAGGACCTCGGAAACCAGATTGCTAGGTTGAGCGGTCTGGGTTGGGGTCTCTGAGTGTGCCCTGGTATTCAGTGAGAAGATCTGGCAGGTTGGGGAACTTCTCATGAGGGACTACAGACAACTCGAGACGAGTTTTAAACCACTGCTGCCTGGTCCACGTAAAAGCCACCAAGAAGGTGAGGAAGGTCTGCCGTAGCCGCTGGCCAACGTACAGAAGACATGGAAGAGGAAGAAAATCGTAGGGCACCAACCCTGACCAATTCATCTATTATGCGTTGCCCAGGGACTGTGGGTGCAAAGACGAAGCTTGAACATTTGGCGGTTTCAGTGATTGCAAGCAGATCTTTGTCGGGGAGCCCCCAATGCTGGAAGTACAGTATCAGAACTTGGGGTGAAGTTCCCACCTGTGGACTTGTTTCTGCAGTTGAGCAGATCTGCAAAGTCGTTGTCCACTCCTGGAAGGTACTCTGCTAGCAGATATACTCTGTGGTGGATCGCCAAATGCTCTGCGCTAACACAGAAGCGGAGGAGAGTGGCTGCTACCTTCTTTCCGAAGGTAGTACATGGCAGTCATGTTGTCTGTTTAGGCCAGAACTGTTTTGTGATGTTCTTGGCACAAGAAAGCTTTCAGAGCCGGTTGGACTACCACTAACTCCAGATATTTGATGAGTAAGCTATGTTGAAAGGGGGTCCATAGGCTCTGCACAGTCAAACTCTGTAAATGCGCCACCCAAGCCATGAGAGAGGTGTTTGTGGTGAGGGTCACATGGGGAACCAGGTCTAAAAGGGGCCTGACCTGCAACAGGTTGCTCCTGTTTCCCCACTGCAAAGAGGGATGGGTGCCTGCCCAGACTGACACTCAATCCTCTCAGCGACCCTCCACTTGTGACCATTGTGCGCCAGGCACTCTTGCAGCACACGTGTAATGGAGAGTGTGGAATGATGGTGATGCAGGAGGCCATCATGCCAAGGACGAGCATTACTGTTCTGACTGTTTGCCAGCAATTTGACTAAAAAAAGAGGCAACAGGAGCTGGAAGGTCTGCACCAGTCCAGGACTGGCATAAGCTTTCCTGGTCAATGAGTTTAGAAATGCCCCTAGGAAAAGCAGTATCTGAAGGGGTTGGAGGTGGGACTTGCCCACATTGATGCCAAAACCAATATTGTGGAGGAGATCTAAGGTGATTTGGGTGTTGGGCAAGAACTGTTGTCTATTTCCACTCTGTATCAGCCAGCTGTCGAGGTAATGGATGATGTGGACACCACTCAGAGGACTCAGTGGAGAGGACATGGTGTAATGGAGTGACCTGCCTACTTTGAAGCTGGGGAACCAGGTTCGAGCCTCGGCATCAGCTCAACATCCTGTGATTCTTGGCAAATCACCTAGGGGGTTATTCTAACTTTGGAGGAGTGTTAATCCGTCCCAAAAGTGACGGTAAAGTGACGGATATACTACCAGCCGTATTACGAGTTCCATAGGATATAATGGACTCGTAATACGGCTGGTGGTAAATCCGTCACTTTTCCGTCACTTTTGGGACGGATTAACACCTCCTCCAAAGTTAGAATAACCCCCTTAATCTCCTAGTGCTACAATTCAGAGCCTTGAGACCCCTCACGGGTGATTTGCTGTACTTTACAAGTCCTGGAGTATATTCATCTGAAGACGAGTGGCTACCACTGCAAGGAATTTAGTAAGGACTCTGGGAGTTGTGGTCATCCCGGAGAGCAGAACTTTGAAGTGAAAGTGCCATTCCTTTTACCACAAACCTGAGGTAGGGACGATGCACGGGGTGGACTGGAATGTGGAAATAGCCATCCGTGAAGTCAAAGGCGGTCATGAAGTTGCCTTGCTGCAGCAGTGGAATGACGTCCTGCAGAGTGATCATGTGAAAATGCTCTGACAGGAGGTACTTGTTGAGGGGCATGAGGTAAAGTATGGGCCTGAAGGACCAGTCTTTCTTGGGGTTGTGAAAGTACAAGAGTACACCCCTTTACAGTGTTGATGTGATGACAGTTGGGGGAGGTATGTTTGGTGGTGGAAGTGAGTTCCAGGCAGTAACCCCGTTCTACAATGAAAAGAACTCATTGTTCTGAGATGATGTTTTGCCACTGTGTGAGGAACCCCCACAGGTGTCCCGCGACAGGTGTGAGGTCAGGGCAAAGGGAGAGGGACTCACTGCTTGGCGTAGGTGGATCCTTTTGCTGCACCAACTCTGTCCCAGCCCTTGGAATTATTCCTCCTATATGTACCATGGAATAACCTTGGGAGGCTTGCTGCTGCTACTTCTGGTATGAGGTGAAAGCCTCTGGGGAGGTGGGGTTGGCGCTGTTGCAAAATTGTCAGGGACAAAAGGAGTCAGAGGGCGATGTGGACTGAAGAGTAACCACTGCCTTAGCTGTGTCCGTGTCCTTCTCCATCTTTTCTAGCATCAGATGAACTTGAAGCCCAAAGATGTGTTCCCTATCAAAGGGCATGTTGATCAGATTTTGCTGGATTTCTGGCTTGAATGCAGAGACAAGGAGACAGTTGTGACAGTGGATGGGAATGCTGAAGTCCTTAACCCTGGCGGTGGTGTCAGTCATATCCACAGCACGCCTGTTGGTTGTGTTGAAGATTATCTGCCACTCTGCTACAAGCTCCTGAGCCCACTGTCTGTACTGATCCAAGAGGGTGTTGATCATCCCACTCGGTCACATTTGAAGAGTAGGCCAACAGAGTTGGGAATGTGCAGGTGATTACAGATTTCATGGCCACCCTTTTCCCCGTTGCGTCAATCTTTTTACTCTTTATTTGGCGCAGGGCATCCCCAGTACCCTGTGCATTTGCCGGTTTACGTCCAATAAGCACAACTAGGGAGTCTGGTAGGAGATGACCTGTAATGGAAGGCAGGTTCAAGGGGGAGAGTTTATATTTTCTACCAACACTCAGCATGACCACACTAACCTTAACCAAGTCTTTAAAGATATCCTGTCCTGTGTGAACTTTAACGTATCCTTAGGTATGGGAAGGTATTATTTAGAAAGTTGGGTATGGGGGAGAGTTCCTACTAGGAAGTCATCCTCCTCTGCCAATGGTGCCGTCCTGTGACTAACCTTATGATAAGAAGTGGTATCATCTGAAAGGGAAGGATTGTCAGGGTACAGCTCCTGGTTGTTGTCACCTGGGGGAACAACTTCAATCATCCTAAGGATCATCCCAGGGCTGGCTCCAGGTCATATGGGTAAATGATTAAGAGTCCATAGAGCGTAGAGGACTCCCCTCCCCGTAGGATGAATGTTTTGAACCCTCCCGGGAAGTTGGTAGAAAAGGCCCATGTATGGAGAAGAAGGAAGAGGTGGTGAGTAAGACGGAGGAGGGACATAAAGTTCAGAGGGCAGCGGACGCCGAGTGGACTGGAGCCCCATCCTGATTCTTCTTCAGCTTGGGAGGTGGAGGAGGCTCCAATGCAAACTGCAAGGAAGAGGCTTCTGAACCCTTGGTGGTGGTTTCCCTGTACTTTTCCCCTTGACAGCGTAAATAAACAACCTCTTATGCCACGTGTCCAGCTCCTCCTGGAGACATTGTAGAATCTGCAGTTCATGATCCTTGGAGTCTGCTATGGATGGTAGACTGGGTGTTGAAAGCTGTTTCAAAGAAGATTGTTGCTTCAGCTTTGTAGAGCCCGTCAGTGCTGGTGTTGAGGGCCCTGAGGAGGGACAGGTCTTGAGCAGTTGGCTTAGTGCTGGGCATGGAGCTGGTGGCAGCTCGGAAACCTTAGGGCAATCCTGGACTTTGCTGGGATGGAGTGGTGGATCAGAAGGCTGTGTCCCGGACTGTGGGCTTAACACCTGACCCACAAAGGGGCAGCTGGTGACCTAATGGTGAGAGATGTGAGGAGCTGTACTCACTATCGACATCTTCTGACGCTGGCCCATGTGGGCTGTAGGTCTGCTGCCTCAGGGTCCAAAGACAAATCTGTGTTCGGGCTGAAGCAGGCCACTTGTTCGGCAACATCCACCTGTCTTTTGATGTGCTCCCTGAAGATGTTGGCAGTTTCTCTGTCTCGCTGCTGTTCCATGGCATGTCGAACAAGCAGACCAACCTAGAGGTTTCAGATGATCTTTTTGGACTGGAAGGCAAGGCTGGTGGAGCAGGAAGCCTATTTGGGCTCTGCCGACAAGCAGAAGTTGCAGACTGAGTGATGATCTGTCCACAAATACTTGGAGTAGCACTTTGAAGAGTAATGAAAGGGCATTTTTTTTCCCATCACGGTGTGTGCATTCTCAAAGCTGAAACCTGATAGAACAGGCCCAAGAGCTGCAAGCTCCTGAACAGGGTGTTCAAATCAAATCAAATCATTAGCATTTATAAAGCGCGCTACTCACCCGTGCGGGTCTCAAGGCGCTAGGGACAAAGGGGGTGGTTATCGCTGCTCGAACAGCCAGGTCTTTAGGAGTCTCCGGAAAGCGGAGTGGTCCTGAGGCTGGTGGGGAGGGAGTTCCAGGTCTTGGCCGCCAGGAAGGAGAAAGATCTCCCACCCGCCGTGGAGCGTCGGATGCGAGGGACGGCGGCGAGAGCGAGGCCAGAGGAGCGGAGGGGGCGGGTGGGGACGTAGAAGCTGAGGCGTCGGTTGAGGTATTCCGGTCCCTTGTCGTGGAGGGCTTTGTGTGCGTGGGTGAGAAGTCGGAAGGTGATCCTTTTGCCGACTGGGAGCCAATGCAGGTGTCTCAGGTGTGCGGAGATGTGGCTGCTGCGGGGTACGTCGAGGATGAGGCGGGCCGAGGCGTTTTGAATGCGTTGTAGGCGATTTTGGAGTTTGGCTGTGGTCCCGGCGTAGAGGGTGTTGCCGTAGTCCAGGCGGCTCGTGACGAGGGCGTGGGTCACGGTTTTTCTGGTGTCGGCGGGGATCCAGCGGAAGATCTTGCGGAGTATGCGGAGGGTGAGGAAGCAGGCGGAGGACACGGCGTTGACTTGCTTGGTCATGGTGAGAAGAGGGTCCAAGATGAAGCCGAGGTTGCGGGCGTGGTCTGCGGGGGTCGGTGCGGTGCCGAGGGCCGTGGGCCACCAGGAGTCGTCCCAGGCGGACGGGGTGTTGCCGAGGATGAGGACTTCCGTTTTTTCAGAGTTTAGCTTTAGGCGGCTGAGCCTCATCCAATCTGCGAAGTCCTTCATACCCTCTTGTAGGTTGGTCTTGGCGCTGGCGGGGTCCTTGGTGAGGGAGAGTATAAGTTGGGTGTCGTCGGCGTAGGAGGTGATGATGATGTCGTGCTCGCGTACGATGTTGGCGAGGGGGCTCATGTAGACATTGAAGAGTGTCGGGCTGAGTGATGAGCCTTGAGGTACGCCGCAGATGATCTCAGTGGGTTCTGAGCAAAACGGAGGGAGGTAGACTCTTTGGGAGCGGTTTGCGAGGAAGGAGGCGATCCAGTCCAGGGCCTGGTCTTGGATCCCGGTGGAGCAGAGGCGGGTGATTAGGGTGCGGTGACAGACGGTGTCAAAGGCAGCCGAGAGGTCGAGAAGAATGAGGGCGACTGTTTCACCGTTGTCCATCAGGGTTCTGATGTCGTCTGTGACTGAGATGAGGGCGGTTTCAGTGCTGTGGTTGGTTCGGAATCCGGTCTGTGAGGGGTCGAGCAGGTTGTTGTCTTCCAGGAAGGTGGTCAGCTGTTTGTTGATGGTCTTCTCTATTACTTTGGCTGGGAAAGGCAGAAGGGAGATGGGGCGGAAGTTTTTCAGGTCGCTCGGGTCAGCCATAGGTTTCTTTAGTAGGGCGTTGACTTCGGCGTGTTTCCAGCATTCGGGGAAGGTAGCAGAAGAAAAAGAAGAGTTGATGACGGTCTGGAGGTGCGGGGCGATGATGTCGTCGGCTTTGTTAAAGATGAAATGCGGGCAGGGGTCCGAAGGGGCGCCGGAGTGGATAGAGTTCATGATGGATTTGGTTTCTTCCGTGCTGATGTGGGTCCAGTTGTTGAGGGTGATGGTCGGGGATGAGGGTTCTGTGGTGTTTGGTTGGGTCTGGTGTCCGAAGCGGTCGTGGAGGTCGCTGATCTTGCGATGGAAGAAAGTGGCGAGGGATTTGCATAGATCCTGTGAGGGCGTGACAGCGTTGGCGCTGGGGTTGGAGAACTCCTTGACGATGCTGAAGAGTTCTCTGCTGTTGTGGCTGTTTTTGTCCAGTCTGTCGGTGAAAAAATTCCTTTTGGCAGCGCGGATCAGGTGGTGGTGTTCGCGGGTAGCGTTCTTGAGGGCGGTCATGTTGTCAGCGGTGCGGTCCTTGCGCCAGGCTTTCTCAAGTGCGCGACAAGTTTTCTTTGATTCTTTGAGGGTGTCAGAGAACCAGAGGAGTTTCTTGGTGTTGTTCTGTCGCTGCGAGTGTTTGAGGGGAGCAAGGTTGTCTGCGCAGTTGGAGATCCAGTTTGTGAGGTTGAGGGCTGCGTCGTTGGGGTCGGTGGTGAGGGTGGGTTGGTTGGCGGCGAGTGCGGAGAAGAGTTGCTCTTCAGGAATCTTGTTCCACTGTCGGTGAGGGATGGGTTGAGTGCGGAGGTGGCGGGTCTCGCGTCGGAATGTGAAGTGGACGCAGCTGTGGTCGGTCCAATGAAGGGCGGAGGCGTGGCTGAAGAAGACGTGTTTGCTGGCGGAGAAGATAGGGTCGAGTGTGTGTCCGGCGATGTGGGTGGCAGTGTTCACCAGTTATTTGAGGCCGAGGTTGGCGAGGTTGTCGAGCAGGGTGGTGGTGTTGGGGTCGTTGTTTTGTTCCAGATGGAAGTTGAGGTCGCCTAGGAGGATGTAGTCCGGTGAGGCGAGGGCGTGCGGGGAGATGAAGTCGGCGATGGCGTCGCTGAAAGGGGCGCGAGGTCCGGGAGGACGGTAGACGAGGGATCCTCTGAGGGTGGTCCTCGGGTCGGTGCGAATCTGAAAATGCAGGTGTTCAGCGGCGAGAGGGGAGTCTTCAGTGGAGGTGGTGACGCTGATGGAGTCTTTGAAGATGATGGCGATACCTCCTCCTACTTGGTTGGTGCGGTCTTTCCTGGAGATCTTGTAGCCTTCGGGGATGGCGGTGGCGATGTCTGGAGCAGAGGAGGCGTTCATGCAGGTCTCCGTGATGAAGGTGACGTCCGGTGCTGTGGAGTCTAGGAGGTCCCAGAGTTCAACGGCGTGTTTGTGAACGGAGCGAGCGTTGACTAGGATGTACTTGAGGTGGTTGATGGCGCGTGGGCTTGTGGTCGTAGTTGTTGCGTGGTGGAAGATGTGTTTGCAGGAGTTGCAGGCGAAGGGTCCATGGGTGCGTTTGGGGTGAGCTTGGAAGCAGGTGTTGGAGCGTCCTGGGTTGAGGGCATGGAGGGTGGCGGATCATCGGGGCTTGGGAGAGCTGGGGACCAGGGGTCGTGGCGCTGGGCGCGGGCCAGGCGCGGACGGGCGCAGACGGGCTTGCCTCTGGCGCGCCTCCGGCACGCCCGCTGCGCGGACGCGCAGCGGCCGCCATATGAGGTAGGAGGGGGGGGAGGGGTCAGCTGGGGGCGAATGGGAGCTGGGGGGGCGGGGGCGTGCAGGAGGTCGCGGCGGGAAAGCGCGAGGGAGGGGGGGACAGGTAGAGTGAGAAGAGTTGGGGGAGGGGGGTTTAAGGGTGGAGGGGGGAGAGTGTTATGAGGTTTAGGAGATTAGGGAGAAAGATAGGTGTAGGGTTGTGAAGATAGGGGAGGGGGGTTGTAGAGGTGGGTGAGGGTGAGAGGTAGAGTGAGGGGATAGGAAGATAGGTAATAGAGGGGGTGGCGGGAGGGGGGGAGAGATAGAGAAATAGGTAGAGAGAAAAGGTAGATAGAGAAATCGATAGATAGGGAAAAAGATAGAGAGATAGGAAGATAGGAGGAGGTGGAGAGTGAGGGAGTTGGATAGTGGGATAGAGAGATGGAGAGATAGGTAGATAGGAGGAGTGAGGGAGGTAGAAAGTGAACGGGTTAGATAGGGGAGATAGAGGGGGGGATGCGAGTGGGGGAGGGGGATGAGGCAGGAGCAGGAGGGCAGGCGCGGGGAGAAGAGGACGGAGGAGGCAGAAGAGCCGAAGGCAGAAGACAAGAAGACAAGAAGACAAGAAGAAAAGAAGAACAGAAGAACAGAAGAAAAGAAGAACAGAAGAACAGAAGAGCAGAAGACCGGAAGGACTGAGGACCGGAAGAGCAGAAGACCGGAAGAACAGAAGAAACACAGAAGAACAGAGAGGAATACAGAAGAACACCGAGGAAGACAGAAGAACAGAGAAGAATACAGAAGAACACCGAGGAAGACAGAAGAACAGAGAGGAAGACAGAAGAACACAGAGGAAGACAGAAGAACAGAGAAGAATACAGAAGAACACAGAGGAAGACAGAAGAACACCGAGGAAGACAGAAGAAGACAGAGGAACACAGAAGAAGACAGAGGAACACAGAAGAAGACAGAGGAACACAGAAGAACACAGAAGAACACGGAGGAAGATACAAAAAACGAAGAAACAGAGTGCAGAAGACCACAGCAGAAGATGAGGAAGAAGAGAAGAGGAGAGAAGACGGGGAGAAGAGGAGAAGAGGAGAACAGAAGAAGAATACAGACGAGGAGAGAGGAGGAAGAACAGAGAAGAAGAAAAGAGGAAAAGAAGCAGGAGCAGGAGAGAGGGTGAGTAGCGCGGGGCAGAACGAGGGGCTGGGAGGTGGGGGGTACTTACTGTGGGGTGGGTCTCAGGAACTCAGGAACCTGGAGGAGCTGCAGCGGCAGGGGGAGCGACCTACCCTCGGGTCAAGGGTCGCTACCACTGTCGCGCAGCGGCCGCCATATGAGGTAGGAGGGGGGGGGAGGGGTCAGCTGGGGGCGAATGGGAGCTGGGGGGGGCGGGGGCGTGCAGGAGGTCGCGGCGGGAAAGCGCGAGGGAGGGGGGGGGACAGGTAGAGTGAGAAGAGCTGGGGGAGGGGGATTTAAGGTTGGAGGGGGGAGAGTGTTAGGAGGTTTAGGAGATTAGGGAGAAAGATAGGTGTAGGGTTGTGAAGATAGGGGAGGGGGGTTGTAGAGGTGGGTGAGGGTGAGAGGTAGAGTGAGGGGATAGGAAGATAGGTAATAGAGGGGGTGGCGGGAGGGGGGGGAGAGATAGAGAAATAGGTAGAGAGAAAAGGTAGATAGAGAAATCGATAGATAGGGAAAAAGATAGAGAGATAGGAAGATAGGAGGAGGTGGAGAGTGAGGGAGTTGGATAGTGGGATAGAGAGATGGAGAGATAGGTAGATAGGAGGAGTGAGGGAGGTAGAAAGTGAACGGGTTAGATAGGGGAGATAGAGGGGGGGATGCGAGTGGGGGAGGGGGATGAGGCAGGAGCAGGAGGGCAGGCGCGGGGAGAAGAGGACAGATGAGGCAGAAGAGCCGAAGGCAGAAGACAAGAAGACAAGAAGAACAGAAGAAAAGAAGAACAGAAGAAAAGAAGAACAGAAGAAAAGAAGAACAGAAGAGCAGAAGACCGGAAGGACTGAAGACCGGAAGAACAGAAGAAACACAGAAGAACACAGAAGAACAGAGAGGAATACAGAAGAAGACCGAGGAAGACAGAAGAACACCGAGGAAGACAGAAGAACAGAGAGGAAGACAGAAGAACAGAGAGGAAGACAGAAGAACAGAGAGGAAGACAGAAGAACACCGAGGAAGACAGAAAAACACCGAGGAAGACAGAAAAACACAGAGGAAGACAGAAGAAGACAGAGGAAGACAGAAGAAGACAGAGGAACACAGAAGAACACAGAAGAACACAGAAGAACACGGAGGGAGATACAAAAAACGAAGAAACATGGTGCAGAATAACACAGCAGAAGATGAGGAAGAAGAGAAGAGGAGAGAAGACGGGGAGAAGAGGAGTACAGAAGAAGAATACAGACGAGGAGCGAGGAGGAAGAACAGAGAAGAAGGAAAGAGGAAAAGAAGCAGGAGTAGGAGAGAGGGTGAGTAGCGCGGGGCAGAACGAGGGACTGGGAGGTGGGGGGTACTTACTGTGGGGTGGGTCTCAGGAACTCAGGAACCTGGAGGAGCTGCAGCGGCAGGGGGAGCGACCTACCCTTGGGTCAAGAACAAAGACCGAGACACAAATCCCATGGAAGCATCATGATGGAGACAATAGAAATCGCAATTCAAACTGATTGTCTCTAGCTAACAGGAGCGGAAGACACAAGAGGCCCCGATGATGCATATCCGACCTCAACAGTGGAAGAAAACAATCTTACAATGGAGCCAAAACCCACGCCGAATACCAGTCTTAGGAGAAGTCACTATACCAGTACTAGATGGCAGGAGTATGCAGAGCATGTGTATGTACAGCTGCACATGCAACTAACAAGTGCAATAAAAAAACAGCCCTGTGCAACAGCTATGACAAATTCTCGGTGCTGCTTAGGGGCATCATTGCCTGCCCCCACAACAGATTATCGTTTTCTTGCCTCCACTGCATGGCCTAAATGACAGCCTTCCCTACCCACCAGGAGTTCTCTTCCATAAGATGGAACTTGCTGTGGAAGGGGGAATAGAGGATGACACTCAGCTAACAGCAGTTCTGAAAGGGTAGTTAGGAAATGTGAGGAAATGCCAGGCTTCCTGCTTTGGTGGGAAATCTGTCTGTAAGGGACTTTGCTAGCCAACATGAAAGGCAAAGTTTCTAAACTCCACTGGCAAATTCAAAAAAGTTAACACGACTACTTCACGCACCATGGATGCCTGTACTCAAATGTACGGAGTAACACACTTGCCTTTATCAAGCACTTGTTAATTCGAGTTCCCATTACCAATGTATGTGATTTTGCTGGCAGCTCACTCTTTCACTTGCTCCCAAACAGACTGCCCGCATCAGGACAAAGAGAGAGAATGGTGGGTTATGCATAGGAAGGGGGTGTAAAACTACAAGAGTCAGTAGAGTAACCTGTACCAATCCATACATCCACAGCCTTTGTTTATTAATACATCTGGGAAGATCTGGAAACAGGACAAGAATGCAAAGTTAACAAGTTACAGTAATCCCACTGAGGTCAACCACATATGCCCCAGAGCATGTTGTGACTCAACTGAAGTTCATTCCTGGGCTCACCAGCTGGTCAACAATGCCAGTGAAATATGTGGGTCTTAACCCTAACGTTTCTCTGAAAAGCCCCAAAGAAAAAGCTCTCTCAACTTAATGAGGAGTCCATGGCTCCTCTGGTGAAAAAACATGGCACACACTATTAACGTTCCAAAAGGAAGCTGTAAAAATCTGTTTCCATTGAGGAGGAAAAATAAAATCATGCACACTACGTCAGGTGGAAAGCTAGAATTATTACGGTAATCTAGTTTATCAAGGGATTTTTTAGCACCCACAGAAGGATAGTTAAAACATAATTTTTTTTTTAAGTTGGATGTATGAACTCCATTTCATTAAAACGTTTGTAAAGTACTCTGGGCTATAAAAAGTGGTATGCTGTAAAAACAGTATTCATCTTCAAATCCCTATAGGCACCAGTCACTACCAGACAGGACCAACCTCAGTCCAATCCAGAACTGGATCATGAATACACAAACCATCAAGTATGATACACAGGGCATTCTGGTGACCTCATGGGCTCAAGGTAAAATAGAATCTCTTGCTTCAGCGGATGGGCTCTTCGTCACCTTGAGGATTATCAAATAGTTTCATGAGAAAGACTTAGATGACCACAGGTCAGCACCTCAAGCAAAATGCTATCAAGTTAAGGTGTGCACCACAAGGGAGCCTCTTTCTTAATGCAGAATCATTCGTATACTGATATGTTCTTCAGTACTAGGCATTCTACTTGCAAGTCTATGTAAAATAATGGAACAAGTGTCATAATGATACATAAGAGCATAGGTCTCCTCCTAGAAGTCTGTGATGAGGAGGCTGTGCTCACTTCCAGGCTCTACACCCAGCCTCCATCATTAAGTTATACCACCAGTCACCTAAAAAAGAGAGAGAGAAGATGTGGCATTCTCCTCTTTAAAAAATATGAGTTACGTTGCTACTGGCTTTCTTCGTAAGGAGTCTTTTTACTTCATTTTTTTAAAAAATAAAGTATCACTTTCAAAGCATTTCTTACAGGTGTCCCCTTCCATGCTTTGCTCTTGATTTCCTTTGCTGAACGTGTTTTGGGGTTTCTGAGCAGGGGCACAAATGTTACTTTGATAGTTGAATTAGTATCCACTTTTATCCTGGCAAGTCTACATAGTTGCAAGGCACATAAGGCAAAAGCAGGTAAATGGTAAGGGAGCACTGCACCCGGTTGGAGGGGCAATGATCGATTCCTGAGCATGAACAAAGAAGAGGAGGATAGAGAAAGGTCTTCACAGTTGGATACCGGTACAGAAAAACCTTGTAGCAGCTCTTTGCAGATCAATGAGATACTTTCATTTATGTAGGTAGATAGACATTTAACAGACTGACACAAACTACACTTTGAAATTTTCTGGAGAAGAGAAAATAAAAAATAAATACATATTTAACCTATACTCCTACTGAAGCGCATGACCTTTAATCCCAGACTCTATTCTTGGCCCTGTAGTCACACACTGAAAATTAAGTTTGTCTAGTGTAATGCTATCTGTATTTAACCATTCATTCCATCTTGACCACTGACTCCATTTTGAGCTTAGCTTCAAATGCCGTCACATTGTTGGCGCAGGTATTTTTCCACACACAGCTTGTTAACATGTTTTCCCTTTTCTCACCAGGAAAGGGAACAAAACATGGGGGATGTAACATTGATAAGAGTGTACAAGGATGAGAATGTTTATGGCAGAGAAGGGTACAGCTCAGTCTTAGAAATACACCTTGGGATTTAGCCAATCTCTTTGTGAGTTTTGTAACAGTGACCCAGTACAGCCAGCGCTTGAATTTCACAAATTACTTGAAGGGAGGGGGGTTACTAAAACCTTCCTCATAAGTTTGTTTAAAGTATAAAAGGTGGTGAAGATTGGCGCTGGAGCGGAAGGAACTCATTTCGGAGGGTGGACACATTGCTCAGAACAATCCCGTTGGGGAAATTCCTTCTGTTTCAGCTGTTCCAGGTTCCACAGCTTGACGTTGGCAGACAAGGATGATGTTGGATATGATCCTCATGGTGATGCATTTTTTTAAAACTCTTAATACCTAGCATTACTGTGTGCATGCATAAATTGATTATTATCCAAATGTTGTAATTATTTTAGTAGCTGTATGTGTGTTGCTGCTTTCAAATTAAGCGCTCATGTTATTATTTTCGTATATTTGTGTTTGAGACCTGGGAAGTGCCTTAATAAATTAATTACTCATTCTGAGTGCAACATTCTTCTCATTCTTTAGCTTTGGTCCCTCCGAGACTGAAGCAAAGCAGGACACATGGTGCGGATGGTAAAATGTCAACTATAATTTGCTGATACTGTAGGTGCTCCATTCTCTTCCACATGCATCCATTCAGTATAGGAGACAATGTCCACCTGACTCAAAGCTCACCACTCTCAGTACTTAACATTACACATCTATGTAATGAACTCTAAGTTACTATTAGGGTCCTCCAGCTTCTGCCTCATTTCCTTGTTACTTGCAGTAACTAGAATGATGGACAGCATTACCACAGCCCTTATTCAGGAGTTTCTAGATACATCTGGAAGTCTACAATCTATGCATTTGGGAGCTGCTTCCAAGATGGTCCGAATAGATCCTAGGCTCCATTCTCAATTACATTAGGATGGTGGTTGCCAACAGAAATGTCCATGTCCTTTCCCTACGGACATGTCTGCTGCTTTAAAATTAAAAAAGAAAACAAAAACAGGCTTAGAGGTATGCTGCGATTTTTGTTCCAATCCACTCTCTCTACCCACAGTCAGGCCATCTCTCCTGACTGTGGAAATCCCAAAGAGAATTTTCTCTTCTCCTTCTTCAAGGTATAATTGAAGAACCCTGCAAAGCTCATCCAGTGCTTGAGTTAACGTTTTTACATGTTCGCCGATGACACCATAAGCTTTTTAATCTTAAAAAGTTACCTGGAGGTCATACTGATCATATGATGGATATTTGGTTCCTGAATGACAGCCAGTCCCTCACATGTTACGGACAAGACAGAGATTATGGTTGTTGGGAGGGACAGTGGCCTCAGATTCTTGGAATTCTTCCCTATTATCATGACAGTCCTCTTAGGCTCCCATCTCAATGTAGCCTTTCGTTCTATCAACATGCATTACACACAACATCCTTTTGTTTTATTTTTCGAGTTGACACTTTCGCCTTTTCTCTTTATATATTTTGAAAACACCTGGTTATTTGTGAAAACTTTTCAAGATGCATTATCGTGAACTCCTCTTTCCTCCCCTGCTGAGGTGTGGTTCAATGTTAGTACACGAGCAGCTTTTGTAATTATAGCACTCCATAAAGCACAGAAAATAACATAACGTGCTCAAAAAGTTTAATCACAAACATGGATCTGGTGTAGTCTTTATTCATGACAGGAGAGGGCAGTGCAGCCCCATTAAAAGACAGATCTGCAGCCGAATCAATTATCAAGTTCAGACAGTAGCGGTGTTTTGAAGGCACCCACATCGCCCGATCAGCGCTGCAGACAGCAGAGGGTAGTTCCAGGTTGCAACCCTACATCAAAACTAACGACATTATCGAGGACACCTGGTATTTTAGTCCTACAAAATGTGGGGTGCCCTGAAAGGGCCCGAAGGGGAAATTAAGGGAGAACAGAAAACATCTTAAAAATAAAAAAGTGTCTGGGGGAAGCCTAACATTGATTTCTTCATAGTCAAACTATGTTAGCAAGCGGAATTCCATAGCTGAATCCAGGGCCATCTGATTCAGCTCGTCAAAAACGTAACTAATATATTTCCATAGGCTATTTTAAACATAAGTTCACAGAACCAGGGGTCACTCACAATTTTGCCTCAAGCATCAACTCCATAACCCCGATCAATATATCCACCCACGCAGGATCACCCAGCCCGTTCCTAAAGGCGCAGGTCCCATTAGAGGAAGGAAGACCTTCATGTACAGTTGTAACTACAAATGAAAACCTCAGCCACAGCTATTGTAGTCAGTGCCAATCATGCTACTCCCCTCATTATCTGATACAGACACCGAAACTAACAAACACTTCTCCAAAAGTTTTTTCACGATACTTATATCATCATATCTGTTGGGCACCCTTCTACCAGAAGCTAGATTCGTAGAGATTTTGGGAGCCTGAGCACTGGTACGGTTCTGGAGTTTTTAATGACTGCAGTCATGGTTATCTTATGTATTTGTTTGGTCACCGACGAACGGTTTGTCAAGTATATTGTTTAGTAATTCCTATTGGTTAATATGACAAATATGTTCTGATGGATACAACTACCTGTGGATTCCTCACCTTATGAATTCGATCCTTGCGCCAGCATCCGACGGAAAGTCTTCTTCCTAGCTGTCTACGTCGACGAGGACGTCATAATGGCACGGCTCCGCGTGACTCCGTCTGACGTCAGCGTGCCAATAAGAGGTCCCCGTCGGCGTACTAACGTCAGTTTTTCCTTTTTCCGTGCATTCAATTTCAACGGTTTTTCTTCCTGGCCCGTTGGTTACTGTAGCGATCTCTTGAAGTTACAATGTCGCCTCCGAAGAAGTCCGGGTTTAAGCCGTGTAGGGAATGCGGGGGGTCGGATGTCAGTGACCGACCCCCATTCGGATTGTATTTGGTGTTGAGCTCTGAGCATGATGTGGAAGGCTGTTCTTCGTGCCAGAGCATGAATCCTAAAGCTCTGAAGGAACGAGAAGCGAAGCTCTTCTTGCCCAAGGCAAAGAAGAAGGAACACAAAAAGGTTTCTTCCCATGCTTCTCCCAAAAAACATAAGAAGCGGCGTCATCATGACTCTCTGCGCCGTCATGACTCTCGGCGCCGTTCGGAGCGGAGCCGATCGAGGAGTCATTCGAGGTCGAGGTCTCGTTCGTCACAGCGCCAGAAGACGTGGGAAATGAGTCCTACGGTCACACCTCAGCCGGAGAGTCCGGGGTTGTCACCGGCGCCTTCAGTCTATGAGGTCACTCAAGGTAGTCCTTGCTTCTCACCGGCGCCGAGGGATCCTGATGTTCCCCAGATGTCTACACAGCAGTACCCAGCGTTCCCGACTCCAGGGACGGATCTGGCCGCATTTTTGAATGCGATGTATGCTGTGTTTCAAGCCATGGCCCCTGCTGGTGCACCGGTGGGTCCCACGGGGCCATTGGCATTCAATTTGGGCTCGCCGGCGTCGTACAGGGCTGCTCCATTCATGCCCTTCTGCCCTTCAGAGCCTGGTGGTCCGGCGCCGGGGGTTTCCCCTGGCAGGAGTCCTTCGCCTGGGACCGCGGATCCATCGGCTTCTCGTCCGACTCCTTCTCCGCGCCATCCGGCGTCATTGGTGGCCTCATCCAGACCGGCTCCATCTCCTTCTGCACATTCGGCGTCGAGGAGGTCATCTGCTGACTTCGGGCCGGCGCCGGCTCCGACGCCGGTTGAATCCGGGAGCCTTCCGGAACCAATTCAAGGTCTGAGATCATCGGCGTCGATGGAGTCCTTGTCGACGCCGGCTCTGGAAACGCATTTAAGATCTCGAAGGAAGGCGTGGAGGCTTCTGGAGGAAGAGGAATACAGAAGGCTTGAGGAAGGTGAGATAGAGCCTTCTGATGATGTCCAAGGACTTGCCACTGCAAGTGGTTTGGATACTTCCCCGGAGTGGGACATTGCTTCTCCGGGGGAGTTTACTGAGGAGGCCTCCTCTTTCCATGCTGTGGTGAGGAAGGCGGCTGACTATCTGGATTTGCCTTTGTCCTCGGCAGAAGTCAAGACTAACCTGCTCACAGAGGTTCTTCATCCTTCTTCCTCCAGTGCTGACCCCTTGTTGCCTTTTAATGAGGCGTTGACTGAGCCTATTATGGACCTGTGGAAAAAAACGGTGACATCTCCTGCGGTGAACAGGGCAGTGGCGAGAAGGCATAGGAGTGCCCCAGGAGATCCATCATTTCTATCTCGTCACCCGACTCCGGAGAGTTTGGTGGTTCAGGCATCAAGTTCTGCAAAATCTGCCCCCGGTACATTCCCTTGTGTTCCAACAGACAGAGAATCCAAGAGGATGGAGCAATCCTCGAAGAAAATTTTCTCTTCTTGCAGCATGGCCCTGAAAGCTACCAATTCCACTTGTGTGCTAGGCAGATACATTCATGCCCTAATGGACTCTGCGAAGGAGATGGCAAAAGATCTGCCACAGGAAGTGCGAAAATCTTTTGGGGCCCTTTTCTTGGATGCGCAAGCGGCTGCACAGCAGATTATTCAATCTGGCCTGGATACTACGGATTCTATAGCTAGGGCCATGGGAACATCGGTGGCTACGAGAAGGCATGCCTGGCTAAGGTCTTAGGGTTTCTCGTCGGATGTACAATCCACTTTAATGGACCTTCCATTTGATGGGGAAAAGCTGTTTGGGGACAAGGCAGATTCTGCCCTTGAACGGTTTAAGGACTGTCGGGCTACAGCTAAGTCCCTGGGTTTGCAGACCCCTTCTGCTACATTGTACAGGCCTTTTCGTAGGTTTCGAGGGTTTGCTAGAGGTTCTGCCTTTCGTAGGTCTCAATCTTATGCCCAACAACCTGCCAACCCGCCCTATCGTGCCTTCAGAGGGCGAGGTAGGGGCAGGGCTAGAGGTCAGTCAATTACAACAGACTTGTGGGTGCTAGGAATTGTGGAAAAGGGCTATGCTCGCCCCTTTTAGGAGTTTCCTCCTCCCTTCCCTCCCCGTCCCTCCTTTTGTTCAGAAGAACATCTTCTGTTGTTGCAACAGGAGGTTGTAGTCATGTTGGCAAAGGGCGCTATAGTGTTGGTACTGTGGCAGGAAAGGGGTCAAAGGGTGTTATTCAAGGTATTTCCTGATTCCCAAAGTGGACGGTCGTCTAAGGCCGATCCTAGACTTGAGGATTTTGAATTTGTTCCTCAAGCAGGAAAAATTCAAAATGCTGACCCTAGCGCAGGTGCTGTTGGCATTGAACGAAGGAGACTGGATGGTCTCTGTCGACTTGCAGGACGCGTACTTTCATGTTCCCATAGTCAAGTCGCACAGGAAGTATCTCCGTTTTGTGGTCGGATCGCAGCATTACCAGTTTGCGGTCCTCCCATTTGGTCTTACTTCAGCACCCCGGGTCTTCACAAAAGGTGATGGCAGTTGTTGCAGCACATCTCAGAAAGAGGGAGGTAGCGGTTTTTCCCTACCTGGACGATTGGTTGATCAAAGCCAAGTCTCCAGAGATTGTGTTGTCTCATCTGCGAATGAGAACGCAGTTGTTGTTCGATCTGGGTTTTTCGGTGAACGTACCCAAGTCTCACCTGGAGCCCTCTCAACGCCTCCTGTTCATAGGGGCAGTATTGGACACGACAAGGTTTCGGGCCTACCCCCCGCCTCAGCGGGTGCGGGACATTCAGGCACTGATTCCTTTGTTTCAAAGAGGAGCAGCAGTTCCAGTCCTCAAAGTCTTACGCCTGCTAGGTCTGTTTGCTTCTTGCATTCTGTTGGTCACTCATGCTCGCTGGCATATGAGGGCTCTTCAGTGGTGTCTCCGCAGACAGTGGTTCCAGCACAAGGGGGATCTCAGGGATTCAATAAAGATCTCCAGGGACGCTGTAGCGGATCTTCATTGGTGGACAGTGGACGGCAACCTTTCCCAAGGGAAACCGTTTTCACTACCACCTCCGGTGGCCACAGTGATATCGGATGCTTCCACTCTAGGGTGGGGAGCTCATCTGGGGGACCTGGAGATCAAGGGTCGTTGGTCTCCAGTGGAACAGATGTTGCATATCAATCTGTTGGAACTGCGGGCTGTACGTTTGGCGCTCAAGACCTTCCTCCCTTCCCTTCGCGGTCAGTCAGTTCAGATCCTGACGGACAACACTACCGCGATGTGGTATATAAACAAGCAAGGAGGAGTGGGGTCGTATCTTCTTTGCCGAGAAGCCCTACGACTCTGGTCCTGGGCTCAGGACCATTGGATTTGCTTGATGGCAAATCATTTGGCTGGAGTGTTGAATCTACTTGCGGACGTTCTCAGTCGTTACTTTTCATTAGATCACGAGTGGCGTCTCCATCCGGATGTAGTCCTCCACATCTTCGAGATGTGGGGTACTCCTCAGGTGGATTTATTTGCCACTCGGGAGAACGCGCATTGCCCGTTATTCGGCAGCCTCCAGTATCCGATGCAAGGGGCGTTGGGGGATGCGTTTCAGATGTCCTGGAACGGCCAGTTGCTTTACGCGTTTCCCCCCATACCCTTGATTCCTCGGGTTTTGAGGAAGGTTCGTCAAGACCGGGCCCAAGTCATATTGGTAGCACCGGACTGGCGAGAAGGGTATGGTATACAGACCTACTTCAACTCTCTCAGTGCTCTCCGCTCCGTCTCCCGCTCAGGGCAGATCTCCTCTCTCAATCGCAGGGGCAGGTTCTACACCCCCACCTCCAGAGCCTGCACCTTCATGCCTGGAGATTGAACGGGGCAACGTGAGTTCTTTTTCTCTCCCACTGGATGTAGTGGATGTTATACTATCGTCCAGGCGACACTCCACTAAGTCTATTTATGCCGGAAGGTGGGCAAAATTTGTGTTGTGGTGTGGAGAGAACCAAAAAGATCCTTTAAAGGCCCATCTTTCAGATGTACTTTTGTTTGTTCTCAGTTTGGCGAAGAAAGGCTGTGCTATAGCTACAGTTAAGGGTTATTTGGCAGCTCTGTCGGCGTTTCTTTGCCTTCCGGATCAGCCATCTTTATTCAAGTCTCCCATTGTACATAGGTTCCTTAAGGGTTTGGTGAATAGCTTTCCTCCTACTCCTTTTCACATGCCTCAGTGGGACTTAAATCTTGTTTTAGCATTTTTAATGGGTTCGCCTTTCGAGCCCATGCATTCATGTCCATTGAGATATTTAGCCTTCAAGACTGTTTTCTTGATCGCGATTACTTCTGCTAGGAGGATTGGTGAGCTTCAGGCGCTCTCCATTAAGCCTCCTTTCATTGTGTTTTTCCCTGATAAAGTGGTTCTAAAAACCAGGGCTGCTTTTCTGCCGAAAGTTGTCACCCCTTTTCATTTAGGGCAGAATATCACTCTTCCTGCTTTTTACCCTCCTCCCCACTCGTCTAATGAAGAAGAAGAGAGACTCCATAGGTTGGATCCTAATCCTATCTCGAAAGAACTAAAGACTTCGTTTGGATGAGCAACTGTTTGTTGGGAATGCTGGTCAACAAAAAGGCAGAGCTGTACAGAAAAGGACACTCTCCAGGTGGGTCATCTTGTGTATAAAGATCTGCTACTCTTTGGCAAAAAAGGTCCCTCCTGAAGGCATCAGGGCCCACTCTACTAGGGCTAAATCCGCGTCCTCGGCTTTGGCGAGTTCCATTGATAGATATGTGTAAAGCGGCAACTTGGGCGTCCCTCCATACTTTCGTGAAACATTACTGTTTAGACTCTGAGATGAGGAGGGACGGTCACTTTGCTCGCTCGGTATTGCAAGATTTCTTGGTGTAATCAGGCGGGCACCCACCACCGAGTGCGGTACTGCTTGGGACTCTATTCATAAGGTGAGGAATCGACAGGTAGTTGTATCCATCAGAAGAACAAGTTATTTACCTTCGGTAACGCTTTTTCTGGTGGATACACTGACTACCTGAGGATTCCTCACTGTCCCTCCCGCCTCCCCGTTGCCTGCCTGGTTACACTCTTATCTTGCAGTATTTAGATTTATATTTATATATATGAAAGCGCATATATATGTATATTTATATGTATATAGTGATATTTCTCTATTTATTTTGTATATTTATGTATCCCAGCTTTCAATAAGAATGGATTATTTAAATGATCAAGGTTTTTGTGTGTGTATATCTTTCTATATTATTTATCAATTTTCATGGTCGGTTTACTCCTATTTGCTTTAAAGGCACGAAAAAAGTGAGGTGAAACTGACGTTAGTACGCCGACGGGGACCTCTTATTGGCACGCTGACGTCAGACGGAGTCAATCGGAGCCGTGCCATTAGGACGTCCTCGTCGACGTAGACAGCTAGGAAGAAGACTTTCCGTCAGATGCTGGCGCAAGGATCGAATTCATAAGGTGAGGAATCCACAGGTAGTCAGTGTATCCACCAGAAAAAGCGTTACCGAAGTTAAGTAACTTGTTCATTTGTACGATCCTGTCAATGAACCTTTATGCTATGTGCATGTGTGAGTGAGTTGAAGAAGTTTATTTCGATTCTGCACGGTGAACAGATGTGCACTGCGTGGCTTGACCTAACTGATTTGCTAATTTTACAACTTTTTTATAGTGAATGTATGTGGGGGTGTGATATGGAAGGAAAATGCTACTTTACCCTGTAAGCTTCTGTTCGTGGCATGTAGTGCTGTAGATTCAAATGCTGTAAATAGGTTGGCCGCCTAGTGTTGGACTCACACATGTACAACTTGTTTTTCTTGAAAGGAAGGTTTTTCGAGTCATGGGACCTAGTGATTCCACATATTAGTGGTATTGCGCATGGGCATAGCATCATTGTTAGATTGGTTATCCCCACACATAGGGCAAGACTGGGAATGGAGCACAGAGAACACAAAAATATGACCATGCAAAGTAAAGAAATAAAGATGAAGTAAAAAAAACAGATATGTGCAACCTCAAGCGACCGGGAAGGAGGGTGGGAGTTTTTGAATATACAGCACTACATGCCAATGTAGATGCTTAAAGGTAAGAAACATTTCCTGTTTGTGACATTTGTAGCTGTAGATACACATGCTATGCATAGACTGTAAAGCGGTCCTCCCAAAAGCAGTGGCTTAGCCTGAGGACTTTGCAGAAGACTTGAAAAGTATGCACAAGACAGCCTGGCCAACTCTAGCTTGTTGTCTGGCCAGGATATCCACACAGTAGTACTTGGTAAAGGTATGAGGGATAGACCAGGTAGCCGCTTTACAGATGTCAGCTAATGGTATATTACCTAGGAAAGCCATAGAAGCCTCTCTCTTACAAATGGAATGAGGTTTGGGAGGGGCGGGCAGTGTTGTTTTGGCACAACAAGTCTGATGCATTTGACCATCCATCATGCAACTCCTACCTTGGAAAGAGCACGTCCGTTGTGAGGCTTGGATTAAGAAACAGATAACTAATGTGTCTTATGGAAGGACATTGTCCTGTTGATATAGTGCATAAGTACTCTCTTGACAACAAGAGTGTGCAGAGAATCTTCAGCTACACTGGGTGTGGAAAGAAGAAGGGCAGTTTAACTGTCTGACCGAGTTGGAAACTGGAGGCTACCTCAGGGAGGAATTCTGGATTGGTTCTGAGAACCACTCTATCTTGATGTAGTTGAAAAATGGCTCTTCCAAGGTCAGAGCATGTATTTCACTGACTCTCCTGAGAGAGGTGATGGCTACAAGGGAGGTCACCTTCCAAGAGAACTGAATGGGGCAAAATGAAGTGGTTCAAAAGGGGGGCCCATTAGTATTGTGAGAACTATGTAATGGTTCCAAACAGAAGCAGGGGGCATCTGTGGTGGAGTAATCCTTTTTAGGCATTCCATGAACGTCATAATGACTGGAGTTCTGAATAGTGAAATCTGTTGCCTATTCTTCACATAGGCAGCTAGAGCAGCCAGATGTAAACAAATAGATGTGTTTGGAAGTCCTGACTTTTGAGGGTGAGGGAAGTAGCATACAGTATGTTGCACTGATGCTGTGAGTGGACTGAAGTGTTTTAGAAGACCATAGTAAATGAAACATTTTCAGTTGCATAATAGGCCCTAGTAGCAGGCTGCTGTGCCTCTTAGAACAGACATACACTCTTCTGGTAGAATAAGGTAACCAAATTCTAAGACATGTGGAGCCAGATAGCAAGACTGAGCTGCTGAAGGTTGGGGTGTCTGAGAGTGTCATGGTTTTGTGAGAAGATTGGGCCTTTTGGGGAGCTTCTTGTAACCAGCCACAATGTGTGGGGGGGACAGTAAGAGAGGCTCTATACTTCCTATCCACCCCAGACATAATTACTTGTAGTGGATCCTATTTAGTTTTAATGGTAATCAGGATTTTAGCTTAGCCTTTTGGCTTGCAGGTCTGGGCCCACGTCACCTAGTGACTTTTAACCTACTTAGCTTGCTCTGTTTTAGCACATTTATTTAATTATTTCTTTCAAAATGGCTATGTTTATAGTTAGGAAGATGTTTTAGTTTCACGTTATCAGTGCTACTCTGTAAAGGCGTCACTATCAGCTTCAAAGATAAGTGATATACGATTGTATTCACATCATGCACTTTCCCACTTAAGTGTGACAGTAACATAATGTACCTTTTCAGGGAATTGTTTATATAATTGCAGCCCCAAGCATAACTTCTTATCTATTGTTTAGAAACATACCTAAAAGATCTGCATAAATACATCTCACACAGACAAGATCATCGGAGGGATCCCTACCAGATGCCATCATGCTACAAGTTGTTACAAGTTGCCTTCATGCAGACCCAGCCTTCGTGTCACCACGGAGTCTGATCTAGAGACCTCATGCCAAGGTAACAAGGGTTGGGGGCTCTTCTCATGGACATGGTACTGGCAGATTAGGTTTATAACACCTTTATAGTTAGAGATTAGAGTCATAATGTTAGGGTATTAGGGTCTATTTCACACCTATTTCATGTTATTGCAAGATGGTGGGGGTCTTCGTATTCATGACTCTCGCCTGCACAATTCTGTTTCTTGCATTTTTCATTTTCATAATCATTGCAGCCCATGCAATTTACGGTAGACTGCAGTCTTGTTAATAAAACCTATTGGCAACTTTACTGCATCTCATTCATTATCTGTGTGTGACTCAGACTTGTTGCTCATGTGTGAAAAGGGTAATCTCCGTTTAACCACAACTCCACCGAGATGTCGCACTCTTGAGTCCATGCGTAAGTAAAGGGAGCCACAAATCACCTTTTACTGTTTGGGTTTTTGGTGAGGTACTGCTTGTGAGCCGGGAGGGCTGGGCCAACAGTTGCAACTTGTTGTAGGATTGGCCTAGTCACCTACAAACAAAAGTGCTGTCATCCCTAAACCAGCAGTCTGGCCTAGAGCAAGAGTCCAACTACAAAAAACTCTCACCTTAACTGGCTCCTTGAAAATTTCCGAGGGAGGTTTCTGGACCCCTCTGAGAAAAGGAGGTATTGTAGGGAGCATTGGGTAGAGGAGAGAGTGTCCAAATGAAACCATCTCCTTCTTACTGCGCATGGAGTTCAACACAATGGAACATGGCAGGCATGTGTAGAACCTCATGATATGCAGTGACATTATCAGGAGGAGAACACTTAGCAGGGTACAGGACTGGCAGTGTCTGCAGAAGTGTGAATATCACAACCGCCCTAAGGGTCAGGGCTCTGCAGGTCTTAAGTCTGGTCATATGGGTCATAAGGGAGCCTAAGACTGTTCCCGCCCCAGAGTGTGAGGAACCCTGAGTGTTGTGGCGTCTCTTAAGGCAACACAGCAGGTGCAGGGGGAGGAGGAGGAGAAGAAGAGGCAGGAGGAGGAGAATGTGGGAGGGAAGAAGAAGAACCAGCAAGAGGCAGGGAAGAGGTGACTCTGTCATGCGTCTTGGGCCTTTTGGAAGCCAGAAGGACTTGTGGGTTGGTGGGCTCCTCAAAAGTGAACTTCCTTTAATGAGTAGCAGAGACTTATAGAACTTGTGGAGGCTTCACCAGGATCTGACCAGTGTCTGGCTGGATATAGATGCAATGGTTCCAAGCATCTATGTGTTCCTGCAGGCATTTGAGGATTGGCTGGCCAATGTCTTCGGAAGTTGCAGAAGAGGCAGCATTGGACAATGGTCTCAACAGGACTGATGGTGGTCGTCCACTGAAAGGCGTTAAACTATTTCAGTGCCAAATGCTTTGAGTCAGTGGATCTCGGTGACTAGTCTTTCAATGCAATCTGCCTCAGCTTTTTAATCTTCAGCTCCACCCCTTTTGAGGATGGGCATGGGCACGCCTTTGAATCGGAAACCGAAGCGTCAGACTCTGAAGGACTTTGGGGCAGAGTGTGGAAAAGGTGTCCGGTCAATCTCGGAATTGCTGTGTCGGCCATGGCACGAAGGCACCAGTGCACAGGAGGCCTCATGGACGCAGAGGAATTAAGTCGGGTGCCTCTAAGTGGTGAGTATAGGAATGAAAATGTCACTTACCCAGTGTACATCTGTTCGTGGCATCAGTCGCTGAGATTCACATGGTATGCATGAGCTTGCCATCTGGTGTTGGGTCGGAGTGTTACAAGTTGTTTTTCTTCGAAGAAGTGTTTTCGAGTCACGGGACCGAGTGACTCCTCCTTCTGTGCTCATTGCGCATGGGCGTCGACTCCATCTTCGATTGTTTTCCCCGCAGAGGGTGAGGTAGGAGTTGTACTATAGTAATAGTGCCCGCGCAATGAAAAATGTAAGTATGTACCTATTAAAGGATTAAATAATATATATACAAATGTACAAAATTGAAGGTAACTTCTGAACTGCTACAGGCTTCCGGGGAGGTGGGTGGGTCCATGTGAATCTCAGCGACTGATGCCACGAACAGATGTACACTGGGTAAGTGACATTTTCAGTTCGATGGCATCTGTCGCTGTAGATACACATGGTATGCATAGACTAGTAAGCAGTTAGTTCCCCATAAGCGGTGGTTTAGCCTGTAGGAGTAGAAGTTGTCTGAAATAGAGTTCTTAATACAGCTTGACCTACTGTAGCTTGTTGTGCGGATAGCACATCTATACAGTAGTGTTTGGTGAATGTGTGAGGCGTAGACCAAGTGGCTGCCTTACATATTTCCTGCATTGGGATGTTTCCTAAAAAGGCCATTGAAGCACCTTTTTTTCTTGTTGAATGTGCCCTGGGAGTAATGGGCAGTTGTCTTTTTGCTTTAAGGTAGCAGATTTGGATGCATTTAACTATCCATCTGGCTATACCTTGTTTTGATATTGGGTTACCTGCATGAGGTTTTTGGAATGCAATAAATAGCTGTTTAGTTTTTCTGATGTTCTTTGTTCTGTCAATGTAGTACATTAATGCTCTTTTGACATCTAATGTATGTAGTGCTCTTTCAGCCACAGAATCTGGCTGTGGGAAAAAAACTGGTAGTTCTACCGTTTGATTTAGATGGAATGGTGAAATAACTTTTGGTAAAAATTTTGGATTAGGTCGTAGGACGACCTTATTTTTATGTATTTGTATAAAAGGCTCTTGTGTTGTGAACGCTTGAATTTCACTTACTCTTCTTAGAGATGTAATGGCGATGAGAAAGGCAACTTTCCAGGTTAGGAATTGTATTCCGCAAGAGTGCATGGGTTCGAAAGGTGGGCCCATGAGTCTTGTTAGAACCACGTTTAGGTTCCATGAAGGAACAGGTGGTGTTCTTGGTGGTATAATTCTTTTAAGCCCTTCTATGAATGCTTTGATAACTGGTATCCTATACAAGGAAGTTGAATAGGTAGTTTGCAGGTATGCAGATATTGCTGCAAGGTGTATTTTAATAGAAGAGAAGGCTAGCTTTGCTTTTTGTAAATGGAGCAAGTAATTTACTATATGTTTTGGAGTTGCGTCTAGTGGTTGTATCTGATTATGATGGCAGTACCAAACAAATCTTTTCCACTTACTTGCATAGCAGTGTCTAGTGGATGGCCTTCTGGCCTGCTTTATGACTTCCATACACTCTTGGCTAAGTTGTAAGTGTCCGAATTCTAGGATTTCAGGAGCCAGATTGCTACATTCAGCGATGCTGGGTCCG
Source organism: Pleurodeles waltl (assembly GCF_031143425.1). NCBI lineage: Eukaryota > Metazoa > Chordata > Amphibia > Caudata > Salamandridae > Pleurodeles > Pleurodeles waltl. The sequence continues at coordinate 585,561,792 of NC_090450.1, forward strand.
GGTGTCTGATCTGTTGGTTGTGTTGCGTTAACAGATCTGGTTTGTTGGGCAGTTTGATGTGTGGTACTACAGACAGATCTAGCAGTGTTGTGTACCAGGGTTGTCTTGCCCACGTTGGTGCTATTAAAATGAGTTTGAGTTTGTTTTGACTCAATTTGTTTACTAGGTAAGGAAGGAGAGGGAGAGGAGGAAAAGCGTAAGCAAATATTCCTGACCAGTTCATCCATAGGGCATTGCCTTGGGATTGCTTGTGTGGGTATCTGGACGCGAAGTTTTGGCATTTTGCGTTCTCTTTTGTTGCAAATAAGTCTATTTGTGGTGTTCCCCAGAGTGTGAAGTAGGTGTTCAGAATCTGTGGGTGGATTTCCCATTCGTGGACTTGCTGGTGATCTCGAGAGAGATTGTCTGCCAGCTGATTCTGGATCCCCGGAATAAACTGTGCTATTAGACCAATTTGATGGTGGATTGCCCACTTCCATATTTTTTGAGCTAACAAGCTTAACTGCGTTGAATGTGTTCCTCCTTGTTTGTTTAGATAATACCTCGTTGTCATGTTGTCTGTTTTGACAAGGATGTATTTGTGGGTTATGATTGGTTGGAAAGCTTTTAGTGCTTGAAAAACTGCTAATAATTCTAGATGATTTATATGCAGTTTTGTTTGATGTATGTTCCATTGTCCTCTTATGTTGTGTTGATTGAGATGTGCTCCCCACCCTGTCATGGAAGCATCTGTTGTTATTACGTACTGTGGCACTGGGTCTTGGAAAGGCCGCCCTATGTTTAAATTTATACTGTTCCACCATAGAAGCGAGAGGTAAGTTTGGCGGTCTAGCAACACCAGATCTAGAAGGTGACCCTGTGCTTGAGACCACTGTGAGGCTAGGCACTGTTGTAAGGGCCTCATGTGCAGTCTTGCGTTTGGGACAATGGCTATGCATGAGGACATCATGCCTAGGAGCTGTAGTATTGTTCTTGCTTGTATTGTTTGGTTTGGAGACATGTGTTGAATGACTCTGTTGAAATTGTGGATCCTTTGTGGAGTTGGCGTTGCTACTCCTTTTGTCGTGTCTATTATGGCTCCTAGATATTGCTGTACTTTGCTTGGCAGAATGTTTGATTTTGCAAAGTTGACGGTGAACCCTAGTTTGTAGAGGGTTTGTATGACTTGATTTGTGTGGTTTGAGCATTGTGTGAGCGAACTGGTTTTGATTAGCCAGTCGTCTAGATACGGGAACACATGTATTTGCTGCCTTCTGATGTGTGCAGCGACTACTGCTAGGCATTTTGTGAATACTCTTGGAGCGGTTGTTAAACCAAAAGGCAATACTTTGAATTGGTAATGTATTCCTTTGAATACAAACCTTAGATATTTCCTGTGTGATTGATGTATTGGTATATGGAAATATGCGTCCTTGAGGTCTAGGGTTGTCATGTAGTTGTGTTTTTTGAGCAATTGTAACACTTCTTGTAGTGTGACCATGTGAAAGTGGTCTGATTTGATGAATGTGTTTACTACTCTGAGGTCTAGAATTGGTCTCAGTGTTTCGTCCTTTTTTGGTATCAAGAAGTACAGTGAATAAACTCCTGTGTTTATTTGTGTGCTTGGTACTAATTCTATTGCATTTTTTTGCAGTAGTGCTTGAACTTCTATCTCTAGAAGCTGTGAATGGTATTTTGATAAATTTTGTGATTTTGGTGGTATGTCTGGGGGGAATTGCAGGAATTCTATGCAATAACCATGTTGTATAATTGCTAGGACCCATGTGTCTGTAGTTATTTTGTCCCATGCTTCGTAATATTGACGTATCCTCCCCCCCACTGGTGTTGTGTGGGAGGGGTGAGTGACGTGTGAGTCACTGCTTGTTGGTAGTGGTTTTGGGGCTTTGAAATCTTCCTCTATTCCTAGGGAATTGCCCCCCTCTATACTGGCCCCGAAAACCTCCCCTGTACTGTCCCTGGTAGGTGGGCGGTGCGGACTGTGAGGTGCTAGCTTGTGTGGCCTGACCCCGAAACCCTCCTCTAAAAGGTGTTTTGCGGAAGGTGTTATAAGATCCTCTGCTCTGCGGGGAGTAGAGTGCGCCCATGGCCTTGGCAGTGTCAGTGTCCTTCTTGAGCTTTTCTATGGCTGTGTCGACCTCCGGACCGAACAGAAGTTTTTCGTTGACTGGCATGTTAAGCACTGCCTGCTGAATTTCTGGCTTGAATCCAGACGTTCTGAGCCATGCGTGCCTACGGATGGTAACCGACGTATTAATGGTCCTTGCGGCTGTGTCTGCTGCATCCATGGAGGAGCGTATTTGATTGTTGGAAATGTTTTGACCCTCCTCAACAACCTGTTTTGCTCTTTTTTGCAGATCTTTTGGGAGATGTTCAATGAGATGCTGAATCTCATCCCAGTGGGCTCTGTCGTATCGCGCTAGCAGCGCTTGTGAATTTGCGATGCGCCACTGGTTTGCTGCTTGGACAGCAACCCTCTTCCCGGCTGCATCGAACTTCCTGCTTTCTTTATCTGGGGGAGGTGCATCCCCAGAAGTGTGTGAATTTGCCCGTTTTCTGGCAGCCCCTACCACCACAGAATCTGGTGGCAGCTGAGAGGTGATGAATACAGGGTCCGTAGGAGGCGCCTTATACTTTTTGTCCACCCTAGGCGTCACTGCCCTACTTTTAACTGGCTCCTTGAAAATGTCCTTTGCATGGCGTAGCATGCCTGGGAGCATCGGCAGGCTTTGGTAGGAGCTGTGGGTTGAAGAGAGGGTGTTAAATAAAAAATCATCCTCTACTTGTTCCGAGTGTAGTTCCACATTATGGAATAGTGCTGCTCTAGCCACCACTTGTGAGTAGGCTGTGCTGTCTTCCGGTGGTGATGGCCTAGTTGGGTATGTGTCTGGGCTGTTATCAGACACTGGTGCGTCGTACAAGTCCCACGCATCCTGATCTTGGTCATCGTGGCTCATGGCGGTGTGAGCTGGCGAATGGGACGGGGTGTAAGTTGGCGAAGCCGGAGTTACAGGTGGAGGCGAGGGAGGAGGTGTTACCTTTTGTGCTGTTTGTTGCTGAGGAGTAAACTGAAGCGTTCTCTTTCGTTTGACAGGTGGAAGGGTACTGATCTTCCCAGTCCCCTGCTGAATAAAGATACGCTTTTGCATGTGATCCACGTCAGTGGATTGCAGTTCTTGTTCAAATCTATGTTTCTTCATTTGTGAAGACATAGAATGCTCTTCAGTATAGGAGCCTGAAACAGGGTCTGATGTCGCTTTTTTCGGCTCCGAAAACCCTGTTGATTGTTTTTTCGGCTCCGAGGTAACCTTCCTCTTTTTCTGTGCCGAAAATTCTTGGCCTCTATGGTCTTCGGCGCCACTGTCTCGGCGTAGATCCGTGTCGACACCGAACTCTCGGTGTCGATGCTTCTGTTTAGCACTCTCTCGGCCCCGAGGAGGCTGCGTGCCGGTGTCTCGACCGAAGTCGGACGATCTCGACACTGAATGGGCCTTTTTCGGTGCCGATTGTTGGTCACCGAGAATTTGGGTGGAGCCATGGCCGGTTGGCAGTGGCGTCCCCTGGGCCTTCTTTCCTTTTTTAAGTTCTGATCTCGACGTCTTACTCACAGTTTTTGTAGAGTCTAGCTCGTCGGAGTCTGAATCCTGGATGGAAAAGGATTGCTCCTGTTCCTCTTCTGTCTCGAACTGTCGACGCTCCTTTGGCGTGGACGCCATCTGCAGTCTTCTCGCTCGACGGTCGCGCAGAGTTTTTAGGGACCGGAACGCCCGACAGGCCTCACAGGATTCTTCGCTGTGCTCGGGTGACAGGCACAGGTTACAGACCGAGTGTAGGTCCGTATAAGGATATTTGTTGTGGCATTCGGGGCAGAATCGAAACGGGGTCCGTTCCATCGGCGTTGTTCTCCACGCGGTCGGGCCGACTAGGCCCCGACGGGGTGCCGAAATCTACCCCGAAGGGCACCGAAGCGCTTCGATGTTCAACGCGTCGTCGTATGTGTCTATCTCGAACCGGATCGCAACGATACCGTCGAAAATCTTCCGTTTTCAGCTATCTTTCCGTTCCGAAACTCGGAGCGACAGGAACACGTCCGAACCCGATGGCGGAAAGAAAACAATCGAAGATGGAGTCGACGCCCATGCGCAATGAGCACAGAAGGAGGAGTCACTCGGTCCCGTGACTCGAAAACACTTCTTCGAAGAAAAACAACTTGTAACACTCCGACCCAACACCAGATGGCGAGCTCATGCATACCATGTGTATCTACAGCGACAGATGCCATCGAACACCTCATTACTCACTAGTTGCTGCTAGTCCAGTGGAGGCTTTTGGGACTCAACGTCCACTTTGGACTCAATGCTTTCTGTCGAGAAGTCTGGCTCTAATTCAATGCCTCGAGCATCCATTTCATTATCCAACTCCTCATGTTCTCCATACATGTCCAAAGGGTCGTCCACCTCTCATCTATTTGCCATGGTGGCCGAGGTGAGGCGATGAGCGCATCGGTTCTGAAGAGTTTTTTTGTTATGGAACACAAGGCATGCTGAAAAGGAGTCCTCTACATGGGCAGGAGACAAAAAGATTGCATACTTTGTGGAGGTCTGATCTCAGGTACTTGGTGTGGGAAGTAGAGCAGTATTGAAATGGAGTCCTTTTCCATTACAAAGATATTCTCAACCAGAACAGTGGGGGGGTCGAGAGGTATGTAACCGACACAGTAGAATAAAATGCAACGGCTGTAAACAGACGAGAGGCAGGATTGTTTTATAGAAATAGACGAGGGGATGAATCGGAGGTCCTGGCGAGAATACCACACAGTGCCAAATTGAAGCTCACAATGACACTTCTGAAACAGACAGCAGAGAAAAAACAATCTAACAATGGAACCCATGTCCATGTGCAATACCACTAATAGCTGAAATCCCTAGGTTCTATTGTAGGAAAGTACCATCTTGCCTGGCATGTTACCCCCATTTTTCACTGTATATATGTTGTTTTAGTTGTATGTGTCACTGGGACCCTGGTAACCCAGGGCCCCAGTGCTCATAAGTGTGCCTGAATGTGTTACCTGTGTAGTGACTAACTGTCTCACTGAGGCTCTGCTAATCAGAACCTCAGTGGTTATGCTCTCTCATTTCTTTCCAAATTGTCACTGACAGGCTAGTGACCATTTTTACCAATTTACATTGGCTTACTGGAACACCCTTATAATTCCCTAGTATATGGTACTGAGGTACCCAGGGTATTGGGGTTCCAGGAGATCCCTATGGGCTGCAGCATTTCTTTTGCCACCCATAGGGAGCTCTGACAATTCTTACACAGGCCTGCCACTGCAGCCTGAGTGAAATAACGTCCACGTTATTTCACAGCCATTTTACACTGCACTTAAGTAACTTATAAGTTACCTATATGTCTAACCTTTACCTGGTAAAGGTTAGGTGCAAAGTTACTTAGTGTGAGGGCACCCTGGCACTAGCCAAGGTGCCCCCACATTGTTCAGAGCCAATTCACTGAACTTTGTGAGTACGGGGACACCATTACACGCGTGCACTACATATAGGTCACTACCTATATGTAGCTTCACCATGGTAACTCCGAATATGGCCATGTAACATGTCTATGATCATGGAATTGCCCCCTCTATGCCATCCTGGCATTGTTGGTACAATTCCATGATCCCAGTGGTCTGTAGCACAGACCCTGGTACTGCCAGACTGCCCTTCCTGGGGTTTCACTGCAGCTGCTGCTGCTGCCAACCCCTCAGACAGGCAGCTGCCCTACTGGGGTCCAGCCAGGCCTGGCCCAGGATGGCAGAACAAAGAACTTCCTCTGAGAGAGGGTGTGACACCCTCTCCCTTTGGAAAATGGTGTGAAGGCAGGGGAGGAGTAGCCTCCCCCAGCCTCTGGAAATGCTTTGTTGGGCACAGATGTGCCCAATTCTGCATAAGCCAGTCTACACCGGTTCAGGGACCCCTTAGCCCCTGCTCTGGCGCGAAACTGGACAAAGGAAAGGGGAGTGACCACTCCCCTGACCTGCACCTCCCCTGGGAGGTGTCCAGAGCTCCTCCAGTGTGCTCCAGACCTCTGCCATCTTGGAAACAGAGGTGCTGCTGGCACACTGGACTGCTCTGAGTGGCCAGTGCCACCAGGTGACGTCAGAGACTCCTGCTGATAGGCTCCTTCAGGTGTTAGTAGCCTTTCCTCTCTCCTAGGTAGCCAAACCCTCTTTTCTGGCTATTTAGGGTCTCTGGGGAAACTTTAGATAACGAATGCACGAGCTCAGCTGAGTTCCTCTGCATCTCCCTCTTCACCTTCTGATAAGGAAACGACCGCTGACCGCGCTGGAAGCCTGCAAACCTGCAACATAGTAGCAAAGACGACTACTGCAACTCTGTAACGCTGATCCTGCCGCCTTCTCGACTGTTTTCCTGCTTGTGCATGCTGTGGGGGTAGCCTGCCTCCTCTCTGCACCAGAAGCTCCGAAGAAATCTCCCGTGGGTCGACGGAATCTTCCCCCTGCAACCGCAGGCACCAAAAAGCTGCATTACCGGTCCCTTGGGTCTCCTCTCAGCACGACGAGCGAGGTCCCTCGAATCCAGCGACGCTGTCCAAGTGACCCCCACAGTCCAGTGACTCTTCAGCCCAAGTTTGGTGGAGGTAAGTCCTTGCCTCACCTCGCTGGGCTGCATTGCTGGGAACCGCGACTTTGCAGCTACTCCGGCCCTTGTGCACTTCCGGCGGAAATCCTTCGTGCACAGCCAAGCCTGGGTCCACAGCACTCTAACCTGCATTGCACGACTTTCTAAGTTGGTCTCTGGCGACGTGGGACTCCTTTGTGCAACTTCGGCGAGCACCGTTTCACGCATCCTCGTAGTGCCTGTTTCTGGCACTTCTCCGGGTGCTACCTGCTTCAGTGAGGGCTCTTTGTCTTGCTCGACGTCCCCTCTCTCTGCCGGTCCAATTTGCGACCTCCTGGTCCCTCCTGGGCCCCAGCAGCGTCCAAAAACGCCAAACGCACGATTTGCGTGTAGCAAGGCTTGTTGGCGTCCTTCCGGCGGGAAAACACTTCTGCACGACTCTCCAAGGCGAGAGGGATCCGTCCACCAAAGGGGAAGTCTCTAGCCCTTTTCGTTCCTGCAGAAACCTCAGCTTCTTCTGTCCAGTCGAAGCTTCTTTGCACCCGCAGCTGGCATTTCCTGGGCATCTGCCATCTCCGACTTGCTTGTGACTTTTGGACTTGGTCCCCTTGTTCCACAGGTACCCTAGATTGGAAATCCACAGTTGTTGCATTGCTGGTTTGTGTCTTTCCTGCATTATTCCTCTAACACAACTCTTTTGTCCTTAGGGGAACTTTAGTGCACTTTGCACTCACTTTTCAGGGTCTTGGGGAGGGTTATTTTGCTAACTCTCACTATTTTCTAATAGTCCCAGCGACCCTCTACAAGGTCACATAGGTTTGGGGTCCATTCGTGGTTCGCATTCCACTTCTGGAGTATATGGTTTGTGTTGCCCCTATCCCTATGTTTCCCCATTGCATCCTATTGTAACTATACATTGTTTGCACTGTTTTCTAAGACTATACTGCATATTTTTGCTATTGTGTATATATATCTTGTGTATATTTCCTATCCTCTCACTGAGGGTACACTCTAAGATACTTTGGCATATTGTCATAAAAATAAAGTACCTTTATTTTTAGTATAACTGTGTATTGTGTTTTCTTATGATATTGTGCATATGACACTAAGTGGTACTGTAGTAGCTTCACACGTCTCCTAGTTCAGCCTGAGCTGCTTTGCTAAGCTACCATTATCTATCAGCCTAAGCTGCTAGACACCCTATACACTAATAAGGGATAACTGGGCCTGGTACAAGGTGCAAGTACCCCTTGGTATTCACTACAAGCCAGTCCAGCCTCCTACATCTATGACTTGAAAAGATGTCTTTCAAAGAAACCCTCAGTTCTGACAGCCCCATCAAATAGTGTGTTTGACCAATATCTGTTGACAGACTATGGGATAACTACATAAGCATCTAATGACACAGCAGTAAAGTAATGTTAAAAAGCACAGAAGATATAGATAAATAATACATATGACTAACCATCAACATGCAAGTGAACAGGTGAGAACCATTCTATCACCACACACACATAAGTATGTTCCACTGTCCATCAAATACACAGAGGGGAAAAAATGCTCTTCAGCCCAGAAGGGTACCAATAGATCCAAGTGCCACTTATTATAAAAATAAATACATACCGCTGTTGCCACAATCCGCACAAGATATCAGCTCCTCGGGCCTCTTTTCCCTGTTGTGTTCTTTCGTCCCAAGACAAAAACTGCAGATAGGAATTGGTTCAGCTACAGGCTGTCAATAAAAAGACAACAAGGATTTTAGAAAGTTTAGTGCTCAGAATCATGGTTGTACAGAGTAAATAAAGATGAATCATCTTGTGCTTAGACTTTGTAACTGTTAAATCATATTTTAAACCATGTTCACGCATACTGCTTCAAGATCTTTCCTTTCACTGCCATGAATACACTGCTGGATCAAAAGTTATGGTGCACTAAGGGCAGTGTCCTAGACATCTGTGGTTTATTTACCACACGATTTAGACTTGAAGTTTAGCCCAGTAATAGAGGTCCCCCTACCTCCATCAGTAACTGGATTTAGTGCCTGCATGATGTCTGTTATTGCATTGTCAAACGGATGGGATGCACCTATAGTCCTGAGACAAGGAACACTCAACCCTGTTCTGCACTTTTACAAGTATTAATACCTCTTTTTAGAACACATGTCGAGCAGCCAGTTCACCATGAAGGTCACTGTACATGTACCAGAAATGCTCAGGACCGCAGCTCTAGCCCCTCCTTGTCACTGGCAAACTATGAACAATTTGACTTCTGTTTGATCTCTGTGGTCACTCTATACAGTGTAAGTTCACTAAGACAATCCAAGAGAAGTGAATAAGGCATTAATTAAACTGCAGTGACAAGAACGTTTACAGATACTGCACTTGGCTGTGAGCATAAACAGGTATGTAGAAGACGCCCGGGACATCTTGTTTGGGGTCAAGGGCAGCAAGTTTTTATGTTTACTTTGTCCTTGGGACAAGTAGGCCCAACCCTCTGGAGCACAAACCCTTTGGCTGCCTGTTTACAGAGAGTGGAACTCTCTGCAGTTGAGGTAATGTGTTTCCAAAAGATAATACTGTTGGAACTTGTATTTATGGTTCATTATTTGAAAGCCTTCATTATTAGGGTGAGTGCTGTAAATAAATGTTTTAAGGTCACACTTCACTACTGACGTTGGTTCCAGTACAAAAAAAAAAACGTGTATACACATGTTTGAAAAGTTTAGGCTATGAGGCCAAGTATAATGCTCCCAGAATGCTCTCTGATTAGATGCAAATGAAGTGTAATTTAGTCAAATGTTTTGATGCATGCTAGTATTTCCCAAAAATATTTCTAATGGAAAATCAGTGTAACCATTTTCACCACGATTATGGGAAGCATGAAAATAAACAAACACTGACAAAGACAATTGATCTGACATATTTTTAGAAGTCTTTTAATTTCATCAATGCGTGTTTTGTTTGGACATGGCTTTTGTAACACTTTATTGTTGTGGGAGCTACCAGGCCCTCAACATTGTAACAAACACTGGCAAAAAAAAAAAAAACGTTTTTGAACTCTAAAAGAACAAGTTGCCACCAGTGGCATAACAAAGGCCCCGCAGCCGCCCTCCAGGGGGCCCCTTCAGCACAGCACCTGCCCTAAGTGAGTCTGGATAGGGGGCTCCTCCAAGTTCTTTGCAAAGGGGCACCCTCCAGTTTCGTAACGTCACTGATTGCCACTGTAGTTCCTGACACTGAACAAAACTACTTTGTGTGCCAATATGCTCCTTGTGGAAGAGCAGAATGCAATCACTCACAGTAAAGCCAGCCGAAAGAGAGAGAAATAGAAGTTTAATAAAAACAAAATGTCTTTGTTAACACCAGACCTAATTAGGGACCAAGACCCACATGTAGGTAGCTTTTTGCATGTCGTAAACAGCGACTTGCGCTGTTTGCGACGTGCAAAAAGCACATTGCGATGCACAAACCCAGTTTTGCGACTCACAATTAGGAAGGGGTGTTCACTTCCTGTTTGCGACTCGCAGTGCAATGTAGGAATGTTTTGCGAACGCGGGCGCAAACCAATCGCAGTTTGCACCCATTTCAAATGGGTGCTAACACTTTCGCAAAAGGGAAAGGGTCCCCATGGGAACCCTTCCCGATTGTGAATGCTCTGAATTTATTTTTTACAGTGACAGACAGTGGTCCTGCGGACCACTGTCTGCTCTGAAAAAATTAAACGAAAACGTTTCATTTTTCGATTTTGTAATGCACCTCATTTTCCTTTAAGGAAAACGGGCTGCATTACAAAAAAAATAAAAAACTGCTTTATTGAAAAGCAGTCACAGACATGGTGGTCTGCTGTCTCCAGCAGGCCACCATCCCTGTGAGGGCCGCCATTCGCAAGGGGGGCGCAAATTGCGACCCACCTCATGATTATTCATGAGGTGGGCATTTGCGAAGCCCTTGCGAATCACAGATGGTGTCAGGGACACCATCCTACATTCGGATTTGCGACTCGCAAATTGCGAGTCAATCTGACTCGCAATTTGCGGGTCGCAAATCTGAACCTACCTACATGTGGCCCCAAATTCTTAAAGAAAGTCACAAAAGTGCACCCATGGTATATGTCGTACCCCTATAAAATATTTGTGAACTGTATTTTAGCATGGGTAAATACGCATGTGTAGATTTGCTCATGTGAAAATCTATTGAGCATCTGCAAGTTCATTTTCCCCCCAGCCACTTTCTTCCCAACCCTGGAAGAAGTTCTAATTCTGCCATTGTCAGGAGTAAATGTCCAACCTTTCTTATTATGGGAAAATATTAGAGAGAAGCTGGTGAAAATCTTTAAAACATGCAGGTTAGTAGGTTTGCAGACTCAAAGGCATTCCAGCTCTGGAACTATTGCTTACTGCTTCCACCAGCTCCAGTATGCAGATCTGCAGAAAGGTGGCAAAATAAGGAAATTGCTACAGTAGGGATTGAAACTGCAAGTATTCAAGCCCTACTGTGGTAGTAGCCCTGGCATAATCAGAGAGGCTATTATCAGAGCTCTTACATAATGAGATTACTGCCATAATTTGGCACCACACTACATGGCACCAAAGGGACAAGTAGATCTTTTTACAGGACAAGTAGATTTGAGAAGCAACCTGTCCCCTGGACAAGAAGATATTTTAATAAATTCCACACCCCTGATAAAACACAGCAAAGTTACATGCTTAGACATTCAAAGAGGAAACTTAATGCCATAAGATGTATGAAAGTTACTGAGCACACTACAATATCTATTTATAAAATAACAAGACTGCTTGGGCGTTACATTTATTGTGATAGATACATGTGCTATATATAAGCTAAACATTGTACAACACACCACCCTTCAAAAGTAAGCCTTGACCCCCCTAAACTGTAGGCTTAGATAGGATGTAATAAGCAAGACAGTGAACATGCAGTAACCTCAGATTCATGTGTTTCCAAGGACAGCAGCAATACATTTTTAAATAACTACTTTTTTTAAAGAGCTGCCTAATGTGCTTGAGCCACAGAGGCCCCTGCTTTTCTTAATATGAAAACGTTATAAACAAATAAGTGCCTCTTAAGATTCCAGCAGCCCCAACTGTGAAACCCAAGAGAACCTTGTTTTTCCATTTAATTGAGGAATGCAATAGGATTATTTGGTACTACAGAGCGGTCGGTGAAAGAAACGGGTGCCTTACACAAGACTGTCCCCTGCTACTGCTGAGCAATTTAAAAAGGCGCAGGTGAAGCATATAATCACAAACAGCTTGCAGTGTATCAAGATTTGGGCAAACCTAAAATACTTCCTCCTAGGAGCCCAACCTCAGATACAGCTCATCAGGACTCGAAAGGTCAACAAGAATGCCCCAGACAGTACTGGGGTACACATGATCCTGTGACTTAGCTCTCCTCTGCTGACAGTCATTCAAAGCCTAAGCATGTTTACCAACACAAACCAGACTTCAAAAACTGCCAATAAGATCTCCACAAGACTTGACACCACCGTGGCACCCAGGCTCATATGACCCAGTAGTTTACTCACTGCCAGTCAAACCCAAAGCTTGCTTCATGTCAAGGAACTCAGTCTCTACAAGAGCTTTAAAACAGTCCTCTTGCCACCACTCAGTCTCTGGCATTCCATTTCTTTAGCCCTCCAGTGGCACTCACCTGAAAATGCAGAGCACATTTTAGACAGACAAGCGCAGCCTCATATCTGGCCCATGAAGGCCCGGGGATGATAAAAAACTAAGACATCTTCATCAGACACTGCAGTCTTCAACCTACTTCTTAGTTGTCACCATATGCTTCATACCCACTTTACCTCACACCATCACCATAAAATGAAACCATAAACAAGGCACTGCAGTACCGAAGTAAAGCAAAACCTAACAATCTCATTCAGTACTCTCGCATTATCAGCTTACTCTTTAGACCCAGTACTTAATAATGCTCAATCACCAGTAAGGTTTGACGTAAAAGAGACATCGCCTGAAAGCACTCTGTCATGGACACCAGGCCTTCTCCCACTTCCTCATCCCTTCTGGCATTTCATAAAACATATACAGCACCATGATATCTAACAAACATTCTTAATCAAGGCAGTGAAACTCCTCACCTGTCACTGATGCTTTGAACAGCCCAGTGACATTTAATCTCTTCTAAAGGTTTTCATGAGGCAGCCTGACTTTCTCCATCGAAATCTCATCACCATAGCTTCAAGGAACTACTCCAGAAACATCTTCCTCCTTGACTTCAAGGAACTACTACAGCAACATAATCTTCTGTGACTTCTCCCAGGAAACATTGCCACGAGACCAACAAAAACAAAATGCCACAGAGCCAAAAGAAAAAGGGACACACTATTCTGCTTTCTGATTCACATCAAAAGCAACACTCTGGACTTGGGCCTTCTGCTACCCCTGCCGATCCTAGGCAACATATGGATTAAGCATATCACACTATCATCCTCTTTCAATCTTTCTCACACCAGAACAAGTTATCATGGCCAGGCAAAGATGTGGAAGAAGCAGTCAGTTCATTCAGGGCAAGCCCTTTGACACCCTACACCAAGGTTCTTACCACTGTATTAGATGCCACTGCACAGAATCAGCACACAATCTTATGTCTTAACACACACACGAGAAACCAGCATGCACAACTAGGATTCCACAAGGGTCTACTCATTAAAATCAGCCACCCACTAAGTAAGCCTTCAAGTTCACAGACAGTTAGTGTGACCTGAAGGAAAGAAGACATGGCAGATACTGCACCTCTAGGCAAAGTTATGGGCCTTGAAAAACAATACTCAACATAAAAAAAGACCAGGGTCTGACTGAAAAAGAAGATAGGCCCGGGCATCAGAATAAAAAAGTGCCATTCCATTAGCTAATAAGGATGTTCATATTTGCATACTGGGGCAGGCTGGAACTTGTAAAGGCACACTGCGCAGGTCTTTTTTTTTTTGGCAAACTATTTTATTGGTTTTCAAGGTACAGCATAAAACATGACTGTCAATATTACATAGGGCCATCATCCAAGGTAAGGCTAATAGCAGGATCTGTTTCAAAATAAATAAATCAAGACGGCAGTACAATACAGATATCAAAGTTGCAAGTAAAATGGTGGTACATTGTCATTCAAATAAGGCTCATAAGAGCTCAGTTACTTATAGACAGGGATATGGAATTCCTGTCACCCGGGACATATTGTTTGAGGTCAAGGTCTACAACTTTTCATGTTTATTTTGCCCTTAGGACAAGTAGGACCAACCCCCTGCAGCACAAACCTTTGGCTGCCAGTTTATAGAGAAGTGAACTATCTGCAGTTGAAGTAATATGTGTCCATATGTTAATGCTGTTCAAACTTGTATTTATGGTCCATTAATGAAAAGACTTCATTATTAGGGTGCGAGCTGTAAATAAACGTTTTAAGGTCACACTGCACTACAGACAGTAGTTCCAGTTTAAAAAAAAAAAAAAAAAAAAGGTACACACGTTTTCAAAGTTTAACAATATGAGGCTTAGTATAATGCTCCCATAATGCTCTCTGATTAGATGCAAATGTTTGCTGGAGCTTGTAAGAGCTCAGGAAAAAGAGCTTTGCTACTATGAAATTTTAGGTGCTATTTCTTTGAAGCGTCATTTAGTAAAATGTGTTGATGCATGCTAGTATTTCTAAAAAATATTCCTAATGAAAAATCAGTGTAACCATTTTCAATAAGATTATGGAAAGCATGAAAATAAACAAGCACTGGCAAAGCCAACCGATCCAACATTTTTGTGAGTCTCTTGGTTTCGTCAATGTGTGTCTTGTTTTGACATGGCTTTTGAAACCCTTTATTGTTGTGGAAGCTGGAAGGCCCCCACCATTGTAACAAACAATGGCAAAAGGCAAAAACAAATGTTTGTCTCAAAAAGCACACATTGCCACCAGTGGCCTAACAAAGGCCCCATATCCCCCCTCCAGGGGGCCCACTCAGCACAGCACCTGTGCTAAGAGTCTGGAGGGGAGGGGGGGGTTGGGGAGAGAGTAGGGGAATGAGGGGGTGCCCCTCCATGTTCTTTGCAGGGGAACCACCTCCAGTTTTGTTACACCACAGACTGCCACAGTGGTTCCTGGCACTGAACAAAACCTTGTGTGCCAATATGCTCCTTGTGGAAGAGCAGAATGCGATCACTCACAGTAAACCCAGCCAATAGAGAAATATAAGTTTTTATGTCTTTGACGCGAGACCTAATTAGGGACCCAATTCTGAAAGAAAGTCACAAATGTGCGCCCATGGTATATATCTTTGAATTGGTGCCTTTCATGAAGTCACAAGAGCTTACAGAAGTAGAGCAGGAAATCGTACACCTACAAAATATTTGTGAACTGTATTTTAGCACGAGCAAATATGCAGGTGTAGATTTGCTCATGTGACAATCTATTGAGCATTTACAAGTTCACTTTCCCTCCAACCACTTTTTCCCAATCCTGGAAGAACTTCTACTTCCGCCATAGTCAGGAGTAAATTTCCAACCTTTCTCATTATGGGGAAAAATTAGAGAAGAGCTGGTGAAAATCCTTAAAACGTGACAGTTAGTAGGTTTGCAGACTCAATGGCATTCCAGCCATGGAACTATTGCTTATTCCTTCCTCCAACCCCAGCATGTAGATCTGCGGAAAGGTGGCAAAATAAAGAAATTGCTATAGTGGGGATTGAGACTGAAGGTATTTAAGCCCTTCTATAGTAGTAGCCCTGGCATAATCAGAGGGGCTATTATCAGAGCTCTTACAAAATTAGATTGCTGCCATAATTTGTTGCCACATAACATGGCACCTAAGGGACAATAGATGTTTTTACAGGACAAGTACATTTAAGAAGCAACCTGTCCCATGGACAAGTAGATATTTTATTAAATTCCATACCCCTGTATAGAACAGAAACATATTAAACAGAATTATTACATTTAAGAGAAAACAGTAGATCAGGCATGGGTGGGGTACTGAGGAAGATTAATGTTAGAATTGGGGCCCAATCGGGCGGTTCGGGGTATTGTCTCTTGGGTTGGCCTATTACGTTGCAGAAGGAGTTCACGATGGGGAGTCACTACATCTGGAAGAGGTGGAGTGCTCTTGTGCAGGTGGGGCAGGAGAAAAGTGAGACACCTTGTGAAAGGAATCTTACCTGGAGCCCCTACATATAGTCAAAACTCTTCCGGACTTCTGCTAGAATGTTAGTCATGCATTCCATTGGAAGTGCGTGCCACAGGAGAGTGTGCCAGTGCGTGCGATATAGAGGAGGCCTTGGGACTCCTCCAAGCCAAAGCCACTGTCATCTTGGCCGTTCCCAGGCACAGCCAAAGGATTTAGCAATCCCCCTGTGTTTGGTATTTGAGGGAAGGGTCACTAAGACCTAGTAGGGCAAATTCTGGGGTGCAGGGAAATGAATATCCAAGGATCTCTTTTATATGGGCAACAATTTCGGTCAAGTAGGGTTGTATGATTAGGCAGTCCAATCAGATATGATAAAAAATCACCCAGCAGCCCACAACCTCTCCAGCAGCGATCTGTTGTGTTTGGAAATATTTTCCAGAGTTTTTCCGGATATAAATACCAGTCATAGAGCACTTAGTAGTGTGCTTCTCGTAAACCTAGTGAGTGGTTAAATCTGGAGATATAGTGCTAAAAAGTGCACTATTGCCGAGCAGCTATACCTATTCCCTGTGTTTGCTCCCAGAAAAAGATATGACGATGAGTAGAGATGGGAGTGGTTTATCTGTAGAAGGAATAGAAAAAGGAAATTAACCCACGGGTTGTCCCTGCCTTTCATACAAATTGTTCGATGAGGAGGGCTTCTCTGGTGGCGGCTATTCTTGTAGCTGGTTGTAGCACCCATTGCTTCAGTTGAGTATAGTGATAAACTTCTGATACGGGTAAATTAAAGTTGCGGCAGCAATGTTCAAATGTCAATATCTCCCATCCATGAAATAAATCCAAAATAGAAAGGCATCCACCTTCTCGCCATATGACAAAAGGGCCTTGTAGCAATGCAGGTTGAAAGTCCACATTGAATTTGATAGGTGAATACAGAGATGAAAAGTCGCCAGGCCACTGGTTTGAGTTACCACATCCCAGATTTTTAACTCTGTGGTGGTCGGAGTTCTCAGTAGGCATTTCATGGGCAGTCAGGTTAGGGTTTCCACAGGACTTGCCAGACTGTCCTACCCACTATCGCCCTATCCATATGCAGCCAATACTCATCTGCTTTCTTGAGGGACCATTCAGATATGACTTGGAGTTGGGCTGCTCTATAGTAGGATAGCAAATCTGGGAAAGCTAAGCCCCCTGCATCTTTAGAGAGCATCAGAAAGTGGTACAAAAGACATGCCCTGCGATTCTGCCCCATAAACTTCAATATCAGTGCATTATCAGCGTATGGGTAGTAGAGAAAAAATATCTATCCACGTCAATGGGCAGTCCCTGGAAGAGATATAGTATGAGGGAAAGCACAATAATTTTAATTGCATTAATGCAGCCAAGTTAAAACATAATGGTGCCCATAGTTTGAGATCTATTTTTAGTAGCCATAGTGGGCAGGGGTAGTTAGCCTTGTACATATCAGTCATTTTGGGCGTGATTTTTAACCCTAGATAAGTAACTTCTTTACCCAGTGGAAAGGGGAAGTGGATGCTATCAGTGCCATATCCTCTGATGGAACAGTTAAACTGAGCAAGAAGGATTTATGAAGAGTTACTCGGAAGCCAGTTACTGATTCATAGTGTTGGGAGTTCGACCTGTAAGGGTTGGAGTGAGGACTGGGAAGAGGTGACGAAGAGCAAAATATCATCAGCAAATAAAGAGATCCTGTGATCGACTGAGCCAAAAGGGGGTCACTGGATAGAACATGTAGCCCTTATCTTTGCAGCTAAGGGTTCAAAGCTGGGGACGAAAAGTAGAGGAGAAAGGGCACATCGCTTCCTTGTTCCTGAAGTGAGATTAAAATAGTCGGATCCATTTACCATTACTCCAGAATGTGGGGGTGAATAACTAGCCTGTATCATAGCAATAAAATGCTCATCAAACCCAAATCGGTGTAACGTGTGGGATAGGAATGCCCAGTCCATGCGGTCAAAAGCTTTCTCTGCTTTCTTGGATTTTTTTCTTCATAGCTTTCTCTACCAGGTGGACTAAGTGTCATAAGTTGTCATGGGTTTATCTCCCTTTAATAAAGCCAGATTGTTCTGGGTGGATCAGTTCCGGCAGGATGTCCTCCAGTCTATTGGCTAAGACTTTAGTGTATAACTTAGTGTCCCGGTAAAGTAAATAAAGCAATCAGGCAATAGGATGCATAGAATTGAAGGTTTTTCCCTGGCTTCGGAATGACTGAAATCAGGGCTTCTGCCATCAAAGGAGTCACTGCTTGAGAATTTGCTACATGATTAAACAGCTCTGTCAAATGAGGGGCTAGGTCTGAACTGAAGGTCTTACAAAATTGGGCATTGAATCAATCAGGGCCAGGAGCTTTATGTTGCTAGAGGGAGTCTATTGCAGATTGTACCTCTTCTCGTTACGGGGCTGCATAAGGTGTCATTGAGGGCCAGGGAGACTTGAGGCAGGGTGACATCAGCCAGAAAGGCTAGTTGTTCTCTATTGTCCGTATGGTCTAAAGCAAAGTTGTTTGTAGAAGGCTCGAAAGGCACGAGCTTTCCCTCTCTCTGTGTGGTCAACCACCCCAGACTCTTCAGTTTCACATATGTATTCATTTTCTTGTTCAATTATCAATTGTCTCCCTAGTAGGAAACCTACCTTGTTGCCTCATTCGTAGGTGGTCATTTTAAGACGAAAAAGGGTCAATTCTGCCCTATTTGCTTACATTACCTCAATTTTCCCCCACAGGGCAGTAACTTTCCTCTGAAGGGTAACAGTGGGTGTGGCTTTATGGGCTTTTTCAGCTTTAGAAAGGTCTGCTTCTAGCAGTTGTCTTTCCTTATTTTTTTGTTAGATCAGGGTGGTGATTAGGGATATACTTTTTCCCCCCGGATAACCGCCTTAAAGGCATCCCAAGTCTTTGAAAGAGTGGCGTCTCGAGTTTTGTTCAACTGAAAATATTCTTTAATCGTCTTGCGGAGCTTGTCACGGAAAAGACGGTCCCGCGACAGAACGGTTGGGAAGAACCATCTACAGAGGGAAGACCTTGGGGTGTGCCAGTCAAATATTACTTACACTGGAGCATGATCTGAGAGAGTAATAGTGTGTATAGTGGTGGTTAGAAAAGTGTGACACAGGTGCTGGCTATAAATAAAAAATATGATCTAGTCTAGAATAGGATCTGTGGGAATGAGAGAAAAAAAAGGTGTAGTCCTGTGTAGTGGAATTCAAAGCTCTCCACACATCTAGCAAGCCTAATTGGCGGAGTGCTGTTTTTGTTGTTTTGGTAAATATTCCTGTGAATGATCTGTGAGGGTGGGTGCTGTCCACGCTGGGATCCCATATTAGGTTAACATTCCCCATTAGTATAACACCACCCTCAGGAAATCCACCCTGTATGGAGAGGAGGAACTCAGAATGAACTGTATTAGGGGCATACACCGTGGCAATCATGCAAAGTCGGCCTTTGATAAGTACCATCAATACCCTACCCTCTCTGTCTGGAATTTAACAGTGGAGTGGAAGAGGAGTGCAACTCCGTTATATTTAGTGGTGGCGGATGATTTATAAATAAGCTGGTATGATTTATGACGCAATTTATGATCTTAAATTTGTCTGACAGACATTTTTTAGAGGGCTATGATATCAAGGCACCTGTCTGAGGTACATTTCCAAAGTTGGTGGTGTTTACTAAGAAAATTCAGCCCTTTTACACTCCATGTTAAGGTATTAACCCCTTCTGTGCAGGGGACGTAATGGAAACCACTTAGGCACCAGGGATTGGTGTGTGTGTATGTGTGTGTTTTCTTTAAGGGGGCAGCCCCTTGGGTAAAGGTCATTCCTCATGGGGGCACATTACTGTTGGCCGTATCTGTCCCCCTTGGGGGCAGATTGCCCTATTTTTGGAAGGCCCCCAGGGGGGCAGAAAGCCCACCAGAGACCAGGGAACTTTTTTTTTCCCAAAATAAGAGGGTGGGGGTACGCCCATAACCCAACCCCAAACAAAAAGGGTCACGGTTGTTATGCCCACCAGTGGGCAGATGGGGCAATTACCCCTGACCCACACCCTGGGGGGGGAGGGGTTTCAGAAAGTTTACTAGATGGCATGGAATACAAAAACAAAAGTGGGGTGGTGGCTACCAACCAGTATGGGCCTGGTTATGCCCCCACCCCAACTGAAGGGGGCAACAGTCTTTCAGCACTCCCCCGCACACTAAAACATCTTATCCCACAGCAAGCAAGAAGACATTTGATTATTTTGGGTTTTGGTTTTACATCTGGGCCATGAGAGCTTGGCTAACTCTCAAAATCGTCCCACTTGGAATGGTGAGGGCTGCACTTTTTTGACTTTGGGAAGCTTCCATGCAGACAAATCCACAAGACCTAGACACATCTGAAAACTAAACATCTGGGTGATTCCAGGGTGGTGTGTTTCACACGCACCCCGCACCATTTTCTTTCCCACAATGCCCTGCATACCTCCAACTTTGCTGGAAATCACACATTTTCCCCACATTTTTGTGATGGAACCTTCCACAGTCTGCAGGATTCCACAAAATTCCTACCACCCAGCATTGTCTCATCTATACCGATAAAAATTATGCGGCACTTGTCAGCCTAAACATTTTTTTTGTTTTTTTTTAAACTGCCATTTTGGACCCGCTTTGGTTCCCTCTCAATTTCGACATGTTTTTGGCTCTTCCCTGTCACAAGCACTTGGCCCACCTACACAAATGAGGTATAATTTTTACGGGGAGACTGAGGGGAACATTGGGTGGTAGGAAATTTGTCCTGGTGCGGTGATCCCACACAGAAATGTGGGAAAATATGATTTGTTTGCTAAATTTGAGGTTTGCTGAGGATTCTGGGTAAGAAAACATTGGGGGATTCACGCAAGTCACACCTCCCTGGGCTCCCTCTGTGTCTAGTTTTCAGAAGTGTCTAGGTTTGGTAGGTTTCCCTAGATGGCTGCTGAGCCCAGGACCAAAAACGCAGGTGACCCCCACAAAAAAAAGGTAGTTTTGTATTTGATAATTTTGATGTGTCCAGATAGTGTTTTGAGGCATTTCCTGTCGCGGGCACTAGGCCTTCCCCCAACAAGTGAGGTACCATTTTTATGGGGAGACTTGGGGGAATGCTGGGTGGAAGGAAATTTGTGGCTCCTCTCAGATTCCAGAACTTTCTGTCACCAAAATGAGGAAAAAGTGTTTTTTGGCCAAATTTTGAGGTTTCCAAAGGATTCTGGGTAACAGAACCTGGTCAGAGCCCCACAAGTCACCCCATCTTGGATTCCCCTAGGTGTCTAGTTTTCACAACTGCGCAGGTTTGCTAGGTTTCCCTATGTGCTGGCTGAGCTAGAGGCCAAAATCCATAGCTAGGCACTTAGCAAAAAAACAGCTCTGTTTTCTTTGGGAAAATGTGATGTGTCCACATTGTGTTTTGGGGCATTTCCTTTCGTGGGCGCTAGGCCTACCCATGCAAGTGAGGTACCATTTTTATCGGGAGACGTGGGGGAACACAGAATAGCAAAACAACTGTTATTGCCCCTTGTCTTTCTATACATTTTTTCCATCCAAATGTAAGACAGTGTGTAAAAAAGAGGTCTATTTGAGAAATGCCATGTAATTCACATGCTAGTATGGGCACCCCGGAATTCAGAGATGTGCAAAAAAACACTGCTTCTCAACACCTTATCTTGTGGCCATTTTGGAAATACAAAGGTTTTCTTGATAGCTATTTTTCACTTTTTATATTTCAGCAAAATAATTGCTGTATACCCGGTATAGAATGAAAATCCATTGCAAGGAGCAGCTCATTTATTGGCTCTGGGTACCTAGGGCTCTTGATGAACCTACAAGCTCAATATATCCAAACAACCAGAAGAGTCCAGCAGACGTAAGGTATATTGCTCGAAAAAAATCTTACATCACAGGAAAAAGTTACTGAGTAAAACGTGGAGAAAAATTGATGTTTTTTTCACCTCAATTTCAATATTCTTTTATTTCAGCTGTTATTTTCTGTAGGAAACACTTGTAGAATCTACACAAATGACACCTTGCTGAATTCAGGATTTTGTCTACTTTTCAGAAATGTTTAGCTTTGGTTTCTGACATTTCTGTCACTAACTGGAAGGAGGCTGAAAGAACAAAAATAGTAAAAACGGGGTATGTCGCAGTAAAGTGTCATAATTATGTTGGAAAAATTGGCTTTTCTAATTCAAGTCTGCCTGTTCCTGAAAGCTGGGAAGATGGTAATTTTACCACCACAACCCATTTGCTGATGCCATTTTCAGGGGAAAAACCACAAGCCTTCTTCTCTGCAGCCCTTTTATCCCATTTCTTTTTTTTTTTTAAACAAATTTGTCGCTGTATTTTGGCTACTTTCTTTGTCTCCTTAAGGGAAACCCACAAAGTCTGGGTACCTCAAGAATCCCGAGGATGTTGGTAAAAAAGGAAGCAAATTTGGCATGGATAGCGTATGTGGAGAAAAAGTTATGGGGGCCTACGCGCGAACTGCCCCAAATAGCCAAAAAAAAAAGGCTCAGCACCGGAGGGGAAGAGGCCTGGCAGCGAAGGGGTTAAGTACCATTGAGGAATATGGGGCTTTAATGGTCTACAGGATTTCACTCTGAGATTTAAACCGGTCTGCTCGAAGTATTGATTCCCAAATGTATATCTATCCTCCCGCCCCTGATTCCCTCCCCCACCTAATTGAAAATCACAATTCCAGCCATGCAGTAAAAAAATAAAAAAATGAAAGAACAAATAAACAACATGAACTAGGGAGTCTATACTCCCTCTGAACTAACAGTTCCATTTAAGATTGAGCCTTACAGATTGTATGGACATAAACCCATAAGACACCCTACAGGTTGTATCCATATATCACTAAGTGACTGATGCGCTCAAAGAATAGTTTGTTTGTAGCACATCAGTTTAGATGAAGGTAACCAGAGTAGCTACGAAGGGTAATTCCCAGAATGTAAGCCTATGATATATATACCACTACCTCCTCAACATAACAAATTAGGAGAGAGGCGTGTTAATAAAGTGATCGATCCGAACAGTTTCTAGGCAGTCGGTATGCAAAGGAGTCAGCTGCAAGGCAAACTGGGAAGGATGTTGATCCAGGGTTCATTTCTTGCTATCCCGTCTCATTTTCCTCTGTGAGCACCAGAGTCCTGTGGCAGAGTTGTCGGTGGGCCCCTGTGAGGGCTTTTTACCATGTTTTCCGGAGCTAGACGCCACAGATACAGTAAAGCCTAATAAATAAATAAATCCTCTAGCTCTGTGAAGTGGTGTTGCTTATTATGAATGCTCAAAGGCAATGCCAAAAGGGTGAGTCCAGCAACATTTAACATGGTCCAGACGTAGAGCCTCCGTGACCGGTCTAAATTGTAAACGTCGTGCTAAAAGTGGCCGGAGACATCCTGCTAAAGAGAACATGTCGCTCCTTGGAAGGAGATATTGTCTCACTGTCTGGCTGCCCGGAGGATCAGTTCTTTGGTTTTGAAGAGCTCTGTTTAGCTACAATGTCTCTGGGACGCCCACCCCCTCCTATCAGAACTGGAAGGCCCACTCTGCGCACTCTTTCCAGCCGCACCTCCGGATGGACAGCTTATAACAGTTCAGAGAATGGGCCAACCACGAAGGCCTCCAGGTCCAGGCCTTCAATTCTCTCTTCCAGACCCCTCACCCAAATGTTGACTCTCTGGAAGCAATTTTCCAGGTCTATACATTGGAGAAAGGCTATGTGTAATTGTGAACTGAGGTGTTCCATGTCGTGCTCTAACAGACTGGAATGTTACACCATGTCTAGAGATTTTGTTCCCAGGTCTAGTGTGCGTTTTCTGAAAAATCAATGTCTGCTTGGATGGTGGCTTTACAAGAGTTGACATCAGCCTTAAAGAATTTGAGGGAAGCACCAATGTCCGCTTTGAGCTCCTATCGGAGTTCCTTCTTAATATCACACAAAGAGGAGAGGAGCTCCTCAGAGAGAGCCATGATCGTATTGGGGGAGGGTTACATTTTTAAGAATCTCATTTGTGATGGAGTGAAATAGCTAGACACCCAATGAATTTGAACTTTCTTCGGCGACATATAGACAACTCTGGTTGGAACAGTCACAAATCATAAGTGAGCAGAGAAGGCAACTACCCAAAATAGCATTGTTGAATAATGTCCGGGGGAGTCTCCTGACTTGAAACCCCTTTCTTGTGACGCAGGAGAAGGAGCGGTAGGGGCACTTCATTATTTCACAGTGATAGCGGCCTGACTCCCTGTGCTGGTGTTTCTCTCCCTCAACGTTTGTAGAGGAATCCCAAAAGAATCTGGGCGGCTTGCAGTCTATTCAACAGTTTGACTGGGTCGGTCGTATGTGGTGCATTTAGGATCAGTCCATATATTGTTAAATACTTCTAAGGTAAGAGAACCTCAGTGAGGGAGTGATGGTATCTTGGCGGCAGTGACAAAATATTCACTGTGCCGGTATGAAGACGCTCGTAGTTCGGGCCTGGATGGGTGCCATGACAGGCAATTCGGACATCAATGCTCCTCTGGAGAACCACCTCATCACCACCGACCCACGGGCCCAAAAGTACCACATAGGGGAGGTAAGGCTCTGTGTATGGGCACCTAGGCTCCGTTGTTTATTCTGTCCTGCTCAGGTCTCAGCGCATGAAGGCAGCTGCGGTTGTGACGCAGAGCAGAGGGCCGGAACAATAGGAAAGGATGTCTCTCCTCATGTAGAGGTCAGACCCCCCGTAAGGCTTATTGCAAAGAGGTGTAGGCAGCTGCGAGGGGTCCCTCCTGGCTCTTGCATGTGGTCCCAAGGTGCAGTCAGTCGCTCTCCCATATCTGGGTTGTCACGGCCGTCATGCAGCGTCCACTTTCAGGCAAACTGTCTTTGTGGAGAGGAGTCAAACGGAGCAGTTGGCATGCCAAGCTGGTCAGACCATTGCTCCTATTCCACCGCAGGAAAGAGAGCACGTGAATGGCATCAGATTGGAGATAACCGCAGGGTGTTCAGTGGAGCCTTCAGGGATTACATCCAGCTGCCCACAGTGGCTGGCCTCGCCCCCAGCATAGGTCTTTTGCAAGGTATGGAAGGATGCATGGATTTGAACTTGATGCAGGCAATGCCTGTTTTAATATCAAGGGAATCAACAGTAAAAACTAGCCAAGCAGACCATAAAATAGACCCACACATGGATCTATCAGTCCAGCCCATCTGGTACTGCTGGACCGCCCTATAGGCCAGTCCGACCCTTAAAGAGACTCATCGAGAGCACCAAGGCAACTGAACATGCTAACACCATCAATGAAGAGCTGGAGCAGATGTCACTCATAGCCATCAAGGGCGGAGTCGCCCAAACTGACTACAACACAGAAAATTCCGTGGACAAATGCAAGATGATCAACAGCGTCTTCAAGAAAAAACAGGCATTAACAAAGCCAATAGGTTTTGCCTATGAGACATCTATTGGCTTTGTCAATGTTTTTTCAGCATGTTGCACAGACACCAGGAGAAGGGCGAGGGGGTGGGAAAGAAAGCATGGACTGCATAAGGAGGGCACAGGTGTACGTAGCTAGCGGTAGTGCTTTGTGAAACATATGTACTTATGGCCACATCGCAGCCCGACAGACTAAAATAACAAGCACAATGCAGCAGTAGCAGTCTTGACACTGGTGGATGGGTTTTCAGTCAATGCAGGGGCTGTTTCTTGGACAGTGCATAGCAGATCTTGGCATAGACAAAAATCCACCTCAACAAGGTCCTCTTCTGCACATTCTTTGCTACAATCTCACAAAAAGCTGCCTGTACACTCAATGGCCCTTGGTACGATAAATGCAAAAGTTTATAACTCTTTTTGGGTCCAACTGATGGAGCCTCTCTTCCGAGGGGCAAAGAGGAGGAGCAAAGAACAGTTGTAGAGTGAATGATTGCCCAGCAAGGAAAGGAATTACAACTTTCAGGAATAAGGCTACCTACGTTCTAGGCACCAATCTGTCTGGGAAAAAGGCTCTACTGGGAGGTTGCACTGAAAGAGCCTGCAAGTTCACTCACGTAATCAGCTGATCTTCAAGGTCAGTAAACACAGCAAGCACCTTTGCAAAAGCCCGAACAATACAAACATGATCAATGTCAAGACCAAGTGAAGATCCCATTCGTAGCTCCACAAATGGTTTGGAAGGGAACATGTTTGACAAACCATTAATAAACCTGAACATAAGAGGATATTTAAACATGGGTAGTTGGTCCAGCAAACGTAGAAAGGCTGAAAGGAACAACAAAGAAACCTATAGTGCTCACTGCAAGTCCTTGCTAGGAAAAAGTCAAAACAAGCAAAAGGACATCCAACTGCTTTGCCTGTAAGGGGTTGGCATCCCAGGCACCACATCCAGTTACAAATTTCCCAGGCACTATGGAATGACCCTGGAGCGGCCCAACCCCAGGCACGTGGGAGCAATGCTATAATATTCTGACGCCTGGGAGATATAAGGTGAGGAAGCTGGAGTTACAAATAGTCATCAGAATGAATTTTCCTTTACAGTTAAAGCCTGAAGCACACTGATTCTCCTTAGAGGTGTGATGACAAAAAAAAAATCTGTTCTATTACAAGAACTGCGTGCCATAGAAATGTAGTGGTTCAAAAGCAAGGCTAATAAGCCTAGTGAGAACTACATTTAGGTTCAAAGTGGGAAAACATGGCGTCCATGGAGGGATTACCCTTGTAAAATCCTCTGTGAAATCCTTAATAACAGGAATCTTAAAATGGGTGAATGTACCTATTTTGCATGTAAGTAGCTACACGCACACAGGCAGAAATGTATGTCAATCATTTATGTTGAAAATGTAACAAATAATGCCCTGCACAGAGACTTTGCAGAGGTCTGTGTGCTTACCAATGCAATAACGGACATTTTTCCACTCAGATGCACACCTGGCATGTGTTATGTACACTTTAGCAACAGAAAAGGATGATGGACAGAGTGCTGAAACTTTTCAAACGCTCATCCCCAGTCACAGATCTGAGTTGAATCAGTGGTTATTTTGCTCACCCTGCCACCCCAGTTTGGACCAACCATATACAAATCAGTCCTGACTGTACACCCCATTGGAACAGTCCAGCCTGAACTGCCTAGTCAGGTCCTCCCTGGACCAAAAACAAGCATCCCGGTTTTGGGATATCACCCCTCATCAGCAAGGCTAGCTTGAATCAACTGGCAGAGCGAGCAAGGGACCCAAGTCTGATTGAGATATATATAAATACACACACACATTTTTGACTTGCCTATATCTTTGGCAATGTTTGTCGAACTTCACAAAATTTTCCAAAAACAAGAAGTGTCCGGGTGATTCTTGGTGCGCCTGGAAAGTTTGAGGGTGATCCTTCAAGCGGGGCCAAGAAAATGGAGGTTAAAAAAATAAAAAATGTTGTGTTTCCCATTTTAATTCCCATAGGATCTGTCAACACGTCTACAGCCCGAACCACTGGTCGAAATTACACTAACTGGCAGAAAGCTAGCTGTCAGTACGCAGATTGTGCTTTTTGTTAATTGGTGTAAATCCGTTCAGTAGTTTTTGAGGAATTTAGGAAAATTCTAACTTGTATATCTCTGGCTGCAAAGTATCTGAGAGCAAAGACTAGCTCATGCAGGGAAATGCACACCTCTGATTGTCTGCCAACACTTCAAACCAGCAAGTGTTGGCAGCCATCTTGGGACTCTGCTTGAACCAAGTCCCAGAAAAAAAGTAAAAATAAAATAAAAGGGGTCAGGGTAGAGACACCCTGACCCCCTTAGCACTGGTGGGAGGGTCCCGGAGGGACACCCCCAGATAAAAAAAATAAAAAATAAAAAGTTTTATTATTTTTTGCTGCAAGTTCGCAATATTCCAGAATTTGCTGCAAAACACATTTTTGAAAACAAGCATGGACTCCTGCCCTTGTGTTTTATAGGCCCCCAGGTGGGCCAGGTCCTGGGGCATTAACGATTTAGTCACCATCGGGACATGGGACATGAGGACCATGTACAAGACAGACAAGACAGCCCAAGAGGCAGTGGAGACGAAAAAATTAAACCGTTGCCTGCTTGGCATCAGCGAGACTAGATGGACACAGTCTGGACAGAATGCTGCTATATTCTGGATACAAGAAAGAGAACAAGAAAGTGTGTGTGTGTGTTTTTGTTAGTGCGGGCATGTAAAAATCCCAAGTGAAATTCAACAGATACTCCACATCAGCAAACTGAAAGCACTTGTACCAAACAATTTATTAGACTACATTTTTTAGGGGTTGTAACACCCCAAACACCACCACCCCTTAAGTTACGCCCCTGAACAGGTTGCCGGGGAAAGAAAGGGCCTTTCAAAAAGCTAACTGGTCCCCTTTCTGTTGCTTATTGTCTAAGTGGTGATAAACTGGTACTAATGAAGTGAAACCTTTGCCTAGACACAGCCTGTAAAAACATGTCCAATGAGATAATAAGGAAGCAATACTATCACAAAATGTGCCACAATACACTATATAATTTGCTTTTCTTGCAGCATAATTTAGTCAACCATGACGTATAACTTTGCCCTTTACTGTTGTGTAATTCAAGTGGCCCTACTTTTTACTCATTCCATTTTTTTGCTGGGAATTTTAAAATGGCTTACCAGATTTCTCCTGTGGTATAGACCTTAGGTGATTTCCAGGTTTACTGGTCACAGATGTATGTTTTAGATCATAAGATGGGAACAGATTTGGGCTGTGCAGAAATTAAGGTAAAGTGGTTTTGATGTTGTCATACGAGATGGGGAGCAGTGAGTTCCACACTAACAAATATGACCAATCTGTACCATCCAAATGTAATTATTTTAACATAGGAGGCACTGATTTTACAACAGATTTATGTTCACACTTTTCTTTTGTCATCAAGGACATTCGTGTCTCTACATGCCATGTATCCTAGTGTATGCTTTTTTTTCCCCCAAGCATTGCTCATTGGCATAAATGGTACTTCACAACTGACTTTAACTCACAGATGGAAAGTGCATGACAAGTTGAAAAGTTTGATTCTCATCCAGCAAACTGCTGTGGAGCAGACAAGAGTTTCACTGTTATCAGCATGTATAAATGTTTGTTGTATTTTACTTGTATTTACAAGTACAAAGTCAAAGAGTAAGTAATAGGAGAGGCAGATGGGTTATGGATAGCTAATCCATTGTGATGCAGTGTTTTTTAAAGATATTACGTCAATTATTTTCTAAATTGGAGCAGCATTGGATTCGTCCTAGTGGATACAAGGATGTTACCCCTGATTTGGGTGCACAGATGTAACAGACTAACTGGCTTGTGTATTCTTTACTACACTTCTTAGTTCGCAGTCTGATGGTGTCCTGGCTGCAGGTGATTGTGAGCTTGTCTGGAAAATAAGCAGGGATACTAAACATAATGGCTTTGTAAATATTTTAGCTGCTTTTGAAGTTTTTGCAGGCTGTCTAGGGGAGCCAAAGGTGTTTCATTACGATGTGGGTGATGTGATCATATTTCTTCAGGCAGTGGATGAGACATGAGGTTTGTAGGATGACCGTGAGATTTGCCAGTGTGGTGTCTCGAAGGCCATGGAGTAAGGCATTATCACCATCCAAATGCAAGATTAGGAGGCCTAGAACCACAATTCTGAATTGGCTTTCTGAAAGAAACAGTTTAACTTTCTTTGTAAGAGAGAGCTGATACTAGCCTGCATTTGTCTTTTTAGCAATGTGTTACTAGAGGGTAAAGTGGGTGCCCATGGTAAAGTGAGAGTTTAGGTTTGAAGTCATCAAGGTTCACGTCGATGAGCCAGTTTTGTACTGTATCCTTCTGTTGCTTTGGGCAAATAACAGGAATTCTGCCTTGGCTGAATTGAGATCCAGGTAGATGCTGGTAATCTAGGTCTTAAAGGTGTGCAAGCAGGGTTTGAGTCATTGGATATCTGAAGTGTAGGAGCTATTCAAGTACAGTTGTTTATCACCAGCATACTGGTGAACCTTGAAGCGGTTATCTCTGAGAAGAGCCCCAAGTGGTTCCATGTAAAAGTTGAAGATCACGAGAAACAGTATAAATCCCAGGGGAATCCATGGGTGATGGGAATCTTTTATGACCTTGGAGTTACCCAAGTGAACAAACTGTTATCATTTGGAAAGGTAATAAGAGAACCAGTGAAGGACATAAATGGTGATTACCATTCGAGACTCTGGGATACGTAAAAGTCAAAGGCAGCTGAAATGTTGAGCTAGAGTGGGGTGGGGGGGTTATCAGCTTCATCTATGGTCATAAGGGCATCTTCTATGTCTTAGATGACGAGCGCCATGCTGCAGCAGGGTCTGAAGTAGGACTGTTAGTCATACAGGAGGTGGTTAGCATTTATGCAATCATGGAGCTGAACACTGACAGCTTTTTCAATGATCTTGCCGATGAATGGTAGGTGAGTGATGGGCCAACAGCTGGCAAGGCTATGAGAGTTTAGGGTAGATTTCAATACAAATGGGAGGAACTGGCTGGGGTGTCCTGAGAGCTTTTCAGAAGATGCTTTGAGTGAGAGAGAGGTTGGGACAAGAGAGCATCTCCAGAGAGAGCTTTGATGAAGGACAATAATAATACATCATCTTCATTAGAAGTGGCTCTGAAGAAACTGATAATGTCCGCAAAATCTTAAGAAATAGGTCGTTGAAGACTGACCATTGTGGGATTGTATAGGAAAGGAAGGGTGTAAGAATTGAAGCAGACCTGGTGTCATCGATGTGCCGTCAGATCTTCTCTATTTTTTGTCTGATGAAGAGAATGATGGCATTGCACTTTTCTGTAGAGTGCGGAATAGGTGTTGGTAGAATGCTGGGCAGGGCGATAGCGATGGTAACGTGGTCAGGGTTTCTGGCCCAAGGTCCCATCTGACTCAAACAGGCACTGTTCAAGTCTGTTCCTGTCCTTCACTGGGGATGCTTAGATGAAGGGAAGCCCTGAAAAGTTGACTTGAGTAAGAAAGCATGAAGTGATGGCACTTAGTCTGCCGAGGATGATAGGAAATGTAGTGATGTCACTTCTTATGCAGATGGATGATGGGACATTTTATAGGTGCCACATCCTGTGCAGATGGAAGATGGGAAACCCATACATGTCAACCTGCTCAGGTGGATGATGGGAAAATCCTTTATGGCATTTTCTGTGACCTGGAAATTAGCTTTGTACACATTGTATGACATTTTGTAAGGAATGCAGTCTTAGTGGAATGATCAACCTTACCATTGTGGTTGTGCCTACATTGCACTGATGCTACAGTGTAAAACGTCTTTATGACATCACCACGTTTACAACATATTACCCATTTCACACATGCTGACAATATCTGCCTTCCAAAGGACTGATCTGGTCCAGGGTGACCAACCACCACTACCTGGATGGGTACTTCATTGTTGATTTGCTCAGGAACCATAGGTACTAATTCTTCAAAGTTAGCCTCTGCTAGCTGCCAGTCCTATGTACCTTCACAAGTATTAGACAACATGCAATGTAAGACTCAAATTTAACTAACCGGCTGATGCCTAGCTGCCCAGCGAAGGGAGAGTAAATGAACACGTGTCATGATCTAATAAGATTGCTTTACGAGGGGAAGGTAAAAGAGACTGTTTGCTGCCATGCGCTGTTGCCATCATCCTTACTACCCAAGGAAAAGTCCATTGTTACGAATTGGACTGCAAAACTTTCTTTAATACAGCATGTTTAAAAAAGTGTTAATGTAATACTTTTTTTCTCTCAATGATAAAACAATGCTGCAGAGTCATACATTTCAATACACAGTTATATGTATATGTTTTTCCAACTATGTTTTATGTATTTTCTCAAACCTTGGCTTTGCTGAAGTGAAAGTACATTTGGACCTGGAGCAGTCGGATATCGCTCTCTCAAAATGCAACACTGTTTGCTTGAAAGCAAAGAAAATGGCCCATTTTGTTACTTTGAGGCCTTAAAATGTGTTTATTCTGTACTGTAGTGGTTCTTAACCTTTTGACGTCCGTGAACAACCACGTAATTATTACTGGAACCCAGGTACCCTAATGAGTCATTATTGGAATCAGGGGACCCCCAATGAGTCAATATTGGAAGCCAAGAACCCTAAACTAAGCATTTTCAATTATCTCAACTGCAAAACAAAACCTAAAAATAGAGAAACAGGCATTATCAAACAAATACACAAATTATTAAATACTTATTTTTAGATCACAAATAAATATATACAAAATATACTATATTGATGCACTCGCATTGCTCCTACAAATCAATCTGAGGCTACTAACTTGATTTTTAGTCCCCAATGTCAAATTCCATCACATTTAGAGAACATTTTTAAAATGATAAACTTCAGATTTTGCTTCTTTATTTATTTATGTATACTTTATTAATCTGGTAATATTTAATACTGTAAGCAGTCACAGACCCCCTGAGTAGGTTTTGCAAACCCCAAGGGGTGCCCAACCACAGGGTAAGAATCACTGCACTAAATGCAGTGATATAAACAGCACTTGTAGTATTTTTCAGTTCAAGTGCAATTATCTGATTTTTGATGAAAATCAATTACCGGCGCCCTTACAAAAGGCCTCCAAAAGGTCAAATATAGACCATTTTCAAAATGTTGTATCTTTCCCCTACCTGAAAGTTTGTATGTGTAATGTGGAAGATATTTTACTCTAAACAACATATTAGTTACTAGTTGGAGAGCCAAAGCTTTCAGAATAAAACTCACTACTGGCTAGTCATCGTACTAAGCAGGTTAATTAAACTGTAAAGCCACTGTCTTGAATTCTGTGTGACCTTCTCATGATGAAAGAGGCCACAGGTCAAGTTTGTGATAGAAACAAAGGGGCGAGAAGGAAGATGGCATGTTTCTGTGGCTATGGACACTGGTGCCAGACCTGCAGGAGCTGCTACATGTGTTGAACTAGCTTGATAAAAGAGCCTTCGATATTCCTCAGTGTGGTCACATTTCAGGTCATACACACATGTGGAACACAGACTGGCAGAATATGTCACTTGCAATGTATCTGGTGATATGTTAAGAGGTGGTAACATGTCTAAATAACATGTAAGTATAAAAACTATGGTCCTCATTCTGACCCTCGCGGTCCGAAGACCGCCAGGGCCACGGTGGCAGTCTCACAACCGACCAGCCAGCAGTGAAGACCACCACATTACAGGGAGTGCAGAATTATTAGGCAAATGAGTATTTTGACCACATCATCCTTTTTATGCATGTTGTCTTACTCCAAGCTGTATAGGCTCGAAAGCCTACTACCAATTAAGCATATTAGGTGATGTGCATCTCTGTAATGAGAAGGGGTGTGGTCTAATGACATCAACACCCTATATCAGGTGTGCATAATTATTAGGCAACTTCCTTTCCTTTGGCAAAATGGGTCAAAAGAAGGACTTGACAGGCTCAAAAAAGTCAAAAATAGTGAGATATCTTGCAGAGGGATGCAGCACTCTTAAAATTGCAAAGCTTCTGAAGCGTGATCATCGAACAATCAAGCGTTTCATTCAAAATAGTCAACAGGGTCGCAAGAAGCGTGTGGAAAAACCAAGGCGCAAAATAACTGCCCATGAACTGAGAAAAGTCAAGCGTGCAGCTGCCACGATGCCACTTGCCACCAGTTTGGCCATATTTCAGAGCTGCAACATCACTGGAGTGCCCAAAAGCACAAGGTGTGCAATACTCAGAGACATGGCCAAGGTAAGAAAGGCTGAAAGACGACCACCACTGAACAAGACACACAAGCTGAAACGTCAAGACTGGGCCAAGAAATATCTCAAGACTGATTTTTCTAAGGTTTTATGGACTGATGAAATGAGAGTGAGTCTTGATGGGCCAGATGGATGGGCCCGTGGCTGGATTGGTAAAGGGCAGAGAGCTCCAGTCCGACTCAGACGCCAGCAAGGTGGAGTACTGGTTTGGGCTGGTATCATCAAAGATGAGCTTGTGGGGCCTTTTCGGGTTGAGGATGGAGTCAAGCTCAACTCCTAGTCCTACTGCCAGTTCCTGGAAGACACCTTCTTCAAGCAGTGGTACAGGAAGAAGTCTGCATCCTTCAAGAAAAACATGATTTTCATGCAGGACAATGCTCCATCACACGCGTCCAAGTACTCCACAGCGTGGCTGGCAAGAAAGGGTATAAAAGAAGGAAATCTAATGACATGGCCTCCTTGTTCACCTGATCTGAACCCCATTGAGAACCTGTGGTCCATCATCAAATGTGAGATTTACAAGGAGGGAAAACAGTACACCTCTCTGAACAGTGTCTGGGAGGCTGTGGTTGCTGCTGCACGCAATGTTGATGGTGAACAGATCAAAACACTGACAGAATCCATGGATGGCAGGCTTTTGAGTGTCCTTGCAAAGAAAGGTGGCTATATTGGTCACTGATTTGTTTTTGTTTTGTTTTTGAATGTCAGAAATGTATATTTGTGAATGTTGAGATGTTATATTGGTTTCACTGGTAATGATAAATAATTGAAATGGTTATATATTTTTTTTTGTTAAGTTGCCTAATAATTGTGCACAGTGATAGTCACCTGCACACACAGATATCCCCCTAACATAGCTAAAACTAAAAACAAACTAAAAACTACTTCCAAAAATATTCAGTTTTGATATTAATGAGTTTTTTGGGTTCATTGAGAACATGGTTGTTGTTCAATAATAAAATGAATCCTCAAAAATACAACTTGCCTAATAATTCTGCACTCCCTGTATGAGTGTGGCGGACTGGCCTTTGCCAACCGCCACATCCCCACCTGTACCATCAGGGCAGTTGGACAGCCGGGCCAGAGATCAGCTGGCCCAGCAGTCCAATGAAGACCATCGGCGGTATCAGTAAGAGTCAGCTTTCCACCATGGTTTCTGCAGCAGTAGCACCGCCACGAAAACCCTGGTGGAAAGGCTACCAGTAACAGGAAATTTCTTGCCTATCATCAGCAGATGACTCCCCCAACCTCACCCCCAGGAAATTCCAATACCCCCCCCCCACTCCTCCCTCCACACCAGAACCCCCTCCCCCATTCCAGTACAGCACCGCCCCTCCCCACTTACACGCACACACCCACACGCACCCCGCATACAGACATTCACCAACACTTAGATACACGCATTCACTCACACACATCCATACACGCATTCAATCACACGCATCCATACATTCATTCACACAAATCCATACACGCATTCACTCACACAAATCCATACCTACTTTCACACAAACATTCAACACGCACTCACTTCAACAATCATACACGCATTTAAAGACCCATACAAACATGAATACACACTTACATTCACACACGCAGACAACACCCACTCATATACGCACACACAACACCCCCCACGATCCCACCCCCCTCATCTGTCTGACGATCGTCCGGCAGGGAACTGGAACAGGCGCTTCCACCACCCGCAGCACCCCATCACGACACCCCCATGCCATATTACAGGTCGTAACACGGCTGGTGGAGTCCTTTTGGCAGGGCGGGGGCCAATGGTGGAACCGCCCCTGCACCTTCGACCGCCAGTACGACTACTGGAAGATTTCCACCAAATTGTGGTGGAAATCCTTCAGTACTCGTATTATGGTGGTCGGAAGACCACCAGAAGTGGCAGTCTTCTGGTGCCCGTGTCTTCGGCGGTCTTATGAAAAGACCACCAAAGTCATAATGAGGACCAAAGTTTCTAAACATTCAATCACAGCATTTCGCATGCATTCCACAAACTGCGCCAACTGCTGCAAAATGGGAGTCAGAAGAGGTCAGGTCAGCCACACCATACTGTGGAAGAAGAGAACACACTTCACCTACCTCTTTTATACTCACAATCAACACTGTTACCGTCATCTGCAGTGTTCTTCAAGATCATCTGTACGTGTTTAGGAACATTAGAGGGGGTCATGAAGCTAACTACTTAGATCTGACTTGAACAAGGCTTTTTCAGCACCGTACTTTTAACCGGTTTAACACTGGCAGGATTTCACGACCTTAAATGTATGGATAAATCTCCTGTTCACAATTTACCACCTAATCAGAGGTACTTTGCAGAAGGCCCAGAAGATTTGATCAAAATGTAGGGTTGTGTTCAAATTATAGGCCCACATTTTCACACTGTAATTGGGTCTAATTATAGATTTAGCTTTCTACATCATTTGGCACAACAGGAATTGATCACCCTCCCATGGCTTTATAGAACTGCAAAATGGCAGCATCTGACTGCACAGTTCCCTTTGAAACTTTCTTTTTTTGATCATCTCAAGTAATGCAAAAGGCCCAAGCAGGCATAGTAAGTCACCTTCTGAAAAACTTCCATTTTCAAAGCAAGGCAACTTTTATGTTACCAATTCTAGCTTTTGACTTTTTTGCATTTAATTGAAGGGTCCACTTCATACAAAAAGTCTTTAAAGTCTCAGACTTCAGATACTACTGTTTTTTTAAGGATAATTGCAACCCCCAACAAACAAAAAAGGGCATTCACTGGGTTCATTTCTTAAGTACATCAGACTGTCAGACCCGCTACTTAGAAAATCTGCATGGCATTCATATACAGAAAAAGTAGGCAAAAACACATCCTACCTACTGGTGATTACTTTATTTGTTTGTTCTTTGAGACAAAACTCGTTTTCTGATTTGGTCTTCGAGTAAAACAATGTTACCAATGATTGAGGCACGCCAAGCCTTGCTAAATTCCGCAACCCAGTTCGCAATAATCCAACATTATCCTATGCTCCAATGGCTATCCAGCCACGGGGAACACAGCACGGCAACCACTGCCCTGCTAATGCTGACAATTGATGCCTGATCCACGAACAGCCGCGTCTGGAGAACCTGAGCAGCTGTGACCGTGGCCACAGCCTCTGCAACGCGGCCTGTGCTTTACTTAAATGGAGGTAGGGATCAGCCATCTGGAGGTGGAAGGCACGCATTGGTAATAGGTACCACCACCCTCAACAACATAAGGGGCCTGCGGGAGCAACCTGGACATGCAGACTACAGTGCAGCAAGGGACAGGCGAGCCATGTGTTGCAGCATATGACTTGGGATTCAGTAGAAGTGTGCCATTAAGTGGGTGCGGGGGCAGGGCATGGGATGACCATACTACCCGGAGCAAAGGCAGCACATGGCTGAGAACACCTGAAGAGATGGGAGGTCCGGTAGCAGTATGCCCCCCCACCCCCCACCACCTGGACTCATGTTCTTGCTTCTTTCTTTATCCCCTTGCATTGCGTGGCCAAGCCATGGTGCCTGGTGAGGATCAGGAGGCAGAGGCTAAAAAGTAAAAAAGCCCCCCCATGAACTAACTAGACACTGTTTGATGGGGCACATGGGCCAGACCATTCCTAATGAACCGTGGGCGACTGCTGGGGACCTGAGACACGAGGAGGACTGCATGTGCTGAGGTGTGCCCAGGAGGGAGGGGATGTAAGGGGCAGGAGGCATCTGGCCCCGGGTTCCCTCCCCCCAACTCAACCCAACAAGGCAGCAATGATAACAGGTAAGTGTTGGCACAGAACGTAAAGCTGGGAACACCCTCCGTTCCCCTGTAAATTGCTTTGGCCACTGACTAAGTGGGGAGAGGTGACTCGAAGCAGAAGATGGGGTAAGCACCCAGGTGGGGCTGGTACCAGGTTCAACAGTAGCCATCCAAAATCCCAGTTGCTCCGCTCTTCCCATTGCGCACAAAAAACAATATTGCCGAGGAACACAGCCAGTGCATCAGGAGTGCAAGGCAGAAATGTCGACCCAGAATGATCCGGTGAGGGTGCAAATAAAAAAAACAGGTGGGCAAGTGGGCAAAGCTCGCTGCCATGAGAAAAGATAAAACAGCCCCACACCCGCCCTAGGGGATAACAGACTGTTATAACAAACTAACCACAAATTCTCCTCAGCAGAAAATACCACTGGCCACACCTCAGACAGAACCGGGTCCTGCACACTCCACAGCCTCCCTTTTGAAAGCTATCCATGACTCCCTTCAGTCTGTGGAGGGGAAGATCAGGGAATTAAGGACTGACTCTCCATGCTAAGGCAGGATGTAATATACACAGTTAAGAGGGTGACCGAAGCAGAGGGGAGAATATCAGAGATGGAAGTCTCTCAGGATGGCACAAACCATGATCAAGGAACTCCAAAGCATAGTAAAGGTGCTTGAGGCACAAGCGGAGGATGCTCACAACGAAATAAGATAAAAATGGTGGCATCCCAGAGAGCAAGGAGGACTCATCGCCTACACAATACATCCAAATCTGGCTGAAGTCATAAGTCCCAGAGAAGGGTGTATCTCCGTGCTTTTTGTTAGAAAAAGCTCATTGTTCACTGGCACCCGGGCCTCTCCCTTGGGCACTGCCGTAACCAATAACTACCAAATGTAACTTCACAGAAAAACGCAATCCTGCAAGCAGCTCGTAAGATGGATAACGTTAGATGTGACTCCTCTACCATGATATTCTTGAACTATAACCTGAAGAAATCCTTTCAGGAGGTTAAACAAAAACTGTGTGCTATGGTTCTTAAATACATGTTACTTTTCCCGGCAGGGCTCAAAGGTAGCTACAATGACAAATCTTTACTCTTCAACACCCCAGAAGATGCGTGGAATTGGATGGAGTGAAGACCCATTCACATACCAGTGCCATCCACCTCTCCTGGAGGCAGCAAGCATAATAAAGCGGCAACGGAGAAGCTGCCGCAGATACAGAGCCAAATCTGGCTGAAGTCGTGGGTCCCAGAGGGGGTTGTATCTCCGTGTTTTTTTAGTAGAAAAAGCTCATTGCTCACTGGCACCCGGGGCCCCTCCCTGGGGCACCGCCGTAACCAATAAATACCAGAATGTAACTCCGCTGAAAAACGCAATCCTGCAAGCAGCTCGTAAAATGGATAACGTTAGATGAAACTCCTCCACTATGATATTCTTGACCTTTAACCTGAAAGTACAACAGAGGAAATCATTTCAGGAGGTTAAACGAAAACTGTGTGCTATGGATCTTAAATACATGTTACTTTTCCCGACACGGCTGAAAGGTAGCAACAATGACAAACCCTTACTCTTCAACACCCTGGAAGATGCCTGGAATTGGATGGAGTGAAGACCCATTCACATACCAGCCCCATTCACCTCTCCTGGGTGCAGCAAGCATAGTAAAGTGGCAACGGAGAAACTGCCGCAGATACAGAGCAAAAGGGATGAAGTCAGAAAACCCCCATCTGTGGGAGGCACTCATCGAAAGGAGCAGGGATGACACAGCCCCAAGAATAGTGAAAGAGAACCCGCCTCCACCAAGCGGGGTGCACGCAGAGCAATAGAGTACATATACCTCACCATCATACAGGACATAACAGAATAGGATGCTCTGCCTTGTCGAACTGTCCACAGCAAAGTTCGAGCCAACAGGGGTAGCTCGGAGAGTGATCCCATCGTAACCAGAGTAGCCCATTCAATGCTAGAGTTGTTCAATATGCTGGGGCGTGAAGGACAAGCTGTGAATTGGGAAGGTAATTAGTTCTGAGATCGCCACATGGTAAGATGGGGACGGGGCAGGGAGTTGGGGCTCCATTATTGTTTTTCCATTTAGGGTTCATTTCAGGCTCCGGGAAGTGGCAATACTCATCAGGAAGACAGTTAATTTCCACCTTGCACAAGTTTGGACAGTGGAAGATGCACAGCAGTGTTGGGGGACTGGGAGGGGACTAATCTACTGTTGATGAGCATCTACGTTCCACAACGCCTATAGACAGACACTGCAGACTTTGACGCAACTACTGGTCAAATGCCTTCACAGTGTTGGGAGGGGATTTCAACATGGTAGTCCAACTGTAGTTAGACAGAACAAGCCCCAGAGAACCTTGCAGAGCTACACTAGGGAAACCAGAAGGTTTCCTACAGGCATTAGGCATGGGCGACGTCTGGAGAACACTAAACCTGCAAGAACTACGATATTCGCATTACTTGGCTGCACATAACTCCCACTCGAGAATCAACCACTTCTTTACTTCCCGCACATGCTTAGATCGCTTTACAAGGCAAGAATACCTAGCAAGGGGGTGACTGACCACTAAACGGAAACCCTAGTTGCGCACAACAGGTGTACAACGGAGGACTTGAAGATGGCAACATGGTGCATGGGAAACACCGCAGTGATTGACATAGTCGTAAAGGCCATAAGGAGTATTTCAAAGAAAACACTAGGTCAGTAAAAGGAGCAGACACGTCTTGGAGGCCAACAAGGCCACTGTCACACGGCTAATCAACTCCAGAGAAGTAGGACAGAAGCAAGAGAGGGAGAAAAGGGTGAAGGAGCTAGAAGAAGGCCTTAAGAAGTTAGAAGCGGAACAAGCAGACCCACAATGGGAGTCATATGCACAGTAGCTGCCTAAAGACATGAGTGTAGTACTACCCTGATTAGTGACATAAAAAATAACTATCATCTTTAACAAAAACAGGCATATGAAATAGGGACAAGCTGGGAAACTGCTGGTGCGGTTAACCAGTCGGGAACAGAAACAGAGACATGTCCGGCAGATTTATACACCTGAAGTGGGAGATGTATTGGGGGCATGGTAATTAGCTGAAACATTTGCTGATTACGTTTGAGAATTTTACCACCCAAGATCCACTAAAACTGTTGGACCAGGACAACTTTATTAAAGACTGCCTCACAAGGTGCATAACAGGGATACAACTGGACATCCTACAAGAGGAACTCACCAAAAGGAGATAGGAAAGGCAATTACACAATTGCAGACAGTATAAACAATGGTCTATTAATAGAATTCCATTTAAAAAACGCCAAATAAGGTGGAGACAAATAATGTGCTTAAGCCACTACTCGCCATGTATAGGCATGGGCTTCGGTCCCAAACATTATCTACAAACTTATGGACAGCAACATTAGTGCTGATCCACAAAAGAAGGGAAGTCGCGGAATGCTCAAGATTTATATCGATCAATAGCAATCCTAAATGCAAAAGTTAAAATCTTCACGAAGACACTGGCCAACAGGCTGCAGACAGTGATCATACCTGTTCGACCCCAGTCTGGATTTATCCCAGTGAGATCCACCAAGCTGAATCTACGTCGTCTAAATAATAATACCTATTTAATATTAAGGTCTTAGCAGTGGGAGTTTGCGAACCAAAAGTGGTGTCTCTAGACATAAACATTGACTCAGAGTGCCCTTTCCTGAAGAAAATGAAAGGGGCATAGATATATTTCATGGGTTTGAGTTTTATATATGGCACCCCTATTGAAAGCGAGAATCAATGGCACTCGGTCACGGGCATTCCCCTTTGGGAGAGGTAAAGGTCAGGGATGTCCTCTGTCACCCATGCTGTTCATTCTAGCTATGAACCAGTGGCAGGACCTCAGGTTGACCCACATACAACTCAAGGGATTGAAATGGGAGAGGGCTTGGGAGGAACGCATTTCTTTATATGCCAACAACATACTCCTCTACCTAGCTATACCTGAGGAATGGCTGACTAGGCTACATCAGATATTCAACACATACCAGAAATGTTTTTGCCTTAGCATTAACTGGAAACAATAATTGTTGTTCCCAATGGGATGATGGCTACCCAGGGCAACGCTGTTCCTCCCCTTAAGGGTGGAAACTCAACATTTGAAATACCTATGATTTTGGCTCACTAGGGATGATTGCGTGGATTATGACAATTTCTGTCCCCCCTGACTACTTTAGAAAAGCACTGGCCAAATCTTACGCTCTCACTAAAGGGACAAGTGGTGATCTTTAAAATGAAAGCATTACCTAGGCTTACTTACACATTACATAATACACACTACGGGATACCCGACCGATTAAAAAAAATAAAATAAACAGATCATCTGTTCCGGACTTTGCTTTGGGAGGGAGGCCTAACCCTAGCCTTACGCACCCTCCAATGATCTACATATGAAGGGGGAATTGCCCTGCCAAATGTCCACAAGTACTATGAAGCAGCAGACGTACGCATGGTTAACGGATTAGCTTATTCTCCGGAGGAGAAAACCACATTCCTATTAGACAATCACAATGGGCAACAAGGGATGCCTGCAACCCTTTATGGGGGAAAGACAGAGTCTGCTGCCTCCCGCAACAGATAATGTGATCCGGACATGGTACAGACTAACCCGAGAGATGGGATGGGAGAAAATAACGACCCTCAAAACACCTCTGTGTGTGGTAACAAAACTGAGGGATGTGGCTAAACTACGATTATTAAAAAAGTGGGATGTAATAGGCATTTTAAAGTTAGAACAGCTGTGGGATGCAAATGGGATTGTCCCATTTGAACACCTTCCGAGTATGAAATGGCCCCATCCCAAACATCAAAGTATTAAGTACATGCAGTTATGACACACCTCATGCTCTATGATCCAGGAAAAGAAAGAGATGCATAAGGATTCCCCATTATTAAGGAGACTGTTGGATGGGAAAATCACCACTAAGACCCTATCTCTCACATTAGATTATGTTATAGCCATTGCTAAGTACATTTTGCTCTTCTTCACAAAAGAGAATTTTAAATTGCACGGGTAAAAAGTTCAGCATTATCAATCTACTGAGTGTCTTAATTAAGTTGTTAATAGCAGGAAGGTATTACATAATTCAGTTATCAACAGCAGGAAGGTATTAAAGTTGTAAAGGTGGTGTTTGAATGATGTCATAAATGTGTCTTCAATATTGTTGTCAAATAGTTGAAAGATTTCTAAGTGATGAGCTTGTAAGATTTTTAAAGAATGAGTGAAAGTGTCTACTGTATTAATGTGTATTTCTATAAAATGTATATCTTGGAAATAAATATTTATTTAATAATAAACTAATAGTATTCCGCACGTATAGCACAGTTATGATTAATACTCAAAGGACACCAACAAAATTGAAGGAAAAATGCCGAAATGACAATGGAGCCATAGAAGACGACGAATGGGGGAGGCAGAGTGATTTTCCTGCAAAGTGGCCATAAGAGGCAGATACAAACTAATACAACTGTATATTATGCACAGGGCATACTACAGTATAACACACCTCCATAAACTGGGAAGGGCAAAGACTGAGGAATGTCTGCAAAACCATGGGCAGACAGGTATGTTCCTTCCATATCTTGTGGGAAAGGCCCAAACTCCAACGGTACTGGCAAATGTCATCCCGAGGGTTCGAAGAAGGGACAGACTGCTCCCTTGAGTCAAATGCCCCACTGATAATATTAGGGATATTGAAAGCTATGAAAGAAACCAGATCTAAGAAACTGCTTACCGTTTTGCTGCTTACATGACTGAGCCTAGCTTTTAGATTATGTAAAGGAAATTAAAAGAGCAGCATTTAGCTACTGTCATTGGGGCAGGCCCAAATTCTTATATACTTGATGCTGTGCTTACATCACAAACGCTGGTTTTTGCTTGCAACTGTTGCAGGTGGGACTAAGTCCCTACAAATTTTATTTTGAGTACCTAAAAGATCAGATTCCACCCGTGGGTGTTGGAAGTGGGATTCACTTCCCATAAACTCGTTTTGTGCCCTCTTGGCTTTTTCTTCACGCTATCTAACCTGAGGGATTTTAACAATCCACCAGGATGGGGAAAAGGAAAGCCAGTGGTAACCCCACTGGGCTGGGAGGGGCGAAGAAAGTACCTCGACATGCTGCTGAAAACTGTACATTGACCCAAATTGATGATCTAATAGAGGAAGTAGAAAGTTTGCGAGCTACTAAGCCCTCTAAGTCCCTTAAGAAAGGGATCACTGCTGCCACCAACGACATAAAATCCTTTTTCACCCCTGTGAACAGAGAATTGCGGTTACCTTCACCACAAGGATCTAACTTAGAACTTACTACGCCAGAAGCTTCAACCAATATAATAGAGAGCCCTAAACTGAGCTTGCCTAGTCAGCAGGGCAGTGTGTTACCCCTCATAAATTGCGCTAATCGATTTCTACCTCTTGCCTCCTTGTCACCCTCTGACTTAGAGAGGAGTGCCTCAAGGGAAACTGAGGAGCCACTAATGCACTTTGCCTCGACAGGGTGTTCCCCCTGAGTAGCTCAGTTAGTACAAATAAGAGCTGAAATTCTGAGCCTCAGAGTGTATCTTACATCTTTTAGCCACATGATACATGAGAAGTTGGACGGCATATCTGCCGTAATTGGGGGTATAAAGAAATCTTCGTCTAAACTTGAGCCTAATTCTTTATCTAGGCAAATCCAACAAGTTGAGACATTCACGGCAGGAATACACAGGGGAAAGAGGGCTGGAGTGGCAACACAAAATTCCCATGGGGAAGAAAGTGTACTTCCTGTTGTGGTCGACTTAAAAAAATGTGATACAAACCAGAACAAAGGGGCTAATCAGTTGTTTCTAAAAGAAACAACTTTGGCTCTCCAATCAGTACGTAAAGGGAAGGCCCCCGGGCTAGATGGTATCCCAGGCGATTTATACTTGTCTCGACCAACAACCTGTTCTTGATATCTAAATGCGCTCAGTAACAAGATACTGAGGGGTGGAGGACTTCCCCCCCACGTGGCAAGGAGCAATCATAGTCCCTATTTTCAAGAAAGGGCCTAGGGAAGAACCAACTAATTATAGGCCAATAAGTCTAATCGATGTCAGCCAAAAAATATTCTGCAAGCAGGTACTGAACAGACTACAGGCATGGATAGAGGATTCTCACATCCTTTCCGACTTCCAGGCAGAATGAGTGAGCACAATAGACCAGGCGTTCAGGTTCAATCTTCTTTGCTGGAAATACCTGTCACTCAATAAGAGCCTCTTGTATGTGGCTTTTATCGATGTAAAAGCTGCCTTTGATATGGTTCCACAGGACTTACTGTGGAATGTTCTGGAGAGCTACCAACGAGATGGAGAATTACTAAGATTGATTAGGTACCTACACGAGGGGACTCATGCTTAGGTACGTTGGTCTCAAAGTGGTGATCTAACAGAAGCTATACCTGTTAATAGGGGGGTCAGACAGGGGTGCGTCCTGGCCCCTACATTGTTCAATCTTTTTATCAATGGTGCGGTGGACCAGTTGTTACACGGTAACCACGATGCTCCAAAGTTAGCAGGAGCCCCTGTCCCCACTTTAATGTTCGCCGATGATACTTT
The DNA here is from genome assembly GCF_031143425.1 of Pleurodeles waltl. Taxonomy (NCBI): domain Eukaryota; kingdom Metazoa; phylum Chordata; class Amphibia; order Caudata; family Salamandridae; genus Pleurodeles; species Pleurodeles waltl. The sequence goes on from NC_090450.1 coordinate 585,606,711, forward strand.
ATTAATTTCAAGAACTCCAATGGGTCTACAAAACTAACTGGATGTTTTTTATAATTTTTGCTCCAGTAGAGGACTTGAAATAAATCCAACCAAATCAAAGTTCATGGCTTTTAATCCACATAAACCATTCAGGGGGACAATGACCATAGCAGGCCACCCAGTAGAGAGAGTTAGTCAATTTGATTATCTGGGGCTTAGGTTAGCAGATGATCAACAGTGGTCGGCGCCGATTGGGAAGAGTTTGTCAGTCCTCAGACAGAGGTCAGCAGTGATAGGGAAGGAAATTGCTAATATTTCGGAAGGGGAGATCTCACCCGCCATTACAGTCTAGAAAGCAGCGGCAGTGGCAGCTTCAACTTATGGTGCCGAGCTTTGGGGGCACTCTAATTCTAGGTGTTTGATGACGGTAGAAAACCGCTTTATACGTAACTTTTTGCGGCTGCCGATGAGTACCCCTCTTATACCTCTTAGATTTGATTTAGCCTTAAACGAGGTTCACAATGAAATCGCTTTAAGACCTCTTATGTATTGGGTCCGTCTCTGGACTTCTGAGTATTTGTCCACCTTCCAAACAGCAACAGATGAGCTTCTTGTGGATGACTGTGCATTAGAAATCCCCTGGTTTAGATATATCAGAGACATGTGTAAACTCCTTAAAATGGAGAAGGCGTGGAGAGATCCTCACAACTTGACCAAGGAAGTAAAAGTGCGCATAAGTAGGTGCTACTGGGAGAACATTTTGGTGCAAATTTGGTCTAAAAAAACTCAAGGTAGCCGGACCCTACAATTTTTGGACCATAAATGTAGCCCTAAGTTTGAGGCCTATATGGATAATGTAAATCCTCCTTACACCAAAACCCTCTTTATTAAATTCAGATTAGGGATTCTCCCGCTCAAGACATTTACAGCGAGATGGAGCGTGGAGGATTGCAACCTGACCTTCTGTCATTACTGCCAAGAGAAACCAGAGACACTCGCACACTTTATGTTTTTTTGTCCTAGATACCTGGCCCCCAGGAAGAAGTGGATTATCCAGTTATGTAGGTCAATGGGGATAAGGGAATACAATACATCATTACGCATTTTGACAACTGATACAACTGACAAGGTAGTCTTTTCAGTTGCGAGATACCTGCAAAACGCATGGGCTATAATAACCAGAGAATTGTTATAATTGTGTACTTTAACAAATTGATTTTAGAATTATTTAATGTAGCAGCTGTTAATTGATTGGACTTAAGATATAGTGGCCCATTATATTTTAATATCTTAACATTTTAATATTTTAGGATTTTAAGATTAATGTCTGCTTTGCGCTGTTTTAACAATTATGTGATTTTATAGCTCACTCAGGGTCTCTTAATGTATTATTTGGCACTTCTTGTTTATCTCTTTTTCTTAACTGATCTATTGTATAGTTATGATATGGTGTTCACTGCATACTTTTATGGCTTTTAGCCGAAATAAAGTTATTATTGGCTTATAAAGCTAAGATATACGGGAAGCATCCAAAAATGGGAGTGACAGATATTTCCCACAATACGAGAGTGGGAGAGGGACATGGTCTCATGTATGATCCTAGAGAAAGCAGCCTAGATCAGGGTACCCCTGAAATTTAACAAGATATTTTTGGGTGGGTGGGGGGGAAATTGGAGAAAGGACGACTGCGAACAGTTACTGTATTTCTCACTCAGTTACCCAAACCCCTGCCCGAACTCCCCACTCCCCCCTCCCACAGTGCCACCAGCCCCCCTCCCATACCGCCCTCAATATCACAGAAATGGAACAAGCGATGGATAGTGCACAGCACTTTTCGACTGGTACTATAAACAAATGGATTCAATCGGTTAGCTGCATTTGGCCCAGGATGATGTTCATGGAAAAAATACTGGGTTTTGATGTCATATTAATATTTGAAATATGTAAATCTGAAAAGAAAATCCTGAAATATAACACTTTCACAGTAATTTCTTAGTGAGAAACTTTTATAAAGTATGTCACATTATGTGCTATGTTTTATAAGAACAACGTTTGGGAGGACTGTGCACAGCTGTTCAAAGGTGTAAGTGAGCAGATATCAATTAACTAGGTGAAATATAAATCATGAGAAAGGAAAATTAGAATAAGCTCATTACAAAAAACAACTATTAGAATGAGCTCTGAGGAAAATGCTGGGCACGAGGACTGATAGATTTAGGCAATGGTAACTCACCATAATCACAAAATGATCTATAGATGTTGAAGCACTATGAGGGATGAATTTTTAAACACAAGCTAAGTCCAACTTCTTGTTTCTTGATTTTAAAAAGTGTACGTCAACTATAAGAAAGTCTTGAATGTCTCAATATAAACTGCTGATCCAAAACTCATAATGTGCCCCCAATGCTTTAGATGCTCCTGCCTTAGAAGCGCCAACCCTCCACACTCTTTTCAACATGATAATCAGCTGATATGAAGCAGCTGTTAACAGAGGGGGCAAGACAGAAGAATTAAAGCAGAAGTGGTATTTTATTCACAAACTACTATTCCTATAAATGTAGAAAAAGTACCACTTTGAAATGAAGTATATCCTACTTAAGGTGTTTTAATTGTCTGTCGAAACGACTTGTGGGTGATGTTAAGCTGAATTTATCTATAACCCGATCCATGTGTGTGTGTGTTTATGTGTATATGGGCGGGGAGGGCTCGGGGGGAGACAACCTCCAAGGCATGGGGACAGAGACGGCTTGAGCTCCTCACCGCCTGAGATCCCCCGGCCATTTTAGCCTACCGTGCCCACTACAGTCACCATAGCAGTGCGGGTCCCCAGACATGTGATGACTCCAGTCGTCTGACTGGACGTGAAGACAGGGCAGGAGAGCAGATGGCTCTCAACACTAGAAGTTCGCCCTACCTTCAAGGAGGCGGGTCCGGTTTGTTTACATTGCTGCTTTCCAGATCGGTGTCGGTCAGGCCTTAGAAGCCAACCTGAACACCAACCTTGCTGTCCAACCCCTATATGTATCAAAAACACACACACCCATACATACACAGATTAATTTGTGATTTCCCTCAGAATCTTCACATCGCGTGGGAGGGATACAACCGGGCTTCAACCATGCTCAGGATGGCGACCTCACTGTGATAGTGGCGACTGCACACACTTCAATGTCACCAGCTTAGATCTCCTCTCCTTGTGCCTGGCAGAAGGCAGCATGTTAGACTGTACTTCCCTGGAGGGATGTGTGGCACGAGGGACTGGGTGCTGAGGTGAGTTCCTTCTTGTACTGCTCGCCTTCCTTGTAATTGGCCCTATAGCTAGTGACAGCTTTCTGGGACATACTGCTATTCTACAACTGGTGTCAAAGGGGATTGTTGTGGAGGTAGCACTGCTGGCGAGGGGATTGTTGCACTACCCCACTCCTGGAGGGTCTACTAATCTGGCCTTTTGTTGGGTCCACACGTATCAGGGTTACTCACACTGCCACCTACCTGGGCCTCCGCATAACCTGTTATATGGTGTTGTACTGGTGCTGTGAGTTCCTTTCTGCCTTCCTGGGAACATCATGGGGTGCACACAATGGACCAAATAGACACTTGCTATCAGTGGAATTGGGCCTTATCCCTGGAGATCTGCGGAAACTGTGAGAGAGTGTCCATACATGGGAGGACACTGTGCAACCCCTCCTGTCCAATCTGCGGAGGAATCTCTTGAGGCACAGACTCAGAGCACAGCATTCCAGCTGGACGACCAGAAGGGTTGTGCATGCCGGAATAATGCCCGTATTGCAGGGCTGCCTGAAAGGGTCGAGGGAGACTCCCTTCTGACTTATTTGGAGGTCTGGCTATAGAATTGTTAGCCCCGGAGGAATGCTCCAAATTCTTTGCTCCAAGGCTCACACAGAGTGCTGGCTCTCCTGCCTCGCCATGGCGCTCACCATGTCAGTGGTGGCACGCCTCTTGTATTTTCGTGCTAGGGATCACCTCCTGCAACAGGCACGTATTCATGGTCCTTTTGCTGAAGAAAATGCAAAAGAGTTGCCGTACACTGATTTCACTCCCCAGGCCCAGACTTAGCTGGTGTCCCCACCCTCTCTGATAGCTTACCTCCATTACAGAACTTGTTGGCCGTTCACTTCTATTTGGCTCACTTGTGAGCTTTGTGTGTTGGGGTGTTTGGACAGAATGGTTGTAGATCTCAGATATTGCCTCCAACTGCACTGCCTGCCTGCCTGCCAATGTTGTTATTTACAGTTTTCTTTGTATTAAGTTATTGTTGTAATAAAAAACTAATGCAACTATTTTCTATTAAACTGAATCAATGTAAAAATACAAATTTTTCAAAATATAACCCATTTGTTATGTTTGCACAAGATAGCCCAGAGTAAGCTGTTTGAAAATTGTTTATTAGACCACTAATAACACTGATCAGACTGTAAACCTTGTGAGGTGCTTTTCTGTGAAAAAACATCTCACATCGAACCAATTATGTTATTTTAGCCAGTTACCACTGTGTCATTCCCCTCTGAGTAAAGGCCTATAAAATATTTGTGACATCTTTAACTAGCATGGTTAGTGAATAAACTGCCTTGCAGTACCGTCCACGTCTTTACTAAGTGTGCCCCTGGAAACATCTAAAAAGCTACCTCCTCTGCCAAGCCTCCACTCCACTTTAAGTCCTTATTTGTAGATCCAGGACACTGACAGGAACTCAGATTTTGATGTCAATGCACGTGGAAGGCCAGCTATTTGCCCTTTCTGCCAACCCCTACTGATGTGCATGGTTCAATCCGCCACCACTAAACTGGTGGCTCACAGCAGCGTGTTCCCTCAAAGAGCTGGGTGACATGACATGAAGTACACGTGTAGGAGATGAAACAGGAGAAGACAATGAGACAGAGCAACTGCATCTGCAGTGAATTCAGAAGGTGAACAGCAGACGTAGGAGCTCATTTTATAGCACTAATACAGGAGGTCAGGAGGCATCCTTCCTGAGTCCCAGATCTCTACAATCATGTCTTTTCTCATACTCATTGAGAATTGCCTTGCTGTTGGTTGCCTTTACATCTATTACACGGATCGCTGAGCTCCCTGTTTATCTCTGAAATGGCAGGTGAAGTGATATCCTCAGTGTTATCTAGGGTTGAGTTGTGGGGGTGTGGTTGAACCCTTTATTTTTGTTTCATCAACAATCACCATCTCCAGTACGTTTCTGATGGTGGGAAGGAAATGATACCACCTTTTCCAATAGTCCTTACAACACGAGTGAAACCATTCTACTTTTTAGTAATTTGTTTAATAGATGCCTTACAGTGTGCTTACTTGGAGAAATCCGATCTACTTTTAATAGCTGAAAAAATTAATAATCTTTTTGTGGGGTGACCGTAAATTTCCAAGAAATGTCCAAAAACCTCCCCATTAACCTGCAGCTTTACTGATAAAACTATCAGTTATTAACAATAACCTGTGCAAATTGGGTTTCAGAAAACATTTATCATTTGCACATCACCAAATAAAGTGTTCTTTTTATTCATCCTATTAAAATACTTTTTCATCACACAAAAGTACAAAAAATGGTCTTTCACAGGTATTGAAATATATTTTGAAATGTTTGTAAAGTTGACTTAGTTATATACGTGTGTGTTAGGACAAACCGGACATCAATTGCCTTTCATTTCACATAGGTCAGACAGTTCACCTCACAAAATCCTAGAACTCTGCAGTCACAAGGAAAAATATTTGCATTATGAGAAGACAAACTGACTTTTGACCTCTGTCTCTGAGGACAGAGCAAATGTGACAAGAATAAGATTTAAAGGCATTCTAATTGCTAATTCAGTCTATGACTGAACAAAACATCAGTTCTTTGTCCACTCAGGCAAGTATGATCTAAAAATAGCTCGACCTCATGAAATAACACTCGAAATAGTGAGTGGTCCAGTACATTTTTCGAGTCCTGGCGTGCACTCTAGGGCGTCATTCTAGGGCATGCCAGTGGACTCCTACTTCATTGAGAAGCTAAAGATTTTTTGGGGCCTTCTGCTCAAAATGGGGTTAGTGTAGAAACCAACCTTGAAAGTCACACTGGGCTACTCACACAGTTGGGTAAAGCCCATCTTTGCAGCATACATGAGCAGAGATTGTTTTTTTTTATATTTCAGGCATGCTGCATTTGAATGACAATTCTGCTGCATTGCCCTGGGGTCAGACCATGACAGGCTGTTAAAAATTCGGCCACTTGTGAAACATTAGTCTGCCAGAAATGTATACCCCTGAAAGAATATAACCATCAGTGAGTCCTTGATCCTGAACAAAGGGAGGCTGCTGTTGCTGTTCAGGTAGTACACTGGAAGCAAAAAAGCTTCCTACAGCATCAAGCTGTACATGCTTTGTGAAAGCTCTACTGGTTATGCGTACAGCTTCAGAGTGCATGCAGGGAAAAACTCCACTCTAAACCCTGTAAGTTACCCTCCCATGCTAGGGGTCAGAGTAAATATTGAATGGGAGATTGTCCAGCCACTCCTTCACAAAGGTTATAACATTTATATAAACAATTCCTATATGGGGGTAGATCAGTTCAATGAGCAGTACAAAGCTGTCACTGTGGCCTGGTGTACAGATAGTTGTCGCCGCAACGGATTCCTGCAGGAGTTTGTTTCTAAGAAGCTCAAGAGATCCTAGAGCACTGCGTTGCGTTCCAACGAACTGCTCGCAGTCAAGTTCTCGGACAGGCGTGATATTTACATACTCACTATAATTCATGATGGCAGCACTTCTCCTGTCACAGTTAAGGATCAGATGGCCCAGTTCAAAGTTAACAAGCCCACCTGTATACTTGATTCAAACAAGTACATGGGCTGAGTGGATACGGGCGACCAGGTTATTCAGCCATCCATTGCGAGTCGTAAAACTTGCACTTGGTACGAGAAACTGTTTACTCGTCTGATCCAGAACACACAATGCGCATGTCGTTTATCATCAAACAACATCAGAAAGACTTATGCCTTTACTTGACTTTCAATTGTCCGTCGCCCCCTTCCACCCCTCCACTGCCCCCTCCCAGTGACATCTGATGATGTCAGCCCGTGATAGCACGCTGACCTCATCAGAGGTCACCCCCGTTGAGCTTGAGCTTCCAGCGTTATCGGAAGAGAAATGCTTGCGATCAGGGGGCGGAGGCAGGCAGAGAAGCATCAAAGGAAAGGAAAGGCCTTTCCTTTCCTTTGATTTATTTCTAAGCATTTCTGCATCCCTTTCGAAAAGCGATCGGGCTGCAAAAATGCCCACTAGACACCGGGGAAAGGGTCACTCCCCTGGGGGGGGGGGGCATTTTTTTCTTAAGGCCTTTTCAGCCCTGTCCCCCCTGCTGTGGTATAATGCTGGGTAGAAGGAAATTGTGGCCCCCCTCAGATTCCAGAACTCTGCAGCACTGAAATGTGAGGAAAAAGTTTTTTGTTGCCAAATTTTGAGGTTTGCTAAGCATTCTGGGTTACAGAACCTGGTGACAGCACTAAAAGTTACCCCACCCTGGATTCCCCTAGGTGTCTAGTTTTCAGAAATGTCCAGGTTTGCTAGGTTTTCCTAGGTGCCGGATGAGCTGGAGGCCAAAATCCCCAGCTAGGCACTTTGCAAAAAACAGGTCTGTTTTCTCTGGAAAAATGTGATGTGTCCATGTTGCGTTTTAGGGCATGTCCTGTCGTAGGCACTAGTCCTACCCACACAAGTGAGGTACCATTTTTATTGGGAGACTTGGGGGATTGCTGGGTGGAAGGAAATTTGTGGCTCCTCTTAGATTACAGAACTTTCTATCACCGAAATGTGAGGAAAAAGTGTTTCTTGCCAAATTTTGAGGTTTGCAAAGGATTATGGATAACAGAACCTAGTGAGAGCCCCATAAGTCACCCAATCCTGGATTCCCCTAGGTGTCTAGTTTTTAAAAATGCTCAGGTTTGATAGGTTTCTCTAGGTACCGGCTGAGGTAGAGGCCAAAATCCACACTTATGCACTTTTTAAAAAAACAGGTCAGATTTCAATGTAAAAATGTGATGTGTCCATGTTGCGTTTCCTGACATGGGCGTTCGGCCTACCCACACAAGCGAGGTACCATTTTTATCGGGAGACTTGGGGGAACATAGAATAGAAGAATAAGTGTTATGTCCCCTTGTCTTTCTCTAATTTTTTTCTTCCAAATGTAATGCAGTGTGTAAAACATCTATTTGAGAAATGCCCTGTAATTCACACGCTAGTTTGGGGAACCCAGAATTCAAAGATGCACAAATAACCACTGCTTCTCAACACCTTATCTTGTGCTCATTTTGGAAATACAAAGATTTCCTTGATACCTAATTTTCACTCTTTATATTTTACCAAATGAGTTGCTGTATACCCAGTATACAATGACAACCCATTGCAAGGAGCAACAATTTATTGGCTCTGGGTACCTAGGGTTGTTTGATGAACCTACACGCCCTATATATCCCCGCAACCAGACTAGTCCAGCAGACGTAACAGTATGTTGCTTTAAAAAAATTGCCACAGCTGGAAAAAGTTATAGAAGAAACTGTGGGCAAAAATGACTTTTTTTCAACTCAATTTCAATTTTTATTTTATTTTAGCTGTTACTTTCTATAGGAAAACTTTGAAGGATCTACACAAATGACCCCTTGGTGAATTCAGAATTTTATCTACTTTTCAGAACCATTTAGCTGTCCGGGATCTAGCATTGGTTTCACACCCATTTCTGTCACTAACTGGAAGGAGGCTGAAAGCACAAAAATAGTAAAAATGGGGTATGTCCCAGTAAAATGCCAAAACTGTGTTGGAAAATGTGGTTTTCTGATTAACGTCTGCCTGTCCGTGAAAGCTGGGAAGATGGTGATTTTAGCAACGCAAACCATTTGTTGATGTCATTCTCAGTGAAAAGAAACACATGCTTTCTTCTGCAGCCCTTTTATCCCCATTTGTTTGAAAAAACGATTTTTTTTGCTTATTTTGGTAATTTCTTGGCCTCCTCCAGGGAAATCCACAAACTCTGGGTACCTCTAGGATGTTGGGAAAAAAAAGGGACACAAATTTGGCGTGGGTAGCTTATGTGGACAAAAAGTTATGAGAGCCTAAACGTGAACTGTCGCAAATAGCCAAAAAAAGGCCTGCACCTGAGGGGGAAAAGGCCTGGCAGTGAAGGGGTTAATACAACAGAAGGAACAGCCTCCAATTCATATGTTCTGGAGAATGTGCCAAGGCTGCAGGAGCAACACTCTGCTGATCACATTCCTGAAACATCTAAAAAGGCTTGACTATGTTGGTGTTCTAAAGTCTGCTCTAAGCAGGGAAAGAAGAGGGAGAGAAGTGTTTATTGTCCCCAGTGCCTTTCTCAGCCAGCCCTGTGTTTTATGTTGTATCATACAAAAGTGAAGTACTGGTAAATTGACTGAGGTGGAGCTGCCATTAGGGAAACGTTTCAAAGGCTGTGTAAGGATACCTACCTTCCAGGGGCCACTAAATTGCTAGGCAAGCAGCTGCAGATGTTTAGCTCCTCTACTTGAGGAAATCATGGACTTTCTTATAGCCTGCTCAACACCTTTATCCGCAAGTCAGCACGTGGTAAGTGTTCGCCGATTGACAAGTACATTACAGTCCCCACACTGCACATAATGGTGGACAGAACATATGCCATGTTGTCACGGAGTACCCTATGTGGCATAATGTTAAAGGCTTGACTAGATTTTGCAGTGCTTTTTAGGGAACTTATGTATACTATACAAGGACCACCCTGATTGCCCAGGAGAACCAGAGTAAGTGTAATAAATCAAACAAATGTCCCGTGGGACTTAATCACCAACATTTCTACTTGCTTTGAAAGTGTGCAAACTCAAATAGTAACTTGTATTATAGCCAATGTTACTGAAAAGGGGTACAGGACACAATATCTTGTTATGATAATTGTTTACAAATCTTTAGTATAAGATGTGAATACAATCATCATACAAGATATTGTGTCATGTACCCTATGTCAATAACAGGGTGCTGATAATTAATTACTATGGCATGTATGGGTAAATGGTCAGAACTCAGTATTCTGTTTGCTGTATGTGCATTACAGCCACAGCACTGCACATAACAGTGAAAGAGACATGCTACATTCTCGAGGACTACCCTGTGTGTCAAAAACTACTGTTCTTCATAGTTTATGACGTTCTCTTTAGGAAACTTCAGCAGCATTCCCCAATATGTTTGCCTTAGTTTCAAAGGTGGATATGCTCGCGCATTTTGCCGAATGATGCCTCAGATGCATACAAACGGACAACCCCAATTTGCATCCACAAACTGGAAGGAGTTCGATTTACCACAGTGAATGTGTGTAGGAGGCTGGCCTGGTTTCTAGTGGGTACCTTGGGTACTCACACCTTATACCAGGTCCAGTTATCCCTTATTAGTGAAGCAGGCTGATAGAGGTAGCTATAGCAGAGCAGCTTCGGCTGAACTAGGAGACATGCAAAGCTTATGCAATACCACTTATAGTTACACAGTACTTATACACAAGTAAAGACAATACTCAGTGTTACCAAAAATAAAGGTTGTTTATTTGGGTGACAGTACCAAAAATATCGTAGAGGCAATACTCCTTCTGGAGGTAAGTATCATACACAATATATACACTAGACACCAAAATAAGGTAAGTAATTAGACATAGGATAGTGCAAACAATAGGAAATGCTATAGAATGCAATGGGAGAAAATAGATCTAGGGGCAACAAAAACCATATACTAAGAAAGTGGAATGCGAATCACAAATTCCCCCTAGACAACTGTAGTGTGTGCAGAATCGCTGGAAGAGTAAGAATACAGTAAAGGTAAGTAAATTACCCCACCCCAGAGCCTAGAAACAAAGTAGGAGTAAAGTAATGCAAGTTTCCTTAGGACACACTACACCTCGTGATTGGGATTTTGCAGTAACCAACCAAGTCTGCAAACAACAACTGCTAGATTCCTGGACCTGAATATCTGCAAAAGAAGGGGACCAAGTCCAGAAGTCGAAAGAAGTTCCAGGAAGGGCAGGAGCCCCTGCCAACCCAGAGGAGGGTGCCAAAGAAGAGTCCCCGGTTGGATGAAGACTGCTGGAATGCACCCTAGGAAGATACCAGTAGGTTCCTGCATAATGCAAAGGATGTCCCACGCTGTGAAGATGGATGCAGACGTGATTTTGTGTTGGAAGTCGCCAACAAGCCTTGGTTACGACAAAAGTGTGTTTTGCGCCAAAATGGCGCTGGCTGGACCCAAGAGGGACCTGGGGGCCTCAACTCCGTGTAAGGAGGAAGAGGGGGCTCTCAGCACTTCAGAGAGCCATCAGGATGCCAGGCAGCACCCACGGGAGTCCCAGGACACGGGGACAAAGGAGGTGCAAAACGCCGTTGGTGCAGCACAACAAAGGAAGGTCCCACGCCGCCGGAGAAAAACTCAGCAAGTTGAGCGTCGCAGGATGGAGTGCTGGGTGTCTGGGCCAAGCTGTGCATGAAGGAATTTTGCAAATACTGCACAGAGGCCTCAGGAGGTGAATATGACGCAGTACACAGGGGTACCGTCGCCCTCAGGGAAGGCAAGGTCTTACCTCCTCCAAATTGCATCAGAAGGACATCAGGGCATTCTATGCTGATGGGGTCCACCCCTCTGTGTCCTTAGGCCCACGCTCGTTGCTGTGAGAGGAGTCCAAAGGTACCGGTCATAGTCTTGGAAGGTGCTTGCGTGAGCAGGGAAGTGACTCAGTCACCCCACTGGAGATTTCTCGGTCCTTCTGGTGCAGGGTGAAGATAGGGAGTCTTCAAAGCGTGCACACCGTGAAAACTGTTGCAGTTGCTGGCTGGACCTGAAGTTGTAGAGGAAAAGTATCCCTTGTGGATACTTTGTTGCTGTTACAGCGGTTCCTGGAGCAGGCTGCGGTTGATCTGAGGTCAGAGGATGAAGTAGTAGTTGCAGAGAATTCCTGAAGGAAACGTGCAAGCAGAATCTGAAGAGAACCCACAGGAGAGACCCTAAATAGCCCTGAGAGAGGGATTGGCTACCTTATCAGGTAAGGACCTATCAGGAGGGATCTCTGATGTCACCTGCTGGCAGTGGCCACTCAGAGCCCTCCAGAGTGCCCCCACACCTTGCAAAGCAAGACAAATTAAGTCTGGGACACACTGGAGGAGCTCTGGGCACTACCCCTAGGGTGGTGATGGACAGGGGAGTGGTCACTCCCCTTTCCTTTGTCCAGTTTCGCGCCAGAGCAGGGGAGAAGGGGTCCCTTATCCGGTGTAGACTGGCTTATGCAAGGAGGGCACCATATGTGCCCTTCAAAGCATTTCCAGAGGCTGGGGGAGACTACCACTCCCCAGCCTGTAACACCTATTTCCAAAGGGAGAGGGTGTAACACCCTGCTCTCAGGGGAAATGCTTTGTTCTGCCTTCCAGGGACTGGGTTGCCCAGACCCCAGGAGGGCAGAACCCTGTCTGTGAGGTGGCAGCAGCTGTAGCTGCAGAGAAAGCCTCAGAGAACTGGTTTGGCAGTAATGGGGGTCCATAGTGGAGCCCCTAGGATGCATGGAATTGGCTCCCCAATACCAGATTTGGAATGGGGGGACAATTCCATGATCTTGGACATGTTACATGGCCATATTCGGAGTTTCCATTGTGAAGCTACATATAGTTATTGACCTCGCCGCCAAGACCTGGAACTCTCTCCCCACCTCACTACGCCAGACCCAGGACCTCCTCACCTTCAGGAGACTCCTCAAGACATGGCTCTTCGAACGCTAGCAGCACGCCCCCTCCCTCCCTCCCATAGCGCGCTTTATAAATTCACTGATTGATTGATTGATTGATATATGTAGTGCACACGTGTAATGGCGCCCCCGAACTCACAAAGTCCCGAGAAATGGCCCTGAACTATGTGGGGGCACCTTTGCTAGTGCAAGGGTGCCCTCACACTCAGTAACTTTGCACCTAACCTTCAGCAAGTAAAGGTTAGACATACAGGTTACTTATAAGTTACTTAAGTGCAGTGAAAATGGCTGTGAAATAACGTGTGAGTTATTTCATGCAGGCTGCAATGGCAGGCCTGTGCAAGGGTCTGTCTGAGCTCCCTATGGGTGGCAAAAGAAATGCTGCAGGTCATATGGATCTCCGGGAACCCCAATGCCCTGGGTACCTAGGTACCATATACTAGGGACTTAGAAGGGGCGGGGCAGTGTGCCAACTGAAATTGGTAAATGAAGTCTCTAGCCTACAGTGACAAATTTAAAAGCAGAGAGAGCATAACAACTGAGGTTTTGATTAGCAGAGCCTCAGTGGATACAGTCAAGCACTATAGACACACATTAGGCCATACACTATGAGCACTGGAGTCCTGACCAGCAGGATCCCAGTGAGACAGGCAAAAACATACTGACATACAGGTAAAAATGGGGGTAACATGTCAAGGAAGAAGGTACTTTCCTACAGTATGCTAAAGACGCATCTAAACCATGACTTCCTGAGCCTTATGTGGCTGTCAAGTGAGCCCTTAGTAAATGTTCACTAGGCATGCGTTCGGTAATGTTCAGAAAGTTGGAGATGGTTGCATGACACATGATAAAATGCAGTCAAACTGATTCCATCCTGTGACAAACGAATGAGATGGGCCCTTAAATGGTGGCGGTATGTTGATGTGAGTGCACTAATCAGTTGGATTGTGCCCATGGCCAGCGGAATGAAAGTCTCATGTGGGATGCATGAATGGCATGTGAATGGGCCATAAAGCGGATGGTGCCTTGACATGGCATTATGTCTCACCTTCAGAAGACTTGTTTTCAATATTGAGATACTTTTATAATTATTTCTTCTTTGGAGCCATAATTTCTGGAGATGCTAAAACCAACCAGTATAAGTGGTGGATTCACTTTAAAAAAATTGTACCAGATTTATATCTGTAGCGGTAAGATGTCTCTTACTTAGAACTATTTTTTTCTTATCGTGGGTAGCTGTGGATTTTGGGCCCTAGTTCAGTCGGCACCTTAGACAAACTTGCACATTTTTGAAAACTAGAAACCAGAGGAGTCCAGGGGTGCATGACCTGTGTGGCTCTCACCAGGTAATATCATGCAGAAACCCTTCCAAAAGGGAAACTTTGGTAAGAAGCACACATTTACTTCAGATTTCTATGATGGAAAGATATGAAATCTGCATTGAGCCACAGGTTCCCTACCATCCTGAGTTCCTACACGTCTCCTGATAAGAATGGTACCCCACTTGTGTGGATGGTCCAAGAGAAAAAGACACAAAAGGTCCTAAATCACTATGCTGAGAGATAAGCAAAAGGGCTTGGTGTGAGATTTGGGGCTGTGCTGTGGTGCCACCTATACAAACCTACAAACATCAGACATTTTTGAAAACTAGACAACCAAGAGAGTCCAGGGTGGTGTGTCTTATGTGGCTCCCACAAGGTTTTCCTACCCACAGTGCTCTACAAACCTCAAACTGACTGAAATCACACATTTACCTTCCATTTCTGTGATGGAAGCAACGGAATCCGCAGAAATTCTGAAAATTCCTACCACTCTGCATTACCCAACTGGTGCAAATAAAAATTCTGCCCTCTTTGCGTGGCTGGACCTTGTGCCTGCTACCGGAATGGCTCAAACCAAGATCAACAGGAGGTCTCCGTTGTCCTTGGTTTGAAGTACAAACCAAAGTGGTTTGGTGAAGTGAAGTATCATCTTTATCGGGAGACTTGGGGGAATGCTGTGTGGATGGAAGTTTGAGGCACCCTGCAGAATCCAGAACTTTCCATCACAGAAATATCAGGAAAATGTGTTTTTTGTCACAGTTTGAGATTTGCAAGGGATTATGGGTAAACAAATGTGTAGAGACCCATGCAAGTCAGCAAACCCTGGATACCCGCAAGTGTCTAGTTTTCAAAATTATACAAGCTGGTTAGGTCTCCCTAGGTGCCAGCTAAGCTAGTAGGGTCCAAAATCCAGAGCTACCCACAATGGGGAAAAAAGGGTCACTTTTCGGTGGAAAAATGTGATGAGTCCCTGTAGTGTTTTGGCCCATTTGCTATATCTACCCACACAAGTGAGGAACCACTTGGGGGAATGCCGGGTGGAAGGAAGTTTGGTGCTCTCTTAAGATTCTAGAACTTTCCACCACAGAAATGTGAAGAAAATGTTTTTTTATTTTAAAAGTTTGATGTTTGCAAGGGATTCTGGGTTAAAAAAAAAACTGCCGAAACCCACGCAAGGCAGCCCACCCTAGGGTCCAAAATCTACAGCTACCCACATTGGAAACAAACATTTGTAATGCAACAGATCTCCCATTTGCAAGAGTTAGAGCTATTGGTATTGTAAATGCATATTTGGAGTTTTCTTGTTGCATAAATTGGTCAACCCTACCTCATCATTTGGTCCTTTCCTGCCACATACTTTTGCTGGCCCTGCACATAACTAAAGCACTTCCATTTACCTTCTTCCTCTATCTGCAGCAAAAATGAAAATGTTGCTATTTAGCCTCCTAATTCCAATAGAATACCATTTTCACCACCCCACCATCTAAGTTGCTGGCTGCCTAACACAATAAAAAAATTAAAAAAACATACAGGACAGCCACAGAGGAGTAATGAGTGAAATAAGAGAGAAATAAACTATAAGGAGAGCTCAATAATACATATTGTATCATCATGTAAACCCAATAAAAAACATTTGTCAGAAACATAACTTTTAGCATCAGACTGTAATGCTCAAAACGGCTCCTAGGGGGCACAACAAAAATAGTATTTGGAAGAAACATGGTCATGTAACCATACAGTCAGCCCCTAGAAGGCATAACAACATGAAAACAGAATGACAGAACATAATGCAGTGTAAAAATATCTTTAGCCCCTAGAGGACGCAGTGTCTTACACATTTAGAATATTATTACAAAAAAAGCCCTTAAAACACAAACTACTCCCAGCTATAAAAAAAAAAAAAAGGTCCAGCCATGAGAGAGCTTAAAAAGAATTGAATGGTGGAAAGGGTTATTATTTTTGAGTCCCCGCCATCCTAGTGTGGGGAGCCTGAGATGACCTAGACAGAAAGAGTGTACTGTGCTGAACGGGTTGGTGGTGGTCCCACTGTCCTAGGACTACCACACAGTGAGTTATGAGCAAAAATGTTTTGTAAAAGGAATGCCTCCAAAGCATTATGGGGCGAGTTTCTAGAGTGCAGGAAATATTGTAGTACCGCCTCACCTGCTGTGCAAGCCGTTTGGAGGATTTCTGTGGTTTTTTCCATTAACATTTTATAAATGCTAAACCTAGGAAAAATTTAGGAATGGGTAGCAAATTTAAATTACTCTGATTCAGTAACAATATGACATAACTGGTGCTTATGCAAAGTGGGCCAATACTTCTGATTGAGTTTGCACTACAAACTGCCATGGTCGCCATGGAGCGCGAAGGGAAGAGACAAAAAAAAAAAATCGAAGACTCTGATTCGGTAAGTGTGACGTAACTGATACTCATGCAAAGCGCTGCAAAATCTCCGATCCACTTTGCACTATATGAAATTTCAAAGTGCCATGGAGCACAAAGGGGAGAGACAAAAGAAAAAAGTAGTGTGCACACACTAAAGTATATGGCCGATCGTGCAACAATCCATGAAACAGGGTCAGTCTGAAAGGCGTGACAAAGCAGCCTCTATGTGGGAAGAATTTAAAGCATTTACCTAAGAAATCAAGGGAATTGTTAAAGGCAGATCCAGGAGCACGTGAGATGGGCATGGTTAAAGCCCGCAGAATAGATGTTGAGAACAGCAGCGTTTGCGTTATCAGGCTCAACATAAAGAGGGTCAGTTTTCGGTGGAAAATTTTGATGCGTCCTTGTTGTGTTTTGAACCATTTCTTTACGCGAGTTCTAGGCCTACCCACACAAGTGAGGTACCATTTTTATCGGAAGACTTGGGGAAGTGCCAGGTAGATGTAAGTGTGTGACTCCCTGCAGATTCCAGAACTTTCCATCACAGAAATATGAGGAAAATGTGATTTTTAATATAATATAATATAGTTTGAGGTTCATGGGTGCCACTTTTTGGGGGGGGTGGGGGGGAGACAGTTATCTGGAGCACTTTTTCCCTATTTTTCTTTTTACAAAATTCGCATTTTTGCTACAGTGCACCTATTTTCTCAGTCCCTCAAGGGGAATCCACAAACCCTCAGTCCCTATGATGCCAGAAACAAAGTTATGGTGCCTTACCAAAAAAGGGCTCAGCCTTGGGAGTGGGGAGTGGGGGCGGTGGATATGGGGATCAGCGAGGAGTGGAGTTGGGGGCGGGCGGGGGCTCAGCAGCTCAAGGGTTAATAATTAGTGTAACAACAAAGACCAGTCTTTAAAACCAACAGAACCTTTTAATTCAATCTGGAGATCGGTTTGTATTTTTCCACATATCTCTCTATCATCATCAAGGTGAGGAAGAAACAAATGAAATACCCATGTAGGGTGAATCCCTTATCTCAGACTACGCAAAAAAAGAAAAAGTAAAACCATTTATACAGCAAAACATCAATAATTCACAGTCTAGTCCCAAACTGAATAAAGGCAAGAGAACAAAGCTTTGCAGAGTAACGAAAAATCTTTTTAAAAATATAGAAAAGAACAATTTTTTAAACTTCTAATGTTTCCAACTTATCCCACGGTTTTGATTTAGCACCCAATGATAGATCATCTATACCCGAAAACGTAGGAAAGATGTGAAAAGTGGTGTCAAATCTTACCGCTGTCTGATTTGCTCCCTTAATTATATTTGGCAATAGTTAATCAGAAGAAAAGAAACTCACCTCACTTCTATCTGCTGAATCTCTCCCTATCCTGGATGGCGACATGGCACTACTTTTAGATTTCCTACTTCAGGGAAATCAAAGTACTTGAACTTGAACATTCAAACAATGGTTAATATGTTTTACTGTGTGTACATGTTGTGTACATGTTGCAACTAATTGCCTTCTAAAGATATCTAACTGGTACAATTTATATCACAAAGCAATGGTGCCTGCAACTCCTTACAATCTTTCCTTATTTTGTATTCCCCCATTCATTGCTCAGTTAATCCAAATAAAAATGCTGCACAGCTAAAGAAGCTGGGAATTGATGTATTTTTTGCCTTTATCACACTGTAAATCAAGTCCATACTGTAAAGCCTCTAAGAACCTACCTTTGCAAAAACATCAGCTTTCATCTTAGTCTTCGTTCATCTAAGTGGGAAATTTAACTGTAACTCCCCATAATGATGCATCACGGAAAATAAAATAGATTGTCTTCCAATCTGGAAAGAGAAGTCCATTGCACACAAAGATTGCTCTCTAGAGCACTGAATTTGCAGCAAATTGAAAACCTCTCCTAATATATGATGGAGAATTTCAAGTTGGAATACAGTGGGCTAGAACGTTTTCTGAAACCAAAGCACTATAAAATTAGATCTTATTAGACTTGCAAGTAATAGGTTTACAGAAAACTTGGCTAATCGATGACTTTTTCCTGCCCGTCTATAGGATATTCTGTAGCCCACTAGCTCTCGTCTCATCGCTAGATGAGGTGTTATACTTTGCTCTGCTCAGATTTTATCTGGCCCCAATCAAACTTGTCTTGATCTATAAATGTGCCCTGGTGATTTAAATTATATACACTGATCTTATTGATTATTAGTTTAAATGTCTGGTATATAATATCAGTTTTCCCTTCGGGTGACCTTTCCAGAAATGTAAATACTTTAGTGGACGATGTGTCAAAATTATTCGGTAAATACCCAAGTGAGGTCCTTTTCGTTCTTGGGGATTTTAATGATCATATCACCACTTTCACACCGAGCTTCCTAACCTATTGCATTGGTTTAACAATTAAACGTGCCCCTAATGAATTGCCATTTTGAAGTCAGAAATAATGGTAATTTCACTTAGAAAAATAAGAATCATTATTCATTAAATGATTATGCGTTAATGTCTTATCTTGAAAACAATAGTGATAATATTTTTATTATAAAATAAACTAATCTAAGTGATCACTCTCAATATTACAACCGGATAAGGCACCTACTGTCCATTTGCTGCTTCACCATCTAAAAATGAGTAACACTGTTGGGCTAACCATGTATATATTTCCTCACACATTTTATCAATTCTAAGATGGTTATTATTGATTCTTATTCCAATGAATTATTATCTATAGCTGGCTTGTTAAACACCGTTTTCTAAACCCACAACTAAGTTTCCCAATGGGAGGGTGACCAAGCATCCAAGATTTGCCTGAACAATCCAGGTCGATTTTGCAACACTGGCCTCAGTAAGTGTCAACTGACAACAGTGGAAGCATGTTTTTATGTGTTCCAAAGCAGGAATAGTTAGAAGCTCTTGTGAGATATCAATTTAAATAACGTATGATACTGGGATGAAAAGTAACTTTTTTTCTGTTTTATAACTAGGTCTCAGGAGACAAAGCAGATAGGGCAGAAAAAGAGAAGCGAAAGGAATAAAAAAGTAAAAAGAGAAGGGGTTGCAAAGAAATAAAAGAAAGAAGGGAAAGAAAGAACGAGAAAATTAGAACACACCTAGAAGAAATAGAGCAAAAGTGTTAGACATAAAAAGGAAGGAAGCTAGCGAACCAAAGATAAAGAGGAAAAAGTAATGAAAAGTATGAAAAAGAGAAAAATGAACATTGGAGAAATAAAGAGATGGTGAGAGAAAGAAGCAGCGAAAGAACCAGGGCATGTATGTACTGACATTCCTCACAGACACAGACTGGGAAAACCACTTTGCTACATCGGGTCCCGACAAGTAACTTGTGGCTTCAACATACAGACTGGAAAAAAAGACGTTTATAGTAAAAAATGACAGATAAAAATAAGAAAAAGATAAGAAAAACACCAGAGAAAGGAAGGGGAAAAACGTGAAAGGATGCATACTGAGTCAAAGGAAAGAGCAAATAAAAAAAGACAAAGAAAGAATAAATGGAAGAGAAAAAATAGTGAACAAATGAATGTCTGATGAAGAAAAAAGAGGAACGAAACAAGAAAAGAAATAACCAACTTTTTGAGAGTTTGAAAGAGGAAGTAGCAAGAGGAAGAGGTAAATAAAATAAAAAAAGGGAGAGGAGTAGAAATAAACAGTGGAAAGACAGAGCCAAACTGTTAACGTGCATTTTAGGAGCTGGAAAGAGAAAAGTGGGGGAGAAAGAAAACATTGAGAATAAACAGAGTTAAGGAAAGAACGGAGTGAGATAGGTGAAACAGACCCTCCCAAATAGAGACAGCAGCTAAGACTAGATCTCATTGGCTCCCCCACGTCCTCAACAGAAGTCAGAGTATGGAACAGCAGGGCACACTGCAGAACAGAAAAAGATGCATTACCAGAGTTGTATGTGATCCCCAATATAGCAATATTGAGGCGCTTCAGTAGTCTCCTTCATATTATGACATGGAACGTAAATGGGCTATCCAGCACACATTTATATTTTGCAGGAGACTCATTTGACGGGGCCTGAAAGTTCTAAGTTATTTAATTCTCAGCAGTGGGTCAGGCAGGTGGTTTCCACTCAGAATATTACCAATATTAGGGGGGGTGGCCATAATCACCAAACAGCAACTCAATGCGGTCGTGTTAAAAACTGCGGTGGATAGCATGGGTCGTTGGGTTATTATTAAACTTCAGATCGGAGATGTAGTGTTAACGGTGGTTGGTTTTTATGGTCCAAACTTTGATGATTTAGAACCAATGAAGGGAATGTTCTTGCGTCTTTTGGATTTTCCTGACCCGATAGTTATGGGGGGTGATTTTAATGTTTTGTTGGATAATGACTTAGATAGGTCACAAACTTCTAGGTCCGCAGTCATGTTAAAATCTCAGAGTTTTCCGAAATCCAGGATGAGAGAACTGGGCCTGCGGGATATCTGGAGAGTAAGAGCTGGTACACAACGGGTTTTTTCCTTCAAGAATAAGAGGTATGGTCATGCATCTAGAATAGATTATTGTTTGTTAGATCAGGGATTGGAGGATATGGTTGACAATTTAGAATATAAGGCCGCACATTTGTCATATCATTCTTCTGTTGTTTTAACACTGAATCTTAGCACCAAAAGAGAGATGAGAAGGTGGACATTAGATCGAGCATTATTATTGGAGGACGAGGTGAAGTCTCAATTGTTTATAGAGATGGAGGAATTTTTTAAGTTTCATATCGGTTCTGCTTCAATAAGCATGGTTTAAAGCCTTTCTAAGGGGCAAAATTACGAGTCTCACTGTTCTTAGGAATAAGAAGTATAAGATGGAAATGAAGGTGTTGGAAATTGAATGAGTGTGATCGCGTGGAGATGGGTGGCTTAGAATCTTTAGAGCAGTTAGAGGTTAGGAGGTCTCATCTGAAATTGCAATTAGAGGCATTATTACAGTCTAGGTTAAAAAAACAATGGGACGTCAGTAAGTTGGCTCATTTCGAATATGGAGAGAACCCCAGCAAACTGTTGGCTTGGAAAGTCAAGACGGATAGGACAAAAAATGAAATTCGAGAGATCCTTGATCAAAAGGGTCAGAGACAGTCCAGTTCCCATGATATAAAGGGAGGTTTTCCAATCTTTTTTTCTCTGGTCTATACAAAGAGGATACTGTGGTAACAAATGAAGAGGTTCGAAGTTGGTTGGAGTCGGATATACTTCCCAAAATTTCAGACACAGAGAAAGAAATGATGAATCAGAAAATTATGATGGAAGAGATTAAGTCAGCAATTATGTCATGTAAGGGGGAGAAAGCGGTGGGCCCTGACGGTATTCCAGTTGAATCATATAAAATGTTGGAAGATGCTATCATTCCGATAATGTTGGCTTTGTTTGAGGAGATATACGATAAGGGGGAGGAACTACCAGAATCATGGAACAGTGCTATAATTACGGTGGTTTTGAAGCCAGGCAAAAGTCCAGTTAGGTGTGAGTCATATAGACCAATCTCTTTATTGAATGCTGATTATAAAGTTTTTGTTAAAGTGCTGGCAGATCGATTAAATAAAGTGGTGGGTGTTCTTATACATAAGGATCAGAAAGGATTTATGAAGGGGAGGTATTTACATGAATTGACAGGAAATTTAATAGGGATGATTGATATAGCCACTTCATTTAGCCTCCCTTTAGCTGCGATAATGTTGGACGCCGCAAAGGCATTTGATAGAGTGCACTGGGTCTTTATTTTTAATATATTAAAAGAATACAGTTTTGGGGATAAATTTTGTCGAGTGATGCGTTTAATTTATTCGAAACCTGTGGCTAGGGTTTTGGTAAATAGAAGTTTGACTCCTCTGATCCAAATATTTAGGGGTACGAGACAGGGATGCCCACTTTTGCCATTATTCTTCAATTTATATATTGAACCTCTTGCCAGAAGAATCAGACAGGAGCAGAAAATCCCTTCTTTTGTATACGGGGAATGGGAGAAAAAAGCCTCCCTTTATGCAGATGACTTGTTAGTCTGCACATCTGATTTACACATGGCTTTACCAGCCATCTTGGATATAATTGAGAATTTTGGTAAGGTATCGCTAAATGCCGATAAGACCGTTATAATGGCTTGGAATCATAGCATGAGGAATCGGACGAGTAAAAGCAAAATGAGGTATCTTGGTATTAAGATACTCCAAGATATTGAGCAAATTGTGGACGCTAATTTTATTATGTTAAGGAGGGAGTGCTCTAAGCTTATGAAAAATTGGATGTATTTACCTTTATCAATTTTGGGTAGAATTAATTTAGTTAAAATGATAATTTTACCTAAAGTTACTTTTTTATACGACACAATTCCTTTACTGTTTGATAAAGTTTTGATTGGCAAATTTCAGCAAGAAATAAATTAATTTATCTGGGCACAGAAGGGAGTGAGGATCTCTTGGAAAAAGCTGCGAGGAAAAGGAAAAAGGCAGATTAGCATTACCGGATTTGCTAGTGTATGGTTGGGTGTTCCAACTTTAAAATGTCAGGATTTTGGGATCTTCTTTAGGTACTACAGACATGGGGGGTTGTATGTTCAAGGACATGTTAGCACAAGTAAAGGAGGGTTTAGACTACTAAGGATGCTGCCCAAGTGTCAGGTCTCTGTTTAGGATTGATTACTATGGCAAATGGTCACCTATCTGGGACTCGCCAGGCATGCCAGAATGTTTGAAGGATGTTTTGGCCATCCCAATTAAAAAGGCATGTTTTAAACACTGGGGAGAGCTAGTTAAGGAAGGGGACTTATTGTCTTGGGAGGACATTTCGCAGAAGACAGGTAGGGCTTTGTCGAGGTTAAAATATCTCCAATTGAAAGGGTGGATAGCTAAGGATAATAAGCGATGTGGTTGGCAGTCTCAGATGGAGGATAAAATCTTGGTAGATCCTCTCCCCAAAAAAGTTGTTGCGTTGTGGTATTGGGAGTTGGTAGAGGCAGGGGATGGCAAATTTAATCTGCCTAAAGAACTATGGGGTGATATTTTTTTCGGAAATACAGCTCGTGGAGGCTTGGCATGTGTCTATGCGTACTCTATATCAAGTGGTCAAACCTGCTCCATTTAGACGAAATCATATATTTACACTACATAGAGCTTTTTTTTCTCCATATAGACTGTCAAAGATGGCGAAAGGTGAGGAGATCAAATGTGGAAAGTGTGGGATGGAAAAGGCGTCTGATGTCCATATGTTTTTTGAGTGCTCGGCGATTCAACCTTTTTGGAACGCAGTGAGACATACGATGTCTGATGTGTTGGGGGTTGAGATCGAGATTACCCCACTATTAGTTATTTTTGGCAGATCGGAGCAGTTAATAAATCTAAGGGCAGACATGCAGAAGTGGTTATTTTATGTAGTTTTATTAGCTAGAAGAGAAATTTGTAGGAAATGGGTGAGTAGTATTATTCCCTCCTATAAAGAATGGTTGGACCAAGTGAAACATGTATTTAAAATGGATACGGTAATGGGTATCACTAAGTCAAGGAAAATCTGGCTACCTTTTAAAGCCTGGTTGGAAGCACAACTGGTGAATGCATAAATTTTGTCCGATGATTATTTTTTCCCTGCTGTCTCTCGAAATTTCCTCCCTCTTACTTCATCGTGAGGTGGACTTGGTGAGAGAGAAAGCAGGAGGCCCATCCCTCCCCATGTCAAGGAGAAGGGTTGGTTATAAGAGCGAAGGAAAAAGACCTGGTGCCTGGGATGAATGAGGACAAAAAAAAAAAAATCTGAGGCGCTTCAGATCAGGATTGGGGGTATAGACAGAGCTGTCTTGGCCCAGTGTTATAAAAACAGAAAGGCAGCGGGTGAGGAATGAGAAACGGAGCACTGTGTAATTCCTGGTATTGGAATAATGGGGCGCTGCAGGTTAGGGTTGAGGTGCACTGATAGAGCTGTATGTGGGCTGTAGTACTGGAATAGTAACAGGCACACAAGGTTAGAAGTGAGGTATCTTAATGGAGCTATGTGTAGAACCTAGTATTGGTGTGCCTGTGTTGCCAAGTGTTAGCCTGGAGGTGCCCTGGCGAAGCTGCGAGTGGGGCCCAGTATGGGAGTTGCATTGCCTCTGAACCACAGAAGTGATGAGTCTTGAAGGGTGTGTGTATGAGCCTTAGTAGTGAGAAGAAATGTGCAATGAATGTTAGAATTGATGGATTCTGGCGGAGCTGTGGTGGTTCCCAAAAACAGTGGCGCTGGATGTTAGACTTGAGGTGTACTGGCTGAGCTGTGTTTTGCTCTTTTGTGTCCAGTATTGGCTTGGCAGTGGGACGGATTAGAATTGAGCTGCTGTAATGGAACTATATGTGAGCGGGATCCCAGTATAGGAAAGTAAGTGACCTCACTGGGGTAGAACTGCAGTGCACTGAAGGAGCTGCACCTGAGGTCCCAGTACTGGAGTAGCAGAGCATATTGACTGCATGAACTGAGGTGTTCTGGCAGACAGGGTGCATGGGGCTCTCAGCACTGGCACAGATGAGGACTTTGGAGTGTGTGAACTGAGGTGCACTGATGGAGCTGCGAGTGTGGCCCCAGTATGGACCAGAAGGGGGCACTGCCTCTAAGGATTGTGGAACATCCACCGCCCTTGCTCTCAGCAAACAGGCAGGCACACTTGATAAAGAAATGCAAAGCCAAGGAATGGCGGAAGCCAGGCAGCTGAGAGAGGGTGCAGAAAGACCAAATGTGACCAAGATAACAGCCTGATTTATAGCCTTGTTTACAGCTAAGCTCAGAGGAAGAATGTTCTGCAAATGAAAATTAGAGCTTCCCCGGACAGGAGCAGGAAACAAACTAAAGAAAAAGTCCCCTACAGACCAGATAAAAAGGATAAAGTGTAATTATACAGTAGTTGGTCCCTGCTCCCACACAGAAGAAGGGGGGACAAAGAGGCATGACTGACCACTAGCAAGCAAGGATTTTTAAATGGCACTGAAACTAACAAACTGAATGGCTGGAAGCCCACAAAAGAAGTATACTTAAAAGTATACAAAAAGTCGTACTCTTACGCTCGACCTAAAAATGACTCACCACAGCGAGTGGTTGAGTAGATTTTTTGAGTCATGAAGAGAAATAGTTATATTAAATAGGTGTAGGACAATTATTCCCAAACAGAGCAAAGAGGAAAGGGAGAATCAGGAAGCGAAGTGGTGATATTCTATCCAACTAGTCCTCTCAAAACACAATTTGTGTTACTTTTGGTACACTGTAGACATTGTTAATGAGCCCATTTTAATAGATGAAATAACCACATGGTAATCCCGTCACTATTTTGAAAGCTGCAACCCTTCATGGGTGCAGCCATTTTATTTACTTTTCAAATACTGTCTGACAGCAAACCTTATTCCTACTTTCCAGTTGACTCCTGAAAAAGGGGCCACATTATTCTCTTTTACTTTAATTAAATAAAAACTAAGATAGTAGAACCGACCCTTTAATTTATCCATCTATTGCTCTGCAAACGTTATTTTATCACAACTTGATAAAAAATGTTATGGATAACCAACAGCTGCCTTTTGGGCAAGTGGGATTTCGTCCCTCTAGTTGAACTACTGATATTATTTTAAGACTGCAATTTTTGTGTGGAAAAAATATGGAAGAAAACAATAAATTGTATTGCATATGGCATTTATAGACAGCTCTGCATTTGGTTGTGTGGATTGGATTAAACTTTGGCAATAATTAAAATCTGAATATCGGATTTTATTTTGCAAACTCTCATCAACTTGCACACTGAAAACTGGATACAAGTATTACTTTGATTCACTACAGAGTTCACCTCTTGCATTCCAGATGCAAATGGCCTAAAACAAGGATGCAAGTTGGCATCACTGCTTTTCCCTCTTTAGATATCGGATTTTATCAAATGTCTTTAAAAATTTTTAAAAAAATTAAAATTAAAAATAAAAACACAAAAAAAACTTTTCCTTCAAAGTTCGTAAATCAAGAGATCGTAACTTTGATGCATGTAGATTATTTAGTAATAATATACCTTACCCCAATGTGGCTGCAGCGACATTTATATGCTTTAGACAGTTATTTTCACGCACACAACTTGGTGGTCAACGAAAATAAAATGTAAATTATAATAGCTGATTGTTGTTTGACTCCCTCACAACTGACAAACAGACACTGAAGACAGTCACATAAAGCACATACAGATGGTTACAACCCCTGGAGTAAATCTGGCTAAGCAGAGCACAGGACTACTCATACTCAGTGTAAGTCTGTGTTGCTATCTTGAAAACACTTGAAATTTAGGTAGATCAAATATTGATCAACTAAGGCTAGAAGCCAATTGTAAAAACAGAAGAATCTGAAGCCTGCCAAAGAATATTGGGTATAACTCGCCTGTGTGCTACCTCTTTTTGACAAAGCTTCTAGAAAGGCCCCAGAATACACCTTGATATACAAAGTGGGCAAAGAAGCTTCCCTGGTATCCCTCAAAACTGGAGGTGTTAACTGCACAGTTATTAAAGCACACGTAAATATTGCAGCTGTCAAAGAAGGTGGTCTCAAAATAGTAACTTCACCAAAAGCCTCAAGAGCATATTTTAAAAGAGGAATGCCTTTTTAGACTTCAGACCTTTTCTGAAGGGCCCAAAGTCTGGATAATAATGTACTTTTAAGAATTCTTTTTTTTTTTTTTGGAATACCCAAACTGACCTCAGAGCATACTTATGCAATGTAAAATCAGCGAAGACGGAGGTTTCTAACTTAGAAACCTGAAAGTATCAATGGGCATTATGCTGCCAGAATGCAGAGGATTATTTCTGTTTTAGCTTGTTTTTCATCTGTGGTGGCTTAACATCTATGCTAAAAAATAACCGTGACTCTCCAGTTCTTGGAGCAAACTTCACATCTTAATGCAACAACTGAACCCTGTGTTTTTTTTAGTTTAGAACCAATGTCCTCTTCAACTACACAAAACACTGAAATTTAGATTAAATTAATGTCAACACCCAAAAATGATGCTAAGTAACACCCCATAGCATGTGAAGAAGTAGAACCAGCAGGTTAATGTCCATGAACCCCCCAGGGTTATATTATTCAATAAACAAGCATGAAATACAACCAATCTTAAACAAATACCAGCACAATCATGACTCAACCTTAAGTACAACCCTTCACTGCATACTATTGATTATGATCAAATGAAATACCTGTAGTATATCTCCAACAATAAACCATAACTCCAAGATAAAACTCTTACATCTAGCCTATTGTCTGTAACAGTAACAGAACATTAGGATTTGCCTTATAATCACAAATAGTAGGTATACGAAAGAACCCCTAGAACCTTTTGCATCATAACATGCAGCCAATCATCAACCCTTAATAATTATCCTAAACCTAACTATTAGCACCAAGAGTAAGCAACTAGACATGAGATTAAAGCCCGGACATGCAATGTGTTATTAAGATAATATAATTAAGGACTAACATACAAAGCAAACTAGGGGTCTGAAATACAAGTAGTTTTCTAAAATAGGCATCTGCCTCTGAGAAAGCCAGTTACATGGAAGATTTTCAGGATTCCCGCAAAAGATAAACAGACAAAATATTTTAAAGTACCTTCTTTCCACCTTCAGCGATTACTGCAAACATCTGGGAAGGAACCTCCAATCTTGGACCTTGACTGCACACTTGCATCTTAAAGTTATAGGAATAATTAGATGGAACACAGACAAGAAAAAAATCCCTAATCATTAATTCTACTGATACTCCAAAGGATTATCCCAGCAGTCATTCAATGATGATACAGGAGTTGCATGTGTCTGAATGTCTATAATAGAGAAAATTAGAATTAAAATATTTAGCCATAACAATTTCTCCACCAAAAATGAGTAACAACTTATTTGATAGCTACAACTGACTGGATCTCAGGCACAACTGTACCCCTTCTAGATCATGTTCTGAGCTGATTTAAACACACAACTGAGACCAAGGAACAGCAAAAACAGTAACTGATAAAAAAATCAAATGCACTTCCATGACACCCTGAAGCAAAGGTGAATGACGGAGGGCAATGAATAAACTATGGGAAATAGATAGTATCCATCAGAGAGACCTTCCCAAAAGTAAGTTGTCCTTCTATTGGATAATAATCTTCCCAAAGACTCAAGCATTATAGAGACAACAATGAAAGTAGATCAAAAGATAATGGATAATTGTATGCTCAAACAATACAACAAGCCCAAAGAGGCCCTCCTTAACTGAAAAACCGTGAGATAGTAATACTTGACAAAGTTGTGTACAGAATCCCACAACCCAGCATCAACAAATGAGACAACCCCTTTCAAAGCAGACACAATTACCTCATCTTTACTTTACATTAAAAAAAAAAAAAAAAAAACAGTCCGTGCAGTTATACATTAGATGCTATGATGTACAACACAATTAATCTGGCCAGTTTTGCTGGAAAACATCTTTCTATCCTTTTGTCAAACAAATGTCTCTAAACACGTGTCACCATTAAGTCCTCAGCCTAGGACAAAGAGAAAGCTAACTATCTCCTGTACTCCAGCCTGTGAAACTGTACAGCCCTGAAAAGAGAAACTTAACTATCTCCCATAGTTCAGCCTGTGAAACTTCATAGTCTTGAAAATATGACGATGTGGAAAGGATCTGCCAGATTAGTTTTTCTCAGCCAAGTCGCTCTCTAAGAAGACCATAGAAATTAAAAAACATTTGACAAACAGAATGGATTGTTTTTTTACTGTGTTCTCAAATCAGACATAACCCCAGATAAATGTGCTGACCAAAACAAGATGAAACCACGATCATTGATGCTTTACTGAGATTAAGCCACAGATAGCTAACATCTATGAATGAACATGCAAACGGTAAATCTGCAAGTTGTTCACCACCAGAGGTGTGATTCATAGGATGACAATAGTACATGCCTTTCTATATACAAAAGTTACTTTGATGGTACTCCTAATCTTTTTTTTAATAAACTTTCCTGACTTACTTTTTTAAGGTGATGAAAAAAAAAATTGCAGTTATTATACAAAGGGATGAGCTCCACTGGATCTCCTGTACTCTAATTAAACTATGTACACTTACCATGCCCTTATTTATGTCTCCTTTACTAACAAAATAATCCAAGTACCATATACTCTACTATTTCCTCTTGCGTTAAGCCACTTATAAATGGCACTATCAGCACACTTCAGTTTGGATATTATTTGTTATCGGATGTGTTCTTTGATTAAAAACAATTCTCTTGAACAATTCAAATGTCTTTCCTCTTATCATTAGACGTTTCCCCTCCGCAGACAAACTTCATCAATAGCCCTCTAATAACCTCAGCGATGGAGGCTATTGCTTGTCCCTTCCAAACTACAAGAATTCAAAGAGTCCTTGAAGGCACAAGTTCCAATGTGGGCACAATATATGGATTTAAACAAGAAATGGACGGAGAATGTGTGTCCAACAGCCACTTCAGAAACTGAGACCACCAGAAGTGAAAAATAGGTCTTCCCTAGTTTCCTTTCAAAGACAGAAGTTTCAGCAAAGTATTCTATAACCAAACCAACATTAAGCCCACACCCCAGACAAACAATGGTAAACGAAACATCCATTAACTGAGGCTGTACAGCATACAAGGCTATCACTTCAATAATGCACCAATCAAAAAATCATTTTCAGTGGTTGTAATAGGCTGCCTCAGTTAATATCCTACAAGAGTAGCTATTAAGTGAGGTATTTCACTGTGTTACGAACAGACATGGAGTACAGGTGTTTTAACAGTAGACCCTCTCCAAGTGATAAAGTCCATCTTTATCAAAATCTTACAGGGTGATCACAACCATTGGTCTGTACATCAGCATGTCACAATTTTCCTGGACCAGTTCTAGGTGATCAGGTTCATGCAAAGGCAGTCTTTCCAGGACCACGAAAATGAGCAGACCAAAGGGAACATGCAAAGCAGTAGAAACTTCCCATTTCCAATCATCAAGTCCCCCAGAGAGAGTTGCAGAGGAAACACCTTTGTGCATAACTGGTGTATTTTGTATTGTTTCTGGTAATAACATAGGATATAAAGACATTCCCAATTGTTAAATATCTCTGATTCAGTATCCTGATATACCTTCACTTATGGAAGATTGCATCTTGATCTCTAAATGCAGTAATACGCATAATCCCCTTGTCTGTAACATGAGATGCGAGAAACGTAACATGGTCCAAGGGTCAAAAACTGGCAAGCATAGCTTCCTTGAATAAGAGGAGGACACACACATCCCACTCCCCTTCTCCTGATAAGACAGATCACTGCTGCACTGTTATTAGTCATGAGCTGAAACACCTTCTCCTGCACTGAGAAAGAAAAGCAAAAGAAGGTCTCTGAAGAATCACGGATTTCTCTTCTTTCAAGGAGCTATAAGCAAAATATGTTCTAGGATGCCAACAATATGCAATCAGTCAAGATGTGCCTCACCGGTTCATGTACAATGACATACTACACAAGTGAGCACATCTGCAGTCTGGCTTTCTATGAACAGAGACAACACCGCAAACTTGTGTCTCACTTCATTGCACCTGAAGAAGTTGTTTCATTGGGCTGCCCTTCCCTGGATTATGGAGACATATACAGATGAATTCAAGGTGATACGCATGTCTTACTGATCTTTTTGAACTGGATGGGAAGTTACAAATAAGCCAGAACTGCATCAGGCTAGTTGAGTATAAGCAGGGACGAAGTTCCAAGTGAACTGGAAGCACCAACAGTAAGAGGGTCCATAGAAGTCCATGTCCAAAAGGTGCTCAACAAACGAGTGAATTTCCATCATATACCTCAAAATTCACACAGTTTGTTGTGACCTTTTCCTTATACTAGGTCATGTCATGTTACATTACAAGGAACATGTAGAGCAGAAGAGCACACAGTGGCCCATTTGGTCTCTTGGCACTAGGGAGAAAATGTATATAACACAAGTGATAACAGACAGCAACAACAAACAAGTTTTGTTCTCAGTGGCCACTGGACTAGTTGATAGAATAGAATGGATTTGATAATTTTTTATGACACAAACAAGTATAGTTGTTCTTCTCAAATTGAGGGGGAATGTATTTCAAGAGCCGGTGCTAGGACCATAAAAGACAGGCCGTTTCTAGCTTTCTGGAATCAAATCCAAATCATATCTGGTCTTCTTGAATTCCAGTCAGTCAGTGCATTCTTCGTGTTCAAAAGGTTCCGCCACTAAGGCACAATTTCCCTCCTAAGAAAGGAGACTGGGAAGATCACCTGCCCATAATATAGAGCAGGGTTCACTGCATACATGCCTATGGCCAGGTAAACCTTCCATCAGTCCTTTATAATCATAACTGAGATTTTGTAGAGATAAGGCACTGTGTCCCCTTTGAGGTTAACCTGTTGGATACACATACATTGCCCGTCCAGGTTATATAGTTTCTCTTGGTTTTAGACTTGTTCCCTAGAATGTTTTCAAGTTTTCCTAATAGTGGTGTTCAATTGGCATCACATATCTACACCTGGAGGCATACCTCCATCTGTTTATTTATTTTGTTATTTTTTTTACCAGTAGTGATATTAAATGTACCTTTTTTCATGTAGAAGCGATGGTACGTATGTTCCCATGGCGCCCCATCCTTAATAGAGGACGGTAAGCAGTTTCTACCTTGAGTTTGCCTTTACAGCAAGCATAACAGCATGTCATCACCGAGTGCCATGACACCTTGTATGTTTGATCGATTTTATATGTGCATTAGATCTTAACATACATTTTTTGGTCTGTTTATCTTTTTTCACAGGTTCTCACCTATCTAGATTGTTAGATGCATAGCTCCATAATGAAAATTAACTCAACATTTTTCTCACAAATACCCTTAACATGGTATTTAGTGTAGCTTAGGAGATGTTCATTTTTTTGGTCCTGATGAAACACCACCTGATCCTAAGGGACTTCTTAGGCGTGAAACATGTTGACCTTTAATAGTGGTTGAAGGAATACTTTTCTTTCACCCATCTGTGTGTTGGAAGAGTGGCGGAACATTACCGCCATTTCACTCCCTATTGTTTTTAACCTTGACCGAGGCCCTTCATGATGAATAAAACGTAGGTTTTTGAGGTTCTCGAGACAATTTAAGTTCTTTTTTCTCCAGCTCCTTTCCTAACCACAGTATGCACTATAAATTAAGATCTCCGGCAAAGAGCCCCCATGTGGGGCCCATCAGATATTGCAGCGCCAGTCTGACGAGGAGCCAGCCCTATGATGAAGCATGACATCCAATGGATGTGTGAGGGCTCTTGCTTCTAATTTTAGAAGAGGCTCGTGGATCTGTGATTTTTCCTGTGGAACAGTGTGCCTTTTTGATTTGCATTACTAGTAGGGAGGCTGTACACTGGACCATTATAATCTCCGTGTCCCTCTCACGGTTTGATATATTCAAGTCATTAGACCTGTTGCCCATAAACCACACAAACATTTAAAAAAGTCTGAGTATTAAAACTTCTAAAAGAGTTTGAGGCAGCAACATTACTACATTTCTACTCCACAAACAAAACAACAAAAGTTTTAAAAAATAAACAATTAATCAAAATATATACATTATTTTCTTTTACAGTCAAATCTTATGAAGGACAAATCAAAGGGCAAAACAGTCAGAGAATGTGGACATAATGACCTTTTGGCAATTATGAGAGTTTGTTTATAACTGTCAGCACACATTTGTGGCATATTAAGGCAGACTGCCTTCCACATTTGGAAGCAGAAGATAGTGGGTTTCAGATACAAAGAATCTAAGTAGACTAAAATCTGAACAGTGGCGAACTTCAAAGGAAAGCAATATAAACACAGACTGTGTCCAAGATCGTAGGAGACACTACAATTTATCAGTTTCAATTAAATACATAGGATTTTAATGTGTTTGAGTGGCATCTATTGCAAGTGATAATTTTTTAAATCATTAACCCCTTAGCTGCTGGGCCTTTTCCCCCCCAGTGCTGAGCCCTTTTTTGGCTATTTGGGGTAGTTCGCGCTTAGGGCTTCATAACTTTTTGTCCACATAAGCTAACCACGCCAAATTTGCGTCCTTTTTTTCCAACATCCTAGGGATTCTAATGGTACCCAGAGTTTGTGGTTTACCCTGGAGGAGACCAAGAAAATAGCCAAAATACAGTGAAAAGTTTGTTTTTTCCAAAAAAATGGGAAAAAAGGGCTGCCGAAGAAGGCTTGTGGTTTTTTCCCTGAAAATGCCATCAACCAAGGGTTTCTGGTGCTGAAATCACTATCTTCCCACCTTTCAGGAACGGGCAGACTTGAATCAGAAAACCGAATTTTTCAACACAAATTTGGCATTTTACTGGGACATACCCCATTTCTACTATATTTGGTGCTTTCAGCCTCCTTCCAGTTAGTGACAGGAATGGGTGTGAAACCAATGCTGGATCCCGGAATGCTAAACATTTCTGAAAACTAGACAAAATTCTGAATTCAGCAAGGGGTCATTTGTGTAGATCCTACAAGGTTTTCCTACAGAAAATAACAGCTGAAATAAAAAAATATTGAAATTGAGCTGAAAACAACAGCCATTTTTCTTTATGTTTTACTCTGTAACTTTTTCCTGCGATGTCAGATTTCTGAAAGCAATATACCGTTTTGTCTGCTGGACTCTTCTGGTTGCGGGGATATAAAGGGCTTGTAGGTTCATCAAGAACCCTAGGTACCCAGAGCCAATAAATAAGCTGCACCCTGCAGTTGGTTTTCATTCTATACTGGGTATACAGCAATTCATTTGCTGAAATATGAAGAGTGAAAAAGAGGTATCAAGAAAACCTTTGCATTTCCAAAATGGGATCAAGATAAGGTTTTGAGGAGCAGTGGTTATTTGCACATCGCTGAATTCCGAGGTGCCCATACTAGCATGTGAATTGCAGGGCATTTCTCAAATAGACGTCTTTTTTACACACTCTCTTATATTTGGAAGGAAAAAATGTAGAGAAAGATAAGGGGCAATAACACTTGTTTTGCTATTCTGTGTTCCCCCAAGTCTCCCGATAAAAATGATACCTCACTTGTGTGGGTAGGCCTAGTGCCCGCGACAGGAAATGCCCCAAAACACAACATGGACACATCCTATTTTTTTATAGAAAACACAGCTGTTTTTTCCAAAGTGCCTACCTGTAGATTTTGGCCTCTAGCTCAGCCGGCACATAGGGAAACCTACCAAACCTGTGCATTTCTGAAAACTAGAGACCTAGGGGAATCCAAGGAGGGGTGACTTGCGGGGCTCGGACCAGGTTCTGTTACCCAGAATCCTTTGCAAACCTCAAAAAGTGGCTAAAAAAAACAAGTTTTCCTCACATTTCGGTGACAGAAAGTTCTGGAATCTGAGAGGAGCCACAAATTTCCTTCCACCCGGCGTTCCCCCAAGTCTCCCGATAAAAATGATACCTCACTTGTGTGGGTAGGCCTAGCGCCCGCAACAGGAAACGCCCCAAAGCGCAACGTGGACACATCAAAATTTTTGGAAGAAAACAGAGGTGTTTTTTGAGAAGTGCCTAACTGTAGATTTTGGCCTCTAGCTCAGCCGGCACCTAGGGAAACCTACCAAACCTGTGCATTTCTGAAAACTAGAGACCTAGGGCAATCCAAGGAGGGGTGACTCGCGGGGCTCGGACCAGGTTCTGTTACCCAGAATCCTTTGCAAACCTCAAAAAGTGGCTAAAAAAACAAGTTTTCCTCACATTTCGGTGACAGAAAGTTCTGGAATCTGAGAGGAGCCACAAATTTCCTTCCACCCGGCGTTCCCCCAAGTCTCCCGATAAAAATGATACCTCACTTGTGTGGGTAGGCCTAGCGCCCGCGACAGGAAACGCCCCAAAGCGCAACGTGGACACATCAAAATTTTTGGAAGAAAACAGAGGTGTTTTTTGAGAAGTGCCTACCTGTAGATTTTGGCCTCTAGCTCAGCCGGCACCTAGGGAAACCTACCAAACCTGTGCATTTCTGAAAACTAGAGACCTAGGGCAATCCAAGGAGGGGTGACTCGCGGGGCTCGGACCAGGTTCTGTTACCCAGAATCCTTTGCAAACCTCAAAAAGTGGCTAAAAAAACAAGTTTTCCTCACATTTCGGTGACAGAAAGTTCTGGAATCTGAGAGGAGCCACAAATTTCCTTCCACCCAGCGTTCCCCCAAGTCTCCCGATAAAAATGATACCTCACTTGTGTGGGTAGGCCTAGCGCCCGCGACAGGAAACGCCCCAAAGCGCAACGTGGACACATCAAAATTTTTGGAAGAAAACAGAGGTGTTTTTTGAGAAGTGCCTACCTGTAGATTTTGGCCTCTAGCTCAGCCGGCACCTAGGGAAACCTACCAAACCTGTGCATTTCTGAAAACTAGAGACCTAGGGCAATCCAAGGAGGGGTGACTCGCGGGGCTCGGACCAGGTTCTGTTACCCAGAATCCTTTGCAAACCTCAAAAAGTGGCTAAAAAAACAAGTTTTCCTCACATTTCGGTGACAGAAAGTTCTGGAATCTGAGAGGAGCCACAAATTTCCTTCCACCCGGCGTTCCCCCAAGTCTCCCGATAAAAATGATACCTCACTTGTGTGGGTAGGCCTAGCGCCCGCGACAGGAAACGCCCCAAAGCGCAACATGGACACATCAAAATTTTTGGAAGAAAACAGAGGTGTTTTTTGAGAAGTGCCTACCTGTAGATTTTGGTCTGTAGCTCAGCCGGCACCTAGGGAAACCTACCAAACCTGTGCATTTCTGAAAACTAGAGACCTAGGGCAATCCAAGGAGGGGTGACTCGCGGGGCTCGGACCAGGTTCTGTTACCCAGAATCCTTTGCAAACCTCAAAAAGTGGCTAAAAAAACAAGTTTTCCTCAGATTTCGGTGACAGAAAGTTCTGGAATCTGAGAGGAGCCACAAATTTCCTTCCACCCGGCGTTCCCCCAAGTCTCCTGATAAAAATGATACCTCACTTGTGTGGGTAGGCCTAGCGCCCGCGACAGGAAACGCCCCAAAGCGCAACGTGGACACATCAAAATTTTTGGAAGAAAACAGAGGTGTTTTTTGAGAAGTGCCTACCTGTAGATTTTGGCCTCTAGCTCAGCCGGCACCTAGGGAAACCTACCAAACCTGTGCATTTCTGAAAACTAGAGACCTAGGGCAATACAAGGAGGGGTGACTCGCGGGGCTCGGACCAGGTTCTGTTACCCACAATCCTTTGCAAACCTCAAAAAGTGGCTAAAAAAACAAGTTTTCCTCACATTTCGGTGACAGAAAGTTCTGGAATCTGAGAGGAGCCACAAATTTCCTTCCACCCGGCGTTCCCCTAAGTCTCCCGATAAAAATGATACCTCACTTGTGTGGGTAGGCCTAGCGCCCGCGACAGGAAATGCCCCAAAACAGAACGTGGACACATCAAATTTTTTCATAGAAAACACTGCCTACCTGTGGATTTTGGCCTCTAGCTCAGCCGGCACCTGGGGAAACCTAGCAAACCAGCACATTTTTGTAAACTAGAAACCCAGGGGAATCCAAGATGAGGTGACTTGTGGGGCTCGGACCAGGTTCTGTTACCCAGAATCCTTTGCAAACCTCAAAATGTGGCTAAAATACCACGTTTTCCACACATTTCGGTGACAGAAAGTTCTGGAATCTGAGGGGAGCCACAAATTTCCTTCCACCCAGCGTTCCCCCAAGTCTCCCGATAAATATGATACCTCACTTGTGTGGTTAGGCCTGGTGCCTGCGACAGGAATAGATCACACAACGGTCAATGTTGGTCCTCACGTGAGGCAGCTGTTGACCCTGGGGTGATCCATTCCTGACACAGGCACTAGGTGTAGGCACTCAAGTGGGGTAGTGTTTTTATCAGGACAGGTGAGGAGTCACTGGGTGGTAGGAATGTTGTGGATCCCAGCATATTCCTGTAGTTTGTGTGACAGAAATGCGAGAAAAATAGAGTTTTTTCTCAACATTTCAGCTTTGCAGGGTATTCTGGGTAAGAAAACTTTGGGGAATCCACACAAGTCACACCTCTGTGGACTCCCCCGAATGTCTAGTTTCCAGAAATGTTTGGGTTTAGTGTGTTTCTCTATATGGCCGCCGAATCCAGGACCAAAAACACAGGTGCCTGCCTTACAAAACCAGTTTGTTTTGCCATAGACAATTTTGATGTCTCCACAATATGATTTGGGTGGTGGAATTTGGGGCTGAACTAAATTGGTGAGCTCCCAAGAGAGCACTCTCTCTCTGCTTGCCGCCGCATTCACCTGCTCTCTGGGTTGGCCTAACCCACTATTACCCAGTTGCACGAACAGCTTGCGAAGGGACAGCAGGACTGTCCTCATCACCTCCCTCATAATGTACTGGAAGAGGAGTTTTCGAATGGGACTCCTCTGACTGAAAAATCACTCCCAGAGTCTGCGCCATTGTCCTATCCCTCAGATGCTGTCTCAGTATCTGATGTCTCAGTCTCTGATCCTATGTCAGAGCGGTCCTCTATAACCCGAGTGCAGGCAGCAGTCATCCATCAAGATGCCATCTCTGCTATTGGCTAAACTGTTGCTCTAAAACACTAGCCTACGTAGACAGTCACAAAATCGATGGTGTGTGTGAGATACGTGCAACAGTAGAGGCCACCTTACCTGCGCTTCTTCCCTCAATCAGCACGTACTTTCAAGACACTCAAAAAACACCTTGTCACATACCATTCGTCACAGTCTTTAGCACCTCCTGCGCCCAGTCCAACAATCATTATTGGTGCTCCCACTCCCTCCTCCTCGGATTCCCTCATTACCACCCAGCAAAAGTGCCCTTCATCTCTCCATAGACTTTACTAATGTACTCAGCTATTTACATAAAATACAGATGTGCTCTTTGCAGTAGGCATATAAACCTTCTGCGCTTCTTTATGGCACTAAAACTGCCACTAGACAAGTCGGACCCTTTTCCCCCCAGGGAAACCACACACATATTGACAAAAGTGATGTATATATGACAGCCAACCACCTGAAACTCAACTCAAGCAAAACCGAAATAATCCTCTTTGGCCCTCACCAAAAAAACCTGGGACCCCCCATGGTGGCCCACCACGCAAGGCCCTGCACCCACCCCCGCCAACTACGCACGCAACCTCAGCATCATCCTAGACTCCTCCCTCTCTATGACCCAACAAATCAACGCTCTTACCTCCTCATGCTTCAACAAACTCCGTATACTGAAAAACATTCAAATGGATCCCCACAGAGACCAGAAAAACTGTCACTCACGCACTCATCAGCAGCAGGCTTGATTACAGAAACGCCCTCTACGCCGGCACCACTCTAAAACTCAAGTGCAAACTACACGCATCCAGAACTCAGCAGCACGACTCATCCTCGACCTCCACCGACACGAACACATCTCTCCACACCTCAAATCCCTCCACTGGCTCCCCATTGACAAAAGGATCACCTTCAAGATCCTCATCCTCACACACAAATCACTCCACAACACAGGCCCTGCCTACCTCAACGAGAGTCACCTTCCACACCCCCACACGAAACGTCCGTTCAGCTGACCTCTCTCTCGCCTCTGACCCCCGCATCAAACACACCACCACCGGGGGCAGATCCTTCTCCTACATTGCACCCAAAACATGGAACGCACTCACAACCCACATTCGCAAGACCCAAAACCTACTTCTTTTCAGGAAGGGCCTCAAAACCTGGCTTTTTGAACAGTGAACCTCCTAGCCCCTTTCCCTCCCCCCCGTCCCCCCCCCAGCGCCTTGAGACCCTCACAGGTGAGTAGCGCGCTTTATAAATCTCTTTGATACAGATCTACCAATATATATATATATATATATAAATATATATCTACATAGATATATCTATAGATATATCCATGTACCTAGATATATCTATCTACATAGATATATATATATAGATATATACATATATTTTTTTTTAGTTGTTGTATGGTTTCCTTGGGGGCCAAAATGGCCCCCAGGGAAACCCTACAACATCTAAAAAAAAAATTGCCACGGGCGACCCCCTGTCATTTCATTGTATTTTTTATTTTTTTTTAAATCCCCTGGGGGGGGGGGGGGGGGGGCGATCGCGCCCCCCCCCCCCCCCCTCCCCAGGGGGCACCTACCTTTTTATTTTTTTCGGAAAATTATCCGGGGGGGGGGGCGGCCCGTTTTCCGGGGGGGGGGGGGGGGCTGCCCCCCAAAAGTGAAATCCCTGGTGTCTAGTGGGGTTTCCTGGCCCCCGATCGCAGCTGTGCTGCGATCGGGGGCCAGGAAACCGTTTCAGAAGGCCTCATAAGAAAGGGGAGACTCTCCCCTTTCTTACGAGGCCTTTTCAAAATGTTTCCTGACCCCCCCGATCGCAGCTGTGCTGCGATCGGGGGAGCCAGGAAACCTGAAAGTGTTTCCTAGCCCCCGATCGCAGCACAGCTGCGACCGGGGGCCAGGAAACACTTTCAGGAAGGCCTCGTAAGAAAGGGGAGTGTCTCCCCTTTCTTACGAGGCCTTCCTGAAAGTGTTTCCTGGCCCCCGATCGCAGCTGTGCTGCGATCGGGGCCAGGAAACACTTTCAGGAAGGCCTCGTAAGAAAGGGGAGACTCTCCCCTTTCTTACGAGGCCTTCCCGAACGTGAAAAAGGCCGTTTTCCCCATGAAAGCAGGAAGCGGCCGCAAGGCTGCTTTCATGGGGAAAACACCTTTGCAACGTCAGCGCGCCTCGCGGTGCGCTGACGTCACAAAGGGGCGGGTGGGGGGCGGGGGGAGACACGGTAGCTTCCGTGTCTCCCGGGGGGGGAAAAAAAATAAAAAATTAATCCTCGGGTGCGACGCACCCGAGGATTTATTAATGCCCTTCCTGGTGTCGGCCACTGGTCGTGACCCGCACCAGGGAGGGTGTGTGGGCGTCGGCCAGTGGCCGACGCCCGCACCTAAGCGGTTAAACCTTTAAGAAAACCCCTGTGGTCTGACGAAACTGCCACAAGTAACCAAAATGGGTCAATCTGTTACCGCCTCTCTTTATTTAACCTATGTTTATGTTGTTATTAAATGTGAAACAAGATTTTATATTAATCATACATGTCAGGTTTTTATAAAGCGCAGATCCTATACTGAACAGAGCTCTTAAACTTGGATGGTTAAAGAATATCGTACAGTGAAGTAAAACAATGCACCGTGGATCACACAATTGGGTCTGGTGGGGAAGCTGGGATTTGACTGCATGAATGCATATTGTGCAGCTCAGAGACTCTAGGGGTACATCATTTTTTCTTCCGTTTAACGTCAAACATCAGTGCTTTGGGTTAAGTTATTTAATTATTGTTATTCAAATCGTTTTAGTGAATGAAGTTCCATAAATACACCATAAAACAATTTTACGCTATACACACGTTTACATGTGCATAATCATAGGATTTAAAGGTGTGCTTTTCTATGTGAATGTTCCCAGACAGTAAAAAAAATATGCAAACAGTGTCATACCATACCTGCGTGAAATCATGGTGTACTTCGCAAACGTCTCTTTTAAGAACTGCTAAGGTTCAAACCAGGGGAGCTCGTTTTTTCTATTTATTTGTGTTCATTTTGATGTTGACCTTCTCCTAAAATACTTATTTTTCTCATTGTATCTCTTACATTCCTCACCCTGCTGACTCGCCTATCTTGGTAAACAGAACTATTTAAGAGAGGGTCAACACCTTTATAACCCACAATTACATAATTAAAAAAAACAAAGAGGTTTCGCATCGTGTTACTGGGCTTCAAACTAGAGATGAGATTTGCAGTATGTCATCAGCGAGACGTTGTGTCTGCCACGGATTTCATCGCTGTTTAATTTTCCAACCCTGTTCCTCGAGTCCTACAAAAAGGGCTGCGGAGAACCCTTAAGGGATGTTAAAAAGAAGATGATATGATTCGAAAACTGCGGGAAACCAGAAGCCGGGCTCGGAAGCTATCGTGAAGCAATGCTTAAAACGGTAGACGAGGTCGCCTTCGCCTGTTATCTTAGACCAGACCAGGCAGCTTAAAAGAGATGCAAACATGTAGAAAAACATGGCCTCACTCAGATCAGATTTAAATCATACGTTATATACACGACTGGGAAACGTCTGGGAATAAGAGCGATCATAATAGGAGATCACTGGCGACGCATAACAGCCTGCCTCGCCTTGTACGAAAAGCAGCTGGAAACGAAGCTGCAAATGGTAGATTCGTTTCAAGCCATTGATTTTTGGCAGCTCGCCAACTCTTTCAGTTAATGTTTCAGTGTAAGTGGATTAATCAATGTTATCTCGCACGATTTCGGAGACCTGGGAACATGTACCATCGACACTACCAGCTCGCAGTACATGAAGTGCATGCACACAGCTCGCTTCGGAGACCAATCTGCAGCTTCTTGACTACGGATCCGCTACGTGCTGAGAGCGAGCGTGGCAGTACAGCCATCTTGAGGTAACAAGTGCTGAAATCGTGCCCTGCGGTGACAAGGGAATGTTCTAGCCGATGACTCACTCTCTCTCTCTCCTTTTTGTTATTCCACTGCGTAGAGCCGTCCACGGAGTTTTCAGAAAAATCAGGGCTAGGGCGGGAACTCTTGAAAACGGTTACATGAAGCAAAAACAAACGCACAAAACATCACATGGTAAAAATAATTCTTAAATGCAAAAAATTGTCAAGTGACAAGGCTGATTTTATATCAAGTCCGGAGGTCAGCATTGTGCTTTACTCTTTTTACTGCCGCTCCACAGCAGCATACTTGAAAGACAAAACTATACTGTAAACTGCTACATTCTAGGTTCCAATGATCCTTATTATATATAGAAGTTATTTTAATTTTCTTTCTGTTAGTTTGATGAAAATTACTCGTCTATTGTGAATTTCATGAAGGCTTTTTTTGTTTTTATTTCAGAGTTGTTAGATTGTGTGGAAATGCAACTTTTGTTCCATTTTATGACTTAACATTTTCCATTGTGTGATTTTATGTTCATTTGAAAAAGTAAGCATGATGTGCTGTTTCATGGTGCTAGCGCGAGATTGGGTGCCACAAGTAACCTACCAGATAGTCTCGTCCTTCTGATCCGACTCTGTGATACTTTGAAAGATTTGCAACGTGAGAACATTTTATAGTACATCGGTTTTAAGACCCAAGGAGTCTGTTTTGGTGGACAATGGACAATGGATCACATATCTAAGTGAGTACATCAATCAATGGATTGGAAAGCCTTTGGTCAAACAGGCAAGAAGTATAATGCAGGCTGAATGATAGTGCCAAATTTCTCCAGATTGCGCTGCTCCAGGATTTGATCTTAATTTGTTTTTTTTCTTTGGCTTACTATAGAAAGGGCATGGAGAAATATTTAAAGCAATGTTAGGACATCTTAATAGAAGTTACAGGTGTTGCAAGCAGATCAAGGTTATGATATACCGCCTGTAAGCAAATCATTTCAATGGAAAATTGTGGATGACATTTTTCAGATAAACAAAAACATTTAGAGAACTTGGAGCCAGACCAAATGTTTTACAAATGGGCAAGGGATCTGCTTGTGCCCTTTTTATGTAGCAGAAAGACACAGGATGGGTGCATGCAATAACTTAAGAGATGAAAGCCTGGGTGCCATGTATTTGTTCAATTCTTTTAAGAGCTACCATCAAGAAGATGGTCAATGGGTCAAGTTAGACCTCAAAGATGCCCGTTTTAGGGTGTTAAATGCAGAAAGGTTTCAGTGTTACCTGCAAATTAAATGGGCAGATAAGTTTCTGCTTTTCACAAACCTATCATTCAGTATAGCATTTGCTCATTGATGAGTCATCAAGGTTCTTTAGCCAGTAATGGCCAACTTCAAGAGAGGAGTACATTTGACTGTATATGTGGATGACACTCATATGATGTCTCAAGGTTGTAGAGAGATGGAGAATCAGTTCGTCTCGGTAGTGGTTTTATTGTTGTAATAAACAGGGAAAGAGTCACAATCAATAACGTGTCGGAACTGGTGTTTCTTTATTTCCATGTGGACTGGAAGAACAAGTTACTTACCTTCGGTAACGCTTTTTCTGGTGGATACACTAACTACCTGTGGATTCCTCACCTTATGAATTCGATCCTTGCGCCAGCATCCAACGGAAAGTCTTCTTCCTAGCTGTCTACGTCGACGAGGACGTCATAATGGCACGGCTTCACGTGACTCTGTCTGACGTCAACGTGCCAATAAGAGGTCCTCGTCGGCGTACTGACGTCAGTTTCACCTCCTCTTTTTTCGTGCTCTTAAAGCAAACAGGAGTAAACCGACCATGAAAAATGATAATTAATATAGAAAGATATACGCACACAAAAACCCTGTCCATTTAAACCATCCATTCTTATTAAGAGCTTAAATACACGAATATACAAAAATATACAGAGAAAAATCACTATATACATATATATACACGCATATATATACATATAAATATATATATATATATAAATATAAGAAAAAATATTAAACCAAAGACTGCAAGATAACTGTGCAATCAGGCAGGCAACAGGGAGGCGGGAGGGACCGTGAGGAATCCACAGGTAGTTAGTGTATCCACCAGAAAAAGCATTACCGAAGGTAAGTAACTTGTTCTTCTGATGGATACAACTACCTGTGGATTCCTCACCTTATGAATAGAGTCCCAAGCAGTACCGCACTTGGTGGTGGGTGCCCGCCTGATTACACTAAGAAATCTTGCAATACCGAGCGAGCAAAATGACCGTCCCTCCTCATCTCAGAGTCTAAACAGTAATGTTTCACGAAAGTATGGAGGGACGCCCAAGTTGCCGCTTTACATATATCTATTAATGGAACTCCCCTCGCCAGAGCCGAGGATGCAGATTTAGCTCTAGTAGAGTGGGCCCTGATACCTTCAGGAGGAACCTTTTTTGCCAAAGAGTAACAGATCTTGATACACAAGGTGACCCACCTGGAGAGTGTCCTTTTCTGAACCGCTCTGCCCTTTTGCTGACCAGCATATCCAACAAACAGTTGCTCATCTAAA
Source organism: Pleurodeles waltl (assembly GCF_031143425.1). NCBI lineage: Eukaryota > Metazoa > Chordata > Amphibia > Caudata > Salamandridae > Pleurodeles > Pleurodeles waltl. Next base: position 585,651,200 of record NC_090450.1, read on the forward strand.
CGAAAGTCCTTAGTCCTTTAAAGGTAAAAACTCAGGGCCCTCTTAGGGTCCAACCTATGGAGTCTCTCTTCTTCTTTAGACGGGTGGGGAGGAGGGTAAAACGCAGGCAGAGTGATATTTTGCCCTATATGAAAAGGGGTGACAAGTTTCGGTAGAAAAGCAGCCCTGGTTTTTAGAACCACTTTATCAGGGAAAAACATGGTAAAAGGAGGCTTTACGGAAAGTGCCTGAAGCTCTCCAATCCTCCTGGCAGAAGTAATTGCGATTAAGAAAACAGTCTTGAAAGCTAAATATCTCAATGGACATTAATGCATGGGCTCAAAAGGCGAACCCATTAAGAATGTTAAAACAAGATTTAAGTCCCACTGAGGCATGTGAAAAGGAGTATGAGGAAAGCTATTCACCAAACCCTTAAGGAACCCATGTACAATCGGAGACTTGAACAAAGATGGCTGGTCCGGAAGGCAAAGAAACGCCGACAGAGCTGCCAAATAACCCTTAACTGTAGCTATAGCACAGCCTTTCTTCACAAAACTAAGAACAAACAAAAGTACATCTGAAAGATGGGCCTTTAAAGGATCTTTTTGGTTCTCTCCACACCACAGCACAAATTTTGCCCACCTTCCGGCATAAATAGATTTAGTGGAGTGTCGCCTGGACGACAGTAGAACATCCACTACATCCGGTGGGAGAGAAAAGGAACTCAGGTTGCCCCGTTCAATCTCCAGGCATGAAGGTGCAGGCTCTGGAGGTGGGGGTGTAAAACCTGCCCCTGCGATTGAGAGAGGAGATCTGCCCTGAGCGGGAGACGGAGCGGAGGGCACTGAGAGAGTTGAAGTAGGTCTGTATACCATACCCTTCTCGGCCAGTCCGGTGCCACCAATATGACTTGGGCCCGGTCTTGACGAACCTTCCTCAAAACCCGAGGAATCAAGGTTATGGGGGGAAACGCGTAAAGCAACTGGCCGATCCAGGACATCTGAAACGCGTCCCCCAACGCCCCTTGCATCGGATACTGGAGGCTGCCGAATAACGGGCAATGCGCGTTCTCCCGAGTGGCAAATAAATCCACCTGAGGAGTACCCCACATCTCGAAGATGTGGAGAACTAGATCCGGATGGAGACGCCACTCGTGAAGTGACGACTGAGAACGTCCGCACGTACATTCAACACTCCGGCCAAATGATTTGCCATCAAGCAAATCTGATGGTCCTGAGCCCAGGACCAGAGTCGGAGGGCTTCTCGGCAAAGAAGATACGACCCCACTCCTCCCTGCTTGTTTATATACCACATCGCGGTAGTGTTGTCCATCAGGATCTGAGCTGACTGACCGCGAAGGGAAGGGACGAAGGCCTTGAGTGCCAAACGTACCGCCCGCAATTCCAACAGATTGATATGCAACATTTGTTCTACTGGAGATCAATGACCCTTGATCTCCAGGTCCCCCAGATGAGCTCCCCACCCTAGAGTGGAAGCATCCGAAATCACTGTGGCCACTGGAGGAGGCAGTGAAACCGGTTTTCCTTGGGAAAGGTTGCCGTCCTCTGCCCACCAAAGAAGATCCGCTACAGCGTCCCTGGAGATCTTTATTGAATCCCTGAGATCCCCCTTGTGCTGGAACCACTGTCTGCGGAGGCACCACTGAAGAGCCCTCATATACCAGCGAGCATGAGTGACCAACAGAATGCAAGAAGCAAACAGACCTAGCAGGCGTAAGACCTTGAGGACTGGAACTGCCGCTCCACTTTGAAACAAAGGAATCAGTGCCTGAATGTCCCGTACCCGCTGAGGGGGGGGGTAGGACCGAAACTTTGTCGTGTCCAGTACTGCCCCTATGAACAGGAGGCGTTGAGAGGGCTCCAGGTGAGATTTGGGTACGTTCACCGAAAAACCCAGATCGAACAACAACTGTGTTGTCATTCGCAGAAGAGACAACACAATCTCTGGAGACTTGGCTTTGACCAACCAATCGTCCAGGTAGGGAAAAAACGCTACCTCCCTCTTTCTGAGATGTGCTGCAACAACTGCCATCACCTTTGTGAAGACCCGGGGTGCTGAAGTAAGTCCAAACGTCAGGACCGCAAACTGGTAATGTTGCGATCCGACCACAAAACGGAGATACTTCCTGTGCGACTTGATTATGGGAACATGAAAGTACGCGTCCTGCAAGCCGACAGACACCATCCAGTCTCCTTCGTTCAACGCCAATAGCGCCTGCGCTAGGGTCAGCATTTTGAATTTTTCCTGTTTGAGGAACAAATTCAAAATCCTCAAGTCTAGGATCGGCCGCAACAGACCGTCCACTTTGGAAAACAGGAAATATCTTGAATAACACCCCTGACCCCTTTCCTGCAACGGCACCAACTCTATAGCGCCCTTTGCCAACATGGTGACAACCTCCTGTTGCAACAACAGAAGATGGTCTTCTGAACAAAAGGAGGGACGGGGGGAAAGGGAGGAGGAAACTCCTGAAAGGGGAGAGCATAGCCCTTTTCCACAATGCCTAGCACCCACGAGTCTGTTGTAATTGACCTCCATTTCTGTAGAAAAAGACCCAATCTTCCCCCTACAGGAGAAGTATGACTGATAAAGTGGGGAAAACTAGGGCTGCTTCTGCTGTTGTCCACCAGAGGAGGTTGAAGAAGAAGAGAGCTGCTGGGCAGGACCTCTAGCCCTACCCCTACCACGCCCTCTGAAGGCACGATAGGGCGGAGTGGCAGGTTGCTGGGCATAAGATTGAGACCTTCGAAAGGCAGAGCCTCTAACAAATCCTCGAAACCTCCGAAAAGGTCTGTACGATGTAGTAGAAGGAGCCTGCAAACCCAGGGACTTAGCTGTAGCCCGACAGTCCTTAATCCATTCAAGGGCAGAGTCTGCCTTGTCCCCAAACAGCTTTTCTCCATCAAACAGGAGGTCCATTAAAGTGGATTGTACATCTGATGAGAAACCCGAAGACCTTAACCAGGCATGCCTTCTCGTAGCCACCGATGTTCCCATGGCCCTGGCAATGGAGTCCGTGGTATCCAGGCCAGATTGTATAATCTGCTGCGCAGCAGCCTGTGCATCCAAGAAAAGGGTCCCAAAAGATTTCTGCATTTCCTGTGGCAGATCTTTTGCCATCTCCTTAGCAGAGTCCATTAGGGCATGGATATATCTGCCTAGCACACAGGTGGAATTGGTAGCTTTTAGGGCCAAGCTGCAAGAGGAGAACATTTTCTTCTAGGACTGCTCCATCCTCTTAGATTCTCTGTCCGTCGGAACACCTGGGAATGTACCGGGGGCAGACTTTGCAGAACATGATGCCTGAACCACCAAGCTCTCCGGAGTCGGGTGACGAGACAGAAAAACTGGATCTCCTGAGGCACTTCTATGCCTCCTCGCCACTGCCCTGTTTACAGCAGGAGATGTCACCGGCTTTTTCCATAGGTCTAAAATAGGCTCCGTCAAAGCCTCATTAAAAGGCAGCAAAGGGTCAGCACTGGAGGAAGATGGATGAAGAACCTCTGTGAGCAGGTTAGTCTTTACTTCTGCCGTGGACAAAGGCAAATCCAGGTAATCAGCTGCCTTCCTCACCACAGCATGGAAGGAGGCGGCCTCCTCAGTAAACTCCCCCGGAGACGCAATGTCCCACTCCGGGGAAGTATCCAAACCACTTGCCGTGGCAAGCCCCTGGAAGTCATCAGAAGGCTCTATCTCACCTTCCTCAAGCCTTCTGTATTCCTCCTCCTCCAGAAGCCTCAACGCCTTCCTTCGAGATCTAAGATGAGTTTCCAGAGCCGGCATCGACAAGGACTCCATCGACGCCGACGATCTCAGACCCTGAACCGGATCAGGAAGGCTCCTAGATTCAACCAGCGTCGGAGCCAGCGCCGGCCCGAAGTCGGCAGATGACCTCCTCGAAGCCGAATGAACGGAAGGAGATGGAGCCGGTCTGAATGAGGCCATCAATGATGACGGATGGCGCGGAGAAGGAGTCGGATGAGAAGCCGACGGATCCACGGTCCCAGGCGAAGGACTCCTGCCAGGGGAGACCCCCGGCGCCGGACCACCAGACTCCGTAGGGCAGAAGGGCATGAATGGAGCAGCCCTGTACGAGTCGGGAAAGCCGGGTACTGCTGTGCAGATGTCTGGTGAACATCAGGATCCCTCGGCGCCGGTGAAAAGTGAGGACTACCTTGAGTGACCTCATAGACTGAAGGCGCCGGTGACAACACCGGACTCTCCGGTTGAGGCGTGACAGTAGGACTCATCTCCCACGTCTTCTGGCGCCGAGATGAACGAGACCTCGACCTCGAACGACTCCTCGATCGGCTCCGCTCCGAACGCCGCCGAGAGTCATGACGGCGCCGAGAGTCATGATGACGCCTCTTCTTATGTTTTTTGGAAGAAGCATGGGAGGAAACTTTATTGTGTTCTTTTTTCTTTGCCTTGGCTAAGAAGAGCTTTGCCTCGCGTTCCTTCAGAGCTTTCGGATTCATGCTCTGGTACGAAGAACAACCTTCCACATCATGTTCGGAGCTTAAACACCAAATACAGTCCGAATGGGGGTCGGTCACTGACATCCGACCCCCGCATTCCCTACACGGCTTAAAACCGGACTTCTTCGGAGGTGACATTGTAACTTCGAGAAATTGTTACAGTTACCAACGGGCCAGGAAGAAAAACCGTTGCCGTCGAAGCACGGAAAAAGGAAAAACTGACGTCAGTACGCCGACGAGGACCTCTTATTGGCACGTCCTCGTCGACGTAGAAAGCTAGGAAGAAGACTTTCCGTCGGATGCTGGCGCAAGGATCGAATTCATAAGGTGAGGAATCCACCGGTAGTTGTATCCATCAGAAAAATGCCATCTTGAAATATTCAGCATTTCAGCATTTGTTAAATGTCCATTCTCTCAATCTGCCAGCCTTAGCATGTGTGATTGGCTTTCTTTCTGTTGAGGCAGCGGTCGCTGGTACAGTGAGTTACTGAGCACTTCACTGCTTGAAGGCATTGTGTTTGCACCAAGGTTTTTGGTACAAAGACCAAATAGTTTTAAAGGAAGAGGCCAGAGAATATGACGCCTATAAAGGTGGTGCAATTTTCAGCACTTTGACCAATTTTGTGCCACAGTGAGATGCGAGCAATTTAAGCTGTGGTCATGAGCTCAGTGTCATGATTTGGATACCGTTAATGGATCAAGTGCCTGAAAATGATGGTGTATTAATTTTCCCTGAAAAGCTCCTGCCCATCAGTTGAGAAAGGTACTGTTGCTGCTGCTGGACAGTGCTGCCTGTCCGTCACATGAGTTCCTTGGATGGAGCAGGGTTGCAGGTCGAAGCAACTTAAAGAGCAGACAAAGGAAGGAGCTTATGTATTGTTTAGATCAGGGCAGAGTACCTTCCAGGCCAAGAGAGTTGAACTGCATATTGAAATTTAATAAAGATCAGTGATTTCTCAAATAGATATTGCACGTGGAGCTATTTGCACAGATTCCGGATAAACACACATCAGTTCATTTGATCATATGGTATATAAAGGGGCTTTCGCATCAGGGAGGCTTATTATTATTATAAATATTGTTGCACATTACGTGACTACTTGATATTAGGTACGTGACTCTTTTGCCAATTGAGTTTATGTAAATTCAGCATTTCTCGTAGTCGCTATCCTAAGAGGTAGCTAGTCACAAAGCGGGCGCTTGCCATAGTATAATTATTTTGCCCAGAACAGATCGCTTTAGGATTCATTTTCTTAGTACTAAATACGGTGGGCATTATTACTCGATATTAGGATGACACGTTTTGCGTACTAGACTTGGGTTACTTACACTGGTCATATGTTTACAATACACACAGCAACATGCGTTACATCTGAACCAACTTTATTCACTCTCCAAAAGGTGCTTTCTATCTCTTTTTTTGGTGACATACACGGAAGTCCCCTTTTACCCACGTTTTGCTATGGGCATCAGGCTGTACGTTTGTTAGAGTTCTCCACTTGGAAAGGGACGCAGCGTCTCAGGTTAGTCAGTATAGAGAAGAGGTTTGTTGGGCCGGTATGTTGACTATACAGTATTCCTCCCTACTGGTTTTATGGTGTCTTACATACAATAAGACTTTGTATCAATGTACTGGTGCCTAACAGCACGGGGGTGGGTCGCTCACATTTCAATTTACTGCTGCTCTGGGTACTGTTCCTCTTTAGTGTGTACACTATCTAGCACAGCAGGTGGTTACAGTTGTGACTGGTTGTAATTAGGCTGGTTATTTTCGCCACTACATTTCATCTTGACAGTTAAGTAGGGCCGTCACATGTGACTGTCTTCGATTATTTTAAAGCATGTGCCATGAGTCTGATGTTGACTTAATAGGACATTATGTTGTGTCTTACATGGTTTATTGCCACCCTCTAGCTGACGCGCTGATTCTTTCCATTTTTTGTTCAATTTATATGGGGGACTTATCATGGTCCTGATGATTTAATGTATTTTGACTTTTACTTACTTATACGTGCCACTTCTGGCGGAAGAGGGTATGTTGCAGTGTTTGTTTTCACTACATTGTAGAACACCTTTTTCTCTTGGCTCTGACCATTTTGCGACTCAGTACATTCCTTTCAAATTTTTACATTATGTAATTATAGGCTGTTATTAAATTACTGACTTGAATATCTAAACACTGACGTCGCTTTCATATTCAGAAGCAATGCATTCTTTCATCCTGGCATGTTCAACGTCTTTTTTGGCAGACTGGCTACCTAATTATGTAATGGAACTCAACTCTGTGCTTCCAATACAGTCCCCTTATCTAATGCTTACTTTGCATTTCAAGGTTTTAGGGTCACATCATGGGCCATTTGGATCACTTCATTTCTTAGGATTGGACTGTTTTTTTTTTGTTGTTTTTTTTACATTTGAATAGGTCAGTTAGCCCCCATTTCTACCTTTTACAATATACTCCACTTTCTTTTTGTTCTACCTGTTCAGAGAGGGCAGTGCACTTTTCAATCTGTTTCTACAACAGGCATGTCTATGCACCAATTGTCTTGCTTTCACAATTTGTTTTGGTGCGGTGGTGTGGAGATCCATCTTAGATTTGGGTCTTGACACTTCACTCTCTACTCTTCTCACAGTGTGCTTTGAGATCTCTTGCCTTTTTCTTTTCATTTTTACCTTGCATTTTGGTAATGCACGCATACTTCTCAAGTTTGATCCTGGTCATCCATTGGAGTTTACAGCACATCATTTTTTGTCATATACTTTTACAGCCTTGAAAATGTCATGGATGTGATGAAACACGTGTCAGGTGTTGTGGAAAGAAACTGTATAACTTGGAAGATTTTGACTGCGCTATATACCAATGAAAGATTCAGACTTCATCTGATGTCTATGTATTCTCACTATCTGGATTCTAAGACTTATATTTGGACTGGGTGTTCAGAGTGTGTTTAATATCTTCTGTGCTTATACAGATTCTGGAGGTGTTGGGCCACTTAAAAAATCAATTTCTATGTTATCGTCTGACTACTCAAGTTCTATTAAAGAGCAGATGAGTCTCAAGGGCACTGGACACTGGGAAAGCGATCAAAACCTGAGTGATAAGAAATTAACATGGATCACCCCTACTTCCCAACTGTGACTTAATCAAACAAAAGGGGGCTATCCTCATAGGGTAGGTGTACATACTATAATGACTTCATACCCAAGGGCAACCTATAACACTAATCGGACACCTAAGAGGCGTTTTTCAAGGACTATGACCCTCCCAGTCAGAGGTATTCTGCATCACAGAGTCCTCATGTCAGGACCAAGCCCATAGGAGACCTTGACATCAACCAGGCCGACTGAAACTTCACCAAATCCTCCAAAAGTCACCAGCTAAAACCAACAACACCTCCAAGCCAGCGAGATGGTACACTCCGCAGCTCAGAAACTCCAAACACGACTGCCACCGACTCACTAAACAATGGTGCATGACCAAGGATCTCTCCGACAGAGCCACCTACAAGGAAGTCCTCAAAAACTACCACCACCACATCAAGGCAGCAAAAAGAGCAGCAATCACTGCCCGCATCAACATTGCAGCCAACCACACAAAAGAACTCTGTTCTCTAATCCAATAGCCAGAGACCACCATCCACCCATCCCAGGAACTCTGACACCCTCGCAGACTACTTCCACAGCAAGATCACCACCATTTACAACAATTTCCACCCCCAACCCTCCACCTCCAGCCTAGACAAAATCTCATATACAGCGAACATCAGTGAAAAGATAACCTCCTTGTCCCAGATTACTATACAGACCACCGCAGCCATCATGTCATTCATCCACTCCGGGGCACCCACCGACCCCTGCCCCGACCAGCTTTTCAACCTCAGGGCCAACACTATTAGCACAGAACTCACCTGCATCCTCAATACCTCCTACATCCTAAACACCTTCATCTCCACAGCAACCTTCCTGTACGAATGGAACCACGCAGAGGTCAGACCCCTCCTAAAGAAACCCTCTGCGGTCCCCAGAGACCTCAAAAACAACAAACCGATCTCCCTGCTCCCCTTCCAGGCCAAAGTGCTCAAGAAAGCCATCAAACAAAAGCTCACAAACCTCAAACTAAACCACCTTGTCAACACCTCACAATCAGGATTCCCGACCAACCACATCACAGAGACTGCACTGATGGCCATCACAGACATCAGGACCCTTCTCAACCACGGAGACTCGGCATATCTGATCCTTCTGGCCCTCTCTGCATTGTTCGATAGTCTCCCACCACACTCTCCTCAACAAACTCCACAACATGCAAGTGGGTCGCATCTTTCCTCTCAGGCCGCACGCAGAGCATCCACCTTCCTTCCTTCCTTTTTACACACAAGAACATCACCTGCAGCGTACTCCAAGGATCCTCCCTCAGCCCAAACCTGTCCAACATATACATGACCCACCTTGCAAACATCGTCAGATCCTATGGACTCAATTTAGTCTTCTATGCCGACGACCCTCAACTAACCCTGTCGCTCTCCAAAGACCCCACAACACCAAACGTCTGCATCACCAATGTAGCAAAATGGATGAAAACCAGCTGCCTCAAACTAAACACAGACAAAACAGAAATCTTGATCTTCGGGAAGAACACCTCCACATGGGACCACAGCTGGTGACCAACGCCCTCTCTATCAGTCCACGCACAAAATATCAGCATCATCCTAGACTGCCATTTATCCATGAATCAACAAGTAAACTCAGTCGCCTCCTCCACGGACAACAGAAAGGCAGTCCCGCACGCCCTGGTCACCAGCCGCCTCTACCATGTTAATGCACTCTATGCTGGAGTGTCCTCGCAGCTACTTAAAAGACTTAAGATTCTACAGAACACATCAGCCAGATTCGCCCTTAACTTCCCCAAGCACTCAAGTATCACCCCACACCTCAGGAACCTCCACTGACTCCCAGTCCAGAAGACATGGCAATTAAAAATCCTCACACTCACATACGACGCTCTCCACAACCTAGGGCCGTCCTCCATCAACCATCAACTGAGTTTCTACGTCCCAGCAAGACAACTAGGCTCTGCCTCACTGAACCTTGCACATACACCCTGCACTTATCACAGCGGATGCCTCTCCTTCTCCTACCCAGCAGCCCAGTCCTGGAAAAATCTGCTCCTCCACCTTCAATCATCTCCTTCCCTGGCGGACTTCAGAAGGAGACTCAAGACGTGGCTTTTCAACGGAGACACAGTACCCTCGGCGCCCAATAGTGCTGCGCTTTACAAATGCTATGATTGTCTCTGCACAGGCTCCACCTTGTAAAACAAGGGAGCTCTCCGATTTTATGGGAGGGACCCTACGGTTATAAATAAAGTCATACACAAGTATACAATCCTACAATGACGTATCATCAATACATATCTGAGATATCAAGTGGAGGAGGGAACTTTTAGGTATGGAATCCTGGCAGATTTCCTTGAAGAATGTGTAACTCCAGGACCTGCAGGGCCATCCCCATTCTCTTGAGGCACAATAGACTGAACTCTCCTAATACCTCAATGTAGGATATGTAAGGGTGATAGCTCAATGTAGGTTTAAATACTTGTATTCTAGAAAAAAAACATGGAACATTGGGGTGCATAGACAGCAGTAGTGATCCCATGTAAGCTTTTTCTGTGATGGTTTCATCTCTTATCAAAAATGTTTTCTTCCCAGAACTGGTAGAGGTCTGCTACTACAGCTGCACATAGCTTAATAGAGGATAAAGCAATTTAACAAATTGTTTTGTTTGCAGAATTGTGTGAGGGTTAAAAGACCTCATAAACTTCATTAGACACCATCTGGGTAATGAGTGATTGCCTGGTGGTTGCTCGCCAGATGTATTTTAGATATGCAGGCAACTATGTATGAAGCTTGAAACTTCTGTGTGCGGTACTGGATGTCAAAGTGTGTTCATAGTTTTATACTACAGGTGGAGTTATTTTTGTTTTGAAAAAGAGAAACAAGACCATTGTCAAATAAAGCAAGCCACTTTATTTGTAGTGGGCTATTGTCCTTCATACAAGATCAAGTGTTGCTCTTCAATTCAAAGGGAGGTTTCTTCATCTACTTTGCCAAGGTTGTTAAAGACACTTATGAGGGAGGTTGGAGTAAATACGACTACATTTATGGTGCTGTCTATTTGTGGACCAATGGGGAGCAAGATATTTAACTGAAGTGGATGCTAGAAGACGTTTCAAATGCAAGTCAGTGATCTACTACAGGGACGCTCTTCATTTTAAATAAGACCAACTGAAAATGTGCCATTGTTTAATTTTTGAGACCTTGAAAGGTGCATAGTATTAACTTCTAATCTTCAAATAAAATATTGGCTTGTCAACTGTGTAACAGGAGAATCTGAATTTTATCAAATAGAGTCTAGTACAGGTGTCTCCAACGAGTAGCTCATGAGCTACCAGTAACTCCCCTGTGTACAACCCCGGCTACTACTGTAGAAGCTTTTGCTTGGTTGGATTATTATACCAAAGTTAAAAATCATATTTGAAATGAAAATGTGTGCATTTTTAGTATACATTGGGTATTGTTCGGAGAAAAATGTTTGACAATTCATAATGTATTTAAAACTATTATTTGAGGTGGAGAGAGTTACTACTTACATTGTTACCAAGGGTACTGCAGGTACATCTGCTATGTATTACCCATTTGGAGACATTTCAAATTGATAATGTTTTTTTTATTTTACTACTAGCAACCCTACCCTAATGCACTGATGTGATCCCAGTTGACAATCTTGGATGGTGTGATCACTACCAAATCACTAACATTAGTAGCTAGGGGAGGATTTTCATTTTAATTAAGTAGTTCTTGTTACAGAAAAGGCTGGCGAACCATGGTCTAGCATTGTCCCTCTTGTCCACTATGACAGATGAGAAGGGATTTTGGCTATAAAATGGGAGAATAGGGAAATTGTTGAGCACACTTGTTTTCTGTTTAATTTGAAGGTATAAGGTAATCTGCGATAGAGGAAGATTGCCATTTTAAATATACTGCGTGGTTAACCTAGTTAACTGTTGTGATCTAATGGCTGCATCAATAAAAAGAACTCACAGGCCACAATACAAGTAAACCAAACGTTTATTGTTTAAGAAGACAGAGCCCAACACTTGCTGCCACTGATTGCGAGACCCAATCTTTGACTCATAAACAGTCAGTCAGAATTTAGAACCTGTAAAGTAGTACTATCTCACAAGTTTGCAGTAAATGGACTTATGCAGACAGCACAAGCAAATAGATATACAGGATGGCATTTAAAAAATAAACTCTAAAGAATCAAAATACAGATGTATATGTAACAGATATTACAATGAAGAGGAATGAAGATTAGACCATCTCTTCTCCTTTTCATTAAAAAAAAAAAAAATCTAATACATTTCATACTCCCATAAGTAGCCTCGTGGTTTAGAAATTCTTTACTCTGCTTCTGACTGGGGAACAAGCAAACCATCAGCACCCATTAGTCCAACGCTCATACCACCAGCCCTACGTTTCTGCCGTGCATAAGATTACCATATCACACCATTACCTAACTAATTTAGTTCCCTTACTTTCCTGGTAATACTTCCACTACTATTCACATAACTGCCAGTTTGATATGCAGAAACTCTTGACACAGCACATTCTCCACTGACAACTCTACAAGAAATACCCAAGACGAATCAGTTACAAAAAACTCCTCTTACAAGTTCTCACTGCCAACCTCTTTTTAAAAAAAATCTTAACTGTTTTTCCATTCACTAGTATAAGGTTATTGGTAAGTACAACATTTACCATTACTCAGCTGAACATGTTCAAACACGTTCAAGAAAATGGGTCCTTCAAAGCTAAAAATTTACTGTACACATCCTCTCTCTATTTTTTTTTTTAAGTGGTACACCATTTAACACCCTCCAAACCTAATTCTAACACAATTTTTCCAGTGTTAATAATTCTTCATCGTCACTAGTTTATGAGACACTCCTTCCTTTACACATACATGAAATCCAGAATCATTAACAACATCTGTATTCACAAACAGCTATTAAGGTGCTAATTTTGTTTTCCTTTCTCACCAGCTTGAAAGGTGTTTCACCAGTTGCAGCAAATGGAGCATTGGGAAACCTTTCTACTTTGTAGAGATGACTGAATTCCCCCTTCAATATTTTATTGACTCAATCAACAAACTGGATTGAGGGCAGTACTAGGACACGGTTTAATGTTTTACATCGCAGTCTGTTGTGCTTGCTCATTGCCATAGTCACAGAACCATCTTAGGATCATAGCTTGTGGAACTTTGGTAGTGGAACTTATCAGGATTTTTGAGGGATCCAGCTGGAAGAAATGGGAACTTGCTGGTCGTTGGTGGTTCTTGTACCCTTTATCCTACAAATAAAACTTCACTTAAAAGAAACTGGCGAGTGTCAGCTTTGGAGAGGAATGCACCTTAACACTGGCGATGAGCAATCCGAAGGATAGGGGTGTCTATGGTGACAGCGACTCCAGATACCTCTTATGCTAAGAACACTGCTGTTTGGAAACAAAATGGTTACTTACCAGTAGGAGTAGTTTTGCAGCCTGAAGAGTTTTCTGAATTCACATGCTTTGCAGTAAGCCACCTAGTCGCTATGCCCGGAATTGTCCTGCTTCTGTCCTGCTTTTTAAAATCTTTTTATTTGAGGGGGTCGACCAACATTTGGTTGTATGACCGTACCCTGCGTGACTTCAGACGGCACCCCAGATGTTCCTGTGCATAGTCGCCATATTCAGATTCTTTTTTCTGTTTTCCTTCATCCTCTTTTTCTCCCCACTCTTCTGGTTTTTCCCACCTTTTTGTGTTAACCTCCTCTTTCTGGGGTGGTAGATAGGTCGCATGGAAATCCAGAAAACTCTTCAGGCTGCAAAACGTCTAGTGGTAAGTAACAATTTCGATTTGCAGTATGAATCCTTTTCTGGGATTCACATGCTTTGCTTAAAATTATGTAGCAGTATCCGCTCCTTTGAGTTGGATGGGTTGAGAGCAGGTAGCGTTTGCAAACAGGTGCTGTAGTAGTCTTTGTTCCACTAGTGCCTCCTTGTTCATATGAACTTCTACCCAATAGTGTCTTGTGAATGTGTAAGCGTTTGCCCATGTTGCTTCTGTGTGGATTGTCACCATAGGTACATTTGATATGAATGCTAATGTTGTGTCCTTCTTCCTGGTAGAGTGTGCGCTATGGTATCTGGGTAGAGTTAACCCCGCCTTTGAGTAGCATATTTGTACTGTCTCTATGATCCATCTTAATTTTGTTCCTTTTGTTGCGGGAGCCCCTAGGTTTCCTTTGTGAAGGATATAACTTGTTGGTTTTCATGCAAAACTCTCTGGTCAATAGTAGAGAGGATATCTAGGCTCTTCCTAGGTCTAACATGTATAGGGCTCTTCCCTTTTGTGTTTTTGGTTCCTTAAAGAACACTGGTAGCTGTATGCTTTGACTGACATGGAAACTGCGGACTACCTGAGGTAGGAACTGTGGGTTGGTTCTGAGGATTGCCTTGTGTATTTGCAGGTACGGTTCACATATTGTTAGAGCTTGCAATTCGCGGACTCCTTGCAGTAAAGTGATAGCGATTAGGAATGCAGTCTTGAGTGTGAGTGATCTGAGATCTGTCCTGTGTATGGTCAAACTGTTTTGTCATTAATTGCATTTACACAGTGATTAGGTTACACATTGGTGTTGGAACCGATCTTGGTGGCTCAGTTCTCTTTGATCCCTCTAAGAGAATCTTAACTACTGGTGAAGTGAAGAAACAATCACACAAGGTGTCCCTGGTGCATGCTACTATTGCTCTAAATACAGGTTCCCACTGCTGGCTGGTGTAAGTGTTTGCATAAGAAAGCACAAGTCACCCTTTTCCTCCTCCAGCTGTAAACTCTAAGTTCCTGCAGCCCTCTTGATGAAGCTGTTATACATCAACAGGTCATTTGGTGATGAAGGCCTTGAAGGATAGTTGTCTATTCCCTTCTCTGGAAATTCAGTGTTGAGTTCTTTTCACAACTCTTCTTCGAATTCTACTGCCCCCTCTGAACATTCAGGCTCATAGAAATTCTCTCTGGATTATTCTTCCTGTGGCTCCGGAGTTGCAGGAGCCTCTAAAGCCTACTGGTCGCTTTGACATTGAGTGGCGTCAACAGTTTTGAGGGGGTTCGGAATTTCTTTAAGGAGTTGGCAAACAACTCCTTTTGCAAGAGCGCTTCCATTTTGGCCTCATGCTGCCTTTTCTTCTCCACCTCCTGCACCTTGTGTTCGGCATCAACGGTACTGTCGACGTTGAATGTTTAGTCCCCTCCTTAGTGCCTTGTTTACCGAATGGATCCAAAGGCTTTGATGTGTTTTTGCCAGCATCAATATCCCGTGGTCGGGATCCATGGACTTCTTTTGTCTTTGGCTGAACTTCGGTAGACATTTATCCGGCACCGGCAGTGCCTTTTTGGACTTTGCGTCCAAGGGTTTATGGTCGTGGCCCTGCGGTGGTCTGATTATCTTATGTGCCCTCTTTTTGGCCTCCTTCATCTACTTCTTAGCCATTTGTTTTCGCTTTGTGTCTGCTGCTTAGCTTTCAGCCTCCTTGATGTTTTTTTCGTCAGCTCTAGACCAGCCTAGGTGTTTCAGTGATACCGGAGGTTTTTTGCTGTCCATGCTGTAATGTTGGAGGTTTTGTTGTTGACGTACCCTCAAGGTTTTCAGGACGAATGCGGCGCAGGCTCAGAGTCGTGGTCTCTGTTCTTGTGGGAGACTGAGGTTACAGATCTCATGGGGGGTCTCTTTGTGCGAACCTGTTGTGGCAGTTGGAGCACAATTTAAAGTGGGTATTTTCCATGTCCCATACCTGCTCTCATTCTCCGACCACGTGGTTGTTTCCGGTGCGGTCCCTCTGCGGTGTTCGGAGATTCGGTTGTTTTTCTTCCAAAACTCTGGTTATCCTTCAAAACCTTTCAGAGCTCCTCGTCACACAGGGGACGGGCATACCACCAAATAGTGGTCAACAACCACAAAAAAAAAAAAAAATGAAGGATAAATCCGAACTCAACCACTAGATGGCGTAATAATGAAAAGCATGTGAATCCAGAAACGGATTTGTGGTGCAAAACCTGGTTATAACTGGTAAGAAGAGTACCCAGTTTGTGCATGTTATTAGTTACTGCTGCGCTCTGGGACCTTAATATACCAAAATACTGATTAGTGATTGTAGGCACTGAGCGTGAGTCAACTTCAATGGCCAACGGGACAGAGCAGTGCCAGTTGGCATGAAGGTGCGTCACAAGGAAAGTAAAGAGCAGGTGTAAGGGAACAGCTGGAGGAAATAGCCACGCGGTGCCAGTTGCCAGGGGGTGCAGGGTTCTTCAGGGTGTCATCACCGGACTCCCAGTGACGACTTCTACATTGCTGCGCAGGTCTACGGTTGACATCAGACGTCCCTCCAGCTTTCGACGCATCAGTGTCTATGCGACGGTGGGCATTTTAGAATGGGCCCTACACTCAGTGATGCATACACTATGCGGCAGTTGTTCAAAAGTTTATGGTATTACGGAAATGTTAAAAGTGGTGATGCTCACAGCAGTGTGTAAATCGTACAGTTGAGTACTATACAGCTGTGTGAACTCTACATCTGGTAGAGACATCTAGCCACTGATTCATTACCTTTGAATTTCCCAGGCATAGACTGGATCCAGAAGATTTTTCGTGAGCAGTACCCTTGCGCGCCTGTAGGTGGCTTTGTTCGGTTCCATGTGGCATTGTCGTCATCCCACTCACCGGAAGTACAAATTATCAGATTAGGGGGTGCATTTCAGTTTTGTGGAGACCGAGCAAAATTGTATTACATGTCCTTTGCCAAACTTTGTCACCATTTGCAATGGTGGCAACTACTATGTCGCAGCCCCACAGTTTCTTTCTGAGAAGAATGATCTAAGATGTTTTTTTATTGACATTTGTTAGCTATAGGTGGGGAGAAATTTTCCGCTGCATGGAAACAGGCTATCTTACTGCATAACTTGGGTGTGGAAGGACAAAATGTGTATAAAAGTCTTGATGGAATACCAGTGGGGCGAGCAGAAGGGGAACCAGCAAATTTATTTGAAATATCAGCGATGATGTTGGAGGAGCACTTTGCTTCTCAAATCAACATGGTTTTAGAGAGACATTTTTTACCAGGGTTCAGGGTAAAAATTGAGAAAATTGGGAGCTACGTGACTTTTATTTGCCAAGGATGGGATCACCTGACAGCAATTCTGTAGGATATGGAGAGAAGAGAATTGACATGCTGAGTTACACAGTGATGAGAATTCAGTTTGGGGACAGGGAACTGTGGGGAAGGTATGTATTGCCAAAATAGGAGATAAAATGTAGGGATGGAGGTATCAGGGAGACATGGGAATAATGTTAGATCCCAGTTTGCAGGAAATTATGCAACTGTTGAGACAGGAGAACAAGGATGAGGATAGTTGTAATGAATATTCAGTGACAAATTTGATTTACTGAAGAGCTTTGAGCATAAAATCATCTTAAAGGATAATGCCATACCATTGGTGCACAGGGTAAGGGAGGTTGCAAATTTGATGCTGGGCCCACTGCATGAGGAGCTCAAGGAATTGCTGGATACCAATGTGATTGAGGAAACGGTGCCAGAGTAGCTTGTTCCAGTTGTTTTAGCATCTATGGATGGAGGAAGGAAAATTTGCATGTGCACAGATTTAAAAGACAAAAATAAACACTTATGGGTAAACCAGCAACCTCTACCTAACATTTCTGAGTCCCTTGCTGCTTTACGGGAGACCAACGTTTTTAGTGTGATGATTTGTCTTCAGCTTATCACCAAAGTCCTTTGCACCCTGACTCGAGACATCGGAGTTAATTTGTCATCCCATTAGGTGCCTACCGATTTCTGCATATGCCTTTTGGATTGGCAGCAGCTTGCTTCCAACAGGTAATGTTAAAAGTAGTAAAAGGCATACCAAAGGTATTGGGTTTCCAGGATAATATATGGATATTGGTGTTGAATAGGATGTGACAATGTGGTCTCACCATAAGCAAGGAAAAATGCAAGTTCAGAGTATCATCACCGACATATGTGGCACACACAATCTCTAGGGAAGGGGTAAGTGCCAAATTGCAATTAGCAAAGAGTACTACAGAAGCGCCAACTCCTATCAATAGATATCAGGCCAGGTCTTTCTTGGAGGTGGAGGAGTTCTGTGCCAAGTTTATTCCTAATTTTGCGATGATCTCTTTGCCACTGAGGAATTTGCTGAAGAAAAATTGCAGACTTGAGTGGACTGAAGTGTGTACTGTTGCTTTCAAAGCTATCAAAGACGCCAGCACAGTGTTGCCCACTCCAGGGCAGTTTGATGCATGTCGCCCACAGATGCAAGTTTCTGAGTGCTTGAAGCGGTGTTGTCTCAAATGGTCGATGGAGAGGAACAGGTCAATGCATCTGCTGTTTCATGTTCAATCGGGGGTGCCCAAGAGCAGTATTCAGTGACTGAGCGTGAGGCACTGGCAGTGTCATGGGCAATCCATCATTTTAAGTTCTTTCGATGGGGCATGACTTTCACAGTGAGGACTGACCATCATCCTTTAGTATACATTTTTTCATGCAGGGAAGGTGCACGCTTGAATCCAAGGATCAAAAAGTGGAGCAAAGGATTAAGAGATTTTAACTTTCATGTAGAATACATAGCAGGTGCCCCTAACAAGGCAGCAGGTTGTGAAGGTTACCTATGGAGGAAGAAATTTCTGCAACCTTGTCCACGAAGAATGAAAAAGAGAAGAAGAACCTTATAGTATAGCATGGGCTAAGGAGCATGCTGTGGATGAGGAGGAATGGAATAAATCAAGTGAGGCGAATGATGTCCTCAAAGCTGTTGCACAATGTGAATCAAAGGGTGGCCAGAATTCAAAGATTTACCAGAGACATTGAAGGGGTACTGGAATGTTTGTGATGAACCGTGTTTCATGAATGGAAAGGTATACAGAGGTTTAAGTTGTTCCACATTAAATTTACAAGAGAAGATAATTAATCTGGCCCTTGAAGGGCACTTGAGCAGGAATTTGACAAAGTCTAATTTGCACCAACGGTATTAGTAGCCAGGAGTTGATCGTCAAGTTGAGGGAGTAGTGAAGGATTGTGTGCTGTGTGGAAGAAGTAACAACAATAAAATCACAAGATCAGCACCACTCTCTCCAGTGGAAATTCCCAAGGAACCATGGACTAAGTGGGGTTTGGACATTGTTGGTCCATTGAATGGTCTGTCTTCTCAAAAGCGATTTGTTTTGTTGATGGTGAATTATACAACAAAATGGGGTAATTACTTGGTGTGTAAGTTCAGTAAACACTAAAGTGGTAAATAGTTTGCAAGGGAAGGTGTACCTCAGTTTCTAGTTGCAGACTATGGGGCTCAGTTTTGTTCTAATGAAATGTTTGATTTTCTGAAAAAGGGTTGTCTATTACTCACTTGAAACTGCTCTTCATTCTCCAGAGGAAAATGGTCTTGCAGAAAGACTAAGGAAAATGTAACCTACACAGTAGACATCTGTTCGTGGCATGTAGTGCTGCAGATTCACATGCTTTCCATGAGTCCACCATCTAGTGTTGGGCTCGGAGTGTTGCAGGTTGCTTTTGTTCAAATAATTATTTTGAGTCACAAGATTGAGTGGTGACTCCTATCGTTGATATTGCACATGGGCCTTAATATATATTCTAAAAAAGGATGTCCATGGAGTGTATGTACAATATTTGTAGAATAATTCTACTACAACGACCACAGGCTTCGGGGGAGGAGACATGTGAATCTACGGCACTACATGCCACGAACAGATGTCTACTGGGTAAGTAACATTTTCTGTTCAAAGGCATGTGTGGCTGTAGATACATATGCTTTGCATAGACTGTAAAGCAGTCTCTTCCAAGTAAGTGGTGGCTAGCCTGTAAGAGTAGCCTAAAAAAGTGTTGTGAGCACTGTCCAGCCAACATTTGCTTGTTGGCGAGCTAAAACATCTACACAATGGTGCTTAGTGAATGTGTGTGGTGTAGATCAAACAGCAGCTTTACAAATATCTGCTATTGGAATGTTTCCTAAAAAAGCCATAGAAGCACATTTTTACTAGTAGAATGTTCTCTAGGAGATGTAGGTCATTGTCTTTTAGCTTTCAGATAACAAGTTTGAATACACTTGACGATCCATGTAGCTATCCCAGTTTCTGAAATTGGACTGCTCTTGTGAGACTTTGAAAATCCTACAAAAAGCTGTATAGATTTTCTAAAACTTGTAATGCATAAGAGCTCTTTTAACATCTAGTGCGTGCAGAGCTCTTTCAGTGACTGAGACTAGCTGTGGGAAAAAACTGGTAACTCAACTGATTGGTTAATGTAAAATTGTGAAACTTTTGGGAGAAATGTAGGGATTGTTCTAAGGACTACTCTATCTTTATGAAATTGGAAGAAAGGTCCTTCTAAAGTGTAAGCTTGTATTTCACTTACACGTCTTAAGGAATGATAGCCACCCAAAAGGCAACTTTCCATTAAAGAAGTTGCAAAGAGCAGGAGTGCATGGGTCCAAAAGGTGGACCCATGAGTCTAGTAAGGACAACATTAAGGTTCCATATTGGAGCTGGAAGAACCCTGGACGGAATGACTCTTTTAAGGCCTTCCATAAAGGGTTTAATTACTAGAATTCTGAATAAAGAAATATGTTGCCTGTTTTGGAGGTAAGTAGCTATGGCTGCTAAATGAAGTCTAAATGATGAGTATGCTAAATTTGTCTTTTGTAATATAGCAGGCAACAAACAGTGCCTCACACTAATGCTTTGAGTGAATCAATGTGTTTCCATTTCGCAGCTTAACACTGTCTAGTTGTAGGTTTACATGCCTCTCTAAGAATGTCCATACATTCAGAGGGGAGTTTTAAGTATCCAAACTCTATGACTTCAGGAGCCACATCTCAAGATTGAGTGTTTTGGGGTCTGGATGTCTGATTTGACCTCACTTTTGAGTCAAAAAGTCAGGTCTGTTGGGAAGTTTCTGGTGGGGAACCATAGACAGATCCAACAGTGTTATGTACCAAGGTTGACAAGTCCATGTGGGGGCTACATGAATTGTAGAATCATGGTGAGTGATGTTCGTCTCAGTTTGCGAACCAGAAATGAAATGAGTGGGAGAGGCGGAAAAGCATAAGCAAATAACCCTGACCAATTCATCCATAGAGCATTGCCATTGGAATGAGGGGGTGGGTATCTAGACGCAAAGTTTTGGCATTTTACATTTTCGGTAGTAGAGCAGAGGTCTATTTCTGGTGTTCTCCACAGGTGAAAGTATTGATGAAGTACTTGTGGGTGAAGTTCCCATTCGTGGACTTGTGGCTGCATCCTGCTTAGAAGGTCTGCAAACTGATTGGCCATTCCTGGGACATATCCTGCCAGTAACTCAATGTGATTTCGAATTACCCATTTCCAAATTGTCTGAGAAAGAAGGGACAGTTGAGATGAGCGTTTCCCCCCCCCCCCGTTTCTGCAGATAATACATGGTTGTCATGTTGTCTGTACAGACTAGAACCACTTTGTGGGAGAGTTGTGGCAGAAATGCTTTGAGCACTAGAAAGACTACTAGTTACTCCAAGTAGCTGCTGTGATACGCCTGTTGAATGGAATCCCACCTGCTTTGTATTCTAAGGTTGTTGATGTGAGCTCCCCAACCTATCTGTGATGCATCTGCAGTGAGAGTGATCTGAGGCACAGATCTTGAAAAGGGAAGCTCCTTGGAAAGGTTGGTCCGATTCCACCATTGGAAAGAACGGTGAGTCTGGCAGTTCAACAACACTAACTAGATTCAGAAGATGAAGATGTGATTGAGACCACTTTCAAGACTGACACTGCTGTAATGGATACATGTGCAGTCTGACATGAGGAACCATAGCAATGCAGGAAGCCATCATCCCCAATAGCTGCATCACTAGTCTCAGGGTATAGGAAAAGTTCAGAAAGCTTGAATCAGGGCTGGGTTTGGATATGCCAATCCTGAGTGAGTATTGACAATTGCTCCCAGATAAGGATGTATCTGTGAGGGTTGGAGATGGGATTTGAGAAAGTTGATTTTAATCCCAGAGTGTGTAGAGGATCTACTGTGTATTGAGTATGATTCTGACATTGTTGGATGGTACTGGCTTTGATGAGCCAGTCGTCCAAGTATGGGAAGACATAAATATGTTGTCTTCTGAGGAATGCAGCAACTACTGCTAGACATTTTGTGAATACCCTGGGAGCGGTTGTTACCCCGAATGGTAAGACCTTGAATTGATAGTGTTTTCCTGCAACGTCAATTCTTAGGTATTTGCAATGAGGATGTAAGAGCACGTGAAAAATAAGCATCTTTGATATCTAAGTCTGTCATGAAATCGCCTTGCTGTAATAGGGGAATAACATTTTGCAGAGTGACCATATGAAAATATCCTGAGATGATGTATAGGTTGAGAGGTCTGAGAGCCTGAATTGGTCTCAGTGACCCATCCTTCTTTGGTATAAGGAAGTTTAGGGAATATACTCCTAACCCTTGTTGAGACAGGGGAACTGGTTCTATAGCCCCTTTGAGAAGAAAGGATTGTACCTTTTCTCTCAAAAGAATGAGATGGTCGTGTGAAGGTTTATGAACCTGAGGGGGAATATTTGGTGGAGTGGAATGAGCTCTGTACAATAACCATGTTGAATAACTGATAGAACCCACTGATCTGTGGTTATTTTGGACCACTGGGGATAGAATTTTGCCAGTCTTCCCCCTACTGGAGAGGTGTGTGTTTGAGGAATATGTAAACAGTCACTGCCATGTGCTTGAGGCAGAACTTCTAAGGGTGGATGCCTTAGTTCTGCCTTTATTATCTGTGCCCCTGTAAAAGCCTCTGAAGGAACCTCTTCTGCAGAAGTGCGTTCCTTGTTTGGTCTGTGAGGTAGAAGGCTCAGTTGATGACGTTCTGAAACCTCCCCATAATTGTAGTCTACGAAAATTACCCTTACTTGGTGTATTTAGCAGAGCACCCATCACTATAGCTGTCTCTAAATCTTTTTTCAGCTTGTCAATGGTGGTATCAACCTCCAGGCCAAACAAGTGTTCGTTATCGAATGGCATGTTGAGAACTGCCTGTTAAGTTTCTGGTTTGAAGCCTGAGCACCTCAGCCAAGCATGCCTTCTTATAATGACACTGGTGTTCACACCACATTCTGCTTTATCTGCTGCATCAATGGCTCATCTAATTGAATTATTTGAGATTGCCTGCCGTTATGAGGCTATCTCTTGACCTCTTTCTTGAAGTTCCTATGGAAGGTACTGGAGCAGTTCCTCCATCCCGTCCCAGTGGGCCCTATCATAGCTGCCCAGGTGTGCCTGAGAATTTGCAATTCTCCAATGATTAGCAGCTTGCGCAGCTACCCTTTTGCCTGCTGCATCCAGTTTTTTGCTCTCCTCATCAGGAGGATGAGCACCTCCTGTTGACTGACTATTAGCACACTTTTGTGCTGCACTCACTACTATAGAATCAGGAGATAGTTGTGATTTAATAAATATTAGATCTGAGGGTGCTGCTTTGTATTTTTGTCGACCTTTGGGGTAATAACACTTGCACTAACAGGTTCTTTGAAAATCTTTATTGCATGTCTAAGCATACCTGGCAGCATTGGTAGGAGCTGACTCTCTTTATGAGTCTTGGTTAATATATCAAAGAGGAAACTCTCTTTTATAGGGTCGATGTACATTATGGTATGCCGATGCCCTTGCAAAAGCCGCTAGACACCAGGATAATGTTTTTTTTGTTCAGTTTTATTTTTTATGTGTGGGGAGCAACCCCTTAGGCAACGGTCGCTCCCAGGCAGGAGAGCAAATTATTTTTAGGCCATTTCTGCCCCCACCCCGACCCCCCAGGGCAAAAACCACTAGACACCAGGAATTATTATTTTTTTTATCATACTTGCGCATAAGGGGAGCAGCCCCTTGGGCAAGGGCCGCTCCACAGGGGGCCCAATCAGGCCATTTCTGCACCCCTGGGGGAAGATCGGCCTAATAGAATTAGGCCGACCTGCCCCCAGTGGGGGGGGGGGGGTTGGCAGAAAACCCCTAGACACCAGCGATATATATATATATTTTTTTATATATATGTGGGGAGCGACCCCTTAGGCAAGGGGGGGCAAATGATTTTTAGGCCATTTCTGCCCCCCCAAGGCAGAAAGCCCACCAGAGAAGATTTTTTTTTTCTCCAAAATAAGAGGTTGGGGGTAAATATAATAAATAAATAAATGGGGCCAAAGTTGTTCCCCCGATCCACAAGATGCCAGGGAATGGTAAAAAAAAAAAAAAAAAAAAAAGAAATTGTGGGGTGGTGGCTACCAGCCAGTATGGGCCTGGTTATGCCCCCACCCGAACTAAAGGGGGTAACAGTCTTTCAGCTCTCCCCCGCACACTAAAAAATCTTATCCCAAGGCAAGCAAGAGGACATTTGATTATTTTGGGTTTTGGTTTTACATTTGGGCCATGAGAGTTTGGTAACTCTCAAAATTGTCCCCCTTGGAATGGTGAGGGCTGCTCTTTTTTGACTTTGGGACGCTGCCATGTAGAAAAACCCACAAGACCTAGACACATCTGAAATCTAATGATCTGGTTGATTCCAGGGTGGTGCGCTTCACATGCACCCGCATCATTTTCTTAACCACAATGCCCTGCAAACCTCCAACTTTGCTGTAAATCACACTTTTTTCCCACATTTTTATGATGGGACCTTACGGAATCTGGAGGAATCCACAAAATTCCTACCACTCAACATTGTCTCATCTATAGCGATTAAAATTCTGCTGCACTTGTCAGCCTAAAAATGTTTTTTTTTTTTCAAACTGCCCTTTTGGACCTGCTTTGTTTCCCCCGCAATTTCGACATGTTTCAGGCTTTTCCCTTTCACGGGCTCTTTGCCCACCTACACAAGTGAGGTATCATTTTTACCGGGAGACGACTGAGGGGAACGTTGGGTGGTATGAAATGTGGGAAAAATGTGATTTTTTTTTAAAGCTAAATTTGAGGTTTGCTGAGGATTCTGGGTAAGAAAACATTGGGGGATCCACGCAAGTCACACCTCCCTGGACTCCATCGGGTGTCTAGTTTTCAGAAATGTCTGGGTTTGGTAGTTTTCCCTAGATGGCTGCTGAACCCAATACCAAAAACGCAGGTGCCCCTGCCCCCCAAACCCTGCATAAACAGGTAGTTTTGGATTCGATAATGTGTTTTATGTGTCCAGATAGTGTTTTGGGGCATTTCCTGTTGCGAGCACTAGGCCTACCCACACAAGTGAGGTACCATTTTTATCGGGAGACTTGGGAGAACGCTGGGTGGAAGGAAAGTTGTGGCTCCAGAACTTTCTGTCACTGAAATGAGAGGAAAAAGTGTTTTTTTGCCAAATTTTGAAGTTTGCAAAGTATTCTGGGTAACAGAACTTGGTCAGAGCCCCAAAGTTCACCCAATCTTGGATTCCCCTAGGTTTCTAGTTTTCAAAAAGGCGTAGGTTTGGTAGGTTTCCCTAGGTGCCGACTGAGTTAGAGGCCAAAATCCACATCTAGGCACTTTGCAAAAAACAGCTCTGTTTTCTTTGGGAAAATGTGATGTATCCACGTTGTGTTTTGGGACATTTCCTGTTGCAGGCGCTAGGTCTACCCACACAAGTGAGGTACCATTTTTATCTGGAGACTTGGGGGAACGCTGTGTGGAAGGAAATTTGTGGCTCCTCTCAGATTCCAGAACTTTCTGTCACCGAAATGAGAGGAAAAAGTGTTTTTTTGCCAAATTCTAAGGTTTGCAAAGGATTCAGGGTAACAGAACCTGCTGAGAGCCCCAAAGGTCACCCCATCTTGGATTCCCCTAGGTGTCTAGATTTCAAAAAGGCGTAGGTTTGGTAGGTTTCCCTAGGTGCAGGATGAGCTAGAGGCCAAAATCTACAGCTAGGCACTTTGCAAAAAGCACGTCAGATTTCAATGTAAAAATGTGATGTGTCCATGTTGCGTTTCCTGTCGCAAGCATTAGACCTACCCACGTAAGTGAGGTACCATTTTTATAGGGAGACTTGGGGGAACACAGAATAGCAGTACAAATGTTATTGCCCCTTGTCTTTCTCTAAATGTTTTCCTTCCAAATGTAAGACAGTGTGTAAAAAAGACATCTATTTGAGAAATGTCCTGTAATTCACATGCTAGTATGGGCACCCCGGAATTCAGAGATGTGCAAATAACCACTGCTTCTAAACACCTTATCTTGTGCCCATTTTGGAAATACAAAGGTTTTCTTGATACCTATTTTTCACTTTTTATATTTCAGCAAATGAATTGCTGTATACCCGGTAGAGAATGAAAACCCATTGTAAGGTGCAGCTCATTTATTGGCTCTGGGTTCCTTGGGTTCTTGATGAACCTACAAGCCCTATATATCCCCGCAACCAGAAGAGTCCAGCTGATGTAACAGTATATTGCCTTCAGAAATCTGACATCACAGAAAAAAGTTACAGAGTAAAACGTGGAGAAAAATGGCTGTTTTTTTCACCTCAATTTCATTATTTTTTCAGTTCTGCTGTTATTTTCTGTAGAAAACCCTTGTAGGATCTACACAAATTATCCCTTGCTGAATTCAGAATTTTGTCTACTTTTCAGAAATGTTTAGCTTTCAGGGATCCAGCATTGGTTTCACACCTATTTCTGTCACTAACTGGAAGGAGGCTGAAAGCACAAACAATCATAAAAATGGGGTATGTCCCAGTAAAATTCCAAAATTGGGTTGAAAAATTGGGTTTTCTGATTCAAGTCTGCGTATTTCTTAATGCTTGGAAGATGATGATGATTTTAGCACCGCAAACCCTTTGTTGATGCCATTTTCAGGGGTAAAAGCACAAACCTTCTTCTGCAGACCTTTTTTCCCTTTTGTTTTGAAAAAACAGAATTTTCGCTGCCTTTTGGCTAATTTCATGGTCTCCTTCAAGGGAACCCACAAACTCTAGGTACCTCTAGAATCCCTAGGATGTTGGGAAAAAAGGACTCAAATTTGGCATGGGTAGCTTATGTGAACAAAAAGTTCTGAGGGCCTAAGCGCAAACTGCCCCAAAATAGCCAAAAAAAAGCCTGGCACCTGAGGGGGGGAAATGCCTGGCAGCAAAGGGGTTAAAAGAAACTGTTTTAGAGAGGAGTGAATGTTAACACAGTCCTTCAAATAACATCTCACATCTTAAATAACTGTACTGCATTTTTAAAATTAAACTCACAAGGTGTATCCTCAATTGAAAAACAACTTTAAAAAAAAATCATGATAATGGTAAAATAAAGTACGAATTTATGGTAAACCCTATTTGAAAGGTAGCCAACCAAGACAATAAAAAAAAAGGTTTAAAAAATGACCACTGGACCTGCAAAGTCAACTGCAACCTTTTCCCAAGACCAGTTAGGATAAAGTAGTGGCTGCTGTGGTGTATTGGCCACTTTCCAATGATTGTAGAACCGCACTCATTGTTATGTCATGTTAACAGCGTTTTTATAGTGCTAATCATCCATGAGGGTATACAGGCACTTCGGATTTTACGGATGTTGTACAAAACTAACATGTGTCTTTGCAAACGCTCATATCACTTTCTTTCAATACCTTAAGCACTCCCTCCAAACATTACTGTGTTGCTCCATGGTAGTTGCATATATGATGATTTTATCCTTGAACGCCAGCACCTTCTGGAATGTCCCAATATGAGACACATTAGTTTTTAAATGATACTTTCCAGTGAGGCCTTTCTGAATGCCAAACAAGTATTTATAGAGTCCAAATCATGTGATAAATGAGTATAATAGTTGGGAGTTTAGACTCTAGTGTCACCAGATGACAGGGTGCTTTCACCTCTATGAATGTAAATTATTTAGCATCACCCACCAAAAGCATAATTTCTAGTATTTTTCAATGCAAGCAAGAATGCTGGCAGTAATCCACTCTAGGACATCTACTGGTGCTATTATATTTTGCTTACACTTGTCATTCAACAGCACTTTAAGGTTATTCATGATGCTCAAGGGCACATCTTTAACTTATTAAGCAACCAGTACTGCATATTTCTTCAATACTAAGTTATGTTCATACCCCTTCACACAACCAACCTTATATTCAGAATCATACGCTAATTTTCCATATCCTCCCTCTCACTAGAATCCAATTCCTCAACAAACAAAAGAGCTATTAGTGCATGGTCTTAATGTGATGCCTAACCCGCCTTAATCTACCCAACCCATAATATCTCAATGATTTTCACCTACCTAAATCATAGTGTAAATGTACCCGTGTTTATACCTTAATCAATTCTCAATGTAATCCCACATTTTAATGGGATACTCTCCAAATCAAGGATCTCCAGTGGGTAGCTCAGGAGCTATTGGTAGCTCGCCAGTACCCCAGAAGTAGTTACCAAAAGTGCAGGCCAGCACAGAACGTAATTCGGAAGGTCTACTCTAGCCGTTTTGAAGATGGCCGCGCTACACATCTCCCTATCTTTGGAGTGACCACAATAGTAGCGCTACACACTTACACACAAATACACTCTGACAACTTACCACTGCTGGGCAGCCTGATAAGAAGGCGTAAGCGTAGCCAATGTTGATCAACAGATAATGTGGAGAGATACATGGTGATTCTTTTCACAACAAGGATTTGTTTTTAGAACAAAACTTACATTTAAATATATTAGTTTGGGCCCTCACAACTGTACTTTATTAATGTTTCACTGTAGGTTAAAAATATCTTGTGACTAGCAAGGGGCCAATGGCATCATCTAAGCAGCCATTTGGATATGTGTGCCCTGTGCTGCAGAATTAGGAATGCAGTCTGTGCTTTCCCTTGTAGTGGACTGGCTCTTTCTGGTACCCTGGCAGCTCTAGATAAGTGGCATCCAATTAATGTCGCAGACAACTTTATATTTCTTCACATGAACCAAGAGCACAATCAATATTTAGTATGTGCACTTGTTTGCTTTGAAGGCAAATGGTGTGCACAGCATGACAAAGGTGATATGCAAAGTGCAGCGAGGACCATCTGCTCAGTGCCAGAGACTCTCCTCCTTGGAAAGCGGCAACCAGACCTAATCGGACTCCATGGCACAGGGACCTGCAGACTCTTCTGCTGTGGGCCCTTGGTGTGGTTGGTTGGGCCTGAACCCCTGTGTGGCTCAGCCCCAAGCGGACCTGACCCCCGAGGGCCACGCGGCCCAGAAAGACACGAGCGCCACGGCAGGAACCCAGCCAGGCTGCCCCTTGGGGAGGGTCCTCAGCGCGGCATGCAGAGCAGGGGGCCCTTTCCGACCAGCCCATGTGAATAGGGGTTGAGAGATTGGGTCCCACCTCCCGGTGAGACACAAGTGTCAAAAGCCCTTCTTTGGTTTGGAGAGGATGTAGTGGGTCTGCCTCGATTGAGGTCTGACTGCTCAAACTGTCCCTCTTCCCCACCCCCAGCTGATATCTAACACCAGCAAGGAGGAAGAGTGACCGTTATGCACCCCAAGGCTACCTTTCCAGCAGCACAGCGGCATATACAGGGCCCAGGGGGAAGCCCTGATGGGGAGACTCAGCGGCAAAGCAAGAGAGGATCCAGACTCCAGCCTGACTGCTCGTGCTGTCCACAGGACCTTTACCCTGGACAAGTGGGTCAGGTGGGGCCCCACCCTCCACCACCAGTCGTTGTTGACTGGGGAAAGGCACTTACTCTCTGGGACACTGGAGTGCCCGGGACCAAGCCAAACTACATCCTGGTGTGTACAACCAGGATGAGGCCAGCATGGGGCCAAGACACAAAATATGGGGCATGAAGGCCCCCTCTAAGGCCCAGGCGACTATTGATCGATATGATACTCCCCACTCGAAAGCCCTCAAAATAGCGATTGGAGAGGGTGTCTCAACACAGGCTGGAACCACCAGACAACCTGATGCTGCTGGAGGCTATACAGGCATCACAGTTGCTCTGGGGACTAGGATTGGTGAGGTAGGGGTGGATGTGGCCAACAACACCAGGAACTCTGCAATGTGGTGGACAGAGTGGCAGGCACTGAAGACAGCATTTCAGACTTGGAGGACTCTGCTGCTACACTGAGGCCGAGGTAGCGCGACTGAACTCGGGGTCACAGGCACTGGAACATCGTGCCGCAGACACAGAGAACTAAACACAGATGAGCAAACTACGCTCTATCAGTTCATCTGAGGGCTCAAAGGGGTCTGAGCCAGAGGAATACCTGGAGCAGTGGCTCGCTTCCTGGGTGACAGAACAGGCATGCGGTACTTGCAACGAACCCCCGCTAGGGGCTTCTCCACGCCCTATGATTGTGAAAGTTCTCAACTGTAGTGACAAAGACATGATCTTAAGGATAGCGAGGAGGAAAGGTGCCCTAATGTACCAATTTTCCAAAATCCTGATCTTTCCAGTTCCACCGCCAAGTGCAATAACAACACTAATTGTTTGAAACAATGAAGCAGAACCTGGGAGCAATTAAAGTCCCACAGTTCCCAGCTAAACCCAGAGTGGTACATGCCTACAAGCCCTTTTCTTTGATAAGCAAACCTCGGCCTGGGAATGGGCAATGGAACAGCAGTCCCTGCATTGACACACACCGCTGTCTGTGGGGACCAGGCAACAGGCACCTAAGGGTCCACAGTGATGCCGGCGGGGAAGCTGGTGTAGATGCATGACCTCCATGTGGGGCAGACGACTCGGAACTGGGTCACCCAAGTTGCAGCCATTTGAGAAGGTAGACCCAAGCCGGGACATTTCAGTCTCCAGGTGAGCACCATCCATGGACAGGAACCCCAGAGATGCAGCCCTTGCGATTCCTCACCTTGACTCATCATGATGAGATGTACGGTCATGACATGGAATGTCAATGGCTTACTTGTTAAAATAAAGAGTAGATGGTTTTGGTTTCATGCAACAACACACACCAGAGAGCTTACTGCTCTATGAAACACACCTTTGGGGCGCTAAATGGCTGTTCCAGGCCCGATATGGCTAAAACACAGCATATCACGCGGGGCACTCCTTCTGCATACACTCACGTTTCTCCCTGATGATGTCCCAGGTAGTCTCAGATGACCAAGGTAGATACCTGGTAATTGAAGGGATGGCAGTGGGACTATGTGCCCCAAAGTTGGCAGTCTCATTACTAGACAAGATAAAGTGGGGAGAGGCTACACCTCCCCAGCGGCAAAGCAATTCTGGGGGGCTATTTCAAAGCTGTGATGGATGCATTTACCAATTGCTCAGCTGATCAACTGTCTTGGCATGCTGTGGGGGGCAGGGAAAACATATGTAGAGAGAGTGGCCTGCTTGCACCTCCGAGCTGAAGGCAGATGCAAACAGCAACACACAGCAGAAGTAGAGGCCTGTATTGGACACCTAGAGACTGAATTATGAGAGCCACCTGTTTTCGCTCAGTAGAATTGAATTGTATCTAGATGAAGTAGGTCAGTGTTTGCTTGTGTTCACCAGTAGAGTTTATGAATAATGGTGGTGATTAAGGAGGGGGTGAGAGGGGAGTGGTTAGATTTAAATCCAGCAAAATGGTTTATCGGTTGACAACCCTCTGATAGCCAACCTGCCACTGAAGTCTGTATCAATGATAGAACAGGCAAAGATGGAACGCCCCAACTGACTGGGTGAAGCTTTGTGGATATGAACACAGGGAAAACCCTGGGCCAGACGGGTTCCTGATAAAATTATCCATCACAGCTATTCCCACCCCTCCTGGCCATGTATGATGAGACTGTTGGCAAAGGCAGCTTCCCAGAGGGCCTAGATGTTGCGACGATTGTAGTCCTACACAAAGAAGGACGTTCGCCGGAAGAATGCTCCTCATACAGACCCCTATCACTGATTAACAACAAACGTAAGCTCTATGCCAAGGTACTTGACAATCAACTTCTTAGGGTACTTTTGTCCCTATCCACCCAGACCAATGCGGCTTTGTGCCCCAGAGAAGCACAAGAAGCTGTATACAACAAGTGCATGCAGCGCTGGCATTTCAATCTTGAATGGAAGGGTTTAGTGCCTTTCTGCTCATTGATTGTGAGAAGGCATTTGATTCACTCAAGTAGAAATACCTATGGGACGTACTCCAGCAACTGCGACCACAGTTCTTATCCTATGTGAGGTTACTGTATGCTTACCCCACAGTTGAGGGGAGGTCAGGGGCATGAACAGAGTTCTATCTGGAGAATTTCATGTCCAGGGTGGTAACTGACAGGGGTGTCCCTTGTCACGTTACTCTTCACCATTACAATTGCGTTATTGGTAACATTGGTCAGATTTGAAGCATAGGTCTGATGTGCAGGAGATAAGGACAGGACTAAAGACTGAATCGCCCTATTTGTGAATAATGTCCTACTTTTTCTGTCCCAGCATGAGACCACCGGACCCTAGCACCTTCACATGCTAGACTTCTGGGGACAAGCATCGACCCTCGTAGTTAACTGGTCGAAGTCCTTAATTTTTCCAATCAGCAGCAAGGTGCTGACAGGTGACTGGCACTACAGAGTGCCTACTCAGCTTGCGCTACCTGGGTGTGTATATAGCTCCCTACTACCGGACCAAGATTGGACTTTGAAACTGACTCTGTTGGTGGCCAACATGCCAAGTGGACCTGTCTGCCGCTTAGTATTCTGGGGAGGTCAGCCCTCTTCAAGATGACTCAAAACCTAAGCTGCGGCACTCGTCGAACTCATATAAATTAACAGTAGTGTTACTCAGAATCTCCTATAGTTTCAGATGCTGTACAGCCATGCACTGTAATGAGACTAGGGAAAGGTATTAACTTATAGATAACCAAAACTCAAGTATTCACACTTAATATCATAATTGACCCAAATGTTCATTCATTAACTTCTGCCTCATTATGAATAAAATGGATTATGAGCAGGAGATACAAGCACAATTGGATGATAGCCTATGCTATGAAAAGTTGAGTAGTAACCCAATATTCAATTGGAAGCAATAGAGTGGTTTCTAAATAAGAAACCCGCCAATGTATGGCAACATACAAGGATGCTGTTAGACATGATTGCTTTGATTCTGTATAACAACAATTTTCTTTTTAAACAGGATTGGTTTAGACAAAAACAAGGTGTAGCCTTGGGCTCCAGGTTCTCCCCTTCTTACGCGGGCCTATTTATGGGTCTGTTTGAGGAGAGGTGGGTCTGGGGCTTGGGTGCAGCACATTGGCAGACGTTCATTTTATATTGGGGATGTTACATAAACGACTGCATAATGATTTGGACTGGCAGTGTCAATCAGTTGATGGAATTCATCGAATATTTGAATTCTAATAACATGAATGTTAAATTTACTCATCATTTTAGTGCGACAAGGATAGAATTTTGGGATGTGGAGCTATTTATTGACTAAGGTCATATACAAAGTAAATTTTTTTGCAAATTAACAGCTTGCAACACGGTGTTACATGCAGGTAGTGCCCATCCTAAATATCAAGTGGAGTCAATTCCCTATGGAGAGATGATTAGGGCACGTAGGAACTGTAGTAGAGACAAGGAATTCGAAGAATGTATTGAGGAAATGGGTAAACGTTTTGGAAGTAGAGGATATGGACAACATATTATTAAGAAAGCACAGGATAAAATAAGACGTTTACCGAGGCATGTTATACTAAAACCTAGACACAGTAGCCAGAACGAACAGGATGGGAATGAGGAAAAACTGAGATTAATTATGGATTTTACAGTCAAGGCTTGGATTTATTGGAAATATGTTACAAAACACTGGCATGTGTTATGTCAGGATGAAGTACTGAGGGAATTTGTGACTCAGACGCCAACATTGACTTTCTGTAGGGGGAGATCATTAAAAGATATTCTCAGTCCCAGTTTCTGGAAGACTTTCCCTAGGGTGAATTGGTTTTCAGCCCAAAAATTAGGTTTCTTTAGATGTGGTAATTGTGGACTATGTAAATGGGCATGTCATGGGAAAAAAGAATTTGCCAATAAATTGGGTGAGATTTCACAATAAGATCATACATTAATTGTAATACGTCATATGTGGTTTACATTATCATGTGCAAATGCAAACGATTTTACGTTGGGAATACAATCCGACCCCTTAAAGTGAGAATAGGGGAGCATGCAAGAGCAATTTTACAACAGGATGTCAGATACCCTCTGGTGGCACACATGATGTGTTGTGAATTTCAGCAGACTAGAAACTCTTTTGAGTTCTTTGGATGTGAACATATACCGAAGGACCCTAGAGGGGGGAATACGGAGTTAATCTTACAAAGAAAAGAGGTTATGTGGATAATGCGCCTAAGAGCTGTGGAAGAGGGATTAAATACTGATAGGGAATTGGAATATTTCTTATAAAAAAGCTACAATGTATGTAATATGTATTATGTGACATTAATTACTGTGAATTGAAGTGTTACACATACTGTTAAAAGGATGGTTTAAAACGTTTAATTTCAGGATATGTTCATAATGAGTTGTGTTATATACTTTGACAACCCCTGTCTGTTCCTTTATAGTGTGTAAGAACTGTAATATTTGTCTTCATGTGCAATGGGATAAGGACCAGGGGCTAAAAGAAGATGTGTTTAATGTTTTGGTAGGGAAGAAGAAACATGTATTTTCTGCATTGTTCTTAAATTAGATGTAAAAAGCTTGGGTTTGATTTCTTTAATATTCTAAAGTATAACCTATAGTCAGGAAGGGAAGATTTTGACTAACATCCAATAGCACAGTGTGTTTTTAGCTTCTCCTATTCACTATTGATCTGTATGGTCACACTGCTCCATTCACTTGGGCATATGCATGGTTCGAGTATTCTTTCTTTATTTAATATATATGATTCATCAAAAAGTGCATTGACACGTGGCACTATAATTATACATTATAAAAAGAAAAACACATTACTGACATATTTTATGCGTAGGGACTTTCGGGCAGGAATGTTGAAACAGGGGTTAATTTTACAGTGGAAACATTAAGAAATTATTGTTAAATAATATCGAACTGACATGTTTGTTTGCGCTACTCTTAGTTTTCTATTTTACTGTCTAAGTCCGCTTTCGTCTCGATGCTTGAAAGGTTCAATTTGACAGGGTTATGGGCAGAAACGTAGTCCTTCGTTGAGTTTCATGTTTGTTTTGAGGACGGGAATGGTAGTCCTCTTTTTGTGTTGTTGCCTCGAGGGTATAATATGAGGAAACACGGGTGCTGCGCGTTTAGCGTACTTGTGTCTGTTTCAGGGATGTTTGGTGTGGAACTCTGTACTTCGGAGTGTCGGTGGAGCCGCAATTTTTACTAATAAGGTACTGTTTAATAGCTCAGTTAAATGGCAAGATAGTATACTTGTAGTAGTTTATGTAAGTATCCTAACGACTTTATTTGACTGTAAGAAACGATAATGTAATTTATTATCTTCTTGGTCATTTCTCTGTTGCAGCGAACTAATGTCAATTACACTCAATATTTTCTTTGGAAGCAGTGATTTCAATATTGACATATCGATGGTCATGTCAGTGGAGGAAATTATGATTAGTTGAGTTATTGCATTCTAGAGGTAACTATGATAAGTTGTGTTGGGGCAGAAAGCCTGTTTGGATTTACGCACTGGGTATGGCAGTTAAGTATGTGGTTTTCAATTTGCTAACGTTGCATGGTAGTATCTGTTAAGACCTTCATTGATGTAATTATGGCAACATTATGGTTGGCACATGATTTGTTTTTTCCATACTCACGTCGGGTGCATGTACACACTAACATTCTGGCACTCATGATTAAGCACAGTAATTCAAAGTGGTGGAGTGGGGTGTCTATTCTTTCAGAACTAGAAAGTATAGTAATTAATATTGAAACTGATTGGTTGATCCATGGTGACTACTGCTGTTTTGTATTTAGAGCATGGGAGGTTCAATTACATTGCAACGATAGTCTCAGCCCTGATATTGGACGACACTTGGTGCACCAATTCTCCCTGAAGAATACACCACGTTTTGATGACAGTGCTCTTCAAGATGACGATCGTACCACCATTCTTATATGCTCTCCAAAAGTTCCCATAACTACTTCCACAAAAATGGTTCAGATGTCCAAGCCACAATAAGGTCATTTCGCTGGGTGGGTAAAACTCTGTGCAAAGCGTTTGCCAAATGTACACAATTCACTTACAGTGAAGGCATGACCACGGCCAATGTACATCTATATTTATGGGCATCAGATTAGGTGATCATCAATGACTGTCTATATCGCGGTTGGGCAGTCCAGTTGTTCGGAGGCTAAGGTAATGGAGTGGGAAACCATTATGGACATGCTACATGGGGCCCGCGATCCTCCAAACTCTCCCTGAGCTGTTGAGGGTGGTCCTGATGAAATGGAGAGCAGCATTACACTGGACAGGATGGGACCGCAAACTAACTCAAGACACCTCCCTCTGGAGCAGTCGATGGCTGCGACAGGTTGCCAAACTGCAAGCATTTGGCAAACGGAACCTGTTTGGAATCTCAAAGCTGGGGGATGTCTGAAAGGGATCTCATATGAAATCTTTTTAGATGTTGCAGACAGAATTCAGGCTACAACACTCACAGTTCTTCAGATTTCTCTAGCTCCGCCATGCGACTGAGTCTCAGGGGGACTCACTAGAAGAGATCCTCAAATTAAATCCCAGGGAAGCTCAAGCATTAATTGAAACCCTGAGGGGGAGGGGGATATCATGCACTTACAAATCACTGGTATTTAACTCACCCAACCTCTCCACGCCACTCCAAACTGGTGGGTGGGGGAAGGGGGGTGGAGGGGGGGGAAGAGATGGTGCGCTCACTTGAGGTTCGAAGCGGAGAGATGCCCTAATGGCCCCAGAGGAGCTAGCAATCTCATGGAGTCTCTGTCTGATTCAGCTGAAATACTTTCACATACCTGATATCAGTGAGACTGCTGAGGGCCTGCCTACGCTCATCAATGGCTTGCCCAAGGTGCAGGAAGGAGGAGTCTTTTTCCATATGGTGTGGTGCTGCTCCGTGATCTCGATAGTGAGGCACAGTGTTTCATACTCTGTCTCAGGTACTAATGTGACCTATTAGCTTCTCCCCTCAGTGGTTTTACTTCAAGATGTTAGGGAATCCAGGGGAGAAGAGCACTAGTGGGACTGGGCACCCTTATTACTAAACAAGATACTGCCTGCGCCTGGAATGCTCCACACCCTCCACTGATACTGGCATGGCGTAAAGAAATGGAGTGGTGTGCAATGCACGAGGAATCTGTGTAGGAGGCCAGAGGATGTCCCTACAAACTTAAGAAAATATGGGGTCAATGGTGGACGTACTATTGACTAGAATGACTGATACATTTTTCTGTACTGTATGGCACACAATGATAACTTTACTGATTGTAACTTAGTTCTCTTTGTTTTGGTTCATAATTTCTTCTCTCCGTCTCTGGACCAACATGCTTCTTCATGGTTTCATTCCTTCATTTTCCTTACTTAACTCTAGAATGACCACCTTATGTCTAGCGCTCTGATCCTACTCTATTTGTTTTCAAGAAGCTACTTAAGGAGGATCTCATCTGCTGATTGTGGCAGTGAGAAGGTAATCTTGTGCCTCAGAGTTTCTATTTTTTATTTTGCATTGTACTGCTTCCTACTTGCTTGCAAAGTGCATTGAATAGAGACATTATATTAAGAAACCCCTGAAAAACTGATTCGGACGCCATCCAGCCCCTCCCTTTTAAGTAAGGTGCAGAAAAGGTGGCAAAGATAACAGCCTTGCTAGAATCCAACCCCATATACAATGAGTTTTGGCAGTTAAAGAGGCATTGTCAGGGATATGTTATAAAAGAATGCTAACATAACCGGTCGCCTCACTTCACTGGATTAAAAGGGATAAATGGATTTTTCTCCAAAACAAGTAGATTTATCAGGTGTTGCCTTTTTGGACAAGTAGATGTTTAATAAATGCCACACCCTTCAAACACTTTTAGAAGTCTAATACAGAACATCAACCTTTTTCGTCTAGGCCACCCTCACCACACAGTCTTCCAACACAAGCTTGCTCTGGTCTGTAAAGAGTAGAACAAGGTAAACCCCTGCAAAGCACCCTAAGAGTAGGTGCATGCTATGTGAACACCAAGAAACAATAACTACCATAATCCACAGTCCATAGGTTGAACACAATCACCTACCAAAATGCCTTGATGTGACACCACCTGTCCAGTATACTATAATCTTCCGTAGTACACACCACCATTGGCCCCTCCGCATGACACCATCAATGATGCTTCTGTGTCACTTCCAACAAATCAAAGTAGGAATACCACCCTGATCTAGACACCATGAACTTGTACAACAAGAAACAGCAATACCCCATTTTTTATAATTTCTTGTCACTGTCCAATACAAAGAAGCCACTGTGAGTTGGTGTGTTTCACGTAATCAATTCAAGTGCAGCTTCTGAGACTGGGATGTCTCAGAATAGGAGAGACAGCACCATCCAAGGGCAAACACAGCAGAATATTGCACAAACACCATGAGGAAAGCAGAACAAAGGACAAGGACTCAAAGTACTTGTTGCGTTGGACACAAACATAGGCAATGGTCACTGGGTACACCCAGAAACAAACCTTACCTTATCCTTCTCATGTGGCAGAAGGCAGACTGGTGGCAAACAGGACAGTGACTCGTAGACCTGATGCTTCTCATTGCGCCCTTTAGTGTTAAGACGATATAACACACCATCTTTGAGAACACGCCCATGTCCCACTGCCCGCTTGATAGCCAGTCGCAGCTGTTGGTGAAAAACAGAAGAGCTACTGCAATCATAAAATGCAGCCACATCCTTCTGGCCTTTCAGAAACCGTTCAATGTTCTTGAGTGAGGAGCCTGCAGGCTGCCCCAAGCCTTCCAGGCTTCGACAGATGAGTTTATTCCAATCCAAATCACACTTCCCATCTTCCTTAATTTGGGTCCGTGGTTGTGGAATGAACACTCTCCCAGGATTCTCCGGATCCTTGTAGGAGTTCTGCCCATTGTTGGAGACTTTTAAAATGGTGCCATCTTTAACACTCAGATCCAGCTGCTCTAGCACAGTCTTGCGGTCGAGGCCATGCGATGATGAGACAGCGTTGCATATTCTCTCCTCTGATGGACGCTGTTTCTGTTTCTTGATCTTCCGGATTGCCTCCAGAAGCCACCCGGTGTAAAGAGGGTTAGCGAGTTTTACCATGGTGAAGTGGCTGCTGTCTCCATAGGACTGTTAGCCCTTATACCGGTGCTAAAATTGCCCGGCTTGGAAGAAAGAGATTTTTGGAAGCAGTTAATCATAGCATTCAAACTGGGTTGTTCCACATGGTCGTTTACCAGGAAAATTAAAACAAGCATAAAAAAAATAAAAGTTAGGAAATACTGATTTAGAAAATGACTGACTTTCCAACCATTTTCAGAAGATAATTTTGTGGATTGCCTTCAATAAATTCTGCTTTGGGTTTCCTCACCGTTGGTGCAGCTAAACCTGGAAAAGAAAAAAAAAGAGGCTTAGGCTAGTAATATCCACGTTAGAAGCATCTTGTTCACAGACATTTCTGAGAAACTCGTGGGATTCCCCGGGCTACATTTCAGGCATCTACTTCCTGGTTCAATATTAATATGTCTTTTTATGCTATTTGACCAGCATCTGTGTAACAGCCCTATAATACTTGACTTGTATCATAGGTAGTAGGTAAAGGCCTGCTAATGGGTCTCCAAGATCATCAATGATCACTAAACAATAAAAACTAGAAGGAATAGTGCCTCAAGGATGGCAGCATCTTATGGAGACACAATGATGATGTGCTACGCGTTCAACAACAAGTCTATAGGCATGTGAGTCAACTGCAGGCAATGGGGAAAACACTTCCTTGTCAGCAGTTCTTAAGGATGAGAAGCTAGCAACAACCTTTCCTCTTCAAGCTGAAAGCTCCACTTGGTCATTTGATGCGTGGAGCCAGTGGGAATTTCTTTTCTACAGTACACAGTCTGAAAACCTTACATCAATATATGCCTCTGTTTACAACATGCCCCTCTCTACCTGCCCAGAACAGTTATTTCTCTAGTGTGTTTAGGAATATACTCACATTCATTCTACAACAGGCCCCTTTACCTAAAATTGTCTCCACTCTCTATCTTCAAAAGTCCTCCTCTCTCGGTCTATAACGACTCCACTGTCTAGGTGTAAGTGGGAGGAGATTTACACAAAATTAAAGAGGGGAGACTGCTGTGTTTGTGCAAATACATGGTGTATCTTATGTATTCCCAAAGGTGTTATCTCATGCTACACACTTACTAACATACTCTTGTCCCTACATGAATACAACCAAATAATGTTCCTTTGTACCATGTTTCTTTGTGCAACACCTCGGTTACAATATTTACACAAATAAACTTTTAGACATAAAGAATGAAATAAGAAAAGGTGGAACTGAAACAGAGAAAAAAAATACTCACATTTTACAGGTAGGACTACTGTGAACTAGAGAGTGTTGCCAGATTAATGGACAAAAATTATGTCTCATCTACAACAGTTCTCATATATATATATATATATATATATATATATATATATATATATATATATATATATATATCAGGGGTGTGGAATTTATTAAAATATCTACTTGTCCAGGGGACAGGTTGCTTCTCAAATCTACTTGTCCTGTAAAATGATCTACTTGTCCCTTTGGTGCCATGTAGTGTGGCGCCAAATTACGGCAGCAATCTCATTATATAAGAGCTCTGATAATAACCTCTCTGATTATGCCAGGGCTACTACCATAGTAGGGCTTGAATACTTGCAGTTTCAATCCCTACTGTAGCAATTTCCTTATTTTGCCACCTTTCTGCAGATCTGCTTACTGGGGCTGGAGGAAGCAGTAAGCAATAGTTCCAGGGCTGGAATGCCTTTGAGTCTGCAAACCTACTAACCTGCATGTTTTAAAGATTTTCACCAGCTTCTCTCTAATATTTTCCCATAATAAGAAAGGTTGGACATTTACTCCTGACAATGGCAGAATTAGAACTTCTTCCAGGGTTGGGAAGAAAGTGGCTGGAGGGAAAATGAACTTGCAAATGCTCAATAGATTTTCACATGAGCAAATCTACACATGCGTATTTACCCATGCTAAAATACAGTTCACAAATATTTTATAGGGGTACGACATATATCATGGGTGCACTTTTGTGACTTTCTTTAAGAATCTGGGGCCACATGTGGTTCAGATTTGCGACCCGCAAATTGTGAGTCAGAGCGAGTCGCAATTTGCGAGTCGCAAATCCGAATGTAGGATGGTGTCCCTGACACCATCCTACATTCGCAAGGGCTTCGCAAATGCCCACCTCATGAATAATCATGAGGTGGGTCGCAATTTGCGACCCCCTTGCGAATGACGGCCCTCACAGGGATGGTGGCCTGCTGGAGACATCAGACCACCATGTCTGTGACTGCTTTTCAATAAAGCAGTTTTTTTGTAATGCAGCTCGTTTTCCTTAAAGGAAAACGAGATGCATTACAAAAACGAAAAAACAAACGTTTTCGTTTCATTTTTTCAGAGCAGGCATTGGTCCTTCGCAGAACAATCCTACATTGCACTGCAAGTTGCAATTAGGAAGGGAACACCCCTTCCTAATTGCGAGTCGCAAACCCGTTTTGCGATTCGGTAACCAGGTTACCGAATCGCAAAACTGGGTTTGTGCATCGCAATGTGCTTTTTGCACGTCGCACACAGCGCAAGTCGCTGTTTACGACATGCAAAAAGCTACCTACATGTGGGTCTTGGTCCCTAATTAGGTCTGGTGTTAACAAAGACATTTTGTTTTTATTAAACTTCTATTTCTCTCTCTTTCGGCTGGCTTTACTGTGAGTGATTGCATTCTGCTCTTCCACAAGGAGCATATTGGCACACAAAGTAGTTTTGTTCAGTGTCAGGAACTACAGTGGCAATCAGTGACGTTACGAAACTGGAGGGTGCCCCTTTGCAAAGAACTTGGAGGAGCCCCCTATCCAGACTCACTTAGGGCAGGTGCTGTGCTGAAGGGGCCCCCTGGAGGGCGGCTGCGGGGCCTTTGTTATGCCACTGGTGGCAACTTGTTCTTTTAGAGTTCAAAAACGTTTTTTTTTTTTTTGCCAGTGTTTGTTACAATGTTGAGGGCCTGGTAGCTCCCACAACAATAAAGTGTTACAAAAGCCATGTCAAAACAAGACACGCATTGATTAAACTAAAAGACTTATAAAAATATGTCAGATCAGTTGGCTTTGTCAGTGTTTGTTTATTTTCATGCTTCCCATAATCGTGTTGAAAATGGTTACACTGATTTTCCATTAGAAATATTTTTGGGAAATACTAGCATGCATCAAAACATTTTACTAAATGACACTTCATTTGCATCTAATCAGAGAGCATTCTGGGAGCATTATACTTAGCCTCATAGCCTAAACTTTTCAAACATGTGTATACACGTTTTTTTTTTTGTACTGGAACCAACGTCAGTAGTGAAGTGTGACCTTAAAACATTTATTTACAGCACTCACCCTAATAATGAAGGCTTTCAAATAATGAACCATAAAAACAAGTTCGAACAGCATTATCTATTGGAAACACATTACCTCAACTCCAGACAGTTCCACTCTCTGTAAACAGGCAACCAAAGGGTTTGTGCTGCAGAGGGTTGGGCCTACTTGTCCCAAGGACAAAGTAAACATAAAAACTTGTTGCCCTTGACCCCAAACAAGATGTCCCGTCGGGCGATAGGAATTCCACATCCCTGTATATATATATATATATATATGTATATATATAAATATAAATATGATACGTGTAATGCAGTTCTAGTTAGTTCCATGCAGGTACCTTTCTAGTCTTAGACAGTCCATTTTCTTTCTGTGTAATCTACAATTTTCCCCTCTCTAACTACAAGTTTGACTCTCTCAATCTAAAGCAGCCTTCTTTCTAGTCCACAACAGTATTCTCTCCAAGCAAATACTGTCCCCTCTGCCGATCTACAACCACCCCCTTTAGCAGCCCCATCCATTTTATTTCAATAACAGTTTACACCTGTTCATCGTTAAAGAGCCATCAGTCTTTCTAGCTGATGACACTCTTCCTTTGTATGCAAGATACTCCCTGTAGTCTGCAACAGTCTTCTCTCCATAGTCTTTTCCAGTTCCATGTCCATTCCTCTTTGTGTACAGCATTTCCCTTAGTCTATCTAGAGCAGTTTTTCTGTCTCGCTGACCGGAAGGCACCACTTAACTAAAACAATTTACCCTCTTTGGTATCCAACATTAATCTTTGTGTTCTCTAGC
The DNA here is from genome assembly GCF_031143425.1 of Pleurodeles waltl. NCBI lineage: Eukaryota > Metazoa > Chordata > Amphibia > Caudata > Salamandridae > Pleurodeles > Pleurodeles waltl. Next base: position 585,694,090 of record NC_090450.1, read on the forward strand.
TCCATCTACTGTAATATGCCTCTTCTCCCACACCACCGACTGCAATCTTACTTATGAGTCTTCAAGGCCTCTTTTTTTCTTTCATCAGTCTTCTCAAAGAAAACAGTTCTTACCTTGTGCCTACGACCGTCTCCTCTCTAAGTTGCCTAAGACCACCCAAGCTCTCTCATCTGCAGGTCCTTGTTCTCATTTTCCAATGGCCCTCTATGGCTGACAACCATCTTCTAGCGCATTTGAGTCTATTAATCATGTTTACTGACATCCTTTCCCTCTTGCCTACCATTATCCTCTAGTACTGCATATCATTCATCATCCTCTCTAACAATTAATCCACCTTCACTTAATTGTACCTTACTAAACTGAAGTAAGAACAACTACCAGTTTGTCCACTTGGTAGAATATTATGGTAAGGTAAACACAAAGACCATCTGATGAGAACAAATACAATCCATGTACTGTATTACATATTGTAGAAAACAGATAATGTGGGTGATGCCGTGCTCACTGCAAATGAGAAAAAAAACACTAGAAAAATAACATGGTAAACACCTTTAGATAAGATAAACTGGTCCAAGAGAAAACAAATCTATACAAATGGCACAAAATGATTGAGAGGTATCAGAAGATGGTCTCTTTTATCTGTCCTTGACTATGTTATTACTCCTTAATTGCTTCTAATTTCAGGATATTCTTGTGTTTTACCTTGTTGTGTACTACATTACCAAGTTGAAGATCAGCTCTGGATAAACAAAAAGCTCTAGCTGACGAAATTCAACATTGCGCTTTTTTCTGTTTGACTCCAACGAGATTTGGTTAACTCTTTCGTCCTATCCACTGACTGACTAATATTCCTGTTGAGTATAGACTAATTCAATTGCGCAAACTAAACAAAAAAGCATTTGCAACGCAATTGGTCTCGCATTAGTGGAAGTTAGAGCTCTGGGCATAAAATATATATTTTTTTTTTTACTTTTGTTTTTTTGTATGCAGTGGAGTGATGATATTTGCATAGCGATGTTGCCATTCGTATGACACTGAGTTGCAGGATAACCAGAAAATTGGAAATATGTTACAAGTGAAGGGAGACAAGAGTAATATGCTGGCTGGAAATAAAAATACGTCCGTCGCTTATACCCGTGCAAAACGTGAGCAGCATGGTTACAAAGAGCCACGGTACACATTATATAAATTAAAATAAGGAAAACTGCTGATAAGCATCATGTTAATCGTTTTCCACTCTACGCATCAACCAGGTATTCCAATACCTCCAGGAATGGTGCATTTCCCACCCGGGGAAAACAATGAGGGTTATTTACAAGCCCCTTGCGCTGCCGGTGTACCACTTTTAATATGGGAAAAAGTGACGTACAGGCAGCTCAACGGGCTGGTGAATAAGTCTCAACGTTGTTCAAAGAAAGAGGAGAAAAAGAAAGTAGTGCTTCACTGGCAAACTCTGTAAAGTGGCGCGATGTGTGGTTGTGAATAAAACCAATCTGCCTACTTTGCGACCACTCGGTCTTGCTTTGTTTAGTCCCCCCCCCCTCTGTATTTTGAACCTTTTTTTTCTCTGTCCGTCCCAAGGCTGCACTTTGGAAAAGAAAAATGTCACAAAAAGATGACATTTGCAGCCAAAGTGTTCCTTTCTTTTTTGGATCCATTTTACAGGGGAACAAATAAACAAAAGGAAAGAGAGGGTGAGGTCCGTATGTTGAAGTCATGGTTTTCGCCAAGCGGGGAAGAATAATGCCATCAGCTAAGCACAGAATCGTGCGCTGTGCTGATACACAAGCCGCGGAGCAAGCCTAAAAGAGTGCGCAGGAAGGAACATACATAAAATAAACAGTGTTGGGGGAAGGGTGGGGGAGATGGCCCAGGGAGATTAAGTGACAGCACTGCAAATGAAGCAATAATTTTTATTAAATTAAAATTGTGGGAGGGGCGGGGTTGTGGGGGGGCACAGGGAGATTAAGTGACGGCACTGCAAATGAAGTGGTAATTTATTTTAAAAGAAAAAAAGCAGAGACCTTGGAGGGGTGTTAAGGGTGGGCTAGCAGCGTTGTGGGAGAAGGGGATTGTGGTGAGGCACTGGGAGATTAAGTGACGGCAGTGAAAATGAAGCAGTAATTTTTATAACATTAAAAGAAAAAAGCAAGCAGAAGCAGACACCTTGGAGGGGTGCTGGGGACAGGCAAGCAGTGCTGTGGGAGGGGTGGGGGGTTGGCACAGAGAAATTAAGTGACGGCACAGCAAATGGCTGCACTAGTGATCAGGGAGAGTATGGCCAACAAAACACAAACATGGCTTCTAAAGTAAATACGCGGCTGGGCATTGCACTGGGCACCGAAGAGCTGAGTGCAAAGCCCGCCCCCTGCACGGCTACCACCCGCAAGCCACTGCCTCCTCATGCAACACAACCAAAAGGAACCATTAGTGAAATCGCCATCAGAGTAAACGTGACACACCAAGGAAGGACAATTACATGTAACACACAAATAAAATGAGAGAAGGCATGGGGAGAGCAGGCTGCCATGAGCAGGAAACAACCCGCAATGTTGAAAATGAACGCAGAGTCGCCGTCAAAAGGTGCATGGCCTCCAAAATAAAACAACAATTAAACCTGCATGGTAAACAAACGAGTAAGACAGCATGGAGGAGGGAGGAAAGTTTTGGAATGCACATCAAATGTGACAAGATAAGAATTACTACCCTGTTTACAGCAGAGCCCTGTAAGACGAGCACTCCTCTCCAATGCTCCAGATGAAAGAGCAAAGTAGTCCCTGAGCACATCTTAAAATGGTGAGCAGTGTATTTAGATTGTATTTGGCCTGATTTCCTAGGAGTAGACAAAAAAAAGGTGGGACAAAGAGTAAGATTACCCAGTAGCAAGCAAGGATTTTTAAAGGACACTGGCATACACAAATCACAATGATAGCGTGGAACTGAACCTCACAAACCATCTACAACAGGTTGATAAGCGACAGAACAAGCACTGTTTAGACTCGACCTAAAAAGGCAGTGGTTTGTTCTATTTTTAAAGACTGTCATGTAAAAAGAGTAATACATGCATCTCTACTTCATTCCAGCGCACAACAATTGAACTATACAACACGTACTGACAATGTTGGAAACTCAGCATTAGCTATAATCCTTAAAAGCATCTTCTTTCTTGAAGTCTTGGAACTCCTATCCAATCAAGTCCTCGCTAAAGAAGAGCGCCATCTATGGAGTCAATTGTAATGTTTATTCAGAATAGCCACATAGCCATTTCAACTCTTCAATCCTTAATGTAGAGAAACATTTCCAGCTCTACACTAAACCAACTAGTGTCAAAGCACTCTTGAAGTGGACATCTTCAGAAAAGAATGCCCTGCAGGGAACAACAGTGAAGTATAAAAAACAGTGATGGGTAGAATGTTTGAAATAATATCAGGCACTGTTAATTACTCAGGCTGCACCCCAGTCCATCATAATTTTGCACACCATGCACCTCAGTTTGGATTCAGTAATATGCAAGTCAGTTTTGACCCTGCCAATGGGACAGTCAAGCCTAAACTGGCAGTCCAGGTCCACCCTGAACCGGAACACAAGCAAGCAAACCAGGACCAGTTTTGCCCTTATTAGGGCTCATTAGCCTAGTATAGCTAGACTCGTGGAACCATAAGCGTATCCCATTAAAGGGGAGCACCAGAGAGCCATGCTCCATGATGGCCACCTGAAAGAGTGGCACTGTGACCAGGGCACTGAAATCTATTGAATAACATCCTACACAACCCCATCAAACAGTAACTTAGAAGAGCCATGGACTCTAATCACAGCAGCATTTAGCTGAAGCAATTCCAGGACTAAGCGAAAGGTGAGTGGTTGAAAAGACAACAGGAGCTGTGGCAATTGAATGGCCCGGCCTGCTAAGGAGCATCGCCAGCGCCTGGAGAGACTCAAGGTGAAAGACACTGCCACAATTGCAGTTGACATCTGAGGCAGTAGGGGTTCATAGCAGTGCTGGACTGCTGTGGCTTTCAGGGACACAATGAAGGTGAAAGCAAAACGAAGGAGAAGCTCTGGCCTACGAGAATAGTCTAGAGTAAAGGCTTAGGTACTTAGCTTGGGGACAAGCCAGTTATGGGCTGAAACAAGGCCAGCGGGTACAGTTCCTCGAGAAAGGAGGTCATTGACAATGTTGCAAGTAGGGACACAGAGATGTATTAATGTCAATGAACATGGAGGAGTGAAGCTGTGCCACTATGCGAGAATACAAAGAGTCTGAGAGAACCCCTAGAATTTACTGATCCTTGTATGGAAAGAACTAATGTTCTCACAGGATAGGGCTGATAATTTGACACGCTGTAAACTAAGCAAGGACCACCACAAAATAGTAGAGACATCAGCCAATCAGTCCAGGTCATCATGCAGTAAACCTGGACGTTAGATGCATTAGCTCAACTGGTCAATATTGTGGCCAAGTGCTTTGGATAAGAATGTACTTACTACCTATACACAGTTCTATTTGTGATGCTCCCAAGGCAGGCACAGGAAAGTGTTTTAACAACACTCTAAGTGGAGAAGCACTGCTCAGTAATACCAGATTCAAAATGGGTAAAGCAGAGCAAAAGCAGGGAATATTATCCTTCAAGGATAGATGATCCACAAGAGAGACTGCCCTCGAGAGAGGAGGATAAATCAATCGCTGCTCATGGGTCAGCGTCTAGGGACATGGAAGACTTTTTAAAACATTGCTACTAGAAATGAAATGGTGTCTTCAAGCCATTGAAATATAAATACCCTAGCTGAACGCATGGACAGACAAAGATAGAATTGAAAAACAGCTAGCACCTTGACATGATAGTATGACGACTATCGAATACTGAAGATGATGCAGCCGAACAGAGGGAAAAGATACAAAAGCTAGAGATGGACCTGGGCTCAATATGCATGAAAAAATAAGATTTAGCAGCATGTTTGAAGTGGAATAACCTGCAAATAAGAGGGAGACCAAAATACATAAATACTGGACCTACAATGCCATCCATTCAGAATTTGCTGAAGTCTCTGTTTGAATCAGACACTCACCCTCCATGCATACTGTTCTCTGCGCCCAGGCTGTTGCCTATGGCCCCTACTAGACCCATGTTATAAAAACTACTAATCTACTGTGAAGTTGCCCTGGGACACAAACTTGATCTATAAAGGTTTCGCGATATATCCCTGTACCGTGAATTCATGATTGCTGTCCTTGAGGCCCACAAGACATTTACCCAAGTAAGAAAGAAACTATAACAGTGTGCTTGCAATACACAATGTTGTACTCGATCACACTAAAGGCCACTCACAATAACAAGTTTATTTTCTTCACTAACCCCAGAGCAGCAATGTCCTTTTTTTTGCAGAAGGATGTAATGCAGTTCTCAGTGCAGGGAATGGGTGACATTGGGTCACCTTAGTCGCAACCGACAACAGTACTGAATAGGGATTACATTTGGGGGGATACAGTGACATGGCATTATGGAGAAAAAGACCGGTTGAGCAGAAAGCTGGCCTGATTATTAAATCCCAGTTTTGCCAAGGGGAGATTCTGGATATTTCCAATGATAAAGGCATGAAACACACTCAGTCCCAAAACATTCTCCTGAAATTCACTAAATTTCACTCTGAGCTTTATACAGACAGCAGAGATGACCACTTTAAGAAATATCCCTCTGATGCCATTATAGTGTGGACTGAAGCCCATGAAAGAGAAAGATTAACTGAACCAATTCCAATTGTAGGGATCAAAGTGGTGATTACATCACCTCATGGGGGGAAATCACCAGGGTGAGACAGTCACAAAATTGTTTAAAGAATATCCTGATATACTGGCTCACCGTCTCCTAGAGGGGCTGGGAGAGGCGAGAGAGATGAGCTTGCTACCCCCATTACGGGAAGCAACAGTTTCTGCCCTCCAGAAACTTAACAATACTCCAGCTGATTGCACCTCCTATAGGCATGTTATGCTAATTAATTTGAACACCATAATTCTAGCCAAATTATAGGCCATCAATTGTATCCATACATGAAAGGATTGGTACCCTCAGAACAATCTGGGTTTACCCCTAAGTGTTCGACCTCTGATAGTCTGTGTACTTTTTTCTCTTTCATATACCAAATAAACCCAAGTGAACACTATGGGCCTGATTTAGAGTTTGGCAGATGGAGTTTCTCTGTCACAAAGGTGACAAATACCCTGTCCGCTGTATCAAGATTCCATTATATCTAATGGACATTGTAATACGGCAGACAGGATATCTGTCATGTTTGTGACAGGGTTACCCGTCCGCCAAACTCCAAATCAGGCCCTATATTACTATATGCTCATATAGCATTTGACTCCCTTAACTGGTTCTACCTATTTCTAGTCTTGAAGAGACTGAGCTGAGAGGGGATATAAACATCTGGAGTGATCTATTATACACTAGCTCACGTGCACAAATTAAAATAAATGGACATTTGGACTCCATCATCAATATAGGCAGGGGCACTAAACAGGGGTGAATATTTCTGCACTCAGAGAATTTCTTCGTTTTGGACAGGTCTCAGTGGTTCCAGAAAAACTGGACTAAAACTATAATAATCTTGTTAACAAACAACACTCCTAAACCTGACTCTGAGTTCTCTTTCTTATCACTTGGCTTTAAAGATCTACAAAGACCCACCAACATTAATACAAGAGAATTATGACCATCCCTAGTCAAAATGCAAGACAGTGTGTCAAGATGGCAATCCCTTCCGATCTCAATGGCTGGGATAACAGCAGTCATAAAAATGGTATTCCTGCCTCAAATGCTATACCTTTTTTCGTAACATATCCTTCACATTGTACAGAGCATTTTCATAACCATCAGAACTCTCCTTTTAAAATGAATTTGGGAAGTCGAACTGCCAAGAAGCAACTGGGACACACTGACACTTCCTTTTCTAGAAGGGGATAATCTATTGTGGCACCGGAATCACGTTTGGGGGGCCAGAGCTGCTGGTTGATACCATGGAGATGGCAGACTCACATCATATGCAACAGGGGTAAACATAGTTCTAACCTCTGAATACTGTCATTTTACAGCTTTCCACACGGCCTACAAGTGGTGTTACAGTAGCAAATGCTTGTTACACTTAGCTTAAATTAGTGAAAATCATGGGACAAGACAAACTGTACACAGCCCACATCATTTTGATTGACAACCCAACACTGACAGCCACTCTAGACCTGCAAGTTAAGTAAAAATTGTGACAGATATAGTTAACAAGAACAGGAGATCTATATGTAGAGGAAACATGCATGATAACACCTGAACAATTCACAGGGGATTGGGGTGGGGGGGTTCACCCTTCTAGATATATTTGTGTACTTTTGGCTGGGGTATGCTGTCTGGGCCCTCTAGCTCACTTTTCCAAACGAGCCCTCTTCACTGGTAGCACTAGGTCATATCATAATGACTAACACTTCATGAGGTTTTATTACCAAAATATACTAGCTTGTGTCCAAAGCAGAAAACTCTCCTAAAACAATAGTAATAACCAGATCCGGAAAGGACTTATATCTCCCCAATTCAGTATAGTTATACTTCTGCATCCAAACATTTGAGGTCTCAATCAGTAGCAAACATAGGTTAATCCATTACAAAATGTCACATATACTACACCCCAACTGGACTACGCACAGTGGATTTAGAGTGCAACCAGAATTTCCCAGATGCAAATACTCTAGTGCAGACTTCATTCACTTGGTCTGGACTTGCCAATAAGTAGCTGAATACTACATGTGTGTGTTTGAGACACTCACTAAGACAGCATATCAAATGAACATTTCACAACTAGTAAAGCTAACGGGTTGTCAGAGAGATGCCCAATCCAGAAAGGAGCAGTAAAGGGGTGACTATTAGATGGGGTAAAAGCCCTTTTCTTACAATATCAATTTGGATCTAAGACGCAGTTTTCAATAATAATGCTGCAGAAATGTATGCTGATCCCTGCCAATCACCTCACACCCAAGAGATATTTAGAACACCCTTGAAAATACCTTTCACAAGACTCAAGGAATGGTGGAGGTGAGCCATTATCGGATGAAAGACAATTTATCAATTAACTGCTAGAGTTATCCAGTTGTTATGGTACAAGCAAACCAATTTTGTGTGTTATGCTGCAAAGTCACTACACAGAAATCAGAAGCTAGTCAATAATTGTTATTGAATAGCTCCTGATTTCCGTGTAGTGATCTGTATAAATGTTTAAATATGTATTCTTGTGAACACTGATGCCTATTGTGGATTTAAATGTAACTCTATGATATTGAGAATAATGATCTGCTTTTGTCATATCAAGATTTTAGCTTCTGAAGAAAGTCATGCGAAGAGTCAACACAAAACTTTCTCGTTTTACTCTCCTTGACTAAGAGAATTTTGTTGACCATCCCCAACACTGTATTGAAGCAGATGACTGATGATTGGTTGACCTACGGTGTTTTATATGGTTGTTGTAAAAAAATGGAACTAAATAAATAAATAATAAGTTTACCCCAGTAACTTACTCATGTCCCTTTCAGCTGCACCTGCTAAAAAGTTGGCTGTATGAAAGTAGATCAATAATTCTGACAGAACAAGCTCTGATTCTCCACTACATCAATACCCTCATTGAATAACTATGAACCAGGTTTTTCAATGAACAAATCTTTCATGTTATGGATACTATGATCTCACTACTTTTAGACTAGAAAGTTACAACAACAAAAAGTCCACATTACTTTAATAGTTAAACGTTAGCTTTTCAGCTTAATAACTACAGCTAAATACTAATACAAACATGCAAAACAAGAAAACATACTAATGCCTCTGACCAAATCAGAAAAATCAAGATGTAGCTAATTTCCATCCGAAATAACTGATAAAAAAAATATGATTCAGGAATGAGGTTCATATCCTTGCCCCTCGATCTGTGCAAAAAATATCTTTCAGTCAAAAATCTCTCCTGCACTACTACCTCTACTACCTTAAATAAATACATAGAGGACACCAAAGCACGTTGATACGCTACTGATCTTTTAACGCCTTTCCCAGTCCAAGGAATAAAAATCAGCCCTCATTCTGTGCAAGTTGCCCATAATCAGTGCTTCACTGGAAGGTGAATCTGCTCTCTGGCAAAAAAAGAAGAATCAGTGCATGAAAAGGTAGAGAATTAAACACTGATCACAAACTACCCTTTCTTACTGAGATCCACGGAAGATGATTAGCAAACCAACTTCAGTACACCATAAAATGTTAACTCCTTGGGGAATCATCAGACTTCAGTTATGACCTAAGTACAGAAACAGCTCCCATTATTGCTGATAACAACTTAGGACTGTCTAAAAAGGCAATTTCTTTAATAGTCATACCTGACCTTTCAGGAGCCTTGAATACTGTGAACCGTTATATTCTTCTGATTATAGTCAACGAGAGGATGGGATTTGATGACAGTGTTCTTTATTAGTTCAAATCCAATCTAGCAAACAGAATCCAGTAAGAAATTAAACTATTTATGAACCATCACATACATGTTCCTTGTGATGTCCATTGTGCTGCTTACATTTTAATTTACAGACTGAACAGCTTGACACCCCTTTGAGTCTCTTTCCTTCAATATGCTAATAACACTCAGCTGTGTCTGAGGATCAGCTGTACCAAAGATTTTAGGACCATGTTCCATTGTTTAACCATAAAACTGATAAGAACAGCTCAGGTGAAAAATAGCTAAGTATTATTAATAAACAATACCTCCTTATCTCTTCCACTTGAAAAGACATGCTTTCCTAGGACAGTTAAAAAAAAAGCTTAAATCTTTAGGGACTGGTCCTAAGATTGTTACTGTCATTAAGTCTCATTGCTTCAAACTCGACCCCATACTACAAAGTTACAGCTAAGAGCATTCATGGTTACCTACAGGAATGACTTCTCAAATACTATCATGACCAAACTCCCTCAAGCCTGATTAGCCCCTCTCAATGCAGTTCTATACTATGCTGAAAGTCATCTCCAACCCTAAGAAATAAGCAACGAACAACAAGTTTTTGCTTCTTGGAATCTCGAAGCACCTTTAAAACAGCATGTATCGCCTCTAAAGCACTCCACGTGACTAAACCCAATTACATAACACAGAAAATAAAAATACCTGGTGACATTAGGAAACTGAATATCAAGTCCATCCAATGTATAGGAACCACTCAATTGATGTGTATTTCAGAAAAGTGTTTACTGAATGAGTTGTGAAGCTGTTAAAGTGATACAATAAACCAATCGGGGGTGGGTTGGTGGGAGTATATATATATATATATATATATATATATATATATATATATATATATATATACACATACATACATATACATACACACACACACACACTTAACTTTATTCGGCTGTGAAAACAACCATAAGTCTGCATAAAACAAATACAATAGAACCATACAAAATACGTTCACTTGCTAAAATGCACAGCAGAATAAAATGACAAGAAAATTAAAATACCAAACAAAAATCCGCATGGACACAGTCTTAAAAAAAAACTTTCTCCACGCTGATTAAATTTGTTAAAAGGGCATTGTACTCCGAGAGCATACAGAACACGAATAAATGCGCTTACACATAAATGCGTTTCCTCATCCACCAACTGTTGGAGAAAGGATGGGTTCCTTCAATATCTCAGTACGTGTTGGCAACTGATGAGAACAAGAAACAAACCAGGCAAAAATCGCCAGAATGTAACATTACGGAAAAAATATATGCCAAGCAGTATTAAAAGATAAGGGTAGAACCATGGAATAATAATAGGAACCAATTTCTTGCTGTGGCCAAAAGTCAATTCAAATATATATTACAATCAAAGATTTAACATGCATAGATTGCTGTTGTGATTGTTCTGCATTTTGTATCAGTAGATACTGTATCACCTATATTGTTTGTTATTGACGAACAAAAAGTAATGGCTAACAATTTTCCCCTGATGAATTTGATTAGAGAAATAATCTAAATACATAAATTCAGCATGCATTAGCAAAGTACATCTAGTCTGCATACAACGCAGCTGCTTGAATCTATGACTTCAACATCTTGCTTCTACGAGTCCACTCCCATCCTCTCAAATCAAACAATTACCACATGGAGGGAGGCCTTCAAGCACACTTCTAAAAGATCAGAGTAATCGACCACCTCATGATCTAATTGTAGGGTTTCTTTCATGTTTCGGTGTGAACTTGAAGTACTACAAGACTGCACTCGGGAAGTACAGTACTTGCAAAGCTCAGGGAAGTCCCACTTAAAGCCCTGAGTAACTCCTAAGGACTACCAACAGCTAATAACTTCTAGGGGTCTCTGGCACCGTCCCAAGTTGGCAAGGGACTTTCACACCATTAAGCAATTGCCCCAAGCCTAATGTCTTCCACACAAGACTTCTTGGAGCTCAAGACTTAGCAGGACCACGATGGGTTTGGCAACATTAAATAAAACTCGACCTCTTGCATGCAGTAACTGGTGCTTCACAAAGTATTGAGGTACCATCCTCAAAGTGAAGGAGAAGTAATGGGACTGCCTATGGCGGAGGAGAGAACGAACGGTACCTCACCGAGAGAGAGAGAAGGAACAACAAGGGCATGAGTGTGTGAGGTGCAAGCTGATTAATTATGCTTCCCTGAGAGTAGCAGGTATACCTGTCTTTTTGAATAGCCATAGCTATGCGCAGTTGGGAGTTTAGCCATGCAACGACAACTGTAAATGTGTTTTCCCTAAACTCAGTAAGAGACACACAGACGGTAACCTGGAAAAGGATGGAGGCACTGCAGATTTAATGACAACACAATATGTCTCATTAAGTACACTAGATCCCGACATGACCCAGCTCTTGTACAAGATTGTGTCTGTAAGTGGCATACACCCAGGGGTGATACAAAACACTCCAGTGAGTAAACAAGGACTGAAGGACCTTTATTATTTTAGTTAATGGCTGCTGGTTTCAATTGTATGTCATAAAATGGTATACACAGTTGGGGAGTGGGCAGGTTCTAAATACAAGAGGTCCTCATAGAGGCTTTGCGATTGAGACAACGCCGGGGGGAAAGGAAGAACGAAAAGAAACATAAGAAACAGTGTTGGCAAAGTGTGCATAGATTTGTTTTGGCTCAGCAGTTGAAGGGTTTGGGCACAGTCTAGGAATGAGACACGCAAAGAAAGCACTACGGTGTATAGTGAGGAACAGCTGTTAATTAAGGAAAAAAAAAGATAGCAAGCAGTCTGTGCATAGTGGGCAAACGCTAAGGAAAACACTAGTCGACTGTACTGGCCCAGGGCCCTCTGACCCTCTGCTCTGGGCCTTTCCATCCCTATGCCTCCCCCCGCCCCCAGTCCAGCCCCTCCCAAGACTCCGCCTTCCCGGACGCTTCAAGGCAGCCCTGTAGATGCCGCAGTCACTCACCGGGTCCGGAGCAGGGGCCCTGCGGGCGGCGCCTGAGCGCGCGGATCCCCAAACTGACGCGGCGGCCATCTTGGGGACAGTGAGCGGCGACTACGGGGGGGAGGTGCCGCGCAGAACGGAATAGCCAATGGAGGGGGGAGGGACAATAAGCACAAGGAATAGCCAGTGATAGCTGATTGGTGCGCGCGCCCTCAAACTATCGATGATTGGGAGCACTCACTGCTCGTGCATGTTCTGTAGCCAATAGCCATAGGTAGAGGGCGCGTGCACACGAGATAGCCAATGACGACAGGTCGTTTGCGCGTGCACATGGAGTATATAATTCCCTGGTCAGCATAGAAAACAGCAGCAGTATAGCTATTGGTCGTTGGGAGGAGCGCGAGAAACTAAAGAACCAATACCGAGAGTGTTTGAAGGTGCGATACGGGGACAACAACTGCTAGAGCTGGGGCGCGAAGCTAGACATGGAAAAGGGACTGATTCGCAAGAAAGACTAGTAAACGGAAGGAAAACAACAACAGAGACATCATAGACAACGAGGAAAGACTAAAATTATGTGTGGTGAGTGTATCTGTATTGGAATGAAAACAAGGGTCTACAAAGTAGTGTTTTGTTTTTTATGCTGCTAATGAGGTTATCTTGAACTTCAATGGAACCCAAGTAAAGATTAACCACTGGAGCAGCGAAAATTTCCCCCTACAAAAAATGACCGCAGCATGCGCAATGAGAGTGCCGACTTCTTTAGACAATGTGTAGTAAAGTGGTCTATTTGCTATTGTCACTTCGCGGAGACACTAGGGTGATCACCTGGCGCGCTGATGCAGGCAGGATTTAAGCAGTGACTACAACAATTCAGGGCAGGGGTCAAAATGCAGGGCAAAACGTTGATTTTAGAGACACATCCGAGGAGGTAGCACAATATAAAATTAGAAACGTGGATGCGATAGGTATACATCAAAATAAGTTCATGTTTTTGGTTTGCATAATAGCAAGAATGAGCTACCTTTCTTATGTAGCTGGACTTATATACGGATTTAAAACCTAGCAAAACAACAATCTTGAGCTAAATTTGACAGGCAACATCAGAGGCAGCGACATGCACATTACTAAAAGGAGGTATGTTGTACTAGCGGGGGAGGGGGGGGGCTCGCCTTACCAAGCACACTGGCAATTCTGATGTAGACACCAGGCGAAAGTACTGCTTTCATGGACGTATGTGCTACAAGATAATGTCCTGAAACCTGCCATGGCACCCCTGTTATAGGTAGAGTTGCTTATGAACTAAACTTCCATTGCAATTAAAATTCAGTCAGTAGTATGGAGGTCTTCAAATTGTTTGATTTTTGTTCGGACGATGAAATCCTGCCTGACCGCGTGTAAGTCAACACGTTTATGCAAGGGTAAGTGGACAGAATAGATTACTGAATTGTACTTTCAATATTGTCTGTAAATACAATTTTAAAAAAAATCAAATAGTGTTAAAACTAGTGATTTATGTGTTTTTTCAGGATAACCCATTCACAGGTATAGAGCTGTTGTAATTCACAAACCTTCTGGTCGTTCAGAACAGATCCTAAGACACAAGGTTGATCACTTGAAAATTAGTGTTTGTAGGAGGAATGGGGGAAATTATCTAGCTTGTGAGTAACCTGCATCCTTTTCTGTAAGTACGTTTTTTACCTGATAGGAAGGTCAGTGCGGACAGCACTATCTATACTCCGTAGAATTCAGCCTGAAACAAATTTCTCAAATGATTCAAACAGCAATATTACAACGGACGAGACTTTGTCCAATACTTCGTATTTACAGAATGCAAACCGGCCATGTTGCACAATTTCCCTTCTCTATTATGCACTCGTTTCTCCTAGTTGTGTGCATCATTTCTACTCACTGCAGATATTTCTGTGCTCCTTCAGCCTGGGAAAACAGGCAAATGAAGTTTCTAATACTGTGTAACTCAAAGAATTCTGAGAAACTTGCAGGTTTGTGCCACTTCTTCACTTATAAGCCAATCACAGGTAATCTGACCATGCAGCAAATATGTTGGTAGCAGGTTTTGTGACCCTAACTATTCAAGTTGAGCAGGACCAGTCAAAAAGTCAATTTTGGGACTGACTGCGTTTCCCCCTACTAGCAGCACACGTAATCGTGATCAGTGGCAGACTCACGTGCATACTACCACATTCCCACTTATTCTCACATATCCACTCACTTTCACTTATGGATTTTAACTCTCTCTTGCACTCTTACTCAGTCGGGGTTTACTGCTTCACACTCATTCATTCTCATTCACAGTGTCCCCCTCTCATGCTTTCTCTCTCACACTCACTTGCGCTCACTCTTACTCTCACTCCCTTAGTCTCACTTATCACTCGCTCTGAGTCAATCATTCTCACTTAATCATTCACACTCACATTCACTCTTAATCTCACTCACTCACTCATTCTTCATCATTCTTACTCTCATTAAATCCTGATTCACGGTCGGACTGTGGTGGTGGGGGGTGGCAATAACAGCTGCTATCACAAGGACAAAGGAGTTAAGTCAATACGAGTTAAACATAATACAGGACAATCGAAGGAAGGTTCTTCACCCTACGTGGCCAGTATTGCAGGCAGAATGCCATTGAACACAAGTGGCAAATCTGCAGTGGTTCGGAGGGCCTGCAAAATGTAACAGTCAAGGCTCTATCTGACAGTCCAGGGGCGGGACTAGAAAAAAACAGCCATAGTGGTACTCAGTGAATCAAAGTAATAAGTGCAGGATTGGAACCATCTAAAGCATCACCCTTGTTAAACTATATATGAATCTTTGTGGGTAGGCACTTTAGGAGCAGAACGTCAAGGAAGGAATATTATAACTGACCAAAGGAGCAAAATAACTGGATTCCCAGTAAGTCCAACAAATACCCCTAACCATGTCTTACCTCCCAATTTGGATACTGACCTGAACATAACACCTAGCTTATCCTTACTGTAGATAATAATTTTGATGCAGAAAACATTGCAATGTGTTTTTGATGGTCAACATTTTAATAAGGAGAAATTAGTAAAACATATACAATTATCATGTAAACCCAGTAAAAACCTTTATTTGAAATAAACTTTTGACATAACAGTAATGCTCAGAATAATCTCTAGAGAACACCACAATGAAAATAGCATTTGTAAGAAACATGGTTACATAACTATACAGAATCATGAAAAGAAAATGAAAAAATAATGCACTGTAATCATATATGTAACCCCTAAAGGATATAGTACATTACACATTTTTAGAACTATCAGGCATACTGCAATGAAACTACAAACAAGGCCTTTTAAACACAAACTACTCCCAACTGTAAAACAAAAGTTATAACCATGAGAGTGCTTAAAAAGAGACTGGATGGTGGGAGGGTTTATTATTTTGTGGTCCCCACTAACCTAGTGTGGGGACTCAGCAATGCTGTAGTCAGAAAACAGACTGCGGTGAATGTTTTGAAGGTGGTCCCATTGTCCTAGGCCCACCACAGGCTGAGTTATGAACAAAAATATTTTGTAAAGTTAATGCCCTGCAGTGCATTATGGGCTGAGTTTTCGTTCCCGTGAATATTGTTGTATGTTGACTGTAGTGCACAGAATAGCCCCTAGAGGACACCACAATAAAAGTAGCACTTGTAAGAAACATGGGGCCAGATGTATTGAAAGATTTTGCATTCGCAAATGGTGCGAATCAGTAAATTTTGCCGTTTGCGAATGCAAAATCGCCTTCACGATGTATGAAAGGCATTCGCAGTGGCAAATATAAGGAACCGCAAAAATAGCGATTCCTTGCTAGTGCGACATGAATTTGCGGGTTGCATTCTGCTTATTGCAAATAGTGGCATGAATTTGTGAATCGCAGAATGCAATTCGCATATTGCGACCTGGATTTGCGAACCCAGAATGCGAATCGCAAAATCATGTCGCTGTTTGCAATACACAGAATGCGATTTGCAAATTCATTCTCGCAATGCAATGCATCAACCATTCGCAAATAGCAAATATTCGCAGAATGGCCTTTTGCACGTGCAATTTACCACGAAGTGAAATCGGGTGGTAAACAGGTGCAATGTATATAAAGAGGCCCAGGATGACTCAGACTCTTTTCCACAATGGCTGCACTCTACGTGATGGCGAGAAGGATGAGGATCCTGGCAAGGTTTGAGGAGAGGGAGGAGGAGACAGGAACACATTTTTAGAGTGCGCATTACCCTTTTTGACCAGACAGAGGAGGAGATATATGATAAGTACAGGTTAAGCTCAGTCATGATACTTGACCTGATAGCTGATCTACAACCCATACTGCAGCGCAACACACATAGAACCAATAATATACCCCCCCCCCCCATGTGCAGGTATTATGCTCCCTGCACCTGTTAGCCTCAGGGAGGTATCAAGGGGTCATAGCAGCAGCTGGTGGGGTCTCATAGAGTGCTCTCTCATGATTTTTCAATGCATTTCTCAATGCCATTCTGAGCAAAATTCAACAGCACATAAGATTCCCCAACAGCCCACAGGAATTACTACAGACCAAATTAGATTTCTAACAAATTGCCCAATTCCCACATGTACTAGGCACCATCGATGGGACACATGTAGCTATCTGTCCACCATCGGCCACAGAGTGTTTATCGGGACTGTAAAAGTACACATTCCATGAACTTACAAGTAATTAGCAATACCTCGAACATTATACCCGATCTCGTGGCCAGATACCCAGGTAGCACACATGACTCCTACATCTTTTGGCACAGTAAAGATTCCAGTGGAAGATTCACCAAATGGTCATATTTTCTAGCAAACGTAAATATCCTACCTGTCTGATAATCCCTCTCGTCTCTCTTAAATTTTCTGAGTTTTCCTTTGCATAATTTCATCCTGATGCTTTAATAGTACTTGTTCCAAAATGTTATAATTTTTATCTGTAGCCTCTGGAAGGTTTAACTCCTTAATCTCACCTTCCAAAGTATCAATTTCCTTCTGGAATAAGGCCACCTTCCTTTCTGAGTTCGTTATTAGGATTTCCATCAGTCTAAATGAACTAGCTGTCAATTCTTTATCCCATAAATCAAGTTCAGTGAATTTGGAAGGAAATGAACTGGTGTTTCTAGACACTCGAGGAAAAATCAATGGACCATTAAGGGGGATATTGGAAATATGTGATTGAGAATTAAAAAATAGTAATTCAAGATCTGTGATATTTTGCTTAATTGTTTGTTAATTAGTTATTGATGATGTAATTTGTTTTTGTATACATATAGGAACGTATCCAAAAAGCAGAAGCTTCTATACTTGGGGATCTGTATACATGATCAATGGGTGCCTCAGCATTTTCAATGGTATATTGACTGTTTTTTCAGTCAACATTTGGGGTTCTAGGGTGTATTCTCCATAGCAGTGCACCGTTGCAGATATTTAGAGTTGGATTAACTTAATGCTAGTTAGCTTTCCTTGGTGCGCCATTACTCCCCTTACAATACACCCCCTTTTGGTACATTTTACATACTGGGTAATGTAATAGTTGACAATGTCTCATTGATGTATATGTGATGTCACAGATATCAGTTACTCATTTTACCCTCCTGTCATTCCAGGAGACAGTGCCTACGCCATGCGGTCATTCATACTGACGCCCTACCTGAGTCCTGCAACGCCAGCTGAAAGGAGTTTTTATGCTTCTCACAGGACAACCCGCAGCATTGTTGAGAGGACCTTCGGCCTGCTGAAGAGCCGCTTCAGATGCATACACAAGAGTGGTGGTGCACTACAATACAGCCCTGAAACAACATGCAAAATCGTGGCTACATGTGCTATGTTGCACAACATTGCTACAACGAGGGGCATTCCTGTAGAACCCACTGAGCCGGACTCAGATGAGGATGATGATCCCTTGCCATCCCTTCACCCAGCAGACAGAAACAGTAGGGCAGACAAAGACGTGCTGAGATCACGCGCAACTATTTCTGATGTAAGTAATGACAATACCACATCTATTTTATGTATTGCTGTACGTAGCATCTTTATTGCCTTGACTTCAGGTAATATATGTGTGATTAGGACATAGCTATGCACTATACACAAACAGGTGCGAGTGTCACACTATTAGCAGCATAGTGTAACTGTTTTGCTACATGTTAAGCTATTCCCCTGTACCCCCTCAACATTACTTCCTACGCCCACGCACTCCACTTCATTGCTCAGTGGCCTTGGTGGCAACTCTTGTAGCGGGTCCAACTGTGTCTGGTACTGCGACGCCTAGGATCCATCACAGGGGCTGTGAGACTGCTGAGGATAGAGAGCTCCTCACTATCCCCACCACCCAGTTCATTGTTTGTAGCATTCCATGCTGTCTGCTTTGTCTCCAAAACATTGGTTATTTGCACGCAATCCTTGTGCAGCGTCCCGACTGCAATGTGTCATCTTCACTTGTATGCTCACAACACGTCGTGATATCCAGGCAGTTGTGGTAGTGAACCGATTGACAGATCTGCAGAACCCATCCAACCTGGCCATCAATTGGTGATGGCGCCTACAGTGGCTGACATGCTCCTGCTGCATCACAGTGCAGAGTTCCCTAATAGCGTTTGTCATCTCCTTTGCGTTTTCTGCTGCTGTTTGCTGTTCCTCATGCAGCTTGCACGTATTTTCATTAAGAGACTTGAACTGCTTGTTCATTACTCCCATGTTTTCATTGAGAGACTCAAACTGCTTGTGCATTACTCCCATGTTGTAATTGTGAGATTCAAACTGCCTGTGCATTGCGTCCATGTTATGATCAATTGACACCAACTGCCCATGCATTGACCTCATGGTTTTACATTGCAGGCGCTGCACTTTCAGCATGGAAGCCTCAAGGCTGCCAAAGAGTGATGGGCCCTCACCTTCCTCTGTGTACTGTCTG
Source organism: Pleurodeles waltl (assembly GCF_031143425.1). Lineage (NCBI taxonomy): Eukaryota > Metazoa > Chordata > Amphibia > Caudata > Salamandridae > Pleurodeles > Pleurodeles waltl. Next base: position 585,713,479 of record NC_090450.1, read on the forward strand.
CCTGCTTCGCGATGCCTCCTGAGGGGAGTGGACTGATGCTGGGGCAGGGCCTGCTGTCTTACTGTGCTTCTAGTCTCTGGGGGTGGTGTGGGTTCGTCTTCTGGCATTTGATCAGAGTCCAGGTTGTACTCCGAGAGAGGTAGCACTCTTGCCCTGCGTATAGTTGGTGCATATATGAAGGAGTCACTGGTGTTTGAGTCGGACTGTGGCTGAGTTTCGCTATCCCCCACATTTCCACCTTCTGCTGCGTCAGGGCCCGGAACATCTGTAACAACAATGTGCAGCATGCCATTTTTTGAATAGTACTCAAATAGTTGCATAATAGTATTAAATGTACGCTGGCATAGTATCACTGGGAGTCTTTTGTGTTGTTTCTCTATTTGGTTTTACACTATCTTGATATTTATGTGGTAGTTGCACATTAGGGGTGTGGACTACCACTCCCATAAGGTATTGTTGTGTTGTATGTAAGATGTGGCATGGACTACTTATCACACTGCATAGTGCCAATAGCTATTTTCTAAGGGGCATTTGTCCATGCACATATTGGGAGACACATCATTACTGCTGTTACCTTTGCTGGTGCTGGGTGTGCCTGAGGTGTCAATGTCAGGAACACTACTGACTGCTTCAGAAAGTAGTGTGGACTCCACCATGTCTTCCATTGGTGTGGATGGTGTCTGGGTGGGTGGTCCTCCTCCGGTGCTCCTTGCCTCCTTCAGCCTGCTGGCTACCCTCTCTTTGGCATGTGAACGCAAGTCATACCGTCGCTTGCGTATCTCCTCAGCGGTGCGCTGCGCAACACCCACTGTGCATATCTTGGTCTGGATGTCTGACCACAGTTTCCTCTTCTCACTTTCTGGTACCTGGAGTGAGTTCTTCCCAAGAAGTTTGTCATGGTTCCTGAACACCTCCTCAGTGAGCACCTCCAATTCCTGCTCACTGAATTTGAGCTTGCCTTTCCTGTCATCTTTCTCCTTCATATTTCCATCAGTAGCCATGTTCCTGTTTGGTCCTGGCTGGCTCCCAAGGCTGCCTCCTTGGTGCTGGGCGGTGTCTCTCTGCCTGCTCCTGTGGGTAGGGCTTCTGGAAACAGCAGGGGCTGACTCACTTTCTGGTTGTGATGTCATCAGGCTGTTCCGGTTTGCTGTTTTCGTGATTTGCAAATACTGATTTGCTACTGTTTTGCAATTTGGTATTTGCAACTCGCAAATTGCGATTGCGAATTCTAAGAAATCGCTATTACCAGCTTGTTTTCATACATCCCATTTCTAAAATAGCGATTTCTTAAAATTTGCTATTTAAGAAATGCAAACCGGGAGCTTGATACATCTGGCCCATGGTCATGTAACCATTTAGTTAGCTCCAAGAGAGCTTAACCACATGACAAGAGAATGGCAAAAAGTAATGCAGTGTAACCATATATTTAGCCCCTAGAGAGCGTAATGCAATACACATTTTGAAGACTAACAGGCCTACTGCAATGATATAACAAATAAAACTCTTAAAACTAAATTACTGGTAGCTGCAAAACATAAGTTCCAGTCATGAAAGAACTTAAAAAGACACTGAATGGTGGGAAGGGTTATTATTTTACGGTCCATGCTAGCCTCGTGTGTGGACCTAGAGAAGATGTAGACAGAAAGAGCATATTGTGGTGCACGTATTGGATGTGAACTCATTGTCCTAGAATTACCACAGGCTACGTTATGAGCAAAGATGTTTTGTAAAAGTAATGCCTAGCAAAGCAGTATGGAGTAAGTTTCTGTGCCTTTGAATATTGTAGTATGTTGATGGTAATGTTTAGAACAGACCCTAGAATGCACCACAATAAAAATATTTGTAAGAAACATGGTCATGTAACCATATAGTTAGCACCTAGAAGACATAACCACATGAAGAGAAAATGGTAGAAAGTAATGCAGCGTAACCATATATTTAGCCCCTGGAGAGTGTAGTGCCTTACACATTCTCTGAACTAACAGGCTTACTAAAATGATAATATAAACAAGGCCCATAAAACGTAAACTACTCCCAGCTGTAAAACATCCGTTCCAGCCATGTTAAACAGACAGTGAATGGTGAGGGGGGTTATTATTTTGGTGTCCCCACTAACCTAGTGTGGGGTCCCAGTGAAGATGTAAACGGAAAGAGTATGTTGTCGTGAACGTTTTGGTTGTAGTCCCATTGTCCTGGGACCACCACAGGATGAGTTATGAGCAAAAATGTTTTCTAAAAGTAGTGGCCTGCAAAGCATTATGGGACGAGTTTCCAGAGTGCAGTGAATATTGTAGTATTAGCTCTCCCGCTGTGTCAGGAGAGCCGCTTTGAAGATTTCTGTGTTTTTACATAAAGGATTTATCATTTATAAGTGTTCTTGTGAAAGCTATGGAGCGTGAAGGGGAGAGCCAAAAGAAATGACTCTGATTAGGTAACAGTGTGAGCAATATGACTAGCACTTCAGTACTGCCGATAGTTTGCTCTGTGAGTGTCGTGGCCGCCATGGAGCACGAAGGGGAGAGACAAAAGAGAAAAAAATAGTTTGCTCACGCTGAAGTACATCGGCAATCATGCAATAATTCATGAAGCAGGGTCAGTCTGCAAGGTGGTAACAAAACCACCCAAAGGTGGGACACACGTAAAGCAATTACCAATGACATCAAGGGATTTTTGAAAGCAAGCGCACAAATGAGCAAAAGTGATGGGCGTGAGGTGGACATGATTAAAAGCACACAGAATACTTATGTCAGGCCACTCACCTGGAGAAGTTGTCTGCAGAGACCATATTGGACCCTACTCTCACCCAACACAACGTCTGACCAAGGAATGACAACCTCAAATAAGGCGCTGTCCAGGAGGGAAGGGGGTTGGGACAAAATAATGAAAGAAACAAAGACTCACGCCCTCTGAGTGGTATCCACCCCACTAACCTGCTCGGGGATGTCTTCCTCTTTTGGGGTGTGCAGGCGAGTCAACTTAACGGAAGGAATAGACATACTATGTTAGCATTGGCATGAATTAACATAGTTAGTTCAAATAACATTTGAGCAATGAAAGTACATACACACTGAGATGCTTATAACAGCACAGAAAATATGCACTCCTTTAGTTCTCGTGGGATACAAATTCCCACTCCTTTTGTGAGCTTTGGATAACAGTTCAGTTTTTTTCCCTGGCAGCACATTACATCATATGCTCTTGTGATGTGACTGTTCTTCCTTTCATGTTTTTGAAATCTATTTTGCTCTTTAAAAGTTCGTAAATAGTATCTTGAACTTCCAGCAGATAGCGTAGGAGTCTTATGCCGGGATTATTCACAAGTCTTAAAGTTTTGGTGTTTTGCAGTATTGCGGCGGACGAGATTTAAAGAATAGTGCACTAACCTTGTTTTCTCTGCTTTTGCTTGACCTTTCTTTCATTGCAGGTTATACCCTCACATGTCACAGTGACCAATGGGCCGATTTCTTTATGGCTGCAGCTGCGAAAAGGATTTTCCACTGTCGCTCATGGTAGGTCTCTTCTGGTATGCGGGGATCGAAAAAGTCTGATGCACTGCTCAGAAAGGACTGCAGGGGTGCCGATCGCACAGAGTCAGGCTAGGAAGCTTGGACCAGAGACATGAGGGTATGATGATCCAGGAGAATGGGAGGGAGGATCAAGGTTCTTTTGCAGGAAATAAAGCCAAGCACCTGACTGAGGTTTGACTGAGTATTTATAGGTAGATATAGAAGGGGCACGTGACCCTCTGGAAAGTCCCTGACTGAAAAGTCCCCCTGTTGGTGTTACATGTGTCACTCTGGAAAGTACCTGACCGAAAAGTCCCTGTCTGCATGCACATCGATCATTATCAAGCATGTGAATAATTACAATAACAGAAAAAAGGTCATCATTGAAGCGAGACTTGTACAAACGTGAAACAAAAACATAATGCCTTTTGGTCAAACCTAGGGATAATTACAAAAGCATGGAACATTTCAAACACAAATATAATTTAGTATTGCATCCAAAGGAAAAGGGTCCATACAAATTAACTTCCTGTATGGAATGTCTGTTCACCTGGGATGTGGGAGCTTAGACCAGAGGACATGGACCCTAGTCCTCCTTTAATGAGGAACGCTACTAATTAGTTGGTAAGGTCCCACTATAAGAGCATAACTTTTCCAGCCGTTAGTTGCAATATAGAATATAGTTCATAAGTAGAAAGTGCAAGAAAGGGATCTCTTGTGCCCAATTCAACACGTTTTTATTGAAAAGAAGTGGTGAATTCCAAAATTGAGTCACAAAATCCAACGAAGTTTCAGCCAGGCTGAATGCCACAATTATTATAGAGAATCTGTACATGAAATATATTAAAGACATATGTATTGTGTGACATTAACTCTACAGACAAGTCAAAGTAAACGATGCTATCCAATAAATGACAAATATATACCCATTATGTTAGCATTAACATCAAGCAAAAAATTCCAAGATTATAATCACGTTCCAAAGTTGCAATCATCATCACTATATTCAGTTCCTAATCAAGGAAGAAAGTCAGTACTTCATTTAGTAGGGTGAACTACCCCTTATTTTGGGAGGGTCTGAGAGGACGGGTTTGCCCTTTGGGGAACAATATTATTAACTGGTGTAAGGAAATGCCTCCTTGGCATGGTTACCCCCTGACTTTTTGCCTTTGCTGATGCTATGTTTTGAATTGAAAGTGTGCTGAGGCCTGCTAACCAGGCCCCAGCACCAGTGTTCTTTCCCTAACCTGTACTTTTGTTTACACAATTGGCACACCCTGGCATCCAGGTAAGTCCCTTGTAACTGGTACCAAGGGCCCTGATGCCAGGGAAGGTCTCTAAGGGCTGCAGCATATCTTATGCCACCCTGGGGACCCCTCACTCAGCACAGACACACTGCTTGCTAGGTTGTGTGTGCTGGTGAGGACAAAACAAGTAAGTCGACATGGCACTCCCCTCAGGGTGCCATGCCAACCTCACACTGCCTATGCAGTATAGATAAGTCACCCCTCTAGCAGGCCTTACAGCCCTAAGGCAGGGTGCACTATACCATAGGTGAGGGCACCAGTGCATGAGCACTGTGCCCCTACAGTGTCTAAACAAAACCTTAGACATTGTAGGTGCAGGGTAGCCATAAGAGTATATGGTCTGGGAGTCTGTCAAACACGAACTCCACAGCACCATAATGGCTACACTGAAAACTGGGAAGTTTGGTATCGAACTTCTCAGTACAATAAATGCACACTGATGCCAGTGTACATTTTATTGTAAAATACACCCCAGAGGGCACCTTAGAGGTGCCCCCTGAAACCTTCACCAACTACCCGTGTAGGCTGACTGGTTTTAGCAGCCTGCCACACTCGAGACATGTTGCTGGCCACATGGGGAGAGTGCCTTTGTCACTCTGTGGCTAGTTACAAAGCCTGCACTGGGTGGAGATGCTATCACCTCCCCCAGGCAGGAGCTGTAACACCTGGCAGTGAGCCTCAAAGGCTCACCCCCTTTGTTCCAGCGCCACAGGGCATTCCAGCTAGTGGAGTTGCCCGCCCCCTCTAGCCACGGCCCCACTTTTGGCGGCAAGGCCGGAGGAAATAATGAGAATAACAAGGAGGAGTCACTGGCCAGTCAGGACAGCCCCTAAGGTGTCCTGAGCTGAGGTGACTCTAACTTTTAGAAATCCTCCATCTTGCAGATTGAGGATTCCCCCAATAGGGATAGGAATGTGACCCCCTCCCCTTGGGAGGAGGCACAAAGGGTGTACCCACCCTCAGGGCTAGTAGCCATTGGCTACTAACCCCCTAGTCCTAAACACGCCCTTAAATTTAGTATTTAAGGGCTCCCCTGAACCTAGGAACTCAGATTCCTGCAACCTAAGAAGAAGAGGACTGCTGAGCTGAAAAACCCTGCAGAGAAGACGGAGACACCAACTGCTTTGGCCCCAGCTCTACCGGCCTGTCTCCCCCCCCCCCCCCCCCTTCGGAAGAAAACTGCTCCAGCGACGCTTTCCCCAGGACCAGCGACCTCTGAATCCTCAGAGGACTGTCCTGCTCTAGAAGGACCAAGAAACTCCAGAGAACAGCGGCCCTGTTCACCCAAGACTGCAACTTTGTTTCCAAAGGAGCAACTTTAAAACGACTGCGTTTCCCGCCAGAAGCGTGAGACTTGCAACTCTGCACCCGACGCCCCTGGCTCGACTTGTGGAGAAACAACACTTCAGGGAGGACTCCCTGGCGACTCTGAGACTGTGAGTAACCAAAGTTGTCCCCCCTGAGCCCCCACAGCGACGCCTGCAGAGGGAATCCCGAGGCTCCCCCTGACCGTGACTGTCTGACTCCCAGATCCCGACGCCTGGAAAAGACCCTGCACCCGCAGCCCCCAGGACCTGAAGGATCGGAACTCCAGTGCAGGAGTGACCCCCAGGAGGCCCTCTCCCTTGCCCAGGTGGTGGCTATCCCGAGGACCCCCCCCCCTTGCCTGCCTGCATCGCTGAAGAGACCCCTTGGTCTCCCATTGATTCCAATTTAAAACCCGACGTGTGTTTGCACACTGCACCCGGCCGCCCCCGTGCTGCTGAGGGTGTACTTTCTGTGCTAACTTGTGTCCCCCCCCGGTGCCCTACAAAACCCCCCTGGTCTGCCCTCCGAAGGCACGGGTACTTACCTGCTGGCAGACTGGAACCGGGGCACCCCCTTCTCCATTGAAGCCTATGCGTTTTGGGCACCACTCTGCACCTGACCGGCCCTGAGCTGCTGGTGTGGTAACTTTGGGTTTGCTCTGAACCCCCAACGGTGGGCTACCTTGGACCCAAACTTGAACCCCGTAGGTGGTTTACTTACCTGCAAGAACTAACAATTACTTACCTCCCCTAGGAACTGTGAAAATTGCACTGTCTAGTTTTAAAATAGCTATATGTGTTTTATTTGCAAAGTATATATGCTATTGTGATTATTCAAAGTTCCTAAAGTACTTACCTGCAATACCTTTCATGCAAAGTATTACATGTAGAATTTGAACCTGTGGTTCTTAAAATAAACTAAGAAAATATATTTTTCTATACAAAAACCTATTGGCCTGGAATTGTCTCTGAGTGTGTGTTCCTCATTTATTGCCTGTGTGTATGTACAACAAATGCTTAACACTACTCCTTTGATAAGCCTACTGCTCGACCACACTACCACAAAATAGAGCATTAGTATTATCTCTTTTTGCCACTATCTTACCTCTAAGGGGAACCCTTGGACTATTCCTTACTTTGAAATAGTGCATACAGAGCCAACTTCCTACAACTGGTAACCTGTACGGATATTTCTGAAAAGGGCAAATAATCTGACAAGCCCCCATTAAACGTTTATGTTGCAGGTCTATAATAGGTCACTAAGGGCCTGATTCTAACTTTGGAGGACGGTGTTAAACCGTCCCAAAAGTGGCGGATATACCACCTACCGTATTACGAGTCCATTATATCCTATGGAACTCGTAATACGGTAGGTGGTATATCCGCCACTTTTGGGACGGTTTAACACCGTCCTCCAAAGTTAGAATCGGGCCCTAAGTCCTTACCTATTTAAATGGAAACAAGCAATATTTATGATCCCGATGCGCCCATCGCCTCTTCTCAGGGGACGCGCCGGGAGAACACTCCATCTTTAGTATGTTAACGGTAGTCCTTCTTCAGTGTTAAGGGCACGAACACCGAAGAAGGACTAAAAGACGGTTAAACTGAATCGAATGACAGCGTCGCCGTTGAAAATAATAAAGCGGTGGCGCCATTTTGTAAGTGAATAGGCGTCCTATTTTTACAAGAAACAGCAGAGTAAAAACGAAAGGTTATTAAATGGACTAAAGGCTGGGGGTGTGAATACAACCTGATTATTGTAAAAGAAAAATTGAATAAAGATTAAATATTAATAATTAAAAAGAATAAATAACAAAAGAACTGGATAACGAGTGTCTTGGTATTACTATATCTTTTACAGAAAAATACTTTGCTAACACCACTAAGCTATTCCCAGGAAATAATTCCTCCTTGTGGAAGAACAAATTAAAAAGGGGCTAGGCAGAATATGAAACGAAATAAAAAAGGAAAAGGAAACACTTAGAGAACTCGTCCGGCTCTTCACATCAGCCAATAGTGCCACTCATGGTCTTTGTTAAGGCCATAATTAACTGTGTCATAATGGATGATCATACGGCTTTCCTCTTGGCATAGGCGCTGGGGTAGGTTACCACCCCTTGTACATATTGTGATGCGTTGAAGACTGAAATGTTCCACTAGGGGTGCCTTGACTTCTGATTTTTGAATGTTGCGAAAATGTTCTTGAATCCTAATTTTAAGAGGACGAATGGTGCTTCCAATGTAAACTTGTTGACAGGGACACCATATTATATAAACTACGTTGGTACTTTCACAGTTAATGAAGTCTTTAATATCGAAGTCCTTGCCTTTGATTGTTATTGTTGTGGATTTGTTAAGACCTAATTTGCAAATGGAACATTTGGTACAGGTATAAAAACCTTTAGGTTTTGGAAAAAGAGTTCTGGGTGGGGTTGGTTGAAAAAATGAAGAGCACAGTTTTTCCCTAAGGTTAGGGGCTCAACGGAAACCTATTTGTGGATGATTGGTAATGTATTTATTGATGGTGGAATTGTTATGTAGTAAGTACCAATGTTTTTGCAAATATTTTCGAATGAGATGATGACCATTATGAAATTATGTGATCAGACGGATGGCTGTATCTTGTTTGGGCCAATGTATTGTGTTAATCATCTTGTTCCGGTCCATATTACCTAACTTGTCTTTTGTTGAGTTCAAGGTTTTCTTGTTATACCCCCTAACCGTGAGTCTCTCCGTTATTTGGGTAGAGGTGTTTTCATAATCCAGAGGATTAGTACAGTTCAATCAGGCTCGTCTATACTCGCCTTGCGGAATGTACTTGATAGTACTCGGCGGATGGCAGCTAGTTGCATGCAGAATTGAATTGGCCGCCGTCTTTTTTCTAAAGAATCTAGTATGTAGTTTGTCATTATCTACAAAACCAGAAGATCTAAATATTCCACCTCCGAGTTGGAAATTTGATATGTGATGTCAATTCCCCATTTATTGGATACTAATGACTTCAAAAATTGTATAAGTAAGTCCTTCTGGCCTTGCCAAATCAGCAAAATGTCATCGATATAACGTCCCCAATAAATAATATGTTGAGAAAAATGTTCATTTCTGTCATTCCAAAGCCAATCCCTTTCGACCGCGCCCATTAGGATACAGGCATACGGTGGTTCAAATTTTGCCCCCATTGCTCTCCCTTGTAGTTGCAAGTAATAGTGACCGTCAAATAAAAAATAGTTGTTTTCTAAACAAAATTGTAACATTTCCAGTATCATTAGGTTATGTGTTGTAAATGTCACTGGTTTGGTCGAAATACTTTTTCTAACTGCTTCTAAGCCATCATGGTGTTTGATAGAAGTATAAAGGCTGACTATATCAATAGTAACTAGAAAATAGTCTGGTTGCCAATCGATATTTTGTAATTTTTGAATTATGTCTTTTGTGTCTCTGACGAAGGAGGGTAAGTTAGTCATGAAAGGTTGTAATACACGATCATTTAAAGTGCCCAATTTGGAGCATATATAATTTATGCCAGATATGACTGGTCTGCCTTTAGGTGGGAGGTCTTTTTTGTGAATTTTTGGTAAGAGGTACAAGGTAGGAATCATAGGATAAGGCAGAAAGAGGGCAGTTTTTTCTTTGCTAGAAATTATTTGGCGAGAGTGCCAATCATCAAGTAGATCTGATAATTTCTGTTGAATTTCTGCTGTTGGATTATAAGTAAGTCGTTTATAGCAATTTGAATCTTGAAGTTGTCGATATGCCTCCTTGAGATAGTCTGTGGTGTTAAGAATGACTATATTCCCTCCTTTGTCAGCTTCCTTGATGGTAATGTTGGGATTATTCCTAAATTTCGCAAGAGCTGTTACTTGTTGTCGGTTGATATTTGAAGATAAATATTTACGTCTACTACAATAACAGAGAAAAGGTCATCATTGAAGCAAGACTTGTACAAACGTGAAACAAAAACATGATGCCTTTTGGTCAAACCTAGGGATAATTACAAAAGCATGGAACATTGCAAACACAAATATAATTTAAAGGTTTGGTATAGGCAACAGTGATGCCAAACTTAGCGTAAATACTTAACTTTAGGTGTGTGAGGTTGAGGAGCATCTGGATGATTTTTAAAGCGATGAATTGCAGAATATAAGGTACATGCTTGGGCACGGAAATTAGCGAACATGACAACTTACAACAGGTCGAAAAGCACTTGCGTGCTCCACCTACAAAAACTGCTATATTAAAAAGCAGTTACAACACACCCCAGCAGGCCACCATCCCTGTGGGTGCCAACCAGTCCCAAAGGGTCGCAAAATGCAAGCTGTCTCGTGAATATTAATGGAGCAGGTCCCTTGCAACCTATTTGCGAATCCCAAGCAGTATTGAAGACACTGTTGTACATCAGAGATTGTGAGTCAAAATCTTTAATGGTCATACATCTGGTCCAAGATGTCTTCTGTTAAAGATAGAAGAAAAGAGGAAGAGCAGGATGAAGAAGACTTACCACCTCCAAAGAATTCCGCCAGCATTTGAAAATATTTCACCATCCCTTCAGGAGAAAAGCAAGTTCTTTCTAAAATGTGTCCAATGCAATATATGCAGCAAAAAACTATCGAGAGGTATGCTGAAGAAGTATTCACATGGCACATCCTCTATTTAGAAACACCTGAAAACTATACATAGAGGGACATATCACAACATGATAAGAGAGAAGGAAGATGGTGTTTCATCCTCAGCAGCTGGACTCCCTGTGGCACCCTTACCTCTTGACTAGATGGCTACTATCCCTGTTGTTTTACCAAAATTGGGAAACATACATAGTCACTCATTGTAGCAAAAGCCATATGTCAGTTGCACTTAAAATGTCATCTGTTGGCCAGTTTATAGATGCTGTCACCAAGCATAATTCTTGAATTTGTTTCCTCACTGTTCCGTCTTCCAATCCTCTTTAAACACAAGTAGGTATCTCAAAAGGAAATATACCATATAATTACCTTTACATTACTTAATATTACATTACATAATATAAGCAAGTGAGTAGCTACATAAGTGACTGTCACTATGTAAGAGGTTATATGAGTGGTTGTATTGGTGAGTGACTGGGTGTATAAATGTTTGAGTGGATATGTGAGTTAGTGTATCAGTGCCTTTTTAGAAATGGGGTCTCTAGTTGGCAGTCGGTTTGCACCCTGTCCAAGGAGGGACCCTCACTCTGGTCAGGATAAGAGAGATACCCACTCAGATAACCCCTGCTTACCCCTTTGGTAGCTTGGCACGAGCAGTCAGGCTTTTCTAAGAAGCAAACTGTAAAGCAATTGGACATAACACACAGTAAGACAGTGTAAACACTACAAAAGGACACCACACCAGTTTTAGAAAAATAGCCAATATATATCTATTTAAAACAAGACCAAATACGATAAAAATCCAACATACAGTAATAAAAATACGAATTCTGCAAGATTTACTCAAAAATACAGTTCATTGAAGTCAATAGCTCCACCTGGTGTTATCACAGCGCCGTGATCAACAAAACCAACAGTTCAGGCCAGCCGCAGTGTTGCGGGTCAGCTACAGTGTCTGGTAGACCTGCAAAAGGTACCTTGGATTTGTAGGGCGTCGTGATCCTCGCGGTGAGCTCTGAAGAGCGGTGTCGGTTCCACAGTTGTTTCAGAAGTCGTCAGGCCCTTGAAGTCACACGAGTTGCAGATCGAACTCTGGGCTGATGAAGTCAGGAGCACTGGCGTGGATGGCGTCGGGGCTGTGGTGTGAAGCGGGGCGATGTGCGGTGCCCACAGGTCACGGTGCAGGCAGTGGCTCGGTGACGGCGTCCAGCAACATTGGTGATACCAGGGCTGCGGTGTGAAGCGGGCGGTGCAATGTTCTGTGTCCACAGGTCACAGTACAGGCAACGTTGTTGTGGAAGCGCTGTCGTCGGTAGGCCCAAGCCAGCGGTGCAGGACGGGACGGTGCTTTGTGACCCTCACAAGTGGTGTCCACAGGCCACGGTGCAGGCAGGGATACCTGGTGACGACACTGGCGTTGATTGTGCTGGTGTTGGTGGACCAGGGCTGCGGTGCGGGATGGAACAGTGCTTCGTGCTCCTCACGAGCGGTGTCAACAGGCCACGGCGCCGGAGTCAGCAGGAGTGTTGTCATCTGGGAGGCCCAAGCTGTGGTGTGAGCAGACGACACCGGAGTGCGGGGCCTACAGGTCGCGGTGCGAGCAGCGGCTCGGTGAAATCTTCTGATGACGGCGTTAGTGAGACCAGGATCACAGTGCGAAACAGTGTGGCTCCGTGTGGTGTCAGCATGTCACGGTGCAGGCCTGTGGCATCGCAGTGGTTACTCCCCTTGAACAACACAAAACACACAGTTCCCAGTGCTGCAGTTGGAGGAAATTGAAGTCCTTGGTATCCCTGAGACTTCCAACAGGAGGCAAGCTCTACTCCAAACCCTTGGAAAACTTTCTCAAGCAGGACACACAGCAAAGTTTACCCTTTGCACTCTTTTCAGGCAGAAGCAGCAACTGCAGACCAGTCCAGCAAAGCAACACAGCAAAGGGACCGTACTCCTCCTTCAGCTCTTCTCCCGGCAGAGGTTCCTCTCGATTTCAGAAAGATTCTAAAAGTCTGGGGTTTTTGGTCTTCTTTTCATACCCTGTTCTGCCTTTGAAGTTGGCAAACTTCAAAGCAAAGTCTCACGTGTTTGCAAGATCCTTCCTTGTCCAGGCCAGGCCCCAGCCACACACCAGGGTGTCAGAGACTGCATTGTGTGAAGGCAAGCACAGTCATTTCTGGTGTGAACGACCACTCCTCCCTCCCTCCCTTTAGCTCAGATGGCTCATCGGGATATGCAGGCTACATCCCCGCCCCCTTTTGTGTCACTGTCTAGATAAGAGGTGTGAACAGCCCATCTGTCAAACTGACCCAGACGGGGAATCCACAAACAGGCAGAGTCACAGAATGGTTTAAGCAAGAAAATGCCTACTTTCTAAAAGTGGCATTTTCAAACAGACAATTTAAAAAACAACTTCAATAAAATATGTATTTTTACATTGTAAGTTCAGAGACCCTAAACTCCACATTTTTATCTGCTCTCAAGGGGAATCTGCGCTTTAAGGATATTTAAAGGCAGCCCCCATGTTAACCTATGAGAGAGAGAGAGAGAGAGAGAGGCCTTGCACAGTGAAAACCAAATTTGGCAGTATTTCACTGTTAGGACATATAAAACACACTAGTATATGTCCTACCTTAAACATATACTGCACCCTGCCCTTGCGGCCACCTAGGGCCTACCTTGGGGGTGCCTGACATGTAGTGAAAGGGAAGGTTTAGGCCTGGCAAGTGGGTACACTTGCCAAGTCGAATTGGTAGTTTAAAACTGCACACAGACACTGCAGTGGCAGGTCTGAGCCATGGTTAAAAGGCTACTAATGTGGGTGGCATAACCAGTGCTGCAAGCCCACCAGTAGCATTTGATTTACATGCCCTGGGCACCTCTAGTGCACTTTACGAGGGACTTACCAGTAAATCAAATATGCCAATCATGGATAAAGCAATCCACAGTAAATTTTTATAGGGAGTACTTGCACTTTAGCACTGCTAAGGTGCGCAGAGACAATAAACCAGCAAAAACAGACCTGAAAAAATAGGAGGAAGAAGGCAAAAAGTTTGGGGATAACCCTGTAAAAGGGCCATTTCCAACAGTGCCTCTATGGGAGTGTCACAGGATGTGTAAGTAACTGTATGGGTTTGCAAATGAGTGTGTTAGTGGCTGTATGGGTAGCTAAATAGGTATCTAAATGGCTTCCTTACCGCCAACGAAAACCATGGAGGTAGGCACTATCAGTGACAGGAAATCCCTTCCCTGTCACTGATAGGGGTCTCACCTCCCCAGAGTCCTCCCCCTCCTGGCCCCCCCACAACAGACATGCACATTCACGCACCATCATACACACATACCCACATTCACCCACTCATGCCTACATCCATTCACACACACACACACATACAAACACCCACGCATTCACACAACACAGCATACATGCACACGCACAACCATGCATGCACACATGTATTCCGCACACCACACACCCGCATGCATGCACACAACACCCTCCACCCCTCTCGGAGCACCGACTTAACTGTTTGCAGGGGGTCCTCCAGCAGGTGGTGGTAGTAGTTTTGTGGGTTTGTGATAGGGTGTGTGTGAATGGGTGGGTGTGTGAATGGTTCTAGTAGTGGTTTTGTGGGTCTGTGAGTGTTTTGTTTGATTGGGCTCTGGATCGAGTGGGTGTGTGAGTGCATGTGTGGATCTGAGTGGTTCTATGAATCTCTGAGTGGACGTATCAGTGACTGTATCAGTGTATGAGTTGGTGTGTGAGTGGATGTATGGGTCTGTGAGGTGGTGTGGTAGTGGTTTTGTGGGAGTGTGAATGGGTGTGTGAGTTGGTGTGTGAGTGGATTTGTGAGTGTGTTTGTGAGTGGGTGGGTGAGCGTCTATGTGAGCTTGTGTGGGTGTGGTAGTGGTTTTGTGGGTCGGTGAGTGGGTGTGTGTGGGTGTTTGAGTGTGTGAATGGGTGTGTGAGTGGACATAGCAATGGTTTTGTGTGTGTGAGTGGGTGTATACGTGTATACGTTTTGTGAATGAGTGTGTGAGCGGATTTGTGAGTGTGAATGGGCATGTGAGTGGCTGTGGGGGGCTGTGAGTGTGTGTAGTAGTAATTCTCTGGGCCTCTGAGTGGATGTATCAGTGACTGTATGGGTGCGTGAATAGGTGTGTGAGAGGCTTTGTGAGGTTGTGTGGTAGTTGTTCGGTGGGTCTGTGAGTGGGTGTATGAGGGTGAGTGGGTTTGTGAATGGTGTATGAGTGGCTGTGTGGGTCTGTAAGTGGGTGTGGTAGTAATGTTGTGGGTCTGTGAGTGGGTGTGAGTGAGTGGGGGTGTGTGTTTGTGAATGAGTCTGGTAGTTGGTTTGTGGTTCTGTGAGTGGGTCTATTTTTTTTTGATTGGGCTCTGGATCTGAGTGGGTGTGCGAGTGCCGGTGTGGGATGTGAGTGATGTGTGAGTGGGTCTCTGAGTGGATGTATCAGTGACTGTATGGGTGTGTGCGTGACTGTATGGGTCTATGATGTGGTGTAGTAGTGGTATTGTGGGTCTGAATGGGAGTGTAAGTATGTGAGTGAGTTTGTGAATAGGTGTGTGAGCTGCTGTGTGGGACTGTGAGTGGATGTGGTAGTGGTTTTGTGGGTCAATGAGTGGGTGTGTGTGTGAGAATGGACATGTGAGTGTGAATACGTGTGTGTGAGTGGACATGGTAGTGGTTTTGTGGGTGTGTGAGTGAATGTGTAGGTGTGTGAATGAGTGTGTGAGTGGTTTTTGAGAGTGCGAATGGGTGTGTGTGGGGCTGTGAGTGGACATGGTAGTGGTTTGTGGGTGTATGAGTGAGTGTGTGAGTGGGTCTGTGAGTGTTTTGTTTGATTGGGCTCTGGATCTGAGTGGGTGTGTGTGCCTTTGTGGATCTGAGTGGTGCTTGAGTGGTTCTATTGGTCTCTGAGTGGATGTATCGGTGTATGAGTAGTTCTATGAGTGGCTGTATGTGTCTGTGAGGTGGTGTAGTAGTGGTTTTATGGGTGTGTGAGTTGGTGTGTGAGTCAGTTTGTGAGTGTTTGAATATGTGTGTGAGTGCCTGTGTGGTATTTGAGGGTGTGTGGTAGTAATTCTCTGGGCCTCTGAGTGGATGTATCAGTGACTGTATGGGTATGTGAGTGCCTGTGTGGGTCTGTGAGTGGTGTGTAAGTGGTTCTCTAGGGCTCTGAGTGGATGTGTCAGTGACTGTAGGGGTGTGTGAGTGCCTGCATGGGTCTATTAGGTGGTGTGGTAGCGGTTTTGTGGGTAAGTGTGTGTGTAAGTGTGTGAGTGGGTTTGTGAGTGTGTGAATGGATGTATGAGGGGCAGTGAGTGGACATGGTAGTGGTTTTGTGGGTGCATGAGTGAGTGTGTGAGTGGGTCTGTGAGTGTGGCTCTGGATCTGAGTGGGTGTGTGAGTGCCTGTGTGGATCTGAGTGGTGTTTGAGTGGTTGTATTGGTCTCTGAGTGGATGTATCAGTGACTGTATCGGTGTATGAGTGGAGTGGCTGTATGGGTGTGTGAGGTGGGTGTGTGAGTGGGTTTGTGAGTGTGAATAGGTGTGTGAGTACCCATGTGGGGCTGTGAGTGTGTGGGGTAGTAATTATCCGGGCCTCTGAGTGGATTTATCAGTAAGTGTATGGGTATGTGAGTGGCTGTATGGGTCTGTGAGGTGGTGTGGTAGTGATTTTGGGGGTCTGTGAGTAGGGGTGTTAGTGTGTGAGTGTGTTTGTGAGTGGCTGTGTGGGTCTGTGAGTGGGTGTGGTAGTGGTTTTGTGGGTCTGTGTGTGGGTGTGGTAGTTTTGTGTGTGTTAGTGAGTAGGTCTGTGAGTGGGTGTATTTTTTTTATTGGGCTCTAGGTCTGAGTGGATGTGTGAGCACCTATGTGAGTCTGTGAGTGGGTGTGTCTTGTTTTTGATTGAGCTATGAATCCAAGTGGGTATGTGAGTGCCTGTGTGGGTCTGTGAGTGGTGTGTGAGTGGTTCTCTGAGTGGATGTATCAGTGACTGTGTTGGTGTGTGAGTGGCTGTGTGAGTGCCTGTATGGTTCTATTAGATGGTGTGGTTTTGTGGGTCGGTGAGTTGGTGTGTAGGTGTGTGAATGAGTGTGTGAGTGGGCTTGTAAGCGTGTGAGTGCCCATGTGGGGCTGTGAGTGTGTGTAGTAGTAATTCTCCGTGCCTCTGAGTAGGTGTATCAGTGACTGTATGGGTATGTGAGTGGCTGTATGGGTCTGTGAGGTGGTGTGGTAGTGATTTTCGTGGTCGGTGAGCGGGTGTGTAAGTGTGTGAATGAGTGGGATTGTGAGTGGATATGTAGTGGTTTTGTGGATGTATGATTGGGTGTGCGAGTGGGTCTCTGAGTGTTTTGTTTGATTGGGCTCCAGATCCAAGTGGGTTTGTGAGTGCCCGTGTGGATCAGAGTGGTGTTTGAATGGTTCTATGGATCTCTGAGTGGATGTATCAGTGACTGTACCAGTGCATGAGTTGGTGTGTGAATGGCTGTATAAGGTCTTTGAGGTGGTGTTGTAGTGGGCTTGTGTGTGTGTGAGTGCCGTGTGGGGCTGTGAGTGTGTGATGTAGTAATTCTCTGGGCCTCTGAGTGATGTATCCGTGACTGAATCGCTGTGTGCGTAGGTGTGTAAGTGGCTCTGTGAGGTGGTGGTGTAGTTGTTTGGTGGGTCTGTGAGTGGGTTTCTGAGTGTGTGAATGGGTGTGTGAGTGGCTGTGCAAAGGAGTTAATGAATAACTTTATTTGCATGATTAATTGAAACCTTTGCAAAAAAAACACAATGCATAAAAACAATTATTATGGTAACTACAGGGCTAAATACCTGTGCATCCATAAAAACCATAACCTTCTCAACATCTATCATCACACCATTTTGTAAAACTCGTACGACATAGGTGCCAATGCAGAGAAGAGTACAATTAAAAAGATATTTAAAAGTTTTTTAACTAATAAAAATTAAAATGTGAATACCCTATGATGCAATGTCCTCCACCACACACCACCACCCCCTGTGGAAATGACCAGTGCATGGAGCTATTATCCTCTGTTAAAACTGATTGGGGTCAGTATTACAGGGGATGCAACAGCCACATTGTCAATAATGTGGCTTTAGGTGCTGCTGCCCCCTCTTTGATTTCTGAGCCTCTATGGGCATGTGCAAGCAGTAGTTTTCTCCTCGTGATGGTGAAAAATTTCCCAAGGTGGGCCAACTCCATGGAAATTTCTGCAGTGAATATGTATTTAACAGCTTCTTTACATGTCCGTAAGCCGTGTTTCAGGAAAAGGGGTTTTAGAAGTTGACGTCTCTCTGAGGCCAATTTCAGGCAGCAACATATTAAATGGCCAATAGATTAGATATGATAGTTCCAAAGTATGCATTGCTGAGAGAGACCACATTTTGGCTTCCAACTACATCTACATCTAAATTCCCAAGCAGGTAGAGTTAGAAGCCGCATGTGTAGAATGTCCTGAAATGTTAAAACTTTCAGGGATGCTTTCACATACAGCTGGAAGTTTGGCCGAGCTATATGAGGGCCCCCCTAATTTCCCTGATTGTGGCAATGCCCTTCTCTCTTCAGATTTGCGTACCATATTCTTTCAGTAGCTTTTTTAGATGGGCCTTTGAAATTCAGGGGTCCAATAGAAGCGCGGGGTCTAGGTCAAAAGGCACCACGGCTTGCCTCAGGTAGTTGACCAAACTACTCGAGGCATCATGAAAAATTACTTTAAGCGAGCTCCTCAAACTGTCGGTATTGGCCCTGCATACTTCATACGATAACTTGATTACATCCTTTTTACAGTTTATGTCCATATTTGTTATGTTAAATTCTAAGCGGATCCCTGCATGTCTGGTGAATTTGGGAGCTTGAAAGATTCTTTTATATGCTCTCATTTGGCATTTCTCCAGGAATTTTGTTAAGCTGCCAAGATGAGTGGCTGTGTAGGTCTTTGAATGGGTGTGTTAGTAGTTTTGTGAGTGGGTGTGTGTAAATGGGTGTGTGAATGGGTCTGGTAGTGGCTTTGTGGGACTGTGAGTGGGTATATATTTTTTTGTATTGGGCTCTGGATCTGAGTGGGTGTGCAAGTGCCTGTGTGGGGCTGTGAGTGGTGTGTGAGTGGTTCTGTGGGTCTCTGAGTCGATGATCAGTGGCTGTATGGGTGTGTGAGTGGGTGTGTGAGTGACTGTATGGGTCTATGAGGTGGTGTGGTATTGTGGGTCTGTGAATGGGTGTGTAATAGTATGAATGAGTGCGTGAGTGGGTTTGTGAATGGGTGTATGAGCAGCTTTGTGGGACTGTGAGTTGTGGTTTTGTAAGTCTATGAGTGAGTGTGTGAATAAGTGCGTGAGTGGAAGTGGTAGTGGTTGTGTAGGTGTGTGAGTCTGTGAGCAGGTGTATTTTTTTTGTGATTGGGCTCTACATCCGAGTCGGTATGTGAGGGCCTGTGTGGGTGTGTGAGTTGGTGTGATACTGGTTTTGTGGGTGTGTGTGAGTGGATCTGTAAGTGGGTGTATTTTTGTTTGATTGGACTCTGGATCCGCTGCAGGTGCACACTGGAGACCACGCAGAGTACCACAGAGGATCCGCAGATCCTCCTGCACCCCCCAAAAAAGTTGTTGGGCAATTTCTTGACCATGAAGCGTTACATGTCCAGAATCACAAAATGGCAGCCACAACATTCCTCTCGGGTTGCGGCCAGCCAATAATGGCACTGCTGTTGGCACGTGGATCTTCGTCTCTAGATATACATACATCTTTTTTTGTTAATAACTCCAAAACTGCTGAACAGATTTACACCAAATTAGAAAATTTGGTGTAATTCCATCCAGCAGTTCATGCTATAGTTGTGGCTCAAGTCCCTATGGGAAACGGCAAGGGGAAAATATGTTTTGGGACTGCCCCTTTTTCTTGCCCCCCTTGACAAATCACCTGAAGTTTTCCAGACAGCAGCTTAAGTGAGTGGCAAACTAGTTTTGAAAATGTTGTGAAGATTACTCAAGCGGATTCAACATTAGCTAGGTCCTAACTATAACTACCTACTGGCAGTCAGCCGAAGAAATACACACACACACACACACACACACACACACACACACACACACACACACACACACACGTAACATTATAGTTAAGCGAGAATTTCAGTGACAGCATAATGTTCTAAACATACAAAGCCACTGAAATTCACCAGTTACGGTTAGCTCTGGTAATT
This sequence comes from Pleurodeles waltl, assembly GCF_031143425.1. Classification (NCBI taxonomy): domain Eukaryota; kingdom Metazoa; phylum Chordata; class Amphibia; order Caudata; family Salamandridae; genus Pleurodeles; species Pleurodeles waltl. Next base: position 585,733,441 of record NC_090450.1, read on the forward strand.
TTAACTTGTGCTCTAGGGTAACTATAACTTGCACCTCTGCTATGCACAGTTTTCTCATCAATAATTTCATTGCAAATGTTGCAGTGGTATTATCAAAGATGTCATGAGTGATGTAATATGTGGGATAATTTGCAGTGCATGATGAGGGCGAGAATTATAGTTACCTTAGGGCATAAGTTATAGTTACCAGAACTAACTATAACTGGTGAATTTCTGTTGTTTTGGACGTTCAACACGCTAGGTTATTGCTGAAATTCTCTTGAAACTATAACATTACTGTAAGCTTTGTTTGTGTCAGTGAATGTCTAGTTTTATTTTTTTAACATTAAGTAATATCTTGTTACTGAATGTAAAGCCAAACCCCTGCTGTGCATGTCCTTTGGCTGTGTGTGGCAAAGAGTTCTCCTCAGGGCCAGGCCCTGTGGTCAGAACCCTGCAGGCAGCTATTCTCTGGCTGAGCACTGCCTTCAGCCATGCACAGCAGGGTGGTGGCCACAGGGCCTCCATCCATCCTCCTGCAAGAAGCCATCCCCACACTGCCCTTTGCCTTCAGCCATGTGCTGCAGGGGGTTGGATGCAGCCAACCCCACGCTACGTATGGGAGGAATGCAGGCAGGGAAGTAGAAGTCTGCTGAGAAGGGGAAATAGCTGGAGCATATTTAAATCTCATGGCGGGTGGGAGCTGACATGCCTTCCATGCCTGCACTGCTGCAGGTAGGGATGGTATGTTTGCTCCTATCTGGCAGAAGATAAAAAAAAAATGCTCCCACCAGGTGGGAGCAAAACATATGTTTCTCTGTCTGTCCTGATCCAGGCAGGGAAACTACTCTGACCCGCCAGGGGGCTGACTTCTCGTAATAGAGTTATAGAGGTAGCCTCGAGAGATGGAGTATCCCGGGCCCTACAAATGGTCTGAGAGGGGAGCCCCAGGACACCCCTACCCTTTTCTTTAACTAATTGGCCCTGGGGATGGGGTCCTCGGGTCCTCTTAGATGCTTGGGGAAGGAGGCCATATGCCCCCTCCCCCTTATAAAAATGTTGGATGGGGTCCCCAGGGTCTTTTTAGGCACGAGGAGGGGAGGGGGCCCATTCACTCCATTAAAATAGTGCCCAAGGGCCTAATAGAGGCTTGAGGAGAGGGGCATTCACCCCCTCCCCTCAAATCACAAATGTGCCACTACCCCTGGCCCACCCTGGTGGTGTCTTTTTTTTTTTTTACCTCACAGGAGCTCTTTTTTTTTTTTTTTTTTTTTTTTTTAACTTAGACTGCGGATTTGAAATCCTCCACAAATTTGCTGCAAGATTTAAAAAACAAAACATTTTTGGCCCCAGGCTCCCACCACAAGGCAAGTGGGTGTTGGGGTATTCCCTACCCCTATGTTTTTTTTGTTTGTTTGTTTTTTAGGCCCATGAGTTGTACGAAGGCTGACTTCCTGGATGCTGTGGCGGCAGCCAGTCAGATCTCAGTGGAAGATCTCTTGGGTCTGCTGAGCCTCTGCAGTCTGAAATATGCAGAGTTTGTGGGGCATTAATTGCTCAAAAATTGCTAAACAGATTTAACCCAAATCACAAAAAGCACTCTTTCTGGACAAGTTCTAGCTTTCTGCCAAACTTTGTGTAAATATTGTCAGCGGTTTGGGCTGTAGCTGTGTCTAAATTTCCTAAGGAAAAATAAAAGAAGAAAACGTGTTTTGCCCCCCCCCCCATCCCCCTTTCTTCTGGACCCCTGTTTTATGGATCACCCTGAAAAATTTGATGTACAAGCTAGTCAAATAGTAGCACTTTTTTGGAAAGTTTCGTCAAATGGCGCCAAAGTTATTGGAAACATAAAAAGGGTGTTTCCAGTGGAAACACGATCCTAAGTAAAACTCCCCAGGGGTAACAGCCATATTTATATTTATTTGAAACTCCCCTTTTTGATATGTTTTTCTTATTTCTGTATTGGAGGTAACACACCTTCTTTAAAAAAAAAAAAACCTACCTCTCACCCAGCCCCTGAACCCTAAAACCTCCTTACCTCCCTTTACCTGCCACTAAACCATATAAAACCCCACTCCTGCCTTTATCTCTACCTTCCCCTAAATAATACCTGCCCCTACTCCCTGAAAACCATTACCTCTCTTTACTTCTACCCTCTCCTGAATCTTTAAAACCTCTTACATCCCTTTACCTCTATCAGACCCTGAACCCTAAAAACCTCTTACCTTCTGTTTACTGTTTTTGCCCCTGAGCTCTAAAAGTTCCTTACCGCCCTTTCCCTCTAATTACCCCTGAACCTTAAAAGCCCCTCCCCTCCCATGAACCCTAAAAACCCTTTAACTCCCTTTACTGTTACCTACCCCTGAAAAAAACTTTATCTTTTTACTTATATCCCATGAACCCTAAAAATCGTTTACCTCTTTTTACCACTACCCTCCCCATAACCCTTAAATTCCCTTACCTTCCTTTACCTCTACCCTCTCTTTCGTTTACCACCATGAATTCTTACCCATTCCTTAACCCTTAAACCCCCCTTTTTTAATTGCATAATGGTGACATTTTAGGAAAAATAGCTGCCTGATAAAGTACAACTGGGTAGTGTACAACAAATGAGCCTGTGTGGTAGTTAACTGTAAGGGAATATCCTGAGGGGTAAAGGCTGCTGATCGTTTAAAGGAAGGGAGTGTAGGTATAGAGAGGAGGTAAACTGGGGACGTAGATGGAGAATGAATGCGACATCAGGACACACTGACATTGGGAAGGTGATTGGAAGATATTATTGATCAACTGTTTGATGCAATTCTAGTTATAGAATTAAGAAAATAAATAATAATGTGTTTATTTTTTAAGAATAGATTTGTCAGGAACCGACCAGAGCACCCACGACTCACCTTCCTCTGCATACCTCATTCCAGATCTCCCTCCACGCAGTACCCTCATTTAGCTACATGGAGCCGTTCTTGTGAAACACACATTACAGAGTAAGTTCTCATGAAAATTGGACTTAGAGAGGTGCAGTTCCCGAGAGCTCATATCCTGATAGGACAGCAGGGCAACCAGATGTGGGCAATACTGTTGATCGACTCAATTCAGATCAATTGGATGATAAAGGAGAGTAATTGATCTTCAAATTGGAGAAAAAGTATATAGATGTACAAAACATTGACTAATCGTCAGACTTATGTGAGACACATCCATTATCCTGTACAGACAGACAAGCTGGTGGCAATGGTATAATGGTATATATATATGTATATATATGTATGTGAACATGATTTAAAGGCTCAGTCTGGTAACAATGAAGATTTAATCCTGGGTGGAACGTCACCTATTATTCCTGGTAGCAGTGTATATCAATTAGAATGACAAACCGCATGCGAACAAATTGAGCAGAATCTTTCTGACGTCTCAGGATCTAGCTCTGTCTCCGGAAGTCTTCAAGGAGATGTGATGTATATTTGGAAATTCATGCATAGATGTTTTTGCTTCTCCCAAGAACACTCGCCTTCCAAGAGTCAGTGTTCAATTCTATGGGGGGTGGATGTCCGAGCTATAACTTGACCACATATAGCCCTCTACTGATGGTGTTTGAATGTGCACAGCAGAGTCTGTTTTTCAAAGTTTAAAAAAAAAAAAGAAACATCCAGAATGTACCAGCTGCAAAATCTGCCACAAATGAATGATGGAGCAACAACATTGCTGACATAGAACTGCCGTAAGAGGCAGGACTGTCTTGAATGACTGGTAAAAGCCCGATGCCAGGAGAATAGTACATTAGCTTCAGGCCTGTAGATGGTGAAGTGGGTTATCAAATATCACCAATCCTGAGAACCAGGATGAACAACCAGTGTGATGACACACTCCAAACTAGTATTTTGTACTGACCTCATCAGTTATATAAAGACAATGGTCAAAAAATGATTTTTGTGTGTGAAAGGGAACAATAAGAGGTACCCCAATTAATTTGTTTCCTCAAAAACTATTAGAACTGTATGGTACACTTGTTTTGGTCCCATATTTAAAAAAAAAAATTTTCCTAATGTATATAAAAGTGCTCATAAAAAGGCTGTTTTCAGAACTACCAATACGTATTAAAACAAAGTGTTCTACCCTTTCCTCTTTTACTATAATTTCTGACTATATACAAATCTGTGCATTCAGCCCTATGGTGCCAGAGGTTTCTGCGTATGATCTTCAGTCATATGTCATGCACTTGCAAAGTAGGTTTCTTAGCACTGGAGTAGGCCACAGGGCATGGATGGAGGGTGTGTTCAGATGGATATGTACATCTGTCTGGAGAGTTACACGTATTCTAGGGCACAGGAGATGGTTGCTGATGAATGTGTCTCAAATTTGATATGCATCACCAGGGGCCATGTGCAATACATTCTTACTTTTATCAGGAGGCAAAATATAATATGGAGTTTTGTTTACTTAAAAAAGAACATGCTTGTTAATGAGACATAGAAGTTCCTCTAAAGCAACTTCCTTTAAAGAGAAGTCATGATAATGAAGCAAATCCTAATAATCACTGAGTTTTACAACATATGGTGAGCAATATCCCATGAAGCCACAGATCGCATCACAAAAGACAGAACTGATGACATCAGTGGTGACATCACATGGCATTGCCATTGCCATCAGTGGTATTACTGAAGTAGTTGAAGGGCATTGCAGCACACATTCGACCAGGCTAAATGATTAGACAGGCCTAGTTTTTCTGGGCAAAGCACCATATTACAGCTTGTCCCAATGGTGAAGGAGGTAAAATACTGTCATCGGAGACACTTTCAAAGGTGCCTTTGGGTACAGAATCAGGCCTTTCGCCCCACCCTGTGACTGAATGCAGAATCCAGAGCCTAACTTTCACATTACTCATGCTTTCACCATAGTGCCCGACTAATTTCCAAATTCAGCTGTCTGTGCCCCTTCCTCAAACACACTGGGCACGGCCTTTGGTCATAACTAGAGAATTAAAAGTGCAGGACCTGGCTTTTGCCAAACCTTGAACTAAGGTCCTGTGTTCCTCCCAGGACCTACTAAACATAGTGTAGAAACATGCTCAGGGGGCTGAAGGTGCTGTGCTAAGCCTACCGCAATACCCCCCTTTGAAGAGTTCTACGCCAAAGGCTTTCTGAGCTCTGTCTTTGGGTTTGTTCAGTGGACTCCAGTCCAGGTCCTGCAGTCACCATTTCTGGAACTATGTGCAAAATCAAGAGGCTGGTTGGATATAGTTGTAATCCACTGCAAAAACATAAAGACAAAAAGCATTTGTCCAATATTTTGTTGCAGAGGGAAAATGCAAAGTAGTCAAAAAATTATAAACTCTGTTTATCAAAATGCAGAGGGAATCTGTTAAGCCTTGCAGCAATAGTCCTGTTTCCGGCAGCTACATGTGGACGCTTGTGCATTAGTTTATGCGACAAATGATGCCTAAGCACATATTTACCATGGTGATTCTCTCTTCTGCTTGTAGCTCCTGGAATTCAGGGCAATAGGTAAGGCACGCATTGTGTCTTCTGCTTGTCCTGCAAGAGGCAGTTCTCAGGAAGTCCTCAGATGGTAAAACAGGGGAGATGAATAAAGTACAGCAGTGCTGTTCTCTAATGGCAATCCATTGTAAGAGCAGTAGTGCATTCCAACACCTTCTGTTTTTGGTAGAGTTTTTCCTGTTCTTAATGGAAAGGGTGTGATATATACAGGAACATGATGGTGGCGGGGTGGCAGTCAGCACATGGAGCTCCACAACGTCACACTTAATGCATAAGCCTGGTCCCATCCATTGACTGCTGCTGCTCTATCAAGCCCTGACCCAAGTGTCTTGTGTTCTGTACTCATGTAATGATTGAAGTATCCATTCTAGAATGGAAAGAAGGCCGTGCAGTGACAATGCAGGCAAACATCTCCAGATAGGATATGTCTGAATTAAGGTGTTATCCATTCGACCCTTGGAATTCACTGTCACTGGAAGGAGAGACTAAAAGGAAGCCTGATTTGCTGGTTCAGCCTTAGGAGCGGTCCAGGGTCTTCACTGTGCCAGGCGGGGCCAAGGAGGATTGTGGCAGCTTGCCTGGCTGTTCGTCCTGGGGTTAGACGCTGGAGAGTCTGTGTCCTTTTTGGAGGCATTTTGGAGTGGAATTGGGTAACAGGATTCTCACGCGCACCTTGCCTTCGCTGGTTAGTGTGTGCGCCCTGCATGTGACCCTTCATCAAACTGTGTGTGTCAGCTCAACTTGACTGTAGACAACAAAACGATCCATTGCGTATGAATGACACATTCCCAGTGCGATTCAAAAGGCCAGGGCACTCGCATGAAATAAGATAAGAGTCTGTACAGTTAGGTTCTTGGTCTTCGGAAAATCAATATATAATCCAAACAGAGTTAAAGTTCAGTGTCTTTATTCTTGTGCGAGGTTTTCATACATGTTCATCACATCAGAAAGATTCCATATGTAGTCATCACAACAACATCCAACAGCCAACACATATTTCGTCTCCGAGAAATTAATCTCATTGACTTCCTCAGGGCAAAATATAAGTAAGGTGTTAACATGAATAGATGGCTTATCCTAATCAAGTAAAACTCTTCAAGATAATGTACGATCAATAGAGAAAGAGTAGTGGGAATCACGTGACTGGGGCAAAACACTATTATCCCCGAGTCTTCGTGAGGGAGAACTCATAAGTCAGCACGTATGGATCAAAAATCTTTTACGGTGCGATCTATAACCAAAACAGTTCTTTTGGGTAAATTCTTGTGTTGGGGGCTCTGTGTCTTGCTCCCTGATAATTAAGCTGGCGTGTATGTAGAGAAAAAGGACATGTAAGCCCTCCGTCTCATCTAGAGGTATAAGGTATAGAAGAGACAAAGAGTAAGGTCTCAGGAGTGTGTGTGTGAAACTCCTTGGCATAACATGACATTCCCAGTGCGCACCCAATGCCGTTGCATCTACATGTGCAGTTAGAAGGACAATAATGACAGTAACCACCAGAAATAAAGACAATGCAACGAGATAATAATGGGAACACTGAACTGTGGAAATGTTTCTTTTGCTTGTTTGATATTTATGTTTCAGACTTTCTCCTGCCATTTGAGCGTTCTATGCAATCTCAATAGAGAAGGATTTGTAGCTCCCACTTTTTTCAAACATACGGCAGGTGGACCTATTGTGCCTTGGAAAGGTGGCTTTGAGGCTTATCTGTGGGCTGTTGGAGGAGACATTGTCATGGCATCTAGTAAATTGGCCATGCTTGAACATTGTCTTAGGTCTGAAGGAAGGGATCTATTAACATTTTTCCACTTCTCATGATGGAAAGGAGGAGGAGGATGGTGAAGATGTGGATGAGTATGGAATAGGATTGAAGCATTTAGATTTGAATTTTGGAAAGAAAAAAATTAAGTGGTAGAAAGGTTCAAGTCCCTTAAAAGATATTAAATGGCTGGTGACTCTGTTCAAAGTTATGTTGCAGGACTGAGGTCTTTGGCAGTCATGTGCAACTACAAGCTTTCCTTGATGAGATGTTCAGGGACCAGTCAGTGTTGAAAGTCAATAACAAGAAGGTACAAGAGAAGTTGTTGAATACCGAAGGTCTAACATTACAAATGGCTGTTGACATTATATAGAGAACTGAAATCACAGATGAGGGATAGAAGGACTTAGCTTCAAGGGAAATAGCTAGCTGTGGCAAGTTGGGTAGGTTTTGAAAAGCTAACAATTTAGTCAATACTGTGGGAAGGGAATATCAAACAGGAGGCCGATCAGGACGTCACTTTGCAAATACTACAAATGGAAAGGATAGTCTTTTTTTGTATGATTAAGATAGTTGTTGAGGACGTTAATATTATGTCAGATTCTTGTGCCAGTTACACCTTCATTGGTGAAGAATACATTAGCAAATTTACTAATTACACCCTCAAATCACCAGACATCAAACTGGTAGCATATGGCAATAAACCTGATGGAATTCACTGCAGCCAGTCTGGGGTTTTGTGATTGGTGCTTGCTTCCAAAGTTTATTTTGCCAAAAAGGGTTCCTGTCTTGTGGCAAGGCTCAAGCAAAGAAATGTAATGATGCACTTAGACCTGAATCATCCAGATCAGTTTTTGTGGCACAATCGGGGATTAGTGCGGTAGGAGAGGTGTCTCTTGAAAATGAGTTTCCTTCAGAGTTTGTTGGGCAAGCTTAAAGGGGTTTATGCACACATTTGTTTGAAAGATGGAGTAACACCCAAAGAACATAAGTAGGATTCCATGTATCACGAGGGAGTTGTTGAGGAGCTGCAGAAGTTATGTGATGAGCGGATCATGCGAGGAATAGAAGTACTGGATTGGTTGCTCCAGTTGTGCTGGCCAAGAAGGGCAATGGTTATTTGTGCTTATGCATAGATTTGCGTGATCTTAACACTGTTATCTGGGTTGACGTGCATCCTCTGCCCAATATTGGTGAAATGCTAACCAATATTAAGGGAGCTAAGATGTTTCCCACCTTGGATTAGTCTTTGGCGTTCCATCAGATAGTGCTACACCCTGATTCTAGGCCTTTCCCCTCCTTTGTCACACTGAGGGGGCGCGCTTATAGTAAGCAGATGCCATTTGGTATAGCCTCTGTGTCTGCTGTGTTTCAGCGGGCAATGCATCATTTGTTTAAGGGGATTACTCATGTTACATAGGGCCAGATGTACAAAGCCATTTTGCATTTCTTAATGGTACGAATCACTATTTAGGGCCGTTAAGAAATGCCAAATGGGCTTTTCTGATGTGTAAATTGTGATTGCTACCCAGTAAAAATCTTAAATTGTGATCCTCTGAATAGGAACTCGCAAATATGGATCACGGATTTGCGATTCCTATTCAGATGTACAAAACATTTCCTAAATGCGAATTGGGCATTTAAGAAATGCAATTACCATCAACTTCAAGTCGATGGTAACCATGTGCAGCTTAAAAAAAAAATAAAAAAAAAAAAAAAAAAGCACCTCAAAATGTTTTTTTTAAGTGCAATAGAGCATGCACCTTAGGCATGTGTGTGCTTTACAGATGCACCACTATTTTTGGGTGCATTTCGAGGGGCCTTTTGCCCATAGCCATGCTTGATCCTTGATTTTGCAGCTATTTGGGAAATGCAAAACCGGCCCATTGTCACAAATAGCATGGGATTTCTTTTTTGCGATTTCCTCATAGCGATTCCAGGAAATCGGTATCTTGGTACATAGCATTCTGCATTTCTTAAATAGCGATTTTTAGGAAGTCACTATTTAGGAAATGCAAAATTGCATCTACATACCTTTGGCCCATGGTTCCAGGATGACATTCTTGTATTTGGTAAGGACAAAATAGAGTACGATCATACTTTGAGGTTGGTGTTGAGGATTTTGCAGAAGAGTGGATTAATAATCAAGAGGGAGAAGTGGAAGATTTGTGTAGATGGCGTGTAATATTTGGGGCATTATATCAATGAAAAATGAATTGTTCCTAAGATTAAATGATTCTCTGGTATAGAAAAAGCTCCTTCACCCGTGAATAAGGATCAGCTGAGATCATTATTGGGTCTAGCTGATTATTATTCACATTTTGTTCCCATGTAAAACTAAGAATATGAGGAAGGTCATGTTAAAGAATGAGAAGTGTGTGTGGTGTAATAATTGTGAGAGAGAGTTTAGTGAGCTGAAAGGAAACATTGCATCTGCTGAGGGCAGTGTTATTGCAGATTCATGATGGGAGGGAGGTTACCATCGCCTGTGCATCTAGACCTTTGAGAGATGCAGACAAAAATTATTCCAATATTGAGGAAGAGGCCTTGGCCTGCTGATGGCATGTAGATCACTTTTGGAAGTACATGTGGGCAACTAAATTCAAAGTTTGTACAGACCATTGACCTTTGGTGGATGTTTTTTCCAGTGAGAGTGCGGATAGAATATCTGCTAGGTTAGCGCAGCAGGATGTGATGATGTTGGAGTATAATTTCAGAATGGAGAATGTTCCTGAAAAGAAAAATATTTTAGCTGTTTTTTTATCCAGGTTACCAGCCAAACAGAATGTGCATATATATGGATGAGAGACAGGATGAGCTACTGGTGGCCCAGGTGAATGTCATCAGAGAGGAGAGAATCTCGGACAAAGAATGTAAAAGTGCTGTACAAGATGATGAAGTCATGCAAGAAGTGATGAGGTACATGACGGGTGCCTGGCCTGTGAGAAGGAAAGCTTCTGATGTTGCTTTTATTTTTTTTTTAATGTCAGGTGAGCGTGGAGTTATCTGTTGTGAGTGGTGCTTTGTTTAGAGGAGAGTTGTTGGTTGTGCCTTTGGTGCTGAGGAAACAAATTGTAGAGCTTGCCCATGAGGGACAAATAGGGATAGGTGCCACTGAAAGATGCATAAGAGCAGAGTATAGGACTGTGAGGTGGAGTGGAGCATACAGGAGTGTGTATATTATGCATGGAGAGACATGACTAAAAAATCAGTAAGATACCCACCTGTACTATCTGATAAGTCAAATGGGCCATGGGAGAAATGTATGCTGTGTTTATTGTTTATTATTTTTCAAGGTGGTCTGAAGTGAAGTTCACAGAACAAGTCAGCACTGATGTTGTGATTGATTTTCTGAGAGATGTTACTCAGTACAGAAGGTGTGCTGGAAATCATGGTGTCTGACAACAGAGTTCAATTTGTTTCAGAAGACCGTAAATAATTTTTAACCCCTTCGGTGCCGTGGGCGTAATGGTTACGTCCTTGGCTGCAGCACTGCTGTGTCGAGGATGTAACCATTATGTCCTGCACCAGGCCCAAGGGGGGAGCGCTAGCGCGCACCCGTGGGGCTCTCACCCCCGCCTCTCCTTGGCAGTGATGGCCACCTCCAAACCTCCCAGTGACGTCTGACATCAGCACGCAATCGCACGCTGATCTCATCAGAGGTCGCCCCCTCGCGCTTGAAAAAGGAAGACAAACGCTTTAGTTTCTCTTCTGTTCGTGGGTGGGAGAGATCGGAGAGGCATCAAAGGAAAAAAAAGGCTTTTCCACTCCTTTAATGTCTTTATGAGCATTCCTACAGCACGATCAGATAGCGATCATGCTGCAGGAATGCCAGCTAGACACCAGTTTATTGTTAATGTAAACAATAAAGGGGAGCGACCCCTTGGACAAGGGTCACTTCCCAGGGGGGCAATTTTGTTTTAGGCCATTTCTGCCCCCCCTTGGAGGCAGATAGGCCTATTTTAATTAGGCTATGGGGCAGAAGCCACTAGACGCCAGGGATATATATATATATTTTTTTTTACTAGAGGAGAGTGGCCCCTTAGGCAAGGGTCGCTCCCCTGAAGCCCAAAATTATTTAGGCCATTTCTGCCTCCCTTGGGGGCAGATCGGCTTATTTTTATTAGGCTAATCTGTCGCCAGGGAGGCAAAAACCACTAGACACCAGGGATTTTTTTAAATATATAATTTCATAAGGGGAGCCGCCCCTGGGCAAGGGTTGCTCCCCAGAGGGGCATATTCTATTAGACCATTTCTGCACCCTTTGGTGGCAGATCGGTCTCCTTTTATTAGGCCCATCTGCCCCAAGGAAGGCAGAAACCACTTAGACACCAGGGATTTTTGTGTGTGTGTGTTTTGTTTGGGGGGGTGGCCCCTTGGGCAAAGGTCGCTCCCTTGGGGGGCATATCGGCCTATTTTTATTAGGCCAAATGCCCACTAGACACCAGGAAAGATTTTTTTTTTAAAAAGATGGCCATACCCCCTCCCAAATAAATGGGGACAAGTTCTGCTCATCGGTGGGCAGATGGGGTAATTACCCCCGATCCACTCCCTCAGGGGGCAGAAAGCCTACTAGATGCCAGGGAATTAAAAAAAATAATAGAGGGGTGTAGGAGCTGCCAACCAGTATGGGCATGGTTATGCCCCCAGCCCAACTGAAATGTGTAACAGTCTTTCAGCCCCCCTGCAAACTAAAGGATCTTATCCCAATGGCAAGCAATAGGACATTTGATTATTTGGGGTTTTGATTTTACATTTGGGCCAAGGGAGCATGGCTAACTCAATATCGTCCCACTTGAAATGGTGTGCAGCTCTACTTTTTTTTGGCCTTTGGGACACTGCTACCTAGAAAAATCTACCAGACTTACACACATCTGAAAACTAAACATCTGGGTGAGTCCGGGGCGGCGTGCTTCACATGCACCCCATGCCATTTTCTTATCCACAATTCCCTGCAAACCTCCAACTTTGCTTGAAATCATACATTTTCCCTACATTTTTGTGAAGGAAACTTCGGAATCTGCAGGAATAGTATAGTCGCATCTATACTGATAAAAATTCTGCCCCACTTGTCAGCCTAAAAATGTTTTTTTTTTCAAACTGCCCTTTTGGACCCGCTTTGGTTCCCTCTCAATTTCAAAATGTCTTTGGCCCTTCCCTGTCACAAGCACTTGGCCCACCTATACAAGTGAGGTATCATTTTTATCTGGAGACTGATGTTAACATTGAGTGATAGGAAATTTGTGCCAGTGCAGTGATCCCACACAGAAATGTGAGGACAATGTCATTTTCTTTTGCTAAATTTGAGCCATTTTCTTACCCACAATGCCCTGCAAACATCCAACTTTGCTTGAAATCATGTATTTTCCCTAAATTTTTGTGATGGAACCTTCCGGAATCTGCAGAAGTCCACAAAATTCCTACCACACAGCATAGTCGCATCTATACCGATAAAAATTCTGCCCCACTTGTCAGCCTAAAAATGTTTTTTTTTTTCAAACTGCCCTTTTGGACCCGCTTTGGTTTCCTCTCAATTTCGAAATGTCTTTGGCAATTCCCTGTCACAGGCACTTGGCCCACCTATACAAGTGAGGTATCATTTTTATCGGGAGACTGAGGTTAACGTTGAGTGATAGGAAATTTGTGCTGGTGCGTTGATCCCACACAGAAATGTGAGGACGATGTCATTTTTTTTGCTAAATTTGAGGTTTGCTGGTCGATCCACACAAGTCACACCTTCCTAGACTCCCTCAGGTGTCTAGTTTTCAGAAATGTCTGGGTTTGGTAGGTTTCCTTAGATGGTTGCTGAGCCCAGGACCAAAAGCGCAGGTGCCTCCCTTGCAGAAACAGGTAGTTTTGTAATAGATCATTTTGACATGTCCATGTTGTGTTTGGGGCATTTCCTGTTGCAGGCACTAGGCCTACCCACACAAGTGAGGTACCATTTCTATCGGGAGACTTGGGGGAATGCTGGGTGGAAGGAAGTTTGTGGCTCCTCTCAGATTCCAGAACTTTGCAGCACCAAAATAAGAGGGAAAAGTGATTTTTAGACACATTTTGAGGTTTGCAAAGGATTCTGGGTAACAGAACCTGGTGAGTGCGCCACAAGTTATCCCAACCTGAGTTCCTCTAAGTCTCTAGTTTTAAAAAAATGCACAGGTTTGGTACATTTTCCAGCTGAGCTAGAGACCAAAATCCACAGCTAGGCACTTTCCAAAAAAACACATCAGTTTTCAATGTAAATATTTGATGTGTCCATGTTGCGTTTTGGGGCGTTTCCTGTTGTGGGCACTACACCTACCAACACAAGTGAGGTGCCATTTGTATCGGGGAAACTTCAGGGAATGCCTGGTGGAAGGAAGTTTGTGGCTCCTCTCAGATTCCAGAACTTTGCAGCACCAAAATATGAGGGAAAGTGATTTTTAGACACATTTTGAGGTTTGTAGAGGATTCTGGGTGCCAGAACCTGGTGAGAGCTCCACAAGTCACACCATTCTGAATTCCCCTAGCTGTCTAGTTTTCAAAAATTGTTAGGTTTGCTAGGTTTCCCTAGGTACCGGCTGAGCTAAAAGCCAAAATTCACAGCTAGGCACTTTGCAAAAAAAACAGGTCTGTTTTCTTTGGGAAATTCTGATGTGTCTACTTTGTGTTTTGGGCCATTTCCTGTCGCGGGCACTAGGCCTACTAACACAAGTGAGTACCATTTTTATAGGGAAACTTGGGGGAATGCTGGGTGGAAGGAAGTTTGTGGCTCCCCTCAGATTCTAGAACTTTCAGCACCGAAATATGAGGGGAAAAGTGTTTTTTTTTTGCCCATATTTTGAGGTTTGCAAAGGATTCCGGGTAACAGAACCTAGTGAGAGCCCCACAAGTCATCCCATCCTGGATTCCCCTAGGTGTCTAGTTTTAAAAAATGCACAGGTTTGCTGATTTCCCTAGGCTGCCCTAGGCTGAGCTAAAGGCTAAAATCCACAGCTAGGTACTTTCCAAAAAACACGTCAGATTTCAATGTAAAAATGTAATGTGTCCATGTTGCGTTTCCTGTTGCGGCACTAGACCTACCCACACAATTGAGGTACTATTTTTATCGGGAGACTTGGGGGAACACAGAATAGAAGAACAAGTATTATTATTGCCCCTTGTCTTTCTCTACATTTTTTCCTTCCAAATGTAAGCCAGTGTGTAAAAAAAGAAGTCTATATGAGAAATGCCCTGTAATTCACATGCTGGTATAGGGACCCCGGAACTCAGAGATATGCAAATAACTAACGCTTCTCAACACATTATCTTGTGCCCATTTTGGAAATACAAAGATTTCCTTTATACCTATTTTTACTCTTTATATTTTACCAAATGAATTGCTGTATACCCAGTATAGAATGAAAACCCATTGCAAGGTGCAGCTTATTTATTGGCTTTTGGTAGCTAGGGTTCTTGATGAACCTACAAGCCCTTTATATTCCCGCAACCAGAATAGTCCAATAGATGTAATGGTTTACTGCTTTCTAAAATCTGCCACAGCTAGAAAAAGTTACAGAAGAAAACATGGACAGAAATGTCTGTTTTTTTTCAACTAAATTTCAATATTTTATTATTACACCCATTTCTGTCACTAACTGGAAGGAGGCTGAAAGCACAAAAAATAGTAAAAATGGGGTATGTCCCAGTAAAATGCCAAAATTGTGTTGAAAAATGTGTTTTTCTGATTCACGTCTGCCTATTCCTGAAAGCTATGAAGATGGTGATTGTAGCACAGCAAACCCTTTGTTGATGCCATTTTCAGGGGAAAAAAACACATGCTTTCTTCTGCAGCACTTTTTTCCCCATTTTTCTAAAAAACACAAAATGTTAGTTGTATTTTGGCTAATTTCTCGGTCTCCTCAAGGGGAACCCACAACCTCTGGATACCTTTGAATCCCTAGGATGTTGGAAAAAAAGGTTGCCAATTTGGCTTGGATAGCTTATGTGGACAAAACGTTATGGGCGGTCTAAACTCGAACTACCCCAAATAACCAAAAAAAGGCTGGGCACCTGAGGGGGGAAAGGCCTGGTGGCAAAGTGGTTAAAAAACTTTGGAGTAGAGCATGTGTGCTCATCTGTTTATTACCCTCAGCATAATGGTTTGGTTGAGAAGTCTAACGGGACTCTTAAGGAGGGTCTGCAATTTGCTTTGCGTACTGAAAGCAAGTGGAGGAAGCCTGTGAGTAAGTTTATCTGGTCATATTGCACCATGCACAATGCCCCACATCATGATTGGGAAAATGTCCTTTTGAATTGCTGAGTGGTTGTAACTCAACTGCATTTTGTTTAAGTGGATTGAGAAGAAGGAGGTGGTTGTGAATGATGCTGGTGGAGTTGGGGATTATGTCGTAGATGGTTGGATTTGCGTGATGAAAGGATGAAGGGTGAGCAAAGGTGAATCCAAATGTTCTTCTCCCCTTTAAGTCTGGAGAGTGAATATGTTTACACTTTTGCTTAGTGATGGCAATGTGTGGAGTTGTAAAAAGGTGTTGAAGATTCCAAGTTGCATGTTACAAGGAGATGTGATAAGGCGGAGCTTGAATGAAGAGATGTTGGATGACCTCAATAAAAGATGTAAAGTACTCTGTGATCGCAAGGAGCGCAACTGTCCAAAAAGATACAATGATTTTATTTTGCATTGATTTGTTGTTCGATTTTGTTATTTTCCTAATTTTATCACATTGTTGGTCATATTATTCATGTAACTGTTTTATATATATTTAATCTTACTTGTTGCTGTGTTCCATGAAGGAGGGGGGTGTTGTGTTCTGTACTCATGTAATGTTAGAAGGTTGTATTCTAGAATGGAAGGATGCTGTGCAGCGACAGTTGCAGGCGGACTCCCTCCTGTTAAGATGTATCTGAATAAAGTTGTTATCCGTTCAACCTATCTGGACTCCTCTTCATTTCAATGTGCCCCTGATACCAGCATCCCTGAATCCAGGCTTGGGTTCCTGCAGGGACTCTTGATAGCTGCAAGGGGTGGGAGGGCCATCTCCCTCCAGCCACACTACATTGCCATCATTGGTGCAATCTGGCTCCCTCTCTTGCCTTAGGGCTACTAAACCTATGACCTAGTAGGAGGAGATAGATAACAACAACACCTAAGAAAGTAACGGAGGACCATTCATGTGACTGTCTGGGGCTTGTGGTGTCACCATTTTGAGGGCTCCTGTTTACAGATCTGTGCCTTTGCATCTGTTTAGAAGCTGAGTTGCCAGGGTCCTATTATTATGCAGGCCAAAGAGAGGAACCTGCTGGCCTTTGAAAAGATTTTCCAACATCTCAAATATCCAAACTAAGCACTGGTGAATCTCAACAAACCTACATCCTCCAGGTCCATACCAAGCACCTCACCTCCCTCTGCCACCTTCCATACCCTCAACTTTACACCATTAAGTAGTGCAGCAAGCTTACACTACTGTAGTATAGTTATCATCTGATCTTTCACCCCACTAACGCCTCCCCACTGGGGCACCCACCAGTGTGCTCCTTCTTATGCAAACTTCTGACCCACCCCAAACCAACTTCACTGCCTCCATCACAATTGAATGCAACCTGACTCAGAGCCCAGACCAGAAAAATGGCCTCATCAGTGCCCCCTCAGCTTGGAGGTGCTCCCTTAATAGCAATAGGTCTGAGTATCACCATCACTTAACCAACTTCACGTAGATATGGTTGGAAAGGTGTTACAGCCACCCTCCACCACGTGCTCCCTGTGAAGATCAAAGAGGGCAGGGGAGTGGTAGGAATATTGCTAGTCTAAACATCTGGATAGTCTTGTGCACTTCTACACACCCAATACTCATCTGTTGAATTGGTAGTGGCTAGATGCACCATCAACTTCACCAGATCCTTCATTGCAGCCAATGTTAATATGTTTTTTCAACAGGGCTAAACTTCACACATGCCATAAACCTTTTCAACATGCATCCTCTGAGCGTCACATCTTCAGTTGCTGCAAGTCGCTGTAATGTAGAGGTCACAGGATGATGAGATGAAGCCCACTATACTGACCAGGTACATTAGGTCCACCTACTTCTTTATCATAATCCACCACATTTCCTTCTTGAGCTCATTGACTTTCCACTTTGGGAAACACATTGGGGGTCATTACAACATTGGCGGTAAATGCCGCTTACCGCCGTGCAGAAGACAGCCGCGGAAATCTGCCACAGCTATTACGACCCACAGCTCGGAATCCGCCAAAATTCAGACACCCACACAAGTCCGCCACACCAAAGGTCAGTGATAAACTGGCGATAACAAAACCTCCACCGCCACGTCAACAGAAATACACCCACACTATCACGACCCACGAATCAACGCGGTGGTCTTTCAACCGCGGTATTCCATTGGCGGTACACACTGCCACGCTCAAAATACACACACTTTTACAAAACACAGCCACATTGGACAATTCCAAATACACACACCTAATACACATACACACACCACTCCCACACACCCATTACAATATAAAACACACACCCACATCACCCACAAACCCCTACAACCACAATTACCGAGAGAAGGCCAGAGAGAGACGCCACAAACAACTACCAGGCATCCACAGGCACACAATACCATCACCCACATAACTTCCACGCACCTCACACAACACACTACTAAATATCACCCCACTTATCACTACACACACCACCCCACACATCACCCACACCACCCCATGGTACGGCAAAGACACCCCAGGTTCTCTGAGGAGGAGCTCAGGGTCATGGTGGAGGAAATCGTCCGGGTAGAGCCACAGCTATTCGGATCACAGGTGCAGCACACCTCCATAGCTAGGAAGATGGAGCTATGGCGAAGAATAGTGGACAGGGTTAACGCAGTGGGACAGCACCCAAGAAATAGGGATGACATCAGGAAGAGGTGGAATGACCTACGGGGGAAGGTGCGCTCCGTGGTCTCAAGACACCACCTTGCGGTTCAGCGGACTGGCGGCAGACCCCCATCTCCTCCCCCACAACTAACAACATGGGAGGAGCATCCTGAGGGCCTCGCAGGAGTAGATGGAGGAATGGACTCTGGTAAGTCAAATCTTAACTATTACATCCCCCACCCTACTTGCATGCCATCACATACCCCCACCCTCACCCCCATCACTCCAACTCCTCACGAATGTCCCAACATCACAAACCACACATCCTAACACCAAGCCCTGCATGCAACAAGAAAGCATGGACCCCCATCACCAAAGCATGGCCACTGCACAAACCCATACACCCCCCTAAACCACCATCACACAAGGTCCCACACAGGAATGCAAGCACTGGGTTACACGGTCACCCACCTATTGCACACCATGACACACACAGATGTAATGAACATCCTTTTATACCCCTTTATACCCCTGCAGCGTCACCGGACAGGAGGGTCCACACATGTCCACACCACCAACAGAAGAAGCCCACAGTGATGACAGCAGCTCTGTCCAACTGGATCTAGATGACCAGCCCAGCCCCTCTGGGACATCGGGACAGTCGGTTCCCCTGACACAGTCACAGGCCACCACAGAGCTTCCCCCCTCTGGAAACACCAGCACAGCACCCACCCAGCAGGCCCATACCTCTTTCCCCAGGACACGTCAATCAGCAGTGTGTCCACCACCACAGGGAACCTAGGCTAACCCACCAACCCAACAACAACAGGGACCTGGGCACACGGTCCAGGGGACAGAGGCCCAGGAACACAGGGAAACTGGGAGGGTTGCTGTGCAACAGAGAGAGGACAGGCCAAGGGAACCCACTCTCCACGAGGCCCTCTCCAACATCATGGGAGCCTACCACCACTCCCAGGAGACGATGGCAACTGTACTGGCCAAGTTTCAGGACACCCAGCGCCTGCAGGAGGAACAGTATTTGGGCTTCAGGGAGGAACTCCGTTCCATCAGTTCCACCCTGGGCACCATCGTAGAGGTGCCCAAGGAAGTACTCAACACCAGGAGGGACACTGTGGCACAACAAGGGGCCCCTGACACTAGCCTGGACGATGAACTGTCCACCACCTCCGCCGGTGCTAGAGGACAGGACGCCCCGCCACAGGACCAGCACCCCACCCCCTGCAGAGGGAGAACCACCCCGCAAACGGTCCCTGAGATCCAGGACAAAGACAGAGAACGATGCCAAGACCCCGCCAAGAAATGAGACCACCCTGAATGTCATCTTTCTGTCCCACTTTGTCACCCTGTCCATCCTCAAACTGCCCCAGCTCCACTTCCTATGCCCATTTGGGCGATGCACCTGTGAGACTAATAGACTGGACTCTGCCATGGACATTGATTCCTCCACCATCACCCCTCACCATTTTACAACCCCCTCCAATATTGAGCACTTAAATAAACACCTTAGAAGCACAAAACAATCAGGAGTCAGTCTGTGATTTCAAAATAGTGTATTAGCAATTATAGTGTCAAAATGCTCTTTCAAATGTAATGTCAACATACCTATGTCACACAGCTCTAGTCCACGAGGAAACAAAGCAGATGTCACACAGTGGGACCCACATCTGTGAAATCGTAAGGGAAAGTGACAACTCGGTGACCACACACTGGGTGAAAATGACAGACAGTAGAGAGGTAGTAGTGTTGAAGTACATGTAGTAGGCAGGTTTATATTCTTACCTGTGTCTCACTGGAAATATTGCAGGATCACCGAGTTCCTGTTGTCGATGTCCTCTTCTTCTGCTTCCTCGTCTTCACTGTTCACAGGCTCCACAGCTGCAACAACACTGCCATCTGGACCATCCTCCTGCAGAAAAGGCACCTGTCGTCGCAAAGCTAAGTTGTGAAGCATACAGCAGGCCACGATGATCTGGCACACCTTCTTTGGTGAGTAGAATAGAGATCCATCTGTCATATGGAGGCACCTGAACCTGGCCTTCAGGAGGCCGAAGGTCAGCTCTATTATCCGCCGAGTTTGCCCATGGGCCTCATTATAGCGTTCCTCTGCCCTTGTCCTGGGATTCCTCACTGGGGCCAGTAGCCATGACAGGTTGGGGTAACCAGAGTCACCTGCAAATGGTGAGGGACAACTGTTAGACACACACTAACCTGTAGGGATATCCCCAGACCCAGACAGCCATTCCCACTGACTTGCTTCCAGGTGCTCACCTAATAGTCACACACGGTGCCTCTGGAGTTGACCCATCACATAAGGGATGCTGCTATTCCGCATGATGTAAGCGTCATGCACTGAGCCAGGGAATTTGGCATTAACATGGGAGATGTACTGGTCTGCCAAACACACCATCTGCACATTCATGGAATGATAACTCTTCCGGTTTCTGTACACCTGTTCACTCCTGCGGGGGGGTACCAAAGCCACATGTGTCCCATCAATGGCACCTATGATGTTGGGGATATGTCCCAGGGCATAGAAGTCACCTTTCACTGTAGGCAAATCCTCCACCTGAGGGAAAACGATGTAGCTCCGCATGTGTTTCAGCAGGGCAGACAACACTCTGGACAACACGTTGGAAAACATAGGCTGGGACATCCCTGATGCTATGGCCACTGTTGTTTGAAATGACCCACTTGCAAAGAAATGGAGTACTGACAGCACCTGCACTTGAGGGAGGATTCCTGTGGGATGGCGGATAGCTGACATCAGGTCTGGCTCCAGCTGGGCACACAGTTCCAGGATTGTGGCACGATCAAGCCTGTAGGTGATGATCACATGTCTTTCCTCCATTGTTGACAGGTCCACCTGCGGTCTGTACACCGGAGGATGCTGCCATCCCCTCACATGTCCCAGCGGATGGTGCCTATGAAGGACAACAGCGATCACAGAGTCAACCAACTCAGAGGTACGTACCCACAGCTTACACAGAACACGAATCATAATACGAAATGTGGCCTGTATGAGTTTTGAGGCAAGGCCTAGGTATGTGTGACGCAGTGAAAAATGAAGCCATGTGGGCCCTTGAAATGGCGGCTGCCTGACCTGTAAAATGGGACAATGGGATGTGAGGTAACTGCGCTGGCGTTGTACACCGCCACGGTAGGCGGTCGAAGACCGCGGAACAATTCTGCATTGGTTAACATTGGACCCTATGCGTCCCAGGAGCCAATGACGATGTACGCCGGCGGTGACGGTACACACCGCCGCGGACGTGACTGCCATTTTCGATCTGTTCAGTCACTCGATACCTGATCTTCGACAGGAGAGGACCTACACTGCAAGTGCTGCTGTGACCTCGGTCTGGAAGAGACAATGGCTCGTGCGTCTGGGGAAAGGGCCCCTGCCTTCACATCGGAGGAGTTGAAGAAACTCGTGGATGGGGTCCTCCCCCAGTACACGCTACTCTACGGTCCTCCAGACAAACAGATAAGTACACTGGGAGCATGGTGTATGGGTTATGCCTGTGTGGAGTGGGGTGGATGAAAGATTGGGGGGGGGGATTGAGGCGTGCATGAAACGACGGTGAGTGCATGTGCCACATGGGATGGGGGGCCAATGACTGTGACGGTGCAGTTGGTAATAACTTTTGTTTTCCCCCTGTACAATTCATGTAGGTGTGTGCCCACCAGAAAAAATATATTTTGCGTGCCATCGCCAAGGACGTCCGGACCCTGGGGGTCCACCACAGACGGAGCACCCACTGCCGTAAGAGATGGGAGGACATTTGCCGCTGGAGCAAGAAGATGGCGGAGGCCCAGCTGGGGATGGCCTCCCAACGTGGGAGGGGTGTCCATCGCACCATGACCCCCCTGATGTTCAGGATCCTGGCGGTGGCGTACCCAGAGTTGGATGGGCGCTTGAGGGCATCACAGCAGCCACAAGGGGGTGAGTACACACTCATTCTGCTGATTTTGCGCGCAGTGGAGGTGTCTGGGTGGGGGAGGTGGGCTGTGGGTTTCCCTAGGCCAGGGCGAGTGTGCTAGTTAGGTACCCTTGTTCTGGCAGACCCTGTGGCACCCCACCCCACCTGTGTACAGTGGCAAGTACACCTAGTCAGGCTCCTGTGTCATCCATGTGTGCAGGTGTCGGACATAGCCTTGTAGGCCATGTCCCAGGGATTGAACAGTGGACCCCAAGTGCGCGGCGTAGTGCAGGGGGCTTCTGTGTCTGTTGTGTCTGCCAACGGTAGCGGTGATGCATGCACTCAACATGTCTTTCTTCTGTCGTCCCCCCCACCCCCTTTTTGTGGTCTCCCTGTTCTTGTGTGCATTAGCATCATCAGGCGGAGGAGCAGTGGCACCGGAGCAGGAGGGAGCTGCATCCCACATGGCCCTGGAGGGCGACACTACGGACTCGGAGTTCACCAGTGGGACGGAGGGCGAGGGGAGCTCCACAGCAGGGACAGGACTCGTCCTCTGATGGGAGCTCCCTTGCAACATCTGTGCCCCCCGCATCTACAGGTACAGCTGTCACCCCCCCCCATCTACAGGTACAGCTGTCACCCCCCCCCCACCAGCACCGCCCTCCCAGCAGCCCCTCAGCCTTTGCCCTGTGCCCGCTCCCCCAGGAGGGTGGGCATCACCTTCGCCCCAGGCACATCAGCCTCTGCCCCAGTCACCCTTGCTGCCCTCAGTGAGGAGGCCATTGACCTCCTCAGGTCCCTCACTGTTGGGCAGTCTACCATTTTGAATGCCATCCAGGGTGTAGAAAGGCAGTTGCAACAAACAAATGCATTCCTGGAGGGCATTAATTCTGGTCAGGCGGCCCTTCAGTGAGCTTTTCAGACTCTGGCCTCAGCACTGATGGAAGCCATTGTCCCTGTCTCTAGCCTCCCCCCTCCAACTTCCTCCACCCATACCCAATCCCCTCTACCTCAGCATGTCCCAAACACACCTTCAGACCAGCATGCACACACGTCAACACACAAGGGAAGCTCTGGCAAACATAAACACCACACATCCCACAGGCCCTCACGCAAGCATCACACACAGGCAGACACACCAATATCCACTGTGTCTCCCTCCTCCCTCCCAGTCTCGTCTACACTCACACCTGCATGCACTACATCTACAGCCACTACTTGCATCACCAGCACACACACCACCACACCCCGCTTACGTGCAGTCACCACCCCCACTGCCATTCACATGTCCCCTGTGTCCTCTCCCAGTGTGTCTGTAACACCACCTCCCAAGATACACAAATGCAGGCACACACCCACCCAACAGCCATCCACCTCATGACAGCCTCCAGCGCATGCACCTTCACCCAAAGTCACCAAACGAACACCTCTTACAACCACAACCCCTTCCTCCACTCCCAAACCCCCTCCAGCTACCCGTCCAAGTGTTCCCAAGAAACTTTTCCAGTCCAACCTTGACCTCTTCCCCTCACCTCCCCCACCCCGTCCGTCTCCTAGGGCCCGACTCTCCAGGTCCCAACCTAGCACCTCAGCCACAACATCTCCGGGGCCAGTGGTGCCTGTAGTCACCGGAATCTGGAGTGCACCGGCCACCAGGGCAGCCAGTGTGGCACGGAGCCACAGCACGGACAGTCCCCCACCTGTCAAGCATCAAAAGTTGGCCAGTGCCCGGCGGGAGAGGGGGAAGAATCCAGCCACCAAAGACGCTCCCAGGGGTACAGGTGGGAGTGTGGAGTCGGCTGCAACACCTTCCAAGGTGGGGAAGGGCCACAAGAAAGTCAGCAAGTCTGCGATCATCCCCGCTGCCCAGGAGTCCTCCGCCAGCACCATCCCCGCTGCCCAGGAGGTGACTGCCATCATCCCCGCTGCCCAGGAGGTGACTACCATCATCCCCGCTGCCCAGGAGGTGACTGCCATCATCCCCGCTGCGCAGGAGGTGACTGCCATCATCCCCGCTGCCCAGGAGGCGAGCGCCATCATCCCCGCTGCCCAGGAGGCCTCCGGCAGCACCAGCCTGCTGGTCCAGACAGGACCATCAGCACCAGCGCCGCTGGTCCAGACAGGACCGTCAGCACCAGCGCCGCTGGGCCAGACAGGACCGTCAGCACCAGCCCCGCTGGGCCATGAAGGACCACCAGCACCAGCCCCAGCCCCGCTGGGCCAGACAGGACCGCCAGCAGCTGAGTCACTGCAAAGGACCCCGCCGCCACAAGCTCCGCTGAACAGGGCACCGCCACCACAAGCACCGCTGAACAGGGCACCGCCACCACAAGCACCGCTGAACAGGGCACCGCCACAAGCACCGCTGAACAGGGCACTGCCGCCACAAGCACCGCTGGCCCATGAGCGCCAAGGGCACTGACGCTACTGAGTCAGTCATGAGCAGGATGAAGCACTCTGGGCACAAAGCCCCCTCCAGAACCAGTGGAGTATCACATCCGCTACCTCTGTCCTTGGCAGGATGAAGCACTCTGGGCACAAAGCCCCCTCCAGAACCAGTGGAGATTCACATCCACTACCTCTGTCCTTGGCAGGATGAAGCACTGTGGGCACAAGGCCCCCTCCAGAACCAGTGGAGAAAGGCATCCACTTGAGAGACTGTGGCTTTGCACTCCCCAGGATTGAACACTGGGCAACCCACCCACTGTAGAGACTTGAGAGACTGTGGCTTTGCACTCCCCAGGATGGAACAGTGGGCCAACCACCCACTATAGAGGCTTGAGAGACTGTGGCTTTGCACTCCCCAGGATTGAACAGTGTAAATGTAAATGTAAAATGTAAATTAGCACTTGTATAGCGCACTACTCACCCGTTAGGGTCTCAAGGCGCTGTACTCATACCGCTATGGAACCCCTCCTGGCTTTTCTCCTGAGCACCCCCAGGGTGAAGCCAGGCATCCAAGCGCTGTTGGGGCCGTTGTGGAGACTAAGCAAGCTATTGCCCAGAGTTGCAGAGTGGGACCCATGAATTAGATTAGGCACCGAGGCGAGAATTATCTGGTCAAGGGGAATTGAGTCCAAGACCTGCCGAAGTGGGACTTGAACCCTGGTCTTGAGCCAGATCTCTGCTTCAGGGTCTGCCGCTCTAACCATTGAGCCACACGCTCTAACCATTGAGCCACACTTCTCCACAACAGTGGACATGTGGCCCCCTCGTGGATTTGGCGTTGTGCAGTCAACCGGCTGAGGTGCCCCCCTTTCCCTTCCCCCTGAGGTGCCTGTTTTCTTGCTATCTGATGCCCCTGCAGTGTTCTCTCCGTCATGTTCGCGGATTGAGTGTTGTCCTCGCCCATACCGTGTGGGCCCTGTGTTCCACGGACTTCAAGGGAGCACCACCTGGACTACTGTTCTTGGTGTATATTTTGTTTATAGTGTTAATATATATTTTTGCGTACTGGATTTTAATATATTACAATGGTTACGCTCATTTCCTTTTGTCCTTGCATTCTTCCAGGGGGTTTGGGGGGTGTAACTGTAATGTATCATGCTGTATTAGTGTGTGTGTGTGTTGTCATGGGTGAGGGTGGGGGTGGGGGTGTTGCGTATTGCGTGTGTGTGTCCCTGTTTTTTCCCCTCTCTCCTCCCCTGTGTCGTAGATGCAGTACTCACTGTGGTCTTCGCCGCCGGCGTTCAGTGCTCCTGGTAGAGGAGCAAGAAGATAAGGGCTGGCAGGATCTGGAGCTCAGGTTCCATGGCGTCTGGATTCCTCGTGGGGTGTGTAGAGGTGAGCGTTTTTCCTTCGAAGTCCTGTTTCCGCTGTGTTTTTGTTCACAGTGAATCCGCCCCGGAAAAGGTGGTGGATTGTTAGGTTGTGATACTGTGGGCGGTACATTGTCCTCCGCCTGTCTGTTGGCGGTGACCGCCAAGCTGTTTGTTTGTACCACCGTGGCGATCTGAGTGTTAAAGTGGCTGTCTTTGTTGGCGGTTTCCGCCACGGTCGTGATTCCATTTTTTTTTCCGCCGGCCTGTTTGCAGTTTTACCGCCGCTTTAACACCGACCGCCAGGGTTGTAATGACCACCATTGTCTCCTACACCGTATCCAACTGGAACCCCAGAAAGGCCGAGTTTTTCATAACATCTCTAACATTTCACAGTCCACTAGGAAAAACGGATCTGGCAGGATAGTGCCTATCCACTCTTGCTCTCTGTGATCTCATCATTTTCTATGAATGTTGTAGAGCCCTGATAAATAATCAACACCCTGTCACTGGTTATTGTTACTGGCTTCATCATGGAAACTCCATGCAACAAGAACAGATCAGCAGGTAGACTTGGAAATTCTCATTTCTGACATGCTTGCAT
This sequence comes from Pleurodeles waltl, assembly GCF_031143425.1. NCBI lineage: Eukaryota > Metazoa > Chordata > Amphibia > Caudata > Salamandridae > Pleurodeles > Pleurodeles waltl. The sequence goes on from NC_090450.1 coordinate 585,759,835, forward strand.
TTAAGCAACTCACCTTTTTGGCATTGTCATCCCGAATTTTTCATCTTTTGCTGAATCCTATATATTTGCTGGCTGCAGACTCTGTTCACATTACCGCTGCTAACCAGTAGTAATGTTCTTGTGTTCCCCTTTAAACATTGTTTAAGTGGTATGTTTAGCTTACCTATACACCCCTAGTGTAGGGTACAAAAGACATCAGGGCCTATAAGTTAAATAGCATTAGTGGTATGCAGTACCTCCTGTGCCATCCACTACAGTGACAGTGTAAAATATGGCTTCAGGCCTACTAGTGTAACCTGAGTGTAGCAGTATTAAAAATGCATTTGAGCTGTCAATATATACTCTTTTAGCAGGAAAAGGCTCCCTTTTAAATATTAATAAGTCACCCCTATGTAAGCTATGTCAGCTACAAGGCAGGGTGCATGATACTTAAAAGTAGGACATGTTGAAATTTAATATAAACGTCTTTACAGTGACTAGCACCCAAAATATATTTTTCATTGTAGCAGCCCAGGTTTCCCTGTGTAAAAAACACAGAGCACGGATTAAATCCCTAATACTGTATCTCAGGAATGGGACTAGCTAGGAAAATAACTGACTTAGTTTTGATATTTCACATGTGTATATTTTATTTATTGCTTTTAATAGCAACACTTAACAAAAACTACATGGAGGTTTCATATTGCCAACTACTAGTCATTCAATCATTACCATTCATCATCTATGGATAGATAAAAACAAATATCCCAACAGATTCAAGATTTTGGCACAGTTACACCTTACAGCATAAAGCATTAGCAATAGTGGAAAACTTCCTAAAATTGGAAAACAGTGAGAAAGGAGAGGGGAAGATATACTCCCACAGACACAATGCAAAGATACATCAGTGTAGTCCTTAGGCAACCTCCAGAGGGGGATTACTCAGTACCCCAACTGATTCTAGCCTAATTCCAGGGCTCCTCCATGCCTACATTCCAAGTGGTGCAACTTGCGCCCGTAGATACTCCTGAATGGGGGCCCAATGTCTGCGGGTCTTGAATTTCCTGGCATTAGGTCCCAATAGAGATTTAGTTGCTCTTGGCAATATGCTGCATCTTTTAGCCAGTCTGCTCTGCGCTGGTTGTGGTCTCAGCCTCAATGCATCGCAATTCTGCGCTTCGCTAACATAACTAGCATACTCACTAGCTTCCTGTAGTTGGACTGTTTTTCCTTAACATTCCCCAGGAGCACAAGTAATAGCATGTGTGGGATCGGCAAGCCAGATATCTCTTCGATTACACCAAACACCTCCTGCCAAAAGGTTTGGATCACACTGCAACGTCAAGCGGAGTGTAAAAAATCTGTGTCCTTCGCAGCACAGCTGTGGCACCCTGAGTCTGAGCTCAATCTAATATGACAAAACCTCTGGGGAGTATAGTATAGTCGGTTTATAAACTTAAAATATATCAAGGGCAGCCGATAATTGGGGGAGAGAGCGTGCATGTGCGCACTGCAGTATTTCCATATGTTATCAGACAAGTGTGTGTCCAAATCATGTTCCCTTTGCAATCTGGTTTGCGGTTTAGTAGATGGGGCAGTATCCTGCATGATTACATATAGTCAGGTAATAAGCCGCCTAAGCACTGGGTAAGAGTAAAGCTGCTCCAAGGCTTGAAATACATGGGAAGGGGTGGGAAACTCCCTGTGTTGCACGCGGACAGCTGCCTGGGTTTGAAAGTCGGTAAAGCAATATAACGTAGCATTGTAGGGTTCATGAAGTGCAGATTCAGGCATCTCTAATTGGCCCTCCAGATACAGGGAGCCCATAGTAGTCAGCTACATATTACGGAGACACATGCGCACATTACCCTCACTCGTAATAAGCAACCCAGGTTGGTCTATGAGCGGCATAGATAGCGCGTACAGTATAGGGGCACCCGTGCAATGGAATAACTCCTGCCAAGCCAAACACGTGCACGCCACAGTGTTGATCCTCACATGTGGTCGATTCGTAGGGAAGTACAGTGCCCTGGCCAACCTGCACGGCCAAATGTAATCCTGTTCAGGTGCGGCATGTGGCAGATACCGAATAGGGTGAACCCAGATGTGGGCAAAGAGTGCCTGGGCACAGTTGTAATCTGGCTCCATATCTGGTGCCGCCAGTCCACCAAACTCAAAGGGCTGAGTCAGCATTTCGCGCAAGACTGGGGGTTGCCTACCCGCCCAGAACAAAGATATTAATAACAAACGAAGCCTGTTCCTAAAACAAGATGCAAGAGGCATGGGGATATTTATAAATAGATATAGAAATTTAGGAAGGATCACCATCTTGGCAAGCACAATGCGCCCATGAGCAAAAGAGGGAGAGAGTGCCAGACCACAACCTTATCCTCCAACCAGGAGACTGCTCTGCCATCATTTTCAGTCCAAAGGTCATTAACATTTCTACATAACCAGATCCCCAAATATCGCACGGGCTCAGTTGCCTAGTAAAGGGGGAACTCGGAAGCATACAGGATCATGACCTCAGAGAGTGGAAGGATAACTGACTTTGTCCAGTTTATTGTAATACCCAACAGCCTGCTGAACTTTATAATAATAAAGTCTAGATTGATGTGTGTGTCTTGCACATACAGGGTAACGTCATTAGCCTACATTCATACTAAAACGGAGTGCTGTCGAAACAATAGCTCTCAGTTATTATGATGCTGGTGCAAGCGCGCGTCCAATGGCTCTGTCGCTAATGCAAATAGCAGCGACAAAAAGGGTACAGTCCTGCCGAGTCTACCTGAATATCGAAAATGGTTCAGTGATATACCCATTGAGCCTCAATCTGGCTATGGGGTTTGAATAAGCAGCCAAACCAGTTGAATTAATCTAAGGCTTAGACCCATACAGATTAGTAGCGTAAAAAGAAAGAGCCACTTCAGGGAGTCGAATGCCTTAGTGGCATCTAAAAAGATCGACGCAGCTCGGCTCTCAGGGTCCACCGACTGGGCCACTGCAAAGTAGGTATGTAAATTGTATGAGGTAGAGCGACCCGCGACAAATCCCAATTGATCTGGCAGCACAATGGTAGGGAGCAGAAGCTGAAATCTGGATGCAGTCAACTTCTCCAGAATCTTGTTGTCAACATTTATTAACCACAGTGGTCTATAAGAGTCAAAGAGACAAGGGTCCTTTCCGGGCTTCAGTATGGTAACAATGAGAGCCTCACGTAACGAAGGAGGGAGTGAGCTGCTCTCCAGGGATTCCGCAAACATATCAAGCTGATGTGGCGCTAAGAGCTCTGCATATTCCCTGTAGAAGGCTGCTGTGAGCCCATCTAGTCCTGGTATCTTGTCACTAGGGAGACCGTGTATAACCTGAATGATATCATCTGCCGATAATGGGGAGTCCAGATATTGTCTGTGCCCGCTTTCCAGACACAGAAGGCTGTATACCTCTCAGGGTCTTGACTACTCGTCGAGGAATATAAGGAAGAGTAAAAGTCCCTCATTATTCATTGCACCTCAACCGTCACAGCATGCACTACCCACTCATCGTCACAGAGCTCCACAACTTAGTCACTACCCCATGGCCTACATAGCAGAGCAGCACACAACTTCTGGGCCTGCTCCCCCTCACTGTATCACCTGACTGTTGTATCCTTCCTTAAGAAGCAAACTTCATGGTACGCTGCGTCATTATGCTGCAACAGCTTTGCACTGGACTCTGCCATTACCCCACCATCATGCAACTCCATTATCCCACCATCATGCAACTCATCATAGCGCCGCTCCAAAGATGTGAGCTGACCCTCTAGCTCAGCCAGCCCATGACGTAGCGCTCGGAGAATGCTGTGTTGCTTGGCAATACATATGCCCTGAATAACTATCTTAAAGGCTTCCCAGCGAGTGCTGAGAGAGGACATGAAGCCCCTCTTCTGGACAAAGTAGTTAACAATAGGCTCCTGCACCTCCACCCTAAATGCGTGGTCGTGCAATGCGCCTAGAGGGAGACGCCACGCAAATGTCCGCCATGTGCATTCAGGGATGTGCAACTCCAGAACCACCGGGGAATGGTCAGAAAATGTGCAAGGCAGATGCCTGACCACCATCATCCAGAGCCCTGAGTCCCTAGTGCCAAACCACAAGTCAATTCGGGACCAGTGTAGGAGGTTGGCTCTGTATGCACTATTTCAAAGTAAAGAATAGTATGCACAGAGTCCCAGGGTTCCCCTTAGAGGTAAGATAGTGGCAAAAAGAGATAATTCTAATGCTCTATTTTGTGGTAGTGTGGTCGAGCAGTAGGCTTATCAGAGGGTAGTGTTAAGCATTTGTTGTACACACACAAGCAATAAATGAGGAACACACACTCGGAGACAATTCCAGGCCAATAGGTTTTTGTATATAAAAATATATTTTCTTAGTTTATTTTAAGAACCACAGGTTCAAGATTTACAAGTAATACTTCAAATGAAAGGTATTTCAGGTAGGTACTTTAGGAACTTTGAATTAGCAAAATAGCATATACAGTTTTCACATAAATGACATATAGCTATTTTAAAACTAGACAGTGCAATTTTCAACAGTTCCTGGGGGAGGTAAGTGTTTGTTAGTTTTTGCAGGTAAGTAAACCACCTACGGGGTTCAAAGTTGGGTCCAAGGTAGCCCACCGTTGGGGGTTCAGGGCAACCCCAAAGTTACCAGACCAGCAGCTCAGGGCCGGTCAGGTGCAGAGGTCAAAGTGGTGCCCAAAACGCATAGGCTTCAATGGAGAAGGGGGTGCCCCGGTTCCAGTCTGCCAGCAGGTAGGTACCTGCGTCTTCAGAGGGCAGACCAGGGGGGTTTTGTAGGGCACCGGGGGGGGACACAAGTACACACAGAAAGTACACCCTCAGCGGCACGGGGGCGGCCGGGTGCAGTGTGCAAACAAGCGTCGGGTTTTCAATAGAAATCAATGGGAGACCAAGGGGTCTCTTCAGCGATGCAGGCAGGCAAGGGGGGGGCTCCTCGGAGTAGCCACCACCTGGGCAAGGGAGAGGGCCACCTGGGGGTCGCTCCTGCACTGGAGGTCGGATCCTTCAGGTCCTGGGGGCAGCAGATGCAGAGTCTTTACCAGGCGTCGGGTCTTTGAAGCAGGCAGTCGCGGGATTCCCTCTGCAGGCGTCGCTGTGGGGTCTCAGGGGGGTCAACTCTGGCTACTCACGGTCTCGTAGTCACCGGGGAGTCCTCCCTGTGGTGTTTGTTCTCCACAAGTCGAGCCGGGGGCGTCGGGTGCAGAGTGCAAAGTCTCACGCTTCCGGCGGGAAACGTGTGTTGTTTCAAAGTTGCTTCTTTGTTGCAAAGTTGCAGTCTTTGGTGAACAGAGCCGCTGTCCTCGGGAGTTCTTGGTCCTTCTAGATGCAGGGCAGTCCTCTGAGGCTTCAGAGGTCGCTGGTCCTTGTGGAAAGCGTTGCTGGAGCAGTGTCTTTAGAAGTGGGGAGACAGGCCGTTAGAGCTGGGGACAAAGTGGTTGGTGTCTCCGTCTTCTCTGCAGGGTTTTTCAGTTCAGCAGTCCTCTTCTTAGGTTCCAGGAATCTGAGTTCCTAGGTTCTGGGGAGCCCTTAAATACTGAATTTAGGGGTGTGTTTAGGTCTGGGGGTTAGTAGCCAATGGCTACTAGCCCTGAGGGTGGCTACACCCTCTTTGTGCCTCCTCCCTGAGGGGAGGGGGGCACATTCCTATCCCTATTGGGGGAATCCTCCATCTGCAAGATGGAGGATTTCTAAAAGTCAGAGTCACCTCAGCTCAGGACACCTTAGGGGCTGTCCTGACTGGCCAGTGACTCCTCCTTGTTTTTCTCATTATCTCCTTCGGCCTTGCCAACAAAAGTGGGGCCGTGGCCGGAGGGTGCAGAAACTCCACTAGCTGGAGTGCCCTGGGGTGCTGTAACAAAGGGGGTGAGCCTTTGAGGCTCACTGCCAGGTGTTACAGTTCCTGCAGGGGGAGGTGTGAAGCACCTCCACCCAGTACAGGCTTTGTTACTAGCCACAGAGTGACAAAGGCACTCTCCCCATGTGGCCAGCAACATGTCTGGAGTGTGGCAGGCTTCTAAAACCAGTCAGCCTACACGGGTAGTTGGATAAGGTTTCAGGGGGCACCTCTAAGGTACCCTCTGGGGTGTATGTTACAATAAAATGTACACTGGCATCAGTGTGCATTTATTGTGCTGAGAAGTTTGATACCAAACTTCACAGTTTTCAGTGTAGCCATTATGGTGCTGTGGAGTTCGTGCATGACAGACTCCCAGACCATATACTCTTATGGCTACCCTGCACTTACAATGTCTAAGGTTTTGCTTAGACACTGTAGGGGCATAGTGCTCATGCACTTATGCCCTCACCTATGGTATAGTGCACCCTGCCATAGGGCTGTAAGGCCTGCTAGAGGGGTGACTTATCTATACCTGTAGGCAGTGTGAGGTTGGCATGGCACCCTGAGGGGAGTGCCATGTCGACTTAGGTGGCATAAGACATGCTGCAGCCCTTAGAGACCTTCCCTGGCATCAGGGCCCTTGGTACTAGGGGTACCAGTTACAAGGGACTTACCTGGATGCCAGGGTGTGCCAATTGTGGAAACAAAAGTACAGGTTAGGGAAAGAACACTGGTGCTGGGGCCTGGTTAGCAGGCCTCAGCACACTTTCAAATCAAAACTTAGCATCAGCAAAGGCAAAAAGTCAGAGGGTAACCATGCCAAGGAGGCATTTCCTTACAACCAGCTATTGTTGTTGCGACGCGAGCCGCTGCGGCGCAACCCAGCCGACCCGCGGGGGAAGCCGTGGTCCGGGTCAAGGGTCGGGGCACCCGCGGCGGCCCTTTGCTCCGGCCGCGCGCTGTAATTAGAGCGCAGCAGGGCCGGAGACCCAGAATTGGGTCGCGGTCCTCGCTGCGCTCGGCGCCCGAGTTTAATCTGGTTTAAGGGTGCCTGGGCCCCCCTCCATAGCACCACTCACCTGACACAACACTTTGAGACCTTCCTCAATATACATGCTTAGTTTTAAAGCATGCTTTCTCCTTCCCAGCATGCTGTGCACTTCCCTTCTTCCCTGCATGCATTTGTTCCTCTTACACAGGGGCCTGTTTTCTATCTTTAGTTATGGCTTCTTCCCAAACCAAGATGGTGGTGTTACTTCTTCCTGTTTTTCACTTCCTGTCTAGGGGCATATAAGGGGAACCTTTTCTTCTTCTCATTGCGTTGCAACACTTCAGCGGTGGTGGTCACGCTTTGGCTGGGTTTCATTTGAGACGCCAGTCGTTCTTGTTCTGTCTTCAGTCTCCCAGCTTTCCTGGATCTTGAGTTCTAATCCTTGTGTCCTCCATCTGTTTCAGGGAGTTCCTGTTGGAGGTTTTTTCCCCCTTGGGGTTTTTCCTCTGGGACTCCTTCTGGACGGCACGGACTGTAGTGGCTTAATATTGTCAACAGCACCGTGGCTACCGGAAGGGGTCGCCCCTACCTCTGCCAGAGCAGGACTTGCAGGAACCGGGGCCGCTCACCATCCCTCTCCAGTGTCGACGGTAAGCCCAGGGTGAATCGTGACAGATTGCAACGCCCAAAACTCCAGTCGCTATTCGGAACCATGGAGAATCCCATGATGAGTACAGAACCAACAAGTAAAACCTTGCTCCTGACGATCCAACAACAGGCCCAAGAACTCCAACAGCTACGTACTGAAAATACGGCTTCCCGACAAGCCTTAGCCTCTAGAGCCACCGATGTTCCAACTGTCTCCGCAACCACACCTCGCTTCTCTGGGGACCCTAACAAATTGCGAGAGTTTCTGGACGCCTTGACAGTCTACTTCACGTTCCGTCCGTCATAGTTCATGCAAGACAAGACCAAGGTTGGATATTTGATCAGCGCTCTATCTGGACCAGCCTTGGCATGGGCAACCCCTTTGGTGACAGGCAACAACCCTAGCCTGTCTAATTATACAAGCTTTGTCGCTGCCTTTAAACAAATGTTTGAGCGTCCTGGACTGGAGTCTTCAGCAGAGGAAGCTCTATGCGATATTCAACAAGGAAGTCAGGACGTCTTACAATACATCACACGATTCAGACAGTTGGCAGCTGAAACTTCCTGGGTGGAGCGTACTTTGGTGACCCTGTTTCACAGGGCTCTCAGGGATGACATTAAGGACGAACTAGTGCACTCCGCCAGAGTGGAGAATCTCAAGGGTTTAATGGATCAGACCCTAGCAATAGAATATCGTTTAAATGAGCGAAGGGTGGAGATGAAGAGGAGTCATATACCATCACACTCGATGACGTCCCGCACCCTTCCTCATCGTTCCGAGGAGACTCGTTCTGAACCTAAAGGTACTACTGATGAAGAGCCTATGCAAATTGACATGGCACGAGGGCCATTATCATCTAGTGAGCGGGAAAACAGGCGAAGAAAAGGACTTTGCCTTTATTGTGGTGCTGCTGGTCATCTACTTCGTACCTGTCCCGTCCGTCCAGCCAAGCCCTCGGGAAACGCCAACTCCGGTCCTCTGTGAGAAGGGTGAGGACAGGATATTTCGAGATACCTTCCATCTGTTCCTCAAGGGAAGAAGGAACTGCTCTTTTCCTCTTACCTGTTACCCTACACTTAACAGACAGCCGTGAAGAAAGAGCACTGGCCTTGCTGGATTGTGGAGCCAGTGGTATCTACCTCGACGAGACCTGGGCCAGGGAAAGACAGATTCTGCAAATACCTAAGGAAGTACCAGAACAAGTCCACACGGTGGATGGTTCACTCTTGGCTTCAGGACCTGTCCAGTATACCACTCCTACCTTATGTCTACAGTTCGGGAAACATCAAGAAAACATTTCCTTCGACTTAATATCCTCACCGCATCATGTAATGATCCTGGGGATTCCATGGCTAACTCGGCATAATCCCTACATTAATTGGGAAAGTAGAACCATTTCTCTTTCCTCCCACTTTTGCCAATACCACTGTTATTTAGCAGGAAACTATTGGTCCCCGAAGAGTCTCTTACTTACACCACCTAAGGTGGGATGTTCCATTAACGTTCTACAAGGAGTACCCAGACATTATCTAGAATATGCCGATGTATTCCAGAAACCAGAAAGACCAGAACTGCCACCCCATAGAGAATACGATTGCGCCATTCCTTTGGAACCAGATGCCGTGGTTCCTTTTGGGCGAATGTACTCTCTAACAGAGCCTGAGAAAAAGATCCTCGAGGAATATCTAGAAGAAAATGTACAAAGTGGTTTGATTGCCCCTTCCTCCTCACCTGCAGGGGCTCCTCTCTTGTTCGTACCAAAAAAGACGAAAGACTTGCGTCCTTGCATAGACTTTAGAGGATTAAATAAAATTACTACTAAGGATCGATACCCTCTGCCTCCTTATAAAGGTCATCTTAGAAGCCGTCAGAGGGGCAAAGAAATTCACCAAGTTAGATCTTAGAGGAGCATACCATCTTTTAAGGATAAAAGAAGGTGATGAATGGAAGACCGCCTTCAGAACACCTTTCGGCCATTATGAATATCGAGTGATGCCTTTTGGACTAACCAATGCTCCCTCCATCTTTCAAAGATTCATGGGCGCTATTTTTTCTGACCTTCTACACCAAACTGTGGTAGTCTATCTGAACGACATTCTAATATTCTCTGTCTACCCAGAACAACACACTAAACATGTACTCCAAGTATTCGAAAGACTTAGGCAACATCATCTATTCTGCAAGCCAGAAAAATGCGAATTTGACCAAACTGAGGTAAAATACTTGGGATATTGCATTAACCAAGTAGGTGTTGCCATGGATTCAGATAAGATTCAAGCCATTCTGGATTGGCCATCCCCCTCTTCCATCAAAGAAACTCAGAGTTTTTTGGGATTGGCCAATTTCTATCGACAGTTTATAGCTGTCTTTGCCCAGAGAACCAGTTATATTACACAAACCCTTAAGAAAAACAATCTAAGGAAAGGTTTTTGTGGGACCCAAGATGCTGAGTTTGCCTTTCAAGAACTAAAAAGGCCTTCATTCAAGCCCCCATTCTACGGCATCCAGACACCACCAAACAGTTCATTGTTGTCATAGACGCCTCAGAAAGAGCAATCGGGGCTGCCTTGCTACAAAAACAAGATGATGATGGGTTAGAGCATCCTGTATTCTATCTTTCACACATATTATCCGACTCCGAACTGAACTATTCGGTGTTAGAACGAGAACTACTCGCCTTGAAGACAGCTTGCACAGAATGGAGGCACTTTCTTATGGGATCGAAAGAACCCTTTGAGGCACGAACAGATCACCGGAATTTACAATGCTTGAGAAACTTTCAGTGCCAAAATAGCCGGCAGGCTCGCTGGGCTTTCTTTTTTAGTCAATATGATTTTTACATTACATATATCCCTGGTTCTCCGAATATCTTGGCAGATGCCCTGTCCCGTCGTTACCCTGAGTGTAGTGATTCTCCTGTACAAAATCTATTTGAAAATAATAAGATCAATGGCCTAGTACAGACATTCCTAGACAAAGTTAAGTCTGAATATTCCAACCTTGAAACAACGGAAATGAACAATTTACGACTGCAGCTTCATAAAGACCAGGAATACTATTATTACAACAAAGCCCTGTTTCTACCTACTAAGATACTCCAGACAGAAGCCCTACGTATGTGCCACGACTCCCCCATCGCAGGTCATCACGGAATGAAGGCTACCCAAGAGCTCCTGCTTTGCTCTTTCTGGTGGCCCACAATCAAAGCAGATACTGAGGACTATGTGTCTTCCTGTCCCATATTGTCGCGCCGCGGCCGCAATCACGGGGCGCGGCGGCACAGCACTCGCTAAACACCGCAGCCCGCAGACAAGCCGCGGGGGAAGCCGCGGCTTGCAGGTGGGCCGCGGGGGAAGCCGCGACTCAGGTCAGGGGTCGCGGCACTCGCTTCACTCCCTTCTTTTGTTTGTCACCTCAAGGGCAGACGCGGCAGGGGAAGAGACTCCGAGCCGGGTCTCGAACCTGCCGCGTATAGCGCATTTAGTGCGCTTAACATTCTAGGTGCATTTACATAGATTAGAAACCCTCTTGTCCCTTACTTACCGGTCACAAAGGCAAAAGCCGATTGCATACACATGATTTCTTTTTATGCATGCTTCCTCCTTTCCCAGCATGCTGTTCACATTCTCTCTTCCCTGCATGGGCTTTTCTAGGCACATGTGTAGGAGGCTGGCCTGGTTTGTAGTGGTACCAAGGGGTACTTACACTCTGCACCAGGTCCAGTTATCCCTTATTAGTGTAGAAGAGGTGTCTAGCAGCTTAGGCTGATAGAAAAGGGTAGCTTAGCAGAGCAGCTTAACCTGAACTAGGAGACGTGTAAAGCTCCTACTATACCACTGGTGTCATATGCACAATATCATAAGAAAACACAATACACAGATATACTAAAAATAAAGGTACTTTATTTTTATGACAATATGCCAAAAGTATCTCAGTGAGTACCCTCAGTATGAGGATAGCAAATATACACAAGATATATGTACACAATACCCAAAATATGCAGTAATAGCAATAGAAAGCAATGCTAGCAATGTACAGTCACAATAGATTGCAATGAGAGCACATAGGTATAGGGGCAACACAAACCATATACTCCAAAAGTGGAATGCGAATAACGTATGGACCCCAAACCTATGTGAGCTTGTAGAGGGTCGCTGGGACGGTAAGAAAACAGTGAGGGTTAGAAAAATAGCCCACCCCAAGACCCTGAAAAGTGGGTGCAAAGTGCACCTAAGTTCCCCAGAGGGCACAGAAGTCGTGATAGGGGAATTCTGCAAAGAAGACCAACACCAGCAATGCAACAACGATGGATTTCCAGGCGAGAGTACCTGTGGAACAAGGGGACCAAGTCCAAGAGTCACACTCAAGTTGTGAGTGGGCAGATGCCCAAGAAATGCCAGCTAAGGGTGCAAAGAAGCTGCCACCGGATGGTAGAAGCTGTGGATTCTGCAAGAACGAAGAGGACTAGGAACTTCCCTTTTGGAGGATGGATGTCCCACGTCGTGAAGAAGCTTGCAGAGGTGTTTCCGTGCAGAAAGACCGCAAACAAGCCTTGCTAGCTGCAAGAATTGTGGTTAGGGTTTTTGGATGCTGCTGTGGCCCAGGAGGGACCAGGATGTCGCCAATTGCGTGAGGAGACAGAGGGGGCGCCCAGCAAGACAAGGAGCCCACTCAAAAGCGGGCAGCACCCGCAGAAGTGCGGGAACAGGCACTACGAAGAAGAGTGAACCGGAGCTCACCCGAAGTCACAAAGGAAGGTCCCACGACGCCGGAGGACAACTCAGGAGGTCGTGCACTGCAGGTTAGAGTGTCGGGACCCAGGCTTGCTGTGCACAAAGGAAATCCTGGAAGAGTGCACAGGAGCCGGAGCAGCTGCAAATCACACGGTACCCAGCAATGCAGTCGAGCGTGGGGAGGCAAGGACTTACCTCCACCAAACTTGGACTGAAGAGTCACTGGACTGTGGGAGTCACTTGGACAGAGTTGCTGAGTTCCAGGGACCACGCTCGCTGAGAGGGGACCCAGAGGACTGGTGATGCAGTCTTTTGGTGCCTGCGGTTGCAGGGGGAAGATTCCGTCGACCCACAGGAGATTTCTTCGGAGCTTCTAGTGCAGAGAGGAGGCAGACTACCCCCACAGCATGCACCACCAGGAAAACAGTCGAGAAGGCCGCAGGATCAGCGATACAAGGTTGCAGTAGTCGTCTTTGCTACTTTGTTGCGGTTTTGCAGGCGTCCAGAGCAGTCAGCGGTCGATTCCTTGGCAGAAGGTGAAGAGAGAGATGCAGAGGAATTCTGATGAGCTCTTGCATTCATTATCTAAAGAATTCCCCAAAGCAGAGACCCTAAATAGCCAGTTTGGCTTCTTAGGAAGCAGGATAGGCTAGCAACACAGGTAAGAGCCTATCAGAAGGAGTCTCTGACGTCACCTGCTGGCCCTGGCCACTCAGAGCAGTCCAGTGTGCCAGCAGCACCTCTGTTTCCAAGATGGCAGAGGTCTGGAGCACACTGGAGGAGCTCTGGGCACCTCCCAGGGGAGGTGCAGGTCAGGGGAGTGGTCACTCCCCTTTCCTTTGTCCAGTTTCGCGCCAGAGCAGGGCTGGGGGATCCCTGAACTGGTGTAGACTGGCTTATGCAGAGATGGACACCATCTGTGCCCATCAAAGCATTTCCAGAGGCTGGGGGAGGCTACTCCTCCCCAGCCCTGACACCTTTTTCCAAAGGGAGAGGGTGTTACACCCTCTCTCTGAGGAAGTCCTTTGTTCTGCCTTCCTGGGCCAAGCCTGGCTGGACCCCAGGAGGGCAGAAACCTGTCTGAGGGGTTGGCAGCAGCTGCAGTGAAACCCCGGGAAAGGTAGTTTGGCAGTACCTGGGTCTGTGCTAGAGACTCGGGGGATCATGGAATTGTCTCCCCAATGCCAGAATGGCATTGGGGTGACCATTCCATGATCTTAGACATGTTACATGGCCATGTTCGGAGTTACCATTGTGACGCTGTACATAGGTAGTGACCTATGTACAGTGCACGCATGTAATGGTGTCACCGCACTCACAAAGTCCGGGGAATTTGCCCTGAACAATGTGGGGGCACCTTGGCTAGTGCCAGGGTGCCCACACACTAAGTAACTTAGCACCCAACCTTTACCAGGTAAAGGTTAGACATATAGGTGACTTATAAGTTACTTAAGTGCAGTGGTAAATGGCTGTGAAATAACGTGGACGTTATTTCACTCAGGCTGCAGTGGCAGGCCTGTGTAAGAATTGTCAGAGCTCCCTATGGGTGGCACAAGAAATGCTGCAGCCCATAGGGATCTCCTGGAACCCCAATACCCAGGGTACCTCAGTACCATATACTAGGGAATTATAAAGGTGTTCCAGTATGCCAATGTAAATTGGTGAAATTGGTCACTAGCCTGTTAGTGACAATTTGGAAAGAAATGAGAGAGCATAACCACTGAGGTTCTGGTTAGCAGAGCTTCAGTGAGACAGTTAGTCATCACACAGGGAACACATACAGGGCACACTTATGAGCACTGGGGGCCTAGCTGGCAGGGTCCCAGTGACACATACAACTAAAACAACATATATACAGTGAAATATGGGGGTAACATGCCAGGTAAGATGGTACTTTCCTACAACATGTTCCCTATCATTAAACATGACTTTTCCCCCAATCCAAGATGTTGCTACTTCTACTTCCTGTTTTTCACTTCCTGTCTATGGGTATATAAGGGGACTTTAGCTTCTTTCTCATTGCGTTGCAACACTCCTTTGGTGGTAGTCACGTTCCGGCTGGTTTCCTCTTGTGGAGCCAGTTATTCTTGACCTGTCTTTCGTCTCCAGTATTCCTGTACTCTCGGATCTTCAGTTCCAACGTCCTTGTGTCCTCCTTCTGTTTCAGGGAGTTCTTGTTGGAGGTTTTTTACCCTTTTGGGTTTTTTTCCTCTGGGACTCCTTCTGGAGGGCACGGACTGTAGTGGCTTGCTATTGTCAAACAGCACCGTGGCTACCGGAAGGGGTCGCCCCTACCTCGGCCAGAGCAGAACCTGCCGGAACCGGGGTCGTTCCCCAACTCTCATCAACTTCGACGGTAAGCCCAGTGTAAACCGTGACAGATTGCAACGCCCAAAAATCCAGTTGCAGTCCGGAACCATGGATAATCCAGTGGTGAATACAGAACCCACCAGCCAGACCCTGCTCATGACTATACAACAACAGGCTCAAGAACTCCAACAGCGACGTACTGAAAACACCATCTATCGACAAGCCTTTGCATCCAGGACCACTGATGTTCCTTCGGTATCTGCCACTACACCTCGTTTCTCCGGGGATCCTAACAAATTGAGAGAATTTCTGGATGCCTTGATGGTTTATTTCACTTTTTGCCCCTCACAATTTGTGCAAGACAAGACCAAGGTGGGGTATTTGATTAGCGCCCTATCTGGGCCAGCCTTGGCGTGGGCCACTCCTTTAGTGACAAGAAATGACCCCTGCCTGTCTAATTATTCCAACTTTGTCACTACCTTTAAACAGATGTTTGAGCGCCCTGGACTCGAGTCTTCAGCAGAAGAAGTTCTCTGCGATATCCAACAAGGAAATCAAGATGTATTACAATACATCACCCATTTCAGACAATTGGCAGCAGAAACGTCCTGGGTGGAACGTACCTTGGTGACTCTGTTTCGCAGGGGTCTCAGAGAGGACATTAAGGATGAACTGGTGCACTCTGCTAGAATAGAGAACCTTAAAGGGTTGATGGATCAGACCCTGACGATAGAATATCGGTTGAATGAGCGAAGAATGGAGAAAAAGAAGAGCCATTTGCCATCACACTCAGTGACGTCTCGCACCTTCCCTCATCGTACTGAAAAAGTCCATCCTGAACCTAAGGGAGCTACTGAGGAAGAGCCGATGCAAATCGATACAGCTCGAGGACCTTTATCAGCTAGTGAACGAGAACACAGACGAAGGAAGGGACTTTGTCTGCATTGTGGTGCAGCTGGTCACCTAATTCGCACCTGCCCCGTTCGTCCAGCCAAGCCTTAGGGAAACGCCAACTCCCGTCCTCAGTGAGAAGGGTGAGGACGGGATATCGTGAAATACCTTCCATTTGTTCTTCCAGGGAGGAAGGGACTGCTCTTTTCCTTTTACCAGTTATCCTTCACTTAACTGATGGCTGGGAAGAAAGAACTCTGGCCCTATTGGACTGCAGAGCCAGTGGTATCTACTTAGATGAAGCATGGGCAAAAGAACAACAGATAGCACAAATACCTAAGGAAGTACCAGAACAAGTCCACACGGTGGATGGATCACTCTTGGCCTCAGGACCCGTACAGTATACCACTCCTACTTTCTGTCTCCAATTTGGGAAACACCAAGAAAATATTTTGTTTGATTTAATTTCATCACCACATCACGTCATGATCCTGGGAATCCCATGGCTCACACGGCACAACCCTTACATCAACTGGGAAACGAGAACTATTTCTTTATCCTCTCACTTCTACCAACACCACTGCTACCTAGCAGGTGATTATTGGTCCCCAAAAGGTCTTTTACAGCACCCCCTAAGGTAGGATGTTCTATTAACGTCCTACAGGGAGTACCCAGTCATTATCAAGAATATGCCGATGTATTCCAGAGGCCAGAAAAACCTGAACTGCCACCCCATAGAGAATACGATTGCGCCATTCCTTTAGAACCAGATACAGTGGTTCCTTTTGGGCGAATCTACTCTCTAACAGAACCGGAGAAGCAGATTCTTGAGGAATACCTTGATGAGAACCTACAGAGCGGATTGATTGCTCCCTCCTCTTCACCTGCAGGGGCTCCTCTCTTCTTTGTGCCTAAGAAGACGAAAGATTTGCATCCCTGTATTGATTTCAGAGGATTAAACAAGATCACTATTAAGGATCGGTACCCGTTACCCCTTATTAAGGACATCCTGGAAGCGGTCAGAGGGGAAAAGAGATTCACCAAGCTGGATCTCAGAGGAGCATACCATCTTTTAAGGATCAAAGAAGGGGATGAGTGGAAGACCGCCTTTAGAACACCTTTCGGTCACTACGAATATCGAGTAATGCCATTCGGACTCACCAATGCCCCTTCCATTTTTCAAAGGTTCATGGACTCTATTTTTTCCGACCTTCTACAACAAACAGTGGTTGTTTATCTCGATGACATTTTAATATTTTCTGTCCACCCAGAGCAACACTCTAAACATGTTTTCCAAGTTCTAGAGAGACTCAGACAACACCATTTATTTTGCAAACCCGAGAAGTGCGAGTTTGATCAGACAGAGGTCAAATACTTGGGATATTGCATCAACCAAACTGGGGTTGCCATGGATTCAGACAAGGTACAAGCTATATTGGATTGGCCATCTCCCTCTTCCATCAAAAAGACTCAGTGTTTTTTGGGATTAGCCAATTTCTATCGACAATTTATAGCAGACTTTGCTCAGAGAACCAGTTACATTACTCAAACCCTTAAAAAAGACCATCTAAAGAAGGGCTTTTGTTGGACACAGGACGCAGAGTTAGCCTTTCAAGACTTAAAGAAAGCCTTTATTCAAGCTCCTATTCTACGACACACAGACACCAGCAAACAATTCAGTGTTGTCGCAGAAGCCTCAGAAAGAGCCATTGGGGCTGCCTTACTGCAAAAACAAGACGATGATGATGTAGAGCACCCTGTATTCTACCTGTCACACATTTTATCCGATTCAGAGCGGAACTATTCCGTGCTAGAACGTGAATTACTCGCCTTGAAGACCGCGTGCACAGAATGGAGACACTTTCTGATGGGCTCGAAAGAACCCTTTGAAGCCCGGACAGACCACAGAAATTTACAATGCTTGAGAAACTTTCAGTGTCAGAATAGCCGGCAGGCTCGATGGGCTTTCTTTTTCAGCCAATATGACTTTTATATCACATACATCCCTGGTTCTCAGAACATCCTGTCTGATGCCTTGTCTCAACGTTATCCTGAGTGTAGCGATTCTCCTGTACAGAACCTATTTGACAATAACAAGATCATTGGTTTAGTACAGACTTTTTTAGACCAAGTCAAGTCCGAATATTCCCGTCTAGAAGATACAGAGCTGAATAAGTTGCGTCCGCAACTTCATATAGATCAAGGGTATTATTACCATGATAAGGCCCTGTTCTTACCCACTAAGCTAGTACAGACTGAAGCCTTACGTATGTGCCATGAGTCCCCCATCGCAGGTCATCGAGGAATGAAAGCTACCCAAGAACTTCTGCTTCGCTCCTTCTGGTGGCCAACTCTCAAGACAGATACTGAAGATTATGTATCATCCTGTCCTATATGTGCTCAAGCCAAGACACCCCGTACTAAACCAGTAGGATTACTTCGCCCATTACCAGTTCCCCCAGGTCCATGGCACACTATCTCCACGGATTTCATGTGCTCTTTACCCTCTTCAGTGGGAAATCAAGTAATTATGGTAACCGTGGACTCCTTCACTAAAATGACTCATTTCACGGCCTTAAAGTTACCAACGGCAAAGGAATTAAGTCAAATCTTTACACAAGAAGTCTTTCGACTTCATGGATTACCTCAGGTCATTATATCGGATAGGAGTCCTCAATATATTTCCCGATTCTGGAAACAATTCTGTAAGACCTTGGGAATCGAAGTGGCCTTATCATCAGGGTTCCATCCTCAAACTAACGGACAGACGGAACGACTAAATCAAGGCCTCGAACAATATTTACGTAGCTTCTGCAATGCTACGCAGAGTAATTGGTCTACCTATTTACCACTTGCAGAATTTTCCTACAACAACTCAATACACAGTGCCTCGAAAGTCTCCCCTTTCTATGGCTCTTACGGTTTCCATCCTAAAGCCTTCCCAACTCCCCTGAAGGATACTTCCAATCTTCCTGCCATCTCCTCCTATGTTCGACAGCTACGGGGTGTCCAACGTGTTATCCATTCCAACCTTGTGGCCACTAAGTCACGCATGAAAAAGATGGCTGATAAGAGACGTTGTGAGGCTCCTCACTATCAGGTCCATGATAAAGTTTGGCTTTCCTCTAGATTTCTACCTCTCCGACTTACTCAGAACAAATTTAAACCCCGTTATTATGATCCATTCCTGATTCTCAAAAAGATTAATCCAGTGTCTGTGCGTCTTCGCCTGCCCAAGACTTGGAGGATACACCCTGTGTTCCATGTCTCTCAACTCAAACCTTACCTTCCTGATCCTTTTCACAGACAATTCTCCTGTCCTCCCCCTCTGTTGATTGATAATGTGCCCGAGTACGAGGTCCAGGAAATCTGTGACTCTCGGTTTTTCCATGGACGCCTCCAATATCTTATTCATTGGAAGGGCTATCCTATGAGTGACTGTTCCTGGGAAGATGCCCATTCGGTTCATGCTCCTCTTTTGGTCCGTCGCTTTTTCTGGCTCTTCCCTCACAAACCTGGGGCCTCCGGGAGGGGACTTTACTGTCGCGCCGCGGCGCGGCACTCGCTAAACACCGCGGCCCGCAGACAAGCCGCGGGGGAAGCCGCGGCTTGCAGGCGGGCCGCGAGGGAAGCCGCGACTCAGGTCAGGGGTGGCGGCACTTGCCGCGCTCCCTTCTTTTGTTTCTCACCTCAAGGGCAGACGCAGCAGGGGAAGAGACTCCGAGCCGGGTCTCGAACCTGCCGCGTATAGCGCATTTAGTGCGCTTAACATTCTAGGTGCATTTACATAGATTAGAAACCCTCTTGTCCCTTACTTACTGGTCACAAAGGCAAAAGCCGATTGCATACACATGATTTCTTTTTATGCATGCTTTCTCCTTTCCCAGCATGCTGTTCACATCCTCTCTTCCCTGCATGCATTGCTTTTCTTTTCTAGGCACATGTTCCCTATCATTAAACATGACTTTTTCCCCAATCCAAGATGGTGTTATTTCTACTTCCTGTTTTTCACTTCCTGTCTATGGGTATATAAGGGGACTTTAGCTTCTTTCTCATTGCGTTGCAACACTCCTTTGGTGGTAGTCACGCTCCAGCTGGCTTCCTCTTGTGGAGCCAGTTATTCTTGACCTGTCTTTCATCTCCAGTATTCCTGTACTCTTGGATCTTCAGTTCTAACGTCCTTGTGTCCTCCTTCTGTTTCAGGGAGTTCCTGTTGGAGGTTTTTTTACCCTTTTGGGGTTTTTCCTCTGGGACTCCTTCTGGAGGGCACGGACTGAAGTGGCTTGCTGTTGTCAAACAGCACCGTGGCTACCGGAAGGGGTCGCCCCTACCTCGGCCAGAGCAGAACCTGCCGGAACCGGGGTCGTTCCCCAACTCTCATCAATTTCGACGGTAAGCCCAGTGTGAACCGTGACACATATGTGCACAAGCCAAGACACCTCGTACTAAACTAGTAGGATTATTCCGTCCGTTATCTGTTCCACCAGGTCCATGGCACACTATATCCACTGATTTTATGTGCTCTTTGCCTTCTTCGGTTGGATATCGAGTAATAATGGTAACCATTGATTCCTTCACAAAGATGGCACATTTCACTGCATTAGGAAAACTACCTACGGCTAAGGAACTAAGCCAAATCTTTATCCAGGAGATCTTTCGGCTTCATGGCCTACCACAAGTCATTATCTCAGATCGGGGTCCTCAATACATCTCCCGGTTTTGGAGACAATTCTGTAAGACACTAGGAATAGAGGTGTCCTTATCGTCAGGTTTCCATCCTCAAACGAATGGACCGACAGAACAGCTGAATCAAGGCCTCGAACAATATTTACATAGCTTCTGTAATGCTACACAGAGTAATTGGTCTACCTATTTACCACTTGCAGAATTCTCCTACAACAATTCAGTACACAGTGCCTCGAAAGTCTCCCCTTTCTTTTGTTCTTATGGATTCCATCCAAGGGCCTTTCGTATTCCTCTGAAAGAAACTTCCAATCTTCCTGCCATTACCTCATATGTCCAGCAACTATGGGGTATCCAGCGTGTCATACATTCAAATCTTGTAGCCACTAAAACACGCATGAAAAGGATGGCTGATAAGAAACGTGAGGCCCCGCGTTATCAGATCCACGATATGGTCTGGCTTTCCTCTAAATTCTTACCTTTCCGACTAACCCAAAATAAATTTAAACCTCGATATTATGGTCCATTCCTGATTCTTCAAAAAATCAACCCTGTGTCTGTTCGTCTTCGCCTGCCTCTGACTTGGAAAATACATCCTGTATTCCATGTCTCACAACTCACACCTTACATCCCTGATCCTTTTCACAGACAATTCACCTGCCCTCCTCCTCAGTTGATGAATAACGTGCCTGAATACGAGGTCCAGGAAATCTGTGACTCTCGGGTATTCCGTGGTCGTCTCCAATACCTCATTCATTGGAAGGGCTACCCTATGAGTGAATGCTCCTGGGAAGATGCACCTTCGGTTCATGCCCCTCTTTAGATCCGTAGTTTTTCCGTCTTTTTCCTCACAAACCTGGGGCCTCGGGGGGGACCTACTGTTGCGCCGCGAGCCACTGCGGCGCAACCCAGCCGACCCGCGGGGAAACCGCGGCAGCCCGCGAGCGGGCCGCGGGGGAAGCCGCGGTCCGGGTCAAGGGTCGCGGCACCCGCAGCAGCCCTTTTCTCCGGCGGTGCGCTGTAATTAGAGCGCGGCAGGGCCGGAGACCCAGAATAGGTTTGCGGTCCTCGCTGCGCTCGGCGCCCGAGTTTAATCTGGTTTAAGGGTGCCTGGGCCCCCCTCCATTGCACCACTCACCTGCCACAACGCTTTGAGACCTTCCTCAATATACATGCTTAGTTTTAAAGCATGCTTTCTCCTTCCCAGCATGCTGTGCACTTCCCTTCTTCCCTGCATGCATTTGTTCCTCTTACACAGGGGCCTGTTTTCTATCTTTAGTTATGGCTTCTTCCCAAACCAAGATGGTGGTGTTACTACTTCCTGTTTTTCACTTCCTGTCTAGGGGTATATAAGGGGAACCTTTTCTTCTTCTCATTGCGTTGCAACACTTCAGCGGTGGTGGTCACGCTCTGGCTGGGTTTCATTTGAGACGCCAGTCGTTCTTGTTCTGTCTTCAGTCTCCCAGCTTTCCTGGATCTTGAGTTCTAATCCTTGTGTCCTCCATCTGTTTCAGGGAGTTCCTGTTGGAGGTTTTTTCCCCCTTGAGTTTTTTCCTCTGGGACTCCTTCTGGAGGGCACGGACTGTAGTGGCTTAATATTGTCAACAGCACCGTGGCTACCGGAAGGGGTGGCCCCAACCTCGGACAGAGCAGGACTTGCAGGAACCGGGGCCGCTCACCATCCCTCTCCAGTGTCGACGGTAAGCCCAGGGTGAATCGTGACAATTGTGTACAGTGTTAATGCAGGTATCTAACATAAACGTGGCATGCTTAGCTTGCCAAATAACCACCAAGCCATGCTCCGTCATGATAGCATTCAGGACTTTTGCAGCGGCCGGGTGAGAGGGTCTCATACATCAACTGCGGTCTACAGTTGGATCAAGCACTATGTTAAAATCACCCCCCCCTCCCCCAAAGTACCGTCCCAGATCCAAGCATGCCAACTAAGCACCAGACATCTGCAAAAAAGTCTGAGTCGTCCGTATTGGGGCCATAAACCGACAGCAGCCTGAATAGGCAATCATATAGTACCCCTGAAAGCATAACATACCGCCCACCTGGGTTGCAGATTACTTCCCTGGTTTGCCATGGGAACCCCTTATGGGTCAGGATCGCCACCCCACGAGCATAGCAAGAATAGGCAGCAACATGGCATTCCCGCACCCAGCCTGCGCACAGGTGTGACTTAGACTTCGCAGCCAAGTGCACATCCTGCAGCATACAAATATCTATAGCGTGACAGCACAGGTATGCCATTGTCTGAAGCATTTTACGGATATCATTCACCCCCTTATGTTCCATGACAGACACCTTAAAGCAGCACTAGCATCCTGAGACTTTGTGTATTATCACTCATACCATGGAACCACACCACCTCCTCCCCCAGGGAACTCATGCAGTATGCAGAAGTGCAGGGGAAAGGAAAGGAAAGGGAAAGAGGCATACAAACTCAATACCATTGGAAAAACACCATACCACCTGCCTCCCATATTGGCCCCCCAAATGGGCCTGACAGCCTGCACCCACCCTGATTCTCCTCGTAAATAGCCACTGAAATCTGGGGCAAAACAATAAACATGGACTCATCCTTAGGGGCTACGGATAGGCTGTCGACTCCCTTCCCAACAAGGTAATGGGTGGACAGGGATGACAGAACAAAAAAGGAACATGGAACCATCGGAGACATCAATCATCGTGTAGAACACTCGGGGCCAGAGGGACAACCAACAGTGTCATGGTCCACCAGCAGAATCCATTCTCAGTCGCTCTCACTCAGGCGGCTCTCTTCCCCAGCGTCACCATTCAATGCATTTGCATCAGATTTCTTTGGAATGTTTTTCACAAATGTTGCTGCTTGTTTGAGAACTGTAAAGAATTGCTGCCAATCATTGTGCTGGATTCTCAATTTCACTGGGTATATTAGAGTACTTAGCATCTGTTTAATTCAGCAAGTGTTTCACAGCTAAGAAAGCTCTGTGCGCCGCCTGGGCAGCAGGGGAATAATCTGGGAATATGGTGAGCTTGTTGTTGTTGTAGATGACTGGACTTCGCTCATAGGACAGGCAGAGCACTTTATTGCAATCTCTATAGTTTAACAAGTGCACTTTAATGGGCCAGGGTCACCGGCGGAGGCTTCTAGCCCAGAGATCTGTGTGCCCGCTCCACCACCAGCACCGAGGACAGCCCATCAGAGAAGAGCAACTTCAGCATGGCCTCCACATAGTCCTCCATCCGGCCGATCTCTGGGGATTCCAGAACGCCTAGGATGCGAAGATTATTCCTTCTCGAGCGAGCCTCAATGTCCTCATTCTTATTGCGGATCACCTCAAGCACTCGCTCAATCTGAAGGAGCCGCTCATCAGAGGCGTGGCATCCATCCTCTATATCAGAAGTGCGGCTCTCAAGATGGTCAAGCTGAGTATTGTGATCATCCACTCAGTCTTTCAGACGGTTCATGCGATCAGTGAGCTTCACCTCAATGCCGGCAAGGCTCTGCTTTAGGTCTAAAAACATAGCCTTAATCGAAGTTGCCTGCGCCTCATCCTCTTGAAGGAAATCCTGTGCTTTGTCATCCAGTACTGCTTTGCTAATGTGCCCGGACTTCTTCCTGCCCTTAAATGAGAGTTTTGCTTGCTTTTGATCGTTTGTTCCCATTCTGGCGATCCCCCAATCTGACCCTCCAACCTGCAGGTGGTATGCTTCTCTGGATTAGCCCACCCCCTCAGTGGGTCTGCACACCCTAATGTCCCACTGACAGCAAGAGAGCGGCGCTCCACACGCAGGGCCCGGGTGGCAACCACGGTCGACTGAATTGGGGCTGCTTTCTACATGTCCAGGGACCTGGGCTCTTCCACCACCGTTCTTACCCGAATCCCACCTGCGCAACTCTGCTCGGTGCAATCGCCACATCCAGCCACACCGCCATCACTAGTCCAAGACCCAGACCTAAGCCGCATCCTCAGGGCAACCAATGCTCCTCAACGGCCTCCGGGAGCACTCACCTCAAGTGGTTCACATCCAAGCCCAGCTAGGTCGTATTTTGTTTCAATAAGGCTAGGAAGCAACACGTGGCACCAGTTTAGGCGTTGCCTCTTAGCCCACTTGCTCAGAAGGGGCTCCGGGCCCCCAGGGCCTCCTGGCTCCACACCCCTACCCGGGGCAGAGTCCCCAAGCATGTAATTCTCACTGATGAAGGTCCTCTTACCCCCGGTGACAAATTATTAAGGCCAGAGCAAAATTTCATCAAGTGTATACCTTCAGAGCCAGGGCTGACACCACATCCAGGACCCAAACGGGGCCTCCAGCTACCCCCCCACTTTTACAGAAGTCAACAAATGATTCAGTAGGCTGCCTGGGCAATCAGCTCTATGTGGCACACCGTGCCCAGACGGCAGCAGGGGGCCACCTCCACCACGCTCCTCCTGGGCCTCAACCCTCAATCCAAGCGGGCTACAACTCCGGCAGCGAGCCCGTCCGATGTCACAAGAGCCGCCGCCCACGGCTCACCCTCCTGGGCCCAGCACACGGCACAGAACACTCCGTGGCACGTCTCTGCCTCACTGCTCGCTGAGCACTTTCCACATCTTTCGCAGACCGCAGAATACCCCTCCAGCTCTTCTCTGCCAGTGCCGCGTCATATATAGGGGCAACTGCTCCCCGTCGAGAGCCTCTGGCAGTCCGAACCCCGGAAGCAGTTCAGACTCCTGCGTGGGCTCAGGAGACCACGGCACACCAGCCGCTCAGTCCGCTGCCATCTAAGCAGTTACCGGCCCGGTGCAGGACCGCCTCCTTTACCAGCACTTCAGGACCCCTTAGCGTGCCACCCCAGCTCGCCTGCAGCGGTGGATGTATCCGGCGATGCGGAGGAATGTAGGATTCATTCTCCTATCCCGCCGAGCCTCACAGAGTGATGGGCATCTTGCGGTGCGGCCAAACCATGGCCCCCATCCTTCACATGTTTTTTTTTTTTCTCCCGATAGCACATCAAGTATCACACCTGTGCAGTCTCATTACAGCCAAAGATTTTGCACTTCTGCGTAGCTGAAGTGCCACTCTGTTTAATCTTAAACAGAACTTCTCAGAACAATAAACATAAAGTCACAGTACAACACGTTGTGCACATGGACAAGTAATTCGTTTTTTGGGTTACATAAATAGGAGGTCAGGATGTAGAAGTAGTATGGCACAATCTTCTGCAAGCAGGGTGGAAAACGATTCCCCATCACGCACACCGCATATCATCCTTTATCTCAGCACAGATCCAAAGAACATGTGGCCCATCATCCCTTGCACTCACGAAGGGCATTCATCTGAGAGGAATCTCAGTGCCCTAATCAGGTTGTGCCACAGTTCCAGGTTGTCTGTGAGTTTGGGGTCAGTCCTAACTAGTTTCATCCATACACCCTCAGCGGTGCAGAATTCAGCCACATTTTTTAGCCACCCTCTGTCTTTCGGACCTTGGCACTAAGCTAGTGAATTGCCTATCATCATCTGCCCAGCAATAGGATACAATCAATATATTTTTCTGTGTCGGGCATTTCATAATGGAAGACTCCATTCTCAATAAAAAGAGTTGCGGTGTGCCTTGTAGGTCGAGGTGTATCCAATACTGGTATGGGTCCACCACCTGTTCCCAGTAATCCTGTATTTTACTGCAAGTCCATGTCAGGTGATGGTATGTCGCTCTGTTTTGGTCATACTTGGGACATCAAAGAGACTTTGTATTGTCTAATTTATGAAGGATGGCTGTGGTTATTTGTGTACGATATATAACATTAAACTGTTTAAGTGGGAATCTACTGTAACTGGATGCAGTTTTAATAAGTGTTAGTGTGTCTTTCCATTGTTAGTCCTGGAACTGCACATTGCATTCCGTCTCCCACTTTTGCTGAACGTGCGAAATGGGTAAAACCGGATTGACTGGTACAAATGTGTTATCACTCCTGAGCCTCTGTCTTTCTTTGCGAGCAGCGTCAAGGTCACCAAAACACACGTCTCAACCTCCCGAGTTACCCCATAGTGCTTGGGCCAACTGGTGCAGTGGCCAGTAATGTATGAATTGTACTTCCCACCTCAAAGAGGTTCTGGTTTCCTCCCACGTAAGCATCTGTCTGTCAGTGTATAAATAGCCCGTTTCTCGGAAGACGCCTATTGTCCAGCACCTCCTATTCAGTTCCTAGTCTAGACGCTGGAACTCGGAAAGGTTCTATAGTGGAGTTACCCCAGAGTAGGGGAAAACATAACCCCAGGGTGCTCAAAACGTGTCCCAGGCATCTAGCGACAGTCCAGCAATGTGCCTCTTTTTCTATATCTGGTGTGAGTGAGTTCCATCTGTCTTCTGGACCCTGTGACCAGAGTCTTGTCTATGCAGTTCTCTATACCGGCCTGCCATGAATTGTAGTTCTGAGGCTTGGTGGTATGCATCCAGGTCAGGGATTCGAAGTACGCCCTGTTTATATGTGCAGTGCAAGGTCTCTATTTTTACTGAGCACCTTTTTTTTTCCCTCCGTAAGACTGAGTGCCGATTTGATTTTTGCCAGTATTTCAGGGAGGATCGGAAGCTTACTGCATTGAAATAAATACAAGCATCTAGGGAGCACCGACATTTCTACAATGGCTATTCTACCAGCAATGGACCGAGGGAGGGAGATCCAATAATAAATATTTTGTATGGTTGTTAAGATCATCCCGATCATCAGTGGTGTGAATACCCAGATACTTAAAGGAGGTGCCCTCCCAGGGTATGCCTAATTTAGGGAGTAATTGCCTCAGTACTCCATTCAGCCCTCCTAAGGGGAATAGCACAGATTTCTGCTTCTTAATTTGGAGGCCCGACTGCCGTCCAAACCCGCCCAGCTTCCCCATTAAAATAAGTAAAGATACCTCAAGGTTAGTCAAATAAACCAATAGATCATCTGAGTTTAGCAACACTATGGGGGTCATTCTGACCCTGGCGGTAAATACCGCCCGGGCGGAGGTTGGCGGTAGTACCGCCAACAGGCTGGCGGTGCTCCGCCGGGCATTCTGACCGCGGCGGTACAGCCGCGGCCAGAAGCGGAAAGCCGGCGGTGTACCGCCGACTTTCCGCTGCCCATGGGAATCCGCCATGGCGGTGCAGCTTGCTGCGCCGCCATGGGGATTCTGACACCCCATACCGCCATCCTGTTCCTGGCGGTTCGCCCGCCAGGAACAGGATGGCGGTATGGGGTGTCGAGGGGCCCCTGGGGGCCCCTGCAGTGCCCATGCCAATGGCATGGGCACTGCAGGGGCCCCCGTAAGAGGGCCCCACAAAGATTTTCACTGTCTGCTGTGCAGACAGTGAAAATCGCGACGGGTGCCACTGCACCCGTCGCACCCCTTCAACTCCGCCGGCTCAATTCTGAGCCGGCTTCCTTGTTGAAGGGGCTTTCCCGCTGGGCCGGCCGGCGGTCTTCTGGCGGTCGCCCGCCGGCCCCGCGGGAAAGCCAGAATGACCGCTGCGGTCTTTCGGCGGGAACCGCTTGGCGGGCGGCGACCGCCGACCGCCGCGGTCAGAATCACCCCCTATATGTCTACAGTCTCATGTTCATATAGCCCAGTCATCAAGGGCATTGCACAGACTGCATGCTAAGGGCTCAATAGTGAGCACGAACAAAAGGGGTGACAGTGGGAATCCCTGTTGGGTTCCTCTTCACAGCTCCCACTCCTCCGAGGTCGTCATTAGTACGGACCTGCACCGGCGGTCTAGTGTACAGCAGGGAGACTGTCTTTATGAACTTCAAGCCAAAGATCATTGCTTTAAGTGCCATGTAACCATATCAAATGCTTTTCAGTGTCAAGCAATATCACTGCATAGCCCGGTCTGCGTTCTCTACTGGCCCAAATATACTGGCCAAGCGTCGAGTATCCAAAGCTGTTCATCTGCCTGGAATAAAACCATTTTGGTCTGGGCGTACCAGTGTTTCCATTATCTTGTTTAAGAACTTTCCCCAAATATTTTGTAGTGTTTAGCATAGATAATGGGCGGTAGTGCTTGCCATCATGTGGGTCTCTACCTGGTTTCGGGAGAAGGATGACAGTGGGCCTCCCTCATGAACCTTCTATTTGTAATGCTTCTGTAGGAAAGTACCATCTTGCCTGGCATGTTACCCCCATTTTTCACTGTATATATGTTGTTTTAGTTGTATGTGTCACTGGGACCCTGCCAGCCAGGGCCCCAGTGCTCATAAGTGTGCCTGAATGTGTTACCTGTGTTATGACTAACTGTCTCACTGAGGCTCTGCTAATCAGAACCTCAGTGGTTATGCTCTCTCATTTCTTTCAAATTGTCACTAACAGGCTAGTGACCAATTTTACCAATTTACATTGGCATACTGGAACACCCTTATAATTCCCTAGTATATGGTACTGAGGTACCCAGGGTATTGGGGTTCCAGGAGATCCCTATGGGCTGCAGCATTTCTTTTGCCACCCATAGGGAGCTCTGACAATTCTTACACAGGCCTGCCACTGCAGCCTGAGTGAAATAACGCCCACGTTATTTCACAGCCATTTTACACTGCACTTAAGTAACTTATAAGTCACCTATATGTCTAACCTTTACCTGGTAAAGGTTGGGTGCTAAGTTACTTAGTGTGTGGGCACCCTGGCACTAGCCAAGATGCCCCCACATTGTTCAGGGCCAATTCCCCAGACTTTGTGAGTGCGGGGACACCATTACACGCGTGCACTACATATAGGTCACTACCTATATCTAGCTTCACAATGGTAACTCCGAATATGGCCATGTAACATGTATATGATCATGGAATTGCCCCCTCTATGCCATCCTGGCATAGTTGGCACAATCCCATGATCCCACAGGTCTGTAGCTCAGACCTGGGTACTGCCAAACTGCCTTTCCCGGGGTTTCACTGCAGCTGCTGCCAACCCCTCAGACAGGTTTCTGCCCTCCTGGGGTCCAGCCAGGCTTGGCCCAGGAAGGCATAACAAAGGACTTCCTCAGAGAGAGGGTGTTACACCCTCTCCCTTTGGAAAATGGTGTTAGGGCTGGGGAGGAGTAGCCTCCCCCAGCCTCTGGAAATGCTTTCATGGGCACAGATGGTGCCCATTTCTGCATAAGCCAGTCTACACCGGTTCAGGGACCACTCAGCCCTGCTCTGGCGCGAAACTGGACAAAGGAAAGGGGAGTGACCACTCCCTTGACCTGCACCTCCCCTGGGAGGTGCCCAGAGCTCCTCCAGTGTGCTCCAGACCTCTGCCATCTTGGAAACAGAGGTGCTGCTGGCACACTGGACTGCTCTGAGTGGCCAGTGCCAGCAGGTGATGTCAGAGACTCCTTCTGATAGGCTCCTTCAGGTGTTGCTAGCCTATCCTCTCTCCTAAGTAGCCAAACCCTCTTTTCTGGCTATTTAGGGTCTCTGGGGGTCATTCTGACCTTGGCGGTAAAAGGCCCTTACCGCCGGTCAGAAGTCCGCCATTCTACCGCCACGGCCGCGGTAAACCGCCACGGTCATTCTGACCTCCAACTGGCAAACCGCCAAAAACCCGACATCCACGGAAGGCCGCCTCATCAGCGGGCAGCGATAAACTGGAGATGACCAAACCTCCACCGTCACGCCAACACAAATACGCCCATGCCATTCTGACCCACGAATCCACGCGGCGGTCTTTCAACCGCGGTATTCTATTGGCGGTACACACCGCCGCGGTCAAAATACACACACATATACAAAACACAGCCACATTGGACAATTTGAAATACACACACCTGATACACATCCAAACAACACTCCCACACACCCAATCCAATATAAAACACACACCCACATCACCCACAAACCCCTACGACCACAAATATCTGAGAGAAGGCGCAATACACTGAGAGAGCGCACAGGGAACGCAAAGCACAACACACACAGGAACCCAACATCATCACCCACACCACATCTACGCACACATCACCACGCACATAACCACAAACACCACCCCACACCTCATCCACACCACCCCATGGCACCCCAAAGGCACCCCAGGTTCTCGGACCAAGAACTCAGGGTCATGGTGGAGGAAATAATTAGGGTAGAGCCCCAGCTCTTCGGCACACAGGTGCAACCACAATAGCCAGGAAGGCAGAGCTATGGCAAAGGATCGTAGACAGGGTCAACGCTGTGGGACAGCATCCCAGAAATCGGGAAGACATCAGAAAGCGATGGAACGACCTACGGGGGAAGGTGCGCTCGATGGTGTCAAGGCACAACATCGCTGTGCAGAAGACTGGCGGCGGACCCCCACCCACTCCACCCCAATTCACAGCATGGGAGCAAGAGGTAGTAAACATCCTGCATCCTGATGGCCTCGCTGGAGTAGGCGGAGGAATGGACTCTGGTAAGTCGATTCTCAAATACTTCACCCCCCCCTCCCCCCCAGCATGCCAAACCACACGCCCACCCTCACCCCCAATCTCAACCCCCCAGCACACATCCTCCCTGCCAATGTCTCACCATCACAACCCACCCTAAACAACACCAACCCCTGAATGCCAACACAAACCATAGACACCCATCACCTATGCATGACCACTGCACATACCCATCCCCCCCCCCCAACCACCCTCACAACACCTCCCACAAGGGAATGCCAGCACTGGGGGACAAGGGCACTCACAAAATGCACGCCACGTAAGCAATAACCATACTCTTTTACCCCTGCAGGGCCCGAACGCCAACACACCGCCACGGAGGGTCCAGATTTGTCTATCCCACCCCCAGAACAGGCCCCCAGTGAGGACAGCAGCTCTGTCGACCTAGAACCTGATGACCAGCCCGGACCATCGGGGACCTCTGGACAGTCGGTTCCCCACACACAGATACAGGCCACAGCAGACCCAACCCCCTCTGGGAATATCAGCACAGCACCCACCCAGCGGGCCCATGCCTCTGTCTCTAGGACGCGTCAATCAGCGGTGTGTCCGCCGCTACAGGGCACCCAGGCTGACCCAACACCCCAACAACAACAGGGACCTGGGGGCAGTGGTAGTGGGCACACCGTCCAGGGGACAGAGGCCCGGGGAAACAGGGCAACTGGGAGGGCTGCAGTGCGACGGGGGGGGAGGACAGGCCCAGGGAACCGACTCTCCAGGAGGCCCTCACCACCATCATGGGAGCATACCACCACTCCCAGGAGACGATGGCGACGGTACTGGCCAGGTTCACGGAGATCCAGGCACAGCAGGAGGAACGGTACATGGGGTTCAGCAATGAACTCAGGAACATCGCTACCGCTATGGGGACCATAGTCCAGGCCCTCAACCGGATAGAAAACACATTGCGGGACCATGTGGCACCCCAAAGGGCCCCTGTCACTAGCCAGGACCAGGAACAGCCTACCACCTCCGCCGGCGCTAGTGGACAGGAGGCCCCACCACAACGACAGGCCACCAGAACCCCACCTCCTGCTGAAGAACAACCACCCCGCAAGCAGAACCTGAGATCTCACAGGAAGACAGAGTAGGATGCCAAGACCGCCACCAGCATAAGATCCCCCCTGATGTCATCCCACTGTCCCACATTGTCACCCTGTCCAACCTTGAACTGCCCCTGCTCAACCTTCCACAGGCATATGGACAATGCACCTGTGCGACTGAGAACTGGACTCTGCCATGGACATTCCTCCACCCCCACCCATCACCGTTTAATATCATGTACAAATATCTAGCACTATAAATAAATCACTCATTGCACTGAAATCATTCAGGAGTCAGCCTGTATTTTTTACAAATGTATTACACATTACTGTTCAATAATGTTCAGTCAATTTGTGATGACAACATACCGATGTCAATAAGCTTTAGTCCATGGGCTAACCAAGCAGAAGTCACGCAGTGGGTCATACAGCACTGAAAAGGGAAGGGAACATCAAAAATCAGTTAAAATGAACTGTGGGGAAATACACAAAGTAGAGATGCAGGAGGCTTTAAGTAAATGTTAAATGGCGTGGGTGATTCTTACCTGTGTGCTACTGAAAATACTGTTGGATAACTGTGTCCCTGTTGTCTGTGTCGTCCCCGTCGTCTTCCTCCTCTTCACTCTCCACAGGCTCCACAGCTGCTACAACACCACCATCTGGACCATCCTCCTGCAGGAAAGGCACCTGCCGTCGCAATGCTAGATTGTGAAGCATACAGCAGGCCACGATGATCTGGCACACCTTCTTTGGTGAGTACATCAGGGATCCCCCTGTCATATGCAGGCACCTAAACCTGGCCTTCAGAAGGCCGAAGGTTCTTTCTATGATCCTCCTAGTTCGACCATGGGCCTCATTGTACCGTTCCTCTGCCCTGGTCCGGGGATTCCTCACTGGGGTCAATAGCCAAGGCAGGTTGGGGTAACCAGAGTCACCAATTAGCCACACACGTTGTCTCTGTAGCAGTTCCATCACATAGGGGATGCTGCTATTACGCATAACATACGCGTCATGCACTGACCCAGGGAACTTGGCATTTACATGGGAGATGTACTGGTCAGCCAAACAGACCACCTGGACATTCATCGAATGGTAATTTTTCCTGTTTCTGTACACCTGCTCATCGTCTTTTGGGGGTACTAAAGCCACATGGGTCCCATCAATGGCACCAATGATGTTGGGGATATGTCCAAGGGCATAGAAATCACCCTTCACAGTGGGCAAATCAGCCTCCTCAGGGAAAACAATGTAGCTCCGCATGTGTTTCATCAGGGCAGACAACACTCTGGACAAAATCTTTTAAAACATAGGCTGAGACATGCCAGATGACATGGCCACCTTTGTCTGGAATGAGCCACTTGCCAAAAAATGGAGGACTGACAGAACCTGCACTAGAGGGGGAATTCCTGTGGGTTGGCGGATGGGGGACATCAGGGCTGGCTCCAGCTGGGCACACAGTTCATGTATAGTGGCACGGTCAAGTCGGTAACGTAGTATGATATGGCGTTCTTCCATTGTCGACAGGTCCACCAGCGGTCGGTACACGTGAGGATTCATCCTTCTCCTCGCAAGTCCCAGCGGACGGTGCCTAGGAAGGACAACATGGAGTATGGAGTCAAGCAAATCACAGGTACGTTCACCACAGCTTGCATAGCACACGGTTATCTATGTATTGAAATGCGTGTATGTGTGGCAATGCAAGGCCTAGGCCTGTGTGACGCAGTTGAAATTAAGCCATGTGGGCCCTTGAAATGGCGGCTGCCTGACCTGTGAAGTGGGACAATGGGATGTGAGGTCAATGCGCTGTCGTGGCACACCGTGGCGGTAGGCGGTCGAAGACCGCTGTACGAAGACGCATTGGTTAACATTGAAGCCTATGGGTTTCAGGAGCCAATGAGGATGTGCGCCGGCGGTCGCGGTACGCACCGCTGCGGTAAGCACCGCCGCGGGCGTGACCGCCATTTTCTATCTGCTTAATCACTGGAGACCTGATCATCCACAGGAGAGGACCTATACTGCAAGTGCTGCTGTGACCTCGGTCTGGAAGAGACAATGGCTGCTGCGACTGGGGAAAGGGCCCCTGCCTTCACGTCTGAAGAGTTGGAGAAACGTGTGGATGGGGTCCTCCCCCAGTATGCGTTACTCTACGGTCCTCCAGACCAACAGGTAAGTACACTGGGTGCACATTGAATGGGCTATGCCTGTGTTGAGTGAGGTGGATGTAAGATGGTGGGGTGGGGAGCGAATGAGGAGTGCAACGCACGACAGATGTGAGCATGTGCCACATGGCAAAGTTGGGGGGGGGGGGGCAATCACATCTAACATGCAGATAAATGATGATATTTCTTTTCCCACCCTGTACATGTCAAATAGGTCAGCGCCCATCAGAAAGTCGACATTTGGCGTGCCATCGCCAAGGAAGTCCGGGCCCTGGGGGTCCACATCAGACAGGGCACCCACTGCCGCAAGAGGTGGGAGGACATCCGCCGCGGGACCAGGAAGACCGCCGAGTCACTACTGGGGATGGCCTCCCAACCTAGGAGGGGTGCCAGTCATACCCTGACCCCCCTGATGTCCTGGATCCTGGCGGTGGCCTACCCTGATTTGGATGGGCGCTTGAGGACATCACAGCAGACACAAGGGGGTGAGTATCAGCACATTCTGCTATCTATATGCGCAGTGGAGGCGTCTGGGTGGGGGAGGAGGCTTGTGGGTGACATTAGGCCAGGGCGCTTTCTGTAGTGTAGTCCTCTCCTTTAGGCATGGCCCTGTACCCCCGCCCCCCACCTCTGTAGGGTGCCAAGTACAGCTATCCATGGTCCTGCATCATCCATGTGTGCATTTGTTGTGCATAGACCTGTAGGCCTGGTCACAAGTACTGAGTAGTATACCCCGATTGCGCAGCGTAGTGCATGAGGCTCCTGTGTCTGTCCTCTCCGCCAACGGTGTTGACATTGCATGCACTCAACCTGTTTCTTTTTTTCTCCCCCCACCCTTTTTCTTACTCTTCCTGTGCATGTGTGCATTAGCATCATCAGGCGGAGGAGAATTGGCATCAGAGCACAAGGGAGCTGCAACTCACAAGGCCCCGGTGGGCCGTGGTACAGACACCGAGGGCACCAGTGATACGGAGGGCGAGGGGAGCACCACAACGGGGACCGGTGGTGACACCAGCGACACCGACACGTCCTCGGATGGGAGCTCCCTAGCGGTGGCGGCAACATCCGGGCCCCCCGCCTCTACAGGTACAGCCGCCACCCAGCGCACCAGCCCCGCCCTCCCAGCAGCCCCTCAGCCTACGCTCCGTGCCCGCTCGCCCAAGAAGGCGGGCGTCTCCTTCGCCCCAGGCACCTCAGCCCCTGCCCCTGTTACCCCTGCTGCCCTCAATGCGGAGGTCATTGACCTCCTTCAGACCATCATTGTTGGGCAGACTACCCTTTTGAATGCCATCCAGGGGGTAGAAAGGGAGGTGCATCGGAGCAATGCCTACCTGGAGGGCATTCATTCGGGTCAGGCTGCCCATCAACGATCGTTCAATGCTCTGGCCTCAGCACTGACGGCAGCCATTGTCCCTGTTTCCAGCCTCCCTCTTCTGACTGCCTCCACCCTGTCTCTGTCTCCTGTTCCTCAGCCTATCCCATCCACACCATCAGACCAGCCTGCACACACCTCAACACCCAAGGGCAGCTCATCCAGACACAAGCACCACAGATCACACAAGCAGTCACCCAAGCAACACCCAGATGCAGACATGGCAACAGTCACTACCACCTCTGTGTCCCCCTCCTCCTCGTCTCCCTCCTCCCTCCCTGTGACGTCTACACTCACACCTGCATGCACACCACCATCAGCCAGTGCTTCCATCCCCAGCACACCCTCCACACCAGTCCGCACACGTGCAGTCACCACCCCCACTGCCATTTACACGTCCCTTGTGTCCTCTCACACTGTGTCTGTCACCCCCTCTTCCAAGACACACAAACGCAGGCAGCCACCCACCCAACAGCCATCCACCTCACGACAGCCTACGTCACAATCACCTGCACCCAAAGACAGCACACCTGACTCTCCTACAACCACATCCTCTTCCTCCACTCCCATCACCACTACTCCCACCCTTTACCTTGGTCCTAAAAAACTTTACCTCTCAAATCTTAACCTCTTTCCCTCCCCTGACCCACCCCCTCCATCTGCTAAGAGTCCCAAGAGCACCTCAGCCACCACCAGCCCAGCTACAAGTGTGACTGTAGTGCATGGGTTCTGGAGTCCACCCTTTGGCAGCAGTGACACATCTGTCAGCAGCAAGGGGACAGCCAGCCCCCCCCTGGCAAGAGGACCCGGAAACTCAAAGGGCCGCCGTGAGAAGACTGACACGGCTGCCCCCAAGGACCAAAGTTCGCCCACTTCACCTGCCACAACATCCAGGGGAGGCAAGGCCCAGAGAGCCTCATCTAAGGAGCGAAAGGGCAGCAGGGCGGAGAAGTCAGCCAGCAGGAGTGCGGAGCAGGAGGGCCCCACAAGCCCAATCCCGGGTGTAAGGGAGGACACCCAAGGGCCCAGGACTCCGTCACCGAAGGGTCCAGCAACCGGACGGTCGGAGGGCGAGTGAGCAGGGAGTCCAGGCCAGGTCTGTCTCCCTTGAATTACTGGACAAGCACCGCTGAACAGGGCCCCGCCGTGGAGAAGAGCACCGCTGAACAGGGCCCCGCCGTGGAGAAGAGCACCGCTGAACAGGGCCCCGCCGTGCGTCTCAAGCACTGCTGAACAGGGCCCCGCTGTGCAGAAGAGCACCGCTGAACAGGGCCCTGCCGTGGAGAAGAGCACCGCTGAACAGGGCCCCGCCGTGGAGAAGAGCACCGCTGAACAGGGCCCCGCCGTGGAGAAGAGCACCGCTGAACAGGGCCCCACCGTGGAGAAGAGCACCACTGAACAGGGCCCCGCCGTGGAGAAGAGCACCGCTGAACAGGGCCCCGCCGTGCGTCTCAAGCCCCGCTCCGCTGGGCCCTTCCTGTCAAGCACCGCTCCGCTGGGCCCTGCCGTCTCAAGCCCCGCTCCGCTGGGCCCTGCCGTCTCAAGCCCCGCTCCGCTGGGCCCTTCCTGTCAAGCACTGCTCCGCTGGGCCCTTCCTGTCAAGCACCGCTCCGCTGG
The DNA here is from genome assembly GCF_031143425.1 of Pleurodeles waltl. Taxonomy (NCBI): domain Eukaryota; kingdom Metazoa; phylum Chordata; class Amphibia; order Caudata; family Salamandridae; genus Pleurodeles; species Pleurodeles waltl. Next base: position 585,796,558 of record NC_090450.1, read on the forward strand.
GCCCCGCCGTCTGAAGCACCGCTCCGCTGGGCCCTTCCTGTCAAGCACGGCTCCGCTGGGCCCTTCCTGTCAAGCACGGCTCCGCTGGGCCCTTCCTGTCAAGCACGGCTCCGCTGGGCCCTTCCTGTCAAGCACGGCTCCGCTGGGCCCTTCCTGTCAAGCACGGCTCCGCTGGGCCCTTCCTGTCAAGCCCCGCTCCGCTGGGCCCTTCCTGTCAAGCCCCGCTCCGCTGGGCCCTTCCTGTCAAGCCCCGCTCCGCTGGGCCCCGCCGTCTCAAGCACCGCTCCGCTGGGCCCTTCCTGTCAAGCACCGCTCCGCTGGGCCCCGCCGTCTCAAGCACCGCTGGCACAATGACAGTGCCGGTTCTGTGTCGAGCTACTGGTCACGGTTCACTCTGCCCACCATGCCTCCTCCATGATCAGTGATCTCTGTAATCCACCTGATGGACTGTGGCTTTGCACTCCCCAGGTTTGTACAGTGGGCAAACCAGCCACTGTAGAGACATTGAGAGACTGTGGCTTTGCACTCCCCAGGATGTAACAGTGGGCAAACCAGCCACTGTAGAGACATTGAGAGACTGTGGCTTTGCACTCCCCAGGATGGCACAGTGGGCAAACCAGCCACTGTAGAGACATTGAGAGACTGTGGCTTTGCACTCCCCAGGATGGCACAGTGGGCAAACCAGCCACTGTAGAGACATTGAGAGACTGTGGCTTTGCACTCCCCAGGATGGCACAGTGGGCATGGTGGCCCCTTCGTGGATCTGGCGTCGTGGACTCATGTGGCTGTGGTGCCCCCCTTCCCTTCCCCCTGAGGTGCCTGTAGTTTTATCATCAGATGCCCCAGCAGTGTTCTCTCCAACGGACTCAGGTCTCCTGTGTGGGCTTTGCCCTTGTGTTGATACACTTTGGCCCACGGACACTTGGCATTTCCTTAAATGTGCAGGACTAATTGCCTCGGTTTATCGATTGCACAAAATCTTTATTTTCTTTTGTATAATTTTTATTGCTATTTGACCATGACTTACCAGAGGCTATTTTTTACATAAATTTTGTTTCTCTATTTAATTATGTCTTTGAATTTTTCCGGGGGGTTTGGGTGGTGTCACTGTGACTTGTTGCTCTGCATTGGTGTGTACATAGTTTGGGGGGGTGGGGGTCGCATATGTGTGTGCGCGTAAGCTTTCCTCCTCCCCCCTCCCCTGTGTCGTAGGTGCAGTACTCACCGTTGTCGTCTGCGCCGGCGTTCGTACTCGTGGTAGATGAGCAGGTAGACGAGAGCAGGTAGGATGTTCAATTCGGGTTCCATGCTGTCCTCCTTCCTCGTGGAGTGCGTAGAGGTGAGCGTTTTCCCGTTCGTAGTCTGTTTCCGCCGTGTTTTTATCGGCGGTGCTCCCGCCCCGGAAAAGGTGGCGGATTGGTGAGTTGTGATAGTGTGGGCGGTACATTGTCTGCCGCCTGGCTGTTGGCGGTGACCGCCGCGCTGTTTGTCTGTCCCGCCGTGGCGGTCGGAGTGTTAAAGTGGCGGGCTGTGTTGGCGGTTCCCGCCAGGGTCAGAATTCCATTTTTTGGACCGCCGGCCTGTTGGCGGGTTGGCCGCCGCTTTATCACCGACCGCCAGGGTTAGAATCACCCCCTCTGTCTTTGGGGATTCCTTAGATAACGAATGCAAGAGCTCATCCAAGTTCCTCTGCATCTCTCTCTTCACCTTCTGCCAAGGAATCGACTGCTGACCGCGCTGGAAGCCTGCAAAACTGCAACAAAGTAGCAAAGACGACTACTGCAACTCTGTAACGCTGATCCTGCCGCCATCTCGACTGCTTTCCTGGTGGTGCATGCTGTGGGGGTAGTCTGCCTCCTCTCTGCACTAGAAGCTCCGAAGAAATCTCCTGTGGGTCGACGGAATCATCCCCCTGCAACCGCAGGCACCAAAGAACTGCATCACCAGTACCCTGGGTCTCCTCTCAGCACGACGAGCGAGGTCCCTTGAATCCAGCAACTCTGTCCAAGTGACTCCCACAGTCCAGTGACTCTTCAGTCCAAGTTTGGTGGAGGTAAGTCCTTGCCTCCCCACGCCAGACTGCATTGCTGGGAACTGCGACTTTTGCAGCTACTCCGGCCTCCGTGCACTTCCGGCGGAAATCCTTTGTGCACAGTCCAGCCTGGGTCCACGGCACTCTAACCTGCATTGCACGACCTCCTAAGTTGTCCTCCGGCGGCGTGGGACTGTGCAACTTCGGGTGAGCACCATTTCACTCCACTTCGTAGTGCCTGTTCCGGCACTTCTGTGGGTGCTGCCTGCTTCTGAGAGGGCTCCTTGTCTTGCTCGACGCCCCCTCTGTCCCCAGACGCAATTGGCGACATCCTGGTCCCTCCTGGGCCACAGCAGCATCCAAAAACCCTAACCGCACGATTTGCAGCTAGCAAGGCTTGTTGGCGGTCTTTCTTCAGGAAAACACTTCTGCATGACTCTCCACGGCGTGAGGGACCCGTCCTCCAAAGGGGAAGTTCCTAGCCCTTGTCGTTCCTGCAGAATCTTCAGCTTCTACTGTCCAGTAGCAGCTTCTTTGCACCCACAGCTGGCATTTCCTGGGCATCTGCCCATCTCCGACTTGCTTGTGACTTTTGGACTTGGTCCCCTTGTTCCACAGGTACCCTCGTTTGGAAATCCATCGTTGTTGCATTGCTGATTTGTGTCTTTCCTACAGAATTCCCCTATCACGACTTCTATGTCCTTTGGGGAACTTTAGTGCACTTTGCACTCACTTTTCAGGGTCTTGGGGTGGGCTATTTTTCTAACCCTAACTGTTTTCTTACAGTCCCAGCGACCCTCTACAAGGTCACATAGGTTTGGGGTCCATTCGTGGTTCGCATTCCACTTTTGGAGTATATGGTTTGTGTTGCCCCTATCCCTATGTGTCCCCATTGCATCCTATTGTAACTATACATTGTTTGCACTGTTTTCTAATACTATTACTGCATATTTTGGTATTGTGTACATATATCTTGTGTATATTTGCTATCCTCATACTGAGGGTACTCACTGAGATACTTTTGGCATATTGTCATAAAAATAAAGTACCTTTATTTTTAGTATATCTGTGTATTGTGTTTTCTTATGATATTGTGCATATGACACTAGTGGTACTGTAGGAGCTTCACTCGTCTCCTAGTTCAGCCTAAGCTGCTCTGCTAAGCTACCATTACCTATCAGCCTAAGCTGCTAGACACCCTATACACTAATAAGGGATAACTGGGCCTGGTGCAAGGTGTAAGTACCCCTTGGTACTCACTACAAAGCAGTCCAGCCTCCTACAGCTTCCTGGTACACCTGAAGTAGCTTCTCTGCAACGGGTCTACAAGCATCTGATACCACTCCTCTAGGAATCCATCCCGGACTGGGCCTGGTGTTTTGGATCTATTTAGTTTTGTAGCCCCTTTAATTTCCTGTTGTGTTATGGGTTCCTCTAAGTGAAGTTTTTGATCCTGCATGAGACTGGGCAGCTGTGCTGCATGCAGAATGGCGTAAAAGGTATGTCGTGCCATCTCCATGGGTGGGTATAAAGGTGTATGTAGTAGGCTAGAAATGCATTTTTTATTTGGTCCTGTGTGTGCACCATGACCCCAGTTTGTCCCTTATTGCTACTTTGGTTGTTGGCGCTCTAGCTCTCTTAAGCAGCCAAGCTAATAGTTAGTCTTCCTTGTCTCTTTCCATATGCAGTAACTGTGTAAATTCTACCTATTGTAACTGCTCCTTCTCTAGTGCTTTCTTGAATATGATCATATGTAAGTCAAGTGCCAGTCGCAGAGCTATTGCCTCACTGTGCTGATGTGCCTGCTGCTCTGTAAGCTACCTTTCAGCTGCTGCAATTGTTAATTCAGTACCCTTTTCCTTGAGTTAATCCCCGCCATGGCCTCTCTCAAACCACTACCTTCATGGTGTCTCATTTTATCCCTTGTGTGCATGCGGTGTTCGCTTTTAGAGTAAAATAGGAACCAATGGCATCCTGCATTTCCTGTCAGAACTCTGTGTCTTGTAATGTTTGGAATGGGAGTAGCCAGGTAGGTATCTCTGCCCTCTGTCTAGAGCAATGCTATATAACTGAAGTTCAGAAAGTGCTTTGTCTTTGTAAATTATGTCCTTTATGAGGTGGGTTCTAGAGCAGTCCAAGACAACCAAACCTATTCTAGTGTACGTACTTGTTGCCTTAGATTTAACGTTTTACTCAATATTGCACAAAAAATAACAGTCGTCTGGCACACTATAGGGATCACGATAATGTTGTTTACATGTTTAAGCCACGGCCCTGATTACATTGTCCACACTCCTTTTAAAGACCCCCCCCCCCACTGACATTTTGCATTCCACATTTTTGCATTCCTCTGGTTGAATGAAACAGATAGCCTTTAACACGCATAGAGGTCACATAGGAAGCATATTAGCCCGGTTATACTGTGGCGGTGGCGGATTGCCGCATTGTGGGCTCCTGGGAGTGGCATCTGAAGGATGTCCACTGTAGGAAAGTACCATCTTTCTTGGCATGTTACCTCCATTTTTACCTGTATGTCAGTATGTTTTTGCCTGTCTCACTGGGATCCTGCTGGACAGGACCCCAGTGCTCATAATTTATGGCCTGATGTGTGTGTTGTCAGTAGTGCTTGACTGTGTCACTGAGGCTCTGCTAACCACCTCAGTGCGTATGCTCTCTGTTTTTAAATTTGTCACTATAGGCTAGTGACTTCATTTACCAATTTCAATTGGCACACTGGACCCACCCTTATAAGTCCCTAGTATATGGTACCTAGGTACCCAGGGCATTGGGGTTCCAGGAGATCCTTATGGGCTGCAGCATTTCTTTTGCCACCCATAAGGAGCTCAGACAAACCCTTCCACAGGCCTGCCATTGCAGCCTGCGTGAAATAACGCACACATTATTTCACAGCCATTTTCACTGCACTTAAGTAACTTAAAAGTCACCTATATGTCTAACCTTCATTACTGAAGGTTAGGTGCAAAGTTACTAAGTGTGAGGGCACCCTTGCACTAGCAAAGGTGCCCCCACATAGTTCAGGGCCAATTCCCGGGACTTTGTGAGTGCGGGACGCCATTACACGCGTGCACTACATATAGGTCAATACCTATATGTAGCTTCACAACGGTAACTCCGAATATGGCCATGTAAGGTGTCTAAGATCATGGAATTGTCCATTCCAAATCTGGTATTAGGGAGCCAATTCCATGCATCCTGGACCCCCAGTACTGCCAAACCAGCTCTCTGCACAGCCACAGCTGCTGCCACCTCACAAACCGGGTTCTGCCCTCCTGGGGTCTGAGCAGCTCAGTCCCAGGAAGGCAGAACAAAGTATTTCCTTTGGGAGGAGGGTGTTACACTTCTCCCTTTGGAAATAGGTGTAACAGGCTGGGGAGGGGTAGCCTCCCCCAGCCTCTGGAAATGCTTTGAAAGGCACAGATGGTGCCCTCCTTGCATAAGTCAGTCTACACCTGTTCGTGGACCCCCAGTCCCTGCTCTGGCGCGAAACTGGACAAAGGAAAGGGGAGTGACCACTCCCCTGTCCATTCCATCACCACCCCAGGGGTGGAGCCCAGAGCTCCTCCAGTGTGTCCCAGACTTCAGCCATCTTGTTTTCAAAAGTGTGGGGACACTCTGGAGGCCTCTGAGTGGCCAGTGCCAGCAGGTGACATCAGAGACCCCTCCTGATAGGTCCATAACTGATAAGGTAGCCAATCCCCCTCTCAGGGCTATTTAGGGTCTCTCCTGTGGGTTTCTCTTCAGATTCTGCTTGCAAGCTTCCATCAGAAATCCTCTGCAACTACTACTTCATCCTCTGACCTCGGATCGACTGTAGACTTCTCCAGGAACCGCTGTAACAGCAACAAAGTATCCAGAAGGGCTACTTTTCCTCTGCAACTTCAGCTCCAGCCAGCAACTGCAACAGTTTCCACAGTGTGCACGCTCTGGGGGCTCCCTGTCTTCACCCTGCACCAGAAGGACCGAAGAAATCTCCCATGGAGTGACAGTGTCACTTCCCTGTTCAAGCAGGCACCTTCTAAGTCGACGACTGGTTCTCTTGGACTCCTCTCCTGGCGACGAGCGTGCTCCTTGGAACACAGGTGGTGGACCCATTTGCCACAGACTGTCCTGAGGTCCTGCTGTCCCAATTTGGAGGAGGTAAGACCTTGCCTTCCCAGAGTTCGACAGTATCCCATGCACGGCGTCTTCTTCACCTCCTGAGGCCTCTGTGCACTATTTGCAGAATTCCTTCTTCCACAGCCTGGCCCAGGTCCCCAGCACTCTATCCTGCGACGCTCAACTCGCTGAGTTGACCTCCGGTGGCGTGGGACCTTCCTTTGTAGTGCTGCACCAACCACATTTACACCTCCTTTGTCCCCGTGTCCTGGGACTCCTGTGGGTGCTGTCTGTTCGACTGAGGGATTTCTGAAGTGCTGAGAGCCCCCTCTTCCTCCTCATGCAGAGTTGAGGCCCCCAGGTCCCTCCTGGGTCCAGACAGCGCCACGCTGATGCAAAATGCGACTTTGGCGGAACCAAGACTTGTTTGACAAATCCAGCACCAAATCTCGCCTGCATCCAACATCTCTTCGTAGGACATCCATTGCATCGTGCAGGAACTCGCTGACATCTTCCTGGGTGCATTTCTGAAGTCTTCGTCCAACCGGGGACTCTTCTTTTGCACCCTCTTCTCTGTTGGCAGGGGCTCCTGTCCTTCCTGGAACTTCTTCCATCCTCTGAACATGGTCTCCTTCCTTTACAGGTCTTCAAGTCCAGGAATCCACCATTTGTTGTTTCAGTCTTGCTTGGTTCTTGCAAAAACTCTAATCACGACTTGTAGTGTGTCCTAAGGAAACTTGCAGTACTTTACTCCTACTTTCCTGGGCTCTGGGGTGGGGTAATTTACTTACCTTTACTGTATTCTTACTCTCCCAGCGATTCTATACACACTAATCTTGTCTAGGGGGGAACTCGTGGTTCGCATTCCACTTTCTTAGTATATAGTCTGTATTGCCCCTAGACCTATTTTCTCCCATTGCATTCTATTGCATTTCCTATTGTTTGCACTATCCTATGTCTAATTACTTACCTTATTTTGGTGTCTAGTGTATATATTGTGCATAATACTTACCTGCAGAAGGAGTATTGCCTCTAAGATATTTTTGGCCTTGTGTCACTGTTGGAAATTGACCTTTTTGCAGGGTCATCCCCAATCTTTTTGCCTCCTTCCTCCTATTTTTTCTGACCTGTTTTTGTTGGCTTTAGGACTTTGGGCTCTTCACAACTGCTAACCAGTGCTAACGTGCATATGCTCTCTGTGTAAAGTGTACTCTTGTTTGGTTTATCCATGATTGGCATATTTGATTTACTGGTAAGTCCCTGGTAAAGTGCACCAGAGGTGCCAAGGGCCTGTAAATCAAACGCTTCTAGTGGGGCTGCAGCACTGGTTGTGCCTCCCACATTAGTAGCCCTGCAAACATGGCTCAGACCTGCCACTGCAGTGTCTGTGTGTGCAGTTTTAAACTGCCAATTCGACTTGGCAAGTTTACCCACTTGCCAGTCCTAAACCTTCCTTTCTACTACATGTCAGGCACCCCTAAGGTAGGCCCTAGGTAGCCCCAGGGGCAGGGTGCAGTGTATGTTTAAGGTAGGACATATACTAGTGTGTTTTATATGTCCTAACAGTGAAATACTGCCAAATTCGGTTTTCACTGTGCAAGGCCTATCCCTCTCATAGGTTAACATGGGGGCTGCCTTTAAATATCCTTAAAGCGCAGATTCTCTTTGAGAGCAGATAAAAATGTGGAGTTTAGGGTCTCTGAGCTAACAATTTAAAAATACATCTTTTAGTGAAGTTGGTTTTTAGATTGTTAGTTTGAAAATGCCACTTTTAGAAAGTAGGCATTTTCTTGCTTAATCCATTCCGTGACTCTGCCTGTTTGTGGATTCCCCGTCTGGGTCAGTTTGACAGTTGGGCTGTTCACACCTCTCCTCTAGACAGTGAAACAAAGGGGGCTGGGGTGTAGCCTGCATATCTTGATTAGCCATCTGTGTTGGAGGGCAGGGGAGGAGTGGTCACTCACACCTGAAAGGACTTTGCCTGCCCTCACACAATGCCGCATCCGTCCCCCAGGTGAGTGTCTGGGGCGTGGCCTGGACAAGGAAGGATCTTGCAAACACTGGAGACTTTGCTCTGAAGTTTGCCAACTTCAAAGGCAGAACTGGGTATAAGAAGAAGACCCAAAACCCCAGACTTTTAGAATCTTTCTGGAACGGGGAGGAACCTCTGCCCAGGAGAAGAGCTGAAGGACTGAAGGAGGAGTACTGTCCCTTTGCTGTGTTGCTTTGCTGGACTGGCCTGCAGTTGCTGCTTCTGCCTGAAAAGAGTGCAAAGGGTGAACTTTGCTGTGTCCTGGTCTCCCCGATGCTGTCATCGGATGACTTCGCCAAGCCGCTGCTCGTACCGCGAACTGTGGGCCCTGCACTCCGACATTGCCTGCTCACACGGCAGCCTGGGCATCACCATCGACTCCTGTGTCGTCACCAGGCATCCTGCCTGCACCGTGGCCTGTGGACACTGCTCGTGAGGGTCACGAAGCACCGTCCCGTCTCGCACCGCTGGCTTGGGCCTACCACCGACAGCGCTTCAGCAATGACAACGCCGCTGCCTGCACTGTGACCTGGGGACACTGCATGTCGCAATGCCCCACTTCGCACCGCAGCCCTGGTCTTACTGATGCTGCTGGACGCCGTCACCAAGCCGCTGCTTGCACCGTGGCCTGTGGGCACCGCACGTCGCATTGTCCCACTTCGCACCGCAGCCCCGACGCCATCCACGCCGGCGCACCTGACGTCATCAGCCTGGAGTTCGATCCGCAACGCATGTGACCTCAAGGGTCCAACGATACCTGCACCGACTCCGGAACTGACACTGCAACATCAGCGACGCCGCTCTCCGGAGCTTACCGCGAGGATCACGACGCCCTGCAAATCCAAGGTACTGTTAGTGGGTCCTCCCGACACCGTAGCCGGCCTGCAACGCCGCAGCCGGCCTGAACTGTTGGTTTTGTTGACCACGACGCCATGATAGCCCCAGGTGGAGCTATCGACTTCAAGGACCTGTGTTTTTGAGTAAATCTTGCAGAATTCATATTTTTATTACTGTATGATTTTTATCGTATTTGGTCTTGTTTTATATAGATAAATATTGCTTATTTTTCAAAAATTGGTGTGGTGTCCGTTTGTAGTGTTTTCACTTATTACCGTGTGTTATGTGCAAATGCTTTACACATTGCTTCTGAGATAAGCCGGACTGCTTGTGCCAAGCTACCAAGGGGGTGAGCAGGGGTTATCTGAGCGGGTATCTCCCTTATCCTGACTAGAGTGAGGGTCCCTACTTAGACAGGGTGCAAACCGACTGCCAACTAGAGACCCCATTTCTAACAGTCGCCCAAATAAGCTACCTTTATTTTTGGTAACACTGAGTATTGTCTTTAATTGTGTATAAGTACTGTGTAACTATAGTGGTATTGCAGGAGCTTTGCATGTCTCCTTGTTCAGCCTAAACTGCTCTGCTATAGCTACCTCTATCAGCCTAAGCTGCTAGAACACTACTATATTTCACTAATAAGGGATAACTGTACCTGGTGTAAGGTGTAAGTACCCAAGGTACCCACTAAAAACCAGGCCAGCCTCCTACATCCACCCTCGGGTGTCTTCGGGCAGGTGGTGAGGTCCAGGCCTCAGGGGATAGGATTGATGGGTTTGGTAAGCAGGCAGGTTAAAGGGGTCCGTTAGTCAGACAAGGGCCATTTTGCATCATTTCTACGCTGTGGTCCTATAGTGAGGGTGACATTTAGAGTGTTTTCCTTGCGTCAGGATATTAGTGGTAGGTTGAATATGGTAGATAAATTGGACGCCGTTAGAAATGTCCTCTGAGTATTATGTGAGGCGGGCAGGGCTGACTTAATACAGCCCGGTGTGCTATCTCAGGTATGGGTCGAAATGGAGTGACCGAAATGCGGTGCGGCGAGTGGTGTGACGGCAGCTATTTTGGCTTGCTTGCAGCCACAAAAGAAAGTTGAATCATCACCTGCTGATGGCTAGGATGTGGGGAACAATAAAGCAGTGGTCAGGCAGCAAAAAACAAAAGAGACGTGACTCTTCCCGCTTGAGAAATCCGCGTTGTCTTTAGAGAGAGAGAGGCAGGGGCCGTGCGGGCTCCCTTGCCTCTGCAGGAAATCGCTGGACAAGTGAAAGGCTGGCCCCAGGGCATTTAGCGCAGGAAATGAAGGCGGGCACGCTGTGCGCCATGTTGGCGCCACCAGGAAAGAGTGCGGTGAAGGTGTTTAGCCAGGAGGGGGTAGCAGAGAGCTCAAAAGCACTACACACCGCAAGCTCTCAGTTTACAATGGTTCCTATTTTTAGAAACACATTAAAACACATGCTTTCTCAGGCCCCAGTTGAAACGCTACATGAACAAACCCTGCCAGCTGTAGTATGTACATCTGAGGGGCAATTTAGCAAATATGTGAAGGAAGACATGAAGGCAGTTATGGGGGAAAATTGGAAACAAGACAGAAGAACAAGACATGGCAACTGTTGAAGTTGTTAATGACTTTAGGAATAATTAATTGGTAATTATGGGCAAAGAAATACCCAGCAAAAATTTCCAACAGACTTCAAATGAATCCTAAAGCAAGTTAGGTTTGGGTAAATGGGTTTGGTTACCCAAGGATGAGGAGTGTCCCGGAACAGTGCCAGGAGGACAGAGACCACAGTGCCAGCACGTTGTGGCGGCCGCAGGGCAACGATGGGAGAATGCTGCATAGCACAATAACTTGCAGTGAAGCCCAGTGGCTGGGTTTCAAGTGACCTGGGTGGACCGGCCAGAAGGGAGGGAGAGGTTTGGCGCCACCATCCTGACATCGCTGGTGAGGAAGACTGCGTTGGCGATGAATATCAGCGCAAAAAAAGTGGATTGGAAGTATTATGATAGAGGTGTGGGGGGATAGCGAACATCCAAGTGTGACTGCTGTGCCTGTTGAAGGGATATAGATTATGAGTTTGATTATGATGAAGAGGAGGAGGATTTGGAAGATGGGGGAATACCAAGTTGGCGTGAACAGAAGGATGTAAAGAAAGGGGAGGTATAGAGAAAGGGGGGGGGGGTGCTAAAGATTTGTCCCAAGGTCATGTCTTTCAGGCAAGAAAATCACAAGCGGGGCTACACGAAAGAAGAAGGGGTGTTAAGAGGCCAGTAGACAAGAGTGCAAAAAGGAGAACTTCCCCAGAGGCGATGAACAGGCTGAGAACAGGTGAGACTGAAGGTGGCATAGCCTCGGCGAAATTGAAGAAAGGGCTCAGAAAACATTAACAGGTAAAGATACTGGTACGGTGTTAAAGGACAAAGCTGTGAGGACAGACCGGATAATTGAAGAAGTTGAAAAAACAGGTGAAAAAATGTAAAGCAATGAAACAGCAGTGGGCGAAGTTACCATGGTAAAAGGCAAAGCTGATGACACAATAAAGTCTAGGGACAAATAAAGAAGAACAATCGAAAGAAGGTGGGGAAAAAGTAAAAAGTAAAACCAAAGGTTTGAAAAGGTTATCATACATGGGGCTTTCGGTGCCTTTGAAGGGACATCTAAGTAATACAACAAAAGAAAACATTTGGAAAGGTGAATTTTTTGATGTTTACCAATTATTACACACAGAATTGCAATTGACAGGAAAGCTGTAGGTCAGAGGCTTGGGAATTAGCAAAAAGACCTAGAGTACCAACTACAATAGACACATTGACGTCGGCATTTTTCATTTTTGCCAGCATCTCTTGTGAGAAATATCATGAGAGAGCAGTTTTCTTGTTTAAGAATATAGACACAAGGCGCACACAGAATTTGGGAGTTTTGTGTGGTTGCACTACGATGAGGAGTTCAGGGCCCGTATGGTGCTTTTACCTAAAAAAAACCTGGGGTGAGGCAGACACTGAGTTATGGGTGTAATAGATGTACCCTCAAAGGCCCCCTTCAACATTGCATACAGCAAGCGGCCTAGCAGTGCCACATCGGCCCTTTCTTGGGAAACCAACCTCGTGGGGGAGGGGGACAACGTTTGAATTCAGGAGCATGCTGGGCTTTTTTTTAAACAGATTTTTATTGCAGTTTCTTAGTCATACGTGCATAACACATTAGAACAGTGCTCTGTCTTACATCAAAAGCTTTAATTGAATTGGTTAGTATCCACTTTATTCTATTGTTAGTATCTAATTTCAATCTGCTTTATTTAATATCTCATAGTTTTTTTGATTCTTTGTTTGGTATGCTCTTTCTACTGATCTAGCACTTCTTTAACTTGCAAAACGTTTCTCCCCCCTCCCTCCTATTAGGTGCCTTACTGTCACATCATCGCTTTTCTCTAGGTTTACAGTTACGGTTAGTTGATAAGGCTCAGGTAGTGCCACTAGACACATTGTGTGTGACTGCTTTATTATCGGGGCCAAGGTGCAGATGGCTAACGAGGAATGTTCTTATTTATTCACATCAAACCCCATGGTCTCCCAAGTTTGGGTCTTTTCCTGTATTGTCCTTGCAGGAAAAGTTGCCTCTCACTATGCTTAATCTTTGAGGGCATCTACTAAGGCCTCCCATGCCTGTGCTCCTTCTAATGAGGTGCGGCCTCTCTTAGTCTAAGCTCAGATTTGTATCCTGCCCACTTAGCAAATTCTGATTTCCATGTATCTATACTCGGGCCCCACTTGCTTTTCCAGTTTCTAGTTATTTCTCTTTTCCCTATTACGTATGCTTGGTCCTGGAAGCGGCTGGGGATCTTATTTTTGGATGTGTGCGGGAACCAGCTCAGCCGGCATCAGCTTGCTGAGCAAGGGACCTCTTCATCTAGGACTGTTGATAGGGTGTGTGCAATACCCTCCCAGTAATCTCTCAGCCGAGGACATTCATTCCCAGAGCATGTGAAAGAATGTGGCGTGAAGTTCAGTGCATCGACTGCATTGAGCTGTTTGTATGTGATATATTCTATTGAGTTTTTTGGGTGTAAGGTAGGCTCTGTGCAATATATAAAAATTAATCAATTTAAACCTAACATTCCTAGTAGCTTTTGCTGCATTATATTGGATATTCTCCCAGTCCTTGTCCCCATTGCTGTGCCTAGGTCTGCTTCCCATTTAGATTTCAGGCCCTCAAGCAGTTTCATTAGTTCTGTGCGTAACCTCTTGTACATGCAGGTTACTGCTTTATACTTTCCTGAGGATATCACCAGATATTGGCAGCTGATGGATTGGTTTGGTTCTTTTACTCCCCTTTGCTAGTGCCTCTTAATGGCGTCTGTTACTGCTTTGTGTAGTAGGAAATGGCCCATAGGCAAGTCATTTTGTTCCCTAAAGTAATCAAAAGAGAGGAGCATTCCACAGCCGTATAGAGCTCCCACTTCTGTTTCTCCCACTTCCACCCATGCCTGCAGTCCCCTCCAAGACCCCCCATGCAGAAGTTAATCTAAGAACCCCATTGGTAAATCTGGGGAGTACGGAGTTCTTTTGTTCATCTTCCTAAGGTGTCGTGCCCAGCACTGTTGCAGGACTTGGAACTCGGTGTTAAATTATCTACCTCTCTCTGGGAGCCGTAGTCTTGCCCTACTCAGCGCCTTGAGGTTCAGGGTCAAGATATGGACTGGTGCCCCCGGTGTCCGCCGCCCCATTACCCACTGTGTCAGCCATTGCAACTGGGCAGCTAAGTAGTACGCCTCAAACTCCGGAACTGCCATTCCTCCTTCAGTTGCTGGCCTTTGTAGAACTGCCAAAGCAACTCGCCTGCGGCCCTTGCTCCATATAAATTCCGTTATTATCTTATCTATTTCTTTAAAGTATGCCCTTGGTATCCAGAGGGGTAGGGTTGTGAAGCAATACAGTAATCTCGGAAGTGCCACCATTTTAAGCAAGGCCACACTCCCTACCACGGAGAGCGGTAGCGTAGACCAAAATGCTATGCTTGTTTTCTGGCCTCTTATGGCTTTTCCCAAGTTGCCTTCCAGGAAGTCATTCGTTTTTTAATGATATATGTGAACACCTAGGTAAGTAAGAGAGCGCGACTGCCAAGGCAAAGGCCCCAGCTCCTCTGGGGCTCCCCATCTGCCTGTATGGAAAAGAGGCCAGATTTGCTGCAGTTTACCTGGAATCCAGAGAAGGCCCCATACCGCTGCAACATATTCCACACTCCCGGAAAGTCTCTTCAGGCATTATGGAGGAAAAGGAGCATGTCATCTGCATATAATGCTATACAGTGCTCCCTTCAGTCTATTTCCAATTCCCTAAATATCCGCCCATCCTGTGCCCAGCATGCTAGGGGTTCTAGGGCTAGTGCAAACAGCAGGGGGGACAGTGGGAACCCCTGTCTAGTTCCTCTCTCTACACTGTAAGCCGGGGATATATATCACCCTGTGCGGACCCTAGCCATTGGGTGTGTATAAAGCAGTCGGGTCCAGGCAATATATACCTCCCCAAGGCCCATATGTTCCATCACCTGATATAAGAAAGGCCACTCCAGATGATCAAAGGCCTTTTCGATATCAACTGCTAATACTGCTGCTTCCTGTCTACCAGTTGCGCTTGCTCTCAAAAGTGCACACAGGTGCCGTATGTTATGCGCTGAGCTTCTACCTGTGATGAATCCCGATTGGTCAACATGAATCATGCGCGGTAAAAGACGCGTTGCTAACATCCTTCTGAGGATTTTATAGTCCGTATTTAACATCACTAACGGTAAATATGCCTACTTGTCGTAGAGTTCTTTGCCTGGTTTTAACAAAAGTATGATTAGGGCATCCCTGGTAGTCTGAGGGAGTATATCAAGGGCCCTAGCCTCATTAAATATGATGGTCAATCTAGGAGCCAGGGTTTCTATTGATCATAAAATTCGATAAGGAGCCCATCAGTGCCTGGCATCTTATTTAGGGCCATAATTTTAATTGCCTCCCGTACCTCCTGCACTGTGAAGTCTCCCCACATTATCTCTACATACTCTGGAGGTAACCGTGGTAAGCAGAGAGCCCCTAGCACCCACTCCAACTCTGTCCCTGATAGGTCAGCATGCGCTTGATACAGCTGGGAATAGTATTCCTTAAATATTGCATTAATCTCTTCCTGGTTGTACCCCCTTGAGCCATTTTCTGCCTCTCACTCCGTGATTACCGTCCTCTTTTGGTGGGATTCGCCAACCAGTCGAGGAGGGCACAGGTGCGATCTCTTTCTGCATGGGCGTGCACCATATAATTTCGATAGTCAAAGCACCGTAATTTTTCGACCTTAGCGGCCACCTCCTCCTTGGCCGCAAGGAGCTCCTGACGGGTCTCCGGTCGCCCTGGTCATTTCCTTTCCCATTCCCTAAGCAGTGTTTCTGCCTCCAGAACCTCCTGTAATAGCGGTTTACAGACTCCCACGGCCTCTAAAATATAACTCCCCCTAATCACTGCCTTGAACGCATCCCACTCCACCAGTGGGGAGTCTGCTGTATCGTAGTGTTCAGCAAAATAGTGGTTAATAGCTATGTTGATCTTGGCCCAAAAGGTTGGATCCTCCAAACTCTCAGGTCACAAGCACCATGTAGGGATACTGGGTCACTCCTCCTCCCACTTCAGTCCCAGCAATAGTGGATTGTGATCGGAAAGGGTGCGAGTCAAATATTCTGTCATCTGTACTTGAGCATGCATATCTGGGGAACATTACATAGTGTCCAAACGGACATGTAAGTCGTAAACACCGGGATGGAAAGAATAGTCTCTATCTTCAGGGTGCTGTCTCTTCCAGGAGTCTATTTAGCCCCCATTCCGTATTCCAGCTTGTAGAAGCTTGGGCCACCCTCTTCATCTGTGTCCCCGGTAGGGGTGGGTGTAATCTATCTCGGACCATGTCTGCTACACAATTGTAGTCCCCCTCATTAGTACTGGTCCTGTTAGGAACGGGGCTAATACTCCAGACATGTTGTTATAGAATTGCGTTTGGTCAACATTTGGTCCATAGATACTCCCCAGCATTATGTCTCGGCCATCTAACCTGCCCTGTATTACCACATATCTACCCTCTGTTTCAATTTGTTGCCGTAAGCATTGGAATGGTACTCCCGCCCGAATCCATATCAAAGTCCCCCGCACATATGCAGTGTATGTTGTATAATATAGTTGCCCTTGCCATCAGCGCTGAAGTGCTCGCTCTTCCTTAATCGTCAGGTGTGTTTCCTCCGCTTCAGGAAGGAGTGAACCTTGTAGCGCTTGGTCATGGTATGCATCCCTCTTATATTCCAAGTAAGTATCGTATATGTTGCGACACTTGCCATGCATAATTTGTCCCTCTCTAGTATTATCACTACCCATCCCTGCTCTTCACCCTTTTGGTGATTCTGTGCCTACCTGTGATGTGACTCGTGTGATGATGTGGCACCGGCCCCTTTGTCCCCCTCCCTATTTAACCATAAACAATCCCCTAAACTCCCCATCCCCATGACAAGTAGGACCTCCTTCCTCATCCAAACTATAACACACAACTGAACATTGGAGTTTTCCACCAAATAACTCTGTGGGGCGGATGCCATTAGCAGACGGCGTCCCGTCCGACTTCCCTCCTCACGTCTGAATCTGTACATATCTGGACCCCGTTTTCACCCCCATGTCTAGTTATCTACACATGCTTACTCAGCTAAGTCGCTGCTTAGTCACCCCAAAGTTCAGGCCTATCTGGTGTCTGTAGGAAAGTACCATCTTGCCTGGCATGTTACCCCCATTTTTCACTGTATATATGTTGTTTTAGTTGTATGTGTCACTGGGACCCTGTTCACCAGGGCCCCAGTGCTCATAAGTGTGCCTGAATGTGTTACCTGTGTAGTGACTAACTGTCTCACTGAGGCTCTGCTAATCAGAACCTCAGTGGTTATGCTCTCTCATTTCTTTCAAATTGTCACTAACAGGCTAGTGACCAATTTAACCAATTTACATTGGCTTACTGGAACACCCTTATAATTCCCTAGTATATGGTACTGAGGTACCCAGGGTATTGGGGTTCCAGGAGATCCCTATGGGCTGCAGCATTTCTTTTGCCACCCATAGGGAGCTCTGACAATTCTTACACAGGCCTGCCACTGCAGCCTGAGTGAAATAACGTCCACGTTATTTCACAGCCATTTTACACTGCACTTAAGTAGCTTATAAGTCACCTATATGTCTAACCTTTACCTGGTAAAGGTTAGGTGCAAAGTTACTTAGTGTGAGGGCACCCTGGCACTAGCCAAGGTGCCCCCACATTGTTCAGGGCCAATTCCCCGGACTTTGTGAGTGCGGGGACACCATTACACGCGTGCACTACGTATAGGTCACTACCTATATGTAGCTTCACAATGGTAACTCCGAATATGGGCATGTAACATGTCTATGATCATGGAATTGCCCCCTCTATGCCATCCTGGCATAGTTGGCACAATCCCATGATCCCAGTGGTCTGTAGCACAGACCCTGGTACTGCCAAACTGCCTTTCCTGGGGTTTCACTGCAGCTGCTGCTGCTGCCAACCCCTCAGACAGGCATCTGCCCTCCTGGGGTCCAGCCAGGCCTGGCCCAGGATGGCAGAACAAAGAACTTCCTCTGAGAGAGGGTGTTACACCGTCTCCCTTTGGAAAATGGTGTGAAGGCAGGGGAGGAGTAGCCTCCCCCAGCCTCTGGAAATGCTTTCTTGGGCACAGATGTGCCCAATTCTGCATAAGCCAGTCTACACCGGTTCAGGGGACCCCTTAGCCCTGCTCTGGCGCGAAACTGGACAAAGGAAAGGGGAGTGACCACTCCCCTGACCTGCACCTCCCCTGGGAGGTGTCCAGTGCTCCTCCAGTGTGCTCCAGACCTCTGCCATCTTGGAAACAGAGGTGCTGCTGGCACACTGGACTGCTCTAAGTGGCCAGTGCCACCAGGTGACGTCAGAGACTCCTTGTGATAGGCTCCTTCAGGTGTTGCTAGCCTATCCTCTCTCCTAGGTAGCCAAACCCTCTTTTCTGGCTATTTAGGGTCTCTGTCTCTGGGGAAACTTTAGATAACGAATGCAAGAGCTCATCCGAGTTCCTCTACATCTCTCTCTTCACCTTCTGCCAAGGAATCGACTGCTGACCGCGCTGGAAGCCTGCAAACCTGCAACATAGTAGCAAAGACGACTACTGCAACTCTGTAACGCTGATCCTGCCGCCTTCTCGACTGTTTTCCTGGTGGTGCATGCTGTGGGGGTAGTCTGCCTCCTCTCTGCACTAGAAGCTCCGAAGAAATCTCCCGTGGGTCGACGGAATCTTCCCCCTGCAACCGCAGGCACCAAAAAGCTGCATTACCGGTCCCTTGGGTCTCCTCTCAGCACGACGAGCGAGGTCCCTCGAATCCAGCGACTCTGTCCAAGTGACCCCCACAGTCCAGTGACTCTTCAGTCCAAGTTTGGTGGAGGTAAGTCCTTGCCTCACCTCGCTAGACTGCATTGCTGGGAACCGCGACTTTTGCAGCTACTCCGGCCTCCGTGCACTTCCGGCGGAAATCGTTTGTGCACAGTCCAGCCTGGGTCCACGGCACTCTAACCTGCATTGCACGACCTCCTAAGTTGTTCTCCGGCGACGTGGGACTCCTTTGTGTAACTTCGGGTGAGCACCGTTTCACGCATCCTCATAGTGCCTGTTTCTGGCACTTCTCCGGGTGCTACCTGCTGCTAAGAGGGCTCCTTGTCTTGATCGACGTCCCCTCTACCTCCTGGTCCAATTTGCGACCTCCTGGTCCCTCCTGGGCCACAGCAGCATCCAAAAACGCTAACCGCACGATTTGCAGCTAGCAAGGCTTGTTGGCGTTCTTTCGGCGGGAAAACACTTCTGCACGACTCTCCACGGCGAGAGGGATCCGTCCACCAAAGGGGAAGTCTCTAGCCCTTTTCGTTCCTGCAGAAACCTCAGCTTCTTCTGTCCAGTAGAAGCTTCTTTGCACCCACAGCTGGCATTTCCTGGGCATATGCCCATCTCCGACTTGCTTGTGACTTTTGGACTTGGTCCCCCAGGTACCCTAGATTGGGAACCCATTGTTGTTGCATTGTTGGTTTGTGTCTTTCTTGCATTATTCCTCTAACACGACTTCTTTGTCCTTAGGGGAACTTTGGTGCACTTTGCACTCACTTTTCAGGGTCTTGGGGAGGGTTATTTTGCTAACTCTCACTATTTTCTAATAGTCCCAGCGACCCTCTACAAGGTCACATAGGTTTGGGGTCCATTCGTGGTTCGCATTCCACTTTTGGAGTATATGGTTTGTGTTGCCCCTATCCCTATGTGTCCCCATTGCATCCTATTGTAACTATATATTGTTTGCACTGTTTTCTAAGACTATACTGCATATTTTTGCTATTGTGTATATATATCTTGTGTATATTTCCTATCCTCTCACTGAGGGTACACTCTAAGATACTTTGGCATATTGCCATAAAAATAAAGTACCTTTATTTTTAGTATAACTGTGTATTGTGTTTTCTTATGATATTGTGCATATGACACTAAGTGGTACTGTAGTAGCTTCACACGTCTTCTAGTTCAGCCTAAGCTGCTCTGCTAAGCTACCATTATCTATCAGCCTAAGCTGCTAGACACCCTATACACTAATAAGGGATAACTGGGCCTGGTGCAAGGTGCAAGTACCCCTTGGTACTCACTACAAGCCAGTCCAGCCTCCTACATTGGTGGCAGCGGTGGGATAAGTGCTTTGAGACTACTTACCACTCTTGTCATTGTACTTTTCATAAGAGAAAAATATACAAAACAAGTTCAGTGTATATACACATAGCCAAAAAGTTTTGCATTTCCTCTTTTCACTCTTTTCTAAGTGCTGAAAAGTACTTCTAACTTTCTAAAAAGTTTCAAAAGTTTTTTTCTCTGTCTTTCTAAAAGCTCTGACAAACTTTTTTCTCTTTTTCTATCACTTTAACTCTCTCTAAAAATGTCTGGCATAGGCCAAAATGTTGATCTGTCCAAACTTGCATATGACCACCTTAGCTGGAAAGGAGCAAGGAGTCTCTGTGTAGAGAGAGGTTTGAGTGTAGGGAAGAATCCTTCCTTGGAACTGTTACTTAACATGCTTAGAGAACAGGATAAGGCTAGAAGTGCCCCATCTGTTGAAAAAGTAGCTAATGGTTCCCAATCTGATCCAGGGACTCCCCCAGGAAAAGATTCAGGAAAGAAACTTCCTAGCCTGCCCATTACTAGACAGTCTAGCATAGTTGGTACTGATGTTGAGTCACACCATACAAATAGTGTTGTCTCACATCATAGCAAAAGCATTCATTCTCACCACAGTGGTACTGATGTTTCTGTTAGCCAAGCTGTTAGGGTGCCCTCTGTAAGGGACAGGTCTCCTTCTGTCCATTCTCACCATACTTCTGTTTCAAGGCATGTCCCTCCCACCCACCCTGATGACAGATTGTTAGAAAGGGAGCTCAATAGATTGAGAGTGGAACAAACCAGACTGAAGCTCAAGAAGCAACAGCTGGATTTGGATAGACAGACTTTAGAAGTAGAGAAGGAGAGACAGAAACTGGGTTTAGAAACCCATGGTGGCAGCAGCAGTATTCCCCATAGTCATCCTGCAAAAGAGCATGATTCCAGGAATCTGCACAAGATAGTTCCCCCTTAAAAGGAGGGGGATGACATTAACAAGTGGTTTGCTGCACTTGAGAGGGCCTGTGCTGTACAGGATGTCCCTCAAAGGCAGTGGGCTGCTATCCTATGGCTATCATTTAGTGGAAAAGGTAGGGATAGGCTCCTTACTGTAAAAGAAAATGAAGCTAATGATTACAAAGTTCTTAAGAATGCACTGCTGGATGGTTATGGCTTAACCACTGAACAATACAGGATAAAGTTCAGAGAGACCAAAAAGGAGTCTTCACAAGACTGGGTTGATTTCATTGACCATTCAGTGAAGGCCTTGGAGGGGTGGTTACATGGCAGTAAAGTTACTGATTATGACAGCCTGTATAACTTGATCCTGAGAGAGCATATTCTTAATAATTGTGTGTCTGATTTGTTGCACCAGTACTTGGTGGACTCTGATCTGACCTCTCCCCAAGAATTGGGAAAGAAGGCAGACAAATGGGTCAGAACAAGGGTGAACAGAAACGTTCATACAGGGGGTGACAAAGATGGCAACAAAAAGAAGGATGGTAAGTCTTCTGACAAGGGTGGGGACAAATCTAAAAATGAGTCTTCATCAGACCCACAAAAACACTCTGGTGGGGGTGGTGGGTCCAAATCCTCCTTTAATCAAAACAAAGAAAAGAAACCATGGTGCTATTTATGTAAAGTAAAAGGCTATTGGACAACAGATCCCAGTTGTCCAAAGAAAAGCACCAAGCCTCCTACCACTACAACCCCTACTGCTACCCCTAGTGTCCCTACTAATAGCAGTGGTGGTGGGAGCAAACCTACTAATAGCCAATCCAAGGGAGTAGCTGGGCTCACTATTGGTAACTTAGTTGGGGTTGGCCTTGTTAGGGAGGCCACAGAGGCTGTGTTAGTCTCTGAGGAGGCTATTGATTTAGCCACCTTAGTTGCTTGTCCCCTTAATATGGATAAGTACAAGCAGCTACCCCTAATAAATGGTGTTGAGGTTCAGGCCTACAGGGACACTGGTGCCAGTGTGACTATGGTCATAGAGAAACTGGTCCACCCTGAACAACACCTAATTGGTCACCAGTACCAAGTAACCGATGCTCACAACAACACACTTAGCCACCCCATGGCTGTTGTTAATCTCAACTGGGGGGGGGGGGGTTACTGGTCCAAAGAAAGTTGTGGTAGCCACAGATTTACCTGTAGACTGTCTACTAGGAAATGATTTGGAGACATCAGCTTGGTCAGATGTGGAGTTGGAGGCCCATGCAGCAATGCTGGGCATCCCAGGGCATATTTTTGCTTTAACCAGGGCTCAGGCCAAAAAGCAAAAAGGACAAGGAAGCTTGGATCCTGGAACAATGGACCAAGTGCTCCCTAAAGCTAGGGCTAGTAGAAGCAAACCACTTCCTACTATCCCTCCCTCTACAGTGGATTCAACTTCAGAGGAAGAAGAATTCCCTCCCTGTGCAGAACCTACACCAGAGGAGCTTGAAGCAGACACTGCTGAGCTTTTGGGTGAAGGGGGGCCTGCCAGGGAGGAGCTGAGTGTGGCACAGCAAACCTGTCCCACATTAGAGGGTCTAAGACAGCAAGCTGTCAAACAGGCTAATGGGGATGTCAGTGACTCTCACAGAGTTTACTGGGAGGACAACCTCTTGTACACTGAAGCAAGGGATCCTAAACCTGGAACTGCCAGGAGATTAGTGATTCCTCAGGAGTACAGAAAGTTCCTCCTAACTCTTGCACACGACATTCCCCTAGCTGGGCATCTGGGACAAATGAAAACTTGGGACAGACTTGTTCCCTTGTTTCATTGGCCTAGAATGTCTGAGGACACAAAAGATTTTTGTAAGTCCTGTGAAACCTGTCAAGCCAGTGGCAAGACAGGTGGCACTCCAAAGGCACCCCTTATTCCACTGCCTGTGGTTGGGGTTCCCTTTGAAAGGGTAGGGGTTGACATAGTTGGCCCCCTTGACCCTCCTACTGCTTCAGGCAATAGGTTTATCTTGGTGGTAGTGGACCATGCCACAAGATATCCTGAAGCAAATCCTTTAAGGACCACTACAGCACCTGCAGTGGCAAAGGCCCTCCTAGGAATATTTTCTAGGGTGGGCTTCCCAAAGGAAGTAGTATCAGACAGGGGAAGCAATGTCATGTCTGCATACTTAAAGGCCATGTGGAAGGAGTGTGGTGTAACTTATAAGTTCACTACACCCTATCATCCACAAACAAATGGACTGGTGGAGAGATTTAATAAAACTCTCAAAGGCATGATTATGGGTCTCCCTGAAAAACTCCGCAGGAGATGGGATATCCTGTTACCATGCCTCCTTTTTGCCTACAGGGAGGTACCCCAGAAAGGAGTGGGCTTCAGCCCCTTTGAACTCCTCTTTGGACACCCTGTTAGGGGTCCACTAACACTTGTCAAGGAGGGTTGGGAACAACCGTTAAAAGCTCCAAAGCAAGATATTGTGGATTATGTACTTGGCCTCAGATCAAGGATGGCTGAGTATATGAAAAAGGCCAGTAAAAACCTTCAGGCCAGCCAAGAACTCCAGAAGCAATGGCATGATCAGAAGGCTGTTTTGGTTCAGTACAAACCAGGGCAGAAAGTGTGGGTCTTGGAGCCTGTGGCCCCAAGAGCACTCCAAGATAAATGGAGTGGACCCCACACAATTGTTGAGAAAAAGGGTGAAGTCACCAATTTAGTTGACTTAGGCACTGCAAGGAGTCCCCTTAGGGTACTCCATGTAAACCGCCTGAAACCCTACTATGACAGGGCTGATCTCACCTTGCTCATGGCAACTGATGAGGGACAGGAAGAAGACAGTGATCCTCTACCTGATCTCTTCTCTTCCACAGATCAAGATGCTCTTGTGGATGGTGTAGTTTTGGCTGATTGTCTTACTGCTGAGCAGAAAGACCATTGCATAAATCTCCTAGATCAATTCTCTGAACTCTTCTCTACTGTGCCAGGTACCACTTCTTGGTGTGAGCACACTATAGATACTGGAGACAGTTTACCTGTCAAAAGTAAGATCTATAGGCAGCCTGACCATGTCAGGGACTGCATAAAGCAAGAGGTGCAGAAAATGTTAGAACTAGGCGTGGTTGAGCACTCTGAAAGTCCATGGGTTTCTCCTGTGGTACTTGTACCAAAACCCCATTCCAAAGATGGAAAGAAGGAAATGCGGTTTTGTGTAGACTATAGAGGTCTCAACCTGGTAACCAAAACTGATGCTCACCCTATACCCAGGGCAGATGAGCTCATAGATACACTGGCATCTGCCAAGTATCTAAGCACTTTTGATTTGACTGCAGGGTATTGGCAGATCAAATTGTCAGAAGATGCTAAACCTAAAACTGCATTTTCAACCATTGGAGGCCATTACCAATTTACAGTAATGCCTTTTGGTTTGAAAAATGCACCTGCCACTTTTCAAAGGTTGGTGAACACAGTCCTGCAAGGGCTGGAGGCTTTCAGTGCAGCATATTTGGACGATATAGCTGTCTTTAGCTCCAGCTGGGATGATCACCTGGTCCACCTATGGAAAGTTTTGGAGGCCCTGCAAAAGGCAGGCCTCACTATCAAGGCTTCAAAGTGCCAGATAGGGCAGGGTAAGGTGGTTTATCTGGGACACCTTGTTGGTGGGGAACAGATTGCACCACTGCAGGGGAAAATCCAAACAATTATTGATTGGATTCCCCCTACCACTCAGACTCAGGTGAGAGCCTTCCTAGGCCTCACTGGGTATTACAGGAGGTTCATTAAGAACTATGGCTCCATTGCAGCCCCTCTTAATGACCTCACATCCAAGAAAATGCCTAAAAAGGTATTATGGACAGCAAACTGTCAGAAAGCTTTTGAGGAGCTGAAGCAGGCCATGTGCTCTGCACCTGTCCTGAAAAGCCCTTGTTACTCTAAAAAATTCTATGTCCAAACTGATGCATCTGAATTAGGAGTAGGGGCAGTCCTATCACAACTTAATTCTGAGGGCCAGGATCAACCTGTTGCTTTTATTAGTAGGAGGTTGACCCCTAGAGAAAAGCGTTGGTCTGCCATAGAGAGGGAGGCCTTTGCTGTGGTCTGGGCTCTGAAGAAGTTGAGGCCATACCTGTTTGGCACTCACTTCATTGTTCAAACAGACCACAAACCTCTACTTTGGCTAAAACAAATGAAAGGTGAAAATCCTAAATTGTTGAGGTGGTCCATATCCCTACAGGGAATGGACTATACAGTGGAACATAGACCTGGGAGTAGCCACTCCAATGCAGATGGACTCTCCAGATATTTCCACTTAGACAATGAAGACTCATCATGTCATGGCTAGTCTTATTGTCCTTCGTTTGGGGGGGGGTTGTGTAGGAAAGTACCATCTTGCCTGGCATGTTACCCCCATTTTTCACTGTATATATGTTGTTTTAGTTGTATGTGTCACTGGGACCCTGTTCACCAGGGCCCCAGTGCTCATAAGTGTGCCTGAATGTGTTACCTGTGTAGTGACTAACTGTCTCACTAAGGCTCTGCTAATCAGAACCTCAGTGGTTATGCTCTCTCATTTCTTTCAAATTGTCACTAACAGGCTAGTGACCAATTTAACCAATTTACATTGGCTTACTGGAACACCCTTATAATTCCCTAGTATATGGTACTGAGGTACCCAGGGTATTGGGGTTCCAGGAGATCCCTATGGGCTGCAGCATTTCTTTTGCCACCCATAGGGAGCTCTGACAATTCTTACACAGGCCTGCCACTGCAGCCTGAGTGAAATAACGTCCACGTTATTTCACAGCCATTTTACACTGCACTTAAGTAACTTATAAGTCACCTATATGTCTAACCTTTACCTGGTAAAGGTTAGGTGCAAAGTTACTTAGTGTGAGGGCATACTGGCACTAGCCAAGGTGCCCCCACATTGTTCAGGGCCAATTCCCCGGACTTTGTGAGTGCGGGGACACCATTACACGCGTGCACTACATATAGTTCACTACCTATATGTAGCTTCACAATGGTAACTCTGAATATGGCCATGTAACATGTCTATGATCATGGAATTGCCCCCTCTATGCCATCCTGGCATAGTTGGCACAATCCCATGATCCCAGTGGTCTGTAGCACAGACCCTGGTACTGCCAAACTGCCTTTCCTGGGGTTTCACTGCAGCTGCTGCTGCCAACCCCTCAGACAGGCATCTGCCCTCCTGGGGTCCAGCCAGGCCTGGCCCAGGATGGCAGAACAAAGAACTTCCTCTGAGAGAGGGTGTTACACCCTCTCCCTTTGGAAAATGGTGTGAAGGCAGGGGACGAGTAGCCTCCCCCAGCCTCTGGAAATGCTTTCTTGGGCACAGATGTGCCCAATTCTGCCTAAAGCCAGTCTACACCGGTTCAGGGGACCCCTTAGCCCTGCTCTGGCGCGAAACTGGACAAAGGAAAGGGGAGTGACCACTCCCCTGACCTGCACCTCCCCTGGGAGGTGTCCAGAGCTCCTCCAGTGTGCTCCAGACCTCTGCCATCTTGGAAACAGAGGTGCTGCTGGCACACTGGACTGCTCTAAGTGGCCAGTGCCACCAGGTGACGTCCGAGACTCCTTGTGATAGGCTCCTTCAGGTGTTGCTAGCCTATCCTCTCTCCTAGGTAGCCAAACCCTCTTTTCTGGCTATTTAGGGTCTCTGTCTCTGGGGAAACTTTAGATAACGAATGCAAGAGCTCATCCGAGTTCCTCTGCATCTCTCTCTTCACCTTCTGCCAAGGAATCGACTGCTGACCGCACTGGAAGCCTGCAAACCTGCAACATAGTAGCAAAGAGGACTACTGCAACTCTGTAACGCTGATCCTGCCGCCTTCTCGACTGTTTTCCTGGTGGTGCATGCTGTGGGGATAGTCTGCCTCCTCTCTGCACTAGAAGCTCCGAAGAAATCTCCCGTGGGTCGACGGAATCTTCCCCCTGCAACCGCAGGCACCAAAAAGCTGCATTACTGGTCCCTTGGGTCTCCTCTCAGCACGACGAGCGAGGTCCCTCGAATCCAGCGACTCTGTCCAAGTGACCCCCACAGTCCAGTGACTCTTCAGTCCAAGTTTGGTGGAGGTAAGTCCTTGCCTCACCTCGCTAGACTGCATTGCTGGGAACCGCGACTTTTGCAGCTACTCCGGCCTCCGTGCACTTCCGGCGGAAATCCTTTGTGCACAGTCCAGCCTGGGTCCACGGCACTCTAACCTGCATTGCACGACTTCCTAAGTTGTTCTCCGGCGACGTGGGACTCCTTTGTGTAACTTCGGGTGAGCACCGTTTCACGCATCCTCGTAGTGCCTGTTTCTGGCACTTCTCCGGGTGCTACCTGCTGCTAAGAGGGCTCCTTGTCTTGCTCGACGTCCCCTCTACCTCCTGGTTCAATTTGCGACCTCCTGGTCCCTCCTGGGCCACAGCAGCATCCAAAAACGCTAACCGCACGATTTGCAGCTAGCAAGGCTTGTTGGCGTTCTTTCGGCGGGAAAACACTTCTGCACGACTCTCCACGGCGAGAGGGATCCGTCCACCAAAGGGGAAGTCTCTAGCCCTTTTCGTTCCTGCAGAAACCTCAGCTTCTTCTGTCCAGTAGAAGCTTCTTTGCACCCACAGCTGGCATTTCCTGGGCATATGCCCATCTCCGACTTGCTTGTGACTTTTGGACTTGGTCCCCTTGTTCCACAGGTACCCTAGATTGGAAACCCATCGTTGTTGCATTGTTGGTTTGTGTCTTTCTTGCATTATTCCTCTAACACGACTTCTTTGTCCTTAAGGGAACTTTAGTGCACTTTGCACTCACTTTTCAGGGTCTTGGGGAGGGTTATTTTTCTAACTCTCACTATTTTCTAATAGTCCCAGCGACCCTCTACAAGGTCACATAGGTTTGGGGTCCATTCGTGGTTCGCATTCCACTTTTGAGGGTTATGGTTTGTGTTGCCCCTATCCCTATGTGTCCCCATTGCATCCTATTGTAACTATATATTGTTTGCACTGTTTTCTAAGACTATACTGCATATTTTTGCTATTGTGTATATATATCTTGTGTATATTTCCTATCCTCTCACTGAGGGTACACTCTAAGATACTTTGGCATATTGTCATAAAAATAAAGTACCTTTATTTTTAGTATAACTGTGTATTGTGTTTTCTTATGATATTGTGCATATGACACTAAGTGGTACTGTAGTAGCTTCACACGTCTCCTAGTTCAGCCTAAGCTGCTCTGCTAAGCTACCATTATCTATCAGCCTAAGCTGCTAGACACCCTATACACTAATAAGGGATAACTGGGCCTGGTGCAAGGTGCAAGTACCCCTTGGTACTCACTACAAGCCAGTCCAGCCTCCTACAGTGTCTCCATTGCTTGTCCATATTTTGGGCCCATGAGGTGTAGGGAGTGCCTCTCCTCCTTCCATGGAGGTTGTCGTCCTCTGAAGACATCCCACTCAGGTTTAGAAACGCTCATCCGCTGTGTTGGGGGTAATTTTGGGGAGCTCATCCTCTGGTCAGCAGAGTTGTTACCGCTGGAGATCGAGACCTCACTATCAATGGTCGTCTTCCTTGGGCAGTTGCTCTCTTGCCTCCTATGGTTCAACTCACCCACTGTTTCCACTACTCTCTGCTGTCCTCTCTGTGTCTCAGTTTTAGTTGGTGTTCCTCCCAGGATGTTTTGCCTTTTCCTTCTGTCGTTCTTCTTTCATGCAGTTTTGCCTGTTGGCATGGGGTGGTTAGGGTCGTGGCGCTCGTGGACCTCCAGCCATTCCAACATGGCTTGAGGTGTATGAAAGAATTGCGTTCCTTCAGTACTAGAGATTCTGTGTCGAGCAGGGAACATCATGGCATACTTGACATTTAACTGTCTTACTTTTGCTTCCGCTGCTGTGAACGTTGTCCTTTGTTTCTGTACGGCTTTGGGAAAGTCCGGTAAGATCATCACTCTATGATTGTCTATCATTTCCTCTTGTTTCTCTTGTGCTTTTGCTAGGAAATTATCCCGATCCCGGTAGTGTAAGAGACGAGCAACAATCAGTCTAGGCGGCTTGCCAGATTGCGGCGGTTTCGCCGGGACCCTATGCGCCCTTTCCACAGCATAAAAGGCTGAGAGTCCCTCTGATGCTACTTCTTCTTGCAGGCACTTCTCTAAGCACGTTATAGTGTTTCTCCCTTCAATTCTTTCAGGCATCCCCACAATTCTGATGTTATTCCTCCGGGATCTATTTTCGCTGTCTTCTGCTCGCAGTTCCAAGGTGCAGATTTTCTTCTCCAGGTCTGCAAGCCGGGAGTGTATTGTGCTTACCTTTGGGTTAAGCTCTGATACTGTTTTCTCTGTTGTTGTCACTCTTTCAGTTAGCTTTCGATGGTCATCTTTTAACAGATTCAAATCCACACCTAGTGCATCTATCTTTGTTTCAAGTGATTCTCTTGTGGTGGTGATAGCTATCAAAATGTCCATCAGCGTGGGGTCTCGGTTGGCCATCTCTGTAGCAGTCTTTTGGCTGTCTAGTTGTGTCCCCCTATTCTCCTCTGACCCTCTCGCATTGCCCATAATTGGTAAGCAGGGTGAGTCCTGGTGCCCTTTGTTCCATGCTTTAATGGCTGCCTCTCACAACTTGTGCTGTAGTTCTCTCGCCTCGACTCCTTAGGGTGTCCCTTGTGCAGGGTTCAGTGTTCTGTCGCTAGTACCCGGTTACTGGCAGGCCAGGAGCGGGGTTCAGTTTCTCACACAGGGGGTCATAAGATTAGTCACTATCACTGGGTTTATGGGTGTTACTGGACGCCTAGTACAGTGTCACTGTGTCCCCCTTATGTGGTTAGGCCGGAGATGCTTGCAGCTGCAACCTCCCGCATCGATGGCTCATAGTGTTACGACTCGGTCGTCCCATTTCCAGGGGGCGCTGTAAGGGGACTGTCAGAAGCCTGGGAATCACCTTGAACACCTATCTAGAGTCCCTTGCTGACTCCTGTTTGTTTCTCTTTTCTCCATGGTACACTTGTGTAGGACTACATTTGCTTCTTGGGACTGCAAATCCCATAATGCACAGCTTGGTAGTCAGGAAAACCCGGATTCTGTTTCCCATTGTTTTCTATGGGAGAAGTCCAGTTGCTCCTTTTCACTGGATCCTCTCCTCCAGGACTTGCAAGTGTCCGAAACTACACACACCTGTGACCTCTCCTGTGCAGCCCAGCTTGGAACTGCTTATAAGCAGCCATTTCCTCAAGCTCCCCGTTGCGCATCGGACTTCAATTCCTTTGTGTTACAGACCCCTTGTCGGATGGTGTTCCAGTTTTGTTCCTGTTCTGTTCCAGCCTGATCCTGTTTCCTGTTTCTCTGCCCTGCTCCTGATTGTTCCAGCCAGAGTCTGCTCCCTATCTCTTAGCCTTGTACCTGTTTGTTTCTTCCAGAGCCTGCTCCCTGTTTCTCTGCCCTGCTCCTGCCTTGTTTCAGCCTGAACCTTCTCTCTGTTTCCCAGTCCTGTTTACTGCTCATTTCCTACTCCCTGTATTCCAGTCCTGTCCTTGCCTGTTCCAGCCAGAGCCTGTTCTCAGTTTCCCAGTCCTGTCTCTGTTTGTCCCAGCCAGAAGTTTGCGCCCTGTTTTCAAGTCCTAGTCCCGCCTTTGCTTCAGCCTGGACCTGTTCCTAGTTCTTGCCTCTGCCTCTTTGTTTGTTCCCTTCTGTTTCTGTTTCTTCTTGGTTCTTTGTGTCTGGTAAGTGTTCTATCAGTCTTCACCAGTGTATACGTGTCCTCCTGTGTACTGGGGTTGGCTCTTGGTTTCCAGGAGGCAATTCCAGCCCCCATCCTTGTCCAGTGTTATACGTTGTATTTCGTGCCTAACAGTGACAGTGTGCTATTGCTGTTTTCTCAGGAATCGCCACTGTGTTTCCAGCTGGACCCACAAGAGCGTGTCCTATGTATGTAAGTACTATCC
Organism: Pleurodeles waltl; assembly: GCF_031143425.1. Taxonomy (NCBI): domain Eukaryota; kingdom Metazoa; phylum Chordata; class Amphibia; order Caudata; family Salamandridae; genus Pleurodeles; species Pleurodeles waltl. Next base: position 585,827,183 of record NC_090450.1, read on the forward strand.
TTGTTTGTGCTCTAGGGTCCAGAGACAGAATCACTTCTGCTGCCTCCTTTCTATGGGGCTGGCAGGGTGACTATCTGTAAGAGCAAACTGCACAGAGGCATTGAGATTCCCTGTCACTGTGGGAGGTTCTGCGCCTAACTCTGTGTACAACCCCAGCGTGTTTGTCCACTGGTAATCCGTTTCCTGTTTGTTCACACAAGGGTTGCTCTGCTTTTACTTTCCTGTTTCCTGTGCCTGTCCATAGCTGTCCTTTCCGTGTATGCCTTTAGCTGCTCTTCTGCCCCAGCACACTACCTCTCTAGGATATTCGGTGACCTCAAGGGGTGTCCCAGCCAGAGTCCTGATCAGACCCGCCCGAAACCGTGACACATAGTGCGGTTGGTAATGAGTTCCTTTACTACATACATTCCGTATTTGAGGGTTATAGGACTCTTACTCTGTTCGTGGTGGCCCTCTCATGCAGCAGTTATTCGTCTCTCTCTATGCTGGTGGTGCTTCTGGCATACGCTTTCCCCCGCGCATGCCTACCAATATGTCTTGCCGCTCCCTGAGAGCACTATGCTGGCTTCCAGTCTGCTGTGTTTCTTTTGCTTTGCTGCCTCTTTCAGTCCTTGAGGCGTGTGAGAGTTTACTTTTGCTATTATAGGCCCTCTCCTGCATCACAGGCCACTCTGCCATTTTGTACTGCCCCTGGGTGCCATTTTGTAGTGAATCCTAGTTCGTTTTAATGGGATAACAGGAGTTAGCTTAGCCTCTGGCTTGTAGACGCGTGCCCCCGTCACCTAGTGACTTTTAACCTACTTAGCTTGCTCTGTCTTAGCCCATTTAATTATTTATTTCTTCTAAGATGGCTGCCTTGTTTATAGTTAGGCCACTTGTTATTGGTAACATTATCAGTGTCACCGCGCCAAGGCATCAAGATCAAGCACCAAAGACAAACAAACAGTAGGTGTTCACACTTAGGGATTTTCCCTCTCTATACTTTTGAGGGATTGTTGATATTAATTGCCGTCCCAAGCATGTCTGTTATCTATTGTTTAGGAACACACCTACATCAGGGGACCTTGTAGCTCTGTATAAATACATCACACTTTAGACAGATAATCAGAGGGATTCCGACCAAAGGGCATCGCCACCATCGCTGATACTGATGCTGCAGTCGTCTTGACGCTGACCCAGTCTTCGTGTCCCTGTGGAGTCTGAGATAGAGACCTCATTCCAAGGTAACGAGGGTTGGGGGCTCCGCTCATGGACATGGCATTGGCAGGTTAGGTTTAACAAACCCAGCTCTCCTTTAGGTAGGAGGTTAGGCTTTTCAGATTAGGGTATTAGGGCATATTACATCTCGTATATCTTTTCTAAGTATTGCAAGATGGTGGGGGTCTTTGTAATAATGACTCTCGTCTTCACAAATCTGTTTCTTGCATTATTCATTATCCTAATCATTGCAGCCCATGCAACTTATCGCAAATTGCAGTTATGTTAAATAAAAACTATTGAAACTCTACTGCATCTGTGTCATTGCCTGTGTTTGTATGAGACATGATATATCTGTGAGAAAAGGGTAATCTCCGTTTAACCACGACACTCCCTGAGATATCTTATTCTCGAGTCCATGCGTAACGGCTGCCCTAAATCACCTTTTACTATTGTGTTTCTGGTGAGGCGCTGCTAGTGAGCCGGTAAGGTTGGGACAACAGTTGCGACTTGTTGTAGGAAAGGCATAGTCGCCTACAAACAAAAGTACTGTCATCCTTAAACCAGCAGTCTTGCTCAGAGCAAGAGTCCAAACCACGACATGGTGTTTAGGCACTAATTTACGGATACCCTGACTATCACTGTCTCACAGACATCAGGTACCCTTAGTACCATTATACGGAGACGTCCGTGGTCTTTGGGAGAATCCTCCTCAGCTGAAAGGGTAACATCTGATTAAGCTGTAGGTTGTTCAAGCTCGAACTCATAAAAGGACATTACTACCCATTTTTGGTGTTCCGTTTCTCTAAACAAATATGGCTGATGCCATAGACATTCCTGAAAATGCTAGACAAGCGCTAACAAAACATTTATTAACGCATGGCCTTACAGATAAGGGCGGGGATGTTACTCTGATAATAGAAGCTAATGAAGCATACCAAACAGAAACATTTTACTGTTGGGTCACCTTTCCTGAGGTTGACCAAAGAACGCACACATTTCACACATATGAAGTTGCAAACGTACCTTTACGGTACCAAGCATACCAGTATCATGAAATATCGCTCACCTACCAGGAACATCAGAACTGGTTCGAAGGCGCCCTACCACATGTACTACAAAGAGTGAGGTTAGGTCCCTTAAGTAATGATGGAGCTACGTGGCCTAGGTTTGCCACATACACACCTCACCCAGGCATACAGAATATGCCGATAGCAGATTTACGAGTTATATATAATGAATTAGTGGCATTATATAGACGATTAGTCCAGTTCGTACTGCGAACATTGAACACAACACCAGCGCGTCCAGCACCGCCAGTAGCTAGTGGTTATCAATTGGCTACTGGGATTAATCCGCAAACAGTGCATACTATTATGGGTAAAGTGCCCACGGAACGGGAAAAAGTACCGTTCTGGATTGCCCAGAAAACGAATCAGCTGGAAGCTGTGTTTCCCCATACGGGACCACAGGAAAAACATAGGTTGCTCACTATGTGCTTGCCTTTTGGGATTGTTCCCTCGGTAGATGACTGTGCCACATGGGGTACAGTCTTCGCTGCCATATATACTACCACACATGGTACCCCGACACTTGCCAACTTGTCGGAAGTGTTAAAACAAATACAAAATGAACATGGGGCTGCACCAGCCCTGGATTTGGGGATGAAATTAATGCGTAACTTTGACGCCGTATCCTCAATAATACTCAGTAATATTAAGGGGGAAGCGGTAGCACTGGCAATTCACCAGCGTCTCCGGGAAACTCCACACCAGGAACAAGAGAGACAGCTACTGAAAATAATTTCCGATACCTATACTAGTATAGGACGGGATAGTTTGGGAGCCTAACCGAAAAAATTGGAGTTACAAGGTACCACCCACAAGGAGGGTACGAAGCAGGCACAAGAGGGCTCTAAGAAGCGCTGGGACAAATAAAAAGATTTCAAAGACAGGCGAAATAAGAGAGCTGATTCTCCACACCCGGAGAACTCCGAAAGGAGATATAATCTCAGAAATAGTGAGCACATTAAAACTCCAGACAGATATACTGATTCACGTCCCTCTCGTTCCTTTCAGGACGCACCGGCTAAACGTAGCGAGAGAGGGGGCCGTCAAGATCGACGTCTGGAATACGTGAAAGAAAAGAAAGAATCACTACAGTCTACCATTAAAAAAAGAAGAAAAGACTCCTCAGCAAAAGCCACAGTTTAAAAAGAAGAAGGTGGCAGCACTGACAGTTAAAAATGCCAGTAAAATTGAGAACGCTGTTAAGGAACAAGACGTGGGCAGTGACTCTGTTAGACAGCACGGCAGAAGTCACGATATGTCGCCAGAGTCTGAAAGATCATCTGGATGCGACAGCAACTAGCGATTACATTGCGGTTGAAACAGCGGATGGCCGCGTTCTTCCCCCCGATAGGGTGTATGATTTAAAAATTCAGATAGAGGGAGACGTGGAGCGCACTATTAGTGTGATATTTTGGGATGAACTTACTAGTGATATCCTATTGGCCGAAAGAGATTGGCCACCTGAACATGTCCGCAAGCTCCCGCATGGGGAACATGTCATTTTGCCTTCTTTCTCCGATCTTGTTCGGGAAGCAGCAAAAGAAGCCTATGCTGCTGAATGGGCTTTAGCGCAGGCTCCTGCGCTATATCGCAATCATGTAGGTTGGGACAAGGAGTCTCCTTGTCATATTATTCCCGTTAGGTCTACACCCCAACCACAGCCGCAATACCCTGTTAAACATGAAGCGAAAGCTCAGGTGAAGGAGATCCTATCACAACTTGAGTACCAGGGAGTAATTGAGCCCTGTACATCTGCAATGAATAATACGTTATTCCCCGTTGCAAAGCCAGACCATTCATATAGAATAGTCATTGATTGTAGACACTTAAATAGTCATACACGCACGTATGCTATACAAAATTCACACAGCACAGCACTGATAAACAATATAGTGCGTAAAAAATATAAAACAACACTAGACATATCTAATGGATTCTTCTGCCAGAATTTAGCACATGAAAGTCGGGACCTAAGTGCATTTTAATTTGGCTCTCAGTAACGCTTTTGTCGTTTACCTCAAGGCTATAAAAATAGCCCAGGCCTGTTTTCAGCCCGTGTAACATCAATATTACATGATATTGATTCCGAGGCATTGTCCTATGTGGATGACATATATCTCACAGACGACGTCCTCAACATTCATCTTGCGAGGGTCGATCGGATAATTTTGGGGTTTGCAGACCTCGGTTATAAATTCAATTTTAAGAAAAGCAAGATAGCCTTTCTTAGTGTATTATTCCTGGGATATGAGCTATCAAACGAGGGGAAGAGCCTGGCCCGCACTTTCTAGAGAAGTGTGCTCAACTACAGCCTCCAAACACACTTAAGAAATTGCAGTCATTACTGGGTTTCTTCAATTTTGGCAGAACATACATTCCAGATTATGCAGAACGCATCAAGCCACTTTATGAATTGGTTCAGCCCAATTTTTCTAGCAGACACTGGACAATTGAACACACGCACATCCTTAGGGACATGCAACAGGACATGCTGGAAGCTAAACATTTACACACACACACGTGACAATAAAACAAACTTAGTCATCAGAATAATTGCTGGTGCCATTGGATTTACTTATGTCACCTTTAATGAGGATGACACGGTACCAATAGGATATAAATCACATTTATACTCAAATGCTGAACAGAGTTTTGCACCTATAGAAAAGATTCTGACGGCAGTTCAGATGGCCGTCATAAAAGAGAGGCCACTTGCCCAGGGGAAACGTATTATTGTTGTCTCCCCGATGCCGGCCTTAGAGGCTGTCACCAAAGCAAGCGTTCCTAACGCTAAGGCATTACATCCACCTTTGATTCAATGGGCAACGTCTCTGACCGCCACTGATGTCGATTATATATTCGATCCCAAACTTCAGACAGAAGAATTTCTCCAGTATGAACAAGAGTACCCCGCTCCTCTGAATATCTTGCCACTTGACAGCTACCATACTGTCATATACACTGATGGTTCGGCACAACCGGCTGTAGGTACTAAACATCAATACTCGGCAGCTTGCGCAGCCGTGAGCGGAGTGATAGAAGATGGAGTTTTCCACCCTCACAATACCTACACGCAGACCTTAGGGGACTGCACGGCCCAGTTGGCTGAGCTTAAAGCTCTTATTCTAGCGCTCGAACATACTGAGACAGGAAGCCAGAGTTTGATAGTCTGTGACTCATATTACTGTGTCCAGTCATACAATGAATATCTCAATCATTGGAAACTGAACGGGTTTAGAGATTCTAAAGGGAACACCATTAAACACAAGACATTGTGGGGGAGAGTGGCTGATCTTAAGGATAAGCTACCGTGTGTCCATGTAGTCCATACATTGGGACACCAACGTTGCCGGTAATACATTGGCTGATGAAGCGGCCAAAGCATCAGTAGCTACGGCTTCTGTGGCTGCAGTGACTTGTTCTCGGACGAGATTGGATAATTAAATACTGATTACCGTTAAAGCCTCGGCTGCAGGCAAGCCCCTTCCGAAAGGATACCCTACAAACTATACTTACCATATCAGTGCACTGAATATTGCTTACACACCGATTCCTGGGGTTGGAGATCGAGTGATCCCCAATGAGGACCAGAGATTAGATCTAATTAAAGCAGTGCAAGAGGGTGTCGCTTCTGCGCATGCTGGTATACAGGCCACAATAACACTCCTACAGCAACGATTCTGGTGGCCTGGTCTATGCAGACGAACTAAACAGTATGTCCTTTGCTGTGACATTTGCCAGCAGATCAAGGGCACTAATATCAAACGCCCAGCGCAGACATCCCTCTTAGTGTCCAACAAGCCACTACAATGTGTATACCTAGACCATTGTGGTCCCTTACAGCCTGATGGTGCATACAAATACATTTTAGTGGCTGTAGATTCCTGTTCTAGATTCCTGTGGGTATGGCCACAGTGCTCAGCTGACGCCCGGACTGTTATAAAAGACTTGCTGATCTTTATCGATACATATGCGGTTGCAGCATTCCATTCGGACCAGGGCCCTGCATTTGCCTCTAAGGCGTTCAGGGACACCATGGGGACGATGGGTGTTGAACTCCATTACTCCTCACCATACCATCCCGAGGGAAATTTGGTCGTGGAAAGGCAGAATCGTGATCTAAAGCAGTCCTTAACAGCTCGAGTATTAGGTTCAGGCCGCAGTTGGTTACACCACCTATATGGGGTCCAGAGAGCACTGAATAATCTGCCAAGACGGTCCTTGGGGGGACACTCTCCATATGAGGTTCTCTTTGGGATACCTATGTATGTCCCAGATCTTGATGCCCCTGGTATGGTGGCAGCAGAAACACCATTTGACATAAAAGAACGTCTCACTGTTTTACAGGAGCTTCAACAATTTCGTGATGATAAATCATCTGCAAGTGCTGCCACCTTAGGAATAAGGGATTTGGCGAAAACTTCAACTGGCTGGATTCCTAAAGTTGGGGATCTGGTTTGTGAGAAGATCGCTGTGAAGAAGGAGTTCGGTCCATCATACAGAGCACCTGTACCAGTCTTGGGAATACAAGGCACCAGGACTGTCATCTTACCACCACTGTCTGGTTCTAAGACAAACAGATTCATCTCCATTGATGACATCAAATTACACCATGTGGCCGATCCTTCACAGTAGACCAGGAGGTCCCTTGGGGGGTTCCCGATCCCCTCTCACTACCCAACAGGACATCCATCTACATAGTAGGATGAACATCACTACTACAGACTATGCAACAATGTCAACTGCTGTTCCAGACACCTCCTCGACTATTGGGAGGGCGGAAAACGAACTCTTGTTGGTTCCAGTCACATCTTCAGTGACCACCCCGCTTCAAGATTTAGCTGTATTTTACACGAACACTTCAACGACTGATGACATTGTCTACCAAGAGCCTCCACGTGCAGTGGATCAGAGTACACCGGCTCCTGTGTTTGCAGAGACTACTTCTGGCTATTTCATTGACATTGATGATTTTTCTTCGGATTCATCCTCTACTGTGATTGACAATGTTTCAAAAAGTAGTAAGCTGTATCGATGGCTTAAAAAGAACTATTTGATATATCCATGGAACTACTTGTGGTTCTGTTTGACATTTATTGCATTATTTTTATGGATTGGTTTTGTGACTGTTTTCTTTTTACTTATAAATGGTCACTATATTCCTGATCGCTCCTCTGTGGAGCCTGTTGCTGAAGTTTTAACACCACATCATTCTTCACCTAAGGTCCGAAGAGATTTGTCCCCTGTAAATATTACAGCAATACCGATTATCGATGGGATTGTGTGGGACAAAGTTCCATTCTATTTATACGGGCCTACAGAAATAATTCAAATACCATACGTGTTCAAAATTTCAATGACTGATGTAATTACACCTAATGTTGTCTCTGATGATTGGGATGTCCAAACAGTTGATTCCATGCTAACTGAAATGAAGGACTATTCCGCTTTTTAAAGTGATGATGTATTTGATTATACAATGAATTATGGGGAAATGTTCTGCTACAACTATTGGGGACATCACTACCTACACCGTGCCACTAGATACAGGCCAGTATTGAACTACACACAGTGGGAACATTGTTCTACACCACTGGTGGGGAGTCCAAAGTATTATAGTGATAAATGTACATACTTTTCTGGGCATGATACAAGAAAAGCGGAGTCGTATTATTTTAAATTACCTCTGGCACACATTAGGAAAATTTTGCTAACTGATACAAAACTGATCTATTCAGATCCCTTTGTTTCCCGGCTCGCAATTGAGGGTTACGAATACAGGAAGAACACTATTGACTTAAAAAGTGTATGGGGAGCACAAGATTGGCAAATACAGGGTGGGGAGGCTTTATTTCTAGCATGCCTGATTCCTGTGCAAATGATTTTCTTAAATGACACTATTCAGCAGACATCCTGTCTGGGGTTAGCAAAAATTAAAGATCTGAACACGCCCAGTATCCCTACTCCGGCAAGGTTTAAAGATTGGCAACACTTCCTTAATGTCACAGAGGAAAGGCTAGACGCAATGGTTAAGGCTGGTACCTATAATTCTTCACTTTCTAGTCCCGGCGGGTGGGTAATATGGCCTACTGACACTAATGATTGTCAAGTGCGTTTTTTTAACTCTTCAAGGGGTTTTTAATTAACAGGCCAGACCCTCGCTTCATATCGGGTCAACATACAGGTATAGTTACAACATACAGTGTGGGTAAGCTGTGCCAGCAATGGGTACAAACGAACACGTTAGCCGCAGTTAAGAAACACCTGAACACTCTTTCTGAAAATGTAGACTTGCAGGATTTTCTGCTGGGTCCTAGGAAACAGCGCTCGAAAAGGTTTTTATATGCTATGTACAATGAAATTTGGAAACTTTCCCAGATTGAGGCTGCTGCGCGTTTAAGGCAACTAGATAAAGAGAATTTTGAAAAAACATTAGCTGTTGTCGACAATGGCATGAATACACTGTCCAACAGGATTTATTCACTATCAAATATAGTGTTGTCTGCTATTGATATCACTCAGACAGATTTGTCCCGGTTATATCATGGGCAAACACAGCTACGTTCCATCATGCAGCTACGTTGGACATTACAGACACTGAAAAGTGGCCACATTCCATGGAAGTATATTAATGGGAGTGAATTCTTCACTGCTTTTAATTTGTTCCAAGGAACAAGCAACAATGGCTAAAAGAGAGGCTAGTTTCACCCTGCTTCAAGTAGAGAAGTTAGATAAGTTGCCCTTCACGGTAGCAGAGAGTCCTTCAACCATCTGGCTCTTACATGGCATTATTAATTTACCGATTTCGACCTTTCGGTTCTCGAGCTGCCTGAAACATCTTGCAGCGGGAAGATATGAACAACTAGGAGATAGCTTTATTAAGGAAGAGTGGGAGTTGCCCTTTGACTATAGATGTCTGAACGGCGAGAAGGAGGTCTTTCTTAGCGGAAGCGAATGTGAGACTGCTGTTCGTCATTCTATGATATGCAAGCAGGTGTCTCTTCACGGTCTTTGCAATGCGGGGGTCGTGAATATGGCCTGTTTTCTGAAGGATACTCCTGTCCCCTTGATTCGCCCGGTATTTCATGTACTTTCCAATGGAAGTTATGTGGTACTGAACGATCAAAATTGTTGCGACATGCGACCCGGAATTGCCTACGCAATCTCGGTCTCAAAGGTCGTTACGTGTTGTGGACATGTTTTGTTTCCCCCCACACGAGAGATAAAAGTATCTGACATGTGGCCCCACATAGATACTATTAATGTGAACTATGACAAGCTGAGTAGGCTAAAGGCGCTATTATTTCAGAAACAGGTCGCCTTGACATCCGCAAAACAGACGTATGCTCTCCAGATTGCGAGATCATCAGCCAAGATACAATCCCTTTTAAATATCAATTTCCCCAAACACTTTGGAGAACTGGTGTCCAGAATATTCAATGCTTCGAGCACCACTGGGATTGTTCATTTCTTTAAGGCTGTCGGTCTGGTTTCGTATCCATCTTCCAGACTGTCTTCGGAGTCATCCCATCAGCCATCCATTCTCTCTTTTCAAGTGTGTTTGGTGGCTTTCCAATTATTTTGGCTTTGATTGGCGGACTACTACTGCTATTTCTTCTGATTCACAGTGGTTGTTTCTTTCCAGCAACGCAGAGCAATGGAGCCGCTCCCACCAACTCTACTGTGCCGTGAGCGCATGGTTCGGATCTTCGGTGCACCCTTGCTGGTGGAACTGGAGCTTGACTGGTCGTTGTCATTTCCGCCCCTTCTCTGGTGCGTACAACCAGTCTTCCGCTGCATATGGTGTCTCTTTGAACATCTGCCTATGGTCTGTCTTGCTGTTGCACTGACATTTCCTGTGGACCACGAACTGCTGATGTCCCCGATGAGGGTTCATACACGGTCATGCCCCTTGAGACTGAGGTTGCTCCGCGAGGCCACCTATGAGCCTTCCGTTGTGAGATCTACCATGGATGAGGACACTGCAACGGATAACGATACATCAGGAAATACGGCTCACTTCTGCTCTGTGGATCCGTTTGTCCGCCCAGCACTCGACTTAACATCGGACGATGTTGACTCATTTTTTAGGTCCTTGGTTGGTGACTTCGATGACATTCTTCAAGATCATGCGTATAACAAATAATTTGATGAATTGACTTGCCATTCCCGATTCCAAATTATGCATTTAAATTGACGTTTGCTGTTGCACGCTGTACTTGTCATAGTTGACATTAACATCTCTGTATGTATTTTAACAGATTTGTTTTAACATATTTTTAACACATGCTAAAGCTTTTTTAGCTTGTTTTTTGCTTTTAGCTTTTAGTTCAGAAGCAAGTTTTAGCATTCGGGTTCCTGTACCTTCATCATACCTGTTACGGCAATGGGGAGGGTGTAGTGAATCCTAGTTCATTTTAATGGGATAACAGGAGTTAGCTTAGCCTCTGGCTTGTAGACGCGTGCCCCCGTCACCTAGTGACTTTTAATCTACTTAGCTTGCACTGTCTTAGCCCATTTAATTATTTATATCTTCTAAGATGGCTGCCTTGTTCATAGTTAGGCCACTTGTTATGGGTAACATTATCAGTGTCACCGCGCCAAGACATCAAGATCAAGCACCAAAGACAAACAAACAGTAGGTGTTCACACTTAGGGATTTTCCCTCTCTATACTTTCGAGGGATTGTTGATATTAATTGCCGTCCCAAGCATGTCTGTTATCTATTGTTTAGGAACACACCTACGTCAGGGGCCCTTGTAGATCTGTATAAATACATCACACTTTAGACAGATAATCAGAGGGATTCCGACCAGAGGGCATCGCCACCATCGCTGATACCGATGCTGCAGTCGTCTTGACGCTGACCCAGTCTTCGTGTCCCTGCGGAGTCTGAGATAGAGAACTCATTCCAAGGTAACGAGGGTTGGGGGCTCCTCTCATGGACATGGCATTGACAGATTAGGTTTAACAAATCCAGCTCTCCTTTAGGTAGGAGGTTAGGCTTTTCACATTAGGGTATTAGGGCATATTACATCTCATATATCTTTTCTAAGTATTGCAAGATGGTGGGGGTCTTTGTAATAATGAATCTCGTCTTCACAATTCTGTTTCTTGCATTATTCATTATCCTAATCATTGCAGCCCATGCCACTTATCGCAAATTGCAGATATGTTAAATAAAAACTATTGAAACTCTACTGCATCTGTGTCATTGCCTGTGTTTGTATGAGACATGATATATCTGTGAGAAAAGAGTAATCTCGATTTAACCACGACACTCCCTGAGATATCTTATTCTCGAGTCCATGCGTAACGGCTGCCCTAAATCACCTTTTACTATTGTGTTGGTGAGGCGCTGCTAGTGAGCCGGTAAGGTTGGGACAACAGTTGCGACTTGTTGTAGGAAAGGCGTAGTCGCCTACAAACAAAAGTACATCCTTAAACCAGCAGTCTTGCTCAGAGCAAGAGTCCAAACTACAACAATTTCACTCCTCCAGCCTCCTTGCATCTGCCCAGGGCCCAAGGTGCAGGAGTCTCTGTTGGGGTGCCACCTCCCTCTAGACCGCTGTCCTTACTGGCCTCCCACTCAGCTGCTCACCGCTATAGCTCGGGTCCACCACAAGAGAATGCGCCCCTAGTGCACGCCTGGAGGCCTCTCGGCACTCCCGCTTCTCCCTGTCTCACCTCCGGCTCTTCGTTTTATGGGGGAGGCACCGTCCACTGGGCATTCCTCTAGCGCTTCCTGTGAACTGCGTTACTGTCAGGCCCATCGGTATCGTTCCGGGGCCTCTGGATCATTTCTCCAGCCTCCGCTCTCCCGTTGTTTCTCCCGTTGCCGGGCGGCACTATTTTGTCTCTGCTCCACCTAGGCTGGTTATTTCTGGGCCTTATCCCGCTTCGGACGTGTTTTTTCATGGTCTGGGCTTAATTTTGCCATCCTGGTAACTGGAGGCTAGGGGAGGTGGTGCCCCCCCTTTGTTAGGGCCGCCGATGAGTCAGGATCTTTAAGGTTGTCGGGTCGCCGGGCAGGAGCTCGGCGACTCAAGTCTTACTACATCTGCTCCTGGCCACACCCTCTAGGAGCATGCTAGGATTTTACCAGGGGCTATTGCCAAAGGAACCTTTGCAAATATAAATATGAATGTTCCAAATGTGAGGGAAAGCATGCAGTTCTCCATTGCTTTAGTGAGCAGGCAAGTTTTGGAGGTAGTGGGCAAGGTAGAGGTGGGGGATCCTTCCAAATTGGATACAAAGGCCTTTACACCAATTAATACCGAATGTTTGTCCTATTGGTTAAAATGTTATCCTAATAGAGAAGACGCAAATAAAATAGAATGAGGTTTCTAAGAAGGTTTCAGACTTGGATATTAAGGGCCCAGAGAATGCAGGTTTGCAGAGAATCTACAATCAGCGAAAGAGCATCATCACATTGTCAGCAGAAATTAAACAAGGAAGTGGCAGAAGGGAGGATGGCAGGTCCCTTTCCGATAGGCCTTAACCAAATTTAATGATCTCTCTCACAGGAGTAATACCTAAAAAGAATGAGGGCGAATTTCACATGATTGATCACTTATTATGGTCACATGGATTGTCAGTAAATGACTACATAGTGAGGGAGGATGCTACGGTGCAATTTGCCTCAGTGGATGTTGTTCTAGCCTTGATTAGAGCTGTAGGCCCTGGTGCTAAACTAGCAAAATGCTATATTAAATCAGGCTTTTGCCTGCTTCCTGTCCACCCTGTGGACAGGAATTAGCTATGTAATTGGTTAAAAAATCAGTTGTATGTCGATAAAGTGTTACCCATGGGCTGTACCATCTCTTGTAGTTTATTTGAGGCTTTCAGCACTTTTCTACAGTGGTGCTTTGTGTCCCGCACAGGTTATGACCATATGACTCATTATTTGGATGACTTTCTGTTTCTTGGTACCAACAATACCCAGGAATGTGAGTGGGCTCTACAACAATTTCAAAGTATGACAGATGAACTAGGTGTGCAGTTGGCCCCTGAAAAAACAGAAGGTCCAAGTACATGTTTAGTTTTTCTTGCAATTGAAATAGCCATAGTGAGGAAGAAGGTCAAAGAAATTGTAGAATTACTTGAAGAAGCATTGGTGGCACTGAAGCTTCAGCTACATGAGATTCAGCACCTGTTGGGGCATCTTAACTTTGCTTGAAGACTGGCAGAGCAGGCAGATCATTTTGTAGACGCCCTGGTTTTGCCTTGTCAGGATCTAAATTGCTGCACCAAAGGATCAGGATTTCAACTGCAATATGAGCTGATATTGAAGTTTGGTTAATGTTTTTGAAAGGTTTTAATGGGGTTACCATGTGGTCGCTGGATCTAGATTTTACTTGGATGGTTCAAATATTTTCAGATGCAGCTGGGACCATTGATTGCTGGTAAGTTAGCTGGGTTATGTATTTATGGCAACTTTTTATGGGGCTATGAGCCCTCAGCTGGTGAAATGGGTAAGAGAATGTTACAGGGCTGAGCTAAGGAATACCAGAGAGGTTGTGTTGTACGAGATCTTATTTCTATGAAATTGCTCCAGCGCATGGTTAGGAGCCTTGGATCTGTATTTTTCCTCTTTTGAGCAGTTGTTATTCAGGTTCTGTATGTCTTGGTTGTTTTTGTGCTTTTAGGATATCAGAGCTCTTGGGGAAAAAAATAAATCAGGAGGCATGAGTAGACAACATAAAGGTAGCAGGTGACACTATCCAGATTTTCTTGGAGCATTCGAAAATGAACCAGAAAGGTAAGGGGAGGGAGGTGTTACTCAGCAGAATTTGGTGTATCCTGTGACCATTTGGCAAGATTGTAAAGAGGTGGGGAGGCTCTTTCAGGTATGAGCTTTGCTCAGCAGGATGAATCACGATTGACAGCATCCCAAGTTCTTGGGGTTATGATGAATGCTATATGTCAAATTGGGGAGGACCCTTTCCATTACAGCACCCATTCCTTTCGAATTGGTGCTGCTTTTGAAGCTGCCAGGTTAGGTTTTTCTCTAATAGAGGTAACAAAGTTATGTTGCTGATCATCTGATTGTTGCCTTTGTTATATTAGGAAGACTGAGGATGCTTAGCTTGTACAATTTGGGTGATTGTTGTTTCTCATTTCAAGTTGCATAGCGGGACCAGCATTAGCTTTTCTTTGCATATGGATAGTTGGACATTCTTATATCAAGTGGGCTGCAAAGCAAGCTCCGAAGCCTCCTTTTGGGAAGAATCGTTTTTTTCATAGTGTTGAAATAAAGACTGATTGGCAGGGGCATGCAATAGGGTAAAATGTTCCCTTGCATGTCTGACCTATTATAAGTTAGAGTATGTCCTGATGTTCTTCTATTGCATTTAGGAGAAAATTACCTTGTACAATTATCGGGGTTTGGGCTTATAAAAGAGATGAAGAAAGATCTAGATATTATTGGGCAGTCTTGGAGTGGGACGAAGGTAATATTTATAGGTCTGGTTCCTAGGAGAGTTTGGCGTGGTGCTGTTAAGTTTACTGCAATAGAAAGAGCAACGTGCAATGTTAATGGTGAAATGCAGTGAAGAAGTAGGGGTATAGTTTGGCTAGAACATTCAGATATCAATTTCAGTTTTTCAGACAGGATGGAGTACATGTTTCCTTTGTAGACAATGAGCTTTACTTGCTTGAGATTAGGGAAAAGTTAGCATTAACTTTGACTATTCAGAGATGGTACTGACATACTTTTGAAGCTGTTTTGCTGACAGCCTACCCTCCCAATTTTTATAGCCTACTGAATTCCTGTGGCTAGCTGCTTTGGTGACAGACAGACATCTATACCAAAGAAAATGAAGTTTGGGGGGGCAGGAAAAACAACTTGGCAGGGATTTTTCCTGGCGGCAGGACATAAGAAGCTCATGACAGGCTAGAAGGGTTGGGGCCACTGCAGAATAAAACTAGCTTACGCGTCAAGAATTTTCAATTCTATTAAGGACACGGAGGCGAGGATTATGCTGTCTCCTTCTTTACTTACTCCAAACAGCAGCCAATCATTACACAGAAAAACAATAACTACAAACCCCATAAGGCATAAGTCCGGTATCACGTGGCCCAATCACCACCCATACCCTTTGTCCATAAATGTCATGACCTATAACGTCACTTCCTCTTTCTTTGGTTAGGTCCCTTCGCAAACAGTTAAAACAAAAGTTCTCAAAACTCCAAACTTGGTGTGAAACGAACTTCTCTGGAACCGAATTTCTTGGATGGGCCAACGAACAGGTCCTTGAATAAAATCCTCAGAGTAGGGAAGATGCGATCTCAAGAGTTCTTCTGATCAGGCCCTGAGGAAAAAATATACATAAGGTAATATCCCGTACTAAAGCAGCAGAACATTTTTCAATGGTAATAGCAGTTCAGGGTGGGAAGAAATAATGTCTATTATATAATCAAATCATAATTACAATCATTTGATATTAACAACATTGTTTCTTAGGGAGGGATAATCCTTGCCTCCGTGTCCTTAATAGAATTGAAAATTCTTGACGCGTAAGCTAGAAATGTTTTTATTGTATTTCAGGACCCGGAGGCTCCGATTATGCTTGTTTAAAGCTGATTAATAACCACAGAAGCAACGTCTAAAACAGGTTTTTGATAGAATTTTCTAAATGTGGATTCAGACGACCAGTCTGCCGCTTTCATAATGTCCTCTAAACGAGAACCTAGAGCAAATGTCTTGGATGCCATTGCGCCTCCCACTGAATGAGCTCCAAATACGTTAATGTCTATGCCTGCTTCATTCATTAACCATTTAACCCATCGAGACAAGGTAGCAGATGAGACGGTTTAAAAGGTTTTTGTAGAGCTATAAGTAGCTGACCAGAGGTATCCTGTCTAAGAGGCTCTGTAGCCATTTCATATTGTCTTAAGCATTGAACCACACAAAGTTTTGGGTTGTCTGAGAATGCTGGGTAGGATACCGACCTGCAATTAGTCTTTGTTCGTTTGGAGATGTTAAAAGTAACCCCTTCTGGCGAGTATACTCTACCTGTTAAGTCCAAGGCTTTGACGTCTGATACGCGTTTACAGGAGATGAGGCATAATAACATTGTCAATTTGGCTGAAATCTGTTTACGGGATAAAGAACCATTGTCTGGCCAGGATTCCAAGAACCTCAGTACAATGTTGACGTCCCACAAGACAGAATATTTAGTTTGGGGAGGATTGGATAAGCGAATACCCCTAAGTAATTTACATACTAGCGGATGCTCACCCACCGGTTTCCTATCCAGGTGGTTATGGCCAGCTGAAATGGCCGATCTAAAGTTGTTGACTGTTCTATACGCTGAGCCAGCTAGTTCAGCCAGAAAATTAACAATCATTTCAATATTTGATTCCACGGGATTGAGATCCCGTCTATCACACCAACTAGTCCATCTTCACCATGCAGATGTATATCTCTTGTGGGTACCTGTTGCCCAGGCTTGCTTGATGAATGTTGCAGCTTGCTGCGAAATTCCTGGTGAGTTCCATCTTGCCCTGAAACCTTCCAAGCCATCAATTTTAGTTTCAGTGAAACAATCACTGGATGTTGATGATTCTCCGGGTTCAAAAGGAGATTTGGGCGAGGAGGAATGAGAAGAGGTAGAGCGCAGGCTAACGGAAGGGCAAGTGGGAACCAAGGTTGAGCTATCCAGCAAGAGGTCACTAATATGATCTCCGCTTTCTGGCGTCTAATCTGAGTCAGTACTCTGGGGATCATTAAGAACGGGGAAAGGCATATCCCCGAAACTTCGACCAATCTTGGAGAAAAGCGTCGGTCGCTAGAGCCAGAGGGTCTGGGCGCCAGCTGAAGAAAGCTGGTATCTGAGTATTGAGACGAGATGCGAATAAATCCACTTTGCAGGGGCCCCACAATTTGGAGATCTGTTGGAAAATTATCGGGTCCAGTCTCCAGTCGCTGAAGTCTGTCAGGTATCTGGAGTTCCAGTCCACTATTGTATTCTGGTCTCCTGGGAGGTATTCCGCCATGATACTCAGGCGGTGGCTGAGGCAATAGTGCCAGAATTCTTTGGCAATTTCGGCCAGTATCTTGGATTTTGTGCCCCCCAGTTTGTTGACATACCGCACTGCAGATATGTTGTCCATTCGTAGCAGAATGCAGCAGTCCGTCTTTTGAGGAGAAAGACTCCTGATGGCAAAGGAGCCCGCTAGGAGCTCTAAGTAGTTGATATGAAGGGTTTGTTCCCAGGTCGACCAACGACCTCCAGTTACTATCGAGCCGCACCGGGCTCCCCATCCCCAACGGCTGGCATCGGACTCTATCACAATTTCCGGGTGAGAGACAAAAATTGCCCTGCCGTTCCAAGCTTCCATGTGCTGGAGCCACCAATGAAGTTCTGCTTTCACTTCGTTGGTCAGGGGAATCAGTTCTGAGTAGCTGAGACCCTGTTGGAGGTGTCTGATTTTGAGTCTCTGAAGGGCACGGTAGTGGAGAGGGGCTGGGAAGATTGCCTGAATCGAAGAGGCCAGGAGACCTACTATTCTGGCAATGTTCCTCAGGGAAATCATCTGGTTGGCTAAGGCAGCCCTCAGTTCTCTCTTGATGCCTCGGATTTTTTGAGGTGGGAGAATAAGAAGGGAGAGGCTGGAATCTATCCTGAATCCCAGAAAGTCTATCACTTGGGTAGGATTCAATAATGACTTCTGTGCATTGATAAGGAAACCTAATTCCTGCAGAAGATTGATTGTCCATTCCAGATGTATCAGGAGTGTCTGGGGTTTCTGAGCCATCAGAAGGATGTCGTTGAGGTAAACTATGAGTCTGATTTCCTTGGATCTCAGTCGTTCCATCACGGGCCTCAATAATTTCGTGAAGCACCACGGGGCCGATGAGAGACCGAAGGGTAGAGCATTGAATTCCAGACAGTGTCCTTTCCAAAGGAATTGTAGGAATCTCCTGTGAGGGTGAAAAATGGGTACTGACAGGTAAGCGTCTTTGAGGACGAGACGTACCATCCAATCTCCCTCTAGAAGAATGTCTCATAACAAGTGGATACCCTCCATCTTGAAGTGTCTGTACAAAATCCAGTAGTTGAATTCCTTGAGATTTAGTACTAGACGGTGACCTCCTCCCTTTTTGTCTACGACAAAGATGGGGCTTAAGAAACCTGTTGGATGCGGGGAGGAATAACTTACCGCTCCTTTGTGTAAGAGGTCTTGTACCTCTGCATCTATAAAAATCTGATCTGTTAGGGAAAAATACATTTGTGTTGGGGGGGAAGTTTGGATCGGGGTTCCTATAAACTCTAGATGAAAACCAGTAACTGTCTGAAGAATCCAAGGGTCTCCTGAAATTCTTTTCCAGTTTTCTAGGAATAAGCCCACTCTGCCCCCAAGACGTACTTGAGTATGAGGAATAATGCTCACCTGAATAACTGGAGTCTTGGATCGCACCCTGCTGACCTCTGCGAGGTCCTCGACTGTATCAGGGGCGTCCGCCTCGGTTGTGAGTGGGGTAGAAGGTGGTGTCCGATTGATCGGAGTACCAGTTGTTCCTCCCTCTTGGGTAGGAATATTGAGAGCTTTGGAAGGATCCGCGGCCGGGCATAAGCCCTCCAAAACATCGGGCCCTGGCAAAAAGGTTTCGTTTGAAGACCTTCTTAAGTGATAAGTGCGCCTTGTCGAGGGAGGAGAAAGTAGCGCAAAATTTTGCTAAATCCTTGATAAAGGACGATCCAAAAAGGAGGCCATCGGCCGATGGACCAGCTTCGGAGGTCGCCTAGTCTGTTAGTTTGGGATCTAACCTCATAAGGATGGATTTGCGACGTTCTGACGACACCGCGCAGTTTGCGTTGCCCAGTAGGCAAAGTGACCTCTGGGCCCAGCCAATCAGGACATCTGTGTCCACGGGTGTATTTGATTGTTTGGCCAGGTAGGCCATGTCTAGGATTTTTGTCAAGGGGCCTGTGACATCCAGTAGTTTGTCTTGGCAAATCCGCCATGATCTGTCCAAACCTTTTTTGGGGTCTTTGCCAAATTTTTTCATGAATGTGACCATGGTGGGGTCAATGTCAGGAGTGTCCGTCACCTTTTCATCTACATCAGGTCTAGGGCATTCGGCCCTAAGGTGTGAGCGGACTTCCTTATCAAAACTTCTTCTGACGTTGTCGTGTATGTATTGAGCTACTTCAGGAGATGGGGTCCAGTTGGAGGCTCTAGGGTGCATGATCTGTGTGGGGTCGAAATCTAGGGTTTTAGTTGAGGAAGGTTCTTTCCTAGGTTTTTTGTTGGGGATAGGAGGGTCCGAAGCGTCAGAGTCGCTGGAGTCAGAATTAGAATCAGAGGAGGACTGAGAGGAGTCTAGGTCTTTAGAGTTACTATAATTATGCTCGGAGGAATGTTTTTTAAATAATTTGTGAAATGCGTCAGCATGCACACCAGAGATCGTGTTTTCAACTTCTTCCAGGTTTTTGGTTTTAGTTTTGCATTTAGATTTCTTCTCTTGGGAAGAGGATTGATGTTCGCTATGCCAACCCTGGGATTTGGCGAAGTCAAATAATTGCCCTGAAAAGGGACCCAAAGCTTTTACCAGGGCGTCATTAACAGATTGTTGCACTCTGTTATCCAGGGCTTCAACTAGGTTTACTTCTAGTTGGTTGCCCAAATCATCAGTGTAATACTCTGTCTCATTCTCACTCCATTTTACCATAATGGGAAAATATGGGTTTGATATTCCAATATGGGAAAATATGGGTTTGATATTCCAATAACAGGGGGGGGGTGAACCCCTGACAGGCAATCAGCAGCCCGAGTTCAGCGTGGAGGGAGCTGCCTGTAGTGAAAAAACACTCTAGGCGAAGGCCTTATATTATTTTACAACCCGAGTTCTACAAGGAACCGGGCGTCAGGGAGCAGAAATGAAAGGTGCAAGGGAGCAGTAGGCGAACGCTCCGCGCGTCTGCAGATCGAGCCGTCTCATCAAAAGTGATGAGCTCGGCTCGAAGCGTGAGCGTTGCAATTGAAGAAGGACTACACAGCCGTGTAGACGCTCCCGCTCCCACTCCACAGGGCTGAATACAAATCGGCAAAAACACACGGGTCAATGCGAGCGGAATCGCGTCGCTATCTGACTACATTAACTAGATATTTTAAATCTGAATATATCATCTAAACACACAATTATGAAGAGAGAATAGAAAAAGTCACTTATCTGCTGCGGAGCAGCAAAGAAAGAGGAAGTGACGTTATAGGTCATGACATTTATGGACAAAGGGTATGGGTGGTGATTGGGCCACGTGATACCGGACTTATGCCTTATGGGGTTTGTAGTTATTGTTTTTCTGTGTAATGATTGGCTGCTGTTTGGAGTAAGTAAAGAAGGAGACAGCATAATCGGAGCCCCCGGTCCTGAAATAGAATTAACTTTGGCAGAGGGACACAGGGGAGCTATAGTTGAATCAGGTGGGAAAGGCTGTGGATGAAAAAAGGGGATGGTGAAGAATGAAAGTTGTAAGAATGGTTTGGTGCATTTTAATGTTGGGGTGGAGGTTTATGGTATGGGTGTTAGGTTTATATTTATTGTGTTAGTGAGGCGATTAATTTAAATTGTAAAATGTTTTGGTGAAGTTTCAGAACTGCATACCGGTCCTATTAAAAGCAGTCGCGGCACACAAGGGTAACAGGGGTTGATATTAACAAAATTAAAAAAAAAAAATTAAAAAACGTATCTGCACGCCATGCCGCCGATACTCCGTCTCCTCAGCAGCAGGCAGGCAGGCAGGCACAGGCTCCCTGTCTGCCCTGTGACCAATCCTGACGCTGCTCAGAGCAGCGTTAGGATTGGCTGGGAGCACCCAGCCAGGGCACTCCCAGGTAGACTGGGAGCCCGTGCCTGCTCTCTCCAACCTGGCAACACAGTGCTGGGCTGGAGAGAGCACAGTGTGCATGTGTGTTTGGCCAGTGCAAGACCTTTTGGCTGGCCAAACACACATGCACACGGAGGGGAATGCACAGTGCACTCCCCTCAGTGCTCGTCATCCCCAGTGCCCGCCCCTTTAACAAAAAAAGGATAATAAACTTAGTTTATTATTCTTTTATTCTTAAAGGATTTGCAGTGGTTGCTGCTGGCGAGAGGTGACGCTCCTCCACCATAGCGAAGGAGCCACCGCTGATTAAAAGATGCCTTTTACTCTTATTTGGTCTGGTTTATTTCACCATCTTACCTGCTGTTCATACAGTGGCAGTGATCACCCAGTGAAAGCGGAAGCAGAGGGGCTCAGTGATTTTTTTAGGGTCGAGCCTGCGTTGCATGCGCTCGCGCATGCGTTTCGCAGGGATACTCTTTTGTATTTATAAAAGGGCTCGGAGCCCTGTCAACTTCACATCAGTGTTTTTTTTTTTTTTTTTTAAAGGAGCTGGGGAGAGACTGGCCTAATACCCAGAGATTCCGATTCCTGAACAGGGGAACCAATCCCTTGACAGCCCAACATCCTGTTATTCTGTGCAAATGACAAACTCTCCCACCACCCCCTCCCCCCGCCTAAAAAAACGTATCTGACCTTCTGTAACATAATCTAGAGGTCACTCCAATGCTCTCGGGCCAAATTCGCACTATATGAAAATACAAAAATAATTATATTGGTAGATTAGTTTGTCAGAAAGCTGTTTTCCTCATCAAGAAGCTGATGACAATCAGAGGTCAGAGGAGAGAGAAGGGCGGTCTGCTGAGGGGCGGGGGTTATGGAGTCTCAATTGAATGGGGATGCGATCACGATGGGGTCAGCGAAGATGAGGCAGGAACAGTAGGAAGGAGGGGGCAGAGCAAGGCATGGGCGGAGGGAGGAGGAGAGAGGGTGATCAGCTGACGAGGCTGGTGACTGAGAGGAAGAGGAGGGTGACGCGGGAGTTTATCAGAGGAAGAGGCTGCTACGGAGGAAGGCCCTACCTACTAAACTGTTCAGGTACCGACTCAGCTGTCAAAGACCAGAGCGGGGTCCGGAGAAAACTTGGGACTGTTGGCGTGGAGTGGGGTGACCGGCAGGGTGGAGGGGTTATCAAAAGAAAGGTAGGGAGATCGTGACGAAGGTACGGATGGCTAGCCCGGATTAGGAAGAGAATGGTGCGGGTGAATGGAGGGGGTTCGAGTGATTAGGCTATGGGGCTGGGGGGACAGACGAGTATTGGAGAAGGAGGTTCTTGGTGTGGAGAGCTGGAAGGAGATGCAGGCTACAGGGAGAAGTAGATCCGGGTTAGCAATGAATGGAGCTTGTGATGGTGGGCTCCGGGACACGGTGAGTGGAGGGTGATGTGTGGAGAGTGATGTGTGGAGAGGGTAATAGCCCGAAGGATAGAGTTATATTGTTTGCAGGATGATAAAGCTAATCTTATCGATGTTGAGAAGCAGCTCTCATTTTTCTCCTTGTTTATTTTTCCCGGGGGTGGGGATTGTTGCTGTGGGTAAATGCGAGCTCTGCAGCTCCGAGTGCATCACGCTCGTCAGCGGGCGTGGAGAGGGGATTCTTTTTATCGTTTTCAAGCACACTGTCTTCCTCCTGCTGAACACCGATATTTTCTGTTTACTTCAGTTTCGACCTCAGCAGAGGGGTTTGCTCAGTGCATATTGAGCTTCAGTGTAAGCGGAACACCCTCTTCTCCCCCCCCCCCTTCCCCAGTCCATCTATGGGGCAGGAGGCCGGGGAGGGCTCAGCTGGGTGACAGCTGCTGCTAGGAGGGGGCACGAGGCTCTGGAACAGTAATATTTGTCTTGTTGCGTACTCAATTAACAAAACACACTAAAGTGTTTTATCAATTGTGAGGGCCCGACACAAAATACAACAGTTACCAACCACTTCCCCTAAAATACACGTGCCCAGTAATCTGAGTCAGGAGCTTGAAAGTAAGGACTGTAATGGATAGATTGTGACTTTAAACGTATTACAGCAACCCTCACACTTTCTTATGCTATGTACTGTTCAGGGCACAAGTCGGGGATACGCGCGGGTGGATGGCCTCCACCCACTAATTTCAGAGGTTGGACACCGTCCCCCCTGCCAAGGATTTGGGCCCCAGTAAAATAATTGTCCCAGTGTTATTTGCGGACACCAGGACATGTCTGTACGTTGTCTGTTTTCCATTCACATGAGCAGCATGCATGCTGGGGGGCGTTCATGTTTAAAGTTTCAGCTAGTCCCACAAGAAAGACGGATTTTAATGGGCCATCAGCTCTCCTGTTGTTTCAGAGTGATCCTGCGTGGCTCTCCTAGCCTCTGGCATAGGTGCCAATGCAATTTAGAGGAAACAAAGGCACAAGTCATCTTTTTACAAGTACTTAGAAGAAGCTGCGATTTGGAGGCAAGCTTTTGACTTTGTTCAATTGCTGTGCACATGCGTGCACTTTATAAATGTTGGATGCATTGGTGTGGACGAGTATACATAAAAATGTAAATACCACTATTTTTTAAATTAATTCCTTTATAGTGCTACCCATTCCAATTAGGGCATCTGGGTGCTTTACATCAAACACACATTTATATTATCAATAAATCATACAAGTGTGAAAATCAATGTGCAGAATATAATTGTAATTATATTTATATAGTGCTTACTACCCTCACAAGGCGTTGATGCCTTTTCAGCTAGTAGCACGCTACTGCGGAACCCCAAAAGGATTGGTGTTGTATTAAAATAGGGAAATATGACGATGTGTTACAGAGAGTGAGGATTACAATTTGTACGAGTTACATGTCTGTCAGAGATCACTGTGCTATATTAGAAGGGTTGTGCTGTATTAAAAGGGTTGTAATTTATGAATTGTAGAAAGCACAATGATCTGTTAAAATCAGCAACCCACTTACCTCTTTACATAAAATAAAAATCTGTCATCTGCATTTACAAGGTGTTGTTTGCAGAAAACGCATTAACCCTCTATGCCATCTTGAGTCAAAACTGTGACTAGACAAAACTTAGATCCCTTCAGCAAGTGCATTAACCACCAGAGATACCTTACCATTACTATTATTCCATGACATCTACCTGACACACACAGATTTCTGTAGCAGGTGCCTTAAACCCATAAAGATATTTTAAAATGTAGTCTTTGCAACCAATTAAGCCAGAACTGATTTACTGTCACGTTTCTCCTTGTTGCCAATTTGTTGTAATAGCTTTTTTTTTTTTTAAAGTGTAAGTTGACTGTCAGACTGCTTTCCAAGACTCAGCTGCTTGTGAATCTAGCCCCTTTCCATTGCCACATCATGATCCTAAAATTTTGTGTTCCCAAAATAATGCCACTTCCTGTAATCTCGTGCACGGGCACGTGCCATGAGGTGACTTGCATCTTGCCTTACATGGTTAGTCCTCCTCCTACTTCTTCTTTTAGGACTTGTGCCCATGTACTATCACTGCCACTGTGTTAGCTTACCTCGTGTCTAGACCCTCAACATACATCCACTGGCTATGTATGAAACAAAGACGCGCTGCGAGTCCTGTGGCAGCCAGGGGCTCCTGTGTGGTATCTGTGGCATGTCCCGGTATCCAGCAGGTTTGTTTTCCCAGTTGGATTGACCAAGAGCCCTTGACTTTTCCTTCATCAAGCAGCCACGTTTATCTGAAAAGTGGTAGTAGGTTTGAAACTCAGAATCTAGAGTCCATAATGGTCTGCAATATAATCAATATCCAAACAGAGTAGGGCTTTCTTTAAAGCAGGAAAAGATTGGACTCTTAAAAGAAGATCCTGGCACCTTCATAACACGCAGAGTCCTGTGAAGGTAGAAAATTAGCAACTGTAGCATGAAATAAAAAGTCCAGTTTTCAAAAGCTTTCTGAAGCCAAGGCTGGTACAGGTAAGCCATAGCTCAGATAGAAGGCTGTTGCAGACGGTTGGATCAACCACAGAAAAGGGTAACCCTTCCCCCGCCTGCTCGTTCTTGAAGTGGGCTTTTTCCAAGCAGCCTTGCTGACTGCAGAAACTATAAATTTGTACAGTGTGGTCTTTAGAAGTTGTAGGGCATGTCCACAAGAAGAACAATGAAAAATGCACATCTTTTTAAATGTACTGCTTGTGTAGCTCAAACCGAAAGACTTCAGCAGGAGTGTCCTGAAGTACCGGAAGAAAGACCATTGTGTGGGCACATAGATTATTCTAGCTCCGACCCTATAATGGAAGGCTGTCTGAAATTCTTAAAGAAAAGTAAAGCAGGGAATTCATTTACCAACGCTGTCTGAGTTGACAAACATGAAGATGACCTAGGATATGAATGCCTATCTTCATCTTGAAGCCTCATTTTTTTTAATGAGCTTACTGTGGTTCGAAAAGAATCCTGTTCCTGGGACCATAAGGTGTAACCCCAAACTCTATTGCTGTCGCTCATCATTTCTGTTTTATCAGGGATGAAAATTAAAGGGAGATAAGCAAACAAATTAACAGCATGAGCCAAACCAAGGGTCTGGCTTGGCTCTAGAAGCCAATGCTCGAGCTGAGCCCTGAAATATTTGGCATGTAAACCATGCACAAAACATCTTGTACAAAATATGACCTAGTCGCTTCCAAATCCAAAAAATGTCTATTCCCTTAGCATGCAAAAGCATTTCACCTTAGTACCTCAGATTATATCACTGCATAGAGAGGTATTTATTAGTGATAGCTTTTTATTTTTATATCCAATTTTATTTCTTGTTTTATTTTTTCTTTCACATTGAAGAACAAAATACAACTACAGTACAGTAGCCCACAAGTACAATAGGAGGGGGTCATACATAGTGTGGGATCGGGAGCCAAATACCCACCAGTCCTGCCCCGGGCAAGTACATTGCTTAGTAGTGCAGTCCACGATGTGCCCTCCACTACCCCCAGATTGCCTCATATTTCCGGGGACAGCCCCATACCTCGTAAATCTGCTTCTCCACTACAGAATACAAGTCCATCCCTGCTCGCCACTTCGGGACAGGTGGCGTCTTGGGATTTTTCTATTGTTGCTCAATGTCTCTTTTGGCCACTAGGCCTAGCAGCCCAATGAAAGTTCTCTCTGCCTGGGCCCCCCAGCTCCTCCAGAAGGCCCAATATCACCACCCTGACATTCAAATCGATCGAGCGTTCCCAGTACTGTGGAGATTTCCCTCCCTAACCTCTCCCAGAAGGGGTGCACCTTCGGGCACTCCCAGGCAACATGCAAGAGATGCGCCCCTTCTTGTCCACACCTCACACATTTCCCAGAAGTCCCAGTACTCATGTGTCGCAAGCGCCATGGAGTGAGGTACGCCATGTGGAAATAGTTAATCTGTACCATCCTCAATCACGCTGAGATAGCCAGTTCCCGGAGTGCTAGGGTGGCCTCTCTCCAGTCATCTTTATCCAAATCTCCAACCCAAGCCGCCCATCTGTACCACACCCCTCCAAGTCCATCGGGTGCATTGGTGAGTAGGGAGCGGTGAAACTGGGTAATGGCACCCTTTCCCAGTTTTCCTATCAGGAGTTTAGCTTCAAGCGGGCTGTAGTTGGGGACGGACTGAGCCGGAGACAAGTGAGTCTTCAAGGCATGTCGCTGCTGGAGGAAAAGGAAGATTTGTGCATTAGTCAGTGCATAATGGGCCTTCAGCTGTTGGAAGGACAAAATCCCTTCTATGTTTGTCACGTCACCTAGTTAGGTAATTCCAATATCGTCCCATTGTTTAAAACCTTCTAGCTCCGCAACCTGCCGGAGCCAGGTGCCCTGCCATAGGGTTGTCAACTTAGTGAGGCGTCGCTCCCACCCCGTCAACCGCAGCACCACCCTCCAGCACTTCACAGCCTCCTGCGTACAGTGAGGGGCAGTATGGGGAATGCGGCCTCTCTATAGGAATCCCAAGAGACCCTCAAAACCCGCCTGGCCAATCTCCAGCCGATAGGCCGGGTCATCCCAACCCCGTTCAACCATTCATTAATGGGGATCGTCTGTGCCGCCAGATAGTAGATGTACAAATCTGGGATTCCCATTCCCTCTTTGTACAAAGACTTCCGAGCTGAAGGCCTCCCTGTGCACCCCAGCCCCCCATACAAAATAGGTAAGTTTTTGGAAGTAAGGGATCTGAACCAAGCCTGTGGGACCAAGTTTGGGAAATTTGACAAGATGTATAAGTATTGGGGAGACAGACCATCTTGAAAAGGGCGATGCGGGCCAAGGGATTCAGTGGGATGCGTCAGCACCTGCCTAGATCCGCTGACAAGGTCTGTGCAAGGGGTTTATTAGTGATAGCTTTTAATTATGAACTTAGAAATATAACTGCCACCACAGTGACAGCATTAGTAGTGAACTAAGGGGCAAGTCAGCTGTCATGTGTAACCTATATGTATGGCTTTGATTCCTATTATAGGCGGAGTAACATTATGGGCTGTTAAATCAAACACAATCTTTTTTTTTTTTTTGTTTTTTTTTTACAACACACATCCTGAACTCACTTATTTGAAGGTGCTCTCAAATGTGATAATGTAGAAACAGGAAGCTAAGCTTGGTGAAATAAAATATATCCCTAGAATTAGATAATTTGGTCAAGTAGCAGAGCTGGTATTCAACCCACCATTTATATTTTCACATTGTGCAACTCAGCTCCTAACTATCTTCTTCTCCCCTCCAGTTCAAAATCGGAGGACACTCCTTTGGCTTTAATTCTTGCTGCAATAGGTTACAGCATAGATGGCAGGAATAAGCTAAATGCTAGCTGAATTAGTTTGAGCTAAATGATCCACGAGGACCCCTAGCTGAGCAAAAGCTAGGAATCTGGCTTGAGCCTAGCTCAAGCTTCAGTGACTTGCCCACCTCTAATGATAAACATTGGCAATGCCAATAGGTCTGTCTAATGAATGCACTGTCAAGGCAGACCTGAAAATCCATGTAGGTAAATGACTGCCCTCCTCCCATCGGTGCTATTTTCAGGGAAACCACCAAAAACTGTCTAATTAATAGCGTTAGTGTTGTTTGTGTGCCCCTGGAAGTTCAGTCTCAGGCTGCTAGATAAATAAACAAAATGATCATAGCTGTGTGGAGGGCAAGCACTTTTTGTGTTTTAAGCACACAACTCCTGCCTAATCAAAACGTACTCCTGACTCCCAACATGTGGGGGAGCCAAAACCCCTCTCCTGGTGGTTCTCACATAATTGTCTGGCGACAGCTGCACTGTCAAGACATATCATAAAAAAGATCCAATTGCTTCCCATCAGTCCTGGGACTCGAACATACATTGTTGGAATGTGAGTGTGATAACAGATGTGTGCCATCCAACCATAAGACTATGTTGGTATCACCCATATGTTTGTAAACATGGATACTTGTGACCGATTCAGAGGCTCAAGATAAACTCCTGTGAAACCCCACAGATCAGTGGAAGGGGGTGAAAGATAAGATGTTCATAACCCACTCTGAGAGAAAGGATGTAAACTTCCCATGAACCAGGACATAAAAAGCTGGCTTCGTATACATGGATTTTGAAAATGTTGTTTTCAACAGTGGGGATTAAAACAGAACACTTAACACGATTTATTTGGAAACACACAAAGTCCTACAGTTAAGTTTATACCTACTCAGTCTTTTGAATGTGGGTATTCTGTTTTTTCATACATTTGACCAAAAAAAAAAAAAACACCATGTTTGTGTGCTTTATACCAACACATTAGGTTCTGTAGCTCCTGACACCATTAAAATGCTGCCATGGTTAACTCTGACAAACCCACAGTCTTGGAGAAAGAGGAATTGCTATCTTAAAGCAAGTGGTTAAAGGATTTTACCTAATCCAACTATTATCCTTTCATTAAGCATGTGGAGTCCCTTCTCTCGAACATAATGCTCTGTTATGAATCTGTGACCTCATTTAACCAGGAAACAGCATTTAGAAGGTGTCCAGAACCACGCAATACCATTATCGCACATCCATTACAAC
Organism: Pleurodeles waltl; assembly: GCF_031143425.1. NCBI lineage: Eukaryota > Metazoa > Chordata > Amphibia > Caudata > Salamandridae > Pleurodeles > Pleurodeles waltl. The sequence goes on from NC_090450.1 coordinate 585,856,327, forward strand.
GCATGGGTTTTTACCACAAAAATCTAACATGCTTTTGCTGTGAAAATGTATTTCGCAGGTAAGTGAATTATTTATTTATAGATTTTTTTATTTTTATATATATATATATATATATATACACCTATGTTACGGCAAGGTTGTTTTTAGAGTTGATGAGGGTTGTTGGGTGGCGAGGGCATTTTTTTGGGATTTAGGGTGGTTAAGTGTTTTTGTGTGACAAGGTTATTTTTAGTGTTTAGGGCGGGTATGGATTTATGTTTGGTAAAGGTTTTTTTAGGGGTTAGGGTGGGTGGGTATGGGTTTTTGGTTGTAGGTTAAGAAGGTAAGGTGTGTGTGTGTATATGTATGTGTGTGTATATATATATATATATATATATAGTACTTATGTTTATGTGGTAAAGGCATATTAGTTGTAAAGGTTTGCGTGGTAAAGACACATTTTGTAATGACCGCATTGTAAAGGCATGCATGGTAATGGCATGTGTGGTTCTGTCATGCAACCCACTTAACCATCTTGGTAGTACTACTCAACACCAGCAAACCTTACATTACACACTCTTCTCTGTGAAAGACTCTACCTTTGCCAACAATGTATATATGAGTTTTATATAGAGTGATTCCATCTACAATGCAATGGAGTGCTGCACAAAGCTTTGAGAAGTACATATAGATATCTGAGATAGAGTGGTTAGGTTAAAGAAGCCTGGTGGTCCTGAGATGAGTGTTCGAGAGCGGCATGGGGTATGAAAAGACCAGTGATGTCACTTTGTGTCCCAAAACACTGCCTGCTACTGTGGTCTATGTATTGTAATGCTCCCAATGGAATGTCTCCTTTGTTCTTAGTGCATCCCCCTATTGATTGTCACACATGACATAAATCTCTTTGTTCCCTTAGGACTGAGATTTGGAAAGGTACCTTACACTGGAGTCATTCGTAGTCCAACCATGATTCACAGCCTCTTCCTCATCAATGCATCAGGAGACATCTTCCTGGAGAAACATTGGAAGAGCGTAGTCAGCCGCTCTGTATGCGATTACTTCTTTGAGGCACAGGAGCGGGCGTCTGAAGCTGAGAACGTACCCCCTGTGATTCCCACCCCCCATCACTACCTCTTAAGTGTTTACCGGCACAAGATCTTCTTTGTGGCTGTGATCCAGACCGAGGTGCCTCCTCTCTTTGCAATAGAGTTTCTGCACCGTGTGGTGGACACATTCCAGGTGAGCTCACAAATAGAAGTTACCTGTTGGAATGGGATAGACAGTGGGATTTAGCATATGAGAAATGGATAGAGCTAGAGTGGGGAACTCAGCGGTGTGTTAACCATTGAGTAGTTGCTAAGGAGGGGTTTGTGGAATAGTTGGACATGAGTAGAGTTAGCCACATTGCTTTACCTCATGTCTCTGGTACGCCTTGCCTTGTTTTTATACCTGCTACAGCCTTTCTCTCCTCATTTTTTTTATTGCAATACAATTATGAATTAGAACACAGTTTATACTTTTTATGCTTTTATATTCACAACTTATGCAAATATTGTGCAAACTGGCTATGGTTAAGGTTGTTTATGCCAGACTTTTTAGTAAGTCTTTTTATTCATGTGTCAAAACATGACAACATGCGTGTTAGTACGTCAGTCTTCTGTTTCATTTATCTCATGTATCATGCCTGGCGTGTTTAGTTATTGTTTTCCGTCAGGCATGTGTTGCGTTGTTAGCAAATACACTTTTCCAGCAAAGGAGGAAGGAAGCACACAACCTCTCATCCTAGCACTCAGTTTGCTCAGATGTGTTATGATAAATGCAGTGCATGGTAACACTTACTTTAGTAAAAATCTTTAGTTTTCATCGTCTTTGTTGCAGCCAGTGCTGCGTATCGCTAGATACATGTTTCAAGATGATTGTCATTCTTCAGGAGAGAATAACACGTTGTTTTGGAGCTGCTGGAAATGTTTTCCAGATGTCCCTTTTTTCCATGCCCTGACTAACAAGCTTGCAAAAACGAGGATTGGTGAGAGGCCAGTCTGAGTAACAACAGTTACCAGAAGGCAAACCGTTTACTGTTTCCAAAACTAATTAAATATAAATCTTCATAACTTGGAGTAATTTTGCGCCTGGTGTATTCTGGGGACAATGAGAATGAATGTGCATGAGATGAAAGGTTGTGTCTAGCATGCAAGTATTGTCACTCGGGCAAGCAAGTACTATAGTTCAGGTAAGAATCAGCATATCTTAAAGACTTTGTAGGGAAGCACCCTTTTGACATGGTTAGCTCCCACCTTTTGCCTGGTTTCTGATGTGGCTTTGACTGTTACTGCACTGGGTCCCTAATAACCAGGTCCCCTGTGCCAGATCTCTTTCCTCAAAACTGCTCAGTTGTTTTGCACAATTGGCAAACTCTTTAGCTACCACTGTAAGTCCATAGTAAATGGTACCTAGGGCCTGGGGTACTAAGGAAGGTCTAGGAGGGTTGCAGCACCAGTTGTGCCACCCCAGAGACCCCTCACCAAACCCAAACAGTGCTGCCATTGCAGATTGCATGTGTTGGTGCAGGCTAAACTGAAAACTCGACCTGCCACACATCCCTGTGTGCCAGGTCCCCTGTCACTGCATGTGCTAAGGCAGGGTGCATCCAAGTATATGTGAGGGTATATATGCATGAGCAGATATGCCTCTGCTATATCTGTTGATTCTGAGACACGGTAAGTGCACAGGAAAGCCATTTTAAATGCATGTGCTGGACAGCAGTCATTACGAGTTCGCCAGCTACATGATGGCTTCTGTAAATCCTGGGATGTTTGGTATCAAATATCTCAGAACAATAAACTCTCACTGACCCCAGTGATGAATTTATTAAAAATGCACCTAGAGGGCACCTTACAGGTGCCCCCTGAAAACCTATGAACTACTAGTACGTTGACTGGTCTTGACTAGGTAAGCCACCACAGATGCGTTTCTGCCACCCCAGGGTCAGAGCAGCGCTCTTGAGGGCCTGAGACAAAAGCCTGAACTGTCCAGAGGTGTAACCTCCTCTCCCAGGCAGGATGGACATTCCAAGACGGGGAGCCTCAAAGTCCCTGCTGCCATTGTAATGCATCCCACGTCTCTCCGAATGGCGTGGGTGACCAACACTCCCCAACCCCAATTCTGACCACACATTTGGCAGCAGCACAGGCGGGAAAATTTGTTAAATTAGGCGAAGTGCCCACTTCATGCCAGTCCCACCCCTAAGGCAGACGAGCTGAAGTGGACACTACTTTTTCAAATCCTCCATCTTGCTTGGAAGGAATTAGTCCACTAGGTTTAGGGTTATGTCCACTTCCCAGTAGATGTGGTCATAAGAAGGGTGTAATCACACTAAAGGTGGTCAGCCCATTGACTACCGCCTGGTACTCCATGTAACACCCCTAAATTGAGTATTTAGGTGGAACCCCTGAACTCTTGAACTCAGATTTCGACAACCTAAGAAGACCTGGACAAAGAAGAGTTGCCCCCACAGGTGAGGAGAAGAAGAAGCAGCTGACCACTCCGGGCTGCCTGCTGACCTCAAAGGACCCTGCACAAGAAGTCAACTCGTCCAGCCTTCAATAAAGACTAAAGTCTCCCATGGGCAGAAGAAAACTCCAAGGAAAAGACTCTGCAGCTGCTGGACCCCAGAAACCCCATACCAGAAGTGGCCACTGCACTTTATGTCCACGACCCGAGGTAAAGCCAACCAACGGTGCCAATGTGGGTCCCCAGCTGCCCAGAGACAGAGTTCAATGTGGTCTTGCCCATCTTGGACTCTCCCAAGATGCGTGCAGCATCTGCACGCAGGCCCCCTCTCCCTCAGGCTTGTGGTGAGAGAAAATCTGACACCTCCAGCAACCACTGCATCCGTGACCGCTGGCCCCAGCTGAGGTGGGTCATTGGTGCCATCGACATCCCCTGGCTCTTAAGAGCTCAGACCCACCCCTGACGGTCTTCTCGACAACACCTGCAACCTCAACACACTGGACCCCCTGACGGCGAGTGCTCCTGGATGAGAAAACCCAACTTCTAAAGACACCCCTGCATCTGTCACCCCTAGGCATGGGAGGAGAGGACCAAAGGTGCAACCACATTCTTGAGCACCCCAAGTCTATTACTTACCTGCTTGTTGTCCCTAACAAGTTTCCTAGCCAGAAACTGCAGCCTGTTTGTCACGAGATCCAACTCCCATAGAGAACCAATGGGCACCTGACGCCTTACTGCCTCCTACACCCGGCTGCCCTAGTGCTGCCTGGTGTGACCTGTTGGTGTGGTTCTGAACAGTGCCCACTACTTAACTCTGCTTCCTGAGCTCAACCTTGTCAGCCGTTTTTAACCCTGTGTTTATTGAACATTGTTTTTCTCTATAGCATAACATTGAGAGAACTCTGAAAATTGCACTAAGTGTTGATTTCTAAAACTGTGAAGTATTTGTGCTTAAAAATCTACTTATCTGATTATGAAGTTCTTGGGTTTGAAACCTATAATGATTTTTCTAAACCTTGTTTTATTTTTTTTAAAATATTTTTTATTGATTTTATGTAATACAAGTTGTACAATTTTCAACCACAGGATAACCCAGTGCAATATCTGGTATCTAAACCATTTAACAATCACAAACGCCCCCAATAAGCACAAGACGGAACACTTCCAGTTTCACAGTATCATTTCTAACTGCACCCGCCATGAGTTTACCCTTTGCTATTTATCTTATAAAGGTATTCGCTCGTGACCAGTGTGGGCCCTGTTTTGCGTGCGTGAGTTCCCTGGCTGACTAACGGGGGCTCCATTCAGAATAATAAATGCAGGCAGCTGCCCAAGTTTTCTACTCCTCGTGTGTCGCTGGTACTTCAGTGACGGAGGTTTGACGGATTGTTGCTACAAGAGAGGGGGAAAGGGGGTGATGCGCATGTGCTGTGGTGCCTGGGTGCCCTATGGGTTTTATTTCTGTAGTGGGAGATGCAGGGTGATTTGTGTCGTAATTATTACAAGTGTGTGTTCCCACGTTCAAGGGGGCATCTCATTGTTTTTGGCCTCCAATTTTGTTACCAGATCTTCCCAGGTGGTGCACCCTGTTTGTTGTCGCCCCTCGCGTACCATTCTTTTTAGTACCTGGTGTTCAGTGCGAGCCCAACGTAATATTAGAGAGTGCCAGGATTTCAGGTCGGGAGCCTTGGGGGCTTTCCAGTGTATCGCTATTAGTCTTTTGTACATTAAAAAGGCTAGGTCTGTAAACTTGTGTAGGTATCTTTGTTTTTTTGGTCTCTTTCTCAGACCCAGTAGGCAGGACCTGGGTTCTGCTATCAATGCAAGCCCCGTTAACTCGTATACCTCCCCTACCACCTCCACCAAGACCGTTTGTATATTAGGGCAATCCCATACCATATGATAGAAGGGTGCTGACGGTGTTTTGCATCTTGGGCATACTGGCTCAGAGTCGGGAAACCTACGCTTCAATCTGGCTGAGGAGAGATATGTTTGATGCATGAAATTGAATTGAGTGTACCTAAATCTGGGATTCCTTGACACGCCGCAGGTGTGGGACAAGGCTTTTGGCCAATCTGCCTGTGGGATCGGGGTGGAGAGTACTGCGTTCCATCTCCCCCAGGCTTTCCCCGCCTGTGGTTCGGGAGTCTTGTTGAGGGTTTTGTATAGGTTAGATATAATTTTTATTTGGTCATTATATTGTAAAAGCTGGTGGATTACTGGGGAAATCGTTGGTTCCAAAATACCTGCCCCCCATATTTTCCTTATTTCGTGGCATACGGCGTGATATGTCAGGAACTGACCCGGGTTTTTCTCCGTGAGGGCCTGGAGAGCCTCAAACGACATTAATTTGCCCTCCTCAAAACCATCTCCTACTGTCTGTATTCCTGCTTCACTCCACACCCTCGCAGCTTGCATTCCGGCTGCTGTCCCCACCAATAAATAGTTGAGTGGTGTGTGTGGGGAGTAAGGAAACTTATCCGCTCCTTTTTGCACATATTTAGCCCAACACACGTGCGCAACTGCAAGCAATGGGTTGACCTGTTCCGTTTTGGGGGGCTTAGACGACAGCCAATTTATGAGGGGGGTCCCGTTCCGCCGAGACTCTAGGCTCATGGGTTCTGCCTGCTCTGGTCTGTGGATCCAATATTGGACCCACTGAAGTTGTGCGGCTGCATAGTATCTTTCAAAATTAGGAGTTCCCAGGCCGCCGTTATCTAGCGGGCGTTGCAGCGTGGTTAGTGCCACCCGTGCTCTGCCACCACCCCAGATGAGCTGCAGTAGAGCTGTGTTTAAATTGCCGAAAAAGCTTTTGGCAATAGTTATCGGCAGGGCCGCAAAATAATATAGCAGTCTAGGTAGGATCAACATGTTGGCAATCGCCACCTTGCCGGGTGGCGAGAGCGGAAGCTTATTCCAGAATTGCAGGGAGCCTTTTATGGAGGTTAGCGCCCTCCCCAAATTCCCGTCTCTTAAATCTTCTGTGTCATGATATATGTTTATCCCAAGATATTTAAATGTTGTCGGGCACCACTTTAAGTGCCCTAGCTTAGGGGCATCCTGATTATTGGGAGCCCTCTTTGCCAGGGGAAACGCACAGGACTTCTCCCAATTTACCACAAGGCCTGACAGGCTTCCAAATTCAGCCAATAAGGATATTACAGAAGGAATAACTGCACAGCTGTTCCTGATATATATTAAAGCATCATCTGCGTATAATGAGACCGTGTGGTATAACCCGTTTCTGATTATTCCCCATTCGTGTTCCATGAGGCGTATTCTTGCCGCTAGCGGTTCCATTGCTATGGCAAACAATAGCGGGGATAGGGGGCAGCCCTGCCGTGTCCCCCGGGAGATCAGGAAACTATCAGAAATCACCCCGCCCGTCTTCAGCCTCGCACTTGGGTTGGAATACAGTGTCCGGACCCAACAGATGAAATTAGGACCTATTCCCATGCGAGCCATCGTAGCCAACAAGAAATCCCACTCCAGCGTATCAAAGGCCTTTTCTATGTCTAGTGAGAGCACCATTTCCTCTTGTGCATCACGGGGGTGTCCCCCATTATGCTCAACAGTCTGCGAATATTTAGGAAGGTGTTACGCTTTGGGATGAAGCCGTTTTGATCTGTGTGTATCAATGAGTGCATGTGGGGGGCTAATCTATTAGCTAATATTTTGCCTAATATTTTGCAGTCTGTATTTAGAAGCGATAGTGGTCTATAGGATTTGACATCCGTATGGTCTCGGCCCTGTTTAGGGAGTACCACTATCATAGCTTCCCTTTGGGATATAGGTAGGCTTTCTTTAGTCCACGCCTCTATGAACACTCCTAGCAGGTGGGGTTTCAGGCTGGGTAGATAAGCTTTATAATATTCCGAGGGGAGGCCATCTGCCCCGGGCGCTTTGTTCCTGGGCAGCTGTGCAAGGGCTAGTTCTATTTCTTCTGTTGTTATGGGGGATTCGATTATATCTCTATCTGTTTGTGATAGTTGGGGCGGGAGGGAGTCCGCAAGAAAAGCCTCAAGTTGTGTAGCTGTGCATGAGGTGCGTTTAGTGTATAAGTTTGAGTAGTAATTCCTAAACGTCTCGTTTATTTCTACTTGTGTAGTAGGTGCCAACCGTGCGGGTGCGCAAGAGATGGCTATCGGAGCCTGTTGTCTATCTTCGCGGAGTAGCCATGCTAGCATTCTGCTTGATCTATCTCCTTCCGTTTGCAACCTAGTTAAGTAGTAGTTATAGTCGTGACAGCGAAGTCTGCTATCTACATCATTATATTTTGAGCGCTTTTCTTTGAGGACGGTGTTGGAGATTTCCCCTAGCGCTACCGCTTTTTCCGCTGTTCTTAGCTCCTTCTCTAGTTTGCTAATCTCTGCCTGTAAGGAGAGTCTCACTCCCCACGTAGTGGATATACATACTCCGCGTGCTACTACTTTATGGGCGTCCCACTCTGTCGCCCGAGTTGTTGCAGACATAGCGTTTATTTCCCAGTATTGGCTTATAGATTTTCCCAATATTTTGGTTGAATGCTTGGTCTTGTGAAGCCTCCGCTTGGAATCTCCAAGTGGGGACTGCCTGACGTGTCCTACCGCAGTTCAGTATTACTCTCAAAGGCGCATGATCCGAGAGCGTCTTTGCTAAGTATTCCGATTCAGTGACCAGTGCCCCTATTTTGCGAGTGCCCCATATTATGTCTATTCTAGTATGAGTGTTGTGTGGTACTGAGTAAAATGAATATTCTTTTTGTTCTGGATGACCTAGTCGCCCTATGTCATGGAGTCCCATAACGTTTGCCCATTCCTGCAGGGGACCTATGGGTTTCCTATTGGTTAGTGAGCTCGAATAGGCACTGGTTCTATCCAATACTGCAGATGGGGTACTATTGAAATCACCACCCCAGATGGCTAGGGCCATGGGGTGGGACAACAATGTTGGAGTGAGAGTGGTAAGAAAACCCATGATGCCACTGTTTGGAGCGTATACCCCGACCACCGCCATTTGTCTGCCATCTAGTCTGCCTTCCACAACAACGTATCTCCCACCCTGATCTATCTTGTGTGATGTCAAAAGGAATGGAACTCCTGCCGCTATCCAGATCAACACCCCCCTTGCGAAGGCCGAGTATGTCGTGCCTATCAACTGACCACCCCATTTCGTGTGCAGGTCGCGTAGGTCCCCCTCTAACATGTGTGTCTCTTGCAAAATAGCAATATGTACTCCTAGTCGTTTGAGTCGAGCGTGCACTCTGGCCCGTTTACTCAGCGCCCCAAGACCCCTGATATTCCATGTTACTATGATATACTGGTTTTTAGTATTATTGCGGGAAGACATCATATGGAATTCTGAGGGTGCATTGCTGTGTTAAGGATCTGGGCTCTAGAATTGGCCCATCTGGTCACTGCCTTTCTGTAGCTGGTATTTAATTATAGCAGGCGCAGGTGATCATTTTGTGCATTAAGTGATTCCGAAGCTTGCGTTTCTACTAAACTATTAACCCCAACTCCCCTTATTAAACCCCCTATACTACTTTCAACTACTGTGAAACTACAAAACTTAAAAATACGTGAAATAACCCATATCCAGTTGGATTTACATAGTGGGATTCTCATATCATACAGATGTGGCTCTTATAAGGGGCTCACATCTTTCCGCGGACTTAGTCCGCTGATATCGTCAGGCGCCCCACCTAGGCATGAGTTTATTCCCTCTGGCCCCGCCCGCCAATCGTATTCCGCCCCGTGTGCCCCCAATCCCTTAGCTTAGCGTTTATGTCAAAGATACATATTGTTGGAGGCACATTGTCCCCACACCTCGGCGGTGCCACAAAGTCTCTGCAGATTTCCAGGTTTCAAGCATCGACGCTGGCGGTCTCACTGGGCGTGTGCGTATAGTTTTAAAGTTCGTCAGCGGTTCTGGGGGTGACCTTTGGCCCACCTAGTTCTCCTGTTAACGTGGATGTGGAGCTGGCCGTGTCTGAGTCCGATCCCGGCTCTGGGGGTTTCCTAGCTATTGCACTGTGACTTTGCATGTGTAACGGCGTCTCTTTTAGCACTTTTGCTCTTTCTTCTGCTGCTTGCCAGTCATTGGGCTGGCCTCTGGTGCGTCTTTTGGATTGCTTCCTAGCAGCAGGAGTTTGCCATTTCTCGTCCCCTTCCTTGTCTTCCCGGGGGTGTGCTAGGCCCTTGGCGTGTAGCCCTGTCCAGGCATCTTCGGGGTTTGTGAATATATGGGTGCGGTCCTCCATTACTACCCTTAGTTTGGCAGGGAAGAGCAAGGCATATTTTATGTTGTGTTCCCGTAGGCGTTGCTTAATTTTGATGAAAGAATTGCGTTGGTTCTGCACCTCTTGTGTAAAGTCTGGGTATGCGTTAATGTTCGAGTCTTCATATTTGATTGGTCCTTTACTGTGGAATTGTTGCAATATTGCATCTCGATCTCTGTAGTTCAAGAATCTAGCAATCAGTGGCCTGGGGGACTGGCCGGGGGCCGGGGGTCTACCCGGAATTCTGTAAGCCCTTTCAACTGAAAAAAACTTAGATGGAGCCCCATTTAACACCTCCTTGATTAGCCACTGCTCTAGGGAAATTTCTGATTCCGGTTGTCGCATACTTTCTGGAAAGCCCAGAAACCTCACGTTATTGCGGCGCGCCCTGCTCTCCATTTCCTCCGATCTCCTCCAGAGTACCTTCAGCTCCTCATCCATGCGCTGGATCTGCTTTTGGTTTCCTTGCGCTATTGGAGTTAAGTCGGCTATTTCAGCTTCTGTTTTCACTTTTTCAGCTAAGCTTCGGTGGTCCACTCGCAAAAGGTTCAAGTCTTGCGCAACTGCGTCAATTCTGCTTTCCAGAGATGACTTAGTGTCCAATATTGCCTGCAATACTTTCTCGAACTGAGCAGAATGCGCAAGAAGTGTACTTTCTAGTGACTGTAGGGATGGGTTAGATTGTTGGTCGGCCGGCGTTAGTCCTTGAGTGGTTCGGTCTGAGTTCTTAGCTGCTTTGGCTCTACCGGCCATTTTGGCTGTTTCGAGATCTCCTCCCAAACTACAGTGATTTCGCACTTTTAGTCCACTTAGTTTGTTGATTTAAACTTTTACTGAGCGACCTGGGGGTGGTGTACACATTCATTGTTAAGAGCGCGAGATTGGCCAGCGATGCCAAGGGATGTTGTAGCCTTATTCAGGCGTGTTGGTAGCCTGGGGCCTTGTATTTATTGACAAACGCTGCAGCCATTGATTGATTTGGTGGTCTGGCGTTGAGTTCTCGTGGGACTGTCCGCAGGACCCACCGGGGCGCACAGGGAGCGTAGGAGCTGGAGGGGAGCACTCTCTCCCTCATGTGTGATGGCAGGGCTTGGTGCCAGAGGTTTCCCCAAATAGAAGGGGAGCGTATTTGAGGGCCGGGGGAGGCGTCGTCGCATGTGAGAGACCACAACATAGGGCGAACGACAGGCGCCGCGGATGGGCTCCGTTTAGCAGAGGACAGTCGTGACAGGCGCCCACTGCAGGGGGGTCCAGCGCAGGCCAGGCGCCCGCAGCGTGCACCAGCCGTCTGTACTGTGCTGATTACTAGGTCCGAGCTCACGGGGGCACGCGGCCCACATCAGTCTTGCTCCCCTGCATTAATGATGAGGTGGGGTGGGGGGGGGGTGTCCAAAAGTCCAGGAGTTTCCCCACAGCGTTGGTTTTAATTTTTTCACCCCCCCTCCAGGTGCCCTCCTCACCTCATTCCTCTTGCTCCTTCTTGGAATCCCCTGCGTCCTTCTAAACTGCCATAATGATAAATCTTCACTCCTGGGCAGGGGTGCCCCTTCTCTGTGCTTCTCTGGCGTGTGCACGCGGCTTCTGCCGCGACGACGTCCAAGATGGCGCTCTGACCCCTCGGGCCGGCACCAGCCTCGCGCGCCTCAGGGCGCCTTGAAAAATTCTCCGTGCGGCCCGCTTGGCCGCGGCGCTTCAGCCCCCCCGGGCACTAGCAAGCACAGGGGCGAAAGGCGGCCGAGCAAAGCGAGAGTGCGGTCGGGGCCGCAGGAGCACCCCCCCTCCCCCGCTCCTCGCCGCGCCAGGCGCAAGCCCACGAGACCCGGCTCCGGTCTGCCAGATCGCCGAGGGGCACGCGCCGCACACAGCGGACGCTCCAGTCCTCCCCGGACGGGCCGCCGTCCCAGCCGCTTCAACAAGGCTGCGGAGGGCGCCTTTCAGGATGTTTCCTTTGAGCCGGGGACGGAGCGCTCAAGTCAAGCGACCGTCCCGGCCGCCATTTTGGCTCCTCCCCATGATTTTTCTAAATTAATCTCCGATTTATTCTCATTTATTGCCCCTGTGAGTACAACAAATGCTTAGCACCACCCTCTGATAAGCCTAACTGCTTGCCCACACTACCACAAAATAGAGTATTAGTCCTATCTACTTTTGCCTCTGCAATACCAATTGGGGAGCCAGTAGACTCCCTGCACAGGGTACCTCATCTAAGTGCACTATATAGAGATCCAGCTTCTCACAGTCTTGTTCTAGTACTGCTATAGCTAAAGCTCAGCAAACGGGCCTGAGGGTAGAAGTGGCTGTAGGTGAACTGATGCTGCACTACAAAAAACAAAGGCAATACATCAAAATGTGGGACAATTATACTGAAAGAGGCAGGGAGTTCTTACTTATCTCTAACCTAGAAGATCAAGAATAAAAATGACTTTAGGGAAAACAGAAACTAGTCTGAAAAGTAGATGGAGACAGTGAAGAAGTCGATGGTGATAAAAAAGGTGATAAAAGTAAGGTGATGAGACCAAAAGGTTTGATCACCATGACCAGACATAAAGCCTTTAGAATAACTTAACACTGGAGGATCAAATTATGCATCGGGATTGAGGAAATAATGCGTCAAGAAAAAGTAATTATGTGGTATAAAGTGACAGTTTACTCTTGTGTGGCTAGTTACTTTTGCAAAGTTTCTGGCACTGCGCAGCACAGTGGCGGTCAGCAGTTTTAGGAGGGAGGGTGGCGGGCGGGAAGCACACTCACACTTTCACGCACGCACATCCATTAACAACACAACATTCAAACATACTCGCACGCACCAAACATTTTCTTAAAAAGAAAACACACACACACACTCACTCTCTTACCTTTAGCCTCGGAGGGAAGGCAGCAGTCTCAACTTCGTCACAGAGTGCGATGGGGTCAGTGAGACTGCTGACCCCACCCCACTCTGTGATGAGGTGTCACTGATTGACACTCGCTTCAGGGCTTAAACCTGAAGCGCCCTGGTCAAAGTCAATGGGTGACGCTTCCATTGTCACTGGGGGAGGGCCTCGAGGCACCTTTGCTGAGCTGAGGAGGTCACGCCCACAGGAGCTGTGACCTCTTCAGCCCAGCAGAGTTCAGCTCAGGCTTCCAGGAGTCTGTGCAAATCGCGCATGTCTCCTCCTGGCTGCCTGACCTGGACATGAAGAGTGTCTGTCAGGCTGACCTTTGTTCACCCTGACAGACACTCTGGTGGGGGAGCGTGGCGCCACCGCCCTAAAGGACGGGCCGCACCTGACACAGCACCATGTGTGGCACACATTTTTAATAACTTTTGATCTGTTTGAGATTGGAACTTTTTTTGTTGTTGAAATCTGCACATTATGCTGCAAATAATGGAATATGTGGCAACCCTGGTAAATCCATAATTATGGAGAAAATGCCAACGCGGATGAGTCCCATAACTCCTGTGTCCCTTTACATACATACTCAGTGCATATTAATGATACTTTGTTCACGATTGAAAAATGCTTTACATTAACGATAATCAAATAAAAATGGCTTGAAATTATATTAGTTGTACCAGACTTATACTTAATTTCATGTCAGATTTGGTGTACAAATCCGTTTGAAGATTGCAGCTTTCCACCACCCACTCAATATTTTTTTTCTTACGTTCCTGAAAACAATTTAACGACTAGACCCAAAAAACAGAATGCAGCTGTGCTCAAGCAGTAATTCGCGTGATACCAAAAGATTTGCTAGGCTTGACCTTGGAAGCAGCCTGCAAAGGGTACAGTGCTACTCAAGATAGATGAATAGACCAGCGATGTAACAGCTTTGAGTACTCGGAGCTCTTCTGAGGTAACAAATCTAAGTCTGCTTGAGCCAAAACCTCCTTTTGGCTGGAAGCCACATTCCAGTCCCAAAATATATTCTGCAATGCAAAGGGGGTGCGGTTTGGAATATCCACAATAACACACAAACAATCTAAGTATTGCTTTGAAAAACATATTTGCTGGCACTAGTGCCGTTACCCTGTTGGTAAACAACTATAGAAGATGGATGTACTACCCTGCAGGAGTCTTAATGGCCATTAGCACAAGCTTTTAATCACAACAGTTTGAAAAGTAAATCTGTACACTGTATTTTGAACACTGGTTCACGCCAATAGCCTGTCACATGGGCGTTAACTGACTTTATTGCCCAGATACAGGAGGGTCCGCCTTTGGCACACGGCGACGCTTGAATACTTACTCAAGCGACGCTTGGAGTCGTCGGAAGTGTAGTTTCTGGCTCGATGTCCTGTATGATCACGCACTCGGAAATGTTTACAGATTGGGGGGGGGGGGGGGGTCTTTCATACTATACTTGCCAACTGGAGACACTGACTGTTGGCGAATATTGCACTGACTTCCCAGTCCCAGCCTTGAATCTTTGTTGGTAACAGCCACAGCCCCTCGTACACCAGTCAATGTTCATCCTATGTTTGGTCTTTGACTGAGTTTCTTGGTTTTATCTGTTAATGGATAGTTTACTGTCTTTAACAGCCTTCCCTGTAAAAGGCTGTGATATTTGATGGGGGTGGGGGGAGGTTCTCATGGTGGGCCCATTTTTATGTTCATTAGTATCTTGATTTTCGCCTGGCTTTCACTCGGGACAATGTCTTTTTAACTCGCTCTCTTTCTCACCCTCCGCTCGCACCCACATCTCACTATTTAACCTTTGCCACGTTCTCAATATATTTCCTTCTCAGTCTCTCCAAGCTTTCTCTTTCTACCACCCCCTTTTTTATCACCTTTCTTTTTTCCTAGTCCTCTTTTCTATCTCTCTTTTAGACCACCTCTTTGTATTAACCGGATCACCCCTCTTTTTACCACTCCTTCTCCCATTTTTTTTTTACAGCCCCTGTTGTGCTCTTTCAGTCTCTTACCGTCACCTACTGCTTCCCGCTGTCTCTACCCACGCCACTCTTTTACACTGTGTTGCTCTTTCTGTCTGTTGCTAGCTCTTGTTTTATTCATTCCTCTGAAGACCTGCGTCTCCTGTTTCACATATCAGGTTCTGCTGCTGACATGTTTTTCCTAGGAGTGCGTTGTCTTCCAGAGCCGTTGATTTTCTAATGCAAACACTGTTTGCAAAGGAAGCAGGATGGCCTGTCTGGTAGAAGACATCGCCGAGGGGAGCAGGAGGCTAGTTCTGCCTATAGCGAAACTAGCATGGGCCTATGGGTAGCTGTATGTTACTTACTGGGACACCTGCAGTCTATAGCGAAACAAGCATGGGCCTATGGGTAGCTGTATGTTACTTACTGGGACACCTGCAGTCTATAGCGAAACAAGCATGGGCCTATGGGTAGCTGTATGTTACTTACTGGGACACCTGCAGTCTATAGCGAAACGAGCATGGGCCTATGGGTAGCTGTATGTTACTTACTGGGACACCTGCAGTCTATAGCGAAACGAGCATGGGCCTATGGGTAGCTGTATATTACTTACTGCAACACCTCCAGTCTCTAGCGAAACAAGCATGAGGCTACAGGCAGATGGATGTTATGTATGACCATCAGGCATTGAAAAGGCTATTGAGCCTCATGCTGCAGTCAGCTGCACATTACACCCCTCAAAAGTCAAAACTAGAAGCCCTTAACCTCGACGTAGTATATCAATTTAAACTGTTAAAAAGTGGTTCTTAACCTATTGACTTCTGTGGCCCCTCACTGAATCATTACGTGATTCCTGGGATCCTCACTAAGTCATTGCTGGAAGCGGAGAAATGCACTCGAAGCAATTCCTACCATTTGACCCTCAAAATAATGCACAAGAATAAAAAAGCAAATATACATAAAAAAAAACACACAAACGATGAAATATTTTATTTGATTCACAAAATGTGATTTTTTTTTTTTCTTCATTTTAATTGTAAGGTTGAATGTTCTAAATTTGCTTCTTAATTCTAAAAGACAAAGCGATGTACTAGACTCGAGCTTATTGCATTGTCTTTTTTCATCGTAATGCATGGCCACCTTTTTTTTTTTTTTTTCTTCAGCACTTTATTTGAGGCCACCCTTCGCACATACTGTATTCTGTTTAGTGCATTTACACTGCTCCTACAAATCGAGCTAAGGATAACTTAATTTTAGCATCCAATTTTATATGCCTTCCCATTTAGAGAAAGTTTTAATATTTGCAGTTTTACATTTTGCTTCTTTGTGTGTGTGTGTGTGTGTGTGTATATGTGTATATATATATATATATATATATATATAATTAATTAATCTGCTGATATTGTTTAATTTTCCAAACAGTCGTGGACCCCCACAGTTCTTGTCCGCGGCCTACAGGGGTCCTTGGCTCACAGGCTAAGATCATCTGGTGTAAACTGACTCGCATGTTGACCTATGGTTTTAAGAGTGCAAGAACCTTGGCTATCAGTGCAGTCTGTGACCTTTGACTGCTCTTTTAACACGTGGAAGATTTACATGGTGCAAAAGGTATTTTAGCTTGGTTGGGACCACTATAAACACATCACTGGTGGCTCGGGATTCAACTGGAAAGTGACCGTATTGGTACCTATTTTTCTTCTGTGTTATTACATGAATGAGTTCTTGGAGACAATCTCATTCCATCAAGTATCTGTAATCACGGTACCTTCCATGGTCATACTTGCATGGGATGTGATTTTGAAGTTTTGATTTAGTTTGCACTTTTGATATCCATTTCGTACTAGAATTGGCTTCTACATATACTTCTTGTGTTTGTACATGTAGGGGTTTTACAACCTACCTTTGCCTTGCTTCGTGGTTTCCTTGAATATACGTCAGAACAACGCATGCTGGAAAAGGTCAGAACAACAACCTCGTTGTTACCACTAATGCCTTCACCACGAATGCCTTAACGATTTTTTTGTTGTAAAGGCAATCATGGTAAAGGCATTAGTGAACGGCATGCACGATTCCAGCATGCGTCCTCCCTGCCCCCTCATCTCCACCCCCAAAAAAAAAAATGACCGCAACCCCCCACAGCCACCCTAACCCCCACCCCTAAAATTACTGCAACCCCTCACCCTGCCCCTAAAACCACCTCAACGCCCTAAAAATTCCCCGACCCCCCCCCCTTCTCCCACTCCTAAACCACCCCTAAAACTAAAAAATACCCCGACCCCCCCACCCCACAAACCTAAACCATCCCAGCTCCCACCCCCAAATACTAAAAAGACCCCGCCCCTAAAACGAAAGATGCCCTGACGACCCCCCCACCCTGCCCCAAAACAAAAAATACCGCTCTGACCCCCCACCCCTAAAACTAAAAATAACCCGACCCCCCCCACCCCGCCCCTAAAACCTAAACTACCGCAACCCTCCACTACCAAAAAGTAAAAATACCCGACCGCCCCCCATCCCGCCCCTAAAACCTAAACTACCCCAACCCTACTCCTAAAAAGTAAAAATACCCCAGACCCCCCACCCCTAAACCACCCCAACCCACACCCCCAAAAACTAAAAATACCCAGACCCACTCCCACCCCCAAAGACTAAAAATGCCCTGAACCCCTCTCCCATAAACCTTAATCACCCTGACTCCCCACCCCCTGGCCCTAAACCACCCGACCCCCTAAAACTAAAAATACCCCGACCCCCTCCTGCCCTTAAAACAGCCCCAGTCCCAGCCCAACTTACCTCCTCCTTGATCGCGTCATCCTCCTCAGCCGATTCCCTTCTTCTGTGCCTTAACCATGCATGTGCGTGGTTCAGCACATGCGTGGTTAAGGCCCCCGAACAAAGAAGTCATGCAAAACGAAAGCGTTGTTCCGCTTTCATTTTCCACAACTTCGTTGTTCAGGAGTCTGTGTTCAGGATGCTTCCCAATTTCCTTTCCTTCATAAATATTACATTAGTTGCAGGTTCATTGGTGGGGGACACCTATTGAGATAGACCTGGCAATCCTGTTGAACGTGACAGAGCAGTTCTTAGATGAATGTGTAGTTGTGCTGTATCTTCAAAGGGTTTCTTGCATAGTCTGCTACCTGGAACATAATGTGGTCTGCCTCAATTTCCTCCACCACCACCACCTCATCAGTGCCAGGAAGCTGGTCCTCCACTTGTGTCCACATGCATCCATATTGTCTCATTCATACAAACAAGGATCTATTTTTCCAGGAAAACTATCATCTCAGGCATCGGTTCCCCTAAAGAAGAACATGCATCTGTAGGTGTGTTCTTAAGACCTTGCTTTCCTTGTCTGTTTTCGTATGTGTGAGTCTTGTGACCTTCATGCACTGGAGACATTAGTCCTTTCATCAGATTTCGCAGAATGACCAACCTCGAGCCGCAAGGAAGCAGGTTGTTGTGCAACACTAACAGCGCCATTTCGAAGTTGGATAGTGCTGAGAGAAATATGGATGCTCTCAAGCTGCTGTTGCTGCATTGGGACATTAGTTTCCCCCCAAAAAGTTGTCATGTACCTTGTCAGCATATGCAGGGCCTACTGATCAGTGTAGAGGACATGGGCATTGAACACACTCAGCAGCAGGACAGGGAGCTTTTCCACAGAGACAAAGATTATGGCATTTCTGCTTCTCAGTTTAAAGTGTGAATTTGTGTTTGGCTTTGGCTTTGGCCAGGACTCGTGTGACTAAGGGAGTGTCAAAAAGCTGCTGTAATGATGTTCAAGATAGACGATGGAGATGAACACTTTAGGATGCTCGGTGTAGTTTGCCTCATACACTCATTATGTTAGGGATTCTCTCTTGTATGCTGGAACGTTATGGTATGTATTTACCTTCAGAGACTTTCCATCCCGGATTGGCCATCTAAAACTGGTGCATACAGCTAGAGGTAGATAGACCCCTGCTGATCAGAGACTAGCATGCAGAAGATCACCATCACATTTTTCCATGGGTTTCTTTAGAGTCTGATTTTTACAGGGTTTATTTTATTAACATGCCAACAAGCTTCATCCTCCTCAGGATATCTTTTGCTTCTGGCGTAATTCACGAATTTGGGCCTTAATTGCTCCCCACGCACAAAGAAGATTTATTTTCCTTAATGCATCCAGAATGTAGACCAGAGAAAAGTTTGGTCCTCCCAGTCTGAGAAAGTCTGATTATGAAGGACTAACATGCAAACATAGACTCTCTCAGACTGCGTATATCATGCAGGTCACAAGCCTGGTGAGGTGGCTCTAAATTACATGAACGACACTGATTTATCCTGTCTCTGCTTAGCTGTGAACAAGTTAAAACATTGAAAATATAAATGTCCCTTTAGTTGTTAGAAAGTAAGTGCAATCATTGGAGGCAAATAGTTTGAGATGTCATCTGTGTGGGCCAGTGACTTGAATATCCTGTTGATGCCTTTCATAGCAAAATGAGGGTTCACACACAGAAATCGCAGTCTTTCCAGTCAAATGAAAGCCCAAGGACGCAGCTGCTTTATGGACTTGATGGAGATTTAGCAACTGTGGCTTTTTAACCATGCACAATGCATTTTTTTCAGCAAATATTTAAGTTAGCAAGTGGGTACACATTTATCAGACACACTGCTGCCTACAGAGTCATAAACTGGGCATATATCAGAGATCTAGATGCAGAACTAATGAGAATGTAGGAGACCGGTCTCAACATAACATCAATAAAGGTGATGAGAATTCCAAAATAAAGTAAAAATGGCTAGC
The DNA here is from genome assembly GCF_031143425.1 of Pleurodeles waltl. Lineage (NCBI taxonomy): Eukaryota > Metazoa > Chordata > Amphibia > Caudata > Salamandridae > Pleurodeles > Pleurodeles waltl. Next base: position 585,875,722 of record NC_090450.1, read on the forward strand.
AGAAGCTGAAGAAGGAGGTATGGAAGATATTAAGAACTTCCAGGAAGGCATAAAACATGAAAAATAAGAAACTGAAGCTTGATGAGTGAGATTCCAAGCAGGGAGTAAATATTTATATTTGCAAAAAGGTTTACTGAATTAATCAAAAGGGAACCAGACCATATCAGGAATCAAGTAGACAAAACACCCAGTACTAGTAGCTTGTGTGTCTCTAATGTAAGTAGTGACATCGAGAAACAAGATGAGGCACATTCTCATAAATGCCTTCAACTTCCATGGTCCTCCCTTTTCCTTTTTTTGAAAGTGGTCTCAATATAAGAAGGTGCCACAGGAATACAAGACTAGGAGCAGGTGGAAACGAAACACCAGAAGGGGAAAGAAAGCCCCAGGAAAGGGGAAGAGCCAAAGATGGGATGCAGATACCCTTGTGGTCCACGACAACCCCACAGATATCCTTAGACCAACCTGCTTTATCTTCAGACCCACCCTCCTGAACAGATGACCAATGACATGGTGGAGAACACAGATATCTCTGTGGTTCATTTGACAGACAGATGACATGATTTTGTTGTTAAAAGAAGGAATTGGATTCTGCCTCATAAATAAATAAATGTTACAATAATTAATTTAAGGTTGATCTGTACATGTTTCTAATACGCTTACGGGGTCAAAAACAAGATATATGTAAACACACCCAAGACATGATTGGCACACAGACCCAAACTCAAAGAGGCGATTACTGACAGTGAGAAATTGAGGGTTAAGCTATTAGAGGTTTAAGACACAAATCCACATTCTTAACACCACCACCAATTTGCAGCAGTGTTAACATGCTTTAAGATGTAGTCCTAAAGGATATAGGGAAACTAGAGAACAAAAACGTTGTCAAACGGTGACTGGGTGATTATAACTTCACCTCCGTTATCAAGAAATTGCAGATGGAAGGCGATCTGATCATAAGCAAAGAAATCAAATGAGTTAACCTGTGTGTAATGAGAACAGATGTCCAGGACAATGAAATAATGTAACTAATGACACAGAATTCTATTACGCTTTAGACAATAAACCTTTTCTTAAAATTGTCAAACCTATTAGCATACGACTTGATGTCTGGTCAGTAACGCAACACTACTGAATGATGATGAACGCAGGATACCCCACTGCACACAGTCCCAAATACACATGCATCCATATTGTCTAAAATCTATACAAACGAGGATCTATTTACCCAGGAAAAACTATCATCTCGGGCATAGAGAAAAACTTGCATCTGTAGGTGTGTTCTTAAGACCTTGCATTCCTTGTCTGTCTTCGCATGTGTGAGACTTGTGCAAATGAGAGAAAGGGGTAAGATCTGTTCCTCCATGACTTCTCTGAGGAGTCTGGGTCATGCGTCAGGCTGCCACAAATCACCTTTACTTTCTAGGTTGAGTGAGGTGTTGCTAGCTAGTCGAAAACAGGCCGACAGCTTGCAGTCGGTGTGGGAATGACTCAGCCGCCCACACGCGGTAGTGCTGCCGCCCAAAGCCTAAGCAATTGTACCCTCTTGGCAAGAGTCTTACAATGTGACCAACTTACCATAATTTCTACAGGGCCCTCAAGAAATGTTCCACACCTTTTAATGACCTATCCTGCTACAGTACATAACTCATGTCAGCATGGGTGTTACAGGCCAGTCTGTATGTGTTACCAATGGGAACTTATTTCACATGCTCCAGATCTGTGAATTACTCTGAATATAACTGGGTAGAAGAGGACATAATCAGGATGATAATAGAGAGCAATGTCTTCTTGCATGAAGATTGGTTGTGCAAACATTTTCAGGGTATTGCCATGGTCTGCAAGTTTGCTCCCTCATATGTCCATTTGTTCATGGGTTGGTATAAGAAGAAGCATTCTGGGCTTTGGACGTCTCACCAACAAATCCAATTTTGGGACAGATACATAGATGAGATCCTGATCATCTGGACAGGAATTGACTGAGGAAGAGTTACTATAACCACGCATCCGTCTACAGCACAGTGATTTTAAATTACACTTACATTTAGAGTACAACAGATAACCAGTGAGATTTCTAGATATAGAATTATTTGCTCTCAATGAAAAAATGCAGAATAAATTAAGAGGATTATGCATTTCATGAAGCACTACTTACAGGCAGTGGCCACCAAAAATTAGAAATACACTCCATGCAAATAAGTGATCACAAGAAGAATTATTTATTGTCTGAATTATAATTTTGAAAATGCAGCAACTGACACAACAAAGGATACACTGAAAAGGTATTCAACAAAGCAAAAAGTCACATAGAGGGTATTAACAGGGGTACTTCCTGAACACTCTCAAGACCAAGTGGAATAAAAAGAATGAAAAAATAGTATGTTGGTGTCAACGTGCCATATAGAAGCCCAAACGTGACAAGCCCTGCACCATACTAGAGGAAACCCTACGATTAGCAAATTCACAACTAAGAAGCCCAGCATTACTTTCAGTCAAGACACTACAAACCACATTAGTCCTGACTGCTTCATACTCCCATCTCAGACAAGTTGTTTGACATCATATACACATGGCTTTCACAAGTATGGCATGTGCAGAACATTCATATATGTGGTTAATAAGTGTGAGAAGTTCATGTACAACACTAGGAAGGAATATAGAATCCAAGATCATATTACCTATTTCACTAAATCAGGGGGCGTGGCCATGGAAGATGGCCGACAGGATGCACATTTGACGAGCTCCTTTAACCCTGCATGATCCTGCCACTATCAGGGACTTTTAGCTTTAAAAACCCTGAAACAATTCCCTGTACCACATTAACTCCCAGGATGCCTGAGAACTAGGTGGCTGGAGGTGGGGGGAAGCTGTTTATTCTCCCCCCAGCCGCTCTGGCCTGTGGTGTTCCTTGGGGCTGTGGACAAGCACTGATTGCACCTCTGCGGCGGGGGGGCCTGCGGAGCTGCTCTGGGGGCTGCTGCGTGCATCCCTGATGCCTGGAGGGGATGCTGTTGGTGGCTGGTGCGACACCTGACTGTGGTGTCAATTGGCCCCGGGGACTGCCACTATGGAGAGTAGGCCTTCCTGCTTCCAGCGAGGAAATACTGCGGGTGGAATCAGGCCAGTGGGATGGTATTGGGGATGTGCTAACTCTGCCTAAGTTGCTTTCTGCACCCCAGCCTCTCACCTGGATGACTCACCGACAGGGCTGGGCCTGGGGCTGTGTTGCTATTTTACCACTGATCCCCATCTGGACTGTGGGGTGGGTCTGCTAGCTGCCGAATGCAGACAGCTGTGTTTGCCGCACCTGGGACACAGAATATGTCGTGAAGCACCACCAGGGGCAACAACTCAAGTTGGCCTCTCCTCTAAGGATGGAGGCCTGCGGAATGGTGCGGAACAGTGAGTCTGGGTCGAGTGGCCCTCTGGGAATCATCATCACCTGTCTGAGACGGTCGCTGGGCCCTGGGTAACCCTTGAGTTTCATTGTGCAGCTGATCCTCGGGCCTCTACTTGGAGACACCCGAGTGTTGTAGCTGGGGGTGCTGGAAATCAAGGGGGGGGGAGGGCCCTCATCGTGAAGAATCTGAAGAGGTGGCTCAGCACCTCAGAGCTTAATGGGCCCTTTGAGCAGAGGTGGTTGCTGGGTCTGGGGAACCACATATTGGAGCCTGGGAGCCCGATGGGGCGTATACTGCTGAGTTGCCGTAGCAGATGATGGCCTGGTTCACAGGCAACTTGTTGCTTACAAGAAATTGGGGACAGTTGATCTCACTCCTGATCTCTGTTTCCAGGGGCACGATGTAAGCAGGGAGCATGGTAGTGTCAATGGTTGGATATTTTATTGATGCGCCCGACTGGTTGCCCTGGCTCAAGGCTGCTTGGCGGACCTCCTGGGGTGATGTTGTGTACATCAAGCAAATGGGGTGAAGAAGTGTGGCCCATCTGAAAAAGAGGAGGGTCAGTCATATGCCCAGTTCTGTTCTTATGCAGAGGAATAAGCAGTCAGCTTCCTCTCAAGGAAATACCATGGAACAGTATGCCATACCTGCACATACGCATCACAGCGGCAGACGGTACAAACTGGACACAGGGAGGATGGAGGACAGGGCTGGGCTGCAGAGGAGCCCTCATGGTTGGAGCTGCTTGCGGCGATAAAAGGGTCCAGGGTGGCCCTAGAAGGAAATATAGAGACAGTGGTGCTGGAGGTTAATCTCCTTTGAGTTGATTTCCGCAAGGTGTTGGACAAGGTATAAGTTGCAGAGAGTTCTATCTCTGATCTACAGACTGAGGTGGCCGTCTTACGAAAGCAGGTCGCAGAGATCACCTCCCGGATGGGGACCCTGGAAGCCAGAGTGGAGGACATGGAGGAACGGTCCTGCCACAATAATGTTAGTCTCCTGGGGTTCCCAGAACGTGCGACAAGACTGCGACGGAAGCCTTTGTGGAGCACTGGATGAATACAATTTTGAAACCCATCGGACGAATTCCACTGTTTGCAGTTGAAAGGGTGCACAAAGCCTTGTTGGTGCCCCGAGACCCGGGGTGCCTCTGTGGGCTATCTTTGCCTGCATTTTGAAGTATATGGACAGGGACTGCAACCTCCGTGCGACATGAGAAACCAATTCGGCCCATTTTGAAAATCATCGGATCTGTATGTATCCAAAGTACATCAGTAAGGTCATGAGGTTCAGGAAGGGCTTTCTGGAAGTCAAAGCTAAACTACAATCAGTGGTCCTTCGCTGCAAGTTATTATACCCAACCCGTTTGAAAGTCCTGTCAGGAGGCAAGTCCCACCTTTTTGAACATGCCGAAGATGTCTGGAAGTGGCTGGAGTTCTGGGATAAGATGCCCAGAGAGCGGGTGTACTCGAGGCAGATGAGGCCTGGATTTTATTGGGCAGCTCACTGGAGATCTAGGAGATGGTCAGGACAGACCGATCCCAGGCCTCTGGAGGGGACAGCCCAACAAGAGTGATAATCCAGGGAGATGGTACCATGGCTATAGTGCCTGAGGATGCTGTATCCATTGCAGAGGGGGACTCTCACACTCTATCATGAATGTGGGTGACCCCCCTGCTGTTTAAATAGGTATCTCTTGCAGCTTTGCTATGTCAAGACACAACTTTGTCTATTTAGGGCATAAAACCTGATGACTTAATTTTCCCATGACGCCGGATGTAGATGTATATTTTTATATGGGGCTGGGAAAGCTCCTCCCATATATTGTAGTAGGCCATGGTTGTGGGATTGGGGGTTAGGCTGTCAGTCCTAGCATTGTGGATATTGCTGGATTTGCAGTATACGTTTTGCATTGCTTTATTGTCTATCCACGGTAGGGGGTGTAGGGGATGTTGTGGTGTTTTGCACTCCTTTCAGTTTTAGTCGTTCTAGTTTGCAGTGCAGGAATTGAGCTCAGTACGTACATGCATCAGATGGCATTCTTTATGGTGTCAACCAATGGGGGTGGGAGACGTGTGCAATTGACTCCTAGGGGGGGGAATGGTAACATTGCAAGGTTGATTATACGTCTGTCTTAACCTGGAATGGCCAGGGCCTGAGAAGTTATGCTAAGGGATACATGGTCCATTCCACTCTCAGGTGGCACATGGTACAAATTGCGTACTTGCAGAAGACCCACTTGTCAGGAGGTAGGCACAGAAACTGGGGGAAAAGTGGACAGGCCAATTGTTTTCAACCACATACTCATCATATGCTAGAGGGGTAGTCGTTTGGATTGCACCTGGAGTCACATTTAAACACAACTACAGTGAGGCACACATAGAGGGCCACTATCTCCTCCCTAAAGTTGTATTGGATGGTAAGAAAATTACGTTTTTGAATGTTTATGCCCCCAGTGTTGATGACAGGCACTTCTTTGATCGAATGCAGGGCCTACTGGAGGACAGCGTGAGAGCCCTGATGATCTGGGCAAGTGATTATTACTGTGTCCTTGATGGAAATTGGGATCGCTACCCACCTAAAAATGATACCAAACCTATGATGACCTCCTCCCTTAATGCAGTTATGAAGATTTTGGGGTTCAGGGATAGTTGGTGTGTGCTCCATCCTTGGGACTGGGAATACACTTGTCGGTCCCTAACCCATGACACCTATAGCATACTAGTAGCTGAGATGGATTTGCAGAATTTGACTGGGGTGACACATTTGGGGGTGGGTCCTTTCTGACCATGTGCCAGTGCTGCTGCAAATGCGATGGAGTGTTGGGCGCAGAGTGCATACTTGGCACATGCCCCCTGATCCCCTGTCGGATGTAATGCGTCAGGAAGCACTGGAAATGTCTCTCACTAATAATTTAGATGCTAACTGGGGAACTGCGTCCTCTAGGGCTGCAGATTGGGAGACCCTCAAAGGCAGTTATGAGGGGGCATGCATTGGAACCACCTGTGGGGTCTGCCAACAGCTGGAGGTGGAAATACTGGAGCTGGAATGACGTTTGGCATGCCTTCAGGGCTCGGAGTCCTTTGCTGCAGAGGCACGTGTAGGGGCCCTTCAAGCCCACCGGGAGATACACAGGACTTGGGATACTTCAGATAAATGCACCCTTTGGACATACCGACAGTGCCTGCATAGGGAGAGTAATAAGGCTGGGAGGCTCCTCGCATGGATTCTGCGACGAAAGCAGGAGATTTCCCCTATACTACATATTTGTACCCTGGTGGTGCACTAGTAACTAGTTGACAGGACATCCTGAATGTTCTCGCAGAGCACTTCCGAGTGGTTTATAGTGGTGGGGAGGTGGGGGGCCACCTGGTAGCTTGGAAGAACTCTTAATGGATGTTAGGCAGCCGGCTCTGTCACCTAACACAGCATGGGCTTTGGAGGGTGAAATCACAGGTGCGGAGTTGGGTGAAGTGCTAAGTGCCCTCAATAGATCAAAGGCTCACTGAAGGGATGGGATTACGGTTGAGTTTTTTTCAGACATACTCTGCTGCGCTTAAAGAAAAACTAATAGATGTCCTTCATGAGTCTCAGGAAAGCAGTACACTCCCGCCTACCATGAGGGGAGGAGTTATATGTCTTATGTTGAAACCAGAGGGTGACGCTGATGAACCCTCCTCATAGAGACCCCTTACTATGTTAAATTCTGATCTAAGTATACTGTGTAAACTCTTAGGGACTAGACTGAGAGGGGTAATCTGTGAGTTGGTACATGAGTACCAGTGCGGCTTCATGCCAGCTCAACGCACAACACTCAACCTATGATGACTCACTCATTTGATGCATGAGACCATGTGGGATGAACGTGAACTGGAACTGATGAGCTCCCTTGATCTAGAGAAAGCTTTTGATGTGGTGGAGTGGGCTTATTTGATGGCAGTGTTGGAAGGACCCAACTTTAGTGGCTGGGTGTGCCTGTTGTACACTAATCCCATGGTTCGTTTGAAAATAGGCCTCTCGAAAGCATGGTCAGTCAGAGGGGGTGTAGGAAAGTACCATCTTGCCTGGCATGTTACCCCCATTTTTCACTGTATATATGTTGTTTTAGTTGTATGTGTCACTGGGACCCTGGTAACCCAGGGCCCCAGTGCTCATAAGTGTGCCTGAATGTGTTACCTGTGTAGTGACTAACTGTCTCACTGAGGCTCTGCTAATCAGAACCTCAGTGGTTATGCTCTCTCATTTCTTTCTAAATTGTCACTAACAGGCTAGTGACCACTTTTACCAATTTACATTGACTTACTGGAACACCCTTATAATTCCCTAGTATATGGTACTGAGGTACCCAGGGTATTGGGGTTCCAGGAGATCCCTATGGGCTGCAGCATTTCTTTTGCCACCCATAGGGAGCTCTGACAATTCTTACACAGGCCTGCCACTGCAGCCTGAGTGAAATAACGTCCACGTTATTTCACAGCCATTTTACACTGCACTTAAGTAACTTATAAGTCACCTATATGTCTAACCTTTACCTGGTAAAGGTTAGGTGCAAAGTTACTTAGTGTGAGGGCACCCTGGCACTAGCCAAGGTGCCCCCACATTGTTCAGAGCCAATTCACTGAACTTTGTGAGTGCGGGGACACCATTACACGCGTGCGCTACATATAGGTCACTACCTATATGTAGCTTCACCATGGTAACTCCGAATATGGCCATGTAACATGTCTATGATCATGGAATTGCCCCCTCTATGCCATCCTGGCATTGTTGGTACAATTCCATGATCCCAGAGTTCTGTAGCACAGACCCTGGTACTGCCAGACTGCCCTTCCTGGGGTTTCACTGCAGCTGCTGCTGCTGCCAACCCCTCAGACAGGCAGCTGCCCTCCTGGGGTCCAGCCAGGCCTGGCCCAGGATGGCAGAACAAAGAACTTCCTCTGAGAGAGGGTGTGACACCCTCTCCCTTTGGAAAATGGTGTGAAGGCAGGGGAGGAGTAGCCTCCCCCAGCCTCTGGAAATGCTTTGTTGGGCACAGATGTGCCCAATTCTGCATAAGCCAGTCTACACCGGTTCAGGGACCCCTTAGCCCCTGCTCTGGCGCGAAACTGGACAAAGGAAAGGGGAGTGACCACTCCCCTGACCTGCACCTCCCCTGGGAGGTGTCCAGAGCTCCTCCAGTGTGCTCCAGACCTCTGCCATCTTGGAAACAGAGGTGCTGCTAGCACACTGGACTGCTCTGAGTGGCCAGTGTCACCAGGTGACGTCAGAGACTCCTGCTGATAGGCTCCTTCAGGTGTTAGTAGCCTTTCCTCTCTCCTAGGTAGCCAAACCCTCTTTTCTGGCTATTTAGGGTCTCTGTCTCTGGGGAAACTTCAGATAACGAATGCATGAGCTCAGCCGAGTTCCTCTGCATCTCCCTCTTCACCTTCTGATAAGGAATCGACCGCTGACCGCGCTGGAAGCCTGCAAACCTGCAACATAGTAGCAAAGACGACTACTGCAATTCTGTAACGCTGATCCTGCCGCCTTCTCGACTGTTTTCCTGCTTGTGCATGCTGTGGGGGTAGTCTGCCTCCTCTCTGCACCAGAAGCTCCGAAGAAATCTCCCGTGGGTCGACGGAATCTTCCCCCTGCAACCGCAGGCACCAAAAAGCTGCATTACCGGTCCCTTGGGTCTCCTCTCAGCACGACGAGAGAGGTCCCTCGAATCCAGCGACACCGTCCAAGTGACCCCCACAGTCCAGTGACTCTTCAGCCCAAGTTTGGTGGAGGTAAGTCCTTGCCTCACCTCGCTGGGCTGCATTGCTGGGAACCGCGACTTTGCAAGCTACTCCGGCCCCTGTGCACTTCCGGCGGAAATCCTTCGTGCACAGCCAAGCCTGGGTCCACGGCACTCTAACCTGCATTGCACGACTTTCTAAGTTGGTCTCCGGCGACGTGGGACTCCTTTGTGCAACTTCGGCGAGCACCGTTTCACGCATCCTCGTAGTGCCTGTTTCTGGCACTTCTCCGGGTGCTACCTGCTTCAGTGAGGGCTCTTTGTCTTTCTCGACGTCTCCTCTCTCTGCAGGTCCAATTTGCGACCTCCTGGTCCCTCCTGGGCCCCAGCAGCGTCCAAAAACGCCAATCGCAAGATTTGCGTGTAGCAAGGCTTGTTGGCGTCCATCCGGCGGGAAAACACTTCTGCACGACTCTCCAAGGCGTGGGGGATCCATCCTCCAAAGGGGAAGTCTCTAACCCTTGTCGTTCCTGCAGTATTCACAGTTCTTCAGCCTAGTAAGAGCTTCTTTGCACCAACCGCTGGCATTTCTTGGGCATCTGCCCATCTCCGAGCTGCTTGTGACTTTTGGACTTGGTCCCCTTGTTCCACAGGTACCCTCAGACAGGAATCCATCGTTGTTGCATTGCTGATTTGTGTTTTCCTTGCATTCTCCCTCTAACACGACTATTTTGTCCTTAGGGGAACTTTGGTGCACTTTGTACTCACTTTTCAGGGTCTTGGGGAGGGTTATTTTGCTAACTCTCACTATTGTCTAATAGTCCCAGCGACCCTCTACAAGGTCACATAGGTTTGGGGTCCATTCGTGGTTCGCATTCCACTTCTGGAGTATATGGTTTGTGTTGCCCCTATCCCTATGTTTCCCCATTGCATCCTATTGTAACTATACATTGTTTGCACTGTTTTCTAAGACTATACTGCATATTTTTGCTATTGTGTATATATATCTTGTGTATATTTCCTATCCTCTCACTGAGGGTACACTCTAAGATACTTTGGCATATTGTCATAAAAATAAAGTACCTTTATTTTTAGTATAACTGTGTATTGTGTTTTCTTATGATATTGTGCATATGACACTAAGTGGTACTGTAGTAGCTTCACACGTCTCCTAGTTCAGCCTAAGCTGCTCTGCTAAGCTACCATTATCTATCAGCCTAAGCTGCTAGACACCCTATACACTAATAAGGGATAACTGGGCCTGGTGCAAGTACCCCTTGGTACTCACTACAAGCCAGTCCAGCCTCCTACAGGGGGGACTTGGCAGGGTTATTTTCTCTCTCCACTCCTCTTTGCCCTGGCTATAGAGCCATTGGCTCAGTTTTTGGGCAGAGAGCTGGAGCCTTTGGGGATCCAGGTGGGAGATCGCATTCCATATCGTTCCTTATACGCAGACGACGCCCTGGTATATGTGCGTTAGCCGAGTAGGTCGGTACAGATATTGATGGGCCTACTCAATGAGTTTAAGGTCTCCAAGCTTAAAATTAATTGTGATGTTAGTTTGAGATTTTGTGCACTTGAACATTTGAAGCAGAATCCGACACGAGGTGATAGGTGGTTAAAACCACCAGGAATGTTGTACCGTGTATATGCTGCACAGCTATCACTTCTTCAAAAAGGCCTCATGGACTAGAAGCTGCAGCACCAGAGACATGGTGGCAGCTGGATGGTGAGCTCTGGGTCAGGGTTCCTTAGAATCTTCTCCTTGACCACCATTGTTCTCAGCAGTGGTTTGTGTGAGGAGAGGACAAGACATGCTTGTCACCAAGTGTTTGGAAAGGAGGAACATGTTGAAGTATGAGCACAGAGCAGAGAGGCAAATGAGAATGTGTACACTGCCACCCTGACTAGCCGTCTCCTTGGCCTCTCCTTACAGGGTTCTTAACTTCCATTGTATGTACACTGTGGGTTGTGTAGCATGGTTTTGACTGTTTTGGGCTAACATGTGGTGTACATTGAGGCCTTTGGTGTTTAAGTGGCACCACCTGTGAGGACCTACTGCATGCACCATACAATAGTGTGTCCCTTTCACAGGGTAAGACTATTCTGGCGTCCTTGTCCGAGGAACATCCCCTTGGGCTGCATTCGGAGACCCCCGTAGCCCTTTTACTATTGTCTGGTTTGTGTTTGTAATTTACATTGTGACCAGAACTCTTTCTAAACGAAAAAGGTTGACCGGATGTGTTTTGCTGCTTGGCAGCTGCCTCTGGAAATGAATCCAAAAACAAACTGACCTTCATATACAGTGCCTGGTTTGTGTGGTTCTCAACTACATTGTGTGTCGTTCTGCGACCTCCTTCCTTTTGGTTCTATTACAGAGTGCAGGGATCCTCTCAAGGAGCCATCCTTTCCTCTCCGGGAATCTATATTTTATTCATCTGTTGGTACTTGCCCTTTGCATCTTATGTGGAAGGCTAAAAAGACAACCCATAAATAAACTTTTTACTTTGGTTGATGGAGGCTATGATTTTTGAACAAGGCATCCCAACTTCATTGACCCTGGCTTTCTGAACGTACCCCCAGTTTTAGTTAAATACTCCGACATCGCTTCTGACATGAGCCCCTCTTTCAGTGTCTCCCACTCTGTTTTAACCCATCGCGTTCTCCCTCTTTGGTCTTTCCTGCCGTTACTAGTGATGCCTTCTCTCTTGCAGGATTATTTTGGAGTGTGTTCCGAAGTGGTGATTAAGGATAATGTTGTGGTTGTGTACGAGGTGCTGGAGGAAATGCTGGACAATGGGTTTCCACTGGCCACAGAGTCGAATATCCTGAAGGAGCTCATTAAACCCCCCACAATTCTACGCACCGTTGTCAACACCATCACAGGTAAATGACCGCAACAGAGCAAGGGTGGAGAAGGGAGCATCTTGTGCAGAGTGAAGGCATACAGGCTGGGAATGTTGGGGCATAGGTGCGTGGATCCAAGAGATACATATAATGTATATTTATATGCATTATACATATCGGTCCACACAATATAGGCGGAGTTTCAGACCAGCTTCTTAGTAACTGTCAACACTACTCAATCATTTGTTAACAACATCTGTTTGTAGAACCGTACGTATGAACAAACCGTAAACGATTATTTGCAAAGCAAATTTGGTTACAACATCAATTTGGTAAGTGCATGTGGTTCAACACCAAAATAACAGGCTTAATTCAAAGGTTTCTCGTTGTATAGGGAGAAAGACAGTCCGGAGACAAAGGTTTATTTTGGCAGTGGAAGATTTGCAAAAAGATGACATGATCATTTTAACCTCTGGGAAGGTCTTCTTGTCTATCTTCTGTGCCAAACGTTTGGAGCATCATAACAGTGGCAGGCTTCACAAACACTGTGTTCAGGTCAGGCATTGATAGCAAAAAAGGTGGTGCTTGGACAAATGCTGAACATGGAATAATTGTGACATTATAGGTATTGATGTCCTGTAATACGGAATGTAACATTACATATCATATGTTATATCTTTAATATGTGCATAAACCTAAAGCAATCCCATTTGTAAATACATATCTATACTTGAAACACTGGAATATTTGTAAATATTTCAGAGAGACAATATGCATTTTATGAACCTTACTTCTGTGTTAAAAGCAATGGCACATAAGACAAATATTTAATAAATATATACCTGTTTGTTATTAATATTAAAGATAATAATATATAGTTCTATGTGAGAAAAGGCAATAGCAGCTGAATTCAAAAGTCATTGTCACTCCCTTTTTTTCTAAGCATCACACTCGTCCATGTCTTGCCCAATGAACACAGGTATAAGCGTTAACTCAGCGAGAAGGGGAGGCGGTGCTATTGGCAGAAATTCGTATATAGCACTTTGCACTACAATCAAGATTGTTGATTGGAAACCAGTGTAGAGTTAAGCAAGTGTCTAAACAGAAGGAATGCACCGAGCACAGACAAATCTTGAAAGCTAGAGTGAAATGGAAAGAAATGTATTTCTTCTCATACAAAACCAACCCTCTGTCACAAAATCCAGGTGGCGTTTCTTCAAATGATTGCCAAACTTTGAAGTTGGGATGTCAACTCACACTGGGTTCCTCGCTGAATGATCAGTGCTTAACCATTCAGAACGGATCTTTCTCTGTGTTTTCATCCAGACCTCTCTGGCTCCCCTTGTCAGGGGAAGAGATCCGCTGCAAGGCTTCAGGAAAGACCTCTCTGGCTCCCCTTGTCAGGGGAAGAGATCCACTGCAAGGCTTCAGGAAAGACCTCTCTGGCTCCCCTGGTCAGGGGAAGAGATCTGCTGCAAGGCTTCAGGAAAGACCTCTCTGGCTCCCCTGGTCAGGGGAAGAGATCCACCGTAAGGCTTCAGGAAAGACCTCTCTGGCTACCCTCGTCAGGGGAAGAGATCAGCTTTAAGGCTTCAGGAAAGACCTCTCTGGCTCCCCTCGTCAGGGGAAGAGATCCACTGCAAGGCTTTAGGAAAGACCTCTCTGGCTCCCCATGTCAGGGGAAGAGATCAACTTTTAAGGCTTTAGAAAATACCTCTCTGGCTCCCCTCGTCAGGGGAAGAGATCAGCTTTAAGGCTTTGGGAACAAGTGCTGTGGACAGTGAAGCTGGTGGGTCAGAATAAGCAAACGAGATCATGCTTCAAAAGACAACGAGAGCATGCAGCTGTTTCGAGTTCAGACAGGTGGTTGGCACGTCTGTAGTCCTGAATATATGCAGTAGTGACTTATTAATTTAATGGGTACCAAATGAAGAAGAGCTCGTGGAAACAGGTGATGGTTGCACAGTATACAATATGCACAATTTACTGGCAGATGATCATCTGTGTAATTTCTGTGAGAATAAGTATGCAATGTTTATTAACCAGCTCGTTTTGCATAAAGGTCTTGCTGCCACTATCTCGCGGTTACACGGCTTTTTGCGCCACAAGTTTTAACATTATTCTAGTCAGTTGGGTTCACTTTTGTTAACCTTGGAACGATGGCAAAGGACTCACCCCATTGGGATTTGACTGTAAAATGCAGACTGTACAACGATTCCTGCTGTAGCCAAACTGACCAACTGAGCCATACGTGTCCTTCATACTGCAAATATGGCACAACTTTGATATCGCTCTCATTTTACTCAGACTGCTGAGGAAGACAATATACTTTGATGTATCAGTAGGTGGCATGGCAGAGCTGTTTCCATGCTTGTGCTACAGTCCCCAGATGCAGAATATCCCCGCAGAACGTTGTTAACAACACTTCTTTGTAACATATCTTTAACAGAGGACATGTCCGCTTTGGAGTGTTCTGCTTAGCATCACAATAGTGCATGTAGTGGCACAAGTTGACGGAATCAAGCAGTTCAAAACCCTCACCTAATGCTTAATAGCAATATTAACGTTTTAGGAACAATCTGTTATCTGCACAGCGGAAGTCGGTGTCATAATCGTAAAAGTATAGACCCTTGTCACACAGGCCTCGTCTCAGTGTGTAAAGGAGATTTTACAATCACCAATCGGAGACAAACTCTGAAACGAGTCTGAAAAAGCACAAAGGCGGACCGAAGGATATGGGTCATGCCTATAATCCGTTTGAGATGAAAGCACAGCATTTACAACTGTTAACGAGACTGGCAATGAGAAGTAAGGAAAATATTTGAATAAGTATTAATTAGTAAATACAAGAGCACTACAACATCAGCTATAGAAATCCAAGACATGGAGGAATCTAGACGAAGCCTTTGTCTTAGACTGACAGGGTGGTACCAAAGTGCTAGTCGTAGTAGCGAGGGCTCCGATGTACAACATGGGGGTTGTTTGCCACCTGGCCTTTGATTAAATTATCCTCTGTCAATATGTTTTGTTCAAGAATTGTTCAACCGATAACTGGCAGCAAATGCACAAGGAAGATTGAGTTACAGAACCTGATGACCAGTTCCTCTTAGTGGTCATCCTTAAACTCCAGCGTGGATCCGGCCCTCCTGGACTTCAGTTAGACATTCGTCATCTAGGTGCCTCAGAATTCTGTGAGAAAGGGCCCGCAGGAGACCGGGTGGTCTACTTGGCATGGACTTCCTGAAGTGTGCAGGTCTATTGTGAGGGCCGAGGCATAGTTATCCCACTCCTGAGTGGGCCTCTTAACCATGTTTCATTAAATGTTGATGGAGTGGGGACCAGAAGTTAATGATCCTATCAGAATAACATGAGTGTCTGGGTGAAATAGCATTGAAAATAAAGATTTACTGGGGGAACCGGACCGAGAATACCTGTTTTTTTTTCTTCCCAGAGGAACCTCAGGGCCTCACTTGTAATCTCTGGTAATCCTCCCCAGGAGTTACCAGTAACCAGTTAGTAGGAGAGTTAACAGGGGCTCTTTGTGGCTACTCGTTTTAACTTCACTATAAACTGCTATCATTTGAATGACCAGTTAACTGAAAATCTTTTTTTTATTTTAAACTTTATATTGAGTCAGCTCAGATTGTACAAAATAAAATGGTATATGTCGATTGTTTGATGCACTACACAGATTTTGGACACAGTAAGAGTTACATGACATAACATTATACGCAGACATAGAACATCAGTTGTGATGGATTATGTGATATTCCGGTCCACAGGTAGCGAAGGTTACATAGCTTGCATGTTTGGCAAGGTATTGCATAGTAAACAGTTTGTCACCAGGATTGATTTCCCAGTCCACCTCATTTAGTCATCTGTCTGGGTGTTCCAATGGGCACGATTTAGTAAGTATGAAAGGGGCCCCATATGTCTTTAGGGGAGCCTTTCAGTGGCATCATAGAGTAGCATATTTCCATACATTCACTATAGAACGTGATGTTCATAATCCAGCGCTGCAGAGTTGAAGTAAAGTGCCCTCCCCAATGTTTCACTACTAGCCTCTTAGCTAGGAAGAGGCCAACCAATACCAGTTTGTGTGAATGATTGTAGATCCCGAGCATCAGTCCCAGCAAGACAAGCTTGGGGTCAGGGCCACGGGAACGCCAATAATGTCAGAAAAGGCAAGTAGAATATCGGTCTAGTAACTTGCAAAAGGGAGACAGGCTCAAACAAGTTGCAAATAGTCTGCGTGTCCAGCTCTAGAGGGCACATATGAGTCATCGCGGCGTAGCGGCCATCGGTGGCGCCAAGGGGTGTATAGTATTTTTGATGCATACAATTAAAATGTATCAGTCCTAATCAGCCATTCATTGTGACTTCCCCAGTCTATCCACATACATATATGTCCATTCTTTAGGTGTAGGAGGGGTCCCCAACCGGCTTCCCATTGATGCAAGCTGTTGGGCTACAATGGGATACTCAGCCTGTTTGCTTTCATATAACTGGGACACAAGCCGCCTGTGAGACTGGGCCTTCAGGGGCAACGTAAATGTAACAAATTCTGTTGGTGCAGTTGGGAATGTGACATAGTAATCTTTGCATAGTCTATAATAAGTAAATATGTCAGTTTTCGTGACTGCCCGGCTGGTCCAAGAAGTGTTAATTTGGGAAGAGATCACCAAGAGTAGTGACCTCTCCAACCCTTTTCAAAGCTTTGATGTGCTAGTTTCCAAAGCAAGGGCTTCAGTGGGAGAAAAGTAGAGGGGTGGTACTGGAGACTATAGAATCTGGCAGCCTGTTAGCCTACATAGAGCTACCCATGCCAATTGTGTAACCATACTGGCATATAGTCCTGTTCTGAAGCACTAGGTGGTTGCCCTCGCAGTGAGGGGAGTGATTTTGGGTGAATTGGGTTTCCACTGCTATGTGCACCATATATTTGGGTGCCCACAACCAATGAAAAACTAGAAATGTTTAAATGTACTTCTGCGGTGCTTCAGAAAGACCATCCGCACCCCCAAATAGAAGATGGATTGTCTGGTTACTTGGCTTATTTCATCTTTCGGAGAAGGATTTCTGCTGCCATGGAGTATAAAGGGCATAGTACTTTAATCGGAAGACCTGTTTTCTTCCTTTTCCATTCTCAGTATATATTCTTATTTTGCAGGAAGCACTAATGTTGGAGACCAGCTCCCTACAGGGCAACTCTCTGTCGTGCCATGGCGACGCACTGGGGTGAAGTACACCAACAACGAGGCCTACTTTGATGTGATAGAGGAAATTGATGTAATCATGGATAAATCTGGTAATTCACAAGGGCTTTCTTCTATTTCCCTTGACACTCAGTGGATATGCCTCCAACGTTCTCCCTTGCAATCTCCTCATCTCCTTTCTGCCTCCCTCCTATGGCTCACTGTGATCTGTGTTCTGTCACTTCCATTCTGTAGGCTCAACAGTTACAGCAGAGATTCAGGGTGTGATTGATGCCTGTGTTAAATTGACTGGAATGCCGGATCTGACACTTTCCTTCATGGTAAGTTACCAGGGGAGCTGGGGGAGGGAAGACCTGAGTGTCCATGTACATAGCAAAACGTGAACATTATTTTTCATATTGGCTTTGTCATTTAAACCGATTCCTGTATTTTAGGATTATTTGATCAGCAGTCTTTTATAGAGATGATGCTGACATCTGCTCACATACAACTTTGACTGTCAACTGAATGCATTGACTGGCCTTACTCTAGTGGTAATGTGGCTGGAGTAGATCATTTCTGATTCGAGAGGTCCTTCTTACCAACTCAAACTTCTTCCTGACTTCTGGGCGTGTCAGAGTCCGCATTTGTCACAAGGTTAGAATAGAGTTCAACCTAGGCTTTGGCTTTATCATATCATTAGCAGGTTTGTACAGAGACAGAGGGTTTGGTTGGAAGGTGTTTGGAAGTTGACATGGGCATATAGAACCTGTGAAATCTATCAACATATTTAATCCTCTTAAAGTTTCTGCATTTTGTTTGTTATTCTTTAGGTACCATACAAATGCTGCTTTAAGGTTGTTGGGTATTCGTTGATCTGAATTAAAGTGGGCAGGGACGTTTTTCTTATTTGTGTTTTTACTCTTTAGAGGGGAGTCCTATTTCATTTTGGGTGGCGAGGTTAGAATAGTATATTACTTAGTGATACATTTTATATGTGTCGCCCTGAAATTAAAAAGGACACAATGATTGAAAGATTATTCCTGCTTTAGCTCAACCCTCTCTACCATTGGCAAAATTTACTCAAAATTAAGTAACAAAGAAATGGCAGGAAAGTGCACAAATTTCAGAAGCTTTTGCCCTCATTTTAAAAGTTTTGCCTAGCCTGGTGGAGACAGGGCACCGTATTTGAGGGTCTCAGGGTGGGCAATTAGCCAGATACTACTCTCTAGGCACCAACTATAGACGGCGTCCATAAGGGGTCTCTTGCAGAGTGAAGTAGTAAAGTCTGAAGCCACCTTTCCAACCCACTTCTGGAAAAAGAAAGTGGTAACAAAAAATATAACATTACAGTTGTAAGCTGTTTCTAAAACTTTTTCAGTATTCGAAGAGATTGAAAGTTTTATCTTGAATAACATTCTAGACTCTTGCATGAACAAAAAGCACTTAATGAGTACTAACCGGCTTCAACTAATCCTTGAAATTCTATTTGCACGTTTTATCCTTTGCTATTGCACTTCATCGCTGAATACTGACTGACACCATTGTTTGAACCTCATCCATAAAAGTGCCCAATATATGCCTAATTATAAAGTGGTAAGAAACCTAGGGGGTCTTGATTGATGAGTCTCTATCTATGCTGAGCAAGTCATTGCTACATGTGGCAAATGCTACATTTGTGAAACTTCTTTAAAAAACGGTTTTACTGGATCCCTGTGGGTTGGCACAGAATCATAGTCCAAGCCCTTTTTGTTAGTAGACTGGACTATAGAAATGCCCTTTACTTTAGGATGTCGGACATCTTTTCTCCCGCTTGCAGGTGATTCAAAATACAGCTGCAAAACTCACTTTTGTGCCATGCAGACAGGGCTCTTTACAACTCTGGCCCTGCGACCTTAGATCTAAGCTGGATTTTTGTACTCCTAGAAAAAGTCTGAGATCTGCTAATTTTGCCCTTGCTAAAACTATACAGGTGAAAATAGTAAGCGCGGGAGGCCGCTCTTTCACCCATTTGACCACAGCACACTGGAATTTATTGCCTTTAGATTTTTGTTGCACAAATGACTATCTTAGATTTAGAAAGAAGCGTAAAATTTGGCTCTTTCCAAATGAATTATCTGCCCATTTGTGCCCACCTGCAGTACTTTTGTAAGTGTTATGCTGTGAGCTATAACGCCGTGATATCCCCTTCAGGATGAGTGTCAAGCTTTGTAAAGACCATAATTTAATTAAATAAATATTGCTGTAAATAAATGAGTTTTGTGAAAACACCTATTGTAGTCTTAATTTCATTTGACTTGCATTCCTCCAAAATATAGGTGTATCATTCAAACAGTGACTAAAAGAACAGGTTATGTGGGATAAATATCAATTTAATATTAAGCACTCAATTCTGATGCAAGGCATTGTCTAAAAACTAAACAAATCACACCATGTCTGAAGAAACAAGAGGTGAATCTGGAAGGTCACAGTAATTCCTGCCCAGTCTCCAAATTGCCCTTCCTGGCCAAAATGTTAGCAGGCTATGTAAAAATACAACTCAGACTCCTCCTAAATGAAAATGAGCTGCTGGACAACTTCATTCAGAGTTCAGGGCAAGATGCAGCGCTTAAGCTGCCACCATGAAGATAGTAGACAGATGCCCTCCACATTTAAGATAAAGGCGACTCTTGCCTCCTTTTCCTATTAGCCTTTTCTGCGTTCTTTAACATGGTTCATTTGACACACTACTGAGAATACTCGACAAAAGACTAGACATAAATGGCTCAGTCATCAAATGATTCACATCATTCCTTTAAAGTATATCAAAATTGTCGAATTCGACTCCAACATAGCTGAGCTGCACCAAGTAGTACCTTAACGTTCAATTCTTGCATCACCCGTAACACATCTACACCAAACATCTTGCCTCCATCCTAAATTAATCAGACTACTTTGTGGGTTATAGGAAGACAACACACAACTTTATTTTAAGGAACATCACCAAAAGACATCAAGGTGTTATCACAAGTTCTCAATGAAATGCAATCCTAAATATCTTTTCACCATCTGAATCTAAAATACATAAAAATTGATTTTGTCCTCATCCTATCGTCCTCAAAATGCAACCTCCCTATATAAACATGTCTAAACGTAAGCTTAGTTCTTAAATGTAGGTCACTCATTGTTGATTCTAAAATTCTCTGGGATTCATTCTGGGTGAACAACTAACCGTTCAACTTGATATGAATAATATTGACAAGGGAGCAGATCCAACTTAAGCTGGTCAGAGATGAAGTAATAGATCTTTGACCACGATTTCAAGCAAACTGTGGAGGCACTAACAGCAGCTCCCTACTGTAGGAGGCTGGACTGGCTTGTAGTGAGTACCAAGGGGTACTTGCACCTTGCACCAGGCCCAGTTATCCCTTATTAGTGTATAGGGTGTCTAGCAGCTTAGGCTGATAGATAATGGTAGCTTAGCAGAGCAGCTTAGGCTGAACTAGGAGACGTGTGAAGCTACTACAGTACCACTTAGTGTCATATGCACAATATCATAAGAAAACACAATACACAGTTATACTAAAAATAAAGGTACTTTATTTTTATGACAATATGCCAAAGTATCTTAGAGTGTACCCTCAGTGAGAGGATAGGAAATATACACAAGATATATATACACAATAGCAAAAATATGCAGTATAGTCTTAGAAAACAGTGCAAACAATGTATAATTACAATAGGATGCAATGGGGACACATAGGGATAGGGGCAACACAAACCATATACTCCAAAAGTGGAATGCGAACCACGAATGGACCCCAAACCTATGTGACCTTGTAGAGGGTCGCTGGGACTATTAGAAAATAGTGAGAGTTAGAAAAATAACCCTCCCCAAGACCCTGAAAAGTGAGTGCAAAGTGCACTAAAGTTCCCCCAAGGACAAAGCAGTCGTGATAGAGGAATAATGCAGGAAAGACACAAACCAACAATGCAACAACGATGGATTTCCAATCTTGGGTACCTGTGGAACAAGGGGACCAAGTCCAAAAGTCACAAGCAAGTCGGAGATGGGCAGATGCCCAGGAAATGCCAGCTGTGGGTGTAAAGAAGCTTCTACTGGACAGAAGAAGCTGAGGTTTCTGCAGGAACGAAAAGGGCTAGAGACTTCCCCTTTGGTGGACGGATCCCTCTCGCTGTGGAGAGTCGTGCAGAAGTGTTTTCCCGCCGAAAGAACGCCAACAAGCCTTGCTAGCTGCAAATCATGCAGTTAGCGTTTTTGGATGCTGCTGTGGCCCAGGAGGGACCAGGAGGTCGCAAATTGGACCAGGAGGTAGAGGGGACGTCGAGCAAGACAAGGAGCCCTCTTAGCAGCAGGTAGCACCCGGAGAAGTGCCAGAAACAGGCACTACGAGGATGCGTGAAACGGTGCTCACCCGAAGTCGCACAAAGAAGTCCCACGTCGCCGGAGAACAACTTAGGAGGTCGTGCAATGCAGGTTAGAGTGCCGTGGACCCAGGCGGGACTGTGCACAAAGGATTTCCGCCGGAAGTGCACGGAGGCCGGAGTAGCTGCAAAAGTCGCGGTTCCCAGCAATGCAGTCTAGCGAGGTGAGGCAAGGACTTACCTCCACCAAACTTGGACTGAAGAGTCACTGGACTGTGGGAGTCACTTGGACAGAGTTGCTGGATTCGAGGGACCTTGCTCGTCGTGCTGAGAGGAGACCCAAGGGACCGGTAATGCAGCTTTTTGGTGCCTGCGGATGCAGGGGGAAGATTCCGTCGACCCACGGGAGATTTCTTCGGAGCTTCTAGTGCAGAGAGGAGGCAGACTACCCCCACAGCATGCACCACCAGGAAAACAGTCGAGAAGGCGGCAGGATCAGCGTTACAGAGTTGCAGTAGTCGTCTTTGCTACTATGTTGCAGTTTTGCAGGCTTCCAGCACGGTCAGCAGTCGATTCCTTGGCAGAAGGTGAAGAGAGCGATGCAGAGGAACTCGGATGAGCTCTTGCATTCGTTATCTAAAGTTTCCCCAGAGACAGAGACCCTAAATAGCCAGAAAAGAGGGTTTGGCTACCTAGGAGAGAGGATAGGCTACTAACACCTGAAGGAGCCTATCCGAAGGAGTCTCGGACATCACCTGGTGGCACTGGCCACTCAGAGCAGCCCAGTGTGCCAGCAGCACCTCTGTTTCCAAGATGGCAGAGGTCTGGAGCACACTGGAGGAGCTCTGGACACCTCCCAGGGGAGGTGCAGGTCAGGGGAGTGGTCACTCCCCTTTCCTTTGTCCAGTTTCGCGCCAGAGCAGGGCTAAGGGGTCCCCTGAACCGGTGTAGACTGGCTTATGCAGAATTGGGCACATCTGTGCCCAAGAAAGCATTTCCAGAGGCTGGGGGAGGCTACTCCTCCACTGCCTTCACACCATTTTCCAAAGGGAGAGGGTGTAACACCCTCTCTCAGAGGAAGTCCTTTGTTCTGCCATCCTGGGCCAGGCCTGGCTGGACCCCAGGAGGGCAGATGCCTGTCTGAGGGGTTGGCAGCAGCAGCAGCAGCTGCAGTGAAACCCCAGGAAGGGTAGTTTGGCAGTACCAGGGTCTGTGCTACAGACCACTGGGATCATGGGATTGTGCCAACTATGCCAGGATGGCATAGAGGGGGCAATTCCATGATCATAGACATGTTACATGGCCATATTCGGAGTTACCATTGTGAAGCTACATATAGGAAGTGACATATATGTAGTGCACGCGTGTAATGGTGTCCCCGCACTCACAAAGTCCGGGGAATTGGCCCTGAACAATGTGGGGGCACCTTGGCTAGTGCCAGGGTGCCCTCACACTAAGTAACTTTGCACCTAACCTTTACCAGGTAAAGGTTAGACATATAGGTGACTTATAAGTTACTTAAGTGCAGTGTAAAATGGCTGTGAAATAACGTGGACGTTATTTCACTCAGGCTGCAGTGGCAGGCCTGTGTAAGAATTGTCAGAGCTCCCTATGGGTGGCAAAAGAAATGCTGCAGCCCATAGGGATCTCCTGGAACCCCAATACCCTGGGTACCTCAGTACCATATACTAGGGAATTATAAGGGTGTTCCAGTAAGCCAATGTAAATTGGTAAAATTGGTCACTAGCCTGTTAGTGACAATTTGGAAAGAAATGAGAGAGCATAACCACTGAGGTTCTGGTTAGCAGAGCCTCAGTGAGACAGTTAGGCACCACACAGGGAACACATACATATAGGCCACATACTTATGAGCACTGGGGTCCTGACTAGCAGGGTCCCAGTGACACATAACAAACATACTGAAAACATAGGGTTTTCACTATGAGCACTGGGCCCTGGCAAGCAGGATACCAGTGAGACAGTGAAAACACCCTGACATACACTCACAAACAGGCCCAAAGTGGGGGTAACAAGGCTAGAAAGAGGCTACTTTCTCACACCTACTGTCGGCAATAAGTAAGTTACAGGTTTTACCTCAAAGCAGCCCTGTTTGCTGCCACTGGACTCGTTATGGGATCAAAAAATATGACCATATATTTCCTATGCTGATTTTATTGCATTGGCTCCCCCTGGACACAAGGTGTGTATTCACACTGGCATGGATTACTCAAAGACCACTGTTCGATGGTATGCCAGTTTACTCCAGCTGAACACCATGGAGTTCAGGTGATACACAACATCTGGGAAGACAATAAAACCTCCTGCTCAATATCTCTGCAACGAAGATTAAATGTCTGAAACAATCCTTTTGGGGAAGTACATATAGAATCTGAAACTTCATTCCTCTGAATGCCAGGAAATTTCCACCATGTGATTTGTTTAAAAAAAAAAAAAGCTGAAAATCGTATTATTCAGTCACCACTGCCTTCGAAGTCTGCTGAAATTCAGATAAATGATCTCATTCCTCCTCCGTCTGATGACTTCATACAAACTTTGCTTAACACTCATAATTTCTCGCACTGAATGTAGATTTGTAAGATGCTTCCGGATAAGCGAAATTGCAGATGCATGACTTTAGTACATTCTTGGCTCTTTCAACCTGTGAAATATGTAAAAATAATGTGCACAATGCCCCCGTTACCTGTACCATGTGGACGTTATTTCCAAAGGACTGTCTTCAATTCTTACCCTTATTACCCAGAATTTACTGTTTTAACTACAACTGTGTAATGGCTGGCTCTCTTTTGACCTGTAAAACACGTAAATGCAATGTACATACCACTATCTTATTCACACCTTGCACTAGGCCTGAAGGACTGTGATCTACTCCCTCCCACAAATGTATTGCTGTAACCCCTGTAATCAATAAACATTGAAATCCCATATGTTAACTGCTTCTGTGTACTTTGTTCCCTGTGTATCCTCTCCACTATACAGCACTACTAAATAAATAACTAAACTTTTTTTATGTGTTGTTAAAAACATGGGTGATTGAATTAGCTAATCTAGAGACCCTGTTCCTGGTCATGTTTGCCTGGAGCATCTCCTGACCACATTTGCTCAGTCTCAATGAATTCTAGGTGTTTTGCTATCCAAAAGTCATTATTGATTCTGTTTTCAGCCACTATTGATTTTGTTTTCTTTACATGTTTTTTTTTTCTTTTTTTTTTTTTTTTAGAATCCCCGTCTTCTTGATGATGTCAGTTTTCATCCTTGTGTCCGTTTCAAACGCTGGGAGTCTGAGCGTATTCTGTCCTTCATTCCACCAGATGGGAACTTCCGGCTCTTGTCCTATCATGTTAGTGCTCAGAAGTAAGTGGTCCGTGCGTGGGCAGCAAGCCTACAATCATGGCCCTGGAAGGGGTGTCCTTCCTGATGTTAGAACTTGTGGTGACATCACTACCAATTATCGAGGCCATATGTCACCACACCTGATCCTAAACCCATTCTTTGGTTAATACCTGAAGCTTGAGAGCAAGAAAACTGCTGATCTAGCAGCTTCTCTTGTTCCTTCCTATAAATTCTTCCCCCACCTTGTTCTTCCCAGTGTAGCAAGTTTCCCTCTGTTTCCTCACTGTAAATTCTCTCACTCCCTGCTCACCCTGCACTAATGCTTCAGATGCTTGTATATTCTTCTTCTTGGTCCATCTAATACTATTTTGTTTTGTTTTTGCAGCCTGGTGGCAATTCCAGTCTACGTAAAACATAACATTACATTTCGAGAGAACAGCTCCATTGGCCACTTTGAGATCACTGTGGGACCCAAGCAGACTATGGGAAAAACTGTGGAAGGAGCAACTGTCACAAGCCAGATGCCCAAAGGAGTCTTAAATATGACCCTGACTCCTTCACAGGGGACATACACATTTGACCCTGTTACTAAGGTGAGAGGCGTAGAGCCCAAGGATGGAAATGTTATTTCTGTCAATGAGGTAGTCAATATTCCATACCCCCCACTGAGGAACGAACCAACAAAAAGAGGTCAATAAGTGCATCAGCGTTACACAATCAATCACAGGATTTATAAAGCGCACTAATCACCCGCTAGGGTCTCAAGGCGCTGAGGGGGGGAAGCTACTGGTCGTAAAGCCATGTCTTGAGGCATTTCCTGAAAGTTAAGAGGTCTTGGGTCTGGCGAAGGTGGAGCGGTAGGGAGTTCCAGGTCTTGGCGGCTAGGTGGGAGAAGGATCTTCCTCTGGCGGTGGTGCGTCTGATGCTGGGGACAAGGGCGAGGCTGGCGGAGCGGAGGTTGCGTGTGGGGGTGTGGAAAGTGAGTCTGTTGTTGAAGTAGGTTGGGCCTGTGTTGTGGAGGGCCTTGTGTGCGCGGGTGAGGAGTTTGAAGGTGATCTTCTTTGGTATTGGTAGCCAGTGTAGGTCTCTGAGGTGGGGGTGATGTGGTTGCGGCGTGGGACGTCAAGAATGAGGCGGGCGGATGCGTTCTGGATTCTTTGCAGCTTTGTTTGGAGTTTGGTTGTTGTTCCTGCATATATAGGGCATTTCCTTAGTCCAGTCGGCTGCTGACCAGGGCGTGGGTGACAGTTTTCCTAGTTTCGACAGGAATCCACTTGAAGATTTTGCGGAGCATGCAGAGGGTGTTGTAGCAAGAAGAGGAGATGGTGTTGATGAGTCATGCTGAGTGTGGAATCCAAGATGAATCCCAGGTTACGTGCGTGGGTGGTGGGAGAGGGTACGGATCCTCGGGAGGTGGGCCATCAGGAGTCGTTCCATGCTGAGGGGTTGGCACCAAAGATGAGGATCTCTGTCTTGTCTGTGTTTAATTTGAGGCGGTTTGATTCCATCCAGCTGGCGATGGTGTGAAGTCCGTTGTGGAGGTTGTTCTTTGCAGCTGTAGGGTCTTTCGTGAGGGAGCGGATTATCTGAGTGTCGTCTGCGTAGGAAACTATGATGTGGTGTGTTTGGGCGAGTGGGGCCATGTAAGCATTGAAGAGCGTGGGGCTGAGCGACGATGCTTGGGGGACGCCACAGATGATTCTGGAGGCTTCTGATCGGAACGGTGGAAGGCGGACTCTCTGGGTTCTGTCTGTGAGAAATTATGAGATCCAGTTGAGTGCTTTATCGCGGATTCCGGCTTTATGGAGGCGTGTGCGGAGAGTATGATGACATACTGTGTCGAAGGCTGCGGAGAGGTCCAGGAGGATGAGTGCTGCTGTTTCTCCTTCGTCGAGCATGGTCCTGATGTCTGTGGCAGCAATGAGTGCGGTCTCGGTGCTGTGGTGTTTGCGGAATCCGGATTGGGAGGTGTTGAGTGCCTTGATGTCTTCCAGGAACCGCAAGATGGAGTGGGGGGTGCTTGCAATAAAGGAAGTCATTTAAGGGCAGCAGATGTTAAAAAAAAAAAAAAAAAAAAAAAAAGATGGAACAAGTAGTCCAGGGTAGCGAGAGAGGGGGCACAAACTTCCCTAAGACCTGACGAGTGTTTGGCACACAGGCAAGTTTGTTTTTAGCATTGTCTGCTGTGCAAACCATCTTTATATAATGGAATATATTATTTTTTTTGCACCTCTGGCTTTGAAAAATGTTTTGGTAATGTCAGATCAGCATATCATCCATTGCTGAGGCTCAAGAAGGGTGCCTATACCTGCTTCTCTGAGCTTTACTCATGGGTTTCATGAAATACCCATCTACTAGACTCCCCCAAAAAACCTACAGGCTGTGAGCCTGTACCAGACCGCAACTGGTGGTCCAATGCACAAATCAGTTACCTTGTTTTTATGCTTTTATCTATCACATTTCAAAATATTACAGACAGGCTGTTGATGTTGCTTATCCTCCCACCTTCTTTGGGCCAAAGAATGTCTTTTGTGCATTTGCTTGATGGTCATCACTGTTTTCTTTCTGAGGATCTGAGAGTAGCTACTGGGAAGTGCAAAGGGTGCAGTGACACAGCCTTCAGGTCCAACTAGTTCCTGTCTAATCTTTGCTGATGACTGCCATCTTTAATTTAGATGTTTGTTCACATTTGTAGGGCTTAGAATGGCAGGAGGTCATCACAGCGCCTGGAATAGAGACAAAGAGAACAGTAGGGGAAGCATTTTGATCTGTTAGTGCTCTGAAGCTACAGCTCTTAATAGATGGAAAAAAGCTGCTGTCCCTATAATCTACCTGTGGAATCCCATAGATTTCCCAGATTGGTTTATCCTAAAGCGTGTTTAGACTTCTGCCTTTTGTCACCAACTTAAGTTTAGCAGCTACTCTTGCGTAATATGAATCAAGGCACAGAAAGTTGCGACCCTTGGTAAAGGCACAAAAGACTTTGCTGCCCTTAGCAACAAGACCTCATATTAAATCTACATTGATGGGTTCCCCGATTCATTTTTATTTTTTTCTTTGTTTTTTTCCTTTAATATATTCATATGTATTCTAATAATTCTCATTCTTTTTTAATTGAGTCTTTGGAAATTATATATTTTTGTTTTGGCAAGTACCCGGTCTGTGTTTGTGGGAAGAGTTTCACTTATTTTGGGGTGGTCTGTACTCCGACAGAATGCTTGCTTTTGGCATTCTGAAGAGGGAGTGTTGGTGGGGGTAGGGGCTTAGGTGGGGAACAATTTATTAATGCAAGAACAAGGCCAGTAGAAGTTACTGGAGTAGGTTCCCAACACTTGTGGTGTGCCATATTGAAGGACAGGATTTTACTAATCCTCCCAGCGCTTCAGTGTCAATATTTTATGGTTGTTGGGTGGAGGCCGCTACATCACCCCTGATTTCCAGTTCCTCTTTCCTCTGCATTCAAGGCGTCTGTCCTCTGTGTTTCTGCGAGTCCTGTGTGCGAGTCTTAAGCAGTCCTCTTCTGGTTTCTCTCTAGTTGCTGTCATGGGACATGGGGAAGATAAACCCACAAAAGTTACCAAGTTTGAAAGGGTCTATGAGTCTTCAGGCCGGGTGCTCCAAACCGGACGAAAACCCTACAATCAACCTGAACTTCAAGATTCAGCAGCTGGCAATCTCTGGTGAGTGTCTTGTATGCAGACTACGATAGGTACTTATTATTGAGTGTCAAAGCACAGATCCAGGAAAGTAACTATAGAGCAGCAGGTAAATTAGCCAAGGGGGCCAGTGGAGTCGGAGGCTCAGTGCACCCCAATTGTGTGTTTTTCTATTCCTACGAAACCGTTGAAGTGGCAGTTTTGGTTTTAGCATTAAGGATCATGACATACTTACCACGTCACTGGACAGATCCTTGTTATGCGCCATTGAATAACAACCCTTTCTAAGACCTGTCTGTGTACTAGTGTAAATTACATATCCAATAAATAAATGTTTAACCAGCTTTACTTATCTGTGTACAATGGTGCAGTTGACATCTAGAGAATATGAATAGATCCCTAAAGTATGTGTCGAGGATGTAACTAACCCACCCTGTCTGTTTGTGATGCGCTTAGTACACTAATAAATTACCCTATTCCACTAGCAAAAAAGATCCAATTACTGATTGCCACAAGAGCTCTTTTTTGCGAGAATTGTGCACAGTCACTGCATCTTCACTCTAATCTGAAAGTATTGACAAGACAGAATCTTTCTCATGATACACAAATTGCAGATTTATAAAATGTATCAATCGGAAATTAATTTTCAAATAATAGAGTGGCCAATTCTAATCTAAAGGCATAATTAGGGACGACTCTTGAGAATACTTAATTTGCTTGTTTATAGAATTTAAGTTGTGAATTTGGCTTATCTATCCTATCTAGAAAGAAGGACTTTATACACCTGGTTTGTACATGACCTCATCTGTACAAACCTCACACCACACCACTACAGAGGCTTTCACGCATGTAGAAATTCTGTAATAGTGAGTCTCAATCCAGTTGATCCACACTTGAACTTCAAATTGGTGACATTTTTTTCAACACATGAAAGCGCCCTCCCGTAAAAGGTGACTCGAATGCAAGCATAGAATGTTTGACCTTGTGTGCTTAAGTACTATCTAGTATTGATGCACCCCATTCAGGCACTGTTGGTCCGCACTATTTGGCGATCACCCTAATTTGGTCAACATGTTAGTTTTACACAAGTAACAACAGAGGACAATAAGATTTTACAGGCGGTTAGCTGAGAAAGCAAATAATTGGGACTGGATCTGCCATCCTGTTAAGGGTCTAGATCTATTCTTTTTTAATAAGGAATATTATACAAGGATAGACAACGCTTTATGTATTATCATGCACCGTTGTATCTTAATTAAGCATTTTTCCTAATGGAGACGCCTCAAAGCTGTCAATAACTATTGGTCCTGTAATTGCTAAGGTTTTTTTTCTGGAGCTGATCTTTTATCATGCAATACTGCACAAGGACAGGTGGTGATTTAGGAACCTCACTTTGTTATGGTTTTAAATAACTGAATCAATAAAGAAATTGACATAAATCATCTGGCTTATTTGAACATTGCAATATAGGTGTGCAAAGTATCAGGAAGAGGATCAGCAAAGATAACCTTTGTGTTCGCGTGAGTTGCAGAAAGACTGCAGTGGATCCTGCCACTGAAGTGTTCAGCATGTGACTTAAATCTAGCTACCCCAGTGAAACATGCATACATACTTTGGGGACGTTCTGATGCTTAGAAGTTCAGCTTTATCATTAAATGATATTGCAAAAATTAAAAACATTTAATCATAAAATTAATACCATGCATAATTATCAAATCAAAAACTAAAAGTAGCATTAGCAACCTC
This sequence comes from Pleurodeles waltl, assembly GCF_031143425.1. Classification (NCBI taxonomy): domain Eukaryota; kingdom Metazoa; phylum Chordata; class Amphibia; order Caudata; family Salamandridae; genus Pleurodeles; species Pleurodeles waltl. Next base: position 585,906,002 of record NC_090450.1, read on the forward strand.
AAGGCATAACATATTTGTAGTTATAATTCAGTCTTGGGCCTCACTACCACAGCTGTTGAATTTAGTCAGAGGCAACCCAGAGGCAATCCAGAAAAAAACTCACACCGCACCTTTCCACACACAAATCGTCTCGCTACCTTTCACTGCAAAGCAACGATTGTTTGAGGCAATACAAAACCACATTTACTTAAAATATTTAAATCTAAATTCGAACTTAAGTATGTCTATAAATGAGTTTTAAACATGTCAAGCAGATATGCATATATAAATATATATATGCGTGGATATACATGCACACACCCTCACTCACGTACATACCCTCACTCACGCACACAGACACTGGCGCACCATTTAAGATGACCTTTTGTAGGTGGGGCCCCACTAGCCTTATCAGTGGCCCTGCTTGTGCTCCCTTCGCTATTAATCAATTCTATAGACGCCACTGATTCAGCTTGGCCCTTCTGGGCAACCACAGAACCTTTCTCTCAATGGGTTGCCAGCCATAACCAAGTTCAAGTTCATTCCTTAAAAAGGGCCTCTTCCACAGAGACCCAGAATTCTTCATTGTTGTTTCATAGCGCCAGCCCTGAAACATGACGTTGCTCCTAGAGGTTTCTAATCTTTTGTTCAGAAAGGTATCGGCATGCTTCATCTCGGAATAGTAAGGAAGCACGTTGCAACCCTTTTCAAAGACTTAGCATGTATGATAAGCAAGAATACAGATAAGTAATCGCACCTTAACAACACTCTCTGTAGAATATATGACTGTATATTACACCCATTGACTTATGCTCTTGGCAGCATTTCTTTCAGTGACATTGACTCTACTTTCTCCTTCCTGTGCCGGTTTATGCGCGATTGACTTTCTGTAACACAGCTTAACCTCCTACTCCTCCACTTTGTCTGTAATACCCCTTAGCTTCCCTTCTCTTATGCTCTCTGCCTGAGGCACCACTTTGACCACCCTCTGTTTGTACTTTACAGGGCTGAAGGTGAACCGCCTGGATATGTATGGTGAGAAGTACAAACCCTTCAAAGGCATCAAGTACATGACAAAGGCTGGAAAGTTCCAGGTGCGCACATAACAGGTCATCTGTGAGGAAAAAAAAAACTCCTCCAGGGAGACTACCCCACCCCAGCAGTTATCCTTTGGACCAGAGACATTTTCCCCCGTCCCATTTTCCTGGGAGTGGGGATTCGACACTCAAAGACCTTGCTGTGGGAGGATCCATCTTCTCTCAGACTTCGAATGAAAGAGGTCGTCAGGGTTTGAGACGGCGACCGATAATGGAACTTGGACTACAAAGGAATAACAGTGCTAGGACTGGGGAGAGTGTGTGGGTAGAGACAGTTTGTGCTTGTGTGAGTGTACTGGTGTGTGGACACCAGAGTTGGTTTGCACTAGAAATGTGTTTCTGCATTGGGGGGAAGGAGTGGGAATAATAATGAGTGTTTAGCATTAAGCCCTCTGGACTGGGGAACGCTACTGGAATAAACGAGTATAGGAAGTCTGCCCTTTCTTCTTTGGACATGAGGCGATGATGCCGTTGGTGTCAGGAGGGACTGTGTACTCTGCAATGAGAGTCACAGCAGCAGACCCCAGTTGTACTGGCTACTTTTGAATTGAACAGACCCAAAAGACTATAAAAGGGTTTTAAACTTGAATGTGTCATATGTTCTGATGCTTTGCGTACAACTGTCCTCTAGTGGTTACATTTGAAATAGTTATAAAATTACTTTTAGTAAATAATCCTAGAATGTCAGTAGAGGAAGTGTTTATTATCAGGTGCTGATGATGTCACCCGAAATCCCAGAATCCTCTTTGACTCCATGTTCAGTGTCCTTTGCCACCCATTATATTCAGAGTGGAAATCGGACCAAGTAACTGTTTTCAAGATTTGTGGCAAATTAGCTGTACTTCCTTATTAACATTGGCCTATGATCAGTTGTCAAGTGATAATCGGAGTTGGCCCCACAGGACTAGTTTGTATAATAATGATATGTTTAAATCCAAATGAATTTAGGACATTGGAACTTTCCTGGCTAAGTGATGATTCTGGTCTGTAGCACCAACCCATATTGTCCTTTGTATAGAAAGATGCAGCTGTTTTGGACCATAGTGTATGAGGTCATTCTCCGTGAAGAAGGGGCCATGTTCAGTGGGAGTTTGGTTTTAGCCAACAATCGAGGACCCAAACAACCCAGCAATACCAGAGTTCCCTTAAAAGCATCAAAAGTTGGGTGGGGCTTGTATGGATTCCCTTGTTTTACATAACGTCTCCATAAAAGAAGGTGGCAGGAATTGTGAGTTGCACAGGAAGTGCAATGGACTAACAAAATAATGTCACGTCCAAAAGTGTTCCTTTAAATGTTTCGAGAGTCTGTGATCTCCCAGAGACTTATTTGGAAAACCTTCTACAACTATTGCGTGATATTCTTCAGAGAGCAGGAGTAGGCAAAGTCTCTGAACCAAACAGATGATTACTCTGCAAAACTGCTGTCATTGCTTCTTTTAACTCTGCCGGCAGAGGGATCTCTAGAGTTCATATAGGCTTCTTCCATGCTTCCATGTATGTTCCTGATAAAGACAAGTCCCCCCCGAATGCAGCGGACACCTTTGGATGCCCTTTCTTGATTTTTAACAGCCCTCTAATGTGTCAAAGCAAATAATCGCACCAAAAAGCTGAAGTTAAGGACGTTTGTGTCTTGAATTATTTCCTTAAGTAGAGTCTGCATTCTTCCTCCTGATCCAGTATTGCTTAACCATAAGAGGCCACAGAATTGACCTGCCCTTGGCAACCCTCTGTAGACAGACCCACTGTAGTATGTGGCTCCACATGCTGCTGTCTGCTTCTTTGGTGCCCGGCACGTTTCATATTGCGAGGTTTCTGTTTGAGCTGGTTGATGCCGTGGACTGTTGGGATAAATCTGTTTTACAGACATCTCTAATAAATTGTGATGTGATTCCACTCTAGTACAGACACATTTACTCTATGAAGAGAAGCCTCCCCTAGCTAAACTAATGGTCAAGTGAACCATGGTTAAACTGCTTTACTCAATTTCGAGTCTGCTATGTAGGTATTCTGCAGAGCAAGTGCATATTCAGTGGGGGGTGGAAACTATTGACATGGCTGATTGATTTAGCTCTGAGGCTCCCCAACATGTAACAGATCAGTACATATACTTGTCAAGCCCTAATATTACTGTGACAGTCTGAGCTGTGGTCCATATACTCACCATCCTGAATGTGGGAGGCTCTCTGCAGCCTTTATCATGTCCACATGGGATCCGCAGTGATCGATTGGTATGTTTATGCAAATATGTGACTGTGGTAGGTGGGCATGTAAGATATAAGGGGTTCCAGAGAGTCAGAATTTCGCAGAGATCTGAGATTGAGTGGTTAGTTGGGGAGTTGCCAACGCATAGCCTTGCCCATGCATAGTCTGGTGTGGGTAATAATAGGTTAGAGGAGCTCTCATTTTGTTAGGGTCCCCGAGAGGAGCCTGTCCCCTTTCTGGAGGGTCAACCAGGCCTTTGGTGAGCCAGCAGCCAGGTGGTCTGCATTGGCAAATATATTCCCCAGGAGTGCCTTTGCCAGAGCTTCTTCTCAGTGGCTGTTAAGTACAGGAGATGGAGCTCAGCAACTTGAACTCATACCCATTGATTCCTGCGTAGACAGTATGTGAGTGAGATGCAGTCATCCTCAAACCTAGGGCTACCAACCCAGATGAGATCCTGCTCCAGTGCTGTTGGATGGCACCTGTGTCGGTATTGGCCTACAGCCAAGTCAGAAGCCTCATGCGTTCCACATAGGAGCTGATTTAAGCCCTGATTTAGGTGGAACCTGTGGAGCTCAGAATGACCGACCTCACCCCTGCCCAGTTTTCTGGTTATCTCTTCGCTATTATCTTGCTACAAGCCCAAGAGTAGGTGTATGGAGTGGGTGTGGCTCCTGCCTGTGGTGATATAAGAGAAAGGCCAGAAGTGTATTTAACTTGTGTGAACGTGAGCCATCAGAGTTAGTTTACAAATGGCGCAGCATTTGTGTTTTCCTGAGTGTGTGTGTAAATGTGTACCTGTCTTTTCAGAGAGCTGTCGTGGCAAACAAAATGTATGCTTCTCATTCCCTTATGTGATAGGAGCAGAGTTTACATAAATAAATCTCCAGAGTATGGCATCCATCATATTGTGTATGAATTGTCATTAAACTAATGTGAGGTTTTGTATGTGATTTCAGTGATGCTGATAACCATGTGAAGGAAAATGTATGAACATTTCTGTCCTCTGAGTATTCATTGCACACAGGATTGTAGCCCCATTCCTGTATGGGTTCGTGCTGCCCATAGACCTGCTGTGTGAGGCTGGATCGGGAAGGACCAGTTTTCACAGATAAGTGGAGGCCAGGCCTACAATTGGCATTGCATTTTTAGGTCGAGCTTCGAGACCTTTTGTTTATGCTTTGTGGGCATCAAGTTCCCCCATTGCTTTTCATTTGTCGGTCAGTGTCCTTCAAAAATCTTTAACCACCACTATCACTCGTTCATGGACTTGCCTTTCAAAATCCTTTGTTATCATTGGTAAATGCTTCACGTTTGCACCTCCTTGGGGCAGCTTTGTTACCACCTTGGCCATTCTCTCTGTTACAAAGATAATTGCACATTTGACTGCAAGCAAACTTCTTTTTCCTTTGTCTCTCCTTTATGCTCTTGGCGGCCGTGGCACTTTGAATCAGCTTGCTTATGTCAACTGTTTTACTTTTCATTTTCAATTTGTGGGAAGAAAAGTCCAGATCGGGATTTACAACGCTAATAGCTCTAACTCGAGCAAATGTGAGACCCATTGCATTACAAATGCTTGTTGTCTTTTGTTTTCTCCAAAAGGAGCACCAGCCGAGTACTGTACTCTTACACTTCAGTTGTTTATCTGTTTGTTTGGGGGACCTGTAAGCCAGGAGAAGGAAGCATGCATCTTTCTGCTCAGAGTCAGACTCTGATTCCTGAAGGCCCTCCGCTGTGGCTTCTGCCCTGAGTGAATGTTTTGATTTTTCCTTATCTCTCAAGTCTGCGCTTGGGATTCAACAACTATGTTCCATTAGTAAAAGGGCCAAATCATTCACCTGCTTGTGGCAGAGTTCCCTTGTCCTTTCTTTATGTTGCATACCCCTTCTCTTGCGAGTCACTCACTCAGACTGTTGGTGGCGAGTCTATCCTAATCTAACCCAGAAGCGCTGTCTGTAGGTGCGTCTTCTTCATCTACTTATTTCGGCTAAGGAGCCATCGGACATAATAAAGCAGGGTGTCATGTCTAGCCGTAATTATTTGCCATAACTCTGGCTGCGACAGTGCCCAAGTTGGAATGGAACACACACTTGCTGTTTATATCTACCGTTTCAAAAATTACAAAAGCGGTTTATGGAACAATATAGGACACGCCCACTGCTCCTTCAGAAAACGTGCCATTTCTGGATCTCAACAGGACAACCTGGTATTGTCCCATGGATCCGTGCCTACCTTTTCCCCTTACCTCCCCACATTGTACATTTCTTTGCATCTCTCTTAACCTCTCTAAATCCACATCTCTCAGAGCATCTCCGCATAACCCCTAGCATCCCACACCCTCCCTCACCTTTTCACAACACCTCATCGGTTATTAAGCACTATATAAATACAGTGGTAGCCCTTTTGCGGCATATCGATTGGCAAATAACACTAACTGCATTTGCTTGATGTCTCAACCTACCTTTCCTTCCCATATTTCTCTTTACACCGGTTCTTTATTTTCACATATCACCTGTCTCATGTGCGCTCCCCCAAGCAGGTCTTATCTCGTATACAGCTCTCCTTCACCCTCCATATATCCCCTTCCTATAGACACATGCTTTCCGCGTCTTCCTCAGGTGTGTCACAGATTGGCCGCCACCTCCCAGTTCTGCTGCTGTGTGTGCATGGAGACAGCACTGGGGCTCTCTAGCGTGCTCAACCAGCTGTCCCTCACCTCACTTCCTTGTTTACACTGCCAGCCCCTTCAAGTCACAAACTGCACCCTGCGGCCCCTTTCCTTTCTTTTTCACCCTCGTTGCTCGCCTTTTGGCTGTTTCGTTGTCTGTGCACCTGAACTTTCACTCCCGCTTAGCAAGAACTCTGTGACACAGAGAGGCTAAGGTAATTGTAGGAAGTTGGCTCTGTATGTACTATTTCAAAGTAAGAAATAGCATGCACAGAGTCCAAGGGTTCCCCTTAGAGGTAAGATAGTGGCAAAAAGAGATAATTCTAATGCTCTATTTTGTGGTAGTGTAGTCGAGCAGTAGGCTTATCAGAGGGTAGTGTTAAGCATTTGTTGTACGCACACAGGCAATAAATGAGGAACACACACTCAGAGACAATTCCAGGCCAATAGGTTTTTGTATAGAAAAATATATTTTCTTAGTTTATTTTAAGAACCACAGGTTCAAGATTTACAAGTAATACTTCAAATGAAAGGTATTTCAGGTAGGTACTTTAGGAACTTTGAATTAGCAAAATAGCATATACAGTTTTCACATAAATGACATATAGCTATTTTAAAACTAGACACAGTGCAATTTTCAACAGTTCCTGGGGGAGGTAAGTGTTTGTTAGTTTTTGCAGGTAAGTAAACCACCTACGGGGTTCAAGTTTGGGTCCAAGGTAGCCCACCGTTGGGGGTTCAGAGCAACTCCAAAGTTACCACACCAGCAGCTCAGGGCCGGTCAGGTGCAGAGGTCAAAGTGGTGCCCAAAATGCATAGGCTTCAATGGAGAAGGGGGTGCCCCGGTTCCAGTCTGCCAGCAGGTAAGTACCCGTGTCTTCGGAGGGCAGACCAGGGGGGTTTTGTAGGGCACCGGGGGGGGGGACACAAGTCCACACAGAAAGTACACCCTCAGCGGCACGGGGCGGCCGGGTGCAGTGTGCAAACAAGCGTCAGGTTTGTAATAGAAATCAATGGGAGACCAACGGGTCTCTTCAGCGATGCAGGCAAGGGGGGGGGGGCTCCTCGGGGTAGCCACCACCTGGGCAAAGGGAGAGGGCCACCTGGGGGTCGCTCCTGCACTGGAGGTCGGATCCTTTAGGTCCTGGGGGCTGCGGGTGCAGAGTCTTTACCAGGCGTCGGGTCTTTGAAGCAGGCAGTCGCGGTCAGGGGGAGCCTCGGGATTCCCTCTGCAGGCGTCGCTGTGGGGGATCAGGGGGGTCAACTCTGGCTACTCACGGTCTCGTAGTCGCCGGGGAGTCCTCCCTGTGGTGTTGGTTCTCCACAAGTCGAGCCGGGGGCGTCGGGTGCAGAGTGTAAAGTCTCACACTTCCGGCGGGAAACGTGTGGGTTTCAAAGTTGCTTCTTTGTAGCAAAGTTGCAGTCTTTGGTGAACAGGGCCGCTGTCCTCGGGAGTTCTTGGTCCTTCTAGATGCAGGGTAGTCCTCTGAGGCTTCAGAGGTTGCTGGACCCTGGGAACGTGTCGCTGGAGCAGTGTCTTTAGAAGTGGGGAGACAGGCCGGTAGAGCTGGGGCCAAAGCAGTTGGTGTCTCCGTCTTCTCTGCAGGTTTTCAGGTCAGCAGTCCTCTTCTTCTTAGGTTGCAGGAATCTGAGTTCCTAGGTTCTGGGGAGCCCCTAAATACAGAATTTAGGGGTGTGTTTAGGTCTGGGGGGTTAGTAGCAAATGGCTACTAGCCCTGAGGGTGGCTACACCCTCTTTGTGCCTCCTCCCTGAGGGGAGGGGGGCACATTCCTATCCCTATTGGGGGAATCCTCCATCTGCAAGATGGAGGATTTCTAAAAGTCAGAGTCACCTCAGCTCAGTACACCTTAGGGGCTGTCCTGACTGGCCAGTGGCTCCTCCTTGTTTTTCTCATTATCTCCTCTGGCCTTGCCGCCAGAAGTGGGGCCGTGGCCGGAGGGGGCGGGCAACTCCACTAGCTGGAGTGCCCTGGGGTGTTGTAACAAAGGGGGTGAGCCTTTGAGGCTCACCGCCAGGTGTTACAGTTCCTGCAGGGGGAGGTGATAAGCATCTCCACCCAGTACAGGCTTTGTTACTGGCCACAGAGTGACAAAGGCACTCTCCCCATGTGGCCAGCAACATGTCTGGTGTGTGGCAGGCTGCTAAAACTAGTCAGCCTACACGGATAGTCGGTTAAGGTTTCAGGGGGCACCTCTAAGGTGCCCTCTGGGGTGTATGTTACAATAAAATGTACACTGGCATCAGTGTGCATTTATTGTGCTGAGAAGTTTGATACCAAACTTCACAGTTTTCAGTGTAGCCATTATGGTCCTGTGGAGTTCGTGCATGACAAACTCCCAGACCATATACTCTTATGGCTACCCTGCACTTACAATGTCTAAGGTTTTGTTTAGACACTGTAGGGGCATAGTGCTCATGCACTTATGCCCTCACCTATGGTATAGTGCACCCTGCCTTATGGCTGTAAGGCCTGCTAGAGGGGTGACTTATCTATACTTCATAGGCAGTGTGAGGTTGGCATGGCACCCTGAGGGGAGTGCCATGTCGACTTAGTCGTTTTATCCCCACTAGCACACACGAGCTGGCAAGCAGTGTGTCTGTGATGAGTGAGGGGTCCCAAGGGTGGCATAAGACATGCTGCAGCCCTTAGAGACCTTCCCTGGCATCAGGGCCCTTGGTACCAGGGGTACCAGTTACAAGGGACTTAACAAAAGTACAGGTTAGGGAAAGAACACTGGTGCTGGGGCCTGGTTAGCAGGCCTCAGCACACTTTCAAATCAAAACTTAGCATCAGCAAAGGCAAAAAGTCAGGGGGTAACCATGCCAAGGAGGCATTTCCTTACAGTAATGTATTGTAGGGATTGGGTTGATTACTTTATATTGCTCTGTGTTAAAGTCTGATGTAAAAAAAAGGTTCTGGTCCCTAAAAATAAGTGCAGCCACCCCCACAAATTATGCGCTATGTATGTACTGCTCCCAGAATAACACAGACGTGATAAATGGCCAACTTTACATTAGATGGTGGCTAATACTTTGAAACATTTCACCTTTTTTGTTTATGCATTTTTTTTTTTTTTGCTGTAAAAGAACACCACTTGCCAATCCAAAGAGCTCAAAGGCCAAATTGTGTGAGAACCTCGTAATGGTATTTTAGAAGAAAAAGTGCTGTCCAGATGTGCTTTTTGTAGCAGTCTACGTTATACTGTGTGTAATGCAAGTTTTAAATAATAAATATTCACACAGGCTCTGACCTCATAGCACAAAAATTCACAAGTCACTATTCTCCACTCCACCAACCAAGAATTAATTCTGTTTCATGAGGCAAGCATGTATTCCTGAATCCGACTGCATAACCCAGTGTGTGGTAATTGTGTAGCTCTTCAATCCCTATCAGCACAGCATCCAGGGTATTCTACTGTATGGCTAACACTTACAAGGTCCCAAAAACGAGACCTATTGGCTATGCAAATGCTTGTTTTTAAATGGGTATAGTTCTGTTCATTTGCATGTCTGATTGCAGATTGTACTGCAGTTTAGTACATCCAAGGAGCTACCTCCTATCATGGCCTGCTAGCACGAGAAGTGATCACTTATCTACACATCGCAGCGCCCTACCCAACACACAATTGATTGAAAACATTTTCCTAATATATAGGAGGTTCAGACGATCTGTTGGAGTCGAGTGAAACGTTGTAAACAAGACCCATGAATTCACTGAATTTATACAGGGTTGGAGACACGTGGCAGTGTTTTACAGTCCTAGCTCCTGTGCTTTAGATCTGCTTTTTGTTTTAGACACCCTACTTTTGACCTTGCAATACTCACAACTTGACCTGATTATCACTCCCGCAAAAGCCTCTCTTTTAGATTTACTACAAAAGGATGTCGTCTTTGAAGGAATATTGCTAGTGGAATTAGCCATTGCTGCAGTCTTCTGCTGCTCCTTTGATAGATTGGGGTGAAGACTTGTACTCCAGGTTTTCATCTTGTTTAGCACTGATGACGTGTTCTTGTCTTGAGGAAAATATGCAGTGATATTTATTTACCAGATATAAGCTCACGTTCAGCACCAATTAGGGCCATGATTTCATCAGGTTCTCATGTATAGATTACTCAATACTAGTAGTGTAACTTCCACCTCCAAGACAAGAATTCCTGTTGTTTCTCTTCAGCCTTGAGATAACTTTCAGTATTGAGATGTCCCAGCTCATGCAGAGGTACCATCAATAGTGCTGTAACAGCAATAATCTGCTTTTAATATCGTACTCATGTCTGGCATGGAGCCATTAACACTTAGGGTGGGGTGCGGGGTTAGGTGACGTACAAGGAGTGTGGCATTCTAAAACAGGATTAGGAGAAGGTTATCTAAGCATGAAATCTGTGTCCCTCTTCCTTGGCCCGGTCTATGCCAGTGAGGAAAATCACCTTTTGCACCAAGCTGTGGTCCAGAATTAAGAACCATTTATTTATTTTAAACCCTTTTTAAGCACACTGTGACCAGAAAGGTATCCTGGTGCTGAAAGAAAGTTCATTGGAACATAAGGAAGGAGATAAAGGAAAAAACTGCAAATGGGAAATTACCAGAGAGATAACGATGATGTAATATATATAATGCTACAGTGTAAGCCAACATTTCTATGGGAAGAGCTATGTTTTCAGGCCTTTTCCGAATTGCAAGAGCTTTGTCAGGGATCTGATGGAACCAGGAAGCTGATTGCAGATTTGAGCTGCTCTTACCACAAAGGCATGTCTGCCTTGTCTTGTCTTCCTGATTTTTTGAGTGCACACAAGGTTGGCAGTGGCAAAATGAAGACACCTCCCCAGGTCGTTTCTTTTTAGTCTGTTTTGTAATGGCAGTGGTCCACTGCCCTAGAGGGCTTTAAAAACATTACAAAGAGATTTAAAGACTATGCGCTAACACAATGGAAGCCAGTGCAGATCTTTCAATGCCATAGAGGCAGAAGACCTCCTGGGTCTGATTAAAGCCAACTTGGCAGCAGTGATCTGGATTCTGTACAGCCTATTTAGAAGGTACTCTGGTGCACTGAACAAAAGGGGCTTTACAATAACCCATTCTGATCAAAATAACTCAGAGAACAAGGAGTGTTTTTCAGCAGTAGGAGGCATCAACAGGAGAATCTTCTGGAGACCTTAAAGTAGTGAAAAACAGGTGCCTGCTACTTTGTTCACATGCATTTCCATGGACCACTTATTGTCAAACATAACTCCTAGGTTTTGAACTGATTCAGAAGACCTTGCATATATTTTCCTCAAAAAAATCAGAGTTTATCACAGAGCTCCTGTGAGGGAGTTACTGCTTGGCTCACGCACTTCGAATTAGAGATATTACGCACAATGTCAAAAACATTTTTCTCTTCACTAGGGGTGGCCAGGATGGTCTCAGCATAGTAGCTTGCTTTAGCCTTTCCAATCTCTCTTTTGTATTCCTGTGTTGAAATTTTTGAACCAGTTTTATCTTCTTCTTTATAAAATTGGTGCCACCTCCTTTCTAGTTAATTACAGGATTGTCTAAGTTGTTTAAGGGATGCGTTAAACCAAGAGGCAGAGTGTCTGCGAGGGATTTTCAGACTCTTTAATGGAGTGACTGCATCCAGGGTTTCAACAATACTGTTCTCATAAGCAATACAATTTCCACCCACTGTGCTGTCAGGATTGTCTACATTTGGCAGGTTAAAGTGCCTGCTGTGTAATGGTTTATTCAATTTGTGCCTTGCTCTACCAATACATTTAGGGGCTGACAAGGGCTTGGGAGAGCTGGAGGCATCACAGGTAACAAGTATATGATTGGTCCAACAGAGGGGAAGGAGTGTTCCCATGGTAATTAGCCCCTCTGTAGCAAAGACCACATCAAGAGTTTAGCCGCTCTGATGTGTAGGGCCCTGAACTAGTTGCTGCAGACCCATAGTGTAACAGGAGCCATTTAATTCTGTAAAAACGGAGGAGAGATTGTCCTCGGCCCACCAATTGAAGTCTCCTAACACTAGAAATCTCAAGTGAGTGACGGTCAGGTTGGTAATAATCTTGTTCAGCGGTTGCAGATATGCACCTGGGGGCCAGGAGGACGGTAACAGAGCATGCCAGAAATTATACATCCTTTCTTGGTTTTAAGGATAAAGCCCAGCAGTTCAGGGCCAGATAGTTTGCCGAGAACAAGAGTGGCAAAGTTCCAGCTTTCCTTGAATATTATCCCAACTCCTCCCTACTTCCTGTTAATAAAGGGGTTTATCGAAGGATATTAAAACCAGGGGGGGGGACACCAGGCCCAGGTCGACGGCCGAGTCGGTAGGTCCAAGTTTTGGTGATAAATGAAATGTCCCAGTTGTTGCTTTGTCGTAACAGATTGATCTCTGAGGCGTGTTTCACCAGGGACCTGGCATTGAGCAAGCCTCACTTAAGTGAGACTGGCTGCAGAGGCTTCCCAACACCAAAAGGACTTGCAATGGAGTCAATAAGTACAGGAGTGTGGGATGGGATTAACAGCTTTCTTACCAATGGTCCAGTAGCTTATCCCTGGAAAAGCAGATTCTGGTATTCAAGGTCTTTCTGGGGTTGATGGAGGGGTTGGCCGCAGGGCTGGCGATGTGCGTGAATGGTGCATCGACGGGCGCAGACGGGCTTGCCTTTGGTGCGTCGGCTGTGCGATCGCAGAAGCATTTACATTAAATAGGAAATCCCCCTGGATGACTAGACCATCACCCAAATCGGCAGCCACTGGTGTCCTGCTGTAACAGGTGAGAACACTACAGTCACAACCACTTGGACACAGTATAAAACAATACCGGTATTAAAAGATACACACTCAAATAATTTATAGCTAAAAAATTAAAATGAGCCTGTGAAAAATGGTGGCAATATAGCAACAAAGAAATAATATCAGAAACAGTGTTTTACCAGCAGGAGATCCTGGTGAGGCTCCACGGTCACAGCAGCTTCTTCATTAAATAGGAAATCCCCCCGGGCGACTAGACCGTTGCCCCAGATGGCAGCCACTGGTGTCCTGCTGTAACAGGTGAGAACACTACAGTCACAACCACTTGGACACAGTATAAAACAATACCGGTATTAAAAGATACACACTCAAATAATTTATAGCTAAAAAATTAAAATGAGCCTGTGAAAAATGGTGGCTATATAGCAACAAAGAAATAATATCAGAAACAGTGTTTTACCAGCAGGAGATCCTGGTGAGGCTCCACGGTCACAGCAGCTTCTTCATTAAATAGGAAATCCCCCCGGGCGACTAGACCGTTGCCCCAGATGGCAGCCACTGGTGTCCTGCTATTACAGATGGGAACACTACAGCGCCAACCACTTTGACTTAGTTTTTAAAAAATGCCGGACCTTAGTTGACCTGTGGCTGCACTTGTGTATTAATTCCATGAACATAATAGATTCAGCCTTCACCGGATAAGACACTTCAGCAAAGAAAACTGTGAGTCTTAGAAAGTCACCAGGTCCAAAGACACGGAAATAAGACCCCACAGCTACTTCACAAATGACCACATGGGAAGTCTACCGGGAACTGGTGCCACCTTTGGCAGAGTCTTTTGAAGGGCTCAACTGAAGCCATGATCCATGGAGAAATTACTGAACGCATATATACTTCCCATGGGTACAGAATATATCTTTCTATCCTCATTTGGCAAGTTAGTTTCATACACATATCAAACTGCCTGCAAACTTAACATTCTTGCTGATGGAAAGGTGATATCTGAATAACTGAAGAATAAGGCACTTGAGAGAACGAAAAAAGTTGCAATGGAGAACCAAAGAGACAGACAGCAGCTACATCAGTCCCATTGTTGCAAATTTGCTAATAGATGGCTATGGAGAGAAAAAAAAAACTAAATTCATGTACTCAAAAAATAAAAATTGAAGGCAGCTGGTACATTCAGTATATGAAAACTCCCAGGCTGGAGCAAAAACAACAAAATAAAAAAAACAGCAAAGAGATTTTCAAATCCCCCTGATCTGAAACCACATTACCAATGTTTCTTCAAAAGGCAATCTAACGGGAGAGTGGGATCTGAGGGATCTATCGCAAACCCATATACCTAGGTTTAGAACACATAAAAATGAACAAGACCGAAGCATGCCTCCTGTTAAAATATACACATATTATAAAAACATGCTCAACACATATGCTTGACTGATATTACCCAGGTGGACCATGCAGTACTACCCATATAAGTAAGATATGCAGCTCGTTCTCGCTGCATGCCCTTCCTAACCCTCGTTCAGGCAGATTCCAAGGATCATAGTGTTTGCTCAAGGAACAATTTGCTGTTACTCGTTCGAAACAAATCATATTTAAGGGCCTGTAAGACAACGCTTAACCACTGGAGGAACTCATCTGCATCTTTTGTAGACCTATGGTGGACATTAATTCACTTACATGATGTAATTTCACGGGGCTGCAGCAAGGGCACAAGGTTCTTGCTTAAACAGCCTGCACAAACCTGATTGATCACCCTACCTGTCTGATAAGGAAAAGAAGTGAGCTAAATTGAAGAACCTATAGCGCCTCCCACATTTGACTTGGAAAAAAGATGCTTAAATGTGCCACTGCCTTCTCTGGAGGTGGAGAAGAGAGACACGGGCACACAAGTGGTTAAACTATCAGCTCTTAATGAGATACCCGGCAGGTGCACAAACGGTTCGAGGATGTTCAATGCTTGAGTGTTTTACAGCTGGAGCCCTCCACATACCCCAATAAAAAGCCATTTTTCAGGCATCATCTGTGATGCTGTCTCGGGAATAGGATGGGAGCTGCAACACCCCCGGCCAAACTTCACCATCCAAGGGCATCCTGAACTTTTGCTGCCCATACTGCCCGTGCTGGACAGGAGGCTGTGGTGCTCTGCTTGCTGCTGACCCAGCACTGTATTTCTTGGGGACTTTGCAGGTGCAGATCGGCTAATCCAAGAGAGAGGACCGTGCGACCGCCCCTCAAGATGGTGGCATGTCCTGGAGCTACTAGATGCAAACTGCCCTGCCGGCTCCCCGATGAACCTGGGCTACTGCGTGCACCTGGCCAGGGAAGGAAGGTACACTGAGTGGGGGTGCTGAAACTGGGAGGCCCTCACACTGCGGTCCGAATGTGTGCGACGCAGCAGAGACCTGTATGGCCGGTGGTGAATGAGGGGCTGATGGCGGCGTCGCATCCCAGCAGCGGGCCCTGAATTCCAACAGAATGACCCGCTAGTGACACATTGGGAGATATGGTGCCTGCTCCAACCCTCCTGCCTTTCCCTCTAACACCAAAGGCTGCCCCCCCCGCCGGACAGAGAGGCTCGGAGCGTGTGGTGTCTCACCTCACAGAGCAAGGCCTGCTCAGAGCCGCGCAGCTTGACCCTGGGAGGGGAGCTGCCTGCTGTGTGGGACGCCAGAGGCTTAGTGGACAGTCAAATCTGCCATCTATTGTTCCAAGCTGTCAGGCCTGACATTCAAGATGGGGATGCCATAACCACAGTAGGTAACCACTGCATGAAGGCCTGCTGAGTGTGATTGCTGGAGGCCCGCAGAGGGCCTGAGCCCATCGTGATTTCTTCTGAAGGGCGGGGGAGCGTCGACCCCCGCCTGCTGCGAGCAGCACAGGCAAAAATAAAATGGCAATGAAAATATTTAATTGCCATTTCAATTTTACCGGTGCAGTGTGCTTTGCAGCAGCTCTAGTGCCGAGCACCGAGACATGCTGGTCATGTCTATTGTTGCTGATTGGCAGCAGAAGGCTGAGGAAGGACTGACTGCATGCTCCAAAGTGTGCATGCCACTTTGGCCGTCTGTTTTGCACCAGACAAAGTGACACATGCACTTTGAAGCTCTCCACTCGGCTGTCTTAAGACAACTAGGTGGGGACCAAGCACAAGCCTCCAGGGCCACAAGGAGGATATAGCCAGCCCGATCGATCCAATCCTGGCACTTCTCTTATGCTGGTTACACCACTTTGAAAGGGTATGAGCCACCCCTGCCTCAGACACTTGGCTGGGGTGCGCCGGGGAGCCTGTGTGATCCTGGGGCACAGAGGAGCCCTGCGGTACTGGACCACGTAAAGTGAACTAGTGGGAAGTCTGGGCCCCCCTGTAGGAAAGTACCATCTTGCCTGGCATGTTACCCCCCATTTTTCACTGTATATATGTTGTTTTAGTTGTATGTGTCACTGGGACCCTGGTAACCCAGGGCCCCAGTGCTCATAAGTGTGCCTGTATGTGTTACCTGTGTAGTGACTAACTGTCTCACTGAGGCTCTGCTAATCAGAACCTCAGTGGTTATGCTCTCTCATTTCTTTCCAAATTGTCACTGACAGGCTAGTGACCATTTTTACCAATTTACATTGGCTTACTGGAACACCCTTATAATCCCCTAGTATATGGTACTGAGGTACCCAGGGTATTGGGGTTCCAGGAGATCCCTATGGGCTGCAGCATTTCTTTTGCCACCCATAGGGAGCTCTGACAATACTTACACAGGCCTGCCACTGCAGCCTGAGTGAAATAACGTCCACGTTATTTCACAGCCATTTTACACTGCACTTAAGTAACTTATAAGTCACCTATATGTCTAACCTTTACCTGGTAAAGGTTAGGTGCAAAGTTACTTAGTGTGAGGGCACCCTGGCACTAGCCAAGGTGCCCCCACATTGTTCAGAGCCAATTCACTGAACTTTGTGAGTGCGGGGACACCATTACACGCGTGCACTACATATAGGTCACTACCTATATGTAGCTTCACCATGGTAACTCCGAATATGGCCATGTAACATGTCTATGATCATGGAATTGCCCCCTCTATGCCATCCTGGCATTGTTGGGACAATTCCATGATCCCAGTGGTCTGTAGCACAGACCCTGGTACTGCCAGACTGCCCTTCCTGGGGTTTCTCTGCAGCTGCTGCTGCTGCCAACCCCTCAGACAGGCAGCTGCCCTCCTGGGGTCCAGCCAGGCCTGGCCCAGGATGGCAGAACAAAGAACTTCCTCTGAGAGAGGGTGTAACACCCTCTCCCTTTGGAAAATGGTGTGAAGGCAGGGGAGGAGTAGCCTCCCCCAGCCTCTGGAAATGCTTTGTTGGGCACAGAGGTGCCCAATTCTGCATAAGCCAGTCTACACCGGTTCAGGGACCCCTTAGCCCCTGCTCTGGCGCGAAACTGGACAAAGGAAAGGGGAGTGACCACTCCCCTGACCTGCACCTCCCCTGGGAGGTGTCCAGAGCTCCTCCAGTGTGCTCCAGACCTCTGCCATCTTGGAAACAGAGGTGCTGCTGGCACACTGGACTGCTCTGAGTGGCCAGTGCCACCAGGTGACGTCAGAGACTCCTGCTGATAGGCTCCTTCAGGTGTTAGTAGCCTTTCCTCTCTCCTAGGTAGCCAAACCCTCTTTTCTGGCTATTTAGGGTCTCTGTCTCTGGGGAAACTTTAGATAACGAATGCATGAGCTCAGCCGAGTTCCTCTGCATCTCCCTCTTCACCTTCTGATAAGGAATCGACCGCTGACCGCGCTGGAAGCCTGCAAACCTGCAACATAGTAGCAAAGACGACTACTGCAACTCTGTAACGCTGATCCTGCCGCCTTCTCGACTGTTTTCCTGCTTGTGCATGCTTTGGGGGTAGTCTGCCTCCTCTCTGCACCAGAAGCTCCGAAGAAATCTCCCGTGGGTCGACGGAATCTTCCCCCTGCAACCGCAGGCACCAAAAAGCTGCATCTCCGGTCCCTTGGGTCTCCTCTCAGCACGACGAGCGAGGTCCCTCGAATCCAGCGACACCGTCCAAGTGACCCCCACAGTCCAGTGACTCTTCAGCCCAAGTTTGGTGGAGGTAAGTCCTTGCCTCACCTCGCTGGGCTGCATTGCTGGGAACCGCGACTTTGCAAGCTTCTCCGGCCCCTGTGCACTTCCGGCGGAAATCCTGTGTGCACAGCCAAGCCTGGGTCCACGGCACTCTAACCTGCATTGCACGACTTTCTAAGTTGGTCTCCGGCGACGTGGGACTCCTTTGTGCAACTTCGGCGAGCACCGTTTCACGCATCCTCGTAGTGCCTGTTTCTGGCACTTCTCCGGGTGCTACCTGCTTCAGTGAGGGCTCTTTGTCTTGCTCGACGTCCCCTCTCTCTGCAGGTCCAATTTGCGACCTTCTGGTCCCTCCTGGGCCCCAGCAGCGTCCAAAAACGCCAAACGCACGATTTGCGTGTAGCAAGGCTTGTTGGCGTCCATCCGGCGGGAAAACACTTCTGCACGACTCTCCAAGGCGTGGGGGATCCATCCTCCAAAGGAGAAGTCTCTAGCCCTTGTCGTTCCTGCAGTATTCACAGTTCTTCAGCCTAGTAAGAGCTTCTTTGCACCAACCGCTGGCATTTCTTGGGCATCTGCCCATCTCCGAGCTGCTTGTGACTTTTGGACTTGGTCCCCTTGTTCCACAGGTACCCTCAGACAGGAATCCATCGTTGTTGCATTGCTGATTTGTGTTTTCCTTGCATTTTCCCTCTAACACGACTATTTTGTCCTTAGGGGAACTTTGGTGCACTTTGCACTCACTTTTCAGGGTCTTGGGGAGGGTTATTTTGCTAACTCTCACTATTTTCTAATAGTCCCAGCGACCCTCTACAAGGTCACATAGGTTTGGGGTCCATTCGTGGTTCGCATTCCACTTCTGGAGTATATGGTTTGTGTTGCCCCTATCCCTATGTTTCCCCATTGCATCCTATTGTAACTATACATTGTTTGCACTGTTTTCTAAGACTATACTGCATATTTTTGCTATTGTGTATATATATCTTGTGTATATTTCCTATCCTCTCACTGAGGGTACACTCTAAGATACTTTGGCATATTGTCATAAAAATAAAGTACCTTTATTTTTAGTATAACTGTGTATTGTGTTTTCTTATGATATTGTGCATATGACACTAAGCGGTACTGTGGTAGCTTCACACGTCTCCTAGTTCAGCCTGAGCTGCTTTGCTAAGCTACCATTATCTATCAGCCTAAGCTGCTAGACACCCTATACACTAATAAGGGATAACTGGGCCTGGTGCAAGGTGCAAGTACCCCTTGGTACTCACTACAAGCCAGTCCAGCCTCCTACATTGGTTGTGCAGTGGTGGGATAAGTGCTTGAGACTACTTACCACTCTTGTCATTGTACTTTTCATAAGAGAAAAATATACAAAACAAGGTCAGTGTATATACACATAGACAAAAAGTTTTGCATTTCCTCTTTTCACTCTTTTCTAAGTGCTGAAAAGTACTTCTAAACTTTCAAAAAGTTCTTAAAAGTTTAAAAAGTTTTTTCTGTCTTTCCAAAAAGTTCTGAAAACTTTTTTTCTTTGTCTATCACTTTAACTCTCTCTAAAAAATGTCTGGCACAGGCCAAAAAGTTGAACTGTCCAAACTTGCATATGATCACCTTAGCTGGAAAGGAGCAAGGAGTCTCTGCATAGAGAGAGGTTTGAGTGTAGGGAAGAATCCTTCCTTAGAACTGTTAATTAATATGCTTAGAGTACAGGATAAGGCCATAAGTGCCCAATCTGTAGAAAAAGTAGCTAATGGTTCTCAATCTGATCCAGGGACTCCCCCAGGAAAAGGTTCAGGAAAGAAACTTCTCAGCCTGCCCATTACTAGACAGTCTAGCATAGTTGGTACAGAGGTTGAATCACATCATACTGATGATGTGCTCTCACATTATACTGGTAGCCAAGCTGTTAGGGTGCCCTCTGTAAGGGACAGGTCTCCTTCTGTTCATTCCCATCATACCTCTGTATCTAGAAATGTCCCTCCCACCCACCCTGATGACAGATTGTTGGAAAGGGAGCTCAATAGATTGAGAGTGGAGCAAACCAGACTGAAGCTCAAGAAGCAACAGCTGGATTTGGATAGACAGTCTTTAGAAATAGAGAGGGAAAGACAGAAAATGGGTTTAGATACCCATGGTGGCAGCAGCAGTATTCCCCATAGTCATCCTGCAAAAGAGCATGATTCCAGGAATCTGCATAAGATAGTTCCCCCTTACAAGGAGGGGGATGACATTAACAAGTGGTTTGCTGCACTTGAGAGGGCCTGTGCTGTACAGGATGTCCCTCAAAGGCAGTGGGCTGCTATCCTATGGCTATCATTTACTGGAAAAGGTAGGGATAGGCTCCTTACTGTAAAAGAAAATGATGCTAACAATTTCCAAGTTCTTAAGAATGCACTCCTGGATGGTTATGGCTTAACCACTGAACAGTACAGGATAAAGTTCAGAGATACCAAAAAGGAGTCTTCACAAGACTGGGTTGATTTCATTGACCAGGCAGTGAAGGCCTTGGAGGGGTGGTTACATGGCAGTAAAGTTACTGATTATGACAGCCTGTATAACTTGATCCTGAGAGAGCATATTCTTAATAATTGTGTGTCTGATTTGTTGCACCAGTACTTGGTGGACTCTGATCTGACCTCTCCCCAAGAATTGGGAAAGAAGGCAGACAAATGGGTCAGAACAAGAGTGAACAGAAAAGTTCATACAGGGGGTGACAAAGATGGCAACAAAAAGAAGGATGGTAAGTCTTTTGACAAGGGTGGGGACAAATCTAAAAATGAGTCTTCATCAGGCCCACAAAAACACTCTGGTGGGGGTGGTGGGCCCAAATCCTCCTTTAATCAGAACAAGGAAAAGAAACCATGGTGCTATTTATGTAAGCTAAAAGGCCATTGGACAACAGATCCCAGTTGTCCAAAGAAAGGCACCACAGCTCCTACCACTACAACCCCTACTGCTACACCTAGTGTCCCTACTAATAGCAGTAGTGGTGGGAGCAAACCTACTAATAGCCAATCCAAGGGAGTAGCTGGGCTCACTTTTGGTAATTTAGTTGGGGTTGGTCTGATTAGGGAGACCACAGAGGCTACTTTAGTCTCTGAAGGGGCTATTGACTTAGCCACTTTGGTTGCTTGCCCCCATAACTTGGAGAAGTACAAGCAACTAACCCTAATAAATGGTGTTGAGGTCCAGGCCTACAGGGACACAGGTGCCAGTGTCACAATGGTGATTGAGAAACTGGTGCACCCTGAACAACACATACTTGGACACCAGTACCAAGTAACCGATGCTCACAACATAACACAAAGCCACCCCATGGCTGTTGTAAATCTCAACTGGGGGGGGGTTTCTGGTCCAAAGAAAGTTGTGGTAGCTTCAGATTTACCTGTAGACTGTCTATTAGGGAACGATTTGGAGACATCAGCTTGGTCAGATGTGGAGTTGGAGGCCCATGCAGCAATGCTGGGCATCCCAGGGCATATTTTTGCTTTGACAAGGGCTCAGGCCAAAAAGCAAAAAGGACAGGGAAGCTTGGATCCTGGAACAATGGACCAAGTGCTCCCTAAAGCTAGGGCTAGTAGAAGCAAACCACTTCCTACTATCCCTCCCTCTACAGTGGATTCAACTTCTGAGGAAGAAGAATTCCCTCCCTGTGCAGAACCTACACCAGAGGAGCTGGAAGCAGACACTGCTGAGCTTTTGGGTGAAGGGGGGCCTGCCAGAGAGGAGCTGAGTGTGGCACAGCAAACCTGTCCCACATTAGAGGGTCTCAGACAGCAAGCTGTCAAACAGGCTAATGGGGATGTCAGTGACTCACACAGAGTTTACTGGGAGGACAACCTCTTGTACACTGAGCATAGGGATCCTAAACCTGGAGCTGCCAGGAGATTAGTGATCCCTCAGGAGTACAGAAAGTTCCTCCTAACACTGGCACATGACATTCCCTTAGCTGGGCACCTGGGTCAAATGAAAACTTGGGACAGATTGGTACCACTGTTTCATTGGCCTAGGATGTCTGAGGACACAAAAGAATTTTGTAAGTCCTGTGAAACCTGTCAAGCCAGTGGCAAGACAGGTGGCACTCCAAAGGCACCCCTTATCCCACTGCCTGTGGTTGGGGTTCCCTTTGAAAGGGTAGGGGTTGACATAGTTGGCCCCCTTGACCCTCCTACTGCTTCAGGCAATAGGTTTATCTTGGTGGTAGTGGACCATGCCACAAGATATCCTGAAGCTATTCCTTTAAGGACCACTACAGCTCCTGCAGTGGCAAAGGCCCTCCTGGGAATATTTTCCAGGGTGGGCTTCCCAAAGGAAGTAGTATCAGACAGAGGAAGCAATTTCATGTCTGCATACTTAAAGGCCATGTGGAAGGAGTGTGGTGTAACTTACAAGTTCACAACACCCTATCATCCACAAACAAATGGACTGGTGGAGAGATTTAATAAAACTCTCAAAGGCATGATTATGGGACTCCCTGAAAAACTCCGCAGGAGATGGGATATCCTTCTACCATGCCTCCTTTTTGCCTACAGGGAGGTACCCCAGAAAGGAGTGGGCTTCAGCCCCTTTGAACTTCTTTTTGGACACCCTGTTAGGGGTCCACTCACACTTGTAAAGGAGGGTTGGGAACAACCTTTAAAAGCTCCTAAGCAGGATATTGTGGACTATGTACTTGGCCTCAGATCAAGGATGGCTGAGTACATGAAAAAGGCCAGTAAAAACCTTCAGGCCAGCCAAGAGCTCCAGAAGCAATGGCATGATCAGAAGGCTGTTTTGGTTCAGTACCAACCAGGGCAGAAAGTGTGGGTCTTGGAGCCTGTGGCCCCAAGAGCACTCCAAGATAAATGGAGTGGTCCACACACAATTGTTGAAAAGAAGGGTGAAGTCACCTACTTGGTTGACTTAGGCACTGCCAGGAGTCCCCTTAGGGTGCTCCATGTCAACCGCCTGAAACCCTACTATGACAGGGCTGATCTCACCCTGCTCATGGCAACAGATGAGGGACAGGAAGAAGACAGTGATCCTCTACCTGATCTCTTCTCTTCCACAGAACAAGATGCTCTTGTGGAAGGTGTAGTTTTGGCTGATTGTCTTACTGCTGAGCAGAAAGATAATTGCATAAATCTCCTAGGACAATTTTCAGAACTCTTCTCCATTGTGCCAGGCACCACTTCTTGGTGTGAGCACACTATAGATACTGGAGACAGTTTACCTGTCAAAAGTAAGATCTATAGGCAGCCTGACCATGTCAGGGACTGCATAAAGCAAGAAGTTCAGAAGATGTTGGAACTAGGAGTAGTTGAGCACTCTGACAGTCCATGGGCTTCTCCTGTGGTACTGGTACCAAAACCCAATTCTAAAGATGGAAAGAAGGAAATGAGGTTTTGTGTCGACTATAGAGGTCTCAACTTGGTAACCAAAACTGATGCTCACCCTATACCCAGGGCAGATGAGCTCATAGATACACTGGCATCTGCCAAGTATCTAAGCACTTTTGATTTGACTGCAGGGTATTGGCAGATCAAATTGTCAGAAGATGCTAAATCTAAGACTGCATTTTCTACCATTGGAGGACATTACCAGTTTACTGTAATGCCTTTTGGTCTGAAAAATGCACCTGCCACTTTTCAGAGGTTGGTGAACACAGTCCTGCAAGGGCTGGAAGCTTTCAGTGCAGCATATTTGGATGATATAGCTGTCTTTAGCTCCAGCTGGGATGATCACCTGGTCCACCTTTAGAAAGTTTTGGAGGCCCTGCAAAAGGCAGGCCTCACTATCAAGGCTTCAAAGTGCCAGATAGGGCAGGGTAAGGTGGTTTATCTGGGACACCTTGTTGGTGGGGAACAGATTGCACCACTTCAGGGGAAAATCCAAACTATTATTGATTGGATTCCCCCTACCACTCAGACTCAGGTGAGAGCCTTCCTAGGCCTCACTGGGTATTACAGGAGGTTCATTAAGAACTATGGCTCCATTGCAGCCCCTCTTAATGACCTCACATCCAAGAAAATGCCTAAAAAGGTATTATGGACAGCAAACTGTCAGAAAGCTTTTGAGGAGCTGAAGCAGGCCATGTGCTCTGCACCTGTCCTGAAAAGCCCTTGTTACTCTAAAAAATTCTATGTCCAAACTGATGCATCTGAATTAGGAGTAGGGGCAGTCCTATCACAACTTAATTCTGAGGGCCAGGATCAACCTGTTGCTTTTATTAGTAGAAGGTTGACCCCTAGAGAAAAGCGTTGGTCTGCCATTGAGAGGGAGGCCTTTGCTGTGGTCTGGGCTCTGAAGAAGTTGAGGCCATACCTGTTTGGCACTCACTTCATTGTTCAGACAGACCACAAACCTCTACTTTGGCTAAAACAAATGAAAGGTGAAAATCCTAAATTGTTGAGGTGGTCCATATCCCTACAGGGAATGGACTATACAGTGGAACATAGACCTGGGAGTAGCCACTCCAATGCAGATGGACTCTCCAGATATTTCCACTTAGACAATGAAGACTCATCAGGTAATGGCTAGTCTTATTGTCCTTCGTTTGGGGGGGGGTTGTGTAGGAAAGTACCATCTTGCCTGGCATGTTACCCCCCATTTTTCACTGTATATATGTTGTTTTAGTTGTATGTGTCACTGGGACCCTGGTAACCCAGGGCCCCAGTGCTCATAAGTGTGCCTGTATGTGTTACCTGTGTAGTGACTAACTGTCTCACTGAGGCTCTGCTAATCAGAACCTCAGTGGTTATGCTCTCTCATTTCTTTCCAAATTGTCACTGACAGGCTAGTGACCATTTTTACCAATTTACATTGGCTTACTGGAACACCCTTATAATCCCCTAGTATATGGTACTGAGGTACCCAGGGTATTGGGGTTCCAGGAGATCCCTATGGGCTGCAGCATTTCTTTTGCCACCCATAGGGAGCTCTGACAATACTTACACAGGCCTGCCACTGCAGCCTGAGTGAAATAACGTCCACGTTATTTCACAGCCATTTTACACTGCACTTAAGTAACTTATAAGTCACCTATATGTCTAACCTTTACCTGGTAAAGGTTAGGTGCAAAGTTACTTAGTGTGAGGGCACCCTGGCACTAGCCAAGGTGCCCCCACATTGTTCAGAGCCAATTCACTGAACTTTGTGAGTGCGGGGACACCATTACACGCGTGCACTACATATAGGTCACTACCTATATGTAGCTTCACCATGGTAACTCCGAATATGGCCATGTAACATGTCTATGATCATGGAATTGCCCCCTCTATGCCATCCTGGCATTGTTGGGACAATTCCATGATCCCAGTGGTCTGTAGCACAGACCCTGGTACTGCCAGACTGCCCTTCCTGGGGTTTCTCTGCAGCTGCTGCTGCTGCCAACCCCTCAGACAGGCAGCTGCCCTCCTGGGGTCCAGCCAGGCCTGGCCCAGGATGGCAGAACAAAGAACTTCCTCTGAGAGAGGGTGTAACACCCTCTCCCTTTGGAAAATGGTGTGAAGGCAGGGGAGGAGTAGCCTCCCCCAGCCTCTGGAAATGCTTTGTTGGGCACAGAGGTGCCCAATTCTGCATAAGCCAGTCTACACCGGTTCAGGGACCCCTTAGCCCCTGCTCTGGCGCGAAACTGGACAAAGGAAAGGGGAGTGACCACTCCCCTGACCTGCACCTCCCCTGGGAGGTGTCCAGAGCTCCTCCAGTGTGCTCCAGACCTCTGCCATCTTGGAAACAGAGGTGCTGCTGGCACACTGGACTGCTCTGAGTGGCCAGTGCCACCAGGTGACGTCAGAGACTCCTGCTGATAGGCTCCTTCAGGTGTTAGTAGCCTTTCCTCTCTCCTAGGTAGCCAAACCCTCTTTTCTGGCTATTTAGGGTCTCTGTCTCTGGGGAAACTTTAGATAACGAATGCATGAGCTCAGCCGAGTTCCTCTGCATCTCCCTCTTCACCTTCTGATAAGGAATCGACCGCTGACCGCGCTGGAAGCCTGCAAACCTGCAACATAGTAGCAAAGACGACTACTGCAACTCTGTAACGCTGATCCTGCCGCCTTCTCGACTGTTTTCCTGCTTGTGCATGCTTTGGGGGTAGTCTGCCTCCTCTCTGCACCAGAAGCTCCGAAGAAATCTCCCGTGGGTCGACGGAATCTTCCCCCTGCAACCGCAGGCACCAAAAAGCTGCATCTCCGGTCCCTTGGGTCTCCTCTCAGCACGACGAGCGAGGTCCCTCGAATCCAGCGACACCGTCCAAGTGACCCCCACAGTCCAGTGACTCTTCAGCCCAAGTTTGGTGGAGGTAAGTCCTTGCCTCACCTCGCTGGGCTGCATTGCTGGGAACCGCGACTTTGCAAGCTTCTCCGGCCCCTGTGCACTTCCGGCGGAAATCCTGTGTGCACAGCCAAGCCTGGGTCCACGGCACTCTAACCTGCATTGCACGACTTTCTAAGTTGGTCTCCGGCGACGTGGGACTCCTTTGTGCAACTTCGGCGAGCACCGTTTCACGCATCCTCGTAGTGCCTGTTTCTGGCACTTCTCCGGGTGCTACCTGCTTCAGTGAGGGCTCTTTGTCTTGCTCGACGTCCCCTCTCTCTGCAGGTCCAATTTGCGACCTTCTGGTCCCTCCTGGGCCCCAGCAGCGTCCAAAAACGCCAAACGCACGATTTGCGTGTAGCAAGGCTTGTTGGCGTCCATCCGGCGGGAAAACACTTCTGCACGACTCTCCAAGGCGTGGGGGATCCATCCTCCAAAGGGGAAGTGTAGGAAGTTGGCTCTGTATGTGCTATTTCAAAGTAAGGAATAGCATGCACAGAGTCCAAGGGTTCCCCTTAGAGGTAAAATAGTGGTAAAAATAGATAATACTAATGCTCTATTTTGTGGTAATGTGGTCGAGCAGTAGGCTTATCCAAGGAGTAGTGTTAAGCATTTGTTGTACATACACATAGACAATAAATGAGGTACACACACTCAGAGACAAATCCAGCCAATAGGTTTTTGTATAGAAAAATATCTTTTCTTAGTTTATTTTAAGAACCACAGGTTCAAATTCTACATGTAATAGCTCATTCGAAAGGTATTGCAGGTAAGTACTTTAGGAACTTCAAATCATCAAAATTGCATGTATACTTTTCAAGTTATTCACAAATAGCTGTTTTAAAAGTGGACACTTAGTGCAATTTTCACAGTTCCTAGGGGAGGTAAGTATTTGTTAGTTTTACCAGGTAAGTAAGACACTTACAGGGTTCAGTTCTTGGTCCAAGGTAGCCCACCGTTGGGGGTTCAGAGCAACCCCAAAGTCACCACACCAGCAGCTCAGGGCCGGTCAGGTGCAGAGTTCAAAGTGGTGCCCAAAACACATAGGCTAGAACGGAGAGAAGGGGGTGCCCCGGTTCCGGTCTGCTTGCCGGTAAGTACCCGCGTTTTCGGAGGGCAGACCAGGGGGGTTTTGTAGGGCACCGGGGGGGACACAAGCCCACACAGAAATTTCACCCTCAGCAGCGCGGGGGCGGCCGGGTGCAGTGTAGAAACAAGCGTCGGGTTTGCAATGTTAGTCTATGAGAGATCTCGGGATCTCTTCAGCGCTGCAGGCAGGCAAGGGGGGGATTCCTCGGGGAAACCTCCACTTGGGTAAGGGAGAGGGACTCCTGGGGGTCACTTCTCCAGTGAAAGTCCGGTCCTTCGGGTCCTGGGGGCTGCGGGTGCAGGGTCTCTCCCAGGCGTCGGGACTTTAGGTTCAAGGAGTCGCGGTCAGGGGAAGCCTCGGGATTCCCTCTGCAGGCGGCGCTGTGGGGGCTCAGGGGGGACAGGTTTTGGTACTCACAGTATCAGAGTAGTCCTGGGGTCCCTCCTGAGGCGTCGGATCTCCACCAGCCGAGTCGGGGTCGCCGGGTGCAGTGTTGCAAGTCTCACGCTTCTTGCGGGGAGCTTGCAGGGTTCTTTAAAGCTGCTGGAAACAAAGTTGCAGCTTTTCTTGGAGCAGGTCCGCTGTCCTCGGGAGTTTCTTGTCTTTTCGAAGCAGGGGCAGTCCTCAGAGGATGTCGAGGTCGCTGGTCCCTTTGGAAGGCGTCGCTGGAGCAGGATCTTTGGAAGGCAGGAGACAGGCCGGTGAGTTTCTGGAGCCAAGGCAGTTGTCGTCTTCTGGTCTTCCGCTGCAGGGATTTTCAGCTAGGCAGTCCTTCTTCTTGTAGTTGCAGGAATCTAATCTTCTAGGGTTCAGGGTAGCCCTTAAATACTAAATTTAAGGGCGTGTTTAGGTCTGGGGGGTTAGTAGCCAATGGCTACTAGCCCTGAGGGTGGGTACACCCTCCTTGTGCCTCCTCCCAAGGGGAGGGGGTCACAATCCTAACCCTATTGGGGGAATCCTCCATCTGCAAGATGGAGGATTTCTAAAAGTTAGAGTCACTTCAGCTCAGGACACCTTAGGGGCTGTCCTGACTGGCCAGTGACTCCTCCTTGTTGCTTTCTTTGTTCCCTCCAGCCTTGCCGCCAAAAGTGGGGGCCGTGGCCGGAGGGGGCGGGCAACTCCACTAAGCTGGAGTGCCCTGCTGGGCTGTGACAAAGGGGTGAGCCTTTGAGGCTCACCGCCAGGTGTCACAGCTCCTGCCTGGGGGAGGTGTTAGCATCTCCACCCAGTGCAGGCTTTGTTACTGGCCTCAGAGTGACAAAGGCACTCTCCCCATGGGGCCAGCAACATGTCTCTGGTGTGGCAGGCTGCTGGAACTAGTCAGCCTACACAGACAGTCGGTTAAGTTTCAGGGGGCACCTCTAAGGTGCCCTCTGTGGTGTATTTTACAATAAAATGTACACTGGCATCAGTGTGCATTTATTGTGCTGAGAAGTTTGATACCAAACTTCCCAGTTTTCAGTGTAGCCATTATGGTGCTGTGGAGTTCGTGTTTGACAGACTCCCAGACCATATACTCTTATGGCTACCCTGCACTTACAATGTCTAAGGTTTTGTTTAGACACTGTAGGGGTACCATGCTCATGCACTGGTACCCTCACCTATGGTATAGTGCACCCTGCCTTAGGGCTGTAAGGCCTGCTAGAGGGGTGTCTTACCTATACTGCATAGGCAGTGAGAGGCTGGCATGGCACCCTGAGGGGAGTGCCATGTCGACTTACTCGTTTTGTCCTCACTAGCACACACAAGCTGGCAAGCAGTGTGTCTGTGCTGAGTGAGAGGTCTCCAGGGTGGCATAAGACATGCTGCATCCCTTAGAGACCTTCCTTGGCATCAGGGCCCTTGGTACTAGAAGTACCAGTTACAAGGGACTTATCTGGATGCCAGGGTCTGCCAATTGTGGATACAAAAGTACAGGTTAGGGAAAGAACACTGGTGCTGGGGCCTGGTTAGCAGGCCTCAGCACACTTTCAATTGTAAACATAGCATCAGCAAAGGCAAAAAGTCAGGGGGCAACCATGCCAAGGAGGCATTTCCTTACACAACCCCCCCCCAAACGAAAGAGGATGAGACTAACCTTTCCCAAGAGAGTCTTCATTTTCTAAGTGGAAGAACCTGGAAAGGCCATCTGCATTGGCATGGGCAGTCCCAGGTCTGTGTTCCACTATAAAGTCCATTCCCTGTAGGGAGATGGACCACCTCAACAGTTTAGGATTTTCACCTTTCATTTGCATCAGCCATTTGAGAGGTCTGTGGTCAGTTTGAACTAGGAAGTGAGTCCCAAAGAGGTATGGTCTCAGCTTCTTCAGGGACCAAACCACAGCAAAGGCCTCCCTCTCAATGGCACTCCAACGCTGCTCCCTGGGGAGTAACCTCCTGCTAATGAAAGCAACAGGCTGGTCAAGGCCATCATCATTTGTTTGGGACAAAACTGCCCCTATCCCATGTTCAGAGGCATCAGTCTGCACAATGAACTGCTTAGAATAATCTGGAGCTTTGAGAACTGGTGCTGAGCACATTGCTTGTTTCAGGGTGTCAAAGGCCTGTTGGCAGTCCACAGTCCAGTTCACTTTCTTGGGCATTTTCTTGGAGGTGAGCTCAGTGAGGGCTGTCACAATGGATCCATATCCCTTCACAAACCTCCTGTAGTACCCAGTCAAGCCAAGGAATGCCCTGACTTGAGTCTGGGTTTTTGGAGCTACCCAGTCCAGAATGGTCTGGATCTTGGGTTGGAGTGGCTGAACTTGGCCTCCACCTACAAGGTGGCCCAAGTAAACCACAGTTCCCTGCCCTATCTGGCATTTGGATGCCTTGATAGAGAGGCCTGCAGATTGCAGAGCCTTCAAAACCTTCTTCAGGTGGACCAGGTGATCCTGCCAGGTGGAGCTAAAGACAGCAATATCATCAAGATAAGCTGTGCTAAAGGACTCCAAGCCAGCAAGGACTTGATTCACCAACCTTTGGAAGGTGGCAGGGGCATTCTTTAAACCAAAGGGCATAACAGTAAACTGATAATGCCCATCAGGTGTGGAGAATGCTGTCTTTTCTTTTGCTCCAGGCGCCATTTTTATTTGCCAGTACCCTGCTGTCAAGTCAAAGGTACTTAGAAATTTGGCAGCACCTAACTTATCAATGAGCTCATCAGCTCTTGGAATTGGATGGGCATCTGTCTTGGTGACAGAGTTGAGCCCTCTGTAGTCCACACAAAACCTCATCTCTTTCTTTCCATCTTTGGTGTGAGGTTTGGGGACTAAGACCACTGGGCTAGCCCAGGGGCTGTCAGAGCGCTCAATCACTCCCAATTCCAGCATCTTGTGGACTTCCATCTTGATGCTTTCCTTAACATGGTCAGACTGTCTGAAGATTTTGTTCTTGACAGGCATGCTGTCTCCTGTGTCCACATCATGGGTACACAGGTGTGTCTGACCAGGGGTTAGGGAGAAAAGCTCAGGAAACTGTTGTAGGACTCTCCTACAATCAGCCTGCTGTTGGCCAGAGAGGGTGTCTGAGTAGATCACTCCATCTACTGTGCCATCTTTTGGGTCTGATGACAGAAGATCAGGGAGAGGTTCACTCTCTGCCTCCTGATCCTCATCTGTTACCATTAACAGATTCACATCAGCCCTGTCATGGAAGAGCTTAAGGCGGTTCACATGGATCACCCTCTTGGGGCTCCTGCTTGTGCCCAGGTCCACCAGGTAGGTGACCTGACTCTTCCTCTCTAGCACTGGGTAAGGGCCACTCCATTTGTCCTGGAGTGCCCTGGGAGCCACAGGCTCCAGAACCCAGACTTTCTGCCCTGGTTGGAACTCAACCAGTGCAGCCTTTTGGTCATACCAAAACTTCTGGAGTTGTTGGCTGGCCTCAAGGTTTTTGGTTGCCTTTTCCATGTACTCTGCCATTCTAGAGCGAAGGCCAAGTACATAGTCCACTATGTCCTGTTTAGGCTCATGGAGAGGTCTCTCCCAGCCTTCTTTAACAAGGGCAAGTGGTCCCCTTACAGGATGACCAAACAGAAGTTCAAAGGGTGAGAACCCTACTCCCTTCTGTGGTACCTCCCTGTAAGCGAAAAGCAGACATGGCAGGAGGACATCCCATCTCCTTTTGAGTTTTTCTGGGAGCCCCATGATCATGCCCTTTAATGTCTTGTTGAATCTCTCAACTAAGCCATTAGTTTGTGGATGGTAAGGTGTAGTGAATTTATAAGTCACTCCACACTCATTCCACATGTGCTTTAGGTATGCTGACATGAAGTTGGTACCTCTGTCAGACACCACCTCCTTAGGGAAACCCACTCTGGTAAAGATACCAATGAGGGCCTTGGCTACTGCAGGGGCAGTAGTCGACCTAAGGGGAATAGCTTCAGGATACCTGGTAGCATGATCCACTACTACCAGGATATACATATTTCCTGAGGCTGTGGGAGGTTCCAGTGGACCAACTATGTCCACACCCACTCTTTCAAAGGGCACCCCCACCACAGGAAGTGGAATGAGGGGGGCCTTTGGATGCCCACCTGTCTTACCACTGGCTTGACAGGTGGGGCAGGAGAGGCAAAACTCCTTAACCATGTTGGACATATTGGGCCAGTAGAAGTGGTTGACTAACCTCTCCCACGTCTTGGTTTGTCCCAAATGTCCAGCAAGGGGAATGTCATGGGCCAATGTTAGGATGAACTCTCTGAACAGCTGAGGCACTACCACTCTCCTAGTGGCACCAGGTTTGGGGTCTCTGGCCTCAGTGTACAGGAGCCCATCTTCCCAATAGACCCTATGTGTTCCATTTTTCTTGCCTTTGGACTCTTCAGCAGCTTGCTGCCTAAGGCCTTCAAGAGAGGGACAGGTTTCTTGTCCCTTACACAGCTCCTCCCTTGAGGGTCCCCCTGGGCCTAAGAGCTCAACCTGATAAGGTTCAAGCTCCAAAGGCTCAGTTCCCTCAGAGGGCAGAACTTCTTCCTGAGAAGAGAGGTTCCCTTTCTTTTGCTGTGTTGCAGTTGGTTTCCCAACTGACTTTCCTGTTCTCTTGGTAGGCTGGGCCATTTTTCCAGACTCCAGCTCTACTTTTTCACCCTGTGCCTTGCATTGTGCTCTTGTTTTCACACACACCAGTTCAGGGATACCCAGCATTGCTGCATGGGTTTTTAGCTCTACCTCAGCCCATGCTGAGGACTCCAGGTCATTTCCAAGCAGACAGTCCACTGGGATATTTGAGGAGACCACCACCTGCTTCAGGCCATTGACCCCTCCCCATTCTAAAGTAACCATTGCCATGGGATGTACTTTTCTCTGATTGTCAGCGTTGGTGACTGTGTAAGTTTTTCCAGTCAGGTATTGGCCAGGGGAAACCAGTTTCTCTGTCACCATGGTGACACTGGCACCTGTATCCCTCAGGCCCTCTATTCTAGTCCCATTAATTAAGAGTTGCTGTCTGTATTTTTGCATGTTAGGCGGCCAGACAGCTAGTGTGGCTAAATCCACCCCACCCTCAGAAACTAGAGTAGCTTCAGTGTGGACCCTGATTTGCTCTGGGCACACTGTTGATCCCACTTGGAGACTAGCCATACCAGTGTTACCTGGATGGGAGTTTGGAGTGGAACCTTTCTTGGGACAGGCCTTGTCTCCAGTTTGGTGTCCATGCTGTTTACAGCTATGACACCAGGCCTTTTTGGGATCAAAGTTTTTACCCTTGTACCCATTGTTTTGTGAAGAGGCTCTGGGCCCACCCTCCTGTGCAGGTTTTTGGGGGCCTGTGGAAGACTCTTTACTATTTTTAGTTTTGGTTGTCTCATCACCCTTCTGCTGGGGAGTCTTCGTGACCCCTTTCTTTTGGTCACCCCCTGTTGAAGTCTTGGACACCCTTGTCTTGACCCAATGGTCCGCCTTCTTTCCCAATTCTTGGGGAGAAATTGGTCCTAGGTCTACCAGATGCTGATGCAGTTTATCATTGAAACAATTACTTAACAGGTGTTCTTTCACAAATAAATTGTACAGCCCATCATAATTACTTACACCACTGCCTTGAATCCAACCATCTAGTGTTTTCACTGAGTAGTCAACAAAGTCAACCCAGGTCTGGCTCGAGGATTTTTGAGCCCCCCTGAACCTAATCCTGTACTCCTCAGTGGAGAATCCAAAGCCCTCAATCAGGGTACCCTTCATGAGGTCATAAGATTCTGCATCTTGTCCAGAGAGTGTGAGGAGTCTATCCCTACACTTTCCTGTGAACATTTCCCAAAGGAGAGCACCCCAGTGAGATCTGTTCACTTTTCTGGTTACACAAGCCCTCTCAAAAGCTGTGAACCATTTGGTGATGTCATCACCATCTTCATATTTAGTTACAATCCCTTTGGGGATTTTCAACATGTCAGGAGAATCTCTGACCCTATTTATGTTGCTGCCACCATTGATGGGTCCTAGGCCCATCTCTTGTCTTTCCCTCTCTATGGCTAGGATCTGTCTTTCCAAAGCCAATCTTTTGGCCATCCTGGCTAACTGGATGTCCTCTTCACTGGAGTTATCCTCAGTGATTTCAGAGTTGTTGGTCCCTCCTGTGAGGGAACCAGCATCTCTGACTATTATTTGTGGAGTCAGGGCTTGAGAAGCCCTGCTCTCCCTAAGTAGGACTGGAGGGGGGGAATTTCCCTCCAAGTCACTATCTTCATCCTCTGAGTTGCCATCCTCAGAGGGGTTGGCCTTTTCAAACTCTGCCAAAAGCTCCTGGAGCTGTACTTTGGTAGGTTTGGGGCCCATTGCTATTTTCTTTAGTTTACAGAGTGACCTTAGCTCTCTCATCTGTAGATGGAGGTAAGGTGTGGTGTCGAGTTCCACCACATTCACATCTGTGCTAGACATTATGCTTCTAAAAGTTGGAATACTTTTTAAGAAACTAAAACTGGTTCTAGAATCTAATTCAAACTTTTACAAACTTTTAAACTCTAAAAGAAATGCTAAACAGGATCTAACACAAGGCCCTAGCAGGTCTTTTAAGAATTTAGAAAACTTTTCAAATTGCAAAAATCAATTTCTAATGACAATTTTGGAATTTGTCGTGTGATCAGGTATTGGCTGAGTAGTCCAGCAAATGCAAAGTCTTGTACCCCACCGCTGATCCACCAATGTAGGAAGTTGGCTCTGTATGTGCTATTTCAAAGTAAGGAATAGCATGCACAGAGTCCAAGGGTTCCCCTTAGAGGTAAAATAGTGGTAAAAATAGATAATACTAATGCTCTATTTTGTGGTAATGTGGTCGAGCAGTAGGCTTATCCAAGGAGTAGTGTTAAGCATTTGTTGTACATACACATAGACAATAAATGAGGTACACACACTCAGAGACAAATCCAGCCAATAGGTTTTTGTATAGAAAAATATCTTTTCTTAGTTTATTTTAAGAACCACAGGTTCAAATTCTACATGTAATAGCTCATTCGAAAGGTATTGCAGGTAAGTACTTTAGGAACTTCAAATCATCAAAATTGCATGTATACTTTTCAAGTTATTCACAAATAGCTGTTTTAAAAGTGGACACTTAGTGCAATTTTCACAGTTCCTAGGGGAGGTAAGTATTTGTTAGTTTTACCAGGTAAGTAAGACACTTACAGGGTTCAGTTCTTGGTCCAAGGTAGCCCACCGTTGGGGGTTCAGAGCAACCCCAAAGTCACCACACCAGCAGCTCAGGGCCGGTCAGGTGCAGAGTTCAAAGTGGTGCCCAAAACACATAGGCTAGAACGGAGAGAAGGGGGTGCCCCGGTTCCGGTCTGCTTGCCGGTAAGTACCCGCGTTTTCGGAGGGCAGACCGGGGGGGTTTTGTAGGGCACCGGGGGGGACACAAGCCCACACAGAAATTTCACCCTCAGCAGCGCGGGGGCGGCCGGGTGCAGTGTAGAAACAAGCGTCGGGTTTGCAATGTTAGTCTATGAGAGATCTCGGGATCTCTTCAGCGCTGCAGGCAGGCAAGGGGGGGATTCCTCGGGGAAACCTCCACTTGGGTAAGGGAGAGGGACTCCTGGGGGTCACTTCTCCAGTGAAAGTCCGGTCCTTCGGGTCCTGGGGGCTGCGGGTGCAGGGTCTCTCCCAGGCGTCGGGACTTTAGGTTCAAGGAGTCGCGGTCAGGGGAAGCCTCGGGATTCCCTCTGCAGGCGGCGCTGTGGGGGCTCAGGGGGGACAGGTTTTGGTACTCACAGTATCAGAGTAGTCCTGGGGTCCCTCCTGAGGCGTCGGATCTCCACCAGCCGAGTCGGGGTCGCCGGGTGCAGTGTTGCAAGTCTCACGCTTCTTGCGGGGAGCTTGCAGGGTTCTTTAAAGCTGCTGGAAACAAAGTTGCAGCTTTTCTTGGAGCAGGTCCGCTGTCCTCGGGAGTTTCTTGTCTTTTCGAAGCAGGGGCAGTCCTCAGAGGATGTCGAGGTCGCTGGTCCCTTTGGAAGGCGTCGCTGGAGCAGGATCTTTGGAAGGCAGGAGACAGGCCGGTGAGTTTCTGGAGCCAAGGCAGTTGTCGTCTTCTGGTCTTCCGCTGCAGGGATTTTCAGCTAGGCAGTCCTTCTTCTTGTAGTTGCAGGAATCTAATCTTCTAGGGTTCAGGGTAGCCCTTAAATACTAAATTTAAGGGCGTGTTTAGGTCTGGGGGGTTAGTAGCCAATGGCTACTAGCCCTGAGGGTGGGTACACCCTCCTTGTGCCTCCTCCCAAGGGGAGGGGGTCACAATCCTAACCCTATTGGGGGAATCCTCCATCTGCAAGATGGAGGATTTCTAAAAGTTAGAGTCACTTCAGCTCAGGACACCTTAGGGGCTGTCCTGACTGGCCAGTGACTCCTCCTTGTTGCTTTCTTTGTTCCCTCCAGCCTTGCCGCCAAAAGTGGGGGCCGTGGCCGGAGGGGGCGGGCAACTCCACTAAGCTGGAGTGCCCTGCTGGGCTGTGACAAAGGGGTGAGCCTTTGAGGCTCACCGCCAGGTGTCACAGCTCCTGCCTGGGGGAGGTGTTAGCATCTCCACCCAGTGCAGGCTTTGTTACTGGCCTCAGAGTGACAAAGGCACTCTCCCCATGGGGCCAGCAACATGTCTCTGGTGTGGCAGGCTGCTGGAACTAGTCAGCCTACACAGACAGTCGGTTAAGTTTCAGGGGGCACCTCTAAGGTGCCCTCTGTGGTGTATTTTACAATAAAATGTACACTGGCATCAGTGTGCATTTATTGTGCTGAGAAGTTTGATACCAAACTTCCCAGTTTTCAGTGTAGCCATTATGGTGCTGTGGAGTTCGTGTTTGACAGACTCCCAGACCATATACTCTTATGGCTACCCTGCACTTACAATGTCTAAGGTTTTGTTTAGACACTGTAGGGGTACCATGCTCATGCACTGGTACCCTCACCTATGGTATAGTGCACCCTGCCTTAGGGCTGTAAGGCCTGCTAGAGGGGTGTCTTACCTATACTGCATAGGCAGTGAGAGGCTGGCATGGCACCCTGAGGGGAGTGCCATGTCGACTTACTCGTTTTGTCCTCACTAGCACACACAAGCTGGCAAGCAGTGTGTCTGTGCTGAGTGAGAGGTCTCCAGGGTGGCATAAGACATGCTGCATCCCTTAGAGACCTTCCTTGGCATCAGGGCCCTTGGTACTAGAAGTACCAGTTACAAGGGACTTATCTGGATGCCAGGGTCTGCCAATTGTGGATACAAAAGTACAGGTTAGGGAAAGAACACTGGTGCTGGGGCCTGGTTAGCAGGCCTCAGCACACTTTCAATTGTAAACATAGCATCAGCAAAGGCAAAAAGTCAGGGGGCAACCATGCCAAGGAGGCATTTCCTTACAGGAAGTCTCTAGCCCTTGTCGTTCCTGCAGTATTCACAGTTCTTCAGCCTAGTAAGAGCTTCTTTGCACCAACCGCTGGCATTTCTTGGGCATCTGCCCATCTCCGAGCTGCTTGTGACTTTTGGACTTGGTCCCCTTGTTCCACAGGTACCCTCAGACAGGAATCCATCGTTGTTGCATTGCTGATTTGTGTTTTCCTTGCATTTTCCCTCTAACACGACTATTTTGTCCTTAGGGGAACTTTGGTGCACTTTGCACTCACTTTTCAGGGTCTTGGGGAGGGTTATTTTGCTAACTCTCACTATTTTCTAATAGTCCCAGCGACCCTCTACAAGGTCACATAGGTTTGGGGTCCATTCGTGGTTCGCATTCCACTTCTGGAGTATATGGTTTGTGTTGCCCCTATCCCTATGTTTCCCCATTGCATCCTATTGTAACTATACATTGTTTGCACTGTTTTCTAAGACTATACTGCATATTTTTGCTATTGTGTATATATATCTTGTGTATATTTCCTATCCTCTCACTGAGGGTACACTCTAAGATACTTTGGCATATTGTCATAAAAATAAAGTACCTTTATTTTTAGTATAACTGTGTATTGTGTTTTCTTATGATATTGTGCATATGACACTAAGTGGTACTGTGGTAGCTTCACACGTCTCCTAGTTCAGCCTGAGCTGCTTTGCTAAGCTACCATTATCTATCAGCCTAAGCTGCTAGACACCCTATACACTAATAAGGGATAACTGGGCCTGGTGCAAGGTGCAAGTACCCCTTGGTACTCACTACAAGCCAGTCCAGCCTCCTACACCCCCTTGCCGGAAACACCCCACCATCATTAGCACCCCAGTCGAAGCCCCACTGTGGTGCTCAGTCCCCGAATGGAGATGTGGAGTGAGGAGAGGTGGTGAGCATGGGGTCTTCGGACCCTGGGGCTGCAGCTGACACCTGATTGGCAGTGACCCAAGCGGAGGCGGACTGAGTGGTGTTTCATACAGCTTGCTGCCGTGGGGCAGCCATAGATGACTGAGGCCTGAAAAAGCAGGTCACGCCGTATTGCTTCCAGCAGGGGCCAGCTGAGTCAGGGTACCTGGATGGAGGTGAGGCGGGGCACTACCTGTGCAGGACTTGGCAGATTGCTGTACCGAGAGGCAGGCTGTAGCTTAGTCCGAGAGGGACCTGATTGGCCTATGGGGCAGATCATTCTCCCCACATCTTCAGCTCTAATGGAACGTGGACGAGTCCCAATTGGTGACTGTGGCCTCCTGGGGCCGCTGACTTTCGCCGGGATGCGATCTCGCCATCATGAGACACCCTGAGGCTGTCAACCCTTCAGGGGCCTAGGAGGCCTACAACAGATCAAGAGACAGAGGGGTGCATTACTGTGGAATAATGGTGAGGCCCATACTTGCACTGCCGGCTGATTTACTTTAGACACAGGCCCTGGCCCCCACTACTATGAGGATCCTGATGCCTGGGCACTTCCTCCCACAAGAATATATGGTCTGCTCGCTGCGCCTTAAATCAACCCCCTTCAAACCTACACGGACAAGTGATGATGGGAATATTCAAATGGGAAAGAACTGAATGACCCCTCTTCCTCTCAGAAATCGAACCCCACTGCCATGTACAGGGTGGCCTCTGGGACTAGGCATCCTCCAGTGGGACAACAGGGCACAACCCTAGACACTATACTGGAGGCTATTGCTGCTTTTTGAGAGGCACTTGAGCTGAAAATCGACATGGTAGTCACAAACCTAAGGCTACTGAGGGATGAGCACCAGAGATTAGCAGAAAGGGTCATTACTACAGAACATTTCCTAGAGGACATTACTCCTGAAATTATATCCATGCATGGACGGATGTCACACATGGAGGACAGAGTTAAAACTCTAGAAAGCAGAGCTGAAGATGCTGAAAATAGGGCCATACAAAACAACCTATGGATTATAGGCCTATTGGAGTGCATAGAGGGCCCCTGTGGAAACAAGGTTAACTTTCTGGAGAACTGGCTCAGCAATGAGGTGGCCCTGCAAGGACTGTCCCAGTTGTACCCACTCAAACGTGCGCACAGTGTACCGGCACATCCGCCACTGCCACCTGGCACCAGTAGTGGCCATACTCTTACATTACAAGGATCGTGACCACATCTTGTGCCAGGCCTGGCTGAATGGTGACATCATGGTAGAAAACCACATAGTTATGATTTTCCCGGACTTCACAAGGTGGTCCAAAAATGGCAAGCTTCATTCACTGATGCCAAAAAGCACCTCTGAACTCTGGGGATTTCCTATGCTATGTTGTTGCCTGCCAAGCTGTTGGTAACCCATGGGGCCAAGGTACACTTCTTTACCTCTCCCCCACTGCTTTAGGATTGGATTGATCGCCTCCCCCAGGTGGGGGAATGTTCTGCTGCTGATAATCAAGGGGCAAATCAAAGATCTCCCAGGAAGAAAGTAAGAAAGGGAACTGGGCATTCCCCTCTCTGCACGAACGAAGGAGGTGGTGGAGGTGCTTTTGGCCATCAGAGGAGCTGATTCTGACCCCCCCTCTATGATTGGAGACAATAACCCAAAGGGCTCTGACCATGCCTCAGTCTCCAAATGTTTCTCCAGAGACTCATTACCCCTGGTACCTCAAATGAAATCATCTAACAGTACCATTATTGGTGCTATGGGTCAATACCATATATATGAGCCATCGATGTGCCTATATGCTGTGTCAGGTCTGTTATTATCTGATTTCTGGGCCACTTGTGGTTTTACCTATCCTGTCTGCCTGCTGGATGATGTGTTGTGAAGTTGGGAGGTGTCATGGCTCGCACACCCCACCTTATTGACGTTGTGTCGATGATGCCTGCCAACGGTTGCATATTTGTTTTATGGTTTGGATAGGGAGTCTATTGGGGATGACTATTGTGTTATGGTTAATAAGAGTTTAAGTATTGGAATGCCTCTGTCCTTCAAATTAGATGCATGCCCGGGTGGTTAAGGTCCCCACCCACTAGGAATTCAGGGACCCTGCCCCAAAACTCAGAATACAAATGTAAATCCCTTTTTGCGGCCTCATTAACATATAATTTTATCAGCTGAAACGTGAGCATTCTTAACATTATGGCCAATGGTACAAAGTACACACATACCTAAAGAGGAGGGGAGCCTCACCTCACTGCCACAGAAAGGAAGGCAATATGCAAGAAGTGGCAGGAACAGCTATATGCCAAATCACACCCTGCTTTCACTAGATGGGTCCAGCTGTGGATCCACGCTGGTGTGCCGTTCCAAAAAACGAACAAATTGATCGACCCTGAGGGGGAGACATGTGATAGTGACGAGTTGTATAGCAGGTCACGATTTGACTATTGTGAGGATTTATGCTCCTAATACTGACCAGATGGGGCTCCTTGCCGAAATGTTTAGAATTCTGGCCACATATATGATGCAGAACATATTACTGGGGGTGACTATAATTGTGTCACGGACTCAGCCCTTGACAGATCCCACCCACTTCTGGCGCACACTCTGGTCCACTGGCTGGCTCGGGTATTCTTGAACGGGCAGGAGGGATGGAGGTTGGTGGACTCCTGGAGACGCTTATACCCCGGGTCCAGGGACTATTAAAAAAAATTCAGGCAAGCATGAATTACATGTGCATCTCAATGCTTTCCTATGTGCCCGGGAGTACGTGGGGCGGTCCTCAGTACTAGTGTCAGACGATCCCAGACCACAACCCTGTGTTGCTGTCCTTGGACTGGCAATAGGAGTGTCCCCAAATACCAGACTGGTGAATATGGGTAGAGACCCTTGAAGACCCTGTGTTCTTTCATACTATTGGCAAATCCATGAGACTATTTCTTTTTTTACACAAATAGGCCATGACCGCCTAACCCCTGATTCATTGCGATGGGTTTAAAACAGTCATTAGGGTGTGCTATATAGTGGAGATTGTGGGAGTACATTGTACTCTGGTGAGGTGAAATCCAGGAGAGGTGTTATGGGACCTGGAATTAGCAAGGTCTGTGAACCGGGTTCTAAAACAGTAGCTTTTGGATGCAAAGGAACAGTTAGTGGTCCACACTGAGAAACTTCAATGTTTTGATCATCAAGAGTACATGAACTGCGCTCATGCTGAGCACTACAAGGCAGTGACCCTACTGGCCTGGTTAACTAACCCATTGTCTAAGGGCTCCTTAAACCTAGAAGTGGATTCGGAGCTTGTTGAGCGCCTCTATACTCAGGACAGCATCAATAGCAGATTTGAGGAATACTATACTGCACTGTATGCTTCCCCTCTGCTGTTGCCTCCCCCAACTGATGGGCAAATTCCTGGACCCGGTGGTCCTCCTGACAATTACACAGGAGGAGGCTAATGCACTAAGAGAGGCTATCATGCTTCAGGAGGTGTTGGTTGCTGTCCATGCTCAACATGGACTATAAAATAAATTCTTAGAAGGTTCTTGGCCACTCATCTCATACCTCTTATGCCCAAACTGATCAATGCTGACCAAGCTGGGTTCATCCCGGGACGTAACATGGAACACAATATCAGTATGCTCCTTTTGATCCTTGAAGCAGTGATACCAGATAAGCATAGGGCGGTAATAGTGGCAATTGATATAGAAAAAGCCTTTCTTAGTCTTTGGTGGGATTTTTCTCTACCAAGTACTAGCAAAAATGGGCCTAGGACCTGGGGTTTGCCCAATGGACTGCACTCCTGTACTCAGGGCTACTGCCTGTGTCTGAACCGGTAGATGTACCTCAAATCCTCTATCGTAAGCTGAGGATCTAGACAAGGCTGCCCACTTTCCCCATTGCTATTTGCCAGTGCAGTCAAACCACTCGAAAGCAGCATAAACTCTGGCACGTTGCATTGCAGATCGGCCATACACGACAAATCACACTATACCACCCTCCATGCAGATGACATGCTTCTGTTCTTATGTAATGTGCAAGAAGACTTGCTAGGGGCAATAGATCTCCTGGAGTGCTTTGGCAGCGCCTCAGGCTTGTGTATTAATTGCCAGAAGCCCCAACCATTCCCACTCTGTAGCATTGCACCCCAACCTCAGGACCTGCATGGCCTTGCCTGGGAAGGGACGTGTCTGAAATACCTAGGGTTTAAGATCTAACATGACCCTCTCGATCTGCTGAAGCGTAATATCAGTGCAGCCATCAGAGGACTCCACACTAGTGTAGGCTTTTGGAAAACTTTAGCACTGTTTGTAGTGGGGAGAATTACGGTAGCAAAGGTGGTGGCACTCCCCTGACTTGCACTTCTTCTCCACACTACCCATCATTATTCCACAACAGTTTTTCTAGGACTTGGGCTTGTTGTTGATCAAACTAATATGAAGGGCTGGTGAACAGAGGGTTGCACTAGCCAAACTGCAATGCTCGATGTCAGAGAGAGACTGGCAGCCCCAGATTTCAAAGCCTACTACTTGGCAGCGCAGCTCCAGTGGTTTAACCAGTGTATTCATTTGCAGATGGACCCTGGGGAGGGCATCATTGGGATGATACCAAGTCTCCATATATTGTATCAGGTGCTCTTAAA
This sequence comes from Pleurodeles waltl, assembly GCF_031143425.1. Lineage (NCBI taxonomy): Eukaryota > Metazoa > Chordata > Amphibia > Caudata > Salamandridae > Pleurodeles > Pleurodeles waltl. Next base: position 585,948,516 of record NC_090450.1, read on the forward strand.
CCCCAGGCAACCACTTCAGGAGGCTGCTACGGACATGCAGGTTATTCAGCCCTACTGGCGGTGTTCCCTCCAGCTCACCCTTAGTGGTATGCCATACTTGCTGGACCTTCCACTGCAAGGGCTGGAGCAGATAGCTCAGGGAGCAGCACTGAAGGGCTTAGCAAAATGATCCATATATGGGCTGACCCAGGTTGGTGACATCTACAGAGATGGGGAAATTCTAGCATTTAATGACTTTTTAACCATCTTCGAAATACCGGAAAGTCAGTTCTTACAGGGCAGTGGTTGCAACTCTGCACGGTCCCTGGAGAACTTGCATGGCCGAACCCCCTCATCACAAGTGTTGGCAAGTTCTGTGTACCTCGACGGGAGGTGCCAAGACGGTAATGTTTATAACAAGCCTTGCGGTTCAACATTACTATGCCTTTGGTGATGCTGCGTGCGAAATGGGAAGAGGATATTGCTATCTCAATTGCTGAAACAGAATGGACCAGGATACTTGCAGAGACCTACATAGTATCTAGGAATGCCAGATTTCAATTAATTAGCTTTTACTTCTTGCATAGGGCCTACCTCACTCACAGTAAGATTATCTGGCTCTTCTGAGTGGCTGAGGCAGCCTGCCCTATATGTGGTGAGCAGGATGTCGAACTGTTCACATGGTCTGGTCCTGCCCTCTGTTGGTTGATTATTGGAGAGAGGTTGTGGACTGTATCAATGAGGTTACCCAAAGGGCAATCCCACACACTCCTTTGGCCTGCTTACTGGGGGATTCCCAAGACCCACTCACCATAAAATTACCACCAGATTTGTGGGCTTGGCCCTGCTCCTTGTGAATCAGGAGATTACTGTGGACTGGAAGGCCACCAGGGGCCCCTGGTTGGTAAAACAGAGAGAAGATCTCATCCAGTGGCCGGGGTATGAAAGTGCTGTGCTACTCCAAGAAGTGAGGACAGGCTGCGGGTCAATAGACAAGGCCTGGGCGTGGGACCACCTAGCAGATTGCTTCAGGGAACATGAAACTGGATACCTCCGATCGTTCCCCATTGCCAGCTGGTGAACCAGAAGAGGAATAGCTTTAGAAGTACCTATTTTATTTACACACTGTGGGATGGGTCTAGCTCTGAGTGAGTAAATGCTCTATAGGTTATTTGGGTGTGAATTGCATTTTATGTTATGTGAGATTCGAGGGCAAGGACATAGGTGGGATTGGAGAGGGGTAGGGGGAGCCACTTTTGAGCCTGGATGGGTGTTTTTCAAAACTGCATTGTGGCCATGAATTCATTCACAATGACGATGTCTACTGTAATGGTATGCCTATTGATTCTTTTCACATGCAGAATCATAAACTGCTGCAATACTGAACCTGAAAGGGCGGCGTTTGTATTGCTGGAAACTACAATATGATTTTGTTTAAAAAAAATCTGTGATGCTGTCTCAGAAGAGCACCATCAGTTAGACAAATTTCCAGCAAAATTAGTGGCACACTTCAGATCACATGGAAGCTCTCCGAATGACATCGGGTGGATCATCATTAAGTAAGTATCATGTAAAAATCTTCTTAAAAATACTTAGGCCCATATTTATACTTTTTGATGCAAATCAGCGCTAGGGCAGATTTGCGTCAAAAAGTTTACCACCGATTAACGCCATTCCAACGCTTATTTATGGAATGACGTTAGCTGCCTCTGCAGCCTAGTTAGCGTCAAAATAAATGACGATAACCGGGCAGCGAAGGTGAAGGGAAGACTGGGGGTTGTGTGCCACAGAATGGTGCAAATCAGGTTAGAGTCAAAAATATTGTCTCTAACCTGACTAGCGCCATTTTTTAACGCACAACCCCCATGGAAATGACTCCTGTCTTAGCAAAGACAGGAGCCATGCCCCCCTGCCCAATGGCCATGCCCAGGGGACTTCTGTCCCCTGGGCATGGCCATTGGGCACAGTGCAATGTAAGGGGGCCCAAGTTAGGCCCCCTTATGCCACTTAAAAATATATATATATATATACTTACCTACACTTACATGCACTCACCATGGATGGTTCCCCCATCCATGGGTGTCCTCCAGGGGTGGGCGAGGGTGGCAGGGGGTATTCCTGGGTGCAGGGAAGGGCACTTGTGTACTGCTTCCATGGTCTCCCACCATGGAAATGAGCCCACAGGTCCCTTAACACCTGCCCTGACCCAGGTGTTAAAAAACGGCGCAAATGCGGATGGGTGCCATGTTTTAAGGCCCGCCTCCTCCTGTGCGTCATTTTGACACCAGAGGATAAATAAGGCGCACATGCCTTAGAGTCATTTTTTGCACGGGTACGCCTACCTTGCATGTCATTAGCGCAAGGTAGGTTTTCACATACAAAAAAAGACTCAAACTCCTTAACTTTGGCACTAGACGGGTCTAGCGCCAAAGTATAAATATGGAGTTAAGTTTGTGCCAAATTTGCGTTAAAAAAATGACGCAAATCCGGCGCAAACAGAGTATAAATATGGGCCTTAATATTTGCTACGTCTGAGGGAACATAAATGGATTTTCAGGTTGAAATGCTGCATCAAGTGTTTTAAGAATGAAATAGACTGGCAGTTGTCAGCCACCAAATAGTAGCTTACCTCCGGGACACTTTCCTCATCACCTTGCTCTCGATGTTACATGGCGATATATATATATAGGCCCATATTTATACTTTTTGACGCTAAACTGCGCTAACGCAGTTTAGCGTCAAAAAGTTTTGCGCCGTCTAACGCCATTCTGAAGCGCCATGCGGGCGCCGTATTTATGGAATGGCGTTAGACGGCGCAATCAGACCGGCGCTGCCTGGTTTGCGTGGGAAAAAACCACGTAGACCAGACAGCGCCGGCGTAGGGGGAAAATGGCGTATGGGCGTCTTAAAATGGGGCAAGTCAGGTTACGTCGAAAAAATCGTCGTAACCCGACTTGCGCCATTTTTTTTCGACGCCCATCCCCCATCAACATGACTCCTATCATTGTAAAGATAGGAGTCATGCCCCCTTGCCCAATGGCCATGCCCAGGGGACTTCTGTCCCCTGGGCATGGTCATTGGGCATAGTGGCATGTAGGGGGGCACAAATCAGGCCCCCCTATGCCACAAAAAATAAAAAAAAAAATACTTACCTGAACTTACCTTAATGTCCATGGGATGGGTCCCTCCGTCCTTGGGTGTCCTCCTGGGGTGGGCAAGGGTGGCAGGGGGGGTCCCTGGGGGCAGGGGAGGGCACTCTGGGCTCATTTTGAGCCCACTTGTCCCTTAACGCCATGCCTGACCCAGGCGTTAAAAAGCGGCGCAAATGCGCCGTTTTTAGCCACGCCCACTCCCGGGCGTCTCTTTTGCCCGGGAGTATAAATACCACGTAAAGGCCTGGGAGTCATTTTTTAGACGGGAACGCCTCCCTTGCATATCATTAACGCAAGGAAGGGGTTCACGCTAAAAAATGACGCACATTCCGGGAACTTTGGCGCTATTCGCCTCTAACGCCATAGTATAAATATGGCGTTAGTTGGCGTTAGTTTAGCGTCGAATTTGCGTCGAAAAAAACGACGCAAATTCGGCGCAAACGGAGTATAAATACGGCCCATAATTACTAATATCCCCTATATGTATGTATATATATATATATATATATAGATATATATATATATATATAATGACTAATATCTCCTTCATAATGGTCATGATCATATGAGTCTAATTCACAAATTAGGTGCTCTTGATTAAAACTCTAATCAACAATTCGAGCTCTGGGTTGTTTGGAGTGATTTCTCTATGGTGATGCAAGCCGGTATATTACAAGACCAGGACCTAAATACTCAAGGAAGTTTCTCCAGAGTTGACATCACCATCTTGTCCTATTAAGTATTTAGTTTATGTGCTTAAAACGATTAATCTATATACTTTTAATGTTGATAATATAAACAGGTTCTTACATTCACTGCTATGAAACATCAAGCCATTTTAAGATATTGAAATATATTTTAAACTGATGTGTCTGTTTTCATTCTTGCAATGTAAATACATTGATTATTGATGATATATGTGGTTTAGGAATTGAAAGGTCCAAAAACTGTGCTACGCTGGGTCTTTGGCACCAGTCCACAGAAGACGCATTATTCGACCCCAAACTATCTGCTGAGGAACTGCACAGTTTTTTGCACTATTTAACATGCCACAAGCACATCAGGAGTAGGTTCTTACCTTTTTCCCCTTCACTTTCCATACCAAAAGTATATAATGCAATTAGTCAGGCCACGCGCCAGACTTCTCTTTCCTTCATTGTAATGAGAAGTGAGTGATGGGAACTGTTAGGGGGCGTATGAGTGCGCCGAGGACAGTGTGTGTCAGCTCTACAAATGTGACGATTCAAGCAGGACTCACCTGGTGAAAATAAGCATATTATGGTGTGAATGTAATTACAACTCGTCTCTTCTGACATATCTACTTAAGGTGGGTTTCTCCCCCTCCTGTGTTTTCGCAGGGTGGAATAAAACGATGCTGCACAGATTGGGGGCACAATTATTAGATAGTATGTCATCTTATCAAAATGGAATGTGCTTTGTTAAGGCCATGATGATTAACTCTAAGCTTTAGGAGAAACACCACTACATCCCTTCACCTGTTACTTCTATTACAATCATTCCTGAGCATACCTGCAGCGAGTATTTTGAAATAAAACTATGATTTCGCCTGGGTATTGTCGTACATTTCTGCAAGATTTTGATACCCAGTGAGAATTAGAAATGGACCAAATCACATTTTACACAGATGTGTTATGAAGCTTAATTATAACACATATTCAGTTACATAGGAAGGAAAAGGGCGTTTTAAGAAATTTCCAGATCCTTCCAATGCCTTCCTGTCTGTAGAGTCCAGGAATAGCCTGGGATATGCCAGGTGCAACTGCCATCCATTTCTATGCCTGATTCATGTACATGCTTTCAAGCATGAGTTAGGCTGTAATTGGGTAACATGTTTCTAACTGGTCCGCTGTCTTAGGGTGTTTCCTTCAATGAACAACAAGGTGATGGAAGGATTGCTTGAATGAATCTCGGCCACTAGCAATTGACCGCAGCTGTATTCCAGATTATTGTTTTTTTGTCCACTATCATGTGCACTGTATAGTGCATTGGCTAATGGAATACACAGAAGTACAAGTGTGCATTAAATTACAGACTTTCACTCAAAAAGGACAAGCACTGGTTAGAGCGTTGCTAAACAGTGACTGTACCTTATGTGCCAATTGTGCATAGATTCATGTGTGAGACTGAACTGGATACTATTCGAGACTGCATACAGGGATTAGCAGTCTGTTGTGCGAAGATAGGATTGGTATCCATGTGGTATGCTTTGCACACCATTGGGCATATTTCTGAGCCTCTTGTGCCACCTTCCCCATATTAGCATCATTTTTTTTTACACTAATGTGGCGTTAGGTTGGCAAAAGCGTTGCACCAAATTTACAAAGTGGTACAATGCATGCATTATGCTACTTTGTAAATCCTTGTGCCACATTATGTCTGCGCCAGGCATAATGTACGCAAGGGGGCGTTCCGGCGTTAGGAGGCCCAGAACAATTCCACTGTGCTATCTTAGGCAGGCATTAAAATGACGCTCCCATTTTGTTCAATGGATCTCCTTTCACTTTGCAGGATTAGCGTCAACATTTTTGGCGCTAATCCTGCAAAGCGCCAAACTAGCATCAAAATGTTTGATATTTGTTCCCTAATGTGCACCATGGTGCGCAGTATCATAAATACGGTGTACACATGGTGGCGTTAGGGGGACACAATTGGGCGCAAAAAAAGTGGCGCATCATGACATGATGCGCCACATTTCATACATCTGCCCCCAATTGTTTTATGCCCTCACCTTCATTTTGCAATGGAACATATCTATTCATCGGTTGCACTGCAAAATGCCCATTTACAGAGCTACAATTTTATGTTTTTTTTTTATTATTTCACTCATCAGTTTGTATTCATCCATATTTATGTTTTGTTCATCTTATCTGTATTTATCCATATTTTGTGAATAAATTATGTTGTAAAACAGATATTTCCACATTTATTTAACTGATAAACATGCCATATACTTTGATGCCTGTTGTGTGTTAGCAAATTAAGCAGTCATGTTTAACAAAATAATACATCCACAGGTAAATATTACCATTTTACCATTCACGAAAGGCAGCATGGCCAGTCATGCAAAAGAGGTCCAATTTTCTACATTATTCAGCTTTTAAAATGAATGCAGACAAGAGATGCATTGTTTTGTGTCTGTATTGATCTATAAAAATCATTAAAAATGGAAAGCTGGGAGTCTTGTAGCATGATGGGTGAAAAAGGATGGATTGGGAAGCGGCCCGAGTAGTTACCAGTGGCTTAAATTAATTCAAGCATTCCATTCATCACTTTTTGTATACTTTAGTGTGTCGCCCTAAGTGGGACAGCTATACCCAGATGTGGGTCTCATGCACACCGTGTCACTGGAACCAAGCTGCACCTGCTGGTGAGCCCATAAGAAAGGCAAAACTGGTCCTGGGTTGCTTTTGTTCCGGTTCAGGAAGGATCTGGCTTGGCAGTTTGGGCTGGACTCTTCATATCGGAGCAGGGTTGAGACGGATTTGCATATAGATAGGTCCAAACTGAGGTTTGGGATTGGAATGCAGCCCCGAGTAATTACTAGTGGATGAGATTAATTCAAGCATTCCATCCATCATTCTTTGTGTAGCCTACTGACAGCTTGCCGTCGTCTGTGAGTTTTTTCAGCTCTGTCTAGCAACTCTGCTGCTTCAGCGAGCTTCTCAGCTCATTCTGGCAGCATGCCTGCTTCAGTGTAGGTGGCAGTTCTGCTCACAGGGAAATTAATCTCTATATAAATAATACAGTGGGTGTGACCCAGAGTGCATTTTGAGTCTCGCAAGAGGGAATAAAGTGCTATACAAAACAATTCCTGCTTAAAATAGGTTCCCCCATTCTCCCTAGCAGGTCACTTGCATCACTCTGCTTCTTCCCTCCTTCCAGAAGCCTCAGTACCGCATTGAGTTTCTCAGCTGCTGCCCCCTTCAACTCTTCTGTAGCCTTCTCTCTGTTGCAGTCTACAAGCTTGCAGGGCCCTTGCTGCTTAGCTTTTGTGAGTTGTGAGGATCGCAGACGTGAATGTGGTGTCATATTGAAGAGGGATGGTGTCTAGGCAGTAGTATGGGGAGCTGCAAACTTCTGTTGGCTTAGATCGCCTTGTCCCAGTGCTTTAAATGGGCAAATATTGAGTACTTGCACGTCCTTTATTTGAAACGGAGTACCTGCACTTTTCAGCACTGGTGCAATACTTTTAATGGGAGAGTATTGGCACTTCTCAGTAGCAAGTAGGTACCTGCACATCTATATTTCTTTTTAAAGCACTGCCTGGTCCCTTGCTACTTTCTTGCTGGAATGAATAGCGCAGAGAGCAACCATCTCAGATAGAGTCCATCTTAAACACTTAAAGAAATGTCTTTATTAGCATCTCAAACTGAATATTAAGAATAGATCATATTGTAAAGATTTTGCAGTAAACATAATTTTATTTAAAACAATCAGATTAAATATAACATAATAAATATAACGTGTGCAAAAGTAAATAACTGGTGCTTTGAACCTGTAGGGCTCCTGGCCTATTATTCTTGTCAACAGGATGTGAACTTCGATGTGAGGGTTTGGGGTATGGTCAATTATGGATTAGGAAGAGAGTGTGCCAAGCAAGAAAGGGTGCAGGGTCAGCTGGGAACAGGATTAACCCTGGTAGGGACGACAGAATATATGAATGGGGCTTTGGGGAACACTGAGGATGTTGGCAGGACTCATAAGAAAAAGTAAGGGTTAAAAGAATGATGACCGTACAATGAAGTAAGGCACTCCTAGGCCAAAGAGGAAAATACCATAGAGATGGACGAAGGGATGTTGGTTTTATGAGATACCAGGGTGGGATCCATGGCCTGGAACAGGATAGTTAGGAATAGGGATTATTGTTCTCTCAGTTGGGTTTGAGGGCACTTCTATTGACGTTGAAATAACTCCAGGGTGTGGGAGGAGGTGTTGGGCAGGGGACACCCAGTAGAGAGGACCGAATGCCTGAGATTAACAAACGAGTAGGGGGCACAGTTCACAGCATGGGGACACATTTCTGTGTTGGGTTGCATAGTATTTGTGGTAAGTTACAATGACAAATCTCCATCCATGGAGGGAGTACTAGGTTGGAAGCAGAATTGCTTCTAAAGAGAAAGAAGAGTGGAGACCAATGGAGCCTCAGGTGGAATGTTGTGGGGTTGCCAAATGGCACCAGATCAGAACATTAAAATGTTGCATGTCTGGACATTCAATGTCAGTAAACAGTGTACCAGCGCTTTAGGTTCTCTTTTTAATAGGTGTCCCACATAGCGGCATCAAATAAGGATTATTCATATAACATCCGCTTTTCAGGGCACCTGAATAATTATTATGTTCCTCTAAAGAGACTGAGGATCAGGACATTCCTCGTGCTCCCCAAAGGTTAGTGGTGAAGTCCCCTCTAAAATATTTCCTGGGTTAGGATATTGTCTCCTGCGCTCAGCAGGTGTGCATTTATCTAAAAAAAAAGATTCCCAGATCTAAGGATTCATGGGGTTTGACTCTGCATAGTGGTGATAATGACATTGATTTTCCATCACATTTCACTGTGTTTTGTGATGTGGTTCCTGCTATTGAACCCCAAGTAACAAGTAACCTTCAATGTAGTGACAAGTTAAACAGATTGTGCGGAAGGTCCCCTTCTCCTTTCTCTTCTTTCTGTCTTTCACAGTTCCTATGCTTTGTTGAAAACTGTAGGGAAGCCCAAAGGAGTCCTCTGTTAGAAGCCCAGCTTCCACCAGCGGGCTAAGGCTCAAAGATCCCCTGGGGCTCCTGGAATCTTCTCAGTGCATAAGAGGGGGGGTAAGGTCTGTGACCCCAAGGCAACGAGTCACCACCACACGCTCAGAGCTTCATGTTTTCTTGGATCCATCCCAGATAGCGAGTGACATTTGTGTAGACGCCGGGTGTGTCCTTTTGGCCGCAGCCTATGCCCCAGCTGATGATGCCTGTCAAGTACATGCGGTCATCGTGAGGGCACATGAGAGGTCCCCCTGAGTCACCCTGAAAGAAAGACACAATCTGGTTAGATCAACTGATACTGCATCCCACGCTCTCCTCCTTCCCAACCAATCCTCCTCTTTATAATGACTAAAAGTACACATCTCGGTTTGCTTCATATATAGTTATTAGTTCAAGGAGAAACGGAGGTTCGATGAGCTTAGTGTAAGATTTTAGGTCAGACTACTTGCAGAGCTGTAACTTTTTGTTTTCTCTGCTGGCTTGGAGAAGGGGGAGCCTTCTATGTTGACCAATCAAGCTCAAGTCTGAGTGACATTAAAGGAAGCATCCTGCAGCAGTGATCACTAGGTGAGTTTGTGTGGCCAGTTTTGCCACGAGAGACACTAGAATTTCTGCCTGAGTAAGGTACCCCATTACACTGTAGAGGTTTACAATTTACTAGCAAGCCAAGGAATTTGTAAAACGGTTTGCTTTGGATTATTTACTGTGATCTGGTAAAGTTTGCAGGGCCTTTAAGTGTCACAAGAAAGGCTTGATAAACTCATCTTTTCCTTTTTATGGGCGATCGCAAAGCGCTCCGTCCATTCTGTTATCTCACTTTGGGCTTCAAACCACGCCCATGCCACGTCAGTCACTTACATTGGTTTGTGGGCTTGCCTTTTAAAATCTGCTTGCTTTCATTTGTGAAAGTCATGCATACGTCATGCCTTTTCCGGTGTTTAGCCCACCTAAACAGCACCAGTAAAGTACTAAAAACATACGAGGCTTGATGTTTTCAGCCTGGGGTCCGGACTACTTTATCTGTTTATCTTCCACGCAGCGCGATCGCGCTGCATTTTACATAGCGTGATGGTGATGCGTGTTTTTTTTGGCTTTACAACGCTAATAGCTCTAACTTGAACAAATGCGAGACCCGTTGCATTGAAAATGCTTCTTTATCTTTGCATTTGTTAGCTGTCTAATCTATCATGCATGTGTGATACTTTCATCCAGGGGCTTACTTCTAAAGAGATCCCGTAGACCTACAAATCTGTAAATACAAAATGATGTTACTTACAAAGCCAAGAGTGGTTGAAAGTGACACACTTGGCAAGAGTGCAGCATTTATGCAGATGTTTATCAACATGTGCCATAGTATAACCACTGATGGTGAATTTCCATATGTAAAGAAAGAATATATATTTTTTAATTTCTGACTTAAACAGAAGTCTGCTTTGTTTGCCTTCTCAGCTCAGGTTTTTATTTTTGTTTGTACTTTGCTGTGATTTTCAAACCAAATATAGCTGTGAAGTACAAATTGTCACCATGTAAAACACCTTTAAATAGTTTGCTTTCAAAGCCTGGGTGATATGTGAAAACTCTTGCTTCAGCTATCCATCAGGCAGCACAGAATTTACAGGTTTTGGCTATCTCTCTGGCTCACAGAATTGTAAATATGTGAACGTGTCACCATTATCTCATGCATCGTTCCTTTCTCTTTCCCTCCCACCATCCGCGCGCGTGTGTGTGCGTGTGTGTGTGTGCGTGTGTGTGTGTGTGTGTGTGTGTGTGTGTGTGTGTGTGTGTGTGTGTTTTGGCGGTTTGAGCGGTTATTCTGTGAGGAACTGAAGACAAATAAAGAAGTGTTGTACTTGGCTTCTGGCTCCTCATCATTACAAGATACATTTGTAGACGATTACAGGATACCCATATTACTACATGCTACCTTCAGTGCTATCAAACTTCGGTGCAGTAAGGCAAGGCAGTGTCATTAGCCTCATCCAACTTTCATACTGAGCAACTCCTCCCCAAAGTGAGAGGAGGGAGGACTGTCTGCTGACTCCTTTATCCCCGGTTGCCCTGCCTTGACCAGCCCCTGGGAGGAGCTTGGACTTGTACACTGAGTGGATTAACTTCTTAAATCCACTGAAATGTTAAGAAATAATTCTCCAAACACACACCAGAGGGAGCCAAACCATTAGTAGTGATATTGAGGATTTCACATATTTCAATGTATGCTTAAAACATCCATGGACAATTACGGAGCCCCACTTACAGTGACAATCTGATTTATGTTAATTAAGTGTCAACATGGCTGGCATACTGAATGCAGTGGCAATGCCTAACACCTTCTTGGAAGTATCAGGACCACCTGCAGAAAGTTGTACCCAATGGGTCAGGTATTTTGAAAAGTTCTTAGAGATTATAGATGGAACCAAGTATGAACCTGCCAGAAAATAGGATATGATGTATAATTGTTTGGGGGTGGAAGGAAGAAGGCTGTTTGATCCCATAACCCCTGTTGAAAAAGAGGAGGGGGTGATCAGGAATGGGATGTATTCATTGAAGCCAAAACTAGAATGAAGAATTGCTTTGATACAACTATGAGTGTTATAATGGAAACGTATAATTTGTACTATTGCTATCAAGCACCTGGTGAATCCAGTCTTATGTAGCAACTTTAAGGATGCTGGCCACTACATGCTCCTTCAGAGACATGAATGAAATTATGTGCGATCAGGTGGTGATATGCACCACTTGTGTGAAAGCACAAGAAAAACGTTTGTGTCATCACAATCCTACCCTGGAAAAGGTAATTTCATCTATAACGAGCATTGAGAGGTCTGCTAAAAGAATAAAATTATTGCCCAAACCTGACAACCATCACAGGTAAGTCAATCTTGTACCCAATGAAGAAGTGTCAACAAACAAGTTCAGAAAGAATGACTAAAACATTACCTCAAAATCCAGCAGCAACAAACTCACGTGCTATCGTTGTGGGTCCAGTACCCATTTGGCATCCAATAACGGATGCCCAACTACAGAAAAAATCTGCAAGGGATGTGGTAAACCAGGACATTTCCTTAAGGTTTGCAAAACCTCTCATAAAAAGAAGGTCTTCAAAGTGGAAGAATCTAAGTCAGAGGAAGACTCAGATGACAGAAAAATGATGGAAATTTTAGTATTACTTGTAGCCATCATCAACAAAGAAGAAATACAGAATCAACCAAAATGCAGTTTTCACATGAATGAAGAAAGTGTGGAGATGCTAATGGATACTGGGTCCAGAATTACCATTCTATTAAAAGATATCTAAAATAATTTAGGATGCAAAACTGTAGGAGGCTGGCCTGGCTTGTAGTGGGTACCAAGGGGTACTTACACTCTGCACCTGGTCCAGTTATCCCTTATTAGTGTAGAAGAGGTGTCTAGCAGCTTAGGCTGATAGAAAATGGTAGCTTAGCAGAGCAGCTTAGGCTGAACTAGGAGACATGCAAAGCTCCAACTATACCACCGTTGTCATTTGCACAATATCATAAGAAAACACAATACACAGATATACTAAAAATAAAGGTACTTTATTTTTATGACAATATGCCAAAGTATCTCAGTGAGTACCCTCAGTATGAGGATAGCAAATATACACAAGATATATGTACACAATACCAAAATATGCAGTAATAGCAATAGAAAACAGTGCAAACAATGTATAGTCGCAATAGAATGCAATGGGAGCACATAGGGATAGGGGCAACACAAACCATATACTCTAGAAGTGGAATGCGAACCACGAATGGACCCCAAACCTATGTGAGCTCGTAGAGGGTCGCTGGGACTGTAAGAAAACAGTGAGGGTTAGAAAAATAGCCCACCCCAAGACCCTGAAAAGTGGGTGCAAAGTGCACCAAAGTTCCCCAGAGAGCACAGAAGTTGTGATAGGGGAATTCTGCAAGAAAGACCAACACCAGCAATGCAACAACGATGGATTTCCAGACGAGAGTACCTGTGGAACAAGGGGACCAAGTCCAAAAGTCACGATCAAGTCGGGAGTGGGCAGATGCCCAGGAAATGCCAGCTGTGGGTGCAAAGAAGCTGCCACCGGATGGTAGAAGCTGTGGATTCTGCAAGAACAAAGAGGGCCAGAAACTTCCCCTTTGGAGGATGGATGTCCCGCGTCGTGAAGAAGCTTGCAGAGGTGTTTTTGTGCAGAAAGACTGCAAAAAAGCCTTGCTAGCTGCAAGGGTTGCGGTTAGGGTTTTTGGATGCTGCTGTGGCCCAGGAGGGACCAGGATGTCGCCAATTGCGTGAGGAGACAGAGGGGGCGTCTAGCAAGACAAAGAGCCCACTCAGAAGCAGGCAGCACCTTCAGAAGTGCCGGAACAGGCACTACGAAGTGGAGTGAACCGGAGCTTACCCGAAGTCACAAAGGAAGGTCCCACGACGCCGGAGGACAACTCAGGAGGTCGTGCACTGCAGGTTAGAGTGCCGGGGACCCAGGCTTGGCTGTGCACAAAGGAAATCCTGGAAGAGTGCACAGGAGCCGGAGCAGCTGCAAATCACGCGGTTCCCAGCAATGCAGTCTAGCGTAGGGAGGCAAGGACTTACCTCCACCAAATTGGACTGAAGAATCACTGGACTGTGGGAGTCACTTGGACAGAGTTGCTGAGTTCAAGGGACCTCGCTCGTCGTGCTGAGAGGAGACCCAGAGGACCGGTGAAGCAGTTCTTTGGTGCCTGCGGTTGCAGGGGGAAGATTCCGTCGACCCACGGGAGATTTCTTCGGAGCTTCTAGTGCAGAGAGGAGGCAGACTACCCCCATAGCATGCACCACCAGGAAAACAGTTGAGAAGACGGCAGGATCAGCGTTACAAGGTCGCAGTAGTCGTCTTTGCTACTTTGTTGCAGTTTTGCAGGCTTCCAGCGCGGTCAGCAGTCGATTCCTTGGCAGAAGGTGAAGAGAGAGATGCAGAGGAACTCTGATGAGCTCTTGCATTCGTTATCTAAAGAATTCCCCAAAGCAGAGACCCTAAATAGCCAGAAAAGGAGGTTTGGCTACTTAGGAAAGAGGATAGGCTAGCAACACCTGGAGGAGCCTATTAGAAGGAGTCTCTGACGTCACCTGCTGGCCCTGGCCACTCAGAGCCATCCAGTGTGCCAGCAGCACCTCTGTTTCCAAGATGGCAGAGGTCTGGAGCACACTGGAGGAGCTCTGGGCACCTCCCAGGGGAGGTGCAGGTCAGGGGAGTGGTCACTCCCCTTTCCTTTGTCCAGTTTCGCGCCAGAGCAGGGCTGGGGGATCCCTGAACCGGTGTAGACAGGCTTATGCAGAAATGGGCACCATCTGTGCCCATGAAAGCATTTCCAGAGGCTGGGGGAGGCTACTCCTCCCCAGCCCTAACACCTTTTTCCAAAGGGAGAGGGTGTAACACCCTCTCTCTGAGGAAGTCCTTTGACCCGGGGAATCATGGGATTGTCTCCCCAATACCAGGATGGCATTGGGGGGGCAATTCCATGATCTTAGACATGTCACATGGCCATGTTCGGAGTTACCATTGTGAAGCTACACATAGGTAGTGACCTATGTGTAGTGCACGCGTGTAATGGTGTCCCCGCACTCACAAAGTCCGGGGAATTTGCCCTGAACAATGTAAGGGGCACCTTGGGTAGTGCCAGGGTGCCCACACCCTAAGTAACTTAGCACCCAACCTTTACCAGGTAAAGGTTAGACATATAGGTGACTTATAAGTTACTTAAGTGCAGTGGTAAATGGCTGTGAAATAACGTGGACGTTATTTCACTCAGGCTGCAGTGGCAGGCCTGTGTAAGAATTGTCAGAGCTCCCTATGGGTGGCAAAAGAAATGCTGCAGCCCATAGGGATCTCCTGGAACCCCAATACCCTGGGTACCTCAGTACCATATACTAGGGAATTATAAGGGTGTTCCAGTATGCCAATGTAAATTGGTAAAATTGGTCACTAGTCTGTTAGTGACAATTTGGAAAGAAATGAGAGAGCATAACCACTGAGGTTCTGATTAGCAGAGCCTCAGTGAGACAGTTAGTCATAACAAAGGTAACACATACAGGGCACACTTATGAGCACTGGGGCCCTGGCTGGCAGGGTCCCAGTGACACATACAACTAAAACAACATATATACAGTGAAATATGGGGGTAACATGCCAGGCAAGATGGTACTTTACTACAAAAACCCCACGGCAAGCCAGCAGTATCATCACAGGAGCCTATGGGGGCCACACAATAGAGCTGGAACACGTATTTAATCCAGAATTGACCTTCAAGGAAAAAAACACTTTAAAAAAAAATTACGTAGTTGACTACAATGTGAATATCCTCGGTTAGTTAGAACAACAGACGCTACAAATGTTAATTAATCCATGTCAACCTCTGTATGTGTTCAGCATCCAAGAACACATTTTAGATACCATTCTTAAAGAATACAAAGGGGTATTCAGTGAGAAACTGGGCTGCTTAAAGACATTTAAACATGAGGTAATTTTAGGAAAAAACACGCAGCCTATCAAGCAACATGTAAGGAATGTCCCTTTGTCAGCCTGTGCAGAGGTTAACGCCATTCTGAAGGATTGGTGTGATAGTGGAATAATTGTACCAATCCACACATTGGAGTGATTATCACCTGTTGTTATCACAAAATAAAAAAAATGGTTCAAGTCACCTATGCATTGATCTTCGCCAACTCAACCGCCATGTAGTAGCTGATTAGGGAAAGGGCTGACAATGACATTGGACCAAGCAAGGGTCTTTACAACTCTAGACTTCAGGGCAGCCTACCATCAAATAGAATTAGATGAAGGGCCAAGAAATTGTACTGCATTTATCACTCCGGAAGGAGCTTACCAGTTCCGCTGATTGCCTTTTGGGCCATGTTTGGCATCCGCAGTCTTTCAACGTGTAATGAATCAACTTTTCCCAGGCATGGATGGCGTAAGATTGCTTCAAGATGACATACTGATTTTTTTTAGCAAAACAGAGAAAGAACTTGTCTATTTTACAAAGGTTTTGCAAAAGGTGAAAGACAGTGGTCTAACATTTGCTGGTTGCATGTTTGTTTGATTGTAAGGAATACAATGGTGTCGTTACCAGGCAAGAGTGGATGACGGCTGTTAGAAATGACAATGTATTTGCAGAAATAAAATTGTACATAAATAAAGGAGAGCTGCAAGAGAAAATACTGAGTGAAGCTCTAAGACAATATTGGAAAATAAAAGATGACATCACCATTGTGGATGAAGTTATTCTCCATTGTGAGACACTAACTGCACCCACATCCTTAAGGGGAAGGTTAATATCCCTCGCACATAAAGGCCACGTGGGGATGACAGGCACAAAACAAAAGCCCAGGGAAAGATACTGGTGGCCATCACAGACCGCGATGTTGAGTTGTTTGTCAACCATTGTTCTGTCTGTGCCAAGGTGGATAAAACCATGACCACACACTGATACCCAATGTCGTCTGTAGAGCTGCCTGACGGTCCTTGGATAAAAGTTAGAATTGACTTTATTGGACTGATGAATGCTTTGCTCCTAGAAATGCATTATGCCATTGTTGTAGTAGACTACTTCAGTAAGTTGATTACGGTTAATTTTGTGTCACATACCACCACATCTGAGATGGTAATATTCTTAAAAGAATTGTTTTATAGGGAGGGATTCCCTCATCAGTTAGTCTCTGATAAAGAAGTGCAATTTGTGTCCCAAGAACTAGTGACGTTCCTATAAATAAATTGCATGAAGCATGTAAAGTCATCCCTGTATCATCTCCAAAGCAATGGACAGGTTGAATGGGTCAATCGTCTAATCAAGCAAACCATTCAAATGGGATGTCACATTCTTATAGAGGCAGCCCTTAGGACCAGACTATGGTCATATCGCACCACCTCATACAACACCACAGGAAGAACTCCCTTTGAGTTGCTTAGGGGTAGATAAGCCATCACAATTGCAACCATACTGGTCTTTAGCATGGAAAAACTGGGAAAAACAGAACATGAAGGAAAAAGAAAAGCTTGGTAGACAGACGTCAAAGTGCAGTGACTATGATGCTAGGAATGTAGTCAAGGAGATGTGCTTGAGTGCTGGTGATGTGGTGAGAGTGAAAAACCCTAGAAGAGGGGCTGATATGAGCAAGTACAGTGAACCTAGATGTGAAATTAAAACCAAAGGCACTGCTGTTTTATTAGACAATGGATAGTGGTGGAATGGATCAAATGTTGTTGCCATTAATCCTCAAGAACAAGTAGGCAGCCTTGAAGCTGTCCAAAGTAGCATACCATAGTTAATCAAAAATGCCAGCAACAGTGAGCAATGCAGAATTGGCACTGCTAATGCCACAAGTGGTAACACTTCCAGTGTTTCTTCTTCTACGATTGCAACTGATCCTAATGGCACTGTGATGACTAGAAGAACAAATGTACTGCCTGTTAGATTCAAAGATTATGTATTGAACTAATTGTTGAGAAAAGAGAAAAGATGTCCTGATAAAACACAGCACAGCGCGTGCGGTTTTAGAATGTTGAAGGAGGGGGCGAGTGTTGGTGGTTTCCGCGGTCATTCTGTGAGGAACTGAACACAAATAAAGAAGCGTTGTACTTGGCTTCCGCCTCCTCATTATTACAGGATACTTCATTGAATCTAAAAACTTTTGAGTATGCTCCGGACTCCCCATCCAATATCAGAGAGATTAAAGGCCCCTGAATTTGTGAAACTGAAAACTCTCCCAGGGAATGTCAAATCTTACTCAGAGATCCCACAATTCACAAATTCCAAAAAAAGAATGGGGCTTCCTAGGGTTTCTCTGCAGCTGAACCTTTTCAAAGGCCAAGCATCACTGCAAAGATATCACTGGGTCTCATCTGTGCCATCCTGCCTGCTCAGTCTCTGGCGAGCAGAGAGTCCTCTTTAGACCATACTTGCTATAAAGTGCATTGTCCCACAAGCAAGTACCTAGGAGCTGTATCGGAGCAGCTGTATTTTAACATGTACACTGCTCCATAATATGAGGAATTTCAAATACACATTTCCTGTGGTGCATACATATTCCCACTCTTCGAATATTCTGTCACGCAAAGCTGGTGATTCCTGGTACATGGCAAGTCAAATATGTGGTATGCTCCTTGCATTTAAAAACATAGGAAATAGCAGTCTGTACTACTACATTGGCAGGTTAATAGCGCCCATTTTATGTCCTCTGGTATTTTAGGCTGGAACATTCCCACCTGGTCCTCAAACATGAAAGGTATAGCTTAACTGACCCATATCTAATGTTTATAAGCACTGCTACCTTGTTGGCCAATCTTAATGACAGTCTTGGTACTAAACGTGAACGTTTCTTTGCTTAAGAGCCATGTCTTCTTTTACTGTTCATGTTTTTTGCTTGCACTTCCCTCCTTCTTCCCACACGCCAAACCAGCCGCGAGCTTTTGAGAGCTCTTTTCTTCCACGTCGCCCGATGTCTCACTCACATACCTTCTAGGTAAGGTTGACCCATTTTATGTACTTGAACGTAGAAGGTGTGGTATATGTGTGCCTGTAAGTACCTGAATGTATATAGGGCAAACCTAGCTATACAGTAGCAAAGCAATGCATAGGGTTTAAATTATGGTGTGCTGCTTACCCTGATGTCGACAGTAGGACTCTTATGTTCCACAAATAATGTTCGTACCATTTTCACTACATTAGTTGTTATGACTGTATTTCCTATACATTCCCGGTGGCTACCACCCTCGTTCAGTGCTCCGAATCCACGACGGCATAGAGCATGATATATAAAATGTATAATGAAACAAATACATTGCTGTCAGTAGGGGACTACACACTGGACCTTAATTGGCCCATCCAATATCCCTGACAGATTTACCATGTCATTCACCACTATGAGGTCACCACAGTAATGTTTGCACCTTGCTCGGGATGTTATGTGTTCTCTGTTTACAGCTAAGTGTAAAATCGTGGTAAATAACTGGCACAAACAATACCTTCCTAAGTTATTACCTCTTGTGAAAAGTTTGTTCAATCAGTCACCACCAAATAAATTCTGGTACGGAAGGTCAAGTAAACACGGGAGAGCAATGTGCACTCCCCGTCTATTGTGTGTTGGCACTAAAACTGGCACGGACGCAAATTACACCAGTTTTAGTCCTAACTAATTGTAATGAACTCTCTAATCACCGTAATGTCCTATCGACTCCTATCGACTTGTACCGAATTAACACTTCTATGTCGGGTATCATCATTAGTTTAGTGCAGTTTTTCTGTTGATTTACTGCCATCTAGTGGTTTGTTTCCAGAACGCAGTGTATTGGCCCCCATTGGATGGCATGAATTTTTCAGCCTGTGCTTTTCTTTTGATTACAAGGACAATACTTTTTTTTAACTATTGCTGGTAAAAAGAAACGCACTATGTTGCTTTTCTCAACCGCTGAAACCTTTCACTAGTGAATGGAACACTAAAAGATATAATAAATAGCACCGTTGCCCCAGTTCTTTATTATTCACCATGTAGCGTGAATTTATTAGGGCGATTTGACCTAACAAAGAGGGCATTTGAAGTGTACATTTTAATGTTTTGTTACTTGATAAACCTAGAAATATGTCTGGGTTGCTCACAAGCTAGAAATGGTCCGGGCCTCCTTCCAAGACAGGCCATCCCTGCCAATAACTTGAGTTATCTATGATGTCACTCAGAACTCAGAGGTGAAAAACATCCCAGTAATGCAATTTTTACTCATCTATAACTTCATGTAATGTATGGTCCCTAAATCACCTGCCTCTTCTTTCAGCCACTACTCAGGGGCAGAGGAGTAAGGGGGGCGCCATACATAACACCTCTTCTCCTCCCTGGCTTAAATATGAAAAAATACCTTACAATACGTTTCCTGCCTTCCTTAAGCAACACCAACCACCTTCCCTTCTTCCTTCCCCCTTCTGCAGCTGTGATTTTTGCTTTCAGTCAAAGCAGACAAGCAGTGCCAGCGTTGCCAGGCTCCCAGAGAGCCCTGTAAGCCTGGCCTAGAAGGTCTCAATGATGTAGCAACAGCGCCAAATGACTTTGGTTCTCAACTGTTGCTACATTATAGCAGTGTCTTAGCAGATTTAAAATCAGGTGCAAGCAAGAGAGGCTTCATAAGGAAGCCATGCATAACACAAAAGTTATCTTGAATACAATTGTATACCACATTAACGGCAAAAGTTTCAAAAATATTATGAATAATGTTTCATTTTATATTCAAAATCCGTAAATCCACCATTTTACAATGTATATGGCATTCAAAAGCATAATATAACAGCCAACAGAATCAGGCCCTCATTCTGACCCTGGCGGATTGAATCCGCCAGGGCCGAGGGCAGCGAATGCACCGCCAACAGGCTGGCGGTGCATTCATGGGCATTCTGACCGCGGCGGTAACGCCGCGGTCAGAAACGGGAAACCAGCGGTCTCCCGCCGGTTTCCCGCTGCCCATGGGAATCCTCCATGGCGGCGCAGCTTGGGGATTCCGACCCCCTTCCCGCCAGCCTGGTTCTGGCGGTTTACACCGCCAGAACCTGGCTGGCGGGAACGGGTGTCGTGGGGCCCTGGGGGCCCCTGCAGTGCCCATGCCAATGGCATGGGCACTGCAGGGGCCCCCTAACAGGGCCCCACATTGCTTTTCAGTGTCTGCTTAGCAGACACTGAAAAGCGCGACGGGTGCAACAGCACCCGTCGCACACCTTCCACTCCGCCGGCTCCATTCGGAGCCGGCATCCTCGTGGAAGGCGCTTTCCCGCTGGGCCGGCGGGCGATCTTTTGCAGATCGCCCGCCGGCCCAGCGGGAAAGTTGAAATGCCCCCTGCGGTCTTCTGACCGCGGGGCGGTGTTTGGGCGGTTTCCGCCCGGCGGGCGGCGTCCGCCGCCCGTCCGGGTCGGAATGAGGCCCTCAGTGTCTTATTATCTAGCCGGCACTTGTTTCGCAAGTGGTGTCCTCCACTTCTGCAGGGCTGCCCAGGTGATCCTAGGCTTTGTGACCCCAGGGTAGCCGCTACAGGTACTGACAGTCTCAGTCCCTTCAATTCCACTAGGTGCTTTTGCTAGCACAAGGGCTCCCCTGTCATGTCATGAGTCTCCAGTCCAGTTGGTTCTGCCGAAACCAACAAATAACCCAGCTCAGCACCCCCACAGGATGCAGATCCCATGCACATAGCTGGCTCCTGGCTGAAGTCTGATCTGCTAAGTAGATGTCAAGGCATCTTTCCTGAAGCACGCAAGCCCTGAGATTAGAAGCAGGCGCTAGAACCAGGCCCTCCGCCCTCTACCCGAAAGCGCCTGTTCGTGATGTGGATGCGCTTACCTTGCAGGCGTCATCGAGGTTCCGTGTGTCACCAGCGCACAGCATGTTCTCAGTCACTGCACGGTTGGCGAGGCGAGCTGAGGTGCAGCTTCTGGGGGGGTAGAGGCGGACATGGCCCTCCTTCAAACGCTCAGAGTAGAATGGGGAGACTGTTAAGGACAAAAGGAAGAAGTTCAACTTTTGAGCGTCTTGCGAACCTTCAAACTATCTCGTCTCATAACAACCATGCAGACCTGAAGTATTTGTGGAACAGACCCAGCACATGCAGTGAGTGTCTGGAACAGGCCTCAGCACAGTATGACCAAGCACAGAATTTTACAATACTCTTTGCTGACTGCAAAAATTTGACTATACGCACAGTTGCTTCTTTAACCCTAAGATACTGCAACACATTTTCCCCCCACAAGGCACTTACATTCCTCTTGTTTCCCAAAGCCGGAAACCTCGCACTCGGTCCAGTCAGCCAGCTGCACCTTCGGCTGTGGGAGGCAGGCGGTGCGGACACTGGGTGTGTCTGTGGCGCATTCACTCGAGTCGGACTTCAGCTTCAGCAGCACTATGTGGGAAGACAAGGGGTGAGTGAGGTGCATGGAGGAACGCAGCACAGGAAGGAGGAGCCGGTATAACAAGAGATGGGATGGGGGTGCTTAGTGCAGGAAGGGAGAAGATGGGACAGCATGAGAGGAGGGGAGGGGGCTGGGATGAGAAAAGGATGGTTGGGAGTGTATGAAGAATGGGCAGGAGGAAAAGGGGGCTGAGAGGCTGGCCTGATAAGGAGAAGTATTGAGTGGTTGTGATGCAAAGAGGAGGGATGGGGAGCAAGGTATGCAGAGAGAAGAGCGGGAGGAGGGCGCCTTGAAAAAGGGAAGAAGGCCACGGAGGTGAATGACCCTTGGGATGAGTACATCAAATAAAGAGTTGGAGTGAGAAGAAAAAAAGGAGACTGGTTTGACAAGGAGAATAAGGGGAAAGGAAGCCAGAGATGAAAGAGGGAAGGAGAAATTTGGATGAGAAAAAGATAAGTGGGGAGGGAGGCCTGGGGTGAGAATAGGAAGTTACTGATGAAGAGGCTTAGGGTGAGAATGAGGCATGTAAGTTTCTGGAGCGAAGGGGGTGTAGTGGTCTGCGGCTAGAAGATGGTGGTAGGAGAGGCTGGAGGCGAGAAGAGAATAGAATGACCGAGACCACAAGGTACGCCGGACACGGCCAGGAATAGAGGGGAAGGCACATTAGTAGTGAGTGAGTAGGATAATGAAGACAAAGCATTTGGTGATGGGAGGAGGGAATTAAAATGAGGCCTTGGTTGAGAAGATAGTAGATGCAGAGCCAGGTCCAGGCACAGAGTAGGGAAGGACGTGCTTCAGGTGAGGGACGGACAGATGCCTGGCCGAAGAAGAGGAAGAGACTTTATATCAGAAGAGGGTCTGTGGTTGAGACCATAAAAGAGTGAGGAAAAGGAAGGGAGGATGACGCGTAGGGAGCAGGTGTCCAAGGAGCGGTTGCGTTGGGGCAGGTGAGGAAGTAGAAGAGGATGCTCAAGCTGGTGGAGGAGTAACATGGAGGGCTCAAGCAGAGGATGAGGGGTAAGGGATGGTGCTCATCTAGGGAAGTACACAGTGAAGTACATGGCTGAACAATTCATACCAATATCATTATCAAAGGTGTCGATGTTGAACTTGTTGTGAACAATGTATTTCTCCACGCTGAAGCGCTGCTCCTCGTCCGACGGCGATGCCCGGTAGGTCCGTCCCAGCACCACCTTCAGCCGATTCACATCAAACCTGTGGGTCACAAGGCCAGTTAATGGTATAGAGTAACCCCAAGACCAGTTACTGCTGCACATTTGGGCGTTAACATGGGTAGTAATGGCCTGGTTTTGTTTTCTCTATCGAATATTCTTTATTTTACTTTGGTAACATACCAAAATGAAGGAAATGGGCACAGTAGCCCAGCCTGTTAATTCGCCAATATGGAGAACTACTAAAATAAAGGAAAACTCTTGTGATAAGAATCTGATTTAAAAAATAAAAATAAAGGCACTGGAAGAGGCATTGAATCTTGGGTTTGATCTAACAGAAAACCCTTAAAAGTTCTGTTAAAACGTGACAACATACTGTTTATTATTTAATTATTGTCCTAAAAAGAAGGTTTAAGGCTGATGTAAAAAAATGAGCATAGGTTAAAAAGATTAGGGGAATTTGAGTGGTGTTCCTCTAGCACATTTACTGTGTTTTGACGTACAAAAGGAGTTTATCGTGGAAGAGAAAAACACTGAAGAGGTGGAGTAAAAAGGAGTGAATAGCCGAAAGAAAAGGCGAGGGTAGATTTGGGATACAGATGAACGAAAAATGTCTTCAGCAAACTTTTAGGTAACTTATTAGGAAAGTGATTCGAAAATGAGTTTCATCCACATAGTATATTAGCAATATGTACGTCTTTTACCTCTCCTCGAAGCAATGGGCCGCCGAAAGCACCCAGCAGGAGCTGATGAGGGTCCCCCCACACAAGAAGTGCTCCCCTGGCACCCGCCGGTATGTGGCAAAGATTGCTGCCTGCCAGGGATGAGAGGTGATGTCTGCAAGGAGCCCGCCTCGGATGCGGTACATGGCTTGAGAGGGCTGCCTCAGGCCACAGGTTGCTGCAGAGAGAACAGAACAGGAAACATTCAGTGTGTTATGGTTCCTGAACCAGGTAACGGCTGCAGATGACATGAACAAGTCCTAAGGTTATCACACACCAATGTTATCGCAAGCTAACATCATCACATACAAACTTTATTGCACACGTTCATGCTGTCACAGTAACGCTCAATTATTATTGCATACTATTAGAACGTGCTAATGTTACCACACAACAAACAACGTGATGAAGGGAGTGCCTGAAATAATCTCAGCCAATGGCGGTGACACTGTATCATACTCCACTCCATCATTTTTCACCCTCTGTAGACAGAGATCAGTCATAATGGTATCACACAATCATGATTCATACAGGAACGTTATCACACACCTAAATCTTATCATTGCACGGTATGATCATACACAAACTTTACAATATGGGAGCCTTTTCAAATAGTACCGTACTAACATGCTGACACGTAAATACATGATCTAATATTAGCATACATTATATTTTAAAATAAAGTTATGAGACATTATTAATACTAAACACTGACATTATTTCACCCATTTGTTGCATACTGAACTTTTTATGCACACATCCTACAAACTAACACCCACATACGTGCGGTAATATTGCACACATGCTTATCTTTATGTCAACCTACCACGCCCTACTCCCATCACACGCTAATGTGATCCTTTCTATCGTGATTACATTGTATCCCTAGAACTGTCACTCATTGATACTATCCCTTCATAAACCTATAACACATCAGCCTCACCACACTTTGACCTTTTCATACTCGAACTCAACCATACTATAACCACTTACAACATGTTTTGAGTCTCTTAACCTATCATACAATAACCATATCATACTCTAGCACCATTACACCCCAAGCTTATCCCTTTAAACTGCCATAGTATAAACCAATCACAGACCCCCCCTCAGACTTTAACACCAGAAGATCCGAAGGGCATTTGTGTACATGTCCCACGCTCTATCATACTAACAGTCGGTACCTATCATACTGTAGAGTTACTCCGTACTAGCACAATGTGCTATACACCTACATTAACATATCCTGGTTGCGACACACACTGATGATGTCACAGTGTCTACTGCACTATGCCAGCATGTTGCACAAGGAATGCATAAGGAATCTACCTCCTTCACACTTTGGATGACAAGGGAAAGAAGAGAAGTGTATAGATAAAACAGTGCTAGTGCTTTCAGATCAAGGTCTGGGCAGGGAGCTATGGATGGCAGTGAGAAGCAGTATTGGAGAGAGCTCTCTTACAGCAGGTGGCCACAGCACAGTACTCCCAGGAGGTCTTGCCGTCTTTCAGTATGTGGCACCAGGGCTTGGTGTCATTGTCTGGATTTCTGTAAAAGAAAATACGATCTGGTGAGTTCAGGGATAGTGACATTTCTATGCTTGTGAGGTTTATCAAGGTTAAACGAACAGTTCTACAAGATTTCTCAAATTCTGGTATCTCGCATCAAACTGACCAGTGGTGAGCTGTTTTGTAATTTCATAAATGTACAAGTAGAGGCTCTGGGCTATCGATGTGGTAGTTGGGCTTAATTTGTTCCGGTGACTGCAGTTGGTGGCCCTAGCACACCTTGTTGGGGTCACTGGACTGAGGTGCACAGCAAGCCAGAGAAAGCCAGAAAATGGAGCAAGGAGAAAGAGAGTTCAGACAGTTACGAAGGGAGAAGAGAAAGGCATTGTAGGGGGATGGAAGAAAGAGGCACGGCGTAGAATCAAAACCGTGCCCAGCATTCAGCACGGCCAGCATCCCGCTCCTTAAGAAAAACGTTGGGCCCGCACCCTTTTTTTTACAAGTTAAACTGCGTGTAGCAGTGGTGATGTTAGAGCTGCATGCAGCAATATCTGGGGTGAGGCCACAGGTGGAGGAGCGTGATGACGTCACAGGCAGTAAAGCAGTGCCCCGCAAAGGTAACGTCTCACATGCTTCAGCCGTGATACCTGGAGCCATGAAGGTTGCCTGGGCATTGGTCGCTGATAATTTACTAGCAGTATAAGCAGTGATCTCAGGGGGTAACTGGGGCAACGATGGCAAGTGAGACATCTTGAAGGAAGGGGCTGTTATGTGGTCAGTGACTCAGATTTGGGTGTGGTGCCGGAATCTTTTTATTCCCACGTAGTGCACAATCCCTGGCTACACAACACAGGGTAGATGAGAAATAAATACATCGCTCAAAGCAAGAACACCCTGGGTGGCCATACAGTACACACATTTTATTTTTACTCAAATGCATTGAGTAAATCACACAAAATCTCTGGCACATAATTAAACCAATTACTGTGCGTTTATTTAGTTATAAAGTACAGTAAAATAACACAAAATAGGAGATAAGATACTCAACAGACCTAAATAAATTGTAACCTGATAAACGATATCTGTAGATATTAATTTTAGTCTACATTTTGTAGAATATTAGCCCTACTTTTATCTTGGCTAATCTAATTCGATGCACGAGGAATGTAAACCTGATTCAACAGATATGAATTTAATGACATAAATTGCAAAACATTAGAACGATATCTTAGACTGATCAAGTGGTAGGCAAATATTTCTGTCCACCTTTGCTAAATAGAATCTTCACAATTTGATTAGAAAAAATCCTTCTCAAATTAATAAATCCTTCAGAAACAAGTTTTATAAAGGGAAGGTTTGGCCAATTCAACAGAAAAATTGCCCTGGAACCTTATAAGATCACGTGATACTTCAGGTGTATTAGGTTTACTGGGCAGTATGGCTCACATGGCGAAGGGGAACACTCGCACTGTGGTTTTGAAGAAGGCAAGAAGAGGTGAGAGCCAGACCCTCTTACACATATGATGAAAATGAGGGATAACTCAGGGTCACAGAACTCATTCAAGACCGCTGTCATAAAATCAAGGGAAGGGGCATTCTGGTAAATGCATTGGGACAAGTAGTGCTGTCAAGCTGGGCTATATCTTACTTTCGTTTCACACTCCAATCTGCCCTCCTGCCCTTTTTTGCTGGGGCACAGCTAGATCCTACTAGGGGGAGGGGAGGTGTTGTGTGTTCTAAATTCCCTCTTGGATTACCATGAATGGAAGACAGCCTTCCCCCTTTTGCCCAGAGGAACAGACAGGAGGAGTCCTCTCTCTTCTACAAAGGACTGCAAGAACCTTTTAGGGAAAACCTGGTTCGAAGGAATTGCCTGGAGCTGATTGAGACCTATGGTTACGGCCATTACAGGTAACGGCTCACAATGAAAGATAAGTGCGTGGGACCCTCTTTCTAGCTTATGCCACAGTCTGAAGTTGTGCAAAAAGTCTCTAGGTGATTTATGTTTTGTGCAGCTGCTCGAGGCCCACTAAGCATTCATTTAACTGCTAATTCCACAACAATTAGTTTTACTGCCCGTTGCCTATCTGTGTTTCAGTGCACTACTCATCTCTTTTAGTGGAAGCACCTCTCACACAGGAACCACATTAGATCTCTTCTACAGAGGAATGCAGGGTGATTCTGTAGAAGCACCCTGATCTAATGTGACATTGGACCTCTTTGTCAGGCTGTGCTCATGACGTAAAGACAGGGTTATTTACTACATGATTGTTACTCCAGCTCTGCCTATTACATTTGGATTTAATTCTGCCCACACCATTTTGGGTGGAGTACTTATGTTGGTCATTGCTAGCTACATGTTGTTTATGGCATGCATTGGCTATTTCTAAAGGAAAAGGAAAATAGCATTACTTTGTACTTGTTGAGTCCACATCTGCACTTCTGCTGCAGTGTAAGAGGGTGCAGTGAGCCCCACAGGCAGCGTCTTTACCTTAAGCACCAGCACAAGGACTACCACTACAATCTTTATCAACAACAGAAGCACGCCACCGGCACCACTAAAACAACCATCACAGCCACCAGCACGTGCAACACCATGACCAGAAGCACACTACAAGCAAACCTGTCACCACAGGCCTGCGCCACCACAGGGATAACGAGTACCAATAATATCGCTACTCACAGCACAAGCACCCCCAGCACCAATACATGCCCCACCACAAATGGAAGCCCTACTACCACAGACGAAACATCCAGCACCACAGCCATAAAACCCACCACCACCAGCCACACCCTCACAAAAACGTCAACTAGCATTAGCACCACTACCATGACCACCACAGGCACCACCACAACATGGTAACACTACAGGTACATCATTAAACATTACAGCTACAATACTGGAATAACTGCCCTACAACTTCAACACATACAGCTAGATTACTACAGTGACAATAATACAACATGACATTACACTGAGAGAGTAAATTACATCTTCTACGTGTCAACTATTTTACTGCACTAATGCACCTACAATACTACACCACAGCACCTATAATCTACGTGTGTTCTGATGTCCACAGTATTTAAATTTCTGGTGGCCAGTGGTTTGCCTGGGCCCAACCTGTTAGCTGCATTAAAGCATGACACGTTAACAAAGCCAAAAGTATAGCGTTTGTTTTTGAATGTTCATTTTGCTTTCTGACACTTTTCATAGTGGCATCTCTCAGTTCTATACTTTCCTGATTTGATGCTTCACTTTCACTCCCGTGCCCAGGCCTTAAACTAATCTCCTATTGCCATGAGTTCCAAGTGTGGCAACTGTATACATGTCTCCGTTCCACCTTCCTTGTCACGCTGCATGTCATGGCTTACTCTAGCCTCCTACAGGGCTGCAGTCCTTACCTCATTCCAGTCCACTGATATTAATAAGTCATATTTCACTTGTCCTTTTCCTTCACTTTCTGCACAGCTCTTAATCACAGTCTAGTAAAATCAACACTGTTTCTCTTCTCAAATTCCTGTCTACCTAAAAAGCTTAAGTCCCGCCACTTGATAACCACCAATGGATGAATTTCAGTGGTGTGTTCTGGAAGTAATAGTCTCTATGATTACTGATGCCATATATGCTGGATGAGTGATGTGTGTGGCACTGAAGTTGCACACTTTGGGTGAATTAATGGATTTGTAATAATGCCACAGGAATTACGCCAGTAATCCCTGCAGGAGATGTCACAGACTGAGGGTGAGAGATCACATCGCTAACAGTGATGTTGTCGGACAATGGGTGAATGATCAGTGGGTGATGTTGTCACAAGCATCACTTACCTGCAGTGATTATGGCTTCCAAGACCCATATCTCTGGCATTGCTCCTCCAGGCTGTGTAGAACTTGCTGATGAGCACCGGGGAATCCCATCGGAGGCAGGTGACACCCGATGCTGTAACACTGTGACTGCCTCTGTATTCTGTGCCCCGGCTGGAGTAGCAGTCTTCAGAGGACACTAGAAAAGAATGAGACTGTGTGTTCATCTCACACTATACTGTCAGGACAGTGTTTGTCTTACAGGCCCTTACATCTCATCATCTGAACTAAATACGCACCATCTCTGACCCTTTAACATCATCTACTATGGAGAGCATGTTAAATAAACAATGTGAATTTGGGATACTATCTACGGCTACAGTTTTTATGAGTGTGGTATCCTGTGACACTGACATTTTATGTGTGCCCAAAGTGCATAGATCATTGCAGACATCAACAAGAGGCCGGCTTTAGCCAGTACTGAGTGTAGCACAGAATTAATGGCTATTTATTTCAATGCGTTTCTGATCCCTCATGTTGATAGTCAACTCTCTTATTTTGTGACTCAGTGAAGGTGTTAAAACACTTAAGGACTTACCTTGTAAAGAAGCATACTGACTTGTGAGTTAGATGTTACAGCACCATATACTAGTAAAGAGCATTTATAAGCACAGTGTTGCACTCAGAAACTTGTTAAGATCTGGGCTCATGGAAAGAAGGTCGAGAATATACCTAAGGGATTGGGTAAAGGAATACATTTAGATACATGTGACCACCCATAAGTATAATTGAGTAGACTGCAAGCACTCCAAGGATGGAAGCGATATGATTGAAGACAATATCTGTGGTGGAAAACTAGGAATACATTGAATTGAAGATACAACCGTAGTGAGAACTCATAACTTAAAAGTGGATGGTCCGATGTATGATGATGCCAACAGTAGTTCATGTTATTTTTTTGCATTAATGTGTGTACAGGATTTGGAAAAAAACCAATAGAAATGTTATTGAAAAAGGAATGCTGCTGTGAATTATCCTGTTGCACTGCACTTCGCAGAGAAACAAGGAAGTGATCTATATATTTTTAGAGTACTGGGACTATATAGGAATGGAAATGAAACTTCATGGGTAACAAAGAACTGAGATTATGCCACATGGAATGCTGGATCAATCAGAGGTTATAGAGTAAATTTACAGGAGGTCTGAACATAGGAGAGGGATTACATGTATTCTTGTAGGTATTGAAATAGCAACTAATGAGGGTTATATAAGAGTATCCATTTATTTTTAAATGTTGATTGTTTTGGTGTATGTGCCTTTAAGAAATGATATGTAAAGGAGTTGTCTGGCCTTCTTCAAAATTCCTGACTACGCGATCCCTTTGAGAAAGGCTGGCCAGTTAGCCGAAATCCATCAAGGGGCACATTTATTCACGATGCACAGTGCAGTATGCATTTTGGGGAACAATAAACACAATGATGATTTTTTTTGCCCTACCTAAAAGGGAGTGATTTTTAACAAGCATCATGTTCTGCAGATAGTGAGCCAATCAGGCTTTAGATGCTGGGTGTTGTGTTTCGTTTGGTATGTGTACTCATTTAGTATAGCGTTACCTCATCAAATCAAATTGTTATGCGCCAGCCCTTGAACAGTAAACCTCATCTTTTGGACTCGTAAAACTCTGTGACCTTTAAACCTACTGTCTCTAAATTATATACCTAGATTTCTGGAGATTTAAATGTTTTCTACGGAATGCTTAGAGCTCAGCTTCTGATCTCAAAAGTCTTATCTCACGGAACAATAAATCTTATCTCTCTGGACTGCAAACATCATTCTTTACTTTCTTAATCTTCCTCTACTCGACCTTGAAATATCATTGTCTGCCCCCCTCTCCCTCATCACCTATATATTAATCTTAATAAATAATTAGATTTATCTCTACCTTTTACCCGGTCCCTTAAATTGCCTGTCCTTGATTTCTAACAATCAAGCTTATCTCTTAGCCCTGAAAACTACAGTAGCTAAAGCCTAAACGTCAACTCCTGGACCCAAACCTCATCTGTTCTAACTATCAATCTATCTTCTTCCTCCTCTCAACTTGACTCCTGACTCTAAAACACAGCCTTTCGACCCTCAAACCTAGTACATGGACCATTATAATGGACAACATGAACCTTTCATGAACCTTTAGAATAAACCTGCTTCAGTGAAACCTAAACATTACATGACTGTTACACTTTACATCCTGAACCCAGTTTTGTCATCTCTTGGCCCCATAATCACCATCATGTGTAGCCTTATACCTAATTTCTTCTACATTTATACCTCCTCTGTCCAATACGTAAACATGATCCCCTGAATGCTTAAATGCCTTCTTCTGGATTGTTACGCCTCTTAACTTTGTTCCTCAAACTACATCTTATGGACCCTAATTTCTCATCAGTGGGCCATTAAACATTATCGCTTGGGTCCTTATATCGCAGAGGTCTATCAGACCCTTGAACCACAACATAACCACCCTTTCAGAGGCACCAGGCTAGAATGTAACTGACTCTGCCCAAACTGACTGACCTTCTTAACACTCTACTGACAAGTGGGTCTACCCAAGTCCTTCTGCCCTTTCACGGACAATGGGATCGTTATATGGCAGACGTGATATATGCCACGTTTGTGACAGAGTATTCCCCTGCATTCCCCCTGCCAAGATCTAAATCAGACCCAATATTATAAAAGCACCACTTTGTTATCATGTAAGCAATTCCATTTCTGGGATGGACTGAGAGAGGGAAAGGATGGAACTGGCCTTGTGCAGGGTTATCTACTTTTAATTGCTATGCATGTCTGAGAGCTCAGAAGAGATGGTTCATTATGAGAGATATGCTACAGACAGAGAAAGCCCAAGGATGCAGGTTAGCCAACCCCTGGCAGAGGGGTGGTCACACTGTTCCCAGTATGTTCAGCACATACCCTGTAAGAGGCAGCTCCAAAAAGAAAGAATTACTTTGTGAATTTGCATGAGTGTCATGATTTCTGGGCAGGTGTGGAGGAGTAGGATTATTTGCGATATTTGAGGAAACTGAGACCAGATTTGCGATCTGAAAGAACTAGTCTGTGGCCAGTCAAGGAGGCCACCTCACAGAGTGGACTTGAATGCACATGGGCCATGGACAGTTCAGGCACATAAGTACTGTCCACGAGGCAGATGGGATGAACATAGAGGCGAGTGTGTTCTGGAGCGGTGAGATTCCGTTAATGTCAGAGAGGAGGCCGTCAGCTTTTAAGCCTTGGGGCCGAGCGAAAACAGAATAACACATAACTCAACAATTACGTTCTGTGGCTGTCAAGCAGGGTCAGGTTTACCCGCTTTTATGTGGTATTAGGTGATGAGCTTGCTAAGTTGATGGCATTGAACTCCCAGTTGTGAATTCTGGTTGCCCTCTAATGCTGGACAAACTACTTTCTGAAAGGCATGACCAGAGGCAACAACAGATGCCCTGTTACAGGGGTCTGGGTGGGTAGACAGTCATGTAGTGTGCAGGGCTTGATTTGGTGGCCCTGGATTCCCACGTATCCACTTTGGGCCGGTCCCTTTCAGGGCTTGAGATATTACCTTGTTTGGTCAAGGTATAAATTATGACCCTGTTTGGTGTCTTCCAGGGGCACTATCTGCTGTGCAATCAGGAGGTCAAAGACACCCAGATTAATGACTCGTTCTGAGCTAGTCTTTAAGGCTTACTTTATGTACAGTCTGGGCGATGCAGTGCAACCTGTGCTGGCCTGTGTGTATTCCCATTACACGTTACAATGCTGTGAGTGTCAGTGCATACACTTGGAAGATGCTGGGATCTGCAAGTGTAAGTGGTATTACCCGCTACACGCTGGCATGCTGATGCGTAATCAAAGGCTATTACGTCTCTTTAGGTCCTGGGTGCTGCTGTGATACCTACCCTTAGTGCAGGCTGGGGTGCTGCAGTACTCCCAGGTGTACGTTCCCATTTTGAAAATATGACACCACGGTTTGGAATCCTTATCAGGGTTCCTGAAAAGTACAAAATTAATATTTTAGTTACAGCAGTTAGAGTTCAACAGACAGACACCACTATTTCTTTATGAGGACAGACGCACAGACAGCCTCAGAAACAGACAGATGGATTCCAGTTTTGAGGCACTCTTGCCAGACAGTTCTCGGCAGAGGCTGTTAGACAGGCTGCATCAAGTGAAAACATAAACTCCAACATCAAATCTTAGCAGAAAGCTAGACAGTAAGGAACAAGTTGTCTGCCAAACTGAGATCTGCTTTTGGTAACTCTTAGTTGAAGAGTACATTGGCCTCTTTTTAAGTAGCTTTGTGTGTACACAGAAGTTGTGAGTTACTCTCATGGTAAGTAGGCCCAGTGTAGATTGTGCCCTGTTAAAGTGACAGCTCTCTGGTTACAATCTCTGAAGACAGGATGGCCTTGTTCTAGCATCCTATCAGTTGTTGGTGGGTGAGAGAGAAAAAAAGGCAACCATCCTTCCCAGAAATCATTTCTTATTGTTTTCTAACCCTTCTTTCATTCTTTTTTTATACCACAGTTCTCTCTTGTTTTAGTGGATGGAAGGGAGTTTTTGCCAGCTCTTTTCGGGTGTTTCTATCTTAGAAAAAGTTTGTCAGAGTCTGTATTATTTATGTGTAAGGGTATATGTACATATGAAGACTGCAAGGGGTTCACAGTTTTTGGTGTGGCCCCCGGGCGGGGTGAAGTTTCTGAAAAACAACCCCTCATCTGAAAGGTTAACTTTCCCTCCATGGCTCATGTTGGTTGTGCATGTGGTTTTATTTTCTAGCACTTAAAAGATGTATTTTCTTTCACAGAAATACATTTTCTGGCGCATTTCTATGTCTTTAAACAAAAAAAAGACGCATGATGGAAGACAAAGCTGCTAAATAACACTTTACTGTGGTATCCATGAAACTCTGCTTACCTAGAGACAGATCAGAATGTAGAATATCTGTAAGACAAGATGGAAAAGGGTTCAAGCTTTCTGACTCGCACCAGGAGGAAGATGTAGACGAGTAGCCTGCATAAATACGTTTGAGTAGGTTTGTTGGTTGCCAAACTAACCTAAGGCACTTATGTTGGCAAGGAGAAGTCTCGTGCTGGTTCTGCTCAATTTTCACATGTACAGCTTCAGAGGAGTGTGGTGGAGGACCCGATCATGCTGCTGCAACAGCAGTTCCACTCTGTGCTGGAGAAGCGGAGGTGACCGACTGCTCTGTCCCAAGAGATCGGTAGTGCCAAACTTCCTGACATAGTCTAGGGCAATCAAGATCAGTTGACTTTGGTTCTCTACATCTTCTGGAGGACATTTCATAGAAGTGAGATTATCTGGATTGAATGAAACGGATCCCAGTTGATTCTGAAGGCATCCCCAAGGGAATTATTAGGATGGCAGTGTTGTGCACAAACGCTGGGACAGCTCTTTCTCTGGGCCATGCCAAACACATCCAAATATGAACATCCCACTTGGAGAAGATCAACAATGTTGCTTCAGGGTGGAGATTCCATATGTGGGCCTCAAGTGAAAGACGACTCAGTGCATCCACCCTCACATTCACAGACCCCATAATACTAGCTGCCACTGGAAAGATGTCCTTCTGGAAAGCCCATAACCACAGAAGTGAAGCCTCCTGACACAGGGTCTAGAACCTCAGCCCATCCTAACTGTTCATATAGTGGATGGTGACTGTGTTGTCTGATAGGATCTGGATGATACTCCCTAATATAGAAGGGAGTAAATTCTTCAGGCCCAGTCCAACACATTTATGTGTAACTGCTGCACTGACATGGACCAAAGGACCCATGCTGTCATGTCACATACATGGGTGCCCCAGTCCAATGAGGAGGCATCCCTGACCGCGGTTCCTTATGACCGAGGAGGGAATAAATGGGCAGATTCGAAAGAACAGCCAAAGGCTCCCTTCGTACTTCAGCCACAGCCTATTTAGGCACCACCGGTGGCCTCTCATAAACCATCTTCCTTGTATGAAAAACAGCATGCATGAAGCCAAAAGGCCTAGCAGGTATAAGACTAGCAAAACTGGGATAAGAACCCAATTAGGAAAAATCAGAATCACATCCTGAATGTCTGCAATCATCTGAGGAGGAGCAAAGGCATTTCTGCAGGTCATGCTCAACACTGCACCTATGAAGGTCAGTCTGTTCCTTCGGGTGAGATGGGGCTTTAGAACGATTATGGTAAAGGTCAAGTAATAAAAGAGGGTCATGGTACACTGAAGATGTCCTGACCCTAGGCCCCTTCACCTGCCATTCATCCAAGTATGGAAATATATGAACTACTGAACCCATGAGTGCACCAGAGCCAACACTTTTGGTGAACACTTGCGGAATGGCCATCAGACCGAATGGCTGACCCACAAACTGAAGTGCTTTACCCCCATAGTGAACTGCCCCCATAGTGAATCAGCAGTACCTCCTGTGCGTGGGAAGGATTGTATCCTGGAGATCCACAAACACCAACCAAATGCTCTAGCTGATGGTGAAAACACACTACTAATAATGATACTAGGTTTATTTGCCTTATATCCCCCGGCGATATTTCCAAGTCCTTGATGCCCTTATGATTGAGGTACTATGGGTGAATAAGCGCAAACGGATCATTCTGGCCACCCTTAAGCGGCTGTGGCCTTCGGGAGGAATAGAGGTTCTGAACCTGGAATATTATTAGATTGCCACGCACCTTCAACACCCTGTTCCTTGGTTGGAGGAAGAGGAGTCCTGGGAGGCTAGATTACTAGACGGCTGTTATGGGGAGCTATCTCTCTCCATTTTATTGATGGATGGCTCTAGAGTCCCCCGAACACACCTTATACAGTTCGACACGTAACTCAGCTCTGGGAAGAGACCCTGAAGAGAGTGCTCCAAAGAGCCCCATTCCATGTAGCACTTAACATCTGGATACTGCAACCCTTTTGTAAAATTGCTGACTACATGTCACTCCAGAGATGGAGGGAGGGGGGCTGCCTTACACTGGGTGATCTTAATCCAGGGAATCATTTCATAACATATGTGGAAGCGGTTGATTCATTTTCATTGGGATATGGGCAATATTTACAGTATCAGAAATTCTCTGCCACAGCGCATGGTATGTGGCCTGAATTCCCGGATACCCCACCAGAGTCCACTGTCCTTGACACTCTATTTGATATGGCGGGTGGCCACCATTTGATATTACATTTCTATAGAGCATTACATGCAGATTGTCTCCGACAGCTCCTCGTAGTGCAGGCCTGGTGGGATGAGGTGCTTTTGGACCAGCTGACTCAACAAGACTGGGAACGCATCCATGATGGGGTACATACGAATACTCCCAATGCACGGTTTAAACTAACAAATTATAACTTTATACATAAAACTTATCTCTCCCCGGTCACTTTAAACAGAATCTATACCGCAGGCTCAGACAAATGTCGAAGATGTTTGATCCCCAAGTAAGATTTTATACACATAGTCTGGATGTGCTCAGAGATTGCCATGTTTTGGCAACAGGTCCTCACAAACCTGAATAGGGCATCAGGTTGGGCATTCACATTGAAATCCAAACAAAAACTATTAGGCCTTGTCCCTGCTCCCCAAAAAAGAGACTCAGTAGGAGGTTTTTGGTGCTGGGCTTAACTTTGGCAAAAGATGAAGATAAGAATGTTACCTTTATCATGCTACAAAAGAACTCAAACATAGGGGGTCATTCTGACCTTGGCGGTCCATGACCGGCATGGCGGAGTGCGGCGGTAGCACCGCCAACGGGCTGGCGGTGCTTCCTAGGCGATTCTGACCGCGGCGGTAAAGCCGTGGTCGGAAAAGGGAAGCCGGCGGTTTCCCGCCGGTTTCCCGCTGGCCCAGGGAACCCGCCATGGCGGCGCTGCTTGCAGCACCGCCATGGGGATTCCGACTGCCTTCCCGCCAGCCTGTTTCTGGCGGTGTCCACCGCCGGAACCAGGATGGTGGGAACGGGTGCTGTGGGGCCCCTGGGGGCCCCTGCACTGCCCATGCCACTGGCATGGCCAGTGCAGGGGCCCCCTAACAGGGCCCCACAAAGATTTTCACTGTCTGCCTAGCAGACAGTGAAAATCGCGACGGGTGCCACTGCACCCGTCGCACCCCTTCAACACCGCCGGCTCCATTCCGAGCCGGCTTCATTGTTGAAGGGGTTGTCCCGCTGGGCCGGCCGGCGGTCTTCTGGCGGTCGCCCGCCGGCCCAGCGGGAAAGCCGGAATGACCGCTGCGGTCTTTTGACCGCGGTGCGGTCTTTCGGCGGGAACCGCTTGGCGGGCGGCGACCGCCGACCGCCGCGGTCAGAATGACCGCCATAGTGTTTATATGGGGACCATGGGTACAGTAGGGGGGACAGTTACAGTGTTAAGTTGATCCACTTGAATACTGTGTAATATATACATTACCGAGTACAATTTGTTGAATAATCTTTGCCCCTCTCTTACATGGGCCCCACTTATATGGCTCCTTTGATCAGCATGGCCAGAACCTCCAACTCTAAAACCAAGGTGTGTGCCAAGAGCATGTCCTTGCAAAAAGAGGGCAGTCTGAGGGTGGCAGAAAAGGAAGGAAGGAGTGCATTCTTTTCAAGTAAGCTGGAGCACCTAGGGATCCATTGTAATACTCTCCTAATTAGTAACAAAGTGGGAGACCAAACCCCATACCTGAAGCTGGTGGTGGAGGTGGCAGAAGTCAGTGAGGTTTGGAAGTAGCAGACCAGGTAGAAGGTGGGGAAAACTGGAGCTGCTAGTGCTGATAGAGGCATTCCAGAGGACAGTCCCCGCCCCGCAAGGACCAATGTAGCTGCTGGGAGTCAGACTTCTTCTCAGAGGAGCTAGCCATTAAACACATGTTTCTGAGGGTTGCCTGGACATTTTCCATAAAGCCTGTGGAGCCCACCTAGGCTTGTCTGCACAGAGTACCTTCTCTGGCCATAGATCAGCTCTACCCTATTAGTGGAGTCTAGGCTGCACTTCAGAATATTTATTTAAACATCGGAACTATCACTAACTAGATCTGAAAATGGGTTTTGCATATATTCTGGGAGGTTGATAACAACAATTTTGCCAACTTCAGCAAAATGCAGACATATCGGCTAAGAAGTCATGTGGAGTCAGCGGTGCGGTGGGTAGATGTCAAAAGCAACATCTTTTCTGCCTAGAGAGCCATGTCTTTTCGACACCCAGTCCCGGAGGACTGGAGGCCTTACAAAAGTTGTTTGATTTTAATTCGGCAGAAGACTTCATCTGTAGACTATCTGGTGAAGGGTACAAGGACATATCAGATAGCCCTTGTTTATGGCGCCTTCTGATCTATTTATGGACTACTGAGCTCACAAACATCTTCTCCCAGGTAATGATAACTGGGTACAAAAGTTTGTCATTGGAAGCGAGCAAGCGTTCTGAAACTAATGGCTGTAGGATATCTGTGTGTTGAATTTCTTTTCTGTATTTGACATTGAAAATTCCAGTGCTTCTGCTGCTTTTGATACCACAGAGGTAAATGATCAGGCTTTCTCTGAAAGCGGAATAGAAGGATAGAAAATGCCACCTTCTGGAGATGTGTCAATTGCACTGGTGTTTTGAAAGTCTATACAGAGGCCAGAATCTGTGTCAGAAGGAGTTTGACAGCCTATGAATTGTTTTCTGCTGTGTGCCAATTATTCTTAATGGGCATCTCCAAACAATCTGAATCTGATCTAAAAAGGTCCTTCACACAGGCAAATCTCTTGGGCCTGGACAGGGATTGAGCTAGGGACATATCCTGAAAACAGGCTCAAACATTTTTCTTCTCCCACTGGATATCAGGCAACTTCTAAAGTTTTGCGAGTGGTGCCAAATCAGCACAGTAGAAAGCATCAGTGTTGTAAGTTGTGTCGCAGAGCCTTAGGAGTCTTATGCTTCTTTGGAACATGTGCCAAAGCCAAAGCCTGTGGATGTGCATAGATGGGTAGTGATGAGACCAGAGAGGCTGGAATTGTCTAACCAGCAGAATCAACCCCTCATTGTGGAATCATGCATAGGGTTGAGAGGCCATCTTGAGTGTTGCCAGCATGGCCAATTGGAAAGCTTCAATCTGTGCCAAGTCAGCAGAGAGAGATGGAAAGTCCAGTTTTGCCTTTTTGAGAACTGAGATCAGGCTCCATAGACAAAGAAGAGGAGAGAGTCAGAGAACAGAGCTGCAAGACTTTCTGTGATCAAGAAAGTAGGCCTATTTTCTTGAGAAGGATGATACCTTTTTCTTCCTATGATAAAGTTTGCAAGTCTTCATGTGATACCCTCTTGAAAGCTCTCTTGAAAGCAATGAACATTTCTAAGGCAAGAGCAACTGAGGCCCATAAGGGCAAACTCCATCACGACTGCTCCACAGAGGCAGACAAGGCACCATCTTTGCAGCACAGCAGATAAATGGTTTCCAAGCCCGGGTGCTTGTATGCAGAAAGGTAGAATAGCACCCACCATGCAGACAATTTTGCAAAGGGCTGTATGTATTGTATGTTGTACGTAAGTATGCATGTATGTATTGTTGTTGAAATATCCGCCTACAAAAGATTGGGTCCACTGCATTAACTACCTTCACATCTACATACCTTTATGATATAGTGGTAGTTGATTTAGTAGGTAAGAGATATTTCAACCAGAATATAGTTGTATAATACCATGCAACAGCATGACAAGCGCATCTGTGAAGTAGTTGCTTGTTTGCTGGTCATCTGTAAGGGTGAACATCTCTGCCGGATACCAATGACCACTGTTCTTGACTCACCTGCAGTAGTTGTGGTTGCCCAGTCCCAGCAGGATAGCATCAGCCCTCTGTGCATTGTATCTTTTCTGTGCCACTGCAGTTGAATTCCAGTTCAGGCAATCAGCCCCTGTTTCTGTCTGGCTCCAGGTGCCACGGTATGTCTCACCTGAGTCCTGGTAACAGGTAGTCTGTGTATCTGTAGGTGAGAAGAAGATCAATGGTCAACCCTGCCTTGTGCCCCATTCCCAGGCACACATCTCATCTCCCCACAGCAGCCTTGGTATGGTAACTCCCGTTAAGTACTTCCCCTAGACCAGAGAGCTTTTCTCCCCAATTCTCCCTACAGAAGTCATGGCAGGTGCCTACCCCACACCACACAGCCGGCCTCACAAAATCCCTGGTACGGTAACTCATGATAAGTGCTTCCCCTAGACCAGAGAGCTCCCCTCCCCAAATCTCCCTGCTGAAGTCATGGCAAATGCCTACCCCACACCACACAGCCAGCTCATTTCCATACAGGTTTATGACACAAGTACAACGTGCCGCCTCCAGTTGTGCACATACCTCCTCAGGCCAGACAAGGTCTCTCATTCACTTACGTCTCACACTTACATCTTAAACATTTGAATCAGACTCACCTATCTCACACAGCTTCCCAGCAAAACCTCTGGGACACCGACAAAGGAAGTCAGCAGAGTAAAGTGCTTGGCGACAATAACCACCATTGTAGCATTTCTGCTCAAGGCAGCCTGGAAAAAGAAAAAAACACTGAGATTAAGAGAAAAAAAAGTGAAAGCAGGAGGTCATTATAATTTGGAAGAGTGGATTTGAGAGCATGAAGGTGGGTGGGTGGTCAGCAGAATCAGCAAGGTCAATGGTAAAGTAGGGGAACTGTGTCTCACACGATCAGTCTGGCCAGGCCAAGTATGTGGAAATGATGACTGTCAGTGTCAATATGGGGATGGTGTCTCATAGGATCAGTACAGAGGAATGATGTCCAGCAGGTGTAGCATGGGGAGGATGATGTCTGGCAGCGTCAGTAAGGGAGTGTTTATTTGGTAAAATCATGAGACTATTATAGGTTAGCGACTTTAAATGCCTCATCCATATCTGCTCTCATTTCAGTCTACAAGCTTGATGCTATCACCATCATTGAAACCAGGTTCAACCCATCCTTCTGCCCACTATTTGATACTAACTTAACAGCAGGATAAAACATTCAACATCTCAAAAGAGATGAACTATGTGACTTCCCTTACGCAAAGAGTTAAAGCATTTTAACTCCTCCATCTCCCAGTGCCCTACTGTTTAGATTATCAACACAACACTTAAATCTCTGAGGATAAACATCCTTTATTGCCTGCCTAGCAGTAGAGAAAATTCCACTAAAGACATCCTTGAATATACCACAGATTCACCCCTCCTCTGATCAGATTTTCCTGGTGAGTTTTCAACCTACATATTTCGAAGAGAACGAAGATACTCACGTATTACAGCTCAGCAGCTCAAATCATTCCTATACAACAACTTATCCCACAAGTGCATCCACCCTCCTCATCCCACAATTGAATCGTCTCTCCCTATAATAAGGTCTCCATTTTGGACCGGATGTTCGCAAAACATACAACCCCGAAATCTCCAACATACCACCCAGGATTATCGAAACCTCTCCAAATCGGCTGGTCAAAGGACTAACCAATTTCCTTCAAAATATATATCTCACCATTCCCTCAACATATTAAACTAGAAAATGCAATAGTATGTTAAAGAGACATTAAACACATTGACAAAAAAGGACCTAGATTCTTTGATCTGTATGAAAAACACTACCCACAGATCACAGTGCGGACCACTCCAATCTTCTCTGGCACCATGAACAAAAAATCTCCCAACAGCTATAACTAAGATCTATGAAAATGTGAATCTGATGCAACAACGCTGTTAACAAGATGCAAAAAACCTAATGAGCATCTGAAAGAAGATGAAGAAAATTCCCCACATCTGTCCACCTCCTCGGTCTCAAATCTTACAAACAATGCACAATGCATAGTCCTCCTTCCTGAACTTTAAAGTTCAAATCCCTCCTAAACATTCCTGAGAAATTTTCAAGATCATATAGTATCAATATACAGAACTCCCCCAGTTATCCCCAAGGAATCTAAATGCAAAAACCTAGCCTCCCACTTCTTTAACTAAATGCTGGCAACCAGAGAGGACGTAACCAAATGTACACTGCAACCCTCCGCAGTACCACTGAAATGCTGCAGACAGACTTCAAAAACACTAAGCTATCTGATGACTCTTCAGACCTCATCTCACCGTCTCTAGCTAAGGAACACTCAAATGCCCTCTCCCCTCTGTGATTACTCCTCCTTAAACAATGGCTTTAACCTGTATTCCCTCAGGATGGGCCACCATCAGCTTCTTTTTAAGAAACCTAATGCTGACCTGAAATTGCTTGACAACTACATGCCCATCATGGACCTCTATGTCCGCTCCAAGATCACAGAATTATGTATGCCAATCAACTAAAGGATTACACTAATAACTATCATTTCTTAGGAAATTTTCAATCTGGTTTCAGTTCTGATCACAGCATTGAACCCTCCATCTTCAAAATGATAGTTGGTGCCCTCCATCTTTTTTGATAAACGAAACTCCTTCCTCCTGATCCTTCTCAGTCTATCAGCAGCCATTGGTACCACTGACTACAAAATCCCACTAAAAATCCTAAGCAATAAAATGAGTATTTGAGGTACAGTACGAAACTGGTTCAGGCCATACTTCTCACACAGAACACAATGCATCAAAATGGGGAATTCTTTCTCATTCTCAGGTCAAGTCCTATAAAAAATTTCCCCACAGGTCCATCCTCACTGCTTTTTTAATCTTCAGGTAGATCTACTAAGCAAATCCTTAACAAAACAGTGTATTCTTTCTACAGTACGTGGATGGCGCCAAACTATATATTAGAGTTAAATGCGCAAAGAGCCTCAATGTTTTATCATCCCCTCTGAAGGGAAATGAAAAGTAGACTATTAATTTGAAACTAAGGTTTCACCCATAAAAGATAGACTTTCTCTTGCTCCCACCCAGTAAAGGTCAGGACCTTCTCACTGACAGAACAAACAACTTCAGGAGGTTGTACTTATATATAAATTGATCGCCTAAGCAAAATCCTTTGGCTTCAAACCATTCCACCTTGATCTCCATGCCAAAGAGATATCCAGAAATGCCACATTCCAGTTAGACCATCTCCATAGTCTCTGCCTTCCTTTCCTTCCAAATCAAGATTTGAAAATTACCGCCCTTACCTCAGTCATTTTACGTATAATTTATGGTAATGCCCTCCTAACTGATGTGCACAAATATTGCCTTTCCTCCCTCAAAGCATACCTTCATGCGGCATCTCCACAGGTCTCTAATATGGAACAATACTGGCTCACCATGCTTGTCCTTGCATCCCTAGTTGGTTTCCTCCAGAACGTCTCTCAGCATATAAGAGTGCATCCTTTAACCATAAGGCAGTCCATCTGCTCACACCCAAAACACTCTGGCTCCACAGCAGAAAGAAAATCCTGAGAAGCCAAATTCTGCTAAACTGAACACCCCGCGATTTAGAAAGACCTCCACCCTCATACAGTCTCTCAGTTGAAATGCACCAAGCCTATAGTCTTTGTTAACAAACCATACTGAAAGTGCTGTGGCACTCAGTTGTACCTAGGGTCTTAATGTGCTATGCTAACATCCTAAATAAATTACTTATCAGATTGCTATGTAGATGGTACCTACATTTTCAT
Organism: Pleurodeles waltl; assembly: GCF_031143425.1. Taxonomy (NCBI): domain Eukaryota; kingdom Metazoa; phylum Chordata; class Amphibia; order Caudata; family Salamandridae; genus Pleurodeles; species Pleurodeles waltl. The sequence goes on from NC_090450.1 coordinate 585,992,121, forward strand.
TATGGGGAAATGAAGTCTGAAAGTCATTTTGGGGATGGAACTAGTATCATCAGAAAGGGAACATGTCCGGCTTGGTCACTACAGGAGTTTTGTGCAGCAGCATCATGAGTATAAATTATATTGGGTAGGGTCAGAAGGGGAAAGGTGCTTGTCATTGTTAATATGATGACGATCATTTCTGGTAGGCTTTGCATGGACAATAGCAGGGACAGCATTAGGGTCCTTGTAGGAGGGATACTATCTGGAGGGGTCAGTACGAAGGACTATGGCTGGTCAATTGTGAAGATATCTGGCAGTGTTGGTTAGACACAATGACTAGCAAAGTCAGTATCAGTGTTTGGATTGATAACTGAGTTAGTATGGTGGTGACAATATCACTCTGCGGATGACTTCTGCACGTTCAGTATGGTAAAGATATCCAGCAAGGGTAATACTAAGAATGTCAGAGTAATTATGGAAGGCACTGTCAGCATGGGGTGTTCAGGGCTAAAATAAAACACCATGTTCATCAGGTGGGGTAGTCAATTTCTGGCAGCAAAAGTATGGAGGAACAGTAGCGTTTTTAAGGAAGTCAATGCCTGGGATGCTCAATGCTGAGGAATATAGAAGAATCTGAAGTATTCACTGTTTATAGTTCAATCTGTCAGCTCAGCTTTTAAATGTGTGATAATAGAAAGCGAATTTGATTTTTTAGGGATTAGGTCAACACCCCTTGAATACATTTTCTGCTCTTTGTGTGCATGCCTTTTATAGAGTGGACCTTCCCCGCTCAAGGAGCATCCCAGGTGGGTGAAGTGAGCTAGATCTTGCATCCAGAGAAGGGGGCAGGAAGGGGGCCTTCAACTCACCAGAAACAAGCTAATCATCAAACCTTTAGGCACCCACCTATCACTGGGACAGTATGACAACGAGTCTGCCCATCACACCGGCAAAACTCCACCCGACGGCCTGCAGGGCGCAGCCAGGACTCTCCTCGATGGTAAATCTGACTGGAAGACTTTTCAGTGCAAGTTTCTGGGGAAATTAATGTGGTAAATCTTTAGAAAGAAAACCTCCAGCAAACACCCCACACCATCCTTCGAAACCAACTCTATAGCTATTCCCAAAGGTGTACAACTATCCTCCCATCTCTCATGCAATTCAACCACACACATCTCAGGGTAACATTAGTAGCAGCAATTAACCCAAGCATTGCACCCCAAATTGCACCCCAAATTGCAACAGAAACCTGAACACAAAAAGTGTTGTGCTAGAAATCAACTCTAACACCAGACCCTGACAATGAGCTCCCAAGTATTATTCCTACCGTAAACCAATCTAGCACTAGAAATCAACAACAATCCCTGTGAGCCTTAGCATAACTTTCTAACCTCCATGTATTTTCTTTGCATTTTCCTGGCCCTACATTTTGACTAGTAAACCTGCAGCCAAACCCTTTTTGGTTACCACTGTAATCACCAATGAAGACTGGTGAGCACTATGCAGGCAAGCCTTACACTAAGTAACAAGAAGTATATGACACACCACAAAAAATTGTATATGGGTTCAGTTTAGTGTCATTATTAGAAATGCTGTAAATTACACAAAGTCTTTAATTGTAATTTGACTTTTTACTATATAAAATAATACCTAAAGCAGCCTGTGAATTGTGTTTGGTCCAATTTCTGGGCTGCATTCATTGAAGACAGGGACCTCCCAGAAACAACTCTGGCCTGATTATGACTTTGGCGGATAGGATAGTCGAACACAAAAGTGACGTATATTCCGCCTGCCACTTTGCAAGTTCCATAGGATATTCGTCATGTTTGTGACGAAGTATCCCATCCACTAAGGTCGTAATCAGGCCCTTAATCAGAAAGGGAATTGAATTTGTTTTGCCATGAAGAGAATTGGAAGACTATATTTGCGTTTCGGGTTGCAAAGATATTAGTAAAATGACTAACTAACGTTTGTGTCACACAGAAGACATTGTATTGTGATTTGGCCCACGCCAACACCAGCTCTCATCCAGAGCATTATTTTAATTTCACCCATCCAGAGGATATTGAGTTCACTGACTGCCATCAATGCTTCGAGTCTGCTAGAGAGATCTTCTAAGTGCAGTGGTAACTTTTTCAGTTGGCTGAACCCTAACCATATGCTCGCACAGCCCCCTCCAGGACTAATTCAGATTTGAGCTTTATTCTGTTAAGAATCTCCATACTTCGATGTAATTTTGTTGAACATTTTTGTACCTCCATCAACCTTAATTGGATTCTAAATGTAGCCTTTGCTCTGGGACTAGATATTTAAAACGCTACTAAAGACATAGCTCTATTTAATCTCAACTGCAGTATTATTCTGTTGTTATTATTACTTGCAGTTCTAGGTGTAGAAGTGGTGGTTTTAATACTGATCTGGTACTATGGAATTTCCTTTGCCCATAAAATACATTATTTATCTCCTCAAATGTTGCAAATTGTGTTCTGTGCTTATTCCTTCAGCTTTTTTCCTGAACTCGGCTAGCTTACAAAACGTTAAGCAAAGGTTGCGGATCCCTAGTACTGAGCAAAGGGTTCACTGCTAGTCGTCAAGTTGGAGCGTAGGGCTTTCCTCGCCTTCTACTAGGTCAGTGATCCAAATCTAAAACCTGAACGCCAGAAGAACAAACAAGCTCCTTCAGCTTAACACATCCACTAAGCTCAAAAAGACCCACCACTAACTTAAGCCTTACCACAAAGCCAAATGCTGACCTCTAACTTTAACATCACAACCAAACACATTCCCAAAAATCCTACTGCTAAAATAAATAAGTAACCAGACAAGGGTCCTAAAACCTCTGTGACAATCATGACAACATAGGCTTTTAAAGTCCCTGCAATCTGACTTCATATATATCCCTCTCTGCTTGTCTGCTTGGTAACATGGTATAAACAGACTCCAAACACCAAACATCAATATCACCTTAACCCTAACGCCACAGCCAAACAACAAAGCCACAAAACCTGAGGTCAATCTTTGGTCTGCAAATGGAAACCCTGATAAACTATGGACTACTCTTCAATGCTAACATCTTGAATTAGGCGACAAATAAAAATTGCTGCTAGCCATCACCCATAACCGACCTGGGAACACCCAAAGCTCTATGCCAATTCTAACAATATTGTCATAACCTATCACTGGGGGGGGAAATCAAATACTAACTTTCAACCGTCCACCACTAAATCCTCATACCCCAACATGAACTTTCAGCCTCAAGGCCACACCCTAAGAAGAAAACCTAATGGCAACCCATAACTATAACACCACAAACCTAACGCTGATTTATTTGGATTTTGATATAGAATGGAGTACATGACCGAGGTTTCGATATAAGAAACTAAGACAAATTCTTGCCAATTCTGCATCTGCCAGTACCCCCAATGACTGAAGCTACAGACAAAAGGTTAATTCTTTCATCAGTCCACTGCTTAGAGCATCCATTATCCCCCCAAAACCCAACAAAGGCCACCACAAAGTGTCTTCTATGCTTTGCATAATTCCTGTGTGATACAATAGCTCACCTCTATATGTCCTTGTTCCACGTTTCAATCGAAGATGAAGATCCTACAGCAAAGAAAGTTAACATTTATAAGCTTATGATTTTACTAATATCTTTTACAATATGACTCATATCCCCGTGACGACACCTCCATCTTTAAAATAATATCATACATTTTATCAAAGCATCTTTATGATCTTGCCATTTGTAAAGGGAAAGCGATGGTGACACCCTACCCCACCACTTCGTAGAAGTGCATATACATAATTACAATAACATCTCACAGCTTGAGCCTTATACTGCAGAGCTATGCCTTCGGTCACACAGATCCCAGAGGTTCAGCACAATGGTTTTTCCTGATAGTTCTCTCGATTATTACTGTAGCAGGCCTATTACGAAAGTGTTAGCCTATGACCTCCATGGCCGGATTCCAGACAAACTTCATGTAATAGTGCTCCTGCTGCTTCTAAGCACTAGAGAGCAAGACACCATGCTGACCACACCAACATAATAAGTTATGCTTAAAACAAAGATCAGTTTGCTGAGGGAGAATAGAGGGTCCAGAAACAAAAAGAGGGTCATGTTATAAAAATTCAAACCACGTTGTCCTACTTAAAATTAGAATAATCCCAGTCAGAGGCAGTTTGTGGGATACTGAGACATTACCATACAAAAAGAGACAGAATAATTGCCTTTCATAAATGGATTTTTCAGACGTAACGGTAGTACCATGTTCCCTGATATGTTCTAAAAGAAAATGGTTGGTTCAGTGCTTTGTTCTAAACGCCCTCAGCTCAGGAGGAGTCCCAGATCTGACTGCAAGAGCAGTGGTCAGGCACCGAGGTCCTATAGGGACACTCCGTGAGGTTCGCACTGGGACAGTGGTCAATGAAATCTGCATGGGCTCTGTGTCTATCTCACTCCACGGTAACGTTGCCTAGTGCCAGGGGTTTTTTGAGGGGCTCTTTACCCTGCTCTTGACTGGGACAGATGTTAGCAAGAGCTTGCACTCTCTAGGATCTCAAAGCCTTAGGTCGTGGGTAGCTTTACAGCTTGGTTTTCATTTGTTTCGGGGTTCTGGTCCGGGGTCTACTGAAGGAAGCTCTCTACAGGGCTTTGGGCTGTAGGGTCATGGGTGTCTTGAGTACCTTTTTAATTGGGGTATAAGAGGCCTCGGCCAGGTGTGTGCACTGAAAGTCCATCTTTGCAAGTTACCGGTTGCCTCTGCCAGGGGTGTCTTCTGAGCAACCATTTCATTCTGATCTTCCAGCACCAGGGCATGGATGTATTGAAGGTCCCTTTCTACGCAGCCTTGGCCAAGGTCAGAGATGTCAAGAGCACAGCTTTCTCTGCGGTCTCATGGCGATGGACCAAGGTTGCAATGATGATACCTCTCTTCAGGGGCTTGACCTACAGAGCCTGGGGTGTCATGAACGCTCTTTCCTTTGAGTCTTAGAGCCTGGGGCCAGGAATGTACTGAAGGTCCCACTCCACAAGGTCCTGAGGCAAGAGTATTGTGAGAATGTCTTACCGTATGAGCTGAAGAGGAGACATCTTTAAGCAGAAGGAGGAAGCAGAAAAAGATCATCTTGAGTCCGGGATTTTCTTCAGATGCCTAGAGAAAAAAAATGCAAAATGAAAAATGCTGTAAGAAACACTATGTCCCCATTCCATATTCTATCTTAAACATTTTTGTTTTATTTTGCTTTTTACATTTTAATGTATTTTTTCTGAATTGGTTTGAGAATATTATTATTTAGTGTTCTTGTCTTTGCTTGTACTGCTTGAGCCTATCACCCCTATCTCTGAGGAAACGCATGCTGCTTTTGTCCTAACTATCAAGGTTTGAAGAGAGATTGTCAGAAATGTGTGTTACTGTGTAGCCCTCCAAATAATAGCGAATGTTCGGCACTGCTTGTAGGAGGCTGGCCTGGCTTGTAGTGGGTACCAGAGGTACTTACACTTTGTGCCAGATCCAGTTATCCCGTATTAGTGTAGCAGAGGTGTTTCTTGCAGCTTAGGCTGATAGAAGGTAGCTATGGCAAAGCAGCTTAGGCTGAACTAGGAGACATGTAAAGCTCCTACTATACCACTTATATCATATGCACAATATCATAAGAAAACACAATACACAGAGTTACTAAAAATAAAGGTACTTTATTTTTTATGACAATATGCCAAAAGTATCTCAGTGAGTACCCTCAGTGAGAGGATAAGTTATATACACAAGATATATCTACGCAAACCAAAATTAGGTAAGTAATAGCAAGAAAAGTAATGCAAACAGTGTAGAATTACAATAGTTTGCAATAGGAAGACATAGGTATAGGGGCAACAAAAACCATATACTCCAAAAGTGGAATGCGAACCAGGAATGGACCCCAAGCCTATGTGAGCTTGTAGAGGGTCGCTGGGACTGTAAGAAAACAGTGAGGGTTAGAAAAATACCCCACCCCAAGACCCTGAAAAGTAGGTGTAAAGTGCACCTACTTCCCCCAGAGAGCACAGAAGTCGTGATAGGGGGATTCTGCAGGAAGAACAAACACTAGCAATGCAACAACAGTGGATTTCCAGACCTGAGTACCTGTAAGACAAGGGGACCAAGTCCAATAGTCGTGACAGTGTCGAGAGTGGGCAGGAGCCCAGGAAATGCCAGCTGAAGGTGCAAGGAAGCTGCCACCGGTTGGAAGAAGCTTGGAGTTCTGCAAGAAAGAAGAGGACTAGGGACTTCTCCTTTGGAAGACGGATGTCCCACGTCGCGATGAAGCTTGCAGAGGTGTTCCCACACAGAAAGTCCACAAACAAGCCTTGCTAGCTGCAAGGGTCATTGTAGAGGTTTTTGGGTGCTGCTGTGGCCCAGGAGGGACCAGGATGTCGCCACTTGGAGGAGGGGACAGAGGGGGCTCCCAGCAACTCAGGGAGCCCTCACAGAAGCAGGCAGCACCCGCAGAAGTACCCCAACAGGCACTTGGAAGGAAAGTGAACCGGAGTCCACGCGAAGTCACAAAAGGGAGTCCCACGACGCCGGAGGACAACTCAGAAGGTTGTGCACTGCAGGAAGGAGTGTCAGGGACCCAGGCTTGGCTGTGCACGCAGGAAATCCTGGAAGAGTGTTCCAGGGACCACGCTCGTCAGGATGAGAGGGGACCCAGAGGACCAGTGTTGCAGTCTTTTGGTGCCTGTGTTAGCAGGGGGAAGATTCTGTCGACCCACAGGAGATTTCTTCGGAGCGTCTGGTGCAGGGTGAAGGCAGGCTAACCCCAGATCATGCACCACCTGGAAACAGTCGAGAAAGCCGGTAGGATTAGGCGCTGCAATGTTGCTGGTAGTCGTCTTGCTACTTTGTTGAGGTTTTGCAGACGTCCTGGAGCAGTCAGCGGTCGATCCTTTGGTAGAAGGTGAAGAGGTAGATGCAGAGGAACTCTGGTGAGCTCTTGCATTTGTTATCTGAAGAATTCCCCAAAGCAGAGACCATAAATAGCCAGAAAGGGAGGTTTGGCTACCAGGTTAGGAGGATTGGCTACCAAGAGAGGTAAGAGCCTAGCAGAAGGAGCCTCTGACGTCACCTGCTGGCACTGGCCACTCAGAGCAGTCCGGTGTGCCCCCAACACCTCTGTTTCCAAGATGGTAGAGGTCTGGGACACACTGGAGGAGCTCTGGGCACCTCCCAGGGGAGGTGCAGGTCAGGGGAGTGGTCACTCCCCTTTCCTTTGTCCAGTTTTGTGCCAGAGCAGGGCTGGGGGATCCCTGAACCGGTGTAGACTGGCTTATGCAGAGATGGGCACCATCTGTGCCCATCAAAGCATTTCCAGAGGCTGGGGGAGGCTACTCCTCCCCAGCCCTTCACACCTATTTCCAAAGGGAGAGGGTGTAACACCCTCTCTCAGAGGAAATCCTTTGTTCTGCCTTCCTGGGCCAGGGCTGCCTGGACCCCAGGAGGGCAGAAACCTGTCTGAGGGGTTGGCAGCAGCAGCAGCTGCAGTGGAGACCCCGGAAAGGCAGTTTGGCAGTACCCGGGTACTGTGCTAGAGACCCAGGGGATCATGGAATTGTCCCCCCCAATACCAGAATGGTATTGGGGTGACAATTACATGATCTTAGACATGTTACATGGCCATGTTCGGAGTTACCATTGTGACGCTATACATAGGTAGTGACCTATGTATAGTGCACACGTATAATGGTGTCCCCGCACTCACAAAGTCCGGGGAATTTGCCCTGAACGATGTGGGGGCACCTTGGCTAGTGCCAGGGTGCCCACACACTAAGTAACTTTGCACCCAACCTTCACCAGGTGAAGGTTAGACATAAAGGTGACTTATAAGTTACTTAAGTGCAGTGGTAAATGGCTGTGAAATAATGTGGATGTTATTTCACTCAGGCTGCACTGGCAGGCCTGTGTAAGAATTGTCAGAGCTCCCTATGGGTGGCAAAAGAAATGCTGCAGCCCATAGGGATCTCCTGGAACCCCAATACCCTGGGTACCTAGGTACCATATACTAGGGAATTATATGGGTGTACCAGTAGGCCAATGTGAATTGGTAAATTTAGTCACTAGCCTGTTAGTGACAAATTTGGAAAGCAGAGAGAGCATAACCACTGAGGTTCTGGTTAGCAGAGCCTCAGTGAGACAGTTAGGCATCACACAGGGAACACATACAGGGCACACACTTATGAGCACTGGGGGCCTGCCTGGCAGGGTCCCAGTGACACATTGACTAAAACAACATATATACAGTAAAATATGGGGGTAACATACCAGGCAAGATGGTACTTTCCTACACTGCTGCACTGTGATTTTTCATATTATGCTTTGAAACATTAACCTCTGTTCACCTAAAGTGAACAAACTCTAATTGAAGGCAGATGCCAGTTTAGGCTGCCACATGTGTTTGTTTGCCAACTTCCAGGAGGACTTGAGTGCCTTTTATACCCTGGCAGGTGTCAAACAACAGAAGATGTCATTTTTTGTCAACAAATATCAGTCTAGAAAGGGGGCGTGTTGTAAGAAAGTCACTTTTTACAATTTGTACATAGAGGTGAGTCATAACTATATATGTTAGCATCATCCTTTCTTTGATAGCTCATTTCTACCTCCTTTTCCTTGCATCACTTGCTTTTTATATGTTCTCCTTTGTTTTACGACTTTCAGCCTCCTGCCATCCTATCCTTCTTATCATTCCCCTCTCTTTCTCGCCTTTTGCCTTCCGCGCTACACCTTCCTGCATCCTTCCTCCGCTGCCTCTGAACTACTTTCCCTCTGCTTCGTGTTCAACCTCTCTCCCTCCTCTCATCTTCACCTGCCACTCCCTCCATTTCATCTTTAATTCTTCTTTTCTTTTCGAACCTCTTTGAATCCTACCTCCCTGTATCTTGCCTCTTTCCCTTTTTTCTCTCCCCTTCTCACCCTCCGCTATTGCCTTTGCCACACTGGCTCCTCTTCCTTGTATCTTCTTGCCTCTCCTCCTTTGTCCCTCTCACCTCCCGCACTCCCATCTCTTTTACCTCCTCTCTCCTTCCCACCTGCCAGTGTACCTTCTTTCCTTTCCTCAGTTTCTTTCCCCTTCCTCTTCTCCCTTGTTGTCTCTTTCCTCCCGCTCCCCAACTGACCACCTTCTTTCAACTAATTTATCGTAGTCTGTAAAATTAGGCCAGTGCTTACCTTAATAAAACACAAAATCAGACCTTAGTTCGTACAAATCGAGTTTTTAGAGAAGTAAACAAAAAGCGAACTATGGCAGCAACATGAAAAGAATCACTGATCAAATGGTCTAGAAAGGACGGCACAAAAAATTAAGCAGAAACGTAGAAATCTGTCCAACTAAAAAGCACAAGCACAAGCACCAAGCAAACACTAAGTTATGTTAAAAACATCTCAGCACTGTCATGGAATATAAATCAACAATAAGGTAGGCAGTACAAAGAATGCAACATAAAATATGTTGACAGACACATACTGCTGACACAAGTTTTTTTTTCTTACTGGGGAACGTTAGGGAAACTTAGAAGTAAGAACCTGGATCCAGCTATCAAGAGCGGTCAGATGTGGGCAAACCACTTTAAGAATCTACACAAACATCCCCAATGATAACAGAAAAAGAAAATGTGGAACACCCCAGTAACACCGGCAGAAGCCCCTAGATGAACCAGTGACAAAGGACAAATACAATTGAAAGTGGGAATTGAAAAATTAAAATCAAAGAAATCCTAGATCTCAGATAAAATATCAATCAAGATGCTCAAATGTAACTGATGGCATATTTAAAAAACACACCAATAAATCTATTTACGATCACACTTTAGTTTTGAGCCTTTCACGAAACGTGGTCTGAAGGGCTCATAACTCTTGTATAATAATGCCAGTGCTGTCAGCCCAAACAACGTGCACTAAAAGGTTCGCATAGGGTGGCCAGATCTTGAATGACACAAAGCTGGGCATTCAAGAAACAATAGAAATGAGACTGCATTTTTGCATGGACCGAGGGGCACAGAATGACTTAACTGACCGCACTCATGATCTTAGAATACAGACAAGGAGCCACTAAGGCGAATTTAATGCAACTTTTACACACACTGTCATGTTTTAATGGAATTGCTCTCTGATCCTGCAATGGAACACGTGAAAACTTGCACCTCTCGGTGTTCAGAGACCATCTCTCTGAAGTGACATGCTAGATTTACTGAAATTTGGTGAGTGAAAAGGTGAAAAAACAGCCTGTCCTGGTACATCCATGATGCTTGGTCACCCTAGTTACACTGCTACCTTTTTGCAACCTTATCAACCAGAGAACATCAGCCTGTCCATTTCGAGGGCTATGGTTTGTGCTGCTGGTAAAACCTAGTCTGTCTTCCTTGATTCCACCTTATGTCTCTGCGCAAGAGGCTGAACTAAAGTTAGGCAGCGTTGGTATTTGGCAACACAGCATTTGGCAGTGTTGGCAGCGGGCTCCTAAGAAAAACTTTGGGGCCCTGCACTTATTTTTAGTTACAAATTAGAGGCAGTCTTTGAATTTGGAATCCACCATGAGAAATATGTGAGTATTCTGCTGGATAAGGTGTGCCCTGGGTAGACGTGTGCATTGGGCTGGACTGAGAATGTCAACCTGCCCACTGGGCAGAGGCACAATTTTCTGGCATTTCCTGGAAGCTTTTTCTTCTTTAAAGGGGTTCTTAGGTTTGACCACAGATATGTATTGTTTAAAGGGAGCTTATGTGGTGAAGTAAAAACATGAGCTGTGACATCACAAATGAATCGAAAAGTAGGCTAAAAACGCCGTGCAAGCTGAAAGATGTCTACGGCAATGCAGCTCCTTCTTTCCCCGAGGGGATGCGTAAATTGTGAAATTATATAGAACTGTGCAGATGAAATTATTTGGTCGCACTTTAAAAGCACAACTAACCAGTCGCTAAATGGGCCAGTACTATCAGGTATGCACTTTTTAATTTAGAAAGGTGTGTACGCGCACTTCTCAGCAGGGTGGCAATACTTGTAATGGGGGAGCACTACCACTACTTAGCAGCAAACGTACTCTAGCTTGGAAGCATCTGCACTTACATATTTCAGTTTCAAGCACTGCATCTAACTACTGTAAATGTTCATGCCTGGAAAGGTAAAAGTATTCCATATTTACTATTGCATGGCATGGAGATTACAAGCTATATATAACATGTCATATCAAACACACATTAACTTTTATGGAAAAAGGCCTCAGGTGATGTTTGGTATCTTCAGCCAGTCAAGACTGTTGGGTCACCTGCACTTGCAGACTGAGACTTGCAGCTTTGAGTTTACCATTATAAACACGGGCCTAAAAATCCAGGCTGCAGACTGCTTTTAGCTCAAAAGTTCAGGCTGGATCAAGGTGTCATAAACGACAGAGTGGCAGTTATGTAGTATCCTATTTTAAATTATCTACATTTTGAAGGGTATTTATATCTTGTACCAAGGTACAGCCAAGACACAAAACGTACCAAAAAGGACCAGTCAGAAGGCCTGAAGATGATTACTGCCTTCAAAGTCAGAACGGACAGTTAAACAAAGCACTTTCAGGCAACAGCAGGAACGAAGGCACAAAAAATGACCAAATGACAAAGAAGTAGGTGTGACGAATATGCCCAGACATGGGTCATGTGCTCACTGACCCACAGGACCCCCTCTTGCACCCTACTAAAGAGGCCCAAATAGTCTGAAAACGATCTAGGATTGTTTGTGTTCCTGTTCAGTGTGGATCTGTCTGGGCGACTCAGATTGGGCTGTTCATACTACAGCAGGACCGATGAAGAATTGTTTCCAGCTGCAGCAGCGGCTGCCCCTAGAGGGAGCCAGGGCGTCGACCCACTGCCCCCCTCTACGCCACTGATTGGCATATTACCGCTTTTATATCAAAGCAGACAATCTTACGAATCGGATCGTTTGTTGGCATGTAAAAGCTGTAATATTGCCTTGCCAGCAGAAGAGGGCTACGCTAGATGTACTGTGCATGTGTGAGGCGGGAGCTTTTACAGCCCAGGCCTCACACATACACACTACATATCTGACATGCTGCACTAGCATCACGCAGTGCAGCATGTCGGATAATGGAACTTCAGCGTTTGCCAGTCACACGCCCGCTTGCCCTTTCAGGAGCTGAAATAGAGAAAAAGGTCCACCTCTGCACCTTCAACCCTATTCCAACTTCTGATTTGGTCGAAGCTTGTTTGTCTGCCTCTGGCCACTGCAGAAAGATGAGAGTCAAAAATCGGGGGTTGTCCAGGTAAGTTCTCATGTTTAAGTGTGTGAGTGTGTGTTTGTGAGCTGGGGTGTGCATGTGAATGTATGTGTGAAGGTCTTTGTGTGCATGGCTGCAACTGTGTTTGTATGTATGCATTTCTGCTTGTGTGTGATGTGAAAGTCTGGCCCAGGGGGTTGGCAAACTAGGCCCGAGGCAAAGTGTGGAAAGTGGTTTTAGACTCCACCACTTTTATAATCCACCATCCGCCATTGTATAGCTGGTTCTTGTCTGAGGAGGCATGGGGCAAAAAATGATTGACTGGATTGTGGCATGAGGTAATTGCCAGTGGTTGAGATTATTTCAAGCTATCCACCTGTTAGAAATGGGGACTCTAGTTGGCAGTGGTTTGCACCCTGTCCAAGTAGGGACCCCCAATCTAGTTAGGGTAAAGGATTCACACAGCTAAGATAACCCCTGCTCACCCCGTTGGTATCTTGCCACGAGCAGTCAGGCTTATCTCAGAGGCAGTGTGTAAAGTATTTGTACACACACACACACACACAAACACACACACACACACACACATAGTAACACAGTTAAAACACCACAGAAGTACCCCACACCAGTTTATAAAAATAGCAGATATGTATCTGAGTAAAACAAGACCAAAACAACACAAATCCAACATGCACAAGTAAAGACACAAATTTTCTAAGATTAAATCTTAGTATAGAACTTAGAAACACAATAGCTCCAACTGGGGCTATCATAGCGTTGTGACGGAGTAGTTCACAACAGTCCGATGCCACTTGTGAGGGAGTGCGGGCCGGTCACAGAGACGCACGGACTCCAGGTACAGTAACTTGTAAGGTGATGAGGAAACAATGGCGTTGCACTGAGTCGGAGAGGTGAGGCATCGCTGGAGAAGGTGCGGCATTGGTTTCTGACTGCTACCAGGGAGGTGGGGCGTTGGTTCCCTACTGCTAGGCAGGGGAGGTGAGGTGTCTGTTCCTTACGGTTGCAGGGGAGGTGATGCGACATCAGTGGCGAGGTATTGGTTCTTTACAACCCAGCAGGGTCGATCAATTCAGCAGGTCAAGATGCGAGGCATTGACTTTGTGGTGTTACGATAACACCATGGGGCCACAAGTGCTGAGGCGGAGTCAGAGTCGGGTGTCTCGGTGTTGGTGACACCGCACTCGGGGCTCACACTGTGGCAGGACTTCAGAGGTGCTGCAGCAGCGTCAGACCTGGGATTGCAGGTCACGATCGCTGCATTCAGTGAGAACCACAGCTCTGGTGCAGGCGTGGCATGGAGTCAGACAGAGGTGCCGGTTTCGAAGTCACTCTGGAGTCGATGTGCTTTGTTTCTTCTTGGTTGGACCAGAGCCCACCTCCAAGGGCCCAGGAACTGGATTTGGCACCATCTGGCAAGTCAGGACTCTCAGCAAGACAGCCCAGGTGCTGGCTGGTGAAGTCTTTGATGTCCCTGAGACTTCTTAACAGGAGACAAGTTTAAGCCCTTGGAGAACCTTGGAAAGCAGGATGTAGAAAGCAAAGTCCATTCCTTTCACTCCCAGGACAGAAGCAGTAGGCCAGCACAACAAAACAACTGGCAGAGTGGCAGTCCCACCTACAGCATCCAGCTCTTCTTCCAGGCAGAATGTTCTCAGTCCAGAAGTGTTCTAACTATATGGGGTCAGAGGTCCATTACTTATACCAATTTCTGTCTTTGAAGTAGGCAAATTTCAAAGAGAAGTCTTTGTAGTGCACAAGTCCCTGCCTTTCCCTGCCCTGGCCCAAGACACACTCTAGGGGGCTGGAGACTACTTTGTGTGAGGACAGGCACAGAAATATTCAGGTGCAAGTGTCAGTCCCTCCCACGACTCTAGCTCAGGTAGACCCATCAGCCTGGTGATCTGCCATCGGGATATGCAAGGCACACCTCAGCTCCCTTTGTGTGACCGTCTAGAGCAGTGGTTCCCAACCTGTGGTCCGCGGACCCCCAGGGGTCCGTGACACATTCCCAGGGGGTCCGCAGGCCTGGGCTGGGAGGAAGGCACTTCTCCAGCTGGGGCCTCTGACAAACATGTGCGTGTGTGTTTTCATATTTATTACTTCCTTTGTTGAGCAGTTTTAAACGCACTGCAAAGCTCCTTGTACTGCAAAAATAAAAGCGTCAAGCTAACTCAAGTGATTAATGTATCTGCTGGAGAGAGATGGGAGTTTTGTGCAGTGGCAGTTTTGATTCAAAGGTAGCGCAGATGTTGATATGCCTGCTGCAAAGAATGTGTATCATGCAAAGAACAGTATTTTATGTGAATGGCACAGTGGGTTACTGCTTTGTCACAGAGATTATTTTGTTACTATGCAGTTCATAATCATAATCTAGCACAGTCAGCTGTGAACTGCCATTAAAGAGCTGCATGCAAACCGCATGGCACAAATTAGAAAGTTGTTTTTTTCCTAGTCTTTCATTTTCCTTATGCTGCTAAAAAAGGTTTGCTTGTGTAGAAATACATTCTTATTGCTAACGCGGTGCTTAATTTGTGCTTGTTGTTTCCGGTGCTGAGCACCAGCACTTATTTTGAGGGCCAGGGCTTATTCTTCTGCCTCAAACATTTGCTGCGGGCAAAAGAAACATATGGGAAAGACGGAGAAAGGGAAAAACGAAAAAGCGTCACAAAGGGAGAAAGTAGAAAGCTGCTAGAGTGAGCTGAAGTGACAGGGAGTGGCTTTATATGGATTGAAGAGTCCCGATATGGCTTCAGGATTATGCTGCCTCAGTATTCCGTGTATCCACATTTAATTGCAGCAGCCGCGTGTTTAAGTGGAGGGATTGGGCACCGGCACGTTTTTATTTAGAAATTAAGCACTGTGCTAACGTCATCGCTAATCACTGTGCTGTGTTCTGAATCTTAAGTTTGTGCTTCTCCGGACCAAGCACTCTTAGAAAATGCCTACCAGTGTGGATGACATGTGAATCCTACACCTTGTAGTCCCCTGTAAAGTACCCTGACACCCTACAGTGGTATGAGAGGTGCTATAAAACAAACAAAGTACATGTGACAGAGAGGCTAGGAAGAGATGAGAGGCCCTTATCGTTTACTTCCTTTCCACTTCACTTATTTATGTGAAAAAGCTTTCTCAGATCTTGCATACCTAGAAAATAAAAACATAAATCGCTCCGGATATGTAGAATCTGACCTGAGTATTCACCTTTCCTAAATAAAAGCAAACATTGAAAAGGTAGTTGCCGAGATGCAGCGCCAACCTTCCCAATAAAATGTTTTGATTTTTGCATATTTTTTCAATATAAAAGAATTTTATCTTTAGTAATTTGAGTATTTGTTTGGTGTGTACTTGTTATTTTTTTAGCGAATTACTGTTTTCATGTTTAAAAATTAAATCGTACAAATTGCTGGGGGTCCCCGGCTTCCAGTAATGATTCATTGGGGGTCCTCAGGATTCAAAAAGTTGGGAACCACTGGCCTAGAGTGAATACACAAACAGCCCAACTGTCATCCTGACCCAGGTGTGTATTCCACAGGCAGGCAGAGGCACAGAATGGTTAAGCAAGAAAATGCCGCCTTTTTAAAAGTGGCATTTTCACACCTACAATTCAAATACCAACTTCACCAAAATATGTATTTTTAAATTATGAGTTCAAAGACCCCAAACTTTACATCTCCATCTGCTCCCAATGGGAAAATACACTTAAAATATATTTCAACGCAATCCCCATGTTATCCTAAGGGAGAGATATGCCTTGCAATAGTGAAAAACGAATTTAGCAGTATTTCACTATCAGGACATGTAAAACACATTGGTACATGTCCTATCTTTTATATACCCTGCCCATGGGGCTGCCTTAGGCCTACCTTAGGGGTGACTTACAGGTAATAAAAGGGAAGGTTTGGGCCTGGCAAGTGGATGCACTTGCCAGTCCAAATGGCAGTTTAAAACTGCACACACAGACACTGCAGTGGCAGGTCTGAGACATGTTTACAGGGCTGCTCGTGGGTGGCATAATCAGAGCTGCAGGCCCACTTGTAGCATTTGATTTACAGGCCCAGGGCACACATTGTGAACTTTACTAAGGGCTTACTAGTAAATCAAATAGTCCTCTGCCCAGTCCTCTGCCTCCTCGACGTTTCCCTCTTCCTTCTTTATCATTTCACAGACTCTTTTGCTCCCAGGCCCCGTATTACTCCTCTTGCCTCCATTTCATCTCCTCACCCCCCCTCATGGCTTTCTTCTACACAAGAGACTGCTCCCGCGGCCTTGTTCGGTGCGTCACACCCACGGGGCATGCTCTTTTCTACCTGACTCATCTCCCCACAGCCACAGCATCCCCCTCTCTCCCACTCAACCTGACAAGTCGCCTCCCCCGTCCCATTCCTAGACACCTCTGCCTTTCTCTTGTCACCTTCTCAACCACGTCTGGGCTATTTTCAGGGGAACAATAGAGTCAAACAAAACAAAACCTCAAGTCTGCCCACGCACGGTACCACCCTCTTCCCTCCATTCGACATGCCATGGTAACGTAAAGCCCTGGGGGAAAGATTCCACCGTGGCACCCCGCGCCCCCTCCTCTTTCTGACAAAAGCTTCATTCTTCTCTCGCTGTTCCCTCAACGTTAAGTCTGCAATTCCCGCTGGCAGAAAAGAAAGGATTGTACAGTGTCTTTGGCAGGCCCTGCCTCAGAGCACTATTCTGCAGTAGAAGGGCGGGTGGGTACGGGGTGCTATGGCGGCAAATTTAAACACTCTGGAGTCTATCGGGGTGTTTGAGAACATCTAGGATTGGCACCTTTCTCAGAAAGAAAGTACTGGCCATTTGTTTACGTTTTCCTGTTCTGGAAGAGCCAAGCGCTGGTAGCTAAAAATTAATTTCAAATATAAAAATGAATTGCTGGAAAATTCACATTAGTCTTCCATTTGCTGTAGTAATCATTTAGAAATGATTTAGATAGGTGTTAAATACTTCTTAACGTGATTTTTTTCATATATTTAGGTTTACATTTCAAAAGCGGAAAAATGCAGGATTTCACTGCTTTTCCCAATAGTTTTAATAGTATACACATGAAAATACAAGGCAGCCGGTAAAATACCAGCCAAGTGGCAACCTTAATGCTCCCATTAGCTTTCCTTGCTACAGGTTACTGTGTAAACTGAAAATGCCTGTCATTTGCTAGTAACGAAAGCCTTCATAGTCCCACTATAAGTGAGGCCTCCAGCAATTGTGGGTCTGTTTTCAAAATTTCTTCTAGGACTGATTTTCATAGCTATATCAAGTCAATACCCTATCAGGCTTAAAGTGCCAAATACATTGTGCAAAACAGAATCCAAGGAACTTTGGGTAGTTCCCAAGTTTAGGAGGAAAGCAGCTCCTTTATATGGAGCACCGTGCAATACCAGCAACACTTTGAATCTGTTCATCTCAAATGCCTGCTCTGTTGTTTCCCAGCAGGGTTTCAAACAAAGGATTAGCACAGTGCATCTACACCAAGCTAGAAAAGGATAAATCCTTTTGCCATTTTTACACCAAAGACTTCAAGAACGGGATTAGCAAGGGTGCTCCCTTGGGTCTGGACAAGGCAGCACTTCTCTGATCAGCGAAAAACATGTGTCAGGATTTGCTTTTATTCGTTCTAGATTGGCTTGGGTGGTAATTTACCAACCAAAATGTAATACTGTGCTTGGAGTGAGAGAAGGCTTTTGTCATTTCTCAGCTCAGCATACATTTGGGACCTACCCAGAGACATATATATATATATATACATATATATATATATATATATATACATATATATATATATATATATATATATATATATATATATATATATATATAGGATTTTGTTGTTCAGTAGCTTTTATTACATAAAAGGAAGGTTGGAGACCTCCTCATATTCAGATACGTTTTTCAATCCATTTACTGTAGGTTCAACTTAAAGGCACAATAAAAATAGATTATATATATATATATATATATATATATATATATATATATATATATATATATCTTTTATATATATGATCTATTTTTTTATTGTGCCTTTGGTTAAGTTGAACCGACAATATATGAATTGAAAAACGTACCTGAATATGAGGATTATAATTGTTTGCCCCAAAATTCATGCTGCCGAGTGGTATTCAGGGGTCTCCAACCTTTTATGTAATAAGAGCTACTGATGTTCAACGAAAATCATCTTGAGTTACTAATATTATTATTGCTGTAATAGAGACCACACGTTATGGGACAAGATTACATTATTGGCCACCTATGCAAGATGTCTACTAGTAATCATGTCACTGCATCGGGCAGGGTTGTTAGGGCTTTGACAATTTGAAAAACCTTACATGGGTAACACATAACAGCCATAGTTGCAATGCCCCTGGCACCAAGGTAATAATTATGGTAATAAGTCTCCCCAAAACCACATGATTTATCACTCAAATAGCAGCTTTAAATGTATTTTAGAAATGTAACCATTTTTCACCAAACATCAGCAAATTCTGGAAATACACACATTTTCATCTCTTCTCAATTTTGATATACCAATATTAATTCAGCCAAGCAAAAGCTTCTAATGTATTAGGCTGGACAGCACAGAGGAGAGCTGCTTACAGGTAGCTGGACAGCTACCAGTAGCTCACAAGCTAAGATGCAATACCTACAAGTAGCTCACAAACAAGAGATATGGACACTAGGCTGGGGAGATGGAATTATTGAACAGGAGGGACTCCCCTCTGAGACAAAGAGGGCCAGCTATAGCTAGCTAAAACACTTCAGGATCTACAGAAAACCAAAAGATGAAGGCAACAGGACAAAGATGGTCCCGCGCGTGTGGTCTGTATATCCTTTCTGACTTTCCAGAAGTGCTGCTGCTGGTAAAAACAGATTTCTCACGGCGCATAAACCTGTCACATGAGCTAGTTGTGCCACTTAGTGAAATGTGTTATCTCCTTGATGGTTGTGAATACTTCTGCTACCTGAATGTGTGTCCAGGGACAACAATGTTAAAGTCATTTTGGAAACCTTAGCTTTCTAGGAGCTCAAGGGCCTTGCAATTGAGCAGCAACATGACAATATCTGTTCTGCATAAGGCTGTTCGCCTGCCAATAATATTCCAGAAGTGCAAGTGCGCTGAGACTGCTTCACACAGATTTGTCCTGTGCCATCCACACTTTGAGAGGTTTTCCCACTCCAATAAGAGCCAAAGGTTAGCATGGGGATTTTCATTATTACCCTAGGTTTTAGAACAGTGTCTCATTCAATGAGTCCAATTGACTTTGTTTCAAAACAGTTTAAATCATCCCTGACACCCTTTAGGTTTGAGGATGCCTCCTACAGAACTCAGAAATATTGCTATAGTAAAAAATGCAAGTCCTGACATTTTTCAACAACAGCTGAGAATACTTGGAACTTTACTCCATATGGTCACACTGGCAATAGGCCACCATGTAATTTTAAATGTAGTAATGTACCACGTAATGATAGACCTATGTTTGTGGTTGTAGCTTGACCACAGTAGGTCACAGAACCCCTAATTTTAACTGCCCTGCTTTCTTATGTGGAGTTAAAAGAATCATTCCATTTGAAACACATAACCCATGGTGAACTCTGAGTTCACTGTTTGTAATCACTCATATCATACCTTATCTGTGTTCCAACACTCCTCCACCTCCTGCAGAAAGTCTTTACTGCTCACTCCCGCCATCCATGGAGAGCTGAGTGCATAATAGGAGAAGCCTGGTCTGTGACCCGAGAGGTAAATCAAAATCACCACCACAGACACTGCTCTCTAACCACTAACTGCCCCAGGGCCGAGAGAAAAGGCTTAACGAGTCACACCATTCAACCTTTATGGGCATTCATCTGGCCATGATGCAAGGGAAGACAAGCCACTTTGCTTTATTCTCTCATTAGGGTGCTCTGCCTGCATCGGGTGTGGGAATCTCCCAGGCTCCTTGGGCAATAATGCAAAAGAAAGGGTTTCCTCCTCTCAGACTGCAGAAAGCATGGGAAAATTTGGTTTGTCCCTTAAAGGCTTTTAGGGAATAAGTGACTACAGTATGTTTCACTGTATCTGCTCCAGCTCTTTTTTCTTTTGGTCCAGGGCAACCAGAAGAGGGCAGACCATCAGAGGCCTGAAGTGGAGTACCCACTCTACTGGGTCAGTCATACACTTCAGTAGCTCTGCACAATATTCTACTGCCAGAGGAAAGCCCCTGATCTGAGGACAATGTAGACCAGTGGTTCCCAACCTGTGGTCCTTCTCAGGGGGTCCGCGAGAGCCTAGAAAATTAAAAAATATTAACAAATATTGACAAATTTGGTCCCCAGCTTCCAGTAATGACTCAGGCGGGGGTCCCCGGATTCTAATGATGATTCAGTGAGGGTCCCTGGGTTCCATTAATGTTAAAGTGGGGGTCCACAGAAATCAAAAGGATGGCAACCACTGATGTGGACAATTGGGGCCCAGTCAGTTCCTTCTGTCAGTTCTACTATGTTACTGCCTGTGCTAGTGAAGCAGCAGAGCAGAGGCACTTTCTTAAATGGTTTCTGTCTGATGGTAATGCACCTTCAGCAACCACTAAACATGGTTGAGCCCATATTTTGAGTGTCTATCTTCGGGTCAGATGCAAAGGGTCAGGTAGTTGCAAAGAATTCAAAGATGTGGGAAGGTGGAGCCCATGTCTGTGTCGCAATCCTACCAAGAACTGCTGTCAATCCATTGTTTTTTGCCCACTAGTCCACTCCAGTTTGGATGGATTAAACCCAGATCTTTGTGACTGGTGAATGTTTGCATTGTTCAGCATTCCGCCCATCATCTGTTCTTTTTGCTTTTGTCTCCCTAAGTGGGAAGAGTATGCCCAGACGTGGGTCCCATGATCACTGCGCCACTGGATTCAAGCTACCCGGCTGATGACAGGTGATACCCCAAAACTGGTCCCAGCATGCTTGTTTTCGGTCCAGGGAGGACCTGGTCTGGCAGTTCAGGCTGGTCAGTTCCCGTGGGAAGCAGGGACAAAACTGATTTGCATATGGCTGGGTCCAAACTGGGGTGGCGTGATGGGTAAAACAAAATATTGATTAAACCCAGATATTTGTGACTGGAGGTGAATGATTGCTCGCCATTCTGTCCATCTTCTGTTCATTTTGTTTTTGTCACCCTAAATGGGGAGAATGTGCCAAGACGCGGGTCCCCTGCTCACTGCACCACAGGATTCAAGCTAGCCTGGCTGATGAGGAATGATACCCTGAAACAGGTCCCAGGATGCTTGGTTCCAGTCCAGGGAGAACTTGGCCTGGCAGTTCAGGCGGGCTGTTCCCAGGGGGAACAGAGTCACGACTGATTTGCATATGGCTGGGTTTAAACTGGGGTGGTGTGGTACACACTAAACAATGGATTAAATCCAGATTATTGTGACTGGGGGTGAATGTTTGCATTGTTCAGCATTCTGTCCATCATCAGTTCTTTTTGTTTTTTTTGCCCTAAGTTGGAAGGGTCCCATGATCACTGTGCATCAGGATTCACGCTAGCCTGGCCGATGAGGGTTGATACCCAGAAACCGGTCCCAGGATGCTTGTTTAAGGTCCAGGGGCAGTTCCAGCTGGACTGTTCCCATGGGAAGCAGGGTCAAACCTGATTTGTATATGGCTGGGTCCAAACTGGGGTGGCGTAGTGGCCAAAACAATTATGGATTAAATCCACATCTTTGTGACTGGGGGTGAATGTTTGCATTGTTCAGTATTTCGTCCATCATCTGTTCTTTTTGTTTTATAGAGATGGAGCACTGTATGCATAGCCACTAAATGAAGGTGCTAATATAGATAATATAAATAACACTACGATCATGTCCCTGTTTAACTAAGTTCCTAAAATGCTGTGTTTTAGACTTCGTTGGTGAATCTTTTTCTACTTTAAACAGAAATATAAGTTGCTTAAGAGACTCTATAAAGTAATCTTTATGTTTTTTTTATTAGTTTTACACGCAAAATGAAATATATTTAAACTTGAAAGCAGTGCACAAATTAGCAAACAAGGGTTAATCTATTACTTTGCTGGTTTCTACACTTGTACACTTATATGTAAACATAAACATAAGTATTTGTATATAAATGCAGTATACCTGTGCAATAATTATTCAGCCATGCACACAAACCTACATATCATTTATGACAGGTAAACATAACTGACATTACTTACTTGTCAGGTCCCCATCTGCCTTAGATTCACATCACTCAGTTAACACTAGTTCATCTTCCCTTTTTGGGCACTATACTAATGCCCCTTCTTGTGTCAAATTATCGCCTGGTGCCAGTTTCCTTCCTTCTCATGGCCACTTCTTGCTTATTCTTACATCATTTCCCAATGTTTCAGCTCTTGCTAGTAGCTGAGGTATAACCATGAGTCCACAAGCAATTAAAGGCCTTGCAGTTAAATGGCGTTAGATGCCTCTAACTTCTTTATTGTGTAATATACCCTCTGTCCAGTATTGGACTGTGATAGAAAATAGGCCCAGGCACAAAAATAAAAGTTGCTCCCGTTAGTGAATCAGCTAGCTACAAAAAGTGGCCAACATATGCAAAGCAAGTACTTTTTAACATGTAAAGAAACACTGTACTGGTGTTTTGCAAATTATGGGATACAGCAATCTTTTTTGCTTGCTGCAGGCAATGTTTGTGATAATATCAGAGAAATCAACAGCAAAAAAACAGCTTACCAGAACATAAACAAGCATTTGCAATGCAATGGGTCTCACGTTTGCTCGAGTTAGAGATACTAGTGTTGTAAATTACTAATTGAACTTTTCTTGCCACACAAACTGAAAATAAAAAGTAAAACAGTTGACATAAGCGAGCCAATTCAAACCCCCGCCATGAGCGTGAAGTAGACACACAAATGAAAAAGAAGTTCGCGTGCAGTCAAAGTTATCAGCAAACTTACAATTATCCATGTAACAGGGTCGGTCCCCAAAACCGCCTTTAGGAGGGACAAACGTAATGCATTTACCAGTGAAAAGAAAGGTTTTTGAAAGGCAAGCCCATGAAAGAGTGATAGTAATGGGGGTGCGGTGGAAGTGGTTAAAAGCCCAGATACATACCAACATGTCGGAAAAGCAGCGCTTGTGCACTGCTATGCTCGACCTAAAAAGGCCTACAGCCAGAAAACCGACCAACATATGGTTTTGTCAAGACTATCCCTTCTGGCACTGCCTAAATTCCCTCTAGACCACCCAAGCATGCCTGTCTTCTCATCTCTATTCTGAGCATGTGTACATTTAGTTTTTACTTTATTTACGTTTTTGGCAAACATAAAATACATAATAACTTAGCAGCGACTGGCGGGTTACATAGGCAACAAGCATGACAAATCAAGAGGCAGTGTAGGCTCCATGAGTACATATTATCACACAATGTAAATGCAGCAGCACTTACAGTACAATCTGAGCAAACATTCTTGCCAACCGAGGAACGTAACAGCAGATCTCTCCAATGACCTCTGGGGTACGTAACACAGCTAAACAATCCTACAGAGACCACAGGGCAGCAGTACCCAACACAGCATTCCCAAAGCCATCCAATAGTCAAGCATCCGGTTTAAGGCCCATGCCGCCATCTATGACTATACTTCAACCTCCCCCTCTGCTGCAGCAGTTTCTCCCTGTCACAAGAGAAACTGTTGGTAAGAACCCCAAATATCTTTTGGGTGGCTGTCGAGTGGCATTACGTCATGATATGCATCTGACTGAGTATTACAGTAAGCCATGTCTGCATGCCATTCCTGCAAAATGGGGAGCGGGCCCCCTGCCCAATGAATCGCTATCCTGCACTTTGCCAGTAGCAGTCCCATGGCCTCTAAATGCTGCTAAGCCGTGATCTTTATCATAACCTAGCAGAGTTAATGGGGGGAGGGGTGGTGCAATAGTTTTGGCTGTAATGTCCTGCAACACTGCCAAAACTCTATTCAAGAAGATCTTAATGCTGGGGCAGTACCAGGTCAAATGGGTAAAACCTGCTCCATCCATCCCACAGTGGGAACAGCACGAGTTGTCCTACAAGCTGTATCTGAACAGTCGAGCCGTAGTGCAATTTACCAGATGAATATATTTGAAATGGATCAGCTGGTGATGGCCGTTTAGAGAGATGGATCAAAAAACCCAGCAGCAGTAGGTCCATTGCTTGTCACTGATCATTAATTCTAGGTCCTCCTGCCACTCCTGACGAGCCTTGATGGCTCCTGGTTGACGCATCTCCTGTGAACAGGCATATAATTTAGTTATCATGTGTTGTGGTATTTGTAACAAATAAGTCAACACAGTCAACTCTTGCGGTTCAGCCATTGTGTCTCCGAGCAATTCTTGTAGAGATGCATGCCCTATAATAGTGAAATAAAGTCAAGAGGGTCGGTGCATTGCCCTGTGCGCTCACCTGTTCCCAACTACGAAGAAAGCCATCCATGAAAAAAGTCAACCATGCGTTTCACCCTATCCCATGCAGAGTGATCACCGCTGCTCTCTCCTGTTTGAGAGGAAACCACAAGCACCACTCCAGTGGTGTCTGTGGCGGGCATCTGTATTTGTATGCCCTTCACAGCATGGTGGTGCTACATATGACTCAATGAGATGATACTGTCCTGTGCATTCAGAGGAGAAGGTTTCATAAAAACAACTTGAAGAGATGCTGTGGACATATGCACCTGAGGACATGTGGACCCCAACGAAACCCCCTGGATATGTGCATCCCAAAGATACCCCATCCAGCGTGCATCCCAAAGAGCATATATGGAAATGTACAGCCCAAGAACGTCTCCTGGACATGAACATCCAAAGACATGCCCTGGACATGTGCACCTCCAAAACACTTCCAAGATATAGGTGCACTAAAGAAATCCCCCGGAAGTGTATACCCCAAGACTTCCCCTGCCACACAACTGGGCGCAAACTAGGCCTTGACACCATTTTGTTTTGTTGCAGCCATAATGTTTGTTTTCGTTTAACTGTTCACCACATGCAATTAAATTGTGCACTCATGGTTTTTTTTATATGCCGTATTCAAACTGAACCATGGAGAAGCCCTTTGCAACATTCAATGCTCTTCCTGCCAGGAGCCATTTACTTGACTTCCATTATTTTGTAATTAGTTTGTATTGTCACAGCCACACAGGGCACATTGATATTCACGTTGAGGGCTAGTGTTAGAATGGTGGCATTAGAAGATTATGTATAGTTCTGTAATGTAATTTGCTCATTCATTAATACATTTGCTCACACTATGCTGACTGTGTGATTTCCATTGACTTCCACTGTAAAGTAGCCTATAGTATTATGTATTTCTGGAGGACAGCCAGTCTTCTGACTCCCCAGCTCCAGAGCCAAACCTTTGTTAGTTTGTTTATTGCTTTGAACCTAGAACTTTTTACTTAACTTTATGTCATTTTACTCCTGTATGTGATTGAGCTGTATGCTAATTCCCTATACTGGTTTATTGTGCAACTACTTTTACCTTCTTTACTGCACCTGAATTACTTTAATAAACCTTTATAGTTGTCATCGTATGTCTGACTCCTGAGGACTTATTCCCTGGAAATGATATTTTTGAACTTGTATTTGAGTGCTGCCTATGGATACATTGCCTCATATACGCTGGATGTTTGACAAGGTTCCCCATATTGCGTAGGCCCTTTATCTGCCAAGACAGCCTCAACAGCTGCAGCTTCTGAAAGAGCTGGCTCACAAACACTTGGGCCTCCTTGCCAAGGTGCACAGTATTTGGCTCTGATACACTGCCCAGGGTAATATCAATAACACATGGTGCAGTTTTACTTCCCCATTCCAAGTTCCACAACTCAGAATGAGGGATGATGCTGTAATTCCTATCACTTTCAGAGCTCCAAAACACCAAATAGCGTGATTTTTCCTCTGCTCAAATTATGCGTGCTAAAACCTGTATGGGGGAAAAATGCCTGTCAGTCTAAAATATGCACGAGTTGTAATGTTGTTAGGCCTGGGATAAATGTAATTACAGTGGCAAAATTATTATCATTTTAGGGAGTTTGCATTATGCTTGATACATAAAATCATGCCATTATGTCACTTTGCGCATTTATGCACCACTCACATTAAAAGCACATTCTCAGTAAAAAATGTATTGTGAACCCAACAGAACAACAGAATACGAGTGGATGTTCCCAATGCTTGTGTTTTTCTGCACTTTTCTTTTTAGCATGAAATGCATCCTTGCGTGATAACATGTCATTTTACTGCAATTTCACGTAATTGTGCAGAGGAAATTATGCACATTTTGCTTATACCTACATGCCATACGTTTTTGACATTATTGGTCCACCTGTAATGTGGGCTTTAGTTTCCAGGTGAGAAGCTTCACCTGAAGGTGCTTAAGCTCTGCACCTTTGGTATTTGTTTTTATTCGCCACCCTAGACTTCGAAATGTCTTTCAAAAGGTACACCTTTCAGTTAAAAACACAGTTAAATAGGGCAGATTCCCACTCAGGGTTTTCTTAGGACCTTTCCAGAAAAGCGCCACAGTGCCCAGTATGTGGCAGGAGTCTTGTTTCTCTACCTAGGTCTCTTTTCCAGGGTTCGCCTGTGCTCTAGGCTTGGCATTTCCCCTGTGGCCTGTTTTGAAAGCCCAAGGGCACTTCTGGTGCCTCTGAAACTTTCCCCAAGATGAATTGAAGCAAGCAAGAAGGCTTTGACCCAGAACGAGAAGGAGGTGGAAGGGGGACAGAAAGCGATCAGATAGAGAGAAGAGAGAGAATTAATGGATGGAAAGAGAGATTGTGCAAGGAGACACAGACGGCAGGGCTGGTTGAAGCATTTTTGCCAGGGCTGCTTTTGGTTCCCTAGTCCGGCTATGGCTGAAGGAATGGAAGAGCCTTGTCACAGGAACTACTCACCTCACCTGCAAGAAATGCACAGCTCGCTCATAGCCTTAGTCTCCCAGGTCAAAGGACACTGTCTGCTGGTTCTGTGTGGCTTTTCTGATAACCATTGCATTACCTCTGTAGACTCTCGGTTGGGGTTCCACATCGCCATTGGCCAAGTCTTGTGGATATGGAAAAGCGTGTGCACCAGAGAAGTCCCTTCAAGTCATACTATACCGATTAAACCGATGTTGACAGTTGCCGTCTAATGTTCAACCCTATGTAAAGAATTTTGGGGCAAAGGTTGGAATCTCCTGTGACTTTGAATCTTCTCTCTCCGGCACTCCCAGAGCTTTCTGGATCTAAAAAACCTTGCAGGCTAGTAAGGAAATCTAAAGGGGTGCACAATTGACTAACCTAAATCTTGCATTCTTGCTTAGGCTAAGTAGAGCTAAAGCAAGTGAGGTTTTCTGCCACACTAAATATGTCACAGGTCAACCATAGCTACTGTCATTACCTCTGGGTCCACAGCCTGTCATTTAATCTCTGTGATGAGTGAAAGGTAAACCATGCCCCATGCTTGCAGGGTTCCATGTAATCTCAAAGGCCCGAAGATAGAGTTTCATACAACAAATGGGGTCTCCCGAGGCATGATATGGGCATTCACTCAAAAAACATCTTTATGAGAAGTACCATTGAGACATGACTTGAACAGGCTTATCACAAAGGCATGTCTGGGAACATGTACCCTGTACACATATGGTGGGGAGGCGCACCCCAACAGCATGTCTTGGAACATGCACCCTGAAGACATACCTTGGAAGCGCGCACCCAAAGGACGTCTTGGTACATGATCCCTGAAGACATGCCCAGGACCCCAAAGACATGCCCTGGAAACAAGTATGCCAAAAACATATCTTGGAACATACTTGGCCCGGACACCTGCATCCCAATTATATTTCTTGAAGACATACCCAGAACACAAGCACCCTAAAGATGCCTTCGAAAATTCACCATGAAGATATGCCATGGACTAAAGTACCCCAAAGACATGTCTTGCAACATGAACCATGAAGACATGACCCTGACACGCGAACACTAAAGACATGTTTTGGAACAAATAACCTAAAGGCATACCCCAGAAATGTGCACCCTAAAGAAATATCCTGGAACATGCACCCCGAAGCAATACTCTTGACACGAGCACCCCAAAAACATGTATCTAGAACATGCACTCTGAAGAAATTTCCTGACATTTATATCCAAAGACACATCTTAGAACACACTCTCTGAAGACGTGCCCAAGCCACCCAGAACCCAAAGACATGTCCTGGACGTCTGCTGCAGAAAAATGAACTGGTGACCTGCAACACAAAGTCATTCAATTGACCTGTGATGTAGGGTGACCAGATTGTTAAAGTAAAAAACCGGGTGATTTCACAAAGAGAGAAGAATGGACTACAATGTTACTTCAACTAGCACATAGAATGACAGCGCTTACCAGCATACAGTTACAGAAGAGGCACTACGAACATAAATAAAATGATATTTTTTAAGACAGTATCATACATGTTAGTTAAATTGCTTTCTAATAAGAGCTGCTAACTATTCCTGCTTTGGAAAACATAAAAACGCAACTCCCACTGTTTTCGGTCGACCCTCTCTAAAAACCGGGACATGAGCTACATTTTCCGAAATCTGCCGGGACAGGTGGCGAAAAACCGGGACGCCTGTCCACGCTACTGTGATGCTGCGCTAGTGCAACCCGAAGACGTGCTGCCCTGGATATATGTGTAACCCACACTGAAGCACTTGAGAAGTGCAACCCGAATGCATGGCCCTGGTCGCGTGCACCCGAGGGTGGAAGCCCAGCAGCTCCACCGCAGCCCAGAGTGCGGGATCCTGCGTGATACTAGGAAGTGGGCACACAGTGGTGTTTTCTAATAAGAGGGCGTTTGACGCGCGGTATTCTTACCCGCTGGACGTGGCGTGTCCCGCAGTCACTCCCTCCAGCCATCTCTCTGTCCCTCCGCAGCTCTCTCCCTCTGTGCACTGCGGCTCGGGGTTCTCCCTCAGCTGCCTCAGCAGAGCAGGGCTGCAGCTGCTGCGGCTCCGGGACTGGGGTGAGTGACAGAGGTGTGAGTCAGACCAGAAACCGAGCCAGAGTCTGAGAGATGGAGAGGAGGGCGGGGGCGAGCATCTGAAAACATGTCCTCCAAACAACCTCGCTTTAGCAGGGACTGTACCGTTCGCCATGCCCACCGAGCAATATTGTATCGAATGGTATTGTCTTCTACCGGAGGGACGGAGAAGGAGAGTCCTAAACAGAGTACAGGAGAGGGAAGAAGAATAGAGAATGAGGGAGCGAAGGTAAAGGGTAGATTGAGGGAAGTGTGAGGTCGAAAGGAGAGGGAATGGCAAATACAGCAAACAGAACAGAGAAAGAGCGGGGTAGATGTATACAAGGGAAGAAATAAACAGAGCAGGGGAAGTGCAGAAATGGACTGGGAACTTGACACACGGGAAACACCACAGTAGGCGGAGGACCAGGGTGCTGCTGTCAATGGACGGTGCACAGAAGGGTCATCAGCTATCCAAGCCTGGCAAAAAGTCCAAAGGGGATGTCACCGTGTCTTGTAGTTGCGTGTATCATTTGCCCCCCCTCCCCCCCCCATCTCTCCAATCATCCTTGCGACAGTTGTACTCACTCAGTACACTCACTTGCTACACTACGGGGGTAAAATGATGACATTTTCCAGGGCAGCTTTTAGCTCCCGGTCTACCACGAGGGCGGTGGCAAACGGAGGAGAGGGAAGGAGAGATGAGAAAGAGAAGAAACAAGTTTGCTTCATCACAGTAGCACCCCACTTCCGAACATCGTGCTCAAAATGTAAACTCATCTAACTCTAGGTAGCCTCCTAATACCGCAACAAGGGAGTGATCAAGGCCTCTTTGTGTGTTCGAGGCATCATACAAGTGCTGCACAGCAAGCAGGGCCACTGGACTCATGCACCAATGGAGGACCGAATTACGTGGCAAGGTTGATGAAATTATGCTGCAAGAAAAGCAGTTTCTTTGACACAGTCCTCGGCAGTATTATTTCACTAATTTGTCATATCAACACACAATACTATTGTCTTGGGAAGGGTGTTAGCTCATTGGCACCAGTTTAACACCTGGCTGCACCTTTCAGCAACTAAATGGTGACCAGTTAACCATTGCAAGGGATATGTCGTTGCACAGCATCAGGTGCGGTGCTTTTTTCCTTTAAAAAAAAAACTTTTGAATTTACATGAGCTAAAAACAATTTTTGCTTGAAATCCACAAAGTATACAGCAGATAGGGAAATATTTGGCAAGTGCAATAAATCCATGATTATGCAAAAAACAGCAAGGCCACAGAATCGCATCATTTCAGTGGTCCGATTATAATACAAAACAGAACGTAGGCTAGGAAGGAAAAAAAGAGGAAAAAGCAGAAAGGGAAAAATTAGAGTAGAGAGGCTGAGAAAGAAAGAGAGAAAGGACCAGAAGGAGGGGGCGGTAAAATAGGTGGGAGGAATGAGAACAGGAGGCAAGGAGAAGGAACAATGAGATGAGAAGGAGAGGAATCATAGTATAACACATGGGTACTCACAAACATTTTTCTAGGGGCCAACATTTTTGGTCTATGATGTGACGAGGACCGCACTGATGCCAGCAATGTGGCACTCAGAAGGAGAAAGTTCCAGGGAGTGGTGCCAGTAAAGTGGGTGTAGTGGAAGCGAAACACATAACAGCTGCAAACTAGAATTAATCCCATCTTCCCCACTTTATCAAATTGTGTGATCCTAGGCAATTGTTTTGTTCCATTTTCCCTTTTTTCTTCAATAACACATACAAAAGCATGTCGAAATACATGACCTCAAGATGTGGAATGTGCAAAACCTTCCCCTGTGTTTGATTTAATAAACCATAATGTTTGTGTACAACAGGAACCCAACCCACAGGGTGCACTTAACAGCTGACATGCATCTTAGCTCACTATTGACACTGTTGTCAGGCTGGGGGAAAAACAAATGTAAATTCATGTTTAAAAACTTACTTTAAAAAAAACAAAGTTCTCAACGTACTGATAAAATGTGATGTACGAAGGTGGAACGGTTTTATATGTTAATGAAATACGCTTTCTTAATTTTGAGTGGATTTAATCATATTTTTACAATATTGCTTAAAAATAAAGGTGTTTCTAAAGATAAACAGTACTGGATAAACTACTTACTTCCTTTCTTTAATTTCAGTTAACCTTTACATAAATGCTTGCTTGTTTATTTCGTTTCTTGCTCAATGTTTGCACTGATTCAGCACACTGCTGCTTTTGACTTTGGGGCCCATGTAAAGGTCAGGGGGGCCGCATGCAGCCCCCGGGCCGTACTTTGAGTATCAATGGTATAACAGATGAAAGAAGAATGACAAGAGGGAAGAGCGAAAAGAAAAGTTAGAATAAGGGGAAAAGTGAAGAGGGGACTGGAAAAAGAGAATGAAGCTTGGAATGTATAGGGGAAGCAGAACAGAACGAGAAGTAGAATCATAGGTACATGGGTAAGGTCCTCATTTAGAAAGGGTCAGAAAATGGGGAAATTGCCATAAATGTCCAGCAAGCACATTTCTGTGCATTTAAGAATAGGTTTGGTTTTTACAGTAATGTGTTGTTATTATTTATTTGCAGTTTTATGAAGCGTGGACACGACTGGAGGTTGACAGAGCACTTTAAAGATAATGTGTCCCAGCACCAAAATGTACTCCTCAACTACAATACATTTATTTATCAATTTCCCTCAATAGATTTAGCAAAGACTATTGTCCACTTCAAAGATCACTAACAAGTAAATGGATTCCACATTCAGCCACATGAAGCAAAAGACTTCTCCCAATGTCCATTTAAAATGTATCTTTTATTTGATTCATATTTTCAAGACAATTCATTTCAGCTATCGGCTAGTAGCCAATGTGTTTCGTCCACCTCTGGGACTTCTTCAGGGCTCCATTGTGTCAAGCTGAGTCTCCGCTTTTCAATTATGGGATCAATTTCATAAAATTGTCCATCTCTCTTTTTCTTTTATGCCAAAACGTCATTATAGATTCAGAACACTCCTCTGGCCTCACATTATCTTTGAAGTGATATCTGGATCTTTTTGTCCAAAGGAAAGGTGAGAAGGACTGGCCTCCCTTTTCTGTGCACCAGAGAGTTGAAAACAAGACCCTACAGTGACAAGTGCGACAAATAGGAGCCTCAGTCCTTGGTGTAAATCATAGGTTGACAGAGCACTTCACATGAGAACACTTATCAATATATAAGCAAGTAAGACTTTTTACATTACATATTATTGAGGTTTCAGACTGAAAGTTACTGTCAAGTAAGATAGGCAGGTCATGTAATAGTTCTTAGACCAGCAAGTGGGCCAAAATACGAAGGGTGTGTACCTAATTTCACTGACGTAATACCACTTCACAGCGGTGCAATGCATCCTAGCACCAGCAAAAGGCATGTGCTAAAATCACATCTCATTCCCAAGTGAATCTACG
This sequence comes from Pleurodeles waltl, assembly GCF_031143425.1. NCBI lineage: Eukaryota > Metazoa > Chordata > Amphibia > Caudata > Salamandridae > Pleurodeles > Pleurodeles waltl. The sequence continues at coordinate 586,024,815 of NC_090450.1, forward strand.
GTATCACCATCTTCCTGTGGTGATAAACAAATACTGAATGGTGGTATTAATTCAAATTTCCTGACCATCCCTAAATGAGGGCTATATTTTCAGAAGACCACCACAAACATAGTATGTGCTACGGTTGAACCGACAGTGTCTTCTCACATGCTCATTTAAAATGGTGTGGAAATGATACACATTTGTGGTAAGACGGACATACACATGCAAACACTCCCACTTTTTAGAGCTACAATTATGTAATGTAGGTTTCTTCAACCTAAAACTTCTGTCAAATCTAAGCAAACGACGATACATTTCCCGCATTTTTCACCTCTAAATCTCTCTCCTGGGTTCATCCAAATGTTAGCATGTATGCAGATAAACTCATACAGAGATATGGAGACACGCAGACATACTGACGACCAAACAGGAAAACATTACTTACCTGTAGCGATAGGTTTGTACCCTTACATAGTGTAAATCGTAAGCTGCGCATACTTCTGTTGTTGCTCAGAACGATAAAAGCGTTTTTTCTTCAAAAAAGGGGTTTCAGGGTGATTCGTTGTATCTCCTTTAAAAACCACACAACACAGGCTCTACCTCAAATTGTGTTCCCTCTCCACCCAATGGTAGGGACGCATGTGACGAAATTAAGTCGGTGTATGAATAACATACAACTATGACTATATTCAAATGCCTTTTTATTGTTTTCTTCCAGAGAGGCGGGTAGGTAGCCTGTGAACCTATAGCACTGCTGGCTGCAAACCAATTGGTACAGGTAAGTAAGGTGTTCCTTTTGCAGAATAAGTAGCTGTACATCACATGATGTGCATAGACTGAAAAGTCGTACCCATACGTCTAATGCGGTGACCTTCAAGAAGAAGTGGGAAATAATAACCACCTGTGCCTGGGGTTTGAGAAATGATGTGCCCAGTAACAAACTAGAGTTGTTCTACCACTGTAATATGTGCTGTCCTTGTAGTCTCCCACTGTGGCAGTTGAGTGACAGTGATTTCAGGACTGGTCTTGGGGTTTTGTTCTTGTTGGAGATTCAGAAGTATAGAGAGTACACACCTTGTCCCCACTGATTGACTGGACCTGTTTCAAAAGTCCATTGTAGAAGTGCCTGCTCCTCTTCTATTAAGAGGCTAGGTGGTCCTTGTTAATTTTGTTGGGGTGTGGGGGAATATTTGGACAAGTAGTGTGAAACTTTAAGTAGTACCCTGATGATGGAGATCACTCACTGACCCAAGATTACATCATCCTATCGTTTAAAGTATAAACCCATTCCCCCATGACAGGTGCTGGGTGATCGTGGAGAATGCAAAGGAGAACAGTGCTTGGTGGCAGAGGTGTTTCTCCCTTGGGTCCCATGGCCTTGCCTCTGCCATTGACATGCACAGTACCTCCAGAGTGTGTTGGTAGAGGGATCATTGCATGCTCTTCTCTTGCCAGATAAGAAGGTCGGGAGGGACAGGGTGGGGGCTGGAGTGAGGTTTGGCTTCTTTTGCAACTGAAGCATGAAATTATTTTACTGGCTAATTTTTCCAACCAGTAAAAATAGGTCTATGTTCCAGCACCCAGGAAAACTAGTTGTGAAAACACCAAGTCAATTGTAATCAGGTGGAGCAGACTTGCATATGAGAATTCTGTTCCGCCTGCCTCATAGTGAGGGCCTGTGTGTGTGCAAACCCTGAGACAGACTGGTTGCTGCAATGCCAGCGTGTGTCAGGCATGATAACACGATAAGTCCTATCTTGCAGACTCACATGGCTTGGACCACTGCACAGGCAACTGTGGTGAAAAATGAGGAAACAAATGACAATAACAACACATTTCAGCTTAACCCAGGATCCACATCACGAGAGCAGCACATGAGTGTGTGTAATAATCCACATAAAGTCTACCCAAAGTCTGCCTCTTTCACCTGGGCTTGGGAATCTCAGAGCATGGGTAAGAGGGACCATTAGGTCCCAATGCGTGCTGAGATACTATAGAACTCCCCAATGCCAAAATAAAGCGCCACTATCATTCCCTGTGGCATACAGGTCGTGTGCATGTAGGAAACATAATAACCAATGGTCAACCAAAACTATTGGCTAAATGATATGGAAACTGGAGCATTCTGGCACATTGCCAGAAAAAGGGTTTGGTGTCCTTTAAAGGTGGATGCACTAGTCAATGCACAAGGATGCATCAACTGCTGTCCACGGCGGCATTAGTTAGTACCTATATGTGTATCAACTGGTGACCTACCATAACAGGCGTTTATGAGTGTGCTCTTCTGCAGTCTGGAATCACAAACAGCAGAAGTACTTTGACTGCCAGCCCCAGAAATGCCAAGACCACTTTTACACCTCCTCCTCTGAGTACATTTTGACTGCTGAACCATACTTCTCACTAGAGAGACATTGAAAATATTCTGGGAATCCTGGCTAACCCTTGAATACAAGTAGTATCTAGAATCATCTACCAGTCGGTAAAAAAAGTAAAATGTGTGTAATGTAATTCCCACTTGAAGTACACGATAGTGACTATCTCCTAAAACCCCACATAATGTACAGTGCTATGTAGCTAGGATCCTGCTATATAAATATGAGCATATATATACATACATACATTGCTCCCTTCAAGAAGACATGGACAAAAGGCCTAACGCGAGTATAAACAGACCAGTCTGTAAAGATCGCACATAATTTGATACGAATAAGTAAGGTTTGACCAAACATAATGCGCTCAACTATAGCTCACAACACCTACCACAGATCACATCACAACTCATTACACATAAATAGCATCCAGCAATACACTGCCTATCCTCATCACCTTACCACACCTCACCACAAATCATCACAGTTTCCGTGCATAACTGTACCACACAACAAATCACCACTTCCCACCTCACAACACATCACCTCACTACAAATCACAACACATCACCCATCTACATATCATGTCACCTCACCACATTTTAATTCTAATGGCTCATTACGCGACAATGCATCTTTCACTTGGTGGTCTCTGAATCCAGGGATCATCTAGAAACAAGCAGTAAGACGAAAGTAAAGCACACATGAAATGGAGGGCGATCCAGTCCACGGAAGTGATCTCATCCTGAATAAGCGCCTCAATTATTTCTTGTACCAGGAAATCGTGGGCTGTTATCCAAGACCTCACCTACGTCATCATTTTCCTTTTTGGCCAAAAGTAGTGACACTGCAGTTAGCTTTCCAATTCCTGTCATGAAAGACACCATTACATCCAGCTTGACCTTCCGCAACATGAGGAACAGGTCATTCGCTCAAGATCGCATGCATCAGCTTGTCTTTGAACCAATTCCAGGAGTCTGTGCTAGATAAATGAATACTGGTTCTCAGTCCTTAACAGATCTCAGAGGAGGTCATTTCAATTACAGATTTCCTGGCCATGCCCTTGGCAGCATTCTTAAACTCCTCTTTCAGCTCCAGACATCTACCTAACTTTTACAACAAACATTTAGCAACTCTTTTTTAAAAACACTGTTCCACCCAAGTACCCCAACCATTGATTCATTCATAGTGGACATCCCATGGCTCTCAGTACTCAAGAATAATGTGCTGCCATTTCAAGTCATTGAACTTACTTTCAGCTTACATTGGCCACCAACCAATCAGGATTGTTCCCCTGCCAGAGAAAGGAAACTGTTCTGGTCACTGTTTCAGATGAGACCAAACTGTTGCTGGTGAAGACTGGACCTGCCATGCCCTGAGTGGTCAGGGGCCTTTGGCATCCTTGCTCATCACCCATCAGCAGGGCCAGTCATTTACCTTTGCAGAACCAGATTCCCTCCTCTGCAAACTAAGTCCTGCAAGGCTCACTGCTAACTCCATCCACCTGCAACATACACATGCTTCAGATCTCCTCTTGGAGCTCAACCACCTCTCCCAGAGCCACACAAATCTCTCCGGTCTCCCTGGAGGGAAGAAAGCAACTTGAACATGAATGGGGCCAAAACAGAAGGCTCGTTTGTGGGCCCATCAAAAACCTCAACTCCTCATCTCCCCTTCCCTGCCTCTTTTTCTGGCATGAAATCACCTCTTCCAAATCTGCCACAAGTCTAAGATTCAATTTCAACAACAACCTCGCTCTGCGCAATCTAGTCTAGAATAAAAAGAACACACTTCAAACCGGAACAGCTAAGGTAAATCCTCATGTGACTGGATGAAACAACACTATGCTCATGAACACTTTAGACTTTTCTTTGTGGTGAAAGCCTAGTTTGGGTTAAAGTTGGGTCTTTCCAGTTCACCTGCAGCTTATTTTAGCATTTTTCCAATAATATTTGCTTATTTCTTGCCTTAGTTCTCATAGGAAGAGACATCCACTCCTTTGGGTTGGTAGTTTATGGGCATTCGAATGAGTTTATGGGTGTGCAAACTGGTATAATTTGCATTTGTGTAATTATGAGAAATTTTAGAAATATTGCGCAAAATTACACACAATACAAATCTGCCATTTGGCACTCTGTTAGCGCAAAAGGTGGCCTCCTGTCTATTTTCGACACTAGGAAACTGTTCTCACTAAAAAAGCACAAAAAACACAAGGTCAGCGAACATCAGCTGCTTACGTTCCTTTTACGTTGTTCCATTTTTTCACAATACATTTTCCCCCAAACAGCCCATAATTTCGCAATGTGGCATAATAGGATAAGTTTGGGAATTTGATGTGACAACTGTAATGTTAAATGACCAAAATTACACAAGATTGTACTGGTGTCATGGACATTTTGCCCACGCCTAGTTCCGACTTTCATGTTTTGCAACTATAATTAAAGTATAAGGATTTTCTGAGTGCATTAGGAGGAGAATCAATCTTGTCCCACACAATAGTAATGGTTTCCAACTGTGCATGATGTGTTCCTCTGAAGATGCCTGGAATTGATTTGTGTGCTTTTTAAAACAAAACAAACGACAAGACAAAAGGAAAAACCCTCTGAACCATCAACATAAAGTGCTAATCTGTGATCTGCATGTTACACATTGTGCATTGTAGCAAGACCATTTACCTTTTATGCTACTTTATCCTGAATCAAAACTGTGACTAGACAAATCAGAGATATTTCCTTCATTTGCATTCACCACCAAAATAACCATGCTGTTGTAATATCCCCTGAAAAATACTGCACACATAAAGATCTCTGCGGGCTGCTCTTATCTCAGTTCATCCTGTGATGCAGAAAGCACCTCCTTGAGCTTGGCAAAGGCTCCTTGACCTTGGCGCCTGCTACAATGGTACAAATTGCAACTCCCTGGCAATAGGGAGGAGACACATTGGCCCAGGTCCCTCAGGGCAAGATTCCCCAAATTGTATCTGAAGAATTTTAGATTTGTTGAGCTCTTCTGGCTTTGTGCACTCTGATTTTGTACAACATCTGGATGGGCAGTTCCTAATAAGAGTGCTTTTTCTGCAAATCATGTTGTATTCGGTTCTCAATTTGAGCAGGTTGTTTGTTGCAGGTGGGGCCCACTGGCACTCATTTTTGGGAACCAGCAGTGCAAGAAATGAGGGGGAAGCCAGCTGGATCCCAGATCTGGCAGCTATATATGAGCTGGATCCCGGCTGGTCCCTATAAAATACGCTAAATTTGTCCCGGATTAATTTCCGACACAGGGACACATTTAGCAGCACACATAAGTTGTCTGCTTTCAGTTAAGTGCAGCAAACTACAAAACAGTAAAAGGGCTTTCCTACTGTTCACTTCCTGTTGGACCCAAAACAAAGGCCTCATTTAAAGTGCCATTGGTTCTCGTACGAGTATCATCCTGGCTCAGAGTATCCGGAGACTAACACACCCCGATGCCAGTATAATGAAAAGGAAAAACACAGAAAGATTGTGATCATTTCATAAGCACTTAAGAGAACGCATAGTTTGGAGACAGTTTTTTTGAGTTTGTTGAATCTCTGTATGTAAGAGATATCCATACACTGTAAGAATGTCAGGTGTATATTTATGAGTATTTGCACTAATATAGATCTAAACAGCACCAACATGTATTTTTTCTATTTATTGTCTTTTATAGTGCTTGGCATCACACACACACTCATTACACAGAGACAATAAATTAAACAAGTTTGTAAATAAATTTACAAGAAAATGTATATAGAACAATGAGGATTACAAGGATATTTGCCCCGTACTGGTGGGCATTATATATTAAGAATGCATGTTTGAGAGAAACACAAAGTCAGGATTTAAAACAAAATGTAGTAGCTGGGGTTGTCTATAAGAGTAAGAGTTCATTATTATGCAAGAATCCCATTTAACAACTTTAGAATGATGAAAGATTGAGGAAAAAACCTATGCTGTGAAGTTTGCATGGCACTCCTAGACACCAGTTCATTGCTCACAGTGCTATATTACAAGGATTGCAACTTATTAACAACAAATTAACAAAACGATCTCTGTGACAAAAGCAGAAACTTACTGAGCTATCTACATAAAATACAAATCTGTGATTTACACGTTACACACAGTGCTCTGAAGCAGGCACATTAAACCCCTAAGCTACTTTGAGTCAAAACTAGGACTAGACCAAAAACAAAAGGTTCCTGCAAGTGCATTAACCACCGGAGTTATCTTACCTTTATTATTACCCCCTGAAAATTGCTGCCACACAAAGAGCTCTGCAGCAGGTGCCTTATACCCATGAGATATTTTTTAATGCAGCCTCTTTGTGACTAAGTAAGCAATTTTCTCTGCAGCAGAGTTTTTAGCAAAAAAATATGTTCACTGTCAGGCTCCACATCTCACACCTTGAACACCAATGTATGCATTCCCAGAGTAGATGTATATCAATTTCCAGACTTGGGAATGGCACTTATTTTTCCTCAACAAGCTTTGATCGAGAGTGGGAGAAAGAAAAACACAAACAAGGAAAAGAAGGAGAAAGGGTGATGGAAACTCAGTAACAGAGAGAAAGCAGAGAAGAAAAAGAATCTGCAAGATTGAGATAAAGAGACATGGAGTGTCTGGTGGTCGGTTAAAGGGGCATAAAATGGGCTCAAGACTATGCTGCCCTGTTATTTTGTGCCTTGACAATAATGTCAGCCACTGGCTTTTGAGCAAAACGTTGGGCCCTGGCACTTACTCCCTTACGAAGTATACACTGGTTGTATTGCAGTGGCAGTGATGCTCTCTCAAAAAGATAAAAGAAAGGTGCATTTCTACAGACTTATTAAAAAAATCCTTTTGAAGTTAGGCTCTTTTTTTTCTCTGTGATGAATTTTCAACTCACTCCTACGGATGCTGACCAGTCAAGCCTTGGTCTGTGGAAATCTTTCTGTATATGTATTTATAATCACATTCAGTGCTTTAAGAACTCTAGCCTACCTGTAAAGGTTGAAGCCAGGTGAACTGTTCATGGAACACTGCTTAGAGACCTGTGAGTTGGGTGATAAATGAGGATGCCAGGGGTGGCAGCTTGGAGGGCGACCACCCCGGGATGCTTCTGGCAGATGGTGTAGATCAGGCCCAGGCTGAGCACTATTGGTTGGGGTTTGACAGTTAGGGACAGTTGCAATAGGCACATTGACATGCGCACCGTGGTCCTGCCATCCTGCCAGGTAGAGTAAATATGCTTTTTTCTCCTGGTCCCTTGCTCCCTTTTGGGTCAGCTTTAGAATCATGAATTCTTCATTGCCTTTAGGCCTGTTTTATTGAGATTAAACATTCAGGATGTGTCTGAGGGACTCATTGTAGCTGCTGTTAGGGCAGATGGTAGACAACCACAGGGCCCAGTCACTAGGCTGAAACGGTTCGGACCTTGCCGGGGGGCACTGACAGATGGGTACAAGGGAGCAATGCTTGGGTCAGGTGTGAAAGGGCAGTGAATGAAATGAAAGGAGTGGAGTGCTGAAAGTTTGGCTTGTTTGTTGGTGGTTTGTTTATGTTGGTGGAGGTTTAGAATGGGAAGGAATAGGTTGATTAAGGTATTAGTGAGGTGGGGTTTGCTATATGTTGTACTTAAACAAGAGGTTCAGTAGCATACCTGTCCTAATAAAGCAGCCTTTTGCTCTTGTGGCCTGATTATTTTGCACTATCCCGCCTGATGTCGTCAGCTCTGTAAAGCCAAGAGAGTTGTAGAAGAGTCACAAACATGCCAGGCTCGTCTATCTGAGGCACAACATTTGCCAGGAAATGAATGGCGGCCCTATCTGACAGAGCACTAGTAGTAAGCACAGTCCCATACTTGGGGAGGCCCTCACACTGCTATACTGTTTACAAATAGAGAGGAAGTGAGGCTAACTGCGTCAACAGCATCAAATATTAAAGGAGCTGAATGCCTCCTCGGGAGAAAAGGAAGAGGCTTAGACTTAGCAAAAATCAATTCCTTTCATACCAGCTGGCGCCGTCCCCTACTCGGATCGCGAGCTCCACAGAGACTGACTTCCTTCAGTTTTGGTCCAGCCACTGCTTCACCACGCTGCCTCATGCTGCCATCAGGGATCCTCCCCTCGCCACTGGAAATGTAGTCCCCACGTGTTCTGGGAGGTAGAAGTACTCAGGGGTTTTGGAATAATGTAGGTACTGGGAAACCTCAGCAGAACAGGGGTACTCGGGTAATAGGAGTGAACATGCTAGGGAATAAAAATCTTCTTTGGCATAGTGCTCTAGGAAATACAAGTACTTTGGTGAAAAAGAAGCCTGGGAAATAAACCTACTACTTTGGGGAATAGGAATACTCTAGAGAATATGGATATACTTTAGCCTAAACCCATAATCTGCAGTTCTCTGGGCAATTAATGTGCTCTTGGGAATAGGAGTAACAACTATTCTGAGGAACAGAAGTGCTCTTAGGAATAAAAGTGCTCACTTGAATAAAAAAGCATTTACAATGCAACGGGTCTTGCGTTTGCTCATGTTAGAGCTGATCGCGTTGTAAACTCCTAACCCGACTTTTCACCTATTGGGCAAAAGTGCATTTATGTACATAACCCGAAAAAGTGAAATTAACTATGTAAAGCGCTCGACTTCTGCCAAACGAGATCGCGCTCATAAATTAGAGAAAAAGAAGTCCACGAGCCGGACAGAAAACAGCGAGCCTCGCATGTTTTCTGTACTTGGTCGCTGCGCTCGAGGAGGGCTAGCCACCGGAAAAGGCATGACGTATGCGTGCCTTTGACTAATGAAAGCAAGCAGATTTTATTAGGCAAGCCCACGAACCAATAAAAAACACTGATGTGAAGTTGACAGGGCTCCGAGCCCTTTTCTAAATACTAAAGCGTCTCACTGCGATACGCATGCGCGACCCTAAAAAGTACTCTGGGTGATACAAGTATTCTGGGAAATAGGAGTTCGGTAGGGAATAGAGTAATCCGTGGACTAAGAATACTCACTGTGATGTGACTGAGGAATATCAGTTCTCAGGTCAATAGAACAAATAAAAAGGTAATGGGGAAATAGAGGTGTTCTGAATTTTTTTGTGCTACTTACAGGAGTGCTCAAGAGAGTAAAAGTATTCTGGTAGATTAGATTACTTTGGGGACTAACAACAATGGGAGTGAGGAACAGTAATTATCTGGGCAATCAAAGAAATATGAAAACGATGGGAAATAAAAACATATGAAAGCATTTGTGCCACTGTAAGTACTCTGATTAATATGGTTACTCTTAGGAATATGTGTACTGAGGGAATAAGAAGCCCTCTTGGGAATAAGACATGCCAGGAACAAAATCTGGGACAGAGGATCACTCTAAAGAAGTATTAACACTATTAACACAACTTACTCTGGGAATTCAGAAACTGGGGGTGAGAGTGCTGTAGCAGAAGGTGGTGGAGTAACGAGAGGTGAAATCGTGAAAGGTGGAGTCTGACAGTCAATTTATACATTTTTTACAACTCTGCTTCAAACAGATTGATAATTAGGACAAACATGACAGTAAACCTGTCGTTGCTTGTTTAATTAGCTGCAAAGAGGCAGCATTTTATCTTATAGGTTTAAGGCACCTGTTGCGAAGATTTAGTGTGCCTACAAATTTTAGAGGGAATAACATTAATGGTAAGATAACCCCGGTTGTTAATGCACCTGCATGAGAGATCTACGTTTGGTCTAGACACAGTTTTTACTCATAAAGTAGCATGGAGGGTAAATGTGCCTACTGCAAAGCATCCCATGCAACATGCAGATCACAAATCATATTTTATGTAGATAGGTAAGTGGGTTACTGCTTTTGACACAGAGACACTTTGATTACTTGTGGTTCCTAAGTTGCAGTCCTAATACAGCGGTGAGCTATGAGCCGGCATCAAGGAGCTGTATGCAAACTGCAATGCATGGGTTTAAAACTTTATTGTTTTGTTATTCAACCTGTCATTATTCTAAAGTTGTTAAGAGGGTTATTTTTGATAGCGATAGTCTTATTAGTCCAAACAACCACTGTGTTACGTTTTAAAATCTGACTTTGTGTTTCTCCCAACCACGTGCTATAAACATATATATGTCTACAAGTAAGGACAATAAGCGACTTCTACGCTTTGTAAACCTCCTTGTCCTACGTAACATTTCCTATATATTGATGTACACACTTCCATACCATATTGTCTCTGTAAAGAGCTCTCACTCCCTACATTGGGAGGAGCAGTGCTACAAAAATATTAAGTGAAAAATTAGTGCTATTTAAATTGTCCATTGGGTGATTAGTCACACAGACAGAAGCATCTGCCATCCTTGCAGTGTATGGTAGAAAACGTGCATCAAGTCATAGTTTAGGTGCTTGTGAAGTAACAAGATGTGTGTCTTTGCGTTCCTCCTTTTCATTGGCATCTGGATGGTAGGCTCTATGTAGCTCCCAGCCAGGGGGCAAAAAGAAGGCTGCTTGATCCTTCAATCAGAACTTACTTTTTGGTCCAACTGGGAGACAAATGAGAAAGCTCCTTAATGCTGAAGGGGAGACTGGTAGACGCTTCCAGCCTTACCAGCTTTCCACCGTACTGCCCTCACGTACGTCTGAATCTTGGCACTAACACAGGATCTGTATACACTCATACCCGTTCCGTTCTCAATGACCACCGATCCCAATCAGCGACGTGACCAGTCCGTGCGGTTGCTTGGTGGGTCCGGCGTTTGCTGCTAAGAAAGCGAAACCTGCAGCTCACGGGATGACATCGTTATCACTCGAAAGCGCTTCCCTTCCTCTGAGGTGGACCACGAAAACACTTTTTTTAAGTAGCGGTTCCTTATCTTCAGCCTGAAGGTTTGTGGCGAAGGCTGAACCCTGCTATTACTGAACAGTTCTAACTTTCAGTTGCACTCTGGGTGCGCGGGAGGAGTGAGTGCACTATCCGCACGAAGTGCCTCCCAGCACCCTGGCTTTCTACCGCAGGATTAAAGGCTGCGGTGGTGACTCAGAGAATATTCACGACCCAGTCTCACTTGGACGGTTTCCTCATTCGAGCACCGTCGTCCCAGGAATCTCGCGCTGCTTTCCTGTTAAGCCACGCACAACTTCTAGCTACTAGAAGACCCCTAAAAAGATCTGCTCCTGCCTGCAGCATCTCGACCCGTTAGCAACCTGGACGAAACCGTACGTAACTCTCTAGCGCGAGAGATGTCCCTCATATTGAGTGTCCTCGATTGGCGCATTCAAAACAACAGCCAATAGGAACAAAGTGCTCCCATCTCCCAATTTAGGGGTTAGAAAGAAAAGTGGGTTCGCTAAGCCGTGGGGCTCTGGGTTCCAGAGAGTCTGAGGCAAGTGGGTGACCCAAGTATGTGCCAGCAGTCGCCAAACGTTATACGGGGGAAGCATCCATCCTTGTATTGTGACAGCTCAGACTAACCTTGTCAATTTTGGACCTCAAGATCGCTTATGTACCAAAGATCGTTCATGATACCAAAGATCGCTTATGTACCACTGTGTAATTTTACTTCAATTTTGCTGTTACAATGTCATTGACTTTATCAGTAATGTCGACCGTGTGTGCTTGGGTGTAGAGCACACTACCACCATGCCCACATTCTTGCTTCTTCGGACTGTGCTCAGTCACTCTATCAGTAGTTGGAAGTTCTTGCTTACAGCTTGTGCTGTCTGGTTGCGAAAGCCCTACTGTGAGTTTACCAAGAATTTATAGCGGGCATATAGACCATCCGGTATTACCATTGGTGGGCTTTGTTGCCACGCTCATTTCCGCATGATAGTTGATGGCTTTCCTTGCCCACTTGTGGTTGCTCTTCCTCTGGGGAAGGTCTTTTCTGTTGCTAGACCATGGGTTTATGTGTGTTGCCTAGTTTGAACACGGTCTACTTTAGGATAACCAGAATAATTCCATCCTCTAATCTAATGCAGGGTAAAACAATCAAATTAGTCACTTGTAATTCAGTAAAGGGTGCATTAATTATTATAGACACCTTTTATAACCAGATAAAAAGTAACTATATTGAAGCAATAATTACTCTAATGTATGAAAGTAATCTGGGCCATATTCTCGGTAATGTAGTGTGTAGTAATCAGACTAAACTACTGTAATCAAATACAGAATACAGTAACCATAGTAATCTCATTCTGTAAAAATATGCAGTGTATAGCATTCAATAAAATATTGTATAGTCCGATTAAAGGATAAAGTAATTAGAGGTGTCTGTTTTTCAATTCTAATGCAAAGTAAGCCATTGAAGTGAGCTTCCATAACCAGGCCACAGCAACATGACTTGAGTTATCTTCCCTGGTCTGACGTAAACTAAAGCAATTACACCAACTGCCTCCTGTAATTTGATGCAAGATAAAGTCATAAAAATAATTTTCTGACTTTTTATTCAGAGTAAATGACTTAAATGAATTGTCTGTAAACAATAAAGTGAAACACAAAGAGAGTAATCTATTTATGCAATCTAGTACAGAGTACACCTACTGTTTAATAACTAAGCCAGTTGCCATGTAACTAAATTACCCTTCTATCATCCAATGTAGTGCAAATTAATTCCAGGAGTTGCATTATGTTATTAATTCCAGAGTAAATCATTCTTCTTCTGTAATTTAAGGTGATCATTCAGAATAACCTCCTAGGAATGAAATGCAGGTAAAGCTAGAGACAACCCAGCTAGGATTAGCTCTTTATAACCCAGAGAAGAATAAAGCAGTCAGGGTGATCTTCTGTTATAACATGCAGCAAACTAGTCAGAGCGCCGTACAGTACGCTGAAGTAATCTCTTTTTTAAGATACAGTGTAGTAATCATAATAGTTCACACTGTAATTAAAGACAAAACAATCAACGTAATCAACGTAAACCTCACTCTCCAGGCAGAGTATTCCCCTGCAATCAAATGCAGGGTAAAGTAATAACAGCATTTCCCTCCTATAGCCTAACGGGTGATCTGCTTCTGCATTCTAATGCAAGGTAAAGTTAACATTAATTTCTTTCTGTAATCCAAGGCAGGGGAAGTAATGAGAGTAATATGCTTCCTTAGTGTAATGAAAGGTAAAGTAATCACTAATAATTGGCTGTACTCTAAAGCAAGAGAAAGTAATCGGAGGAATCCTTTTTAGAGTTGTTTTTCCTACACTGAGAAACTTACCATTGAATGATAATGCCGCAGGAACCTGGGACACACTGAGATGGCGTGTCAGAGAACACCGCACTGCGACTGCACTCACTGCACCTGTGGTGTGTAAGGCAATGTGTCACCACGAAGTAAACTTGCACGGCTGCTGTCTGTGCTGCACCTGTCCTTTGTGTGTCTGTGAAGGGTCGCACATCTACTGTGTTGTATATGTCTTTTGTGTGTGCCTGGTTTTGTTTTCGTGTGTGAGAAAGCTTGTGCTGCTGCTGTGTTGCAATTTTCCTCTGTGTGTGTGAGAAAGCTTGCAGTACTGTCCATGCTCACTGTCCCATGTGCCCTGCACCGTAGCAGTGCATGAGGTTCCTGCTCTCTGCGAGGGAAGCTGGCATTGTGCTCCATCTCTTATGTGTGCAACTGATGCTTGCACCACTGAGCTGGTCCACAGTGTGTCTTTGTGGGGGGTTTCTACCTCTAACTTGTATCTGGAAATAAAGCACATTGTTTTTACCTATCGACCTTCAGTGACTCTATGTGAGTGTGCATCTTCTATTAGTATGTTACACTCTCCCTCTTCCGCTTGGGAGCCTAACGAGCACTGTCTCTCTGTGCCTCAGAGAAAGGAAGAAAACCTTTTCACTCCATAAACATTCACAAGTGGCATCATCAGCGTCCGTTCTTTGAGTCACAATCCTAAAGGGCTTCAATAAAGGTGATTAACACTTATGCCTTAATAGAATATTAGGATTGTCTTTGCAAACTGCAAGAGTTAACAAATTATGTCCGAATTGTAGTGAGGTTTAAATAGTAATAGACAAGGGAACAAGGTCAGATGCATGAGGACTTACAACGACTGAAGTCAGTGCAGGCCACAGTGTACATTAGATCTAACAACTATAGGAAGTCCGACTAATACATTCATCCCAGCGGCCTGTAACGACTGTGATCAAGGCGCTGCTTTTGTGCCGCCCTCCTCCAAGATGCACCCACAGAGCAATCATATTGTGGTATCGAGCAATCATCAGGACAAATCAAGGACACGCCTTAGTATTCATGCAGCCACCATCACCCCCTTAAACAGTCCAACACACTAAGAGACGGGAAACCAACCCACGAAGGGATCTGCTGCCCACCACTACGGCTGGACCCTTTGATACACTAGCACGCGCTAAATAAATTCGTTTAGAATTACTTTTCTCTCGTCAATAACAGCTGTTATCATGGATGGCTTTAACGGGGTCTGCCTCTGCAGATCCCACTCCTGGCCTTCATCAGACTCTCGACTGAACACTTTAAATCATTATAAACTCTCTTGTTAAAATAAAGTCTTGCATCATGGTGTCTAATACAGTCCATCCCAGCGATTGTTTAGCCTGTTCCTCATCTGTGGCTCCAAGACGGTACAGATCATCTGTCTCGACTGCTGGGTCCAGCACCAGATGTGGGATGGTGGTTTTGGAAGTCACCCGGAATTAATTAAGGGGCGTGCAAAATAATGCTCAGGAAATGATTAATGTAAACTGCACATGTTCTGTCTTTTTCCCACGACCACGCTAAAAGTACTGCAAACCAAGACAAGATAACAGCACCGGGATGGTCACTCACGCACGACAACAAAACGCTTCCCAGGTAACCTCGCCTCAATACAAGCCTCTCACCAGGGGCAGGAAGCTCTGTACACATGTAATTACATGCACCCAGACAGGACACTTACCTCCTCTGCGGTCCTACGATGACCCTGGACGTCTCTTGTGTCCCTGGCTGTGTCAGGCTTCCCCAAGTCTCCGGCTGTCTTAGCTCTCTCTTGATATCTCCAGTCTCTCTTAATGTCTTCTGTTTCGTTGATGCTCACTTGCTGTCAGCTGGACCCTCCCTAGATGCCCTATTTTTCTTGGATGTCTCTAGTATGTTTCTGTGTCCCCTGGACTTTCACTGTATGCCTCCTTGACTTTCCTTGGATGCCTCTGTTGTCCCTCAGTCTCACTGGACGCCTCTGCTCTTCCTCAGTCTCTGGCGTGCCCAAGCTTCCCTGGATGCCTCGGGGTTGGCCTCTGGTGTTCCCTCAGTCTCCTTCGATGTCTCAGGTCTGGCCTCTGCTGTCCCTCAGTCTCCTGGATGTCTTAGGTCTGACCTCTGCTGTCCCTCAGCCTCCCTGGATGCCTCAGGCCGGGTCTCTGGTGTGCCCTCAGTCTCCTTCGATGACTCAGGTCTGGCCTCTGCTGTCCCTCAGTCTCCTGGATGTCTTAGGTCTGACCTCTGCTGTCCCTCAGCCTCCCTGGATGCCTCAGGCCGGGTCTCTGGTGTGCCCTCAGTCTCCTTCGATGACTCAGGTCTGGCCTCTGCTGTACCTCAGTCTCCCTGGATGCCTCAGGCCTGGTCCTGGCGTGCCCTCACTCTCCCTGGATGCCTAGGGTCTGGCATCTGGTGTGCCCTCAGTCTACCTCGATGCCTCAGGTCCGGCCTCTGCTGTCCCTCAGTCTCCCTGGATGCCTCAGGTCTGACCTCTGCTGTCCCTCAGTCTCCTGGATGCCTCAGGCCGGGTCTCTGGTGTGCCCTCAGTCTCCTTCGATGACTCAGGTCTGGCCTCTGCTGTACCTCAGTGTCCCTGGATGCCTCAGGCCTGGTCCTGACGTGCCCTCACTCTCCCTGGATGCCTAGGGTCTGGCATCTGGTGTGCCCTCAGTCTACCTCGATGCCTCAGGTCCGGCCTCTGCTGTCCCTCAGTCTCCCTGGATGCCTCAGGTCTGACCTCTGCTGTCCCTCAGTCTCCCTGGATGCCTCAGGTCTGACCTCTGCTGTCCCTTAGTCTCCCTAGATGTCTGGGCCTGGCCTCTGGCGTGCCCTCAGTCTCCCTAAATGCACCGGGTCTGGCCACTGGAGTGTTCACAGCCTTGCTGGATGCCTCTGGTGTCCCCTCACTCTCGGTTGCCTGTCCTCCTCTCCCCAGCGCCTCTGACTCAGCTCTGGCCACCAAGGGCTGCCTCAGTCCATCTTAAGCTTGTGAGCAGCAGGGGAGGGGCCGGGGAGGGCATTCCTCTGAGGGAGGATTCACTGAGGAGGGCTTTGGAGCAGGAGGGCTGGGCGAAGAGGGGAAACTCATCAGGAAGTAAGAGGAGGGTTGACTCGCGGAGTGGGGGAAGATGGCACTGAAGGGCGCTCTTCCGAGGAAGGAAGGAGGGAGCCGGGCAGAGTGCGGTGATGCAGGACAGACGTGGGTGGAGGGTGTCTGTGGCCCTGGCTCTCAGCCCATCAGATTTATTCACCGGGTCAGCGGGCAGGTGCTAGTGACCTCACAGCCTGTGTGTGTGTGGGGGGCTTTAATTATTTCAGTTCCTCCCTGGTGCCAGGAAAGAATTCAAACTTATATTAAATCAGCTTAACTGAAAATATTTACAGTGAAAGCACCAGGAATGTGACTCCGTGATCCCACAGGAGTGAAGAGATTAACAGAGCCCAGGGTGGAGATAAGGGAGAGAGGCTGAGAAAAGGCAGTTCAAGAGAGAGGCGAGGGAACACAAGACAGGAAATGGAGAAATAAATCTGGAGGGCACATAGAGATTGTATGGAAACGAGAGAGGAAAAGGAAAAGTTTGGAGAACAAGAAAAGAGTTGGGAGAAATACAGGAAGAGAGCACGGCGAGAATAACTACTGAGAGAGCGTGACAGGAAGGAAAGAGCAAATAAAGGCCGGAAATAGAGGAAACATTGCGAGAGGGTGCAACAGAAAAGAGAGGCTTCAGTGAAATACCAGTACAAGAAAGGGTGTGGAGCAGAGAGACAGAGACAAAACAAAGCTGAAGGTGCAGAAAAAGAGACAATGGGAGGGGAAGAGAGAACAAGAAGGGGTTTGCGAAACAGAAAAGGGCAAACAAGCATTGACAAAGCCAATAGGTCTCGCCTATGGAAGAGCTATTGTCTTTGCCAATGTGTTTTAGCCATATTATACACCAGCGTGGCAGCTTTTCAGCATGGCTAAAAGTTAGTGGTGTAGAGGAGAGTGGCATAGGGTAGAGTGGTGCAGAGTGGACGACAGTGTCGTAGAGTGAAGGGTTGTGGACCGGCATAAAGTTGAAGGAGTGTTGCAGAGTAGAGTGAGTAATGTTGTGTGGAGTGGTGTAGAGGGAGCTGCATAGAGTGGAGCGGAATGGAGGGCCACAGAGTGGAGTGTTGTGGAGTAGAGAGTGGAGTGCCGTACAGTGTCACAGAGTGGCACAGATTGTACACCGGCAACACAGGTTTGTGATACTCCGAGTCCTCATTTGGAGTACTCTCCATCAGTTCCCAGCTTTAATGCTGTTAACACTAGTAAACTGGGTTTGTAATGTACACGCAGAAAATCTTATTACTGGCATTAGTGATCGATCTCCCTGGTATCTTCCAGTCACGCTGACACGCTGACGCAAGTAGGAGGAGGAGGCGGCCCGAGAAGTCGGCTGCAGTGCGAAACGTAGCAGCGGAGCCGTGGAACCGGGTTGCCCTTCGGCTTTCACAAGGAGCCGCAGTGCTATGGTGCCATAGAGGCCACAAGGTTTAGGACAGAGACCAGCTGCCGCTGCCATTGCCATATAGCCTCCACAGCAGATGGCCACCGAACGTCAGGCTTCGGCTGGCGGTATACGGAACATGTCCACCAAGAGTATCTCAGGACCACGAGTAAGCACAGAGTGCCCCCTGCATTCCACCACCCCACAGTCAGTGGTGAGGGCAAGGGCGAGGGTGAGGAGGATCTGGAGTAGTCGTGGAGGTCTTGTAGAGTTATTAGGGCTTACCAGGCCTGAGGAAAGGGAAAAAAGAGCACAGTGGAAGCACAGTGGAAGAGCGTGGAAGGACAGCAGAGGTAAGATGTTTCAGGCCTGTCCCCCTCCCTCTCTCTCTCCACCCCAGCGAAGTGCTTCAACATGGTTGTATAGGTATAACCTATATCTATAATTACGACCTGATGAGCATTGACTGAGTTTGAGTTTTTAAAAAGTAGTTGCGGTTGGCAGCAGCTTGAAACTTGAAGCTTGAAACCTGTATTGGTACTGGCGCCTCTTAGAATGGCAAGTTGGGTCCGGCCAAAGTGTAGGAGGCTGGACTGGCTTGTAGTGAGTACCAAGGGGTACTTACACCTTGCACCAGGCCCAGGTATCCCTTATTAGTGTATAGGGTGTCTAGCACCTTAGGCTGATAGATAATGGTAGCTTAGAAGAGCAGCTTAGGCTGAACTAGGAGACGAGTGAAGCTCCTACAGTACCACTAGTGTCATATGCAAAATGTCATAAGAAAACACAATACACAGATATACTAAAAATAAAGGTACTTTATTTTTATGACAAGATGCCAAAAGTATCTCAGTGAGTACCCTCAGTATGAGGATAGCAAATATACACAAGATATATGTACACAATACCAAAAATATGCAGTGTAGTATTAGAAAACAGTGCAAACAATGTATAGTTACAATAGGATGCAATGGGGACACATAGGGATAGGGGCAACACAAACCATATACTCCAAAAGTGGAATGCGAACCACGAATGGACCCCAGACCTATGTGACCTTGTAGAGGGTCGCTGGGACTGTAAGAAAACAGTGAGGGTTAGAAAAATAGCCCACCCCAAGACCCTGAAAAGTGAGTGCAAAGTGCACTAAAGTTCCCCAAAGAGCACAGAAGTCGTGATAGGGGAATTCTGCAGGAAAGACCAAAACCAGCAATGCAACAACAATGGATTTCCAGACGAGGGTACCTGTGGGACAAGGGGACCAAGTCCAAAAGTCACGACCAAGTCGAGAGTGGGCAGATGCCCAGGAAATGCCAGCTGTGGGTGCAAAGAAGCTTCTACTGGACAGTAGAAGCTGAGGATTCTGCAGGAGCGACAAGGGCTAGAAACTTCCCCTTTGGAGGATGGATGTCCCACATCGTGGAGAGTCGTGCAGAAGTGTTTTCCTGAAGAAAGACCGCCAACAAGCCTTGCTAGCTGCAAGTCATGCAGTTAGGGTTTTTGGGTGCTGCTGTGGCCCAGAAGGGACCAGGATGTCGCCAATTGCGTCTGGGGACAGAGGGGGCGCCCAGCAAGACAAGGAGCCCTCTCAGAAGCAGGCAGCACCCGCAGAAGTGCCAGAACAGGCACTACAAAGAGGAGTGAAACGGTGCTCACCCGAAGTTGCACAAAGGAGTCCCACGCCGCCGGAGGACAACTCAGGAGGTCGTGCAATGCAGGTTAGAGTGCCGTGGACCCAGGCTTGGCTGCGCACAAAGGATTCCCTCGGAAAGTGCACAGGAGCCGGAGTAGCTGCAAAAGACGCGGTTCCCAGCAATGCAGTCTGGCGTGGGGAGGTAAGGACTTACCTCCACCAAAATTGGACTGAAGAGTCACTGGACTGTGGGAGTCACTTGGACAGAGTTGCTGGATTCAAGGGACCTCGCTCGTTGTGCTGAGAGGAGACTCAGGGGACCAGTGATGCAGTTCTTTGGTGCCTGCGGTTGCAGGGGGACGATTCCGTCGACCCACAGGAGATTTCTTCAGAGCTTCTAGTGCAGAGAGGAGGCAGACTACCCCCACAGCATGCACCACCAGGAAAACAGTCGAGAAGGCAGCAGGATCAGCGTTACAGAGTTGCAGTAGTCGTCTTCGCTACTTTGTTGCAGTTTTGCAGGCTTCCAGTGCGATCAGCAGTCGATTCCTTGGCAGAAGGTGAAGAGAGAGATGCAGAGGAACTCGGATGAGCTCTTGCATTCGTTATCTAAGGAAATCCCCAAAGCAGAGACCCTAAATAGCCAGAAAAGAGGGTTTGGCTACTTAGGAGAGAAGATAGGCTAGCAACACCTGAAGGAGCCTATCAGAAGGAGTCTCTGACGTCACCTGCTGGCCCTGGCCACTCAGAGCAGTCCAGTGTGCCAGCAGCACCTCTGTTTCCAAGATAGCAGAGGTCTGGAGCACACTGGAGGAGCTCTGTGCACCTCCCAGGGGAGGTGCAGGTCAGGGGAGTGGTCACTCCCCTTTCCTTTGTCCAGTTTCGCACCAGAGCAGGGCTGAGGGGTCCCTGAACCGGTGTAGACTGGCTTATGCAGAAATGGGCACCATCTGTGCCCATGAAAGCATTTCCAGAGGCTGGGGGAGGCTACTCCTCCCCTGCCTTAACACCTTTTTCCAAAGGGAGAGGGTGTAACACCCTCCCTCTGAGGAAGTCCTTTGTTCTGCCATCCTGGGCCAAGCCTGGCTGGACCCCAGGAGGGCAGAAACCTGTCTGAGGGGTTGGCAGCAGCTGCAGTGAAACCCCTGAAAAGGCAGTTTGGCAGTACCCGGGTCTGTGCTACAGACCCGTGGGATCATGGGATTGTGCCAACAATGCCAGGATGGCATAGAGGGGGCAATTCCATGACATGTTACATGGCCATATTCGGGGTTACCATTGTGAAGCTACACATAGGTATTGACCTATGTGTAGTGCACGCGTTTAATGGTGTCCCCGCACTCACAAAGTCCAGGGAATTTGCCCTGAACAATGTGGGGGCACCTTGGCTAGTGCCAGGGTGCCCACACATTAAGTAACTTTGCACCTAACCTTTACCAGGTAAAGGTTCGACATATAGGTGATTTATAAGTTACTTAAGTGCAGTGGTAAATGGCTGTGAAATAACGTGGACGTTATTTCAGTTAGGCTGCAGTGGCAGGCCTGTGCAAGAATTGTCAGAGCTCCCTATGGGTGGCAAAAGAAATGCTGCAGCCCATAGGGATCTCCTGGAACCCCAATACCCTGGGTACCTCAGTACCATATACTAGGGAATTATAAGGGTGTTCCAGTATGCCAATGTGAATTGGCGAAATTGGTCACTAGCCTGTTAGTGACAATTTGGAAAGAAATGAGAGAGCATAACCACTGAGGTTCTGGATAGCAGAGCCTCAGTGAGACAGTTAATCATAACACAGGTAACACATTCAGGGCACACTTATGAGCATTGGGGCCCTGGCTGGCAGGGTCCCAGTGACACATACAACTAAAACAACATATATACAGTGAAAAATGGGGGTAACATGCCAGGCAAGATGGTACTTTCCTACACAAAGAAACCCGTGAAACCAGACAAAAAAACATATTGTGCTCGTGCCGTCGCTAGGGAGTGTCTTTCTCCTCCACCCTCCCAAACATCCCTGTAGCCATGTCAGACCTAAGGGTTAAAAGCACAACATAAGGGGCCCAGGGCAGGAACCCATTTGAGCTGTATTTGAGTCACATATGAGCTCTATATACGGTGAAAAAGACGACAGCAGTCCAGCGGAGTCACCATAATTGTTAAGGCCAGGAGGGAGTAGGCAGCCCAGCGAGTGGAGGCGGAGGTGGTACTATCAGCTGGCAAGCAGAGGAGAAGTAGAGGATAAGCTCATTGTAAGTCATTTGTCAATCCTGTTTGCCATCCAGAGTAAACACAGCATGCCGGCAAGTAAAAATCGGGCACACGGGCAGTGTGGCGTAAGAAAGGGACCAAAGGGCCAGAAGGGCGCCCTTAGGACAAGAAGTGATCAGAAGGAGAGCCAGCCCCCGGGAGCGTCACCCATAAATCAAGGAGAGGGAGACATACCCCAGTGTTTGCAACTGGATGGGGCCTGGAGTGATGCCATGAGACACAATGGGAAGAGAGCTGCTGTAACACCATTGGGCGCTTTAATCAAGGACTGTGTGGGAAGTATTTTAAAAAGTCTTCTAATGTGGTAAAGCCTTTAAAAAAGGGGAGTGTATCAAGCCCCAATCAGAGTAAGGTCGAGTGGGGCCATATGAATGGCTCCCAGACATCAGAGTCGCTGCAGCTTGAGGATGGATATTTGGGAGAGGAGGATGAGACAGTCGAGGTGACAGTGGGGGGGAGGCTTTTGCTGGAGCCCAGGCTGTTGTCATCTCCATGCCTTTCGCATGGATTAATGGATAGCGACAATCCAGAGGGGTGGCTTCAGACTCACTCCGAGCCAGAGAAAGAGAGCCAGGGAGATGAGGAAAAGAGGAAGGAGGAAAATGAAGAGGAAAAAGAGCCTGCCCCCTCACCTTTGTCTCTCTCAGGCAGGCAATTAGAAAGACAGTCCACCCTGGGCCTAAATACCACTGCGGTACCCACAGAATCGCTACTTGATGTGATGTTTCTAATGCAAAATACTTTACAAGCAATTTTAGAAGTAATGACGGTAAACAATAGCTTGGGTAAAATGCATAAAAAACAACTACAAGGGATAACGGAGGAACTGAAGCAAATTAATTGCTGTATGCTGATACTGGTGCGTCCCACACTCGAAAAAAGGGAACAGGAAACAGGTATATGGGACGTGTATAGTAAGTTAGTGAGTAAAGATACAACTAAAACGATTGATTCCCCGTCAGTAAATGTCTTGAAGCAACGGATGCTTGTGACAACAAGTAGCCGAGGGCGGAGGATGAGAGGTTATGCACTCTATAACCTCCATTATAATATCACAAGAAGTAAACGAGCTAAACAAAGTAAACTAAGTAAACAAGGTGAACTAAGAAAAAGAGGGAGACAAAGATCAATGGAACAATGGGCCAGGGCAGCTAGATGCAAGAAATGATAGACACCATTAAAGAATAGAGGAGAAAAGGCTGCCCCCAAAAATACATTACAAAAGGGCCCAGCAGCACTACATCTAGAAGAGCCTCAGGCAGTAACAAGGAATAGGTGTCCTCACAAAACTGAAAAGGAAAAAAAGAGTGGAGGGAGGAGTCGAGAAGTGGAGGAAGGGAAGGACTTTGGAAGGCTGGTTGTGAGAAAAAAACAGGAGAGTAGAATATCATCCATACAGGAGGGAGAAGGGGAGCCATTCGCCACTGCCAAAGGGCCCGGGAGGTGGGAAGGAATGTGTAGGAGGAAGGGCGAGTAGGTGGATATACCTGGAGCCTGGGGGAAGGGAGATCAGGAAGAAACAACGGAAGAAGTTAAAACCCTTGAATCGCTCACGCCTGCTAGAAGTTATGGCCTTCTGTCCAAGCTTATTTGACATTGAGTTGGAAGATATAAAACAAAGAAGGTTCCTCTTAGATTCAGAGGGGGCGGAGGTGACAAAGGTGCTTTTTTACTCAGAATGTGTTAGACCAGTGGTTCCCAATCTGTGCACCGTGGCACCCAGGTGCGCCAGCAAAACTAGCCAGGGGCGCCATGCACCAAGCACACAGTTTGGGAACGAGGAATAGCTATAAATATCTGCTGTCACTACTTGCCCTGCCCTCCTGCTAACTGCTGTGTTAATATATGACACTGAAACATAAAACCATTGCTCAACTCCAAGTTATTTAACAGGTCCTGACCCTGACCTAACAGTTCAGAAGTGTTGCTCCAGTGAATTTTAGAAATCCCTTCATGCAATTTAACAAAACCTTTTGTGCAGTATAATTAAAAAAATGCATGCTAATTTTTATAACCTCGACCAAGATAAAGAGGCAAGGAAGACTGAGTTATAAAGGTCATTAAGAGTGAATGTGAATAACATTAATTTAATATATAAACTCCAAAAATAAAATAAACGGTACAGAAATATGCAGTAAAGCACTGAAAAGGGAATTTCTCCTGCTCAGCAAATAACACATACTCAGGCCTTCATGGAAGACCTGCTGTCACAGACAACTAATTCTGTCCCTTCAACGATAGGTCACAAACACTTCACTCGGAATAAGCCACCATAAGACAAACACTTTTGAAAAATGTGTGCCTTACAGATGCATTGTCTGTATATTGGTACCTTTATTGTCTTGTGCACTGATGGGCAGTTTATTACACAGCTAACACTTTTCTATAAGACGAAGATCATAGGATACTCAGCCTAGTGACTGCAGTCAGACCTTGGCTGGATGCCTGCTAATGCACCACAGCCCACCTTCCACTGCACTCTTCTTCCATACAAGATATGTTACAGAGACAGGTATAGCTGTAAACTATTGTACAGATAGACATTGTACCTTAGTGAGCCAGTGAAACAGCAATAACCTGCTTATAAATGCCAGGTAATGTATGTCAGCAGTGTCTGATCGCCTTAAAATGTGTAAATATTACCTATTTCAGCTGTGTACATGTGCTATTTAACCAACTGAAGCAGGTTGCAATAGTGCTTAATTAAAGGCCCTTACTTCAATGTGATCTGTGCATGAAACGGAAAGCACATCCAGCTTTACTAGCACAGATTCTTTGTTTGAAGTAAATGAAAGGATTTGTTCTCTTATCATCTTTATCTCATTCTGTCAGTCTTACTTTCATCACTCCTATTCTTACTCCTACTGAGTCCCTCCCATCTGCAGCAGCAGTTCCTGCTCTGACCTGCATTTCAGCAAAGAGAGAGATGGGTGCCTCAACTGCTACAGCTTTGCATGTGTGAGAAATGCAGGGATGGGCGCAGGGCTTGGATAGCCATCTTAAAGGCTGCTCAGAGGTTCACACTGCCCTTCTTTTCCTTTAAACAGTGACCTGCCTGCTGCTGGAGGAAGGTTGGCTTCCTCAGCATCAGGTTCATGTCTGAGGGGATATCATCTTCTTAGTGTCCTGGCACTGAGATAGTTTGAATAGGAAGTTACTTCCATTGCATTTCAGGTATAGCTCAGCTATATATAGCATTCAGATGCCATCTACAACAGACTTTTCTATTGAAGGTCCTTCTGCAAATGTAGCCAATACTGCCCTTTTCAGAATGCTGATGTTAATGCCAGAATTCCCAAGAAAATAAATGTTTAAATTGGCTGCTCGGTGGTTGTGTCATATTTGTTGCTATGGATTGTCGGAGATATGCATTCTATTTAGTTCTGTGACATGCAGAATATGATGCAAGCTGCTGCCACTGAAGAAGATGCTTTCATGGCAGGAACATGTGGGTTAAGGCTTCAAGGCCTGTAGTAAAAAGGAGAGGTGGTAAAGTGAGTATTTGTTGCTGATAAGATCACAACCACAATTATAATACCTTCATCGCAATTATTTTCAGGGAGAAAAATGGAAGTACTCCAGATGCCGGGCTTACATCCTCCCACCTGCCAAAAAAAGTAACATAATGGCGAGCCACGACCAACTGCCAATAGGTCAAGGGAGCCGCGGGTCGAAAAAGTTTGGGAACCACTCTGTTAGACAATTGGTGGTACAGGCAGAGATGGAGTTAGTAAAGAAGGGTGTAAGATTGGTTCAAATAAGTGAGCCAGAGCCTGGGGAAGGGAATAGTAGAGTGCTTATGCGCCATGGGGGTTTGCTCCCAATCAGGTGCAGTATAAGTTTAATTTGATAGGCTCAAAAGATTCAAGAGCGTCTGTGGATGATAGCAAAACTAGGTTAAGTGTAACTATAATTAATGAATATAAAAATCTAAAGCTGAAAAACCACTTGGAGCCTACCGTAAACTACAGGAATAGTGATACGGGGAGGGGATGATCAATTTGGATTAGGAATTAATCCCTTCGCACAGCAATCAGATTTTTTCTTGGAATATAGGAGGCTACAAAAAACATCTAAAACAAGATCTATTCAAGGGAAGGCTGGAAAATTAGTATGTCTCCAAGAAACATGGCTGGCTGTGCGAAGAACCAAACAAGTAGATGAATTAATGAGACTCTTCAGGGGAGCCACCCGCCAGGGCCAAGGCCGCCCCTCGGGGGCTTAATCACTCTGGTCTCGTCTAGAATAGCTAACAGATTTATAGAAGTAAAAACATAATGCGCTGGACTCTGGTGGGTCATATTGACCTATATAATTCCATAGGGGGGGCTAGGCAGGTTCTAATAATCAATGTAGATGTTCAGGCAGGAATGATATTAGATTATGATGCTCAGCGAGGGTTATTTGAGGAAGTCCTAGAAGTGATTTCCATGAGCAATGCAGAACTCCCTATATTAATAATGGGGGATTTGAATCATAAACTTGATCCCACTAGTAGTGATAAGTTGTACAAGGAATAATGAACTGCTGCCCAGATCCCGCAAAGCACGTTCCCTAACACAGATTGCACTGTCCGTGATAAGTCCCTAGTAAGAACCTTAGGATCCCTTGGTCTGTTTTGCATCAATAGACGTCTGAAGGCAGACCGCCCGGCAAAGCAAACCTTTCGAATCGGCAATGGGAGTGCCTTACTGATTACGCATTTATAAGCGTTTGGCACTTTAGAGACATGCAAGACTTTAGGATTGTGCAGCTAGAGGGCAGTGATCTTTGTCTCTTACAGTTAATAATTGGGTCAGGAATTAATGCCCAAATAAATAGGAGAAAAGTGCTGCCACTACAGATTGAGTACCCACGTAGGATAATGACCCGTATTACTGAAAACAGCCTAAAAATGCTCAATGAATGTATATTAAACTACAGAGAGCTTAGGATAGAGGAAGACTCTAATGATGTCTTCAGGGGATACGATAAAGCAGTAGATTTAATAGTAGGCTGCTTGAAAGTAAAATTAAAAAAGGCCCTGGAGACCAAGATGAAGGGAAAAGCAAACAGGTCAAATAAAAACAGCTGGTACGTCAAGAGTGTAGGAGCAAAACGAGAGGGTGTGGTCAAGCCGTTGGTAATGGCGGACACGAGTTGAAGAAGCTCTGCGTCTCGCCCGGCTTATCCGGTGCCATCTGGGGGGTCAGGAGACCAGCGACGCCTGGCCGGTGAAAGGGCAGGCATCTGAGGGACGCCGGTCTGAATTGGTGTTGCGTGCCGACTTGTAGGAGCAGCGCGCGGCAGAGTTAGACCGGGGCCGCGTGGGCCGGCGGCCTGGAGTGCTGGGCCGGGCAGCGGTGGGGCCACGCCGCGTGGCGTCGTGCACGCGGAGGCGGGGCCTGAATGCGGGGATGGCCTCGGGTGGGACTCCCCCCAAAATACTGATGCCCCAGCGGTGGTGAAGGCAAGGCTGCAGGTGAGGAGTGCGCGCAGGCTGCCTACAGGCTCCCTGGGGGGGCAGGAGAAGGACCTGGACCCGGCCCGCAAGGATCTGTGGCCGGGTCGCGGTGCTGACGTGCCTGGGAGAGACCTGGCAGCAGGAGAGGGCCGGAGGAGGGCCTCCCGCAGTATTAGTGCCCCATCGGAGGCACGGAGACAACATCCGCAGCCGCGGTGAGTGAGGGGCTGCGTGTGCTGGCCTGCTGTGATGGGTGCCTCGGCGCGGTGGGGGCTAGACTGGACCCGCGGACCCCACGGACTGGATTGCAGGTCTGACTTTGCCTAGCAGATCACCTGGGGCCTTTGGAGGCTGGCAGTGGGACCCGTGGAACTGGAGGTTGGCGGTAGGAGGCCAGCGTTGCAGCGGCTGGTGGCTGGGCTTCTCGTGCTGCCGCGCGGTACTGGTCTGGTCACGCAGGCAAGCAGGCCCAGCCTGATTCAAGGACTGGAGCAGTGACGAATGGAGCGGAGTTGAAGGAGCCTGAGTGGTGGAACGGTCGTTAGTTGCGAGGACAGCATCGGGTGGAGGTTCCTCTTTGGTGGCTGTTCCTGTGGGGTCTGATACCTGCAGACGCTGGTGGTGTGGAGTTGGGAGCGGATCCTGGGTGTTCAACTCGGCGCAGGACTGTTGTACCATTTGTAGCAGTCTCTTGGCTTGATACCTCTGCACCCGCTGCGAATATTTGAGGGTACGGAGCGGGTGAAGTTGGCGGCGAGGCGGCTGGTGAGAGACTAGGAACAGATTGGAATCCTCCGAGGCCTGGATCATGGCGGGGACGGGCAGCCTTCGCTCTGCTACTGGAGCTGGGAGGTGCTTGCTGAGGTGGAGCGCATTTGAGATTCGTTGGAGCGGGCCCGCACATCGTTGGAAGCCAAGATAGATAAGGTGGCCAGTGACCTTGTTCTCCTGCATGCTGATCATCGTAAGCTGGCGGACAAAACAGGTGCGATAGAGGCACGGGTGGATGAGTTGATGCCGATGACATCCCATTTGAAGACGGAGATGGGGAACGTTCTGGCACGAGTAGTCATGTTGTGTGGAGGATGGAGAATGCGGAGGGGCGCTCCAGGAGGAACAATGTACGGGTGGTTGGTTTGCCGGAAGGTACTGAGGGCCAGGATGCAGTGGCATATTCTGAGAACTGGCTCCAGGGGCTGGTGCCGGCGGGCACGGTAACGTCCTTTTTTCAATTGGATCGGGCGCATCGGATTCCCACGCGGCCGAGACCTCCGGGGAGTGGTCCCCGTCCTTTCATAATCCGCCTCCTCCATTATGCGGACAGAGATGTTATACTTAAAACTGTGAGATCTTCTCCGCCCCCTCGGTGGATGATGCGCAGGTACTGCTGTTTCCGGACTACACTCTAGCAGTGCAGAGGGATTGGCCTCCTACATGCCCTTGAAGCATAGACTCAGAGCTCTCGGCCTGGACTACTCTCTATTATTCCCTGCCAACTCTGCATTGTGGCCGAGAACAAATCGCACTTCTTTACCACACCGGAGGCAGCATGGGAGTGGCTCGAGTCACCGGGCCGCGTCTCGGGTCGATTGGCGGAGCTGAACGTGCCGGTGTTGTGGAGCAAGCGCAATCGGGTCAGGCGCGGCTGGAAGAGAGGTGATATGCGCGTGGAGACCAGATCTGGAGCAGTTCATACAGGAGAGGATGGAGGCGATTCATTGTGCTGAGGCCATTAGTGCCTCCCCGGTGGCGTCGGAGTTGGGAGACTGAAATGTCGCAGCCGCCTAGTGATCGACCTATCACGCCGGATTGACTTTCGGAGTTGGGCCTCGCCAAGGGTCCGCCTCTAACGCCTGCCACGGCGGATGAACTTTTTAAAGTGCTGTGGGAATTGCGCTGACTGACCGGTCATTGATGTGGCCACCTGTCTGGAGTGCTGAGCTAGCTGGACTCTGGTGAGAATGTGTTGTTGATATAAGCAGAGGTGGACCTGGTTGTCGAGTGTGGGCCACTGGCCTGTGAGAGTCGGGTGGGTCATTGCTGAGATTGTAACTGTCTTTGTTTGCTGTTAATTACTGTGGCCGGCTGTTGGGGTTTTTCTTTCCCCCCCTTTCTTTTATCCACTGTAGCCGGGTTATCTGGTTTGTGTGGGGCTTGCTTACTTGTGAGATTGGTCTACCCCATTCTCCTACTAGCGGAGATTCACAATGTGTGGTTGCGATGCTGCATGTTTTCGTTGTTGCGTTTGGGCGGACACCTGTTGTCTATCTGCTCTGATGGTATTGGTTATGTTTTGGCTATGCTGGAAGCTACATACAGAGCGCCTGATCGGGGGTTGAGAATCTGTTAACGCTGGTGTAGCGCTGGGCGGGGAGGTGGGGCGGTTGTGGGGGGGGGGGGTAACAGGCTCTTTGTGGCATGTCTTCATACACTGCGATTACTTGGAATGTGAGGGGCATAAATACCCCTATGCGCCGGTATGCTATATACTCCAATCTTAGAAGGCACTCAGTGCATTTGGCTTTTCTGCAAGGGACCCATTTGGGGCGCTCGGAGATCCCCCAATTGCAGAGGCGCTGGAGAGGGCAGTTATATGCAACAGGTCACTCCACCTTTGCTAGGGGTGCTCTGGTCTTGATTAGAGCGGGTGTCCCCTTTGCGGTGGAAAAGCTGATCATAGATCCACAGGGTAGATTTGTCCTGGTTCGGGGGAGACTGGCGGGCTGCGCCGTGGTCCTGGGCTCTATCTATGCTCCGAATGTAGATCAGACCTCCTTTCTGCACAGGCTGTCTCAGCACTTGGCAGGTTGGAGTGATTTCCCCTGGGGGGGGGACTTTAATAGTGTACTAGACATTGATTTGGACCGTTCCTTCTCCCCGCTGCCTACGACCCCGGTTGTGGCGGCTGCGCATGGTTTAGTGACTTGGATGCAACACTGGCAGTTGGTAGATATATGGCGGCAGCGGCACGCTGAGGACAGGGTTTATTTGTATTATTCTGCCCCGCACTCCCTGCATGCGTGCCTGGACAGGATGCTTTGCTCTCGGAATCTGGACCCAGTGATTGTTGACATAGATTATTTGGGGCATACGCATTCGGATCACAATCTGCAGCTTATGCGACTGAGATGGGACTCTTCTCCTCCAGCTGTCCCCACTTGGAGGCTTAGGCTGGAGCTATTAGAGGACGCTGCCTTTAGGGCGTCGCTGGGCGCAGTGATCACGGAATTCTTTGAGCATAACGATGGTACAGCTTAGTCGGGCTTGCTGGAATGGGATGCCTTTAAAGTCTTCATTCGTGGGCATTGCCTGGGAACATAGTGCAATCTGGCCGCTCCATCGAGAGTGACCTGGCTCGGGTGGAGCGTGACATGCTGCGACTGGAGGGAGAGGCGGCTGGTGGCCTTGCGGGGGAGTCGCTGCTGTCTGCGGCTCGCGCTGAGCATCTGTCGCTACTTGAGCGCCTGCTCTGTCTGAATTATGCTGTGCACTCGGCGAGAACACATGCCTCGGTCGACAAGACAGCCAGGGTACTGGCCTGGTTGATTCGACATGATTGCGAGACAGGCCCGGTCATGGAGAATCGTTTGCAGGCTGGGGGAACAATACATACACCTCGGTAAATACACTCTGAGTTTACAAGGCACTATGAGGCACTCTATGTCTCAAGTGTGCTTCCAATGGAGTGGTCTTGTAGCGACTTTCTTGCAGGAGTGGAACTCCCGCGTCTGGAGGAGGAACAGATGGAGGCGCTTGAGGAGCCTCTTGATCTTGAGGAGATAAAGTCCAGTATTGGTGCGCTAGCATCAGGTAAAACGCCGGGCCCAGATGGTCTACCGGCTGACTTTTACAAGGTTTTTGCTTCCACGCTGGCGCCCCGATTGCTCCGTGTGTATGAGGAGGCAGTCCAAAGGGGCTGTTTGACAGCATCCCAGAGGGAGACGCTGCTGGTGTCCCTTCCCAAGCCTGGGAGGGTTCCAGTGGAGGTGGGATCGTATCGGCCACTAGCTATGCTGAACGCTGACTACAAAATCCTGGCCAAAGCGCTAGCAATGCGCCTTGCACGTAGAGTACCAGATCTGGTCCACCCGGATGAGAACGGTTTGTGTCGGCCAGGGATACGTCGCACAATATCAGACGGCTGTTTCGCGTTATGCAATACGTGAGGCAGGATTGGCAGCGGGCGGGATGTCTCGTCCTGGATTTAGAGAAGGCTTTTGATTCTCTAGAATGGTCTTACCTGTTCAGGGTATTGCGGCGGTTTGGCATGGGTCCCTGCTTCATTTGGCTGGTTAAGCTGTTATATACTGAGCCGCAGGTTCAGGTAAAGTTGGGGGGCATGGTTTCGGAGCCGGTCCGGGTGTGCAGGTGTACGAGACAGGGTTGTCCCCTTTCCCCGTTGTTGTTTTCTCTTGCCATGGAACTCCTGGCGGTGGCCCTGCTTGGCAGGGGGGCTGAATGGGGTACTGCCCTGGGGGACGGCTTGCACGTGGTATCCCTGTATGCTGTTGACCTCCTCCTGTATTTTAGGGATGGTAAGCGGATCCCTTTGGAGGTCGGGACGTTGCTGCAGCGATTTGCGTTGGTGTCTGGCCTCAGGGTCAATTGGTCCAAATCATGCCTCTTTCCTTTTGACTCCACGCTCCCGGATCCAGGGCTTTGCCTTGCTGGGAGTCCTGTCCCGTGGCAACCACACACTTTCCGGTATTTGGGTGTTCGTATTTACCATCGGGAGAGGGACCTAGTCGACGGCAATCTTACGAGAGCGGTGTTCTCGATCAAGTCCCAGATGACTTTCTGGCGGACGCTGCCGGTAGAATAGCGCTCCTAAAAATGGTAGTTTTACCGTGGCTATTGTATTTCTTTTCAAACCTTCCGCATTACGTTCTTCCCAGATTCTTTAGGACTTTGGAATCAGAGTTGAGGGAATTTATCTGGAACGGGGGCCGTTACAGGGTCACTCTGAAAGAACTGTACTTACCGTCGGAGAGAGGTGGGCTGGTGGTCCCTAATCTAGAGCACTACTACCTGGCTTCTCAGCTCCAGTGGGTGTCCTGATGGCTGGCGGGCCTTCAGCTGGCCGATACGGCGTCTGAGCGGGGTGCTTGCTCTCTGCTGCAGGTTTTGCACTTATTCCATCCACTTGCACGCGTGCCAATGCCAAAACAACTATTCCTCAAGGTGGCGTATATCTGTTTTCATAGGTCCCTCCGTCTCACTGGGCGTGTGGTCCCATTCGCGCCGGCCTTGGCACTGTTGGGCACTCCGCGAGGTCCCAGGATTACGTGGGGCTTGGAGCTACGCGCGTGGCATGAAGCGGAGTTGTGTACGCTAGGTGATCTCTATGAGGATGGCCAGCTGCTTTCGTTCTCTAGGCTCCAGGAACTGGGGCTGCCGTCAGGGCAGTTTTTGCTATACAATTCATTGTTGAGGGCTCTGAGATCCAAGTGGGGTGATGTGTCGGTGGCTTCCCCCACACATTTGCTGATACAATACCTGCAGGTGATGGGACGGGGGCGGCGATTGATCAGCTGGTTTACAGACACGCTGTGGATGCATACAGTTCTCGAATGAGATTCGTTGCGAGCGGCCTGGGGGGAGGATGCAGGCAGTTAAATTTCAGAAACGCAGTGGAGGTTAGCTCTTTCTGGCTACCTTAACATAACCCGCAACTCTAGATTTCATTTAATTCAATTCTACATTGTTCACAGGGCCTACCTCACTCCGGCTCGAGTGAACAAATATTTTGCTCGTCAAGATGCAGCTTGTCCCCGCTGCTTTTGCGTAGATGTGGATTTGTTCCATATGTTATGGTCCTGCCCCCTCTTGAGCTGTTACTGGAAGGCAGTAGTGGACTGCCTGTCGGAGTGCATGATGCAGCGGGTTGCGTTCACCTGGGAGGCGTGTGTGCTGGGACTTTTTTCCAGAGGTGAGCGGCATAGAGTTGCGGTGCGATTTACGGACCTGGGACTGATCACGGCTAAGCGTCTGGTAACTCGTAGGTGGAAGTCTTCGGGCCCTCTGCATGTGCAGGCCTGGAAATACTCCTTTGAGGTGTGGGCGGGAGCAGAGGGAGAGGCAGTGAAAAGAGAAGATGTGTTGTCAGATAGCTGGGAGGAGATGCTACTGCGTCTGCGGAATGTGAGTGGGGGCCTTGCTGTGGAGGAATCGGCCTAGGGCAGATATACGCCCGCTGGGGGAGTGGAGCGATGTGACGGGGTGGTGTGTGCCTGATGGCTTGATTCAATGCAGAATTAGTGTGCTGAAGGGTGATGTTGATCAGGAACTACTATGGGGCTCTGCCACTCCGCTAGTATGTTGGGTTGATGCGGATTGGTTCCCGTGCCGATTAAGGCGCGTTTGAATGGTAATTTGCTGTCTGTATAAATAGTATCCAGCAGTTGTTATTGTTCGTACTGTTTGTTTGTAATCTGTTTACAGTATCTGCCTACCAGCAAGAAATACCCATGTTCAATTATGGGTGGTGATGAACAGATATTGCGGACTGATTTGTTAAACCATGCAATTGTTTGTCATCCCTCCAAGGACGTCTGAGCTTCGAGCCCCTGGCTTATGTATACCCTATTCATGAATTGTATAACTGTCAATGATGGGCCGTGGGAGCTTGGGTTATTCATGGTTTAATAGATGGGTTGGATGCTTGGCTACATCTTGTTAGGACGCCTGTCTTTTTTCACACATGGGTCTGCAAGTGAATTGTAATGGCACAATGGTAATTATCCAAATGTTAGTGGTGTTTTGGTGTTATGATGAGTTAAAAAAAATAAAAAAAATGTAATAAACAGATTTATGAAAAAAAGAGTGTAGGAGCAAAACACCGAAGGTGCAGAGATTAGAAAGGGAAATCAAGAAAGAACGCACCATAGAGGCAGAACAGAAGCTCAGCTTAGAAAAACAAGGATATAAAACACTCCTAAGGCATTGGAAACGGGAGAATGTAAATAGGAACTGGGAGGCAATGGAAGAAGTCGTAAATACACAAAATCTAAGGTTTTTTGGCAGTTGGTGAGGAAGGAGAAAGCTACAGGAAACATGCGATGTTTGGCCGTGAAGATGACTGGGGTACAAACCTGGTTAATATATACAGAGGTAAGGATATGGAGGGAGAATGCAAGAAAATAAGGGCAAGCAAGGGTGTAAGATCAGCTTTCTCTCTGCTAAAGATAGAAGAAACAATAACAGGGCTCAAATGAAGTAAAACAGAGGGCCCAGAAAACCTCCCAGCGATAATAATAAAAAATAATATAGACTGGTGGGCTAATCTTCTTTATGCCACTTATCTAAAAATCCTTGATACATGTAGCTTCCCTGAGAATTGGAAGGGTTCTATAATTTGGCCGATACATAAGAAAGACGATCCAACTCAACCAAACAATTACTGCCTAATTAGTTTGCTGGATGTTGGCAAAAAAGTCTTCTCAAAGCTGTTGTTTGGTCAAATAAAATCCTGGGCAGAGTCAAATGACCTGATTCTGATTGAGCACGGCGGTTTTAAAGAAGGGCATGTGACAATTTACCATTGCTTTAGTCTATGGTCACTAGCAAAAAAGTCAGTTGAAATGCTGTTCCGTAGATGTCCGTGCTGCGTTTGACGTACTGGATCGAAATTTGTTATGGAATATGCTAAAACAGCTGGGGATTGACTCAAATCTGCTCCTTCTCCTTCAGGGCCAACATACACAAAATTGGGCCCAGGTAATCTTGGACACCAACGGCTCACTCTCAAAAAAGATTCCAATAAGAAATGGCTTACGCCAATGTTGTGTTTTGGCCCCATTACTATTTGCTATATTCCTGTCAGACCTACCAGGCACTTAAGGGTACTAAAGGTTTGAATCTCAAAATGGATGGATTCCTAATTCCTTGCCTTTTATATGCAGATGACCTGGTGATAATCGATATGACAGAGATGGGGTTACAAAGAAAACTAGATGCCTTCGAGTCATACTGTCACAGGAAAAAAAAAACTAATAGTAAATATGGAAAAAACAAAAGTAATGGTATTAGGGAAAAAGAAGAAACAGTTTTCCTGGTCCCTGGGAGGAGAAAGGGTAGAAAAGGTATAAAAATACAAATATTTAGGCATGTGGTTAGACTAAAAATTTAAATGGACGGATCACATAGAAGCTTTAAAATCTAGAGCCTTAACATCAGTATGGGGATTAAAACAGTTTAGTAGAAAATATGGTGGACCGGCTCTTAGACCAGTAATTTCGGCCTTCAATGCAATGGTACGCCCCAAATTCCAATATGGGGCAGAAGTCTTAGCATTTTCTGGGAAACTAAGTTGGGAAATGGAAGAAAGCAAATGCGTAAAACATTTGCTATTGTTACCACCCTCAAGTATGATACAAGCCATAAGGGCAGAGTGCAAAATGACGGCATGGAGTTTTCAAGGACTGCGAGCTATGTTGAAATTCTGGCTGAATCTGACAGAGGAGGGAATTTCCAAGATCGCAAGACTGTGTAAAACAGAAATAAAGATAAGCAAGTTAAATTGGGCAGCACAAGCAAGAGGACAGCTAGGAAAAATATGTACCCTCTTAGGTTTTAGTGAAAACCAATGGAGTGGGGAACAAATTCCATGCTGCGCGCTATGACTAATAACTGCGCAAGAGAATCAGATCTAGAGTACTAGAAAAAGAAAGTCTCCACCCAGCACAAGGTGGAGGGGTAGAGGAAGGCCGAAAACTTCACTTATATGGAGGCTCTACCTCTCTGAGAGATTAAGGGATGCAGTGTTAAAATTTAGAATTGGGTTAAATCCCGGTTAAATGGACCCCAAAGTAAAAAAGGTAACAAGAAATGACCAGGGTTTGTGTACTTGTGGCCTACAGCAAAAGGGCTGTGCCCAACATATTCTAGTGGACTGCCTATGGCTGTTAAATGAGCGTAATTAAAAAACAAACAATATTCATGGAATATAATATCAACAATCGAGACTTAGCGCTGACATTATTAATTGATATGAGATTTTTGAATGTGACTTGTGCGCTAGGCCGATTTTTAATTGCAACAAGTGATGTCTTAGCAGGTCTTACATAGGTCTCACATGCCAGAAGGCAGTGTGTAAAGTTTTATATTAGTGGTGCCTCATCTCTAGGTAATGAATGCACTATGTATTTTTATAGGATGTCTTTTTCTCAGGTATATATTTATTTAGAAGCAGTATAAGAGGGGCTTTCTTCCATTTTTACTACTTGTAGATTTGGTGTGAGCGAAAATATGAAATAATCTATACTATTTGCTATTTTGCACAATCCTATTTGCATTTAGTAGATTTTAAAGGAAATTTATTTTATTAATGGAGTTTTATGAAGTGGCGTAGAGTGGAGGGGCGTACCATGTCTTACAGTGACATAGAGTGGAGTGGCAAAGGGTGTAGTGTGGAGGGGCGTAGAGTGGAGTAAAGTGTTGTAGAGTGGAGTGGGGTAGCATAGAGTGGAGTAATATGTCACAGAAGTGAGTGTCATAGCATAGAGTGGAGCAAAGTGCCATAAAGTGGAGTAAAGTGATGCAGAGTGTAGTTGATTGTCATATAGTGGTGTGGAGTGGCACAGAGTGGAGTGGAGTAGTGGGGAGTAGACAGGCCTAGAGTAAAGTGTCATAGAGTGCAGCTGGCGTAGAGTGTCATAGAGTAGAATTGCTTAGTGGCACAGAGTTGAGGGCATACAGTAGCATAGAGTTAAGCATCATAGAGTGGAGTAGTATATCACAGAGTGGAGATGGGTAGAGTGGCCTAGAGTGGCTTAGAGTGGAGTGATACAGAGTGGAGTAAAGTGTCATAAAATAGAATACAGTAATGTGTTGTATAGTGGAGTGCATAGAGTATGGTAGAGTGGTGTAGGGTGGAGATGATCGGTGAACAGTGCAGTAGTGTGGCATACAGTGGAGTAGTGTGGCATACAGTGAAGTAGGGTAGAGTGGCATTTTGTGAAGTGTCATCGAAGGAGTGGGGTAGAGTGGCTCAGAGTAGAGTAGAGTGGAGTGTGCATAGTTTGGTAGTGCAATACCAGTATAGACAACACATTTTCAATTGAAATGACCATTACATTGCACAGACATACAGTTTTCTGATACAGCTATATGGCCTACAAATATTAATGTGTGGAAATGGCATTACCTACTGTATTGATTTGTTTGGATCATCTTAAAATATTTGTTTCCACTACACTTCAGAATTACAAAAAAACATAATATGTGCTTTTTTAATTCTCATATATTCTGAACTATTTGCACAGTATATTTACAGATATTTAAATGTTGTTGTGTGCTAGAAAAACACCTTTTCTTTCACACCCCTGATTGTCAGATAAATCCTTTCACTCTGAAGTCATGGAAAGAAAAGTAAACATCAAGCTCCCTTGGACGTCAGAGGCTGCCATTTGACCCCTGTCTTTGAATGCACAGTAAATGTGACCAGATGAGAAAATAATTTAAAGGCCTGTTTACAGAAAGTGAGCACACATGGAGGAGTACAGTAAACAGGCTATGCTCCTTGAGATGGACAAATACATGCTGGACAACCTAAAAAAAAAAAACAAATCCAGCAAATAGCAAGCAAGGGAATTTGAGTTAGAAACCACTAAGTCAATGGTAGGCAATGGGCATAATGTAATCTTAGGTCAGCTTTCAAAATGTCCTCATTAAGTCTTTGTAAACCAGACAGCTGGTCCACTGACCTAAAAAGACACCAACAGAGTATCAAAAATGTATCCTTACCCTTTAGAGAGGGGCCATGAGGCTCACTTTGAGGGGCCTTTAAAATCCCTTTCACCTAGACCTCGCATAGTTAGAACAGTCACTTCCTAGATTTACGAAGGTGCTTGCTTTGCGGTCCTGCTGATAGGTTAAGAACAGAAGTCATTTTTGTGCAAGAGTGAGGCAATCTTTCCATCATGAATCTAATTTTGTTCAGTTTGCACCCGTTTAGAAATAAAAATAAAAGAAGGCATTAAAAAAGGACTTTGTCACTTGTCCGAGAAGGGTTATCCTCTGTGGAAAAGAAGGAAAGTTTGTCTCAAACTAAAGAATGCTGATACATGGCAGAAAGCCCGCACAAATAGTTGAAAGTGGCTAAGGATGGTTGTTTGGCAAAATATAATTTACAAAAGGACTTCTTTCTGACTGAAATTTTGTGTACAAATTTATCATTCACTCTACACAGTCACTCAAAGGGAGCTGAGGTGTGCCCTGCATATCCTAATGGAGCATCACCAGGCTGATGGGTCTTCCTGAGCTAAAATGGTGGGAGAAGCTGACACTCACATCTGATTAGGGCCGTGCCTGTCCTTACACAAAGCAGTCTCCAACCCCTTGGAGTGTGTCTGGGGCCGGGGGCAAGGAAAGGTGAGGGTCTTGAGCACTACAAAGACTTCTCTTTGAAGTTTGCCTACTACAAAGACAGAAATGGGTATAAGAACAAGTGGTGCCAAATCCCATTCCTGGGCCCTTCGAAGTAAGCTTTGGTGCAACCACAAAGAAACTAAGATCATCGACTGCACAGCGACTTCGGATCCGGCACCGCGTGCCGACTCTGCACCGCTGCTTTCACCAGAGCTGTGATCTAAGCTGAGTGCAACACAGGCCCACCGCCGCAGCAGTGCCTTCAAAGTTCCACCACAGAGTGAGTCCCGAGTGTCGTGTCACCGACTTCCGTGACACCCAACTCTGCCGCAGCACCTGAGGCCCCATGGTGCGATCTCGACACCGCAAATTCGACCCCCGGTGGCGGTTTCACGGTTCCTCAGGCAGACTTCTTCTCTGGAGATGGTTTCTTCTGGACAAGTCCACTGTCCAAGGGAGTACTCGTTCTTTTTCAATGGCAGACAGTCCTTCCAAGGCTTTGGAGGTCGCTGGGCTGCAGGACAGTCGACATGTGCGTGCAGGTTTCTTTGAAGACTGCAGACAGGCAGGTAGGGCTGAGGCCAAGTCAGCTGGTGTCTACAGTCTTCTCTGCTGAGAGACGTCTGTTTTGTCTGGCTCTTCTTAGGTTGACAGGAATTGAATCTCGGGCTCAGGAGTGCCAGCTAAATACTGACTTTAGGGGCGTCACAGGGAGTGCCAGGTGGTAGCCAATGGGCTACTCATCTTTAGGGTGACTACACCCTTCCGAAGACCACTTTCTTTGGAAAGTGACACAGTCCTAATCCTATTGGCTTAATTCCCTCCATGAAAGATGGAGGAATTTAAAAGGCAGTGTCCACTTCAGCTTGTCCACCCTAGGGGTTGGACTGGTATGAAGTGGGCACTCCTCCTAATTTACTTAATTTTCCCACAAGTCATGCCGCCAGAAGTGGGGTAAGGAACTGGGGGTCCGTCTCCTCCACCATTTGGAGAGGCCTGGGTTGCATTTCAAAGGCGGCAAGGCCTTTGAAACTCCGCGTCCTGGAATGTCCATCCTGCCTGGGAGAGGAAGTCACACCTCTGCCCAGAGCAGGCCTTTGTTCCTGCCCCTAAAGAGCATTTGTTGTCACCTAAGTGGGCCAGAACTCTGTCCAAGGTGGCTGCACTGGCTTTGACCAGTCAGTGTCCACACTAAGAGTTGGTAGGTTTTTCAGGGGGCACCTCTAAGGCCATCACTAGATTCAGTGAGGGTTTATTAATATGAGTTGTTTGATACCAAACATCCCTATTGTAAGTGAAGCCATCATGTAGCTGAGGAACTCATAATGACTAGTGTCCAGCACATGTACTAAAATGGCTTCACTGTTTACTTACTATGTCTGAGAATCGACAAAGACATAGCAGGGGCATATCTGCTCATGCAGTTATGACCCCACATAAAATATAATGCACCTTGCATTTAGGGCTGGAAGCCCTGCTAGAGTGGTAACTTACTTATATGACATGCAGTGTAAAGGGGACAGGGCACCCAGGCTGTGTGCCATGTTGTGTTTTAATTTTAGGTCTGCACTAAGGCACACAGCCTGCGGAAGCAGCACTGTGTGCACTTAGTGAGGGGGTCCTTGAGGGTGGCACAATTTGTTCTGCAGATGTCAGGGGCCTTCCTTTAGCACCCCATGCCCTAGGTACCAGGGGTACCATTTACTAGGGACTCATAGTGGTAACTAAAGATTTGCAAATTGGCAAAACAACTGTGCAGTTTTAGGAAAAGAGATCTGGTACTGGGAACCTGTTTAGCAGGGACTGCGTGCTCCCCTCAGTCGAATTTGCACCAGGAACCAGGCAAAAAGTGGAGGGGTGACCATGACAAAAGAGGTACTTTCCTACAGTTATTAACTCCAATAAGGTGATTTGTTTGTTAACAGTATTTAGTACAAAATGTTTCTTTCAGATTTAATTTTGGTTCCTGCTCTGATAGTGTTTTACAGACCTTTCTGAATTTGAAACCTTTTTATTAGCACAAACCTGTCTTTCAACAGTCTGCACAAATATATTCCATCACAGTTTCCAGCAGTACCTAGTTTTAGGGGATTAATGTGGTGTCACCTCCTCCTTTTTGTATCACAGCATTTAAGACATTTCTTTGATGATGATAAACAAAACCTCCTGTTTCACTGCAGTGATATGTGCAGGTTCTTAATTAGAGATGACGTTTTGGTTAATCTTCAAGTCAAAGCCTACCAGACAGCGCATTTCTCTGGTTTGATACAGACATTTTTGGGACATTCAAAAAGCTGACTTAGGAATCCATTCCATCTGTTGCTCACCATTGGCTTTGTGGTTTTTAACTCACGTTTTCTTGCTTTTTGCTGGCTTTGTTTGCTTTAGGCTGTCCACCTTGAGTTTGTCCCTTCCATTGCCCAAGCATTGTTTATGGTTTTCTTCCATTAACTTGCTTTCTGTAAACAGGCCTTTAAATCTTGTTCTTATATTGTCACATGTGCTGTGCATTCAAAGACAGAGATCAAATGCCAAGCTCTCTTGGGAGCTTGGTGTTTACTTTTCTATCCCTGACTCCAAAGTGAGAGAATTTACATGACAATCCTGCTGGGTATCCATGTAGAGGAGATGGTGTAGGGTGTTGTTTTCCTTGCACACAACAAAAACATGAACTGTGCTTATATTTCAGACTATATCAGGATTAGTACAAATGAAGCACTGTTTTTTGTAATTATGAAAGTGTGGTTATTTGAATACTATCAAAACACATCAATACACCAGGTGATGACATTTGCACACATTTTCGTTTGTGTGCAGTAAAACTGTATTTTGTTGCAAATGTAGTGGTCATTTCAACTGAAAATGTGTTGTCTGTAATGGGAGTGAGCTACCACACCATGCATACTCCACGTCACTCCACTTCACTCTATGCCCTTCCACTCTTGATACATCACCTCATTTTATGACACTCCACTCCACGCCTCTTGACTCCATGCCACTCCAATCCACACCACTCACTCCATGACCTAACACACTTTGCATCCCTTCACTCCACTCCACACCATTTACCCCAATCCACTCTATCCCACTCCAATCTACCCCACTCCACTGCAGTCTATCCCACTTGACTCCACTCCAATCTACCCCACCCCACTTCAATTTGCTATAATCTATGCAAGTCTACT
This sequence comes from Pleurodeles waltl, assembly GCF_031143425.1. NCBI lineage: Eukaryota > Metazoa > Chordata > Amphibia > Caudata > Salamandridae > Pleurodeles > Pleurodeles waltl. The sequence goes on from NC_090450.1 coordinate 586,066,715, forward strand.
CCACTCCAATCTATCCCACTCAAAAGTACCCACCCCACTCCACCCCCAATCTACATCATCCCACTCCAATCTACCCCACTTCAATCTACCCCACTCTTACCCAATGTACTACACTACACTCCAATCTACCCCATTCCACTCCACTATGATCCAAACTACCCCACATCAATCTTACCCACTCCACTCTACCCAAATATACCCCACTCCATTCTATCCCACTCCACTCCAAATCTACTCCAGTCTACCCCAATCCACCCCATTCTACTTCACCACACTCAATCCTACCCCACTCTGCTCCAGTCTACCTGTCTACCCACCTCCAATCTACCCCAATCCAGCCCACTCCAATGTACCCCAGTCCAATCCACTCCACTCTTATATACCCCACTCCACTCTACTCCAATCTACCCCAGTCCAATTTACCCAACTCCATTCCAATTTACCTCTCTCCACTCCAAACTCCACTGAAATATATCCAACTCCTATCCATTCTAATCTACCCCACTCCCACACAATCTACCCCACTCCAGTTTACCAAACTCTACCCTACTCCACTTCTACCTTAATCCAATCTACCACACTCCACTCAAATCTACCCGCCACCTCTCCAATCTAACCCAATCCACCCCACTACACCCACTCTAGTCTACCTAACTCCAATCCATCCCTCTCCACTTTATACCAACCTACTCCACTTTAATCTACCCACTCCAGTCCACTCAATCTACCTCAACTCTTCCTCAATCTACCACACTTCATTCTTCTCTACCCAATCCAATCCACTCCACTCTAACATGCCACCCAAATCTAGATCCAGTTCAATCTAACCCACTTCACTCAATCCACCCTACCCCACTCCACCCCAAACTACCCTACTCAAATCTACCCCACCAATTCTCCCCACTCCAATCTACTCCACTCTGGTCTAGCCACTCCAATCTCCCAATCTACACCGTATCACTCTATTCAACTCCAATCTACCCCACTCCACTTCAATTTATTCCCCTACTCCAAACTAACCCTCTCCTATCTATCTCACTCCTATCTACCCCACTCCATTCCAATATACCCCATTTCACTCTAACCTACCCAACCATAGTCCACCCAGTCTACCCCACTCCACTCCACTCTACCTCACCCCACCCTAAACTAACACACACCATTCCAATCTACTCCTCTTTGTTCTCATCTACCCCACTCCACTCCAATCTACACCTCTACAATCTACCCCACTCCACTCCAATCTACCCCACTCCACCACACTCTGCTATTCCCCAGTCTACTCCAATCCACTCCACTCTACTCCACTCCAATATACTCCACTTCACCTCAATCTACCCCAATTCAATCTACCTTTCTCCCCCACTCCAATCAACCACACTCAATCCCCCCCTTTCTACTCCACTCCAATCAACTCGACTTCACTCCAGTCTACACCAATATACCCCACTTCATTCCAATCACCCCCACTCCATTCTACCCCACTCCCCCAATCTACCCCACTCCACGCCTCTCCACCCCACTCCAACCTACTCCAATCTACTCCCACGCCATTCTAGCCTACTTTTAATCCACCCAATCTACCCCACTTTACTCCACTCCAATCTGTCCCAATCTACCCTTCTCCAATGCACCCCACTCCAATATACCCCAGTAAATCCCACTCCACTCTACCCCAATCGATCCCGATCCACCCCACTCCAATCCCCCCACTCTATTCTACCCCACTCTACTTTATGCTAATCTACCCCATTCCAACCTACCTCAATCTACCTCACCCCATTCCACAGCACTAACGTTAGGCATGCTGAACAGCAGCCACACTGGTGTACATACTGGTTACATTGCCAAAGCCAATAGCTATTGTATTGGCGAGACCAACTAGCTTTGCCAATGCTTGTTTCTTTTGCTGCCTCACTCCACTGTTGATAGTGTATTGAGGAAGGATAGCATCCCCTACTATGAACTGCTCAAAGGATTTTTACCAGAGCTATTGGAATAATGCAATTTTACAGCTGATACATTTTACGCAAAACAATGCATTTGCCATATGATCATTACCGGCTACACAATCTACAAATTTTAACTGGCCAAAAAATTTGTTTCTAGCTCAAAACCAATCAGTAATTAATCTGGCAGTAACACGTATTGTCACACAGTGGGAGGTCCTTTGTACAGATGGACTGGTCATCCTTCTTGCATATTTCTATATTTGAGTGTTCAACTGGAGCTAATGACGTGAAACCTATGTCCTGCCAACTTTAAGTGTAAAAATTACAAATTAATGAAGTAATACTATCACCAAATGTGCTGCATTACGCCACTAACTTTGCCTTTTCGTGCTGTACTATTTACTCAGCCGTTTACGCTGCTTAATTTACCTTTTCTTGCCACATAATTTACCCTGATATTTAATATAGTCCTCCACTGCTGTACAATTCTAGCGGTCCTGAATTATTACCCATAGTATCACCTCCTAAAAGGTCAGTCTCATGATGCAGCAACTTGTATTTTGTGATGACTGCTGCTGCTGACTTGCGCAGCACTTCCAGCTGTTAAGCCCACTTGCTCCGACAGCCTACATAAAGGCCAAGGACCACCTTTAGCAGAAACAATGTAATTCACTAGGTTTGCTGTCTGTATAATTACGTAGCTTGCCTGTCTGGAAGCCCTTTGTCTCTCCCAGTAAGTCCTTCTCACTATGGATCACTCCTATGGGACCCCTCTCTCTTTCCTAAGAGGATAGGTAATCACATCTTCCAGGCACTGCTTTTGAACCCCTGGTCCTGCTAAGGTGGGACAGGTTTCCCCTTACATCTGTCGCTTTGAGGGTATAGTCCTTCTGCGTCCATCTGAGGCCAATAAATGTGGAAAACAGCTTTTCCTCTATTTCTTCTATTCATAGTTGATCAACCAAGAGCATCTCGTGCCAACAAGAGCAGAACCTCCGCATAGCACTAAGACACCCCCTGTCTCCAGGTGGTCTTTGGTTTGCAGCCCTTAGCCTCACTAAAAATGAGGTCAGATCATCCCTATACACCAGACACAGCATAAGAAACCACTCTCGCCTGTACCCCTAAAGCCTGGTGCAAGATATACAGCGATTGATACTGTCCCTGCACAGGGCATCCATATGGGCCTCTTGCTCTAGCTGTAACTCCGCATATCTCAAAGCATAGACTAAAACCTCCTCTTTTCTCCTTGTCCAGATCGTTCTCTTTCCTCTGCAGGCTTTTGTTTAACTTAGCAAACAACACTACCATGTTCTTAATCCTTGATGTGACTCCTCTGAATGGCTGAGTGGTGCCAGAAACCTAGTTACAGCTACCACCTCGTAATCAGCTGCATCAGGCTTAAGGGGGCCACTTGCTACCTGCCAGTGGCACACCACTATCATTCTCTTCGTCTCAGCCCTGCCTCTTCATTAGGGATGCTTCAGCTTTGGAGAACATTTTCTGTGGCCATCTAGGTCTTTCCATTAGGACCTAACTCCTTGGGAATGACATAGGCTAGACTGATCAATGTTGGGAATACTCATTCTTCTGAGCCCCTCAGTGTCTTGTGATGTAGTAACCCTAGTGATACAGTGTTTTTTGCTCTGTGACCGATGCTACCTATACTCCTCCCTCGGAGATTTAGGCAATCTCCACTCCACTTCTTGCCCCGGGCGGTCCAATGCTTGCAATATGGAGTCCACTTAATTCCTCACTAGACATTGACCCTCTGTTCATGTTCCATCAGACTACCGACCTAGTAGAGAATTCATTGGCTGTTGATCAGTCAAGATTATTGTGTCTTCGATAGAAACTCAGCGTCATTGTAATGTTTTTTGGGGCCCGGACAAAACATATTATGGGCCCCCTTGTACAGAAGAAATTTGAATATTATTACCTATTTTCTACTAATTCAAGCTGACATAATGTCATATATGTCATATAATATTGAATTATACATGAAACGTCCATAAATAGTATGACACAGAAAAGCTGAACTATATCTTGCCAAGGCTCCAAAAACTCATAAGATGATAGTGGGTAGAGGGACAGAGACAAAATTCATAAGATGACAGTAGGGAGAGCGAGACAAAATAAGAGCTAAAAGTAAGAGGGAGGGTGGTTATGATAGAAAAATAGTCAGATGTGAAATAAAAAGATCATTTTACCAACGGCCCCATGGAAGGTGCGGCCTTGGGCAATTGCCCACTTTGCCCAAACCTTAAAACATATCTGCAGGAACTTACTACGAATTCCCCATTCTCACCTTGGCACAACTTGTATTGCTATGTGACAGTGCACTGTGGGTAGGGATTCTTAAGGCTTCGATGGGACTATGCAGTTCCTCACTGGGATGCCCCAAGGATAAGTGCCCTGATATTACTGCAAGCTGTAGTAACTAACTCCCTTATGTGAGAAAGTAGCCTCTTTCTAGCCTTGTTACCCCCATTTTTTGGCCTGTTTGTGAGTATATGTCAGGTGTTTTCACTGTATCACTGGGATCCTGCTTGCCAGGGCCCAGTGCTCATAGTGAAAACCCTATGTTTTCAGTATGTTTGTTATGTGTCACTGGGACCCTGCTAGCCAGGACCCCAGTGCTCATAGGTTTGTGACCTATATGTATGTGTTCCCTGTGTGATGCCTAACTGTCTCACTGAGGTTCTGCTAACCAGAACCTCAGTGGTTACGCTCTCTCATTTCTTTACAAATTGTCACTAACTAACTAGTGACCAATTTCACCAATTTACATTGGCATACTGGAACACCCTTATAATTCCCTAGTATATGGTACTGAGGTACCCAGGGTATTGGGGTTCCAGGAGATCCCTATGGGCTGCAGCATTTCTTTTGCCACCCATAGGGAGCTATGACAAATCTTACACAGGCCTGCCACTGCAGCCTGAGTGAAATAACGTCCACGTTATTTCACAGCCATTTACCACTGCACTTAAGTAACTTATAAGTCACCTATATGTCTAACCTTTACCTGGTAAAGGTTGGGTGCTAAGTTACTTAGTGTGTGGGCACCCTGGCACTAGCCAAGGTGCCCCCACATTGTTCAGGGCAAATTCCCCGGACTTTGTGAGTGCTGGGACACCATTACACGCGTGCACTATACATAGGTCACTACCTGTGTATAGCTTCACAATGGTAACTCCGAACATGGCCATGTAACATGTCTAAGATCATGGAATTGCCCCCCCCCAATGCCATCCTGGCATTGGTGGGACAATCCCATGATCCCACAGGTCTCTAGCACAGACCCGGGTACTGCCAAACTACCTTTCCCGGGGTTTCACTGCAGCTGCTGCTGCTGCCAACCCCTCAGACAGGTTTCTGCCCTCCTGTGGTCCAGCCAGGCTTGGCCCAGGAAGGCAGAACAAAGAACTTCCTCAGAGAGAGGGTGTTACACCCTCTCCCTTTGGAATAAGGTGTCAGGGCTGGGGAGGAGTTGCCTCCCCCAGCCTCTGGAAATGCTTTCATGGGCACAGATGGTGCCCATTTCTGCATAAGCCAGTCTACACCGGTTGAGGGATCCCCCAGCCCTGCTCTGGCGCAAAACTGGACAAAGGAAAGGGGAGTGACCACTCCCCTGACCTGCACCACCCCTGGGAGGTGCCCAGAGCTCCTCCAGTGTGCTCCAGACCTCTGCCATCTTGGAAACAGAGGTGCTGCTGGCACACTGGACTGCTCTGAGTGGCCAGGGCCAGCAGGTGACGTCAGAGACTCCTTCTGATAGGCTCCTCCAGGTGTTGCTAGCCTATCCTCTCTCCTAAGTAGCCAAACCTCCTTTTCTGGCTATTTAGGGTCTCTGCTTTGGGGAATTCTTTAGATAACGAATGCAAGAGCTCATCCGAGTTCCTCTGCATCTCTCTCTTCACCTTCTGCCCAGGAATCGACTGCTGACCGCGCTGGAAGCCTGCAAAACTGCAACAAAGTAGCAAAGACGACTACTGCGACCTTGTAACCCTGATCCTGCCGCCTTCTCGACTGTTTTCCTGGTGGTGCATGCTGTGGGGGTAGTCTGCCTCCTCTCTGCACTAGAAGCTCTGAAGAAATCTCCCGTGGGTCGACGGAATCTTCCCCCTGCAACCGCAGGCACCAAAGAACTGCATCACCAGTCCTCTGGGTCTCCTCTCAGCACAACGAGCGTGGTCCCTGGAACTCAGCAACTCTGTCCAAGTGACTCCCACAGTCCAGTGACTTTTCAGTCCAAGTTTGGTGGAAGTAAGTCCTTGCCTCCCCACGCTAGACTGCATTGCTGGGAACCGCGTGTTTTGCAGCTGCTCCGGCTCCTGTGCACTCTTCCAGGATTTCCTTTGTGCACAGCCAAGCCTGGGTCCCCGACACTCTAACCTGCAGTGCACGACCTCCTGAGTTATCCTCCGGCGTCGTGGGACCTTCCTTTGTGACTTCGGGTGAGCTCCGGTTCACTCCACTTTGTAGTGCCTGTTCCGGCCCTTCTGCAGGTGCTGCTTGCTTCTGAGTGGGCTCTTTGTCTTGCTGGACGCCCCCTCTGTCTCCTCACGCAATTGGCGACATCCTGGTCCCTCCTGGGCCACAGCAGCATCCAAAAACCCTAAACGCGACCCTTGCAGCTAGCAAGGCTTGTTTGCAGTCTTTCTGCACGAAAACACCTCTGCAAGCTTTTTCACGGCGTGGGACATCCATCCTCCAAAGGGGAAGTTTCTAGCCCTCTTCGTTCTTGCAGAATCCACAGCTTCTACCATCCGGTGGCAGCTTCTTTGCACCCACAGCTGGCATTTCCTGGGCATCTGCCCACTCCCGACTTGATCGTGACTTTTGAACTTAGTCCCCTTGTTCCACAGGTACTCTCGTCTGGAAATCCATTGTTGTTGCATTGCTGGTGTTGGTCTTTCTTCCAGAATTCCCCTATCACGACTTCTGTGCTCTCTGGGGAACTTAGGTGCACTTTGCACCCACTTTTCAGGGTCTTGGGGTGGGCTATTTTTCTAACCCATACTGTTTTCTTACAGTCCCAGCGACCCTCTACGAGCTCACATAGGTTTGGGGTCCATTCGTGGTTCGCATTCCACTTCTAGAGTATATGGTTTGTGTTGCCCCTATCCCTATGTGCTCCCATTGCATTCTATTGTGACTATACATTGTTTGCACTGTTTTCTATTGCTATTACTGCATATTTTGGTATTGTGTACATATATCGTGTGTATATTTGCTATCCTCATACTGAGGGTACTCACTGAGATACTTTGGCATATTGTCATAAAAATAAAGTACCTTTATTTTTAGTATATCTGTGTATTGTGTTTTCTTATGATATTGTGCATATGACACTAGTGGTACTGTAGGAGCTTCACTTGTCTCCTAGTTCAGCCTAAGCTGCTCTGCTAAGCTACCATTTTCTATCAGCCTAAGCTGCTAGACACCCCTCTACACTAATAAGGGATACCTGGACCTGGTGCAAGGTGTAAGTACCCCTTGGTACTCACTACAAGCCAGGCCAGCCTCCTACATTGGTCGTTCAGCGGTGGGATAAGTACTTGCAACTACTTACCACTTTGTCATTTTGTACTTTTCATAAGAGAAAAATATACAAAACAAGTTCAGTGTATGTACACCTAACCAAAAAGTTTTGCTTTTCTTCTCTTACTCCTTTGCTAAGTACTGAAAAGTACCTCTAAAACTTTCAAAAAGTTCTTAAAAAGTTTTAAAAGTTATTTTTCTGTTCTATAAAAAGTTCTAAAACTTTTTCTTTCTTTTTCTGTCCCTTAAACCTTTTCTATAATGTCTGGTACAGGTTAACACTGTTGAACTGACTAAACTTGCTTATGATCACCTTAGCTGGAAAGGAGCAAGGAGTCTCTGCATTGAAAGAGGTTTAGGGGTAGCTGTGAGTCTGGTACCCAGCCTGCTGATGGTGGATTAGATCTAGAGTGCAAGTAGCAAGGAGATGCTCAGAGAAATCTCCATATTTAAAGTTCCATCCGCAGTTGTCACTTTCTTACCTTCTACCTATCAACTTAAATTCATTTACACAATAGCCTTCCTCTCTTATCAACTATGCTCACGTTCTTTCACAGCCTTTAAAAAATATCTGATACTTCTTGGGAGTCTGGCTGAAACGGACATGATTTCCTTCATACGAATATAATACGTATTTACTCTTGCCTTGAATCTAGAATGAAGAGAGAAAGATTTTATAGACCAAAGGGGTATTGGTTTAGATCAAGAGGGTAATGCACTAAAAAAAGCCAAATCAGGCTTCTAGAGAACACGGGAATCAGGAATTTGGAGCATGATTTTAGAACAAGGAAAGGATAAGGTTCTAAAGAGGCAATCTATGAGCTAGAAAAAAGTCCTTGCGGCTCTGGAATTTGAGGTGAGTATGGTAATAGAACAAGAAAACAGCAAGGGGCATATTTATACTCCGTTTGCGCCGAATTTGCGTCGTTTTTTTCGACGCAAATTCGGCGCAAAACTAACGCCATATTTATACTTTGGCGTTAGACGCCTCTAGCGCCAAAGTATGAGGAAAGAGCGTCATTTTTTTGCGTGAACGCCTTCCTTGCGTTAATGAGATGCAAGGTAGGCGTTCCCGTCTAAAAAAATGACTGCGACGCAAATGCGTCGTATTTATACTCCCGGGCAAAAATCAGGCCCGGGAGTGGGCGGGGCAAAAAACCCCGCATTTGCGCCGGATTTTAACCCCTGGGTCAGGGCAGGCGTTAAGGGACCTGTGGGCTCAAAATGAGCCCACAGCTGCCCTCCCATGCCCCAGGGACCCCCCCTGCCACCCTTGCCCACCCCAGGAGGACAAGTTCAGGTAAGTATAATTTTTTATTTTTTTTATATATTTTTTTGGCATAGGGGGGCCTGATTTGTGCCCCCCTACATGCCTCCCCCCTACATGCCTCAATGCCCAATGACCATGCCCAGGGGACATAAGTCCCCTGGGCATGGCCATTGGGCAAGGGGGCATGACTCCTGTCTTTACTAAGACAGGAGTCATGTAAATGGCGTCTGGGCGTCGTTAAAAATGGCGCAAATCGGGTGGAGGCGATTTTTTGGCGTCAACCTGACTTGCACCATTTTAAGACGCCCTAACGCCATTTTCCCCAACGCCGGCGCTGCCTGGTGTACGTGTTTTTTTTCCACGCACACCAGGCAGCGCCGGTCTGCTAGCGACGGCTAACGCCATTCAATAAATACGGCGCCCGCATGGCGCTTCAGAATGGCGTTAGCCGGCGCTAAACTTTTTGACGCTAAACTGCGTTAGCGCAGTTTAGCGTCAAAAAGTATAAATACGGGCCCAAATCTCTAAATCGAGGTGCCAGCCTGGTGTGAGGACACGGAGTGAGCAAGATTATAGGACACTCCAAATGTCAGAAATGATGTGAAGGACAAAACAGTGCAAGAATAAAAAGCAAACTGGTTCACAAACATGGTAGCTTCATCACAACAAATAAAAGGAAAACAGGGTCCTAGAACAAAGGAAGCGTAGTGATGAGAAAGGAAGATTCTACAAGATAAGTAATAATGTAGAACAAAAGAAGAGCAGTGATACAGATCTATACAAAGTTAGGGGCATATTTATACTCTGTTTGCGCCGGATTTGCGTCGGTTTTTTTTTACGCAAATCCGACGCAAAGCTAACTCCATATTTATACTTTGGCGTTAGACCCGTCTAGCGCCAAAGATCTTGGAGTTTGCGTCATTTTTTAGCGTGGACACCTACCTTGCGTTAATTATATGCAAGGTAGGCGTTCCCTTCTAAAAAATGACTCTAAGGCATGTGCACCTTATTTAAACTCCCGTGCAAAAATGACGCACGGGAGTGGGCGGGCCTTAAAAAATGACGTCCAGACGCTGTTGCGTCATTTTTTAACGCCTGGTCAGGGCAGGTGTTAAGGGACCTGTGGGCTCGGAAGGAGCCCAGAGGTGCCCTCCCATGCCCCCTGCCACCCTTGCCCAGCCCAGGAGGACGCCCAAGGATGGAGGGACCCATCCCAGGGAACTTAAGGTAAGTTCAGGTAAGTATTTTTTTCGTAATTTTTTTGTGGCATAGGGGGGCCTGATTTGTGCCCCCCTACATGCCACTATGCCCAATGACCATGCCCAGGGGACATAAGTCCCCTGGGCATGGCCATTGGGCAAGGGGGCATGACTCCTGTCTTTGCTAAGACAGGAGTCATTTCAATGGGGGTTGGGCGTCAAAAAAAATGGCGCAAATCGGGTTGAGGCCAAAATTTTACCTCAGACCTGACTTGCCCCATTTTTTGACGCCCAGGCTCCATTTTCCCCTACGCCGGCGCTGCCTGGTGTGAGTCATTTTTTTTGACGCACACGAGTCAGCTGCGCCGGCTAACGTCATTAAATAAATAAGGCGCCCGCATGGCGCTTTGGAATGGCGTTAGCCGGCGTTAAAATTTTTGACGCAAAACTGCGTTGGCGCAGTTGTGCGTCAAAAAGTATAAATATGGCCCTTAATGTTTTAGAGCAATGATAGATCTAGGCTTTGGTTAAATAGAGGGCAATGTTGCAGGCATATAGACAAAGTTAAGACAACGTACAGAACAAAGAAAGAAAAGAGTTTTCAAAAGGCAGACAGGCATGATTCAGGGATATGGTTCTAAAAGGTGAGAGTATGGTTCTAGAACAAAGACAGAACAGGTTTCTAGAACATGAGGATTACTAATCTAATGGATCAAATGGCTTACAACAGCGATGCTTAACCTGTGGTCTAGTGACCCTGGAGGACCGCAACGCCTACTCAGGGGGTCTACAACAACTTAGAAAATAAAATGAACAGATGAACAAAGTGTATATAAATAAGTGAGCAAAATGTATAATTGAAAGTTTTAAAATATTCTGTGAATGTGAAGAAATTGGAAAATGGAGGATAAAAATGAAATTGGTATCTTCAGATTGATTCGTGGAAGCAGGCCAAGTCCATCAAACTGAATAAAGTATGGACAACAATGGATGGCAAAAATTTAATTTAGAAAATCTTCAAACTTCCCACTAAAATTTAAATTTTGATTTTTTTTATATCTGTTCGTAAATTAGACAAAACATTTCAGAATTTGTGTATTTGCTTGATGAATGCTTGTTTATGTATTTTTGTGTATTGTTTTGTGGTTCAATGTATAGAAACTTCTTAGGCCTGGGTCCCTGGATTGCAATAATGACTCAGTTGGTGACTACCCCCCCCCCGAATTCCAGTAATGACTCAGTGGGGATCCCCAGATTACAGTAATAACTAAGTGGGCGTCCACAAAAGTCAAAATGTCAAGAACCACTGGCCTAGAAGAACCTCCTTCTGGTCTTCATGTGAGCTGGTCATTTGCAGAGAAGTTGTAAGAACAGAGGTAGAGAAATGGGAACTATTTCACCACAGACAATGTTGTCTGCACAAGGAGCTACAGAGACAGCAGCGACTGGTACTTCAATCAATCATTAAATTCAATCATTAAATTTATAAAGCGCGCTATGTACCCGTTAGGGTTTTGAGGCGCTTGGGGGGGGGGAGGGGGGGTAGCTGCCATCATTCGAAGAGCCATGTCTTGAGGAGTCTCCTGAAGGTGAGGAGGTCCTGGGTCTGGCGTAGTGAGGTCGGGAGTGAGTTCCAGGTCTTGGCGGCGAGGTAGGAGAAGGATCTGCCGCCAGAGGTCTTGCGCTGGATTCGGGGGACGATGGTGAGGGCAAGGTTTGCAGAGCGTAGTTGGCGTGAGGGAACGTAGAAGTTGAGTCTGGTGTTCAGGTAGGTGGGTCCGGTGTCGTGTAGTGCCTTGTGTGCGTGGGTGAGGAGTTTAAAGGTGATCCTCTTGTCCAAGGGGAGCCAGTGGAGGTCCTTCAGGTGGTGGGAGATGTGACATCGGCGGGGTATGTCGAGGATCAGGCGGGCGGATGCGTTCTGGATGCGTTGAAGTCGTTTGATGTCTTTTGTTGGGATGCCTGTGTAGAGTGCGTTGCCGTAGTCGAGTCTGCTACTGACGAGGGCTTGGGTCACCATCTTTCTGGTTCCTGTTGGAATCCACTTGAAACTGGACGTGAAATTAGAGTACGAATCTCAGAACATCTATCGAATATTCGAAACAAAAGGGAAGGAGCTCCCCTGGTGCAACACTGGTTGAAAGAAAAACACGAGCTAGATGATTTGATGTGGACGGTTCTGGAAAAAATCAAGGACGTCCCTGGCAAAGTAATGGAAAATACAAGAAAGAAGCGGGAAGTGTTTTGGATTTTTACCCTGGACACACATGATAAAGGTCTTAATGAGTGTATACCTTGGGAAAATGCTCTAATTTGAATCCTTCCTGATGTGTGTTTTCTTGTCTAGGAATTAATGATCTTCTCACATCTCGGGCAGCACCAGCTTTTTAGTTTTTTTGTCTTTTTCTTTAAAGACCTTCAATTCTGCTATATTAATAGAGAGGTCTTGGTCTAAGGTAAAGGAAAGATGTATATTTATACATCTACCATTACTCTCTAGGGGCATGCTGCAATAAACTACTTTAGGAGTCTGTATTTTCTTTTTTATTAACTTTTTATATTTTTCTTTTTTTATTCTGTATCTCATTTTTTGCATGGTTCTTTTCTAATTATATATTTAATGATTTGATCTTTCTATTTTGAATTATTCTTCTGTCTTCTGTCTTTGGTTTTTCTCCCTACAGTTGGTTACATTGAAGACCTCTCTAAGATGGCCGACCCTATTCTTAGATGCCTCTTGGGTACGAAATCGCGTGATTTCGTCTGACGTCTCGCGGTCTTTACCGCGAGTAGGAGTTGAATGCCTGACCTTAAAATGGGGAATGCCGAACACGGCAACCCTTGATCGGGCGTTCTTTACCAATAGTCGCCATAAAAGAAATCGGCATATCAGAAGGTAGGCTATCCCCTCCTGAAAAATCATAGTTCTCAGTTAAACGAGGGGTTCTTTTCGTACTGTTTTACTTGAAACAAATAGTCTTTTAGTTTATATGTTCACTCGCTTTTTTTCATCTACCGAGGAACCATTCTATCTAACCATTAACTTAGTGGGGTGGTGAAATCGTGGTTAAGAATGTCTGTAATATATTTGAATAGATTTCCGAATTATTATGGACACGGGATTCCAGATAACTTTGTTTTAAAAAAAGAGATAAGAGAGAACGGTAGAGGTAGGGGATCTCCATTTTTGTTATACCATTGTCTTACGTTTTTTTCCCCCCTTCCCCCTTTTTCATATAGATGGAAGACTGATGGAAGTTATGGGTATCTATTCCTTTGGGAATTCGGTTATTTTGAAGAATATCTTGGTATGAGAAGGAATAAGTTATTGTATTTATAGGTAAAAGGCTGGTCCCTTAGATTTATAGATTCTTTTATTTATTTAAGGTGGTCCGTTCGGAAAACAGGGATAGATCTGTGAATCAGGCTCTGTGCCTGCATAAGGAGCCACTGAGGATTAGAATTTGAAGTTAGAGAATCAGTCCCTCTGTGCACTCTCTCTCTGAGGGAACGCACCATCATTGTCATCTGGTATTTATTACCATCAATATACCCGATGTGGAGACTATTCTGGGAGAACACATATATTTTATGTGTTCTTTGCATGTACTTGGTGTTCTAATTTTTCTTGCACTGGCTTTTGAGGTTGAATCTTTTTTATTTTTTATTCTTTAATCACGTTCTTTTTTCCTCTTTTTATCTTTGTTTATGCACTTTGGATTATTTTGGTGATATTTTGCTTGTGGTATTATGTAGGTGGCTATTTGGTTCTCAAGGAATCGGACTAAATGTATTTTTGTGTTATTATTTTTTATGTTTATCAGGTTTGACTCGGGTGGGAAGGACAAGAATCTAAAAGACCTGCGACATCAGTTACCTAATATTGAAAAAGGAACTGCCCTGACGAAGGCAGTCTTACAAATTGGATGGCTACCGCCGAAACGCGCGTAGGCTCAGTTCCTACAGTTGTTACAATGGACTATGAATTTTAAGGTCCAAGTGATTACATTTTGGCTTAAGTTTCTACAGTTGTTACAATGGACTATGAATTTTAAGGTCCAATTGATTAAATTTTCTTTATGAATTAGGTGGAGACGCTATTTAGCTCTGAGTTATAACATGTCATTATTATGAACATTATTAAGACTCTAGAAACAAAAAGTGTACATTTAGTTTACATCTTATTATATCTTGGACAATTTGGATTTTTTTCTGTCAATATTATTTTTTTATTATCTGTTGTGTCTTGTCTTGTGTAACACTGTGTCTCTGTTTATTCACTATATTTATGTGTGTGTGTCTTCCCTTGTGAATATGTAAATATTTATATATCTAATTCTGATTATTGCGTTCTTATGTTGTTGTACATACATATGTAATAAATATCATTTTTCATATTTTTGTTATCTTGACTTTTTGGTTGTTTATATTGTAGACAACAGTGAGCATTAGTTGTAGCTCATTTTCTTTTCTTGTACTCAAGTATTTCCCTGGATGGGCTATGTATTATACCAGGGACCCTCGATAGTCTTCTCTCTTTTGGAATCCACTTGAAGATCCTGCGGAGCATGCAGAGGGTGTTAAAACAGGAAGAGGAGACAGCGTTGACCTGTTTGGACATGGTGAGAGCGGATTCGAGGATGAAGCCGAGGTTTCGTGCGTGGCTGGCTGGGGTGGGTGGGGGGCCCAGGGCGGCGGGCCACCAAGAGTCGTTCCAGGCCGAGGGGGTGCGACCGAGGATGAGGACTTCCGTCTTGTCGGAGTTAAGTTGCAGGCGGCTGTTGCTCATCCATTCGGCTATGGATTTCAGTCCCTCGTGGAGGTTGGCTTTGGCGGTGAGAGGATCTTTGGTCAGGGAGAGGACGAGCTGGGTGTTGTCGGCGTAGGAGAGGATGCTGAGGTTGTGCTGGCGGGCCAGATGTGCGAGGGGGGCCATGTAGATGTTGAACAGCGTTGGGCTTAGTGAGGAGCCTTGGGGGACGCCGCAGATGAGGTTGGTGGCTTCGGAGTGGAAGGGTGAGAGTCGGACTCTCTGGGTTCTGTCGGAGAGAAAAGAGGAGATCCAGTTGAGGGCTTTGTCTTGGATACCGGCTTCGTGGAGGCGATTTAGTAGGGTGCGGTGGCAGACCGTGTCGAAGGCAGCGGAGAGGTCTAGGAGGATGAGGGCTGAGGTTTCGCCGTTGTCCATTTGTTGTCTGATGTCATCTGTGGCAGTCTCTGTGCTGTTGTTGCGTCTGAAACCGGATTGGGAAGGGTCTAGGATGGAGTTGTCTTCGAGGTAGTGGGAGAGCTGTGCGTTGACGATCTTCTCGATGACTTTCGCTGGGAAAGGGAGGAGGGAGATCGGACGGAAGTTTTTGAGGTCGTTGAGGTCAGCCTTAGGTTTCTTGAGGAGGGGTTGGATTTCTGCGTGCTTCCAGCTGTCCGGGAAGGTAGCGGTGTTGAAGGAAAGGTTGATGATCTTGCGGAGTTTGGGGGCGATGGTGACGTCGGCTTTGTTGAAAACGTGATGTGGGCAGGGGTCAGAGGGAGATCCTGAGTGGATGGAGTTCATGGTCTTTAGGGTTTCGGCGTCGTCTACTTGGGTCCAGGTGGTGATGCGGTCGGCGTGGGAGGAGTTGTTGGGGGTGGGGTCTGGCGGAGGTGTGGTGTTGAAGCTGTTGTGGATGGCTGCGATTTTCTGGTAGAAGAAGGTGGAGAGGTCGTCGCAGAGTTTCTGGGATGGAGGGACGTCGTTGAAGTTGGCTTTGGGGTTGGAGAGTTCCAGGGCAGAGGGGGCAGTAACTGAAGGTAAGAAGCCGGCACATATGAAGACTGTCATATATGTTATTTAAACTGCCTTGGCACCAAAGAGCAAGGTGGATGGCAGCCCGAGAACTCTGCATTGACGTGTGAGACTGCAGAGAGATAGGCTACTATGCTACGACTTGAGACAGCGCAGTTTCTGAAGGGGAAATCCAGAGTCAGAAGGCTCTGGAGGAAGAGGGTGACTGATAAACAGAAGGGAGAAGGGCAGACCGCTGGGTGGTGGGCACTGAGGTGCTCTGCAAGGAGACTGACAGGTTGCTGGGTGGGTGTCCAACCACAAGGAGGCAGCAGACTGAGAAACCAGCATGGCAATAAGCATACATCACGGTGATGGACAGGCAAAAGAGTGATAGGAGGTAGACTGTTCACAGCACCTGCACCTGGCCCAGGTTTCCATAGAGGTTATTGGGCCTTCTCTGATTCCCCATCTTTTTGATGTAGACACATAGAGCATAGAGGGCTTGACCTGAGAAACAAAAGCAGCCCTGGCAAAATTGCTCAACCTGGACCGCTTTTCCTCTACCCACCTATTCTCTCTCTTTCCTTGTCTTTACTGTCTCCGTTCTGCTGCAATTAGAAAGTGACAGAGGCAGCAGAGCGGCCTGGGTTTTCTGAACTGGCCTCCAGTGGCCCCAGCCCACCAGGCAAATGCCCCATGGAGTAAAAGGCCACTCCGGCCCTGTTAGCATCTCACTACCCTTATGGCCGGGCTGGTGCTTTGTAGCTGCGTTTATGCTTTAGTCCTTCTTACAACGAGAGTTTGCACATTTATTGCTTACAAACCATCACCAATCACACTGCGAGGCGCTTCATCCCATAACACGATAACCACGCTAAGGTCGTGATCACGCAGAACATGAAAACACTTCCCATGTAGGGTTAAAACAAAAACACTCTTCCAACTACACACCACACAGGTGTAGCGCTCCTCATGTGGGTAAGCACTTCAGCGCCCCACTAGAGATCATGAGCGCTATACAGTCGAAAACAATATAACACAGTAAAGATACATCTAACTGCCTTTTACAGAACGCGTGTCTGGTAACAAACTCTCGGAGATGCAGAAGATCCATGCATTCTGCACTGCAAACAGACATTAGGATGGCAATGGGAGCTGTAGAGAACACCAAATGTGCATTTTACACTATTGCGTTTGGGTAGTTCAGATGTTCATAACGCATAATGGAAACAGCTAAGGAAGCAGCGTAAGCGCTAGATAAAAACGAAAGACTAACTAAATCCATGATGTGTGCTCTGCAGGGAGGCTGGCAGCCAGACTACAGACTCTGCCCTCCCCTTTCCGCTCCACAACAATCTCTGCTCAATCTGTGCTGAGGTTTTGGGAGGAAAGAGACACACCCACGTCACAGGATACACTAGCCAGGACCAGCTCATCTCTGGAAAGAACCAGCCTCCCCAGGCATACCACACACCAGAGGGGCACAGAGGGAGCCACTCCACCACAGGGGAACATCTGGCTCAACCCAGGCTCAAAACACTCTCGCGAACACTCTAGTGAACAACATCTTTCTGGATCCGGATCATTCCTAGACTCGCAGCAATGTGAGGAGAGAGAGACAGACAGGAAGAGGTGATACAGACCAGACCCCATGACTAGGAAACTGGTGGGACAGGGGAAGTCTGCTTCTGACCAGACTGTGTGAAGGTGGGCGGAGTGCTGTGGGAGGTGGAAAGAGTGCCACTGCGCAAGCCAAAGGAAGGTTACCAGGACTCTGGTGGGAGAGATACCTGTCAATCAAGGCCCACTGGAGTCCAGCAGACCACTGGGAGAGATAGAACTCTAGCGCAGCTCAGACCCAGCTCAGCCCTGGGCCTGGTGATTCCTGCCCAGCAGAGACAGGAGGGAGAGAAGTCTTGCCTCGCTGTAAATACAGAAACTTAAAATACATCCCACCACATACTGCAGAAGGCACCGAGTGAAGTAAATTGAACGCTCTCTAAAGGAGTACCCTTCGCCTTTAATCATTTCTTCCAGACATCTATCCACACATCTATCCTCAGCCCTTCACACACACATCCATCCACTCCTTCACACTTTCACACGTTCTTCCACCAATCTGTGTAAAATCCATTCTTTTCATCCACTTGTTCAATTATATATCCACCTATCCACCCTCTCAACCTTCCTTTCATTGATCTACACTTTCTTCCATTCATCCTTTCAACCATATGTCCCTTTGTCTCCTCCCCATCTAACTTCCCATCCAACTTCCAATCTGTCCATCATCCACACATATATCTTGTCACTCTGACATCAATGCTTTCAAACTTTCATCTACTCATCATCAATCCATTCACCCATCCATCCGTCATTTCACCCCTCTATCTATCCTTCCTTTCGCCATTCCATCTACTCATCCTTCCATCCTCCAGTTCTTTCACCCTTCATTTCACTCTTCCTCCCTTTCACAATTCTATCCTCTTTCCTTCTTTTCACCTTTTTTATTTTTCTATTTAATTGTAAATTTGTATTTAGCACGATCTCTGTTCAGTGGGCCTTCGGAGCACTTACATGTAGGGTAGAAAATAAAAGTATATTTACATGATACAGTACAGCGAGTAAAGGTAGGCTATATATCAGACAAGTTGAGGATACTCATTATTAAATATGTAGGAAACATATTGTGGAATAAAATGTCGTCCAACATTTTATGCCACTGTGAAGTCCAAAGATAAACATTTTTCTTTCACCTTTCATTCCTTTCTTTCATTTCTTTCTTTACTGTCACCCATTTTCTCACTTTTCTTCCCTTCTTCTTAGATATGGATTAGAGGCAGCTTTAGTTGTCCCACCAGCCTCACCTTTTGCTTCAATTCACCACAACACACCACATGAGGCAACGGGTCAGCCTACTTCAAACATTGGCTCTCTTGCACATAGTGCCAGGATTTTTCCCGAATGTTTGTGCACATCCACCTAAAAAGAAGTGCACTTCAGTTCCGTGACTTATGGCCAATACTTAATTTTACAAATACTTTTTTTCCATTCTTTATAATTATTTTAATGTTTTAGTGATCCTTCTGTCTTCATATTATATCTACGGATTACAGTAATTCAACACAACCAGTATATTTGCTTTGCAGAAACTGGAATACTAACTTCTTGGGATGTGCATTAAAAGTAAAAGGTTTTCTAAATTTTGTGTAAGTACACATTTCTATTAGGAAGCACCTGTACCGCTCTGTTAAAATTATATGCAATGGTTGTTTATACGTGAACATTTTTATTGCAAGCATTTGGCTGTCATGCTTCGGCAATGGTATATTTCCTTTTTAATTTTTTTGTGGCATACATTTGCAATAAAAAATTGAAAAACATCTTAAACCATCGCACCAGATTGCTTAGGCCAATCTATAGGCATTTTAAATACTTTTCTTCTTACTTGTATACCCCCTGCTCACTTTTTCTATTTGTTTAACTTTGTGTGACCTATTTACCACATTTTCTTCATTTTTCTTTCTCAGTCCCTGTTGGGACGGGAATGTTCCCTGCATGATGTACAGTTGTGACCACCTGCCCTGCTTGTGCAAACTGCATATACATATAACAGACAGAAAAGATTGGTGGCTGGGGATATGGAGCACACACTCTCAGTATTACTATTTCTAACTTTACAAAATTAACTCAGTTCTAATATATCTTGGGTGCTCGATGTGCAGAAGAGCCACCACTTCTTCTTGAGTCTGGGAGTCTGCCAAAAAAACTACGATTTCAAGCACTCCACTAGTTTATCATCAAATAGCACTGACATGAACCCTTTTCCCAATATCTCCAGGAAAATCATTAAATAACTAAAGAGTTGATATGACAAAGGATTGCTTACCTATAAGAGAATCTATACCTTAGTATTGTCAAACCGAGGTTTCCCAGTGTATATACACACTAGCTAAGATAAATAAAGATACAGTTACAATATTGTCTTTTACCCTAAATTAGGGTTACAATACAATTCTTGGATTTGGAATTTTATGTTAAGAATAATACTCTGGATTTGGAATTCTATGTGAAGAATAATACTCTGTGTATATACACACTACCTAAGAGACATAAAGATACAGTTAAAATATTGTCTTTTACACTAAATTAGGGATACAATTCCTGGATTTGGAATTCTATGTTAAGAATAATACTCTGTTGAATCACATTTAGAAAGGAGGCCTTGTGTAATGCAATCTACATGCCCCTGGTGCACACCCAAGATATCAACTTGATGCTATCCCCTACGGTGAGATGGTTAGGGCCAGAAGACATTGTAGGGTTGATAATGAGTTTAAAAGTAATGTGGAGGATATAACCCAGTAGTTTTTGACAAGAGACTGTAACAATGGTACTCTAAAAAGTGCCAGTAAAAGGGCTTTGAAATTGAATAGAAAAGACACTCTAAAAGAGGGCAAAACTAAGGTATCATCCCAGGGTAACTAGTCATTACACACAGTAAAAATATTGATGCTAAGTAGGATACTCAAGAGACATTGGCATTTACTGAATAGTGATGCTAAACATAGTCCTTTTGTGAACACCCAACCTTATACTACTTTTCGGACAGGTTGGACTATCAGAAATATACTTAGTCCTAGTTACCATACACCTTTCCAGAATGAAACATGGTGGTCAGCTAGGACCAATGGGTTTTATAATTGTGGACAATGTGGAGTATGCAGAATAGCAAAAGACAGGACTATGGGCCAGATGTAGGAAGGTTCCCTTTTGCGAGGTGCAAATTGCAAGTCCCTGCGACTTGCAATTTGCACCTCGCAAAAGCGAATGCAGAAAGGTGTCTCAGACACCTTCTGCGACTCGCTATGGGGTCGCAAAGACCCACCTCATAAATATTTATGAGGTGGGTCGCAGTTTGCGACCCCATAGCGAGTCTAGGCACTCACGGGGATGGTGGCCTGCTGGAGACAGCAGACCTCCATGTCCGTGACTGCTTTGCAATAAAGCAGTTTATTTTTTCTCTTTGCAGCCCGTTTTCCTTAAAGGAAAACGAGCTGCAAATAGAAAAAATACCGAAACCTTTTAGTTTCGGTTTTTTTCAGAGTAGGCAGTGGTCCATAGGACCACTGCCTGCTCTGAAAAAATATTCTTGTGAGCATTCACAAAGGGGAAGGGGTCCCATGGGGACCCCTTCCCATTTGCGAATGAGTTACCATCCACTTCAAGTGGATGGTAACTGCGAGTTGATTTGCGACCGATTTCGCGGTCACAAATCAACTTACATTGTGGTGCGACTCGCAAATAGGTAGGGAACACCCCTTCCTATTTGCGAGTCTGAAACACATTTTGCGAGTCGGTATCGACTCGCAATATGTGTTTCTGCATCGCGTGAGGGCATTAGCGCCTCGCAAACGGCTTTTTTCGCCCTTTGCGAGGCGCTAATGCCTTCCTACATCTGGCCCTATGTCCTTTAGTTAGAATGGCAGTTCTACGTACACGATTCACAACAATATAAATTGTGCTACTAAATTTGTGATATATGCATTAATATGCAGATATGACGGAATCTATGTGGGCAGCACCATTCGTCCACTGAGTGAAAGAATAATGGAACATTGGAGGGCAGTGAAGCATAGAAATTTCAAGTCACCCTTTGTGTCCCACACATTACAGTGTGAAGAGCAAGATATTCATCAGAGGTTTGTAATTCATGGCATAGAGACAGTTCACATGGATTCAAGGGGAGCAAATCGTGAACTAAAACTGACGACACAAGAAGTATTATGGTATCTGAGACTGAAAGCAGTTGATACAGGATTTAACTTTGATAATGAACTTCATTATTTTGGGGGATTAACTCTGAAATGGTGGAAAATACACGTATGTGGGTCATGAATTACTGTACGTACATTATATACTAGTTACCTATTATAGTCCATATGCAGATGGTGCGATAATACACATGATAGGGATGATATGATTTTGGACTATATGATTTTATTGAAGGATTATTTTGAACTGTTAGCACACTTATGATACAATGCATATATACTCTCATGCTTAATACCTAACTACTAAATCACATACATAGCAGGATGATAAAACTTTGGCCGATCACACAAATTATGTTAGCTGTGAATTGGTTTCGAATATAACCAATTTTGTGAATTTGTCAGTTAGCTATTTGCATGTTGGGATGGCACTGTTTGCGCTCCACTTAGAAGCTGTGCAATTGATTCAACTCCTGCCCTGTCACACCAACTTTTCTCTACTCTTGTACTACTTTAAAATAGGCCTTATGATATACATGGTAACTTACAGGATGTGGTTATAATTTTGTGGTCTGTCACATAGTGTGAGCACTCTGGTACTTTTAGTCATGACAATATATAACAGAAGATGGCAGCTACTTACTATTGGGCATAATAAGTTGTATTCAATACACAGAGGTTCTTAGTCTCTCCTTTGGTTTTGGCCCCTCTGACAGAAAGGTCTTCAAATATGTTGGCAAACATAATACGCAGTAGGTTGGTGCCTACATTTGCATATACGGTCTTACTGGTGTAAGTTTAAAGAAAAGTTTCACATGATGTCTGAGTCTGGATATAGATTTGTATAATATGATGACTGTCTGATATATTGTTCTGAAGTTGGGAGTATTCTCCCTAGATGGGTTGTAATGGATACAGTGCAATGATGTTTAGTTACGATTATCTTGATGAATTAATTATAGGGTTGAGAATACAGACATCTAGTAGTTTAAAATGGCGGCCATTCTTGAGCCTGTGATACTCTATACGTTGTCAGAACTGTTGTTCCTTCGTTGATGTCACTGCTACTATGTGCAACTATAAATATGTTTTTCAAAATGGTGGCCATGCTGCACACCAATCTTGAGCCCGTGATAATCCATGTGCATTTTCTGGAGCACTCTACTTGGTAAGCCAGTTATTTACGGACGGCCATATGTGGGATATACTATTGATTTTAGAATGCAAGGGACCTATATGTCTAAGTGTTATTTTCTTTCAGAAGTTTATATCCATATTGTTTTGAGACAGATGCTGTACTACATACCTCCTTTATTCGAATTTGTGTGAGCATGCATGGTTTGATGACACATTTAGTGACTGGTTTACGCTCAGGATTTGATTTGAGTACTTAGCGAATCTCATATTTTGTAGGTGACTATTTTTTAACATACATTGGCCGTAGGGGCATGACAATAGATATCTGGGTGTAAGGTGTACATTGAAGTTTAACCCTGACTTTGGTATTAGTTTGATGAGTAATCTTTAATATTTTTTTGGTCTTTTTAATCTGACTCTTTGGTTGCTAGTCACTTTTGAGTGATTATTAAAGAAGACATACAGGGGGTCATTCTGACCCTGGCGGTCAGTGTTAAAGCGGCGGCCAACCCGCCAACAGGCTGGCGGCCTAAAAATTTGAATTCTGACCCTGGCGGGAACCGCCAATACAGGCCGCCGCATTAACACTCCGACCGCCACGGCGGTACAAACAAACAGCGCGGCGGTCACTGCCAACAGGCAGGCGGCAGACAATGTACCACCCACCCTATCACGACTCACCAATCCGCCACCTTTTCCGGGGCGGGAGCCCCGCCGATAAAAACACGGCGGAAACAGACATCTCCAATGGAAAACGCTTACCTCGACACACTCCACGCGGAATCGGAACAGCATGGAACCCGAACTCCACATCCTCCCAGCCATTGCCTTCCTGCTCTTCTTCCAGGATCACGAACCTCGCTGCAGACGACAACGGTGAGTACTGCACCTACGACACAGGGGAGGGGGGAGGAGGAAAGGTTACGGGCACACACATACGCCACACACCCACCCCCACCCTCACCCCCACCGAAATACCTACACACCTATGCAGATAAAAAAGTCAGAGTGACACCCCCAACCCCCCCCCAAAAAAAAGACAAAAGGCAATGAATGTAAAAGTAGAACCATATTATTGCAACAATAAAGTATAGCGACCTTAGCAATATATGAAGAATGAATACACATCTAGAACTATATCCATACAAGTAGCAAAAGTCCGGCCCAGTCATTCAAAGTCCAAATGTCCGTGGGCCAATGTGCAGCAACACATTGGCAAAGCCCACACACGAGATCGAGTCCATTGGAGAGAACACTGCTGGGGCATCACTAAAATAAAAAGACAGGCACCTCAGGGGGAAGGGAAGGGGGGGCACCTCAGCCACATGAGTCCACGACGCCAGATCCACGAAGGGCCTCCATGCCCACTGTGCCATCCTGGGGAGTGCAAAGCCACAGTCTCACAAATCTCTACAGTGGGTGGATTGCCCACTGTGCCATCCTGGGGAGTGCAAAGCCACAGTCTCACAAGTCTCTACAGTGGGTGGATTGCCCACTGTTACATCCTGGGGAGTGCAAAGCCACAGTCCATCATGTGGATTACAGAGACCACTGGTCATGGAGGAGGCATGGTGGGCAGAGTGCGTCGTGAAGGCCTGCCCGACACAGAACCGGGCCTGCCAATGGGCCAGCGGTGCTTGACAGGAAGGGCCCAGCGGAGCGGTGTTTGACAGGAAGGGCCCAGCGGAGCGGTGCTTGAGATGAAGGGCCCAGCGGAGCGGTGCTCCTCACGGCGGGGCCCTGTTCAGCGGTGCTTCTCACGGCCGGGCCCTGTTCAGCGGTTCTGGTCACGGCGGGGCCCTGTTCAGCGGTGCTCCTCACGGCGGGACCCTGTTCAGCGGTGCTTCTCACGGCGGGGCCCTGTTCAGCGGTGCTCCTCACGGCGGGGCCCTGTTCAGCGGTTCTGGTCGCGGCGGGGCCCTGTTCAGCGGTGCTCCTCACGGCGGGGCCCTGTTCAGCGGTGCTTCTCACGGCGGGGCCCTGTTCAGCGATGCTTGAGATGGGGGGGCCCTGTTCAGCGGTGCCTGTCTTGTGTTTCCAGTGAACCACACCTGGCCAATACTTGCCGCTCAGTCTGCATCGGACCTTTCCGTTGCGGGGCCCTCCTGTGATGGAGTCCTGGGGCCCTGGCTCTCCTCCGATACCCCCGGAATGGGGCTGGTGGTGGCCTCATGGCCAGGTCGGCTGCTCCCTGCCTTTTGCTCCTTGCAGCCCTTGCCCTCCTTGGCAGACTGTCCGTGGCCCTTGGCTGCCTTACCCGATGTGGCAGGTGACGGTGCAAGGCTACCCTCCTTGGGGGCAGGCGTATCAGGCCTGTCGCGCCTGCCCTTCAGTTTTTTGCTCCTTTTCCCAGGGGGGGGCTGGCTGTGCCTTTGCTGCTGGACGATGTCCCAGCCCAAGGAAAGGGCGGACTCCAAAAACCAGGCACGACGTTCTTGGGAGTTGCTGGGCTGGTGGTGGCTGAGGTGTTTGTGGAACTCTTACGGGATGGACGGGTGGGTCAGGTGAGGAAAAGAGGTCCACTTTAGAGAGGAAAATATTCTTTGGAGCCATGGGAAGGGTAGCTGGAGTGGGTATGGGAGTGGAGGAAGAGGATGTGGTTGTAGGAGAGTCAAGTGTGCTGTCTTTGGGTGCAGGTGCTTGGGCAGGAGGCTGACGTGAGGTGGATGGCTGTTGTTTGGGTGCCTGCCTGCGTTTGTGTGGTTGGGAAGCGGGGGTGACAAACACACTGGGAGAGGACACAGGGGACGTGTACATGGCAGTGGGGGTGGTGACTGCACGTGTGCGGACTGGTCTGGAGGGTGTGCTGGTGATGGGTGCAATGGCTGATGGTGGTGTGCTTGCAGGTGTGTGTGGAGACGTCACAGGGAGGGAGGAGGGAGACGAGGAGGTGGGGGACACAGAGGAGGTAGTGACTGTTGGCATGTCTGCATCTGGATGTTGCTTGGGTGAATGCTTGTGTGTCCTGTGGTGCTTATGTCTGGATGAGCTGCCCTTGGGTGTTGAGGTGTATGCAGGCTGGTCTGTAGGTGTGGATGGGATAGGCAGAGGAACAGGGGAGTGGGACTGGGTGGAGGGAGTCAGAAGAGGGAGGCTGGAGACAGGGACAATCGCTGCCGTCAGTGCTGAGGCCAGAGCGTTGAACGATCGTTGATGGGCAGCCTGACCCGAATGAAGGCCCTCCAGGTATGCATTGCTTTGATGCACCTCCCTCTCCACACCCTGGATGGCATTCAAAAGGGTAGACTGCCCAACAATGATGGTCCTCAGGAGGTCAATGACCTCCTCACTGAGGGCAGCAGGGGTGACTGGGGCAGGGCCTGAGGTGCCTGGGGCGAAGGAGATGGTCGGCTTCCTGGCCTTGCGGGCACGGGCCGAAGGTCGAGGGGCTGCTGGGAGGGCGGAGCTGGTGCGCTGGGTGGCGGCTGTACCTGTAGGATCGGTGGGCACGGATGTTGCCGCCACCGCAAGGGAGCTCCCTTCCGAGGACGTGTCGGTGTCGCTGACGTCTCCACGGGTCCCCGTGGTGGAGCCCCCCTCGCCCTCCGTCTCACTGGTCATGTCGGAGTCCGTTGCATGGCCCTCCGGGGCCATGTGAGATGCAGCTCCCTCTTGCGCCGATGCCACTTCTCCTCCGCCTGATGATGCTAATGCACACATTCACAGAAAAAAAAAGAAAATGGGGGGGGGGTGGAAAACATAAAGACAAGTTGAGTGCATGCATTGGGGACACCGTTGGCGGAGAGGACAGACACAGAAGCCCCCTGCACTACGCTGGGTACTTGGGGTACACTACTCATTCACTGGGACATGCCCTACAAGCCTATGGGCGACAACTGCCCACACAGTATACACTGGTCCATGAATCGCGTTACTAGGCACCCTACAGAGGTGGGGGGCGGGGGCACAGGACCATACCTCACAGACGGGCCTATCCTACAGAAATCGCCTTGGCCTAGGGATACCCACAGCCCTCCTCCCCCACCCAGGCACCTCCACTGCGCGCAAAATAGCTGAATGTGCTGGTACTCACCCCCTTGTGTCTGCTGTGATGTCCTCAATCGCCCATCTAAATCGGGGTAGGCCCCCGCCAGGATCCGGGACATCAGGCGGGTCAAGGTACGACTGGCACCCCTCCTAGGTTGGGAGGCCATCCCCAGCAGAGCCTCCGCGGTCTTCCTGCTCCCGCGGCGGATGTCCTCCCACCTCTTGCGGCAGTGGGTGCCCCTTCTGGTGTGGACCCCCAGGGCCCGGACGTCCTTGGCGATGGCACGCCAAATGTCAATCTTCTGATGGGCGCTGACCTATGTGACATGTACAGGGGGGGAAGAGAAACATCATCACTTTTCTGCATGCTCGATGTGAGTGGCCCCCCCTCCCCAACCTTGCCATGTGGCACATGCTCTCATCTGTCGTGCCATGCATTCGTCATTCGCTGCCCTCCCCTCCATCGTACATCCTCCCCACTATGCATTGCCCCCGTGTACTCACCTGTTGGTCTGGAGGCCCGTAGAGTAGCGCATACTGGGGGAGGACCCAGTCCACGAGCTTCTCCAACTCCTCGGAACTGAAGGCGGGGCCCTTTCCCCAGTCGCAGCAGCCATTGTCACTTCCAGACCGAGGTCACAGCAGCACTTGCAGTATAGGTCCTCTCCTGTGGATGCTCAGGTCTCGTGTGATCAAGCAGAGAGAAAATGGCGGTTACGGCCCCGGCGGTGCGTACCGCGACCGCCGGCGCTCACCGCCATCGGCTCCTGAAACCCATAGGGTTCAATGTTGTCCAATGCGGCTTTGCGCCGCGGGCTGCGACCGCCTACCGCTACGGTGTGCCACGCTTGCGCAATGACCTCACTTCACATTGTCACACTTCACAGGTCAGGCAGCCGCCATTTCAAGGGCCCACATGGCTTCATTCCTACTGCGTCACACATGGCTAGGCCTTGCACCGACAATCATACTAGCCATTCAATCCCGAGAGATTCGTGTACTGTGCATGCTGTGGGCACTTACCTGTGGGTTGCTTGACTCTGTGCTCCATGTTGTCCTTCCTAGGCATCGTCCGCTGGGACTTGCGAGGAGACGGAGGAATCTTCCCGTGTACAGACCGCTGGTGGACCTGTCGACAATGGAAGAAAGACACGTCATACTCACCTACAGACTCAACTGTGCCACTATACAGGAACTGTGTGCCCAGCTGGAGCCAGACCTGATGTCACCCATCCGTCAACCCACAGGGATTCCGCCTCTAGTGCAGGTGCTGTCAGTACTGCATTTTTTTGCCAGTGGATCATTTCAAACTACCGTGGCCATTTCATCTGGGATGTCTCAGCCTATGTTTTCAAAGGTGTTGTCCAGAGTGTTGTCTGCCCTGATGAAATACATGCGGAGCTACATCATTTTCCCTGAGGTGGGTGACTTGCCTACAGTGAAGGGTGATTTCTATGCCCTTGGACACATTCCCAATATCATTGGTGCCATTGATGGTACCCATGTGGCTTTGGTTCCCCCAAAAGACGATGAGCAGGTGTACAGGAACCGAAGAAATTATCATTCGATGAATGTCCAGGTGGTCTGTTTGGCTGACCAGTACATCTCCCATTTAAATGCCAAGTTCCCAGGGTCAGTGCATGACGCGTACATCATGCGAAATAGCAGCATCCCTTATGTGATGGAACTGCTACAGAGACACCGTGTGTGGCTAATTGGTGACTCTGGTTACCCAAACCTGCCTTGGCTATTGACCCCAGTGAGGAATCCCAGGACCAGGGCAGAGGAACAGTACAATGAGGCCCATGGGCGTACCAGGAGGGTGATTGAGCGGACCTTCGGCCTCCTGAAGGCCAGGTTTAGGTGCCTGCATATGACTGGTGGATCCCTAATGTACTCACCAAGGAAGGTGTGTCATATCATCGTGGCCTGCTGCATGCTTCACAACCTGGCTTTGCGACGCCAGGTGCCTTTCCTGCAGGAGGATGGTCCAGATGGTGGTGTTGTGGCCGCTGTGGAGCCTGCGGAGAGTGAAGAGGAGGAAGACGAAGAGGACGACACAGACAACAGGGACAGAGTGATACTGCAGTATTTCCAGTGACACACAGGTAATAATCTACTCCTGCATTGTATTATATCTGTAACTGTAGTGGCTCTCTACTGTCTGACCTTTCACCCCAATGTATGGTAACTTAGTTGTGTATATCACTTCCTATTTCAGTGATCTGATCCCCACGGAGTGCCCTCTGGTTTTTTCCCCCATGGACTACCGCTGTGTGACACTGGTATGTTGTCATCACAATGTAACTAGAAATGTTTTGTTGGTTATATCGAATACATTTGGTTTAAATAAAGAGATAGCAGAATCCAGTTGGTTAATGTGCAATAATTGTGTTTATTGAAGTTTTAAAATAGGTGTATAGTTCAAAAAGGGTGATGGGTGATGGTGGAGGCATGTCCATGGCAGTGTCCAGACTGTCGTTCCTACAGGTCCATTGTCCATATGCCTGTGGAAGGTGGAGCAGGGGCAGTTCAAGGTTGGACAGGGTGAACAAGTGGGACAGTGGGATGACATCCGGGGGTTTCCGTGCATGGCGGGGGTCTTGACATCCTACTCTGTCTTCTTCCTCGATCTCAGGCCTTTCTTGCGGGGTGGTTCTTGTTCTGCAGGGGGTGGGGTCCGGGAGGGCCGTTGCTGTTGTGTCGGGGCCTCCTGACCACTAGCGCCGGCGGAGGTGGTGGGCTGTTCTTCCTCCATGCTAGTGGCAGGGGCCCTTTGGGGGGCCACATGGTCCCGCAATGTGGTGACAATCTGGTTGAGTGCCACAACGATTGTACCCATTGTGGAACTGATGCTGCGCAGTTCTTCCCGGAACCCCATGTACTGGCCCTCCTGCATGGCCTGGATCTCCTGGAACCTGGCCAGGACCGTCGCCATCGTCTCTTGGGAGTGGTGGTACGCTCCCATGATGGTGGT
Organism: Pleurodeles waltl; assembly: GCF_031143425.1. Lineage (NCBI taxonomy): Eukaryota > Metazoa > Chordata > Amphibia > Caudata > Salamandridae > Pleurodeles > Pleurodeles waltl. Next base: position 586,096,322 of record NC_090450.1, read on the forward strand.
GAGGGCCTCTTGGACAGTGGGTTCCCTAGGCCTGTCCTCCCTCTGTCGCACAGTAGCCCTCCCAGTTCCTCTTTGTTCCTGGGCCTCTGTCCCCTGGACGGTGTGCCCACTACCAGTGCCCCCAGGTCCCTGTTGTTGTTGGGGTTGTGGGTTACTCTGGGTGCCCTGTACTGGTAGACACACCGCTGCTTGACCTGTCCTGGAGACAGAAGCATGGGCCCGCTGGGTGGGTGCTGTGCCGGTGTTTCCTGAGGGGGGTAGGTCTGCTGTGGCCTGGGGCTGACTGAGGATAACCGACTGTCCAGAGGTCCCCGATGGTCCGGGCTGGTCATCAGGTTCTAGGTCGACAGAGCTGCTGTCATCACTGGGGGCCTGTTCTGGGGGTGGGATGGACAAATCTGGACCCTCCTGGCCGGTGTGTTAGCGTTCGGGCCCTGCAGGGGTAAAAGAGTATGGTTATTGATTTTGTGTGTGCCATGGCGTGCGATTTGTGGGTGCCCTTGTCCCCCAGTGCTGGCAGTCCCATGTGGGAGGAGTTGTGAGGGTGGTTTGTGGGGGGGGATGGGTATGTGCAGTGGTCATGCTTAGGTGATGGGTGTCCATGGTTTGTGTTGGCATTCAGGGGTTGGGTTGGGTGGGTTGTGCTGGTGAGACATTAACAGGGAGTATGTGTGCTGGGGGGTTAGGGGTGAGGGTGGGGGTGTGGGTTGGCATGCTGGTGGTTGGGGGGGGTGAAGTAGTTGAGATTAGACTTACCAGAGTCCATTCCTCCGCCTACTCCAGCGAGGCCCTCAGGATGCAGGATGTTCAAGACCTCTTGCTCCCATGCTGTGAATTTGGGTGGAGTGGGTGGGGGTCCGCCGCCAGTCTTCTGCACAGCAATGTTGTATCTTGACACCATCGACCGCACCTTCACCCGTAGGTCGTTCCAGCGCTTTCGGATGTCTTCCCGATTTCTGGGATGCTGTCCCACAGCGTTGACCCTGTCGACGATCCTTTGCCATTGCTCCCCCTTCCTGGCTATTGTGGTGTGCTGCACCTGTGTGCCGAAGAGCTGGGGCTCTACCCTGATTATTTCCTCCACCATGACCCTGAGTTCTTGGTCCGAGAACCTGGGGTGTCTTTGGGGTGCCATGGGGTGGTGTGGATGAGGTGTGGGGTGGTGTTTGTGGTGATGAGTGTGGTGGTGTGTGGTGTTTTGTGCGTAGATGTGGTGTGGGTGATGATGTTGGGTTCCTGCGTGTGTTGTGCTTTGCGTTCCCTGTGCTCTCTCTCTGTGTATTGCGCCTTGTCTCTGAATTTCGATTTGTGGGGGTTTGTGGGTGATGTGGGTGTGTGTTTTATATGGTGATGGGTGTGTGGGTGTGGTGTGTGTATGTGTATCAGGTGTGTGTATTTCGAATTGTCCAATGTGGCTGTGTTTTGTAAAGGTGTGTGTATTTTGAGCGCGGCGGTGTGTACCGCCAATGGAATACCGCCGCGTGGATTCGTGGGTCGGAATGGCATGGGCGTGTTTGTGTTGGCGTGACGGTGGAGGTTTGGTCATCTCCAGTTTATCGCTGACCGCTGATGAGGCGGGCTTCAGTGGATGTCGGGTTTTTGGCGGTTTGGCAGTTGTGGGTCAGAATGACCGTGGCGGTTTACCGCGGCCGCAGCGGTATGATGGCGGTCTTCTGACCGGCGGTAAGAGCCTTTTACCGCCAGGGTCAGAATGACCCCCACAGTGTCTTGTATGGATCACTGAGGTGGTTCTTTTGGTGATGTATGAATACTGATATTATTGGATCAAATCTGATTATATGTATTTTGGTACTATAGCCCTGTTGAATTCTGCAACTATATATTTGACACAGACGAACCACATGTTGGCTTTGGTTATGCACGTTGTTCTTGTGATGGAATCTGTTTGGAGGATCATATGAATCTTTGTGTCAAGTTACATAAGAATGAACAAACTGTTGATGAAAGACTCACCAGTACTATTCCATGATAAACCAGTGGAGTTCTTGAAATCTTCTTTGCAAATACCTAGAATCCTGTTTTTAGATTTTTGGTCATGTCACACACTGATGTTGTGTGGATGCGTAAATCTAGACCTGGTCTTTGACATTGATTAGTTCTGGACTGGTTCTTAATCAGGAAGGGCGCACCAAGTACACCCTCATACTAACAGAGAACTACTATCCGTGGCAGGATTCATGCATTGAGCCCTGTAGTGGCAGCCCACCATGATAGTGAGTTATAGTAACAGGTCTTTTTAGCAGTGATGTATGAATGTGCGCTTACCAGCCCATTCCTCCACTTTTAAACGGCTCACTACAAACCCAGGATCCCGAACACTGACATCCCATGCATTGTACGTGTGTGTGTGTGTATATGTGTGAGTGATACAGGTCTACGGGTTCCATTTTGGAAGCCGACGGCTTGGACCTGGATACAGGATGGAGGACAGGTTGCTTCCCCTAAACAGATGTGTACTGCTGGCATCTGCTAGATGGGAGGGGGCAGACACCAGACACTATAGTGAGGAAAGAGGAGACAGGCTTTCTTCAGAAGTGCCTGGTCCCTTCCTAATACATTGGCCTTAAAAAGACTCTGATTGCAGGAACCATTAGATACATGGCAGGTAGTGCATGGTGAGCCATGCAGTATCTGCTGTTAGAGAAATGAGTCATTTGAAGGGGCTCAGATTCCTGTCTGTCTTCCTGATCCCTGTGAGGAGGGGTCAGACATAGGAAATAGCTGGGTTCAGCCTGCTCACATCTCTTAGTACTTCAGGGGTAGGCACTCCACCTGAAGCCTGTCCTGCTGGGCAGAGAAGCATTGGAGACAACAGGTAAGTCTAAAAGGTGGCCTAATCATGACACATGAAAGGCAAACCGACCCTAACTGGTTCTAAAGAAGCAAACCTGGAATACACATTCTCTGTCTGAGAAATGTGTGTGAAGATGGGAGATCAAGACCAATTGTAGTATGTTGTTGTGCTCTCCTCCACAAACTAGGAATAACACTTCAAATGAATCTTATGAAACAAAACCCACTAATCTAAATCTTACTTCCACAAGTGTGGGAAATATTCCAGATGTTGTCTCCATAACTTGAAGAATACTGCAGATGCTAGTTAAATGACTGGACACTACAGTCTAGATGTCTTAAGGAATGAACACTGCACAAACTTGGTAAATGGGTGCACTTCTTCCGGTGCTGTCTCCAGAAATGCGCACAGTTCTACTGATAATGGCTCAAGAGCCATACACCATACTCATAGAGCGTCCTCCAAAAATGGAAATAATGTTCTACAAGAGGCCTTAGTTTCATGTCACCACTGCATACAGACATAATCTGTCATAAATATTGTGTCCTAACTACTGTTTAGAACAAAGTGTTCCATTGAGTGTAGATACCATATTGTTAACCCCAATCTGTGATATTTTTGTAAACAATATTTAGGACAACATTCTGACAAAAATCTGGTACCAAAGGTGAGAGTAAAAACAAGTTTATGTAGTTAATTAAAACCATAAAACTTTTCCTTCCACGTAAACATTTAACAGAAGAATTTTAGTGCAAAAAGACAATTACAGTTCTTTGGCTTAGGGTGAAATGGTAAGTAAAATGTCCTTCCACATAAAAATTTTAAGAAAAAAACATACTAGTGCTATAAGGCATTAATAATAGGGCAACAGAACAATCTTATTGAAGGTAAGAAAAATACAGCGCCAAATAAAATCTTGTGTTTAAAATGAAATGATATATGAATTTTCCTTCCACAAAGAAATATAAAGAAAACAGTAACAGCCCAATGAGGCATTGGTAAAAATAGGACAAAGTGGGAAGAGACCTTCTATCGATTTTATTTACCCCTACTTAAGTCTGGTTGTTGGTACCAGACTTTATTATGAGACAAGCTAAACCTAATGGACTACCTAGGAGCCTTCCCTTTAAGATGTTCAAAGCGGGTTATAGGGATTTCGCTATTGTTTCCGCCCTCCCTCTGAGTTGGTTATTTCGAGAGGCTGTGGTTTTTAGAGTGAAAATTTCCACAAATTGAACCAGCCTAATGTTCAATATTGTATTTCGAGGGTTAAAGGCTGCAATTAATGCTTGTCTGCATGATCTAATTGTTAAACCGTTAAATTCTTTTTTAAGTAAGAGTCTCCTTTCGGCCGCCAGGGCTGGGCAAATGCAGACCACATGCATCAAGTTTTCATCTGCTAGATGACAGAGACGGCACTCCTGGGAGCCTACTTGCCGCTCCTTCTTCCATTTTGGCATGAGGTCTAAAGTAGGGACTTCACCTAGCCTAAGTCTGAGAAAGGATTGCTTGATTTTCCGTGAGTAGGAGCCAGCCATAAGTGGTGATTCTTTAAATGTTTTGTAGGAGTTAAGGATCAACCAACTATGCTCCCTTTTGGCCAATGCGATCTTATCTGCTAACAAGCTCTGTAATTTACTTGCTTTATTCACTGCTTTATTGAAAACGGGGATGGGTAGAGACCGGTTCCATACCTCATCTAAGTTCAAAAGATTCTTACTTTTTTCTAGATACCTTATGTAGTTTGGGTTCCCTCTTTCTAGGATAATTTCCTGCCAGACTAGATTGGCTAAAGACCCTTTTGAAGCGCGGCTCAGTTTGTAGCAGCATTTAATGTATGCTGCCGGTCGGGCTAACGACTGTTTGACCAGCATAAATTCCAGTCTGACCTGGGCTGGTGATGCACGTCCGGGCAGCCGAAAAACGCGCTTATAGGTTTTTATCAGAAGCTTATCCAGAAGACCTACTTTCATCCCCCTCATTATTTCGGTCCCATAGGGGATAGTAGGAAGTAGCTTCACTCTCATTACTGCTGTTAATGGGTTCAGAGCATGACCACAGATTGAAATTGCTAGCTTGCAAAAGGCATAAGTAAGGGCCTGCGTCTTGTTTTTTATAGCCTCTTTTTGTGGCATGTAATTACCTCCAGCATCCACCACCAATCCTAGGTATCTGTATGATGTTACTTCCTCTAGGGTTTTCCCATTCATATGCCATTTGCCTTGGGTGGTTGGCCTGCGGTTTAAGGTAATCATTTTAGATTTTTTATGATTAATTTCGAAATCATTAGAACCTGAGTATTCATCTAATGCCTTTAACAATTTCTGCATGCCTATTCTGGTATTACTGATTAGTAGTAGGTCATCTGCATATAGTAGGTTGGATACTTGTTGACCGCCCAGTGATGGAGAGTGGGATGAGTGACCATTTAACTTGGCGGGGAGATCTGCTATGTACAGGTTGAAGAGTGTTGGAGCCAATACACAGCCTTGCTTCACCCCCACTGTTGTTTTGACTGCCCTGGATAGGTGAGAGCCTTCCCCCAATTTAACCTTTACCCAAGTATCAGAGTATATCATTTTGATGGCATTTAAAATAGAGTGTGGCAGCCCCCACTGTAGTAATTTGGCCCACATTTTGCCGCGGGAGACAGTCAAAAGCAGCTTTAAAGTCAACAAAACATAAATAAGTTGGAGTCCCCTTTGCTTTTGCTCTGTTATGATCAAGCCTAGCCCCATAAGATTTGTTAATGTTCCTTGGTGCTTGGTGAACCTGGTTTGACTAAAGGGTAGAATATTGTTCTCTGTAATCCAGGCTTCTAGATGTTTTAGCACACAGCAGGAAAAGTACTTGAGGTCAACGTCTAAAAGAGCGATTAGTCTGTAGTTGCTTGGGGAGAGCGCGCTCCCACCCTTATATATGGTGTGGATTATTGAGCCTTTCCAGGATGCCGGGACAATGCCTGTTGTGATCACGTCATTAAACATTGCTGCCAGGAAATTGGCCCATCTTTCTGTGTCTTGTTTAAATAGAGCTTGCGGTAAGCCATTGGGGCCAGGGGCACAGTCCATTCGTGACTTTCCAATGATTTTTAATAGTTCTGGTGCCGTAAATTTCAAAGGTTCAGGGATGTTGGGATCCCCACCAATCATATGTGACTGCATTTGGGGGCCTTCTTCGATGGTCAATTCTTTTAGATGTGACTTTAAATGGGATACCCATACTTCCTCTGTTATGTTTGCGTTATTGCCTGCTTTTGTACCATTGTCTATTGTATTGATGATTTTCCAGAATCTTTTGGAGTCAGATGTTTTGGTCGCAAAATGTAGTTTGGCCCACAGGACCTCCTGTTGGCCTTTTTTAAAGGTCCATAGATCCCTTTTATACAATTTCCTTTGCTCTCTAAGGGCGGTCACTATTTGTCCATTATCTGGGCATTTACGCAGTGACCTTAATAATTTACCTACTGCTGCTTTCCTTTTGCGCACTGGCAGCGGTAAAAGTGAACTTTGGCGGTGATTCAATTGTGCTCCCTTTCTCGTGTTACTTAAGGAATCTTTTTTTATGAGGTTGAGGGCAAAGTTCTCCCAGACTGTTGTCAACTTTGCCCCATTTGTGATAGTTGATTCTAGCTTCCGTAGGGCCTCTTCTGCCTGCCTTTCAATGGTGTCAGAGGACCATTTGAGTCGCTTTAGATTTTCGGTTCCTAGTGTCCCGTTTAGGGCTGCCAATTTCTCCGGTTTTTGCGGTGATGCACAGATTCCAAATACCTGTGGTTTGTGGTCGCTTTCCGTGCGGTCCATGTTGGTAAAGGTGTTTACTAACTTATATAAAGCAGGGGACACCAAAGTGTAGTCTAGATAGGAGACCGACTTCCCGGAGTATCTTGTCCATGCCGGTGGAATATCCGGGCACTTCCGTCCGTTTAGCGCGAAGAGGCCTACTAATTCACAGGTGCGTATGAAACTCTCCCCTATTTTGTCTTTCCTAAGTTTTTTTGGGAGGGTTTGGCTGAGCATTCTTGCGACTGTTTGGATGTGATCCTCACTGGGGTTGTAGAATAAGCCGAGATTGAAATCGCCGGACATTAACCAGAATGCTGATTTTATTGCACCTTTTATCCTTAATAGTTGAGTTAAAAGTTTGTTTGCTTCAATTTTTTTATTTTTAGGATTGATGTATGTGTTGACCAGAATCAATGGCTCCTGTGTGTTTTTCCCCCAATCGTCTAGCTGGAGAAATTGGAAAGGTTAGTCTTCCTCCTTATACTCAGAGATTTTTACCAAAAGGCTGGTGCTAACGTAAATGGCAAGGCCTCCCTTTGACCTTCCAGGCCTATTTGTTTTCGTTGCTGGGCTAAGATATTCCATGAATCCGATTATCGGTATTGATTCCATTGCCCAGGATTCCTGTATGAGTAAAATGTCGAAGGAGCTGAAAAAATTTATTACTGCAGGATCCTCCAGTTTTGACCGTAGGCCACCGACGTTCCAGGAGCAAATGGATGAAATGCTGTGTGCGGGTTGATCCTTACCAATTCAATTGTTGCCCATCGGTCTTGGGGGTAAAACCGTCGCTGCCCGTTCCCTTTCTGGATACTTTTGTTGACCCAAGACCACTCTTTCCCTCCCTTCTTCTCTCCATACTTGGACTGTCAGCGGGTGCTTAGGTGGATTCTCCTCACTACACCTTTCTTCAATGGGTCTGCCGGCCTGATGTACTCCTTTCAGAACCGACCATGTGCCTTTGGGAGTTCCCAGGTATTGTGAGGCTAGTAACGGAGTTGGATAGCGGTCTCCTTTGTAGGTGGTTACCTCGATGCCCCAGGCTTTCAATAGGTCCTTTCTTTTCAAGATCCGCTTTGGGATATCTGGTGCCGAGAAGATGGTGAGTGTTGGGTCCGTGTGTTGGTTGCCTCTTGCTTGGATAAATTTTATAGCTGCGAGGTCCTCTGAGGCTACAAACTGAAGATCCGGTAAGGCTTTTATGATTCTTAAAATCGAAGAGCGATTAAGAACATCTGTGGGGGACCTGGAGGTGAATTCTGGAATCCAGAGTAACTGGAGGGTATTTGTGTCTGTTATACGTGACTGATCTTGCTCTATGCGCGGGTCTTGCTCCATATAGCCGTCTTCCCTCTGACTAATGGCAGACTTGCTGCCCATATTGACCAATGTTAGTTGGGGAGGCAGCGCAGGCATAATGGGTTTTGGTTTTGTGCTCTGCTGGTCCCTTGTGGGGCTTGGTCTTAAGTTCGTTATGGTGCCAATCGCTTCAGGAGGTCTCAGGGGGGACCTTGTTGAGTGGGTGATGTCTGCTGTGGCGGGGAGTGTTGTCACATCTATTATTGTGTTAGAGCTTGTACTTGTGTGGGTAGTAATGTCTCTATTATACCCTCCATTTAACGTCGCCTGGTCTTTAGATGGATCCTTTGATGAGTTGAGTTGATGGGGTTGGGCGGACTTCCTTCCCTTCCTTGCCCGCTTTCGTTCTCTTTTTGAGAGGGTCCGGGTTGTGGGAAACTCAGGGTTCCCAGGCTTATTGATGGACTGTAGCGGAGGATGATTCACCATGGGTTCCCTATGGGTACTTGCTAGTTGGCGGCAGTCAGCCAATATTCTCTCCTCACTAAAAATCGATGAGGCGGGCGCTAGGGAGGAAGGGGGCTGCTGCTCTTTTTGTTTCTGCTCCCTCGGAGTAGATTTTAGCATGTGGCGGGTGGTTTAGGCCATGTATGTTCATCCTTCCGGGTGGAGCGGATTTCTTGAAGTATTCCCTCTAAGATTTGCGGCAGTTGAGATATCTTTTCTACTACCTCTTTACAGGAACAAATTGTATAGTCATTAGAGTGAGTGACTTGCGCCCTTGTTATAAGGGCGTTTAATTTTTCCAACTTACTGTCAATCCTGGAGACAAATACTGCCAGGGTGTTTAGCAAGTCAACTTTAATGTCCATTTTATTTGAATGAAATTGCAGCGCCATGACCGTTGCTTGCATTGAATTTAGGATTGCGGCCCACATTTCTTCTGACCTGACTGCCACAGGGGCTTGTGAATTTAAGTCGGGCTCTTGGTTACCACTTGATAGTACTTTGTTTATTGTTGTTTTATGGGGGACTTTCTGTGCGTCTGTCACTATTTCTGCTTTTACTGGCCCATTTGTGATGACCTGTTCTATACCCCAGAGGTCCTGTTCTTCTTTTTCACAGTTATACATTGGGAATAAGTGAAGTTTTGGACTTTGACAGAATGAGCCACCTTCCTGAGATTCTTGTTCTAAATGTTCTGCAATTGCTACCAGTTCTGAGTCCAGGATGGGTAGTTTCGCTGGACTAGATGTCCATTGGTACTTAGTGGCATCTAGGGGTTTATTACATAGAGTTAAGTCTTGCCTAGGATTGTAGAGGGATCCTGGTGAAGGGGTAGCTGGCTTCGCTTTGTCCTGAACTATACTTGATGCGTCTACTTTCGTAGGGTAATTTTTCCTGATCACTACTGTTGGCGATAGGGGGGGGGGAGGAGGAGAATTTGTTCTGAGTTTCTTTTTGCTGCTTCCTTGCTGTTGCCGGTCTTGGCTGGGTGAGGTTATTTCCCCAAAACTTGTTTGGGTTGGAGCCAGGGAGTCGATCCTTTTTCTGGTGGCGATGGTACCAGCAGTAGGGAAATAATCGCTTATCTTGTGATGCTTGGGAGAGGCTATGGTCTCTGGAACCCCCTCCGGCGGGGTCGCCGGTTTCCAAAAGCTGGGCTCTCCCCAGATCGTTTCTTCCATGCTGGAATTTTGGTCGCCTCCCCTGCGTGTGCCCTTTGTTAGGTTTTGCCTCCTGTATGGGAAGCGGTGGGGGAGATCCTGTTTGCTGCTTTCTCTCCTTCTGGTACCACATCCAACACTCCTCCCGTGGTCTTGTCGCAGTGTTTTTTCATTTTGAGGTCACGTGATGCACAAACTACAACTTTCTTCTGATTGATAACGTTTAGGACCTCACCTCCCTAAATCTTCCACTTTTCAGGATTTCTGTGCTCCTCCAGCGTGTCAGTTTGCATGTGGCCTGTTAAATTTAAAGAGAACCAATAAGTGCGATTTGAAGAGATGCAAGTCTAGTGATGCATCTAAGGTGCCATAGGGTGTGATGTAAGCAAGGGAAATGGACCTCTTAACCCCGGGGTTGCGTATAGACAAACATGTAATTGGGGTGGAATGGGCCCAGTGGCAACGCACCTGATACCCTAATGATTGCAATGAGCCTGAGCATGCCCTTTAATATAAGTTCACACCCATAAGCACCATCTGAGCTTTGAAGGACAGGTCTCACTGTAATACAGAGGCAGAAGGGGACAAGGAGCAAACCAGGGGACAGGGCAATGCAGCCCATCTCCAAAGCACGCATGTCCTGCATTATCCTGACCTCGGGCTTTACTGAGAATAATCTCAAATTTCCGAATGGTTAGCGCAATATACAAACGAAAAGACTTGGAAGCAAGCTTTTTATGACGCTCTGAACCTTGGCAATGCAGAGCCTCAGCAACGTGCAACATGGGCAATTCAGTATTTCATAATACCTCAGCAGTTACACAGTGGACGTCCTCGCTGTACAAGCGACTCCCTCCTCAGGGGGGAACGTGGGCACTGGGCCTGGGAACAGCTCCAAGGCAAACTTCTTGCCACACCACGGAGGCTTTGGTCGGACATAAATCTGTAGCCTTTGCCCCTTCAGGAATTAATTCCTTCCAAGAAAGCTTTGTGTAATTTCCTTTTTCTGGCAGTCGCAGTGCATAAATCAGATGGATCCGCAAGCTGCTTAGGTCTGCATTTGCAGTATGGCTCCCTGGACTTTGAATGTACACAGTGCCAGTTTGGTTAATGCAGAATTGGACCCGTTCTTGCAGAACCTGCAGCCATGGACGTAGCCATCAATAATTCAGCATGTGCAGTGGCAATGACATCTATTTCTTTAGTTTACTATCAAACTAGAAACCAGGGGCACGCTTTCCTTGCTTCAGCAGGGCCCCCAGAAAACCTTACTATGCAACTGCTGTCATCTGTGTTCCATGTGCATAGTTCAGCACTTTCTGCCGACCCCCCTCTATTTAGAACTGAACCATTTCAGCAGATTGGCCGGCACAGCACCCCTTCATCATTTTCTCTCAGCTCACAAAGCCTCGGCTGTTTTCTGTGTGTTCCATCTCAGCTACCAGGCGCTTGTTTTCCTTGCTCTGGCTTCCGGCCAACTTTCTTACTATCCTTGCTTCTGCTGCCATTTCAGCTGTAATGTGTTTCCAGTTGTTGAAGGTCGGCACAGTGCTCTGCCAGTGACAGAAGACTACATTAGACCCATTAAGAATCCTCACATTGTGAAAAGGCAAGCATGCAGAAGTAACACCTCTTTTAAACAAAGAATGATGGAAAGCATCTCTCCTAAGAGAAATTTTGAGATACGCCACACAGTGTTATGATTTTACCATTCAGCCACTATGTGGTGCTCACTAAGGCCCTCTGTGTTCAGGCCTTTAGTCCTGAATAAGATTGTATACACTTTTATACTTTGCAATACCAGATACACGTTGTATTCCAGTCCAGTCTCCCACACCAGCTTCCTGATGCATCATAGTCCCTGTAGTCCCTTCTGTCTTCTAACCCCATCTGATCACACCCTGGTGGCAGTCCTCTACTCTTTATCTTGATCTCTGGATCCTACAATGGCCTTTCTGACTCCTTTATACCTGCATTCTGGACTTTTCACTCCCTTAGCTCCGATCTGTACTCCATTCCTGGCTTTCCCGTGTCCTGTTTAACGTCTGTTAGTTATCCTCGCCTTTCCCTTTCCAAGTCCCAGTTCTCCCATCTCTTCATTGGTGGTTCCCTGAGTCTTTCTACCTGAATGATTCCTTGCACCTGGCTCTTCCCCTGCAACTGTGCTCCTCTCCTGAATCTCCTGCTATTTCTGCCTGAGGAGCCTAGAGAGCAGCGGCTTGCTGCTGTGTCTCCTTGCCCTCTGTTTGATCCTGCAGCTATATTCCAGGCGTACCTATGATTTCTGTTTTCATTGTGGTTTATTCTTAGTTCTTGTTCTGATTAGTTATGTTGTCTCTACTGCCTGCCTCTTGTTTATCCTGCTTCTTTTTTTCTCTGTTTGCCATGACTCTAATTCTGACTGCACACATCAAGACATGTCTTGTATAGGCAGATTCCTTGTATTCTATGTTCCTGTTCTGATTGCATATTCCTGCCCTGTCCTAGGTAGTGTGTAGATTTCCAGTCCTCTGTATTCAAGTCCAGATTTTCCCTGAGACTAGTTCCTGTTTCTAGATACCTTCTGCTGTTCTTGTTTGCCTTCTTGTGTGTTGATATTATTATTTTGGTTTTCATTGCTTCCAAGGGTGCCAGTTAGACTCCAAGGCTTGTGCCTTTGCACAGAGAACCACCCAGAGCTCCTTCTCCATTGGAGCTGCTACGTCTCTCCCTGAACTCTGTGATATTAATATATACTCTTTGCCTTCTGCCAAGATCTTTTTTCCCCTCACCAAGAGAGCACTTCCGAGGAGCAAACAATCATTCATGATAGTTTGTCTATAGTTTTCCTGCTTTTACCTTCCTGTTGTTTGCACTAGTGTTAATTATATAGTTTTCCCGGCGACTTCCAGTTTCAGGATCTCCGTTTGTTCCAACCTGCTTCTGTCCTGCTTTTCTCTTAGCCTTCAGGTACTCTCTTGTTTATATTTAACCCTTTTCTAGCAAGCCTCTGTCCCTACACAAAGAAGCACCCCCCATCACCTTGCCTTGTCCTGAAATCAGAGAGTATCCCTGACAGATTGGCCCGAACTACCTAGATTCTCCCTGCTCAACATCATACTAATAAAATGAGGTGAAATCAAAAGAGAACACCAAATCTTAAGATCGTTCAAAACCTTCAACAACCAAATCCTTTAATTCTTTTCTCACCCTGTCAACCCCACTTCAGGTGTCAAAAACCTTCTGAATTACTTCAACACTTTTTAGAGTACTATGTGAACATCAACAATCCAACAAATATATGCAAACTGTCTGAACTCTGCTACTCTAAAGACCTCAGTAACAACACTCAATTCCCAGACACAAAAAATGGGGAAATAAACTTCTGGTGAACTCATGATACTGAAGCCCTCTACACAATACACAGAGTGCTCATCATAGCAAAGCAGAGAACTATACCAACACCTTCAACAAAGCCACCAACAGAACCAAAACACTTTTCAAGTCAATCAGGCAATGCCTCAACCCCCTGTCTGACCCATGTTTTCCACACTCCACAAACAAGTACAATGCAATCAACCTCTTTTCTAGTGAAAAAATAAAGATCAGACAGCACTTTGACAACACCAAGGATACTTTTCCTCTTATACCCCCGTCTCACAGAATCCCGTAATTGTCTTTCTTCAAACTCCTACCTCTAATTAACTCTGTCACTTCCTATAAAGTTGATGTTTTACCCTATCCTTCATCAAAGGCTCTTTTAAGGAAAGCGTTCTCACTCCTACACACTATTGTCCACCCATTTGTCACACAAGACATCTTCCCAGAAGCTCTTAAGACAGGCGAGATCCTCCCACTCTTAACTGGACTCTGATGACCTCATCAACTGCTGGCCCATCACTCATCTCCAATGCATGGACAAGAATAGTGAAAAAGCAGTCTGTGCCCAACTTCAACATCACATCAGTGCTAACCATCTCCTGCACGACTACCAAACTGGCTTAAGATAAAGCTACAGCTACCTTACAATTTGAAGACGACACCCTCCTGACCACACATGAAGATGAATTCCACCTCCTGATATTGCCTTTGACACAGTCAACCTTTCCACCCTCATCTACCTCCTGTAGGCTTGAATGGGCATCACTGGCAATGTCCTGCACTGGTTCTTCTCCTACCTTTACAACCGACAACAGTACACTCACTTACCAACCTTTAGGTCCCAAGGGGTCCTTATCACCTGTGGAGTGCCTCTTTGTTCCATACTGTCCCCTGTCATCTCTACCCACTACACGGAGACCCTTGGGGCTCTAAAAATAGATAACAGTCAACATGCTAACAATACATTATTCTACTTGAAAGTCTTGCCTGCTCCAATCATTCAATGCCTCAAACATTGCCTCCACTTCATACAGACCTGGATGTCCAGCACCTATCTGAAGCCCAGCCTTATAAAGGCAAAAGCAACAAGCACAAAATAGTGCAAGCCTAGCTCAATTACATGAGCCCCAATGGCTTAAAATCCCAACTTTCACTAACTACTGTGTCACTTGGATTCACCCTTTACATTGACCTCACAATGAAGGAGCACTTTGCCAAAAAGGAGGCCGCCTGCTACCAGCTCTCTGTTCCAAAGAAATTTTCAGAAATTAATTCAGAATTGCTATTCAAGGCTTTCAACCCAAGTATATGGATGGTAAGATCACCTGCCCTGTGGAGTCTCAGAATCCACATTACCTCCTTATGCCCTTTAAGGGCTTCCTACACGCTACAGCATGTCTTGTCCAGGGCCTGATGCAATACAACCATATCAATCCCATCCTGATGTAACGCCATTGGCACCCCTTGCTCGCCTGACCATCATTAAAACGAGCTGCATCATTTACAAAGCCCTCACAACCAGCACCGTGCTTATTTTGCAGACAAGATCACCATTTTTGATGGCTCTCACCACACATGCAGCCAGGGTACCATCACACTAGAAACTAAGAAGTTGAAAATATGAAAAAATCAAGACGGCAGACCTTTTCCATCTATGCTCCCGGGATCTGAAACAACATCCTTGAATTCTTCAGGACTGCTTCAAAAGCTACTTTAATTTAGGCAACAGTTGAAGATGCACCTCTTTACAAACACTACATCACAATGCAGTAAAAGTACACTTATGCTTACATAACCCAGCTAATTTCTCCTATCACTTGTTGTAACCCTGAACAGCGCTCCACTGCCTTTTGGCTTGGTTTGTGCTACACAAATACCACATACATGCACACAGGTGAAGATCAATCCATCTCTGACCTATGGCCAACTTAGCACAGCAGTCAGCAGGACTAGGTAGTTCTCTCAACTCCTCACCATGCATTGTTTACATCCACCCCCTTTGCTCCTTTCCTTCCCAGCCTGGACCATGTAGTATCCCTCTGGACTTCTGCTGCTCCCTTCTTACCAGTGGTGGGCAAGCTACCAAATTTATATGGAGAGCAGAGGTGAGAGGGGGGTTTCTTTTGGCTCAGAGAGCCAAAGCACGTGCCAAACCATTGAAATAATTGGCATGTTGTAAATGACACAACAAATATAAAAATAACATAAAGGTTTAGAAGAAGTTATTTTTTGAAAACTTATGTATTTCCTAGTTGTGGGCAAGTGCAATTCAGGAACATATGGAAATAAATGGAGCGGCACCAAGCCATTAAATATTTTGTAAGTAAATTATACCACAAATGCTGAATAAAAATATGATAAATATTTTAAATAAAATTTGTTCTGTTAACATTTGCAAATGTTTCAATTTGGTATGCTGCATTATACCACTATGAGTAACACTTGTTAAAAGTGAAAGTTTATAAATGTGGACATAGAAACATTCATGAACCCCACTCATCTCCGTGGTCTTAAAGACAATACCGTAAGTGAACCAAGAGGCCTCAATTTGCTGTTAGCATTGCATATGCGTCTATTATTGGTATTATATATTAAGTAATGTAATTCTCTAGTAAACCCTATAACTGAAGTTGTATACAGTATAAAAACTGACACAAATTACTTCCAGGCTTTCTCATATTTGACAATCAAATCTGAGATTCCCTAGTTAAATTATATAAAAAATAACTAAGCATAGGGTTGGATGATTTGCTTACAAACCCTGCTTTGGTTACCCCCGCCTTTAGTGAAAGGGCAAAAATATTATTTAAGAAGCATCTGCAAGATCAGAGACTGACAAGAGTGGCGAATATGCAGACGCTGAGGGATTATATAGATCTAGGGTCTTCAAAGAGGTCGAGGAATATTTGGATTTCTTTGCAAATCCTCAGCACAGTTTTTATTCAACTAGATTTAGGTTAAATATAGTCCATTTTTGATGTGCTTTTCCCATCTTGGGAACCTGGTTTAAAATGCTGCTGAATTGTCCTTGTGATAATTGTACACCTCAGAGCACTCTGCACTTTATTATGTTCTGCCCGTTGTTTGACAATCCACATAGGAGGTTTCTATTACCAGGCTTGAGAATAACAAATATAAGACATCACAAGAGTGCACTCATTTGTCTTCAACGGTTGGAAAGAACAGAATATGGTATGGCCAAGGACTGCGCGGGCCATTAGAAGGAACTATGAGGGTAAATTATATGTCTTTGGTTGTACATTGTAATGGATTTGAGATGATGAAATGCTATTTTAAGCTTGTGATTTATGTTTTAATTAATGAATACTATGGTGTGGTGGGTTATTTCTGTTTTAAATTATGTGTGGCCATTATATTTGATGCTTTTATGGTCAAATGTGACTGAATAAAGTTTTATTGATTGATTAATTGATTGACAATCAAACGGATGCATAATAAAGTAAAGTGATTTGCCTAGCACCACATAGTTTGGTCAAGTTAGGGATTTGAACACAAGTTTTCTGGTTAAGTATTGTGCAGTTCAGTCACAGGATGCATAGCTCATTTTATTTAATGCACAGCTGTCTTCTGTTTAGTAGTTTTTATTCTTACTGCATTAGGGAGGGAAAGGGGGACTGCCTGGAATGCCTTGCTTGACTCTACTTTGACTCTGCAGACCCCATGCTCCAGGAGCTGGGCCAGAGCTCTACATATGGCCTGAGCCAGCATCGAGCCATACTTGGTTGATCCACATATACCGCTTACATCCTCCGCTGCTTACCACTGTGGACCAAATGCTGCTCCGTACCCTTCAGACTATATGATACATTTGTCTCTTTCGACCTCGCTTTTTGGCTACCTCATTGGACCACATGCTGCATCTTTCACCAGTCTACAAACTGCATTGTTCCTCCAATTTGAACCCTACACTGATTTGGCCCTAGTGCAGGGCCCCTTCTGTGAATCATTCACTGCTTCCTCATTTGGACCCTAAGTCGTTTTTCTTTAGACCCTTTACAACCTCACCAGCCTCTACCCAGATCACATGGATCCTGCACACCTCCTCCAGATAGGGCTCTGCTGTTTTCCCATAGACTCACAGGCACATATGTAGGTAGCTTCCCATTAATCTGCCACTGAGTTCAAGTGTGATCCTGTGGCCAGTCCCTTGTTGCCAGGCAGTGTGTAACAAAGGCCCTGGCAGCCCCTGCGGTCCAGGGGGGTCTTGGGGCTCCTCTGCACAGCAGCTGGCCTGTGTGAGTCTGGAGGGGGGGTCCCTCCATGTTCTTTGCAGGGAGAGGCATCCACTTTCATTACACCACTCTTGCCAGGCACACTGAGGCCTTGGGCTAATATGTTGATGGCAGACAAAATGACAGACCAGGAGGGCTGTTTCTATGCAGCACTCACACAGATGTGATGTGACACAGGAGCGACCTCTGACCTGTTTTTGGTCTAGAGCTCGCCCCCCACGTCCGCAGCACCACCTTGCTGTCTCGTGCCCCTAACCCCCGCCCACGCTGCTGCTAGCGTGTTCGAGGCCCTCCTCCACCCTCAGGCATCCTCCTGCGCCTCATCCCTGGTGTCTAGTGGGCTATGGTAAGCTTCGCTAGACCCGTGTGCTCTCTGCCGCTTTTCGCCGTATCTGTAAGTGTTTTCTACTTTTCAGCGCCTTGCCTCCTTGCGCTCTTGCCCCCATTTGTGCCCCCTCTGATTGCTGTATTCCGATTGTATTTTGTGCCATTTACCGTATTTTGTGACTGTTTTTGACTTGTGCCTTATTTTTGTCATTTTGTGCCTTATTTAACCTGGTTTCGCCCCCTTAGGCGCTCCCCCTTGCCACTTCCCCTGCCGCTGCCTCCCTGCGGCCCGCCTCCCTCGCACCCCCATTCGCCGCTCCCTCGCGCCTCCCACCTCCCAGCTGCTCCTCCCTCCCCCCTCCCTTCTTAATGGCTGGCACTGCGCGTTGCAGGTGAGCGACCTCTGACCTGTTTTTGGTCTAGAGCTCGCCCCCCACGTCTGCAGCACCACCTTGCTGTCTCGTGCCCCTGACCCCGGCCCACGCTGCTGCTAGCGTGTTCGAGGCCCTCCTCCACCCGCAGGCATCCTCCTGCGCCTCATCCCTGGTGTCTCGTGGGCTCTGGTAAGCTTAGCTAGACCTGTGTGCTCTCTGCCGCTTTTCACCGTATCTGTAAGTGTTTTCTACTTTTCAGCGCCTTGCCTCCTTGCGCTCTTGCCCCCATTTGTGCCCCCTCTGATTGCTGTATTCCGATTGTATTTTGTGCCATTTACCGTATTTTGTGACTGTTTTTGACTTGTGAATTATTTTTGTCATTTTGTGCCTTGTTTAACCTGGTTTCGGCCTTAGGCGCTCCTCCTTGCCGCTTCCCCTGCCGCTGCCTCCCTGCGGCCCGCCCCCCCTCACGCCCCCATTCGCCGCTCCCTCCCGCCTCCGAGCTGCTCCTCCCTCCCCCTCCCGTCTTAATGGCTGGCGCTGCACGTCGCGGGTGAGCGACCTCTGACCTGTTTTTGGTCTAGAGCTCGCCCCCCACGTCCGCAGCACCACCTTGCTGTCTCGTGCCCCTGACCCCCACCCACGCTGCTGCTAGCATGTTCGAGGCCCTCCTCCACCCGCAGGCATCCTCCTGCGCCTCATCCCTGGTGTCTAGTGGGCTCTGGTAAGCTTCGCTAGACGCGTGTGCTCTCTGCCGCTTTTCGCCGTATCTGTAAGTGTTTTCTACTTTTCAGCGCCTTGCCTCCTTGCGCTCTTGCCCCCATTTGTGCCCCCTCTAAATTGCTGTATTCCGATTGTATTTTGTGCCATTTACCGTATTTTGTGACTGTTTTTGACTTGTGCCTTATTTTTGTCATTTTGTGCCTTGTTTAACCTGGTTTCACCCCTTAGGTGCTCCCCCTTGCCGCTTCCCCTGCCGCTGCCTCCCTGCGGCCCCGCCCCCCTCACGCCCCCATTCGCCGCTCCCTCCCGCCTCCTGCCTCCCAGCTGCTCCTCCCTCCCCCCTCCCTTCTTAATGGTTGGCGCTGCGCGTGCCAGAGGCAAGCCCGTCTGCGCCCGTCCGTGACCAGCGCCACCCCCCCTGGCCCGCACGTCCCCCGCACCCCCAGCCTTCGCTACTCGGCCAGCAAACTCCTCGCCCTTAACCCTGGCTCCTCCACAGCCTGCTTCCAGGCCACTCCGAAGCACACCAAGGGACCCTTCTCCTGCCGCACCTGCAACTTCACCTGCAACAGAACAAGGAAGCCTGCAACTACCAACACCAACCACCTCCACTGCATCCTCATCAACACACGCTCCGCACGAAAGCACGCCATCGAGCTCTGGGACCTGCTCGACACCACCGCCTCTGACGTAGCCTTCCTGACCGAAACCTGGTGGAACGACTTCTCGGCCCCAGACATCGCCATCGCCATCCCTGACGGCTACAAGATCACCAGAAGAGATCGCACCAACGGAATCGGTGGAGGAATAACCATCGTCCACAAATCCACCCTCAAGATCCACACCCACACGGACGACACCCTCAAGACAGCTAAACACCTTCACTTCCAGATCCACACGGACCCCAACACTACCCTCAGAGGAACTCTCATATACCGACCTCCAGGACCAAGAGCCCCATTCAGTGACACCATTTCCGACCTCGCAAGCACCCACGCCCTCGCCTCAACGGACTACATCCTCCTTGGAGACCTCAACTTCCACCTGGAGAACAACAACGACGCCAACACCGCAGCACTGACCACCAACCTCTCCAACCTCGGACTCAGACAACTGGTCAACACACCCACCCACATCGCCGGTCACACCCTAGACCCACTCTTCACTGCAAGCAACCACATCTCCTTCAGCCACACCACCGAACTCCACTGGACCGACCACCACTGCGTCCACTTCAAATTCAAGAAAAACACCGAACACCACCGCACCCCACTACCGCCGCACCGCCGCTGGGGCAAAGTCCCCGAGGACCAACTAACCAGCACCCTCACCAAGAACCCACCGACCGACCCTACCGACCCGGACTCCGCCGCCATCAACCTCCAACAGTGGATCCTCAACTGCGCCAACACCCTCGCACCACTCAAGAGGCCCACCGTCAACCAAGAAAAGAAAAAAGCAGCCTGGTTCACAGACGAACTGATCACCTCCAAACGCACCTGCCAGAAACTTAAGAAAAAATGGCTTCTCGAGCGCACACCCGACAGCCTGGCAACCCACAAGGAAGCCACTCGCAAGCACCACCAACTTATCCGACTCGCCAAACGCTCCCGCTTCACAGAACGCCTAAACAACAACGCACACGACAGCAAGGAGCTCTTCTGCATCGTGAAGGAGCTCTCCAACCCCAGCGCCAACGTCAACGACGTCCCACCATCCCAGAAACTCTGCGACGCACTCTCCACCTTCTTTTACCAGAATATCGCCGCCATCCACGTCAGCCTCAACACTACACCTCCGCCAGACCCCACCCCCGACAACTCCTCCTACGCCGACTGCCTCACCACCTGGACCCACGTAGATGACGCCAAAACCCGAAAGACCATGAACTCCATCCACTCAGGATCCCCCTCAGACCCCTGCCCACACCACGTCTACAACACGTCTACAACAAAGCCGACTCCACCATCGCCCCCAACTTCGTAAGATCATCAACCTCTCCTTCGACACTGCGACCTTCCCGGACAGCTGGAAGCACGCCGATATCCAAGCCCTCCTCAAGAAACCCAAGGCTGACCTCAAAAACTTCCGCCCGATCTCCCTCCTCCCCTTCCCAGCGAAGGTCATCGAGAAGATCGTCAACGCCCAGCTCACCCACTACCTCGAAGACAACTCCATCCTAGACCCCTCCCAATCCGGATTCAGACGCAATCACAGCACCGAGACTGCGCTCCTCGCCGCCACAGATGACATCAGACAGCAAATGAACAACGGCGAAACTTCAGCCCTCATCCTCCTAGACCTCTCCGCTGCCTTCGATACGGTCTGCCACCGCACCCTACTAACTCGTCTCCACGAAGCCAGAATACAAGACAAAGCCCTCAACTGGATCTCCTCATTCCTCTCCGGCAGAACCCAGAGAGTCCGACTCTCACCCTTCCGCTCCGAAGCCACCAACCTCATCTGCGGCGTCCCCCAAGGCTCCTCGCTAAGCCCAACACTGTTCAACGTCTACATGGCCCCCCTCGCACAACTGGCCCGTCAGCACAACCTCGGCATCCTCTCCTACGCCGACGACACCCAGCTCATCCTCTCCCTCACCAATGACCCACACACCGCCAAAGCCAACCTCCACGAGGGATTGAAATCCATCGCCGAGTGGATGAGAAACAGCCGCCTGAAATTAAACTCCGACAAGACGGAAGTCCTGCTGGCCCACCACGCTGGGACACCCCCCCCACCCCACTCCAGCCAACCATGCACGCAACCTCGGCTTCACCCTCGACTCCGCCCTCACCATGTCCAAATAGGTCAACGCAGTCTCCTCCTCCTGCTTCAACACCCTCTGCATGCTCCGTAGAATCTACAAGTGGATCCCGATGGAAACCAGAAAAACAGTGACCCAGGCCCTCGTCAGTAGCAGACTTGACTACGGCAACGCACTCTACACAGGCATCCCAGCAAAAGACATCCAATGACTCCAACGCATCCAGAACGCATCCGCCCGCCTGATCCTCGACATACCCCGCCGATGCCACATCTCCCACCACCTGAAGGACCTCCACTGGCTCCCCGTGGACAAGAGGATCACCTTTAAACTCCTCACCCACGCGCACAAAGCACTGCACAACGCCGGACCCTCCTACCTGAACAACAGACTCAACTTCTACGTCCCCTCCCGCCAACTCCGCTCTGCCAACCTCTCCCTCGCCATCGTTCCCTGATTCCAACGCAAGACCTCCGGTGGCAGATCCTTCTCCTACCTCGCCGCCAAGACCTGGAATTCCCTCCCGACCCCCCTGCGCCAGACCCAGGACCTCCTCACCTTCAGGAGACTCCTCAAGACCTGGCTCTTCGGCCAATAGCAGCCGCCCCCCCCCCCCCCTTCAGCGCCTCGAAACCCTAACGGGTACATAGCGCGCTTTATCAATTTAATGATTGATTGATTGATTGATGTCCCTACTGCTGGGCATCACCCAAGAATCCAATAAAAATTAGCGCATGTATGTATATTCAGTATGTCCACACCTGAATCCAGCCAAATGGTAGTATAGTGCTTAAGTCAAAGAGTAATAGGAGAGGATGGTTAATGCATTTTGATATAGTGTTCTTTAGAGGTGAGTCTTCCACTCTTTCCTAAATTAGAGCAGCGTTTGGGCAGTTATGATGGCTATCGGTGGTTGTTATAGATCCTGGGGGCACAGTTAGAAAAGGCCTGCTGTCTTGGTTTTTTTTCTCCATTTTTTTAATACTTCTTAGTCTGAAGCCTGATTGTATCCTGTCTGTGGGTGTGCCACGAACCATCAGGGATTGTGAGTTTGTCTGCAAGATCAGCAAGGTGCTGGTTGTCACGATTGGTAAATGATGCAGCTGGTTTTGAAGATGGTGTGTGTCTCCAGGAGGAGTCACTTGAGTTCCACTGGGATGGGGGGATGTGATCATAACTGTTCAGGCCATGGATGAGATGTGCTGTGGCACGTACGGTGCCCTAAGTGGTGCCAACGTGGACTCTGAGAGGCCATTTAATAGGGCATTACTACCATCCATATGCAAGACTACGAGGGCTTGTATAGCAGCTCTGAGTAGTTACATGACTGCCAAAAAACAGTGAGTACATACGATACACCTCATCTATGATAACTAATTATCTTGCTATAACCTTAAAGCTGAGCTCTGCATTTTGCCTTCAAGAAAGATTTTTGTGCATTCTGCTTTCTGGTGTCTCTGCTCTTCCTCTTTGCCAGCCACCCCCACACCTTTGCCCTTCTTTATGCCATCCTTAGACTGCAAGGACCAGGTGCTGGTTCTGAAATAAGACTGCGTTTATTAGCATATCAAAATATATATTTTAAAGTATTAAAAGTTATGCTCAACAAAAAATCAAATTTAAAAACATATTTTTGTTTGAAATAATCGAATACACCTTTCAATCTTTTAATATGTTAAAATTAATTATTATAAAAATGACAGCGACTGATTTAAACAAAAATACAATTTAAATGATAATCTCAGATGCAATTATTAATATGTGTTAATTATTTATCTTTTTATTAAAGATTCAATTGAGTTGATGTACTGTAACACTGATTTTTTTTTTAGCTCTAAGTGATAATAATTATTCTAAGTTCATTTATGTTTTTAATTTCCATTAACATATATTAATACGTGTTTAAAAAAAGTTATACACTTTATTCTTTTTCAACATACTTTACATAGAGAGATATCGGCTCAGGTGGCAGAGACATCCGCCTAGGTGTAAAATGTTGCTAGTAGTAAATTTACACTGGTACCAGACTCCATCCCCTGTTTTTTGGGGGTGGAGGCATGCAAGTCTGCTCAGAGAAGCAAATTTACACACGGACATGGTGAATAGCAAAAAACGATGAAGTTACTACTAGATGCATTAGTCGTAACATGTACATTGACCATTGTGAATGGGCCCCTTTGTGTGCAGTCTTCCTTTACAAGTGGGGAGCCGAATTACCAAGCCAACTGGATGAATATGTGTGTGTCACAACGTTTGAAAAATGGCAAGGACTTCCAATGTTACTATTGCCGTGACCTTAACCCTGCCCCCACCAAACTGCATCAACTGAACCACAGCACCATCTAACATCTGGTAGTGATACAGCACTGCAGTAAATGGGTGGGTCAGCACACCACAACCCACTCCAGTTCCTGAATGTAGTCCTAATGTACTCTTGTGCATGCCCATCAGCCAGATGCACATTCACACAGCATTCTAATGTTGGTTTTGTCCATGGCACAGGCACTTTTAAATAAAAGGCTCCATTGCCAGGTACTTGGTACACACAAACCATGCATCATGTCTCCTGAAGAATCTCATTATGAGCTGTGATACATGCTTGCAATCTGGAACAAAGCACCCATTAACCTGTTCAAAGCCATCAAAGTAGATGTAGGGACCCTGGCTAACTCTGGAACAGAGATGGAGTTTGATTTCACACTTAATAATTATTTTCAGGTAACAAAACCACACAATCCAATAGGATGCTATTGCTTCACTTTGGTGGCACAAATCCACAACATATTAGTCCTTCAGAAGAGAAACAAACTATCTGTTTCTGTAGCTTCACTCAGTGCATACCTTAGCTCACAAGTGCATGCTGAATGTGAGAGATTTGCTCTACTGCAAGCTAAACAAAATCCTAGAGAATAAATAAGCACCTCCCATGCAAAATTCAGAGCACATGCTAGAACATTCACTGAAACACCTCCCAACGAAGTATGGGAGTCAAATATCGGGGGATTCAGGGTGACTAAATTATTCATGCACATACCCAAGGAACATGGCCTATTGCTGGCCTTCGCCTTGATGTTGAACCTATAATGGATGAAAGAACCGCATAGTTTTCTAGCATATGCAGACCACAAGTAGGCTGCCTACAAATCAGAGGCAGCTGCTGCCAGGAAGGCTTGGTGAAGGAGCGCCGGGAGTAGGGTGGTTAGGGGGATCATAAAAGAAATAAAACAATTTACCTGCTGTTGCCGACCCACGGTGTTCCTCTGCTCCCGCCACCTCGGTTCTTCTCTCCTTGTTCCCCTCCCCACCCAAACCAAACGCTTCTCTCATGTTGTTACCCAGCATCAGAGAAGCTCCGGGATTGGCCTTAGCGGGCTTAAATGCCGCTCAGTTAGGGAGTAGGAGCCTGCAGTGGTTCTCCACCCAGCTGTGAAACACAGCTCAGGTGGAGAGTTCTAAGTGCGCATGTCATTTTGGCCAGCCTAAGATGGCCAGCCAAACCGACATGCGCACTTACAGTTCACCGACTCCTCCCCCTCCCCCTGATGACACAGAGGATGCTGGCCCCGCCCGGGCCTAGACTCGGTAAACTGGTAAAGCGGAAAAATAAAATGATAATAAAATACTTTTATTATCATTTTATTTTTCTGCTGCCTTCCAGCTGTGGGAAGATGCGCCTTCGCCATAGAGGAGGGTCTGCCCCTGCTACAAGGAGAAAAAGACAACATGACCTGCAAGGAAACAAAGAAGGACTATTACTGAACTGCACACAAATATCCATTCTCTGATGACGCATCAAACAGTCACACTTTTAGACTCTTCTTTTGACTGACCTATGATTAGATAAAACCTGGCTCCCAAAATCCCTTGATCACGTAGTGCAACAACACTAGTATACGTAGTTATTACTGGAACAATAAAACAAAACAGTAAGTTAAAGGGAGTGATGCTCCAGTGGTCTAGATAAACTCACTATAAAAGAAGTAGCAAAGGCTATGATCCCTTTCTCCCTTGCCCTTTGCAACAGGAAGGGGGTCACATAATTTACTTTCAGCCTTTCCTCTCATAAACATTTGGTACTACCATCTTGGTTTGAGCTATCTCTAACAAATTCCTTTCCAATAGCTGCCACCTGGAACTGGCCCAGCATAGAAGCGCCAAGTAATTGGAAAAACATTATTTTATCCACCAGGACTACCAAAATGCTGCTCCAATTTAAAAAAGAGTTGAGGACTCACCTGTGGGAGCATTCAGGGCAGAGCATATGCCATTCTCCCATATGATGTACTAGTTTTCCATTCTCCAACAAATACATAGGGAAAGCAAAAAGTTTATTTTAATGGATAGGAAAGTAAATTTCAGAAGATATATAGCTGTGTTATTGACATGGGGCCATGTGTAACACCCCCTTTTCCGTTGCATTCTGAAGAGTCCTACCTCTATAGCAATGACTCAGGCATCTGCATCAGCTGTAAACTTGGGTGGCATTATACTAGCACCATCTTGAAGACTGTTTAATGCATTAAGGGCTTTATGAGCTTCTGAAGACCACTTACAAGCTGTTAGCACTCCTGGAATCATAAGATTATGTGGCTGTTGCGTTTTCTGACAATTTACCATGAACCAAGTTGTCAGCAGTTCAGCAGTTCAGCAGTTATAGTTATGGTTATCTCAAGTAACTATAATTCGAGCCCTAGGGTAACTATAACTTGTGCCCCCACTATGCAGTTATCTCATCAATAAATTGATTGCTAATGTTATATTGATATTTTTAATGATTTTATAAAAGATGTCTTGAGTGCTGTAATATCTGGGGTGATTAGCAGTGCATGGCGAGGGTGCGAGTTATATTTACCTTAGGGCATGAGTTATAGTTACTTGAGATAACCATAACTATAACTGCTGAAATTCTATGGTTTTGTGGTGTAAATTCAGAACCTAAATATAACGTCCCTTTCGTTTTTTAAGTGAATTTTCACTTTGCATTAATCCAACCACTGCCTACACCTATTTACACCCAACCCCGTGCCACGCACAGCCTTTGGCTGTGTGTGGCAAGGGTTGGCCTCAGGGCCTGACACTCAGCCAGGTGTTGCAGCTTACCCCCTATAACCACTCAAAACCCAATTAAGTAATCACCCTTGCCCCACGCTCAGCCTTGGGAAGCAAAAGAGAAAGGGTTAGAGTAGGACTACCCTAACCCTCTAGCCTTGGTGCAGGGGTCCCCCTGGGATCCTGCCAAGGCAAAAAAGCATCTTTAAAAAAAAAAAAAGTGCTGCAATTTCGCTGCAAATTTGTGGCAACAATTTAAAAAAATAAAACAAGCATGGGCTCTTCTGCTTGTTGTAAAAGAAAGCCCAGGGGTGGGACAGGTTTTGTGGGCATACCCAGGAATACAACAGAAAAGGAGGGGGTACATGGGGGCCCCCCTCCTAGGGCTGTTGAGAGCCCGAAGACCACCACCTCCCAGAGGATTTATTTCATTAACTGAGAGGGGCTGCATGGACCCCCTCCCCAGGGCCAAAGTAAAATCAGTGCAGGGGCCACAGGGACCACCCATACCACTGGGACGACCACTTCCCCTGGGCAATTTCCATTTTTTGAAGAGGAAGGGTGGGCCATCCTGGGCCATATATGGCCCCGGGGGCCATCACCTCCTGGGTTGGCCCTTGCAATCAAAGCAAAAAGTTGTGTACTTCAGTATGTCCCGGGATCTGGCCAATCCAGGGGCTTTCTTTTAAAACAAGCACGGGAGCCCACTCTTGGATTTTTTAAATAAATTTTGACGCAAACTTGCAGCAAAAGTTTTTTTTTAAATGGAAGGGGACATCAGGACCAAGGCTAGGGAATCATGGTATTTATACCCTGCCCCCTTCTCTTTAGTTGTAATCTTTTTATTTGGAACTCTGCTGAGTCCGAGTCCCAGAATGGCTGCCAACACTTCCTGGTTAAGTTTTGGCAGCCAATCAGATCTCTGCACGAGATTGGGAGAATTCGCAAATTATCCTTGCGCAGCAAAATATCTATCTATCATTCTATATCGATCTATCTGTCTATCTATCTATCTATCTATCTATCTATCTATCTATCTATCTATCTATCTATCTACCTATCTATCTATCTGTATATCTATTGATCTATCTATCTCTCCTTATCTCTCTCTCTCTCTCTCTCTATCTCTATATCTCTCTATCTCTCTCTATCCATCTCTCTCTCTCTCTGTCTGTCTAACTCTGTCTCTCTATCTCTCTCTCTCTCTCTCTCTCTCTCTCTATATATATATATATAAATATATATATATATAAAATGAAAAAACAAAGGTTACAGGGAAATTTTAGTTATGAAATAGAATTTTAAAAACCCCATAGAAATTCACTTAAAAAAACAAAGGTTACAGGGACGTTATAGTTAGGCTCACATTTTGAACATACAAAACCGTAGAAATTCACCAGTTATAGTTAGAGTTACCTCAATTAACTAGAACTTGTGCCCTAAGGTAACTATAACTCACGGCTTCATCATTAACTGCTAATTAACCCACAAATTACGGCACTCAGAACATCTTTGATAACATAATTGATAATATTGATGCATTATTTGCAGTACAATTTTTGACGAAGAAACTGTGCATGGCGTGGGTGCAAGTTATAGTTACCTTAGGGCACGAGTTATAGGTACTAGAGGTAACTATAACTATAACTCCTGAATTTCTGTTGTTTTGTACTTTTAAAATAAGATGCTAACTATAAAGTTCATGTAAGCTTTGTTTTTTATAAGTGAATTTCTATATTATTTTTCTATTTCCTAACTATAACGTCCCTGTAACCTCTGTTTTTTTCAGTGGAGTTGTATGGTTTTTAACGTATAGTAATTTTCATTACTATACACTAATTCAACCGCTGCTGCGTATGGCCTGAGGCTGTGCCAGGACCTGAGGTCAACCCCTTATAAGCACCCAACCTTGCACTATGCACAGCCTTTGCCTGTTGCAGAAGGGGTTGCCTGCCAGGGCTGGCCTGCAACCAGTCCCTGCGGCCACCCCCCCAACCACCAAACCCCATGATGTGCACAGCCCTTTGGCTGTGAGCAGCAGAAGTTGGCTGTGGTCTCTGTAGGTGGCAAAATAGGTGTGAGAGGGTGTATCTTGGGATAAGATTGGCTGTGAGAGTGTCTGTCTGAGTGTGGGAGTGCGTACATCAGTGTTTTAGTAGGTGTGTCAGTGTGTGTGCGAGTCTGTGAGTAGGTGCAGGAGGTTGTCAGTGTGTCTGTGAGAGTCTGAGTGGGTCTGAGAGTGGGTGCGTAACTGTCTGAGTAGGTCTGTGAGTGGGTGCGTGAGGGTCTGACTGGGGCTGTGAGTGGGTGCGTGAGTGTCTTGAGTGGGTTTGTGAGTTGGTGCATAAATGTCTCAGTAGGTGTGTGAGTGGGAGAAAGAGATTGAAAAAGAGAGAGAGAGAAAGAGAGCAAGGAAGAGAGAGAGACTTTTTCAGCCTTTGATTTATGATATACTTAGAATGAGATATTTCTGTTCAATTTAAATAGAAAAATCTATTTTTTATTTAAAAAAAATAAAATCACCTTTTATTTTACCTCTAAACATATGTAGTTTATTTTTTTTTTAAAAGAGGGAAACAAGTCTAACTGGACTCAAGCCCTCAATGCTCATTGTGAAGGGTCTGTGACCTTCACGCTGAGGTATTCTTTTTTTTTTTGCACTTGCTTTTTGTAGGCCTTTATGGGCTATCCGGGACCATGAGGGAGTCCTCAAGGGCTCCCCGCAGCCCCCAACATGTTTTAAAATTTTTATTTATTTGAAACCATGCCCTTTACGGGCTATCTGGAACCAAGGGGGAAGCCTCAAGGCCTCTCCCATGGTCCCAGTGCTTCACCAAGCAAGGAGCTGCTTTAACAGCAGCTCCCTTCTTGCTGAAGCAAACCTTTGGTCTGTTACCTGCATGCATTTCCACATGGAGGGAACAGAGATGAAAACTTTGCTTTCAGACAGTGGGACCCGCTGTCTGAAATTGGAGTGTTTGCTGTGGCTTGGTTGTCACTTAAAAGCTGCAGCCTAACCACAGCAAACAGCTATGACCCTGGGGTGGGCACCCCGGGAGCAGGAGCAGGATCCTCAAGAGGGGCCTCGCGGCCCCCCTCCAACATAGCCATAACCCTAAGGAGGTGGTGGTCTGAAACAAACCCCCTTGACTTATTTTTTTTGTTTGGCCAGAGGAGATGGTGGTCCGGGAGCTTCAAGGGGGGGGGTACGTGCCCCCCCTGCATTAAAGTTAGAAAGTGACCCGGGGAGGTGGTGGTCCCCAGGGCTAAGGGGGTCCAAAACAGATCCCCTTAACTTATTTTTATTGTTTGCTCTGGGGAGGTGGTGGTCCCTGGGGCACAGGTGTGCCACGGGCCCCCTGCATATATCATCAAAATCAACCAGGGGAGGTGGTAATCCCCGGGCTGTGGGGGGGTGACAGGCCCCCCACACTCGAAAATATGAATTCCCCTGGGACTGGCCCACCCGGGGGCCATTTAAAAAACAAACACAGGAGTCAGCGCTTGTTTTATTGCCACAAATACCGCAAATCTGCTGCAAATTCTTTTTTGAAAAAAAGCTTTTTTACTCTGTGTCCCTCTGGGACCCCACCACCAGAGCTAAGGGGTCAGGGTGTCCCTACCCTGGCCCCTTGTCTTTATTTCTGTTGCTTTTTTACTGGGACTTTAGCTGCAGCCGAGTCCCAAGATGGCTGCCAACACTTCCTGGTTTGAAGCGTTGGCAGCCAATCAGAGCTGTGCATTTCCCTGCACAAGCTCATCATTTTTTTGTGAAGTCGTCATGATCACAGATACACAAATCTGGATTTCCTTAAATTTCTCAAAAACTACTGGATGGATTTACACGAAAAAAGCGAAAGTGAAAGCATAACCTGTGAACTGAAAGCTAGCTTTCTGCCAAATTTCGTGTAATTCCATCCAGTGGTTCAGGCTGTAGTGGTGTCTAAAGGTCCTATGGGAATTAACATGGGAAACACAACTTTTTTGACCCCCCTTTTTTTCTCGGCCCCCGCTTAATGGACCACCCTAAAACTTTCTGTGCGCAATGAGAATCACCAGGGCACTTTTGTTTGGAAGAATTGTCAAAGGTGCCAAAGATATAGGAAAGTCAAAAAGCTTTTTCTATGGAAACTAGGTCCTAACTATAACTACCGCTAGTAGGTTATATATATATATATATATATATATATATATATATATATATATATATATATATATGTGTGTATGTGTGTGTGTGTGTTTGTGCATGTATACATATAAATACATATATATTTTGGGGGAGAAATTTTGTGACGATTCGTTGAACAGCACCAAAGATATAGGCAAGTCAAAAAATGCTTTTTCTATGGAAACTAGGTCCTAGCTATAACTACCGCCAGTAGGTTATACACATATATATATATATATATATATATATATATATATATATATATATATATGTGTGTGTGTGAGTGTATGTATATGTATATATATATATATTTTTTTTTGGGGGGGGGGATTTTGTGACGATTCGTCGAGCGGCACCAAAGATATAGGGACGTCAATAAATGCTTTTTCTATGGAAACTAAAATATTGTTGGGCAAGGACCTTTCTTAATTGAAGTAACTGTGATATGTTTTATAGAAACTATTTTACTTTACAGTTAACAGTATGATGTCTTCTGCTTCCATGCAAAGCCAAATGATTCTTTGTTTGACAAAAAATATTTTTATTAGGCGCTGGTGAATACCTCTACCTGTTTTCATGGAGCATTTTATTTTGCATAGCAATGGGGTCCCTTTCATAATAAAATGTGTTATAATGACAAAATAATTGGCTACAACTGCCACAGAATGCACCACATGACTAGCCCTTTCTTGTCGCACAATTGAGTTAACCCTGCCACACAATTTAGTCCTCCATTATTTCATAATTTCTGTGGCCCTTTTTATAAAGAACTGAGTTAGTGTTAGAATATAAGGCCTGTATGAATGCTCTATGAAAGGCAGTGAATAAAATAAACTTTCACAGGCCTTTCAATGCTTTTACTACTGACCAGAAGTTGCTTAATTTTTAGATGACGGCAATTCCACACCTTGAGGTGCAAGATACAGTCTAGGAAGAAATTATGGCCCTCACTACAACCCTGGCGGTCAGTGATAAAGCAGCAGTAATACCGCCAACAAGCTGGCAGTAAAGAAAATGGAATCATGACCGCGGCGGAACCGCCAACACAGCCAGCCACTTTAACACCCCGATCACCACGGCGGTAGCAACAAACACCGTGGCGGTAACCGCCAACAGACAGGCGGAAGACAAGGTTCCTCCCACACTATTACAAGAGGCCTATCCGCCACCTTTCCCGGGGCGGTACCAGCGCCATCAAAAGCACGGCAGAAACAGTGTTCTGAAGGGAAACCACTCACCTCTTGACACTCAAGGAAGAACCAGGACGCCATGGAGCCCGAACTACAGGTGTTACCCATGCTGGTGTATCTTCTCATACCAGGAGTTCCAATGCCGGCGACGACGACCACGGTGAGGACTGCACCTACTACACAGGGGAGGGGAGGAGGAAAAGGAGAGTGACACACACACGCAACACCCCCACCCTCACCCCCAACACCATACACACAAACACATGCAACAACATTACATATATACCCCGTAACCCTCAGGAATAACGTAAGGACAAAAGGAATTGAGTCAAATCATTGTAATATTAGAAATTTAGAGAAATACGTTCAAAAATAATTAAACAATTTGTAAAATATATACTATATATACAAAATGAGAGACAATGTCCACACAAACATAGTCTGTGGCCCACTGGGCCATAACACATAGGCCAAGCCCACACTTGACTCCAGCCTCAAAACGGAGAGAACACTGCAGGGGCATCAGGTTGAAAACACACAGGCATATCAGGGGGGCGGGGAAGGGGGGGACCTCAGCCGGAAGATGGTACTACGCCACTGCTCCTGGAGGGGGCTACATGCCCACTGCTTGGTACTGGGGAGTGCAAGGCCACAGTCTCTCAAGTGCGTGGTTTGTCCACTGCTTGCTACTGGGGAGTGCAAAGCCACAGTCTCTCAAGTGGGTGGTTTGCCCACTGCTTGCTCCTGGGGAGTACAAAGCCATAGTCTCTCAAGTGGGTGCTTTGCCCACTGCTTGGTCCTGGGGAGTGCAAAGCCACAGTCTCTCAAGTGGGTGGTTTGACCACTGCTTGTTCTGGGGAGTGCAAGGCCACAGTCTCTCAAGTGGGTGGTTTGCCCACTGCTTGCTCCTGGGGAGTGCAAAGCCACAGTCTCTCAAGGGGATGCCTTCTTCCACTGGTTCTGGAGGGGGCCTTGTGCCCATTGTGCTTCGTACTGCCAAGGATAGGGTGAGTGGATGACTTTCTCCACTGGTTCTGGAGGGGGCTTTGTGCCCAGTGTGCTTCATCCTGCCGAGGATAGGGTGAGTGGATGCCTTTCTCCACTGGTTCTGGAGGGGGCTTTGTGCCCAGTGTGCTTCATCCTGCCAAGGATAGGGTGAGTGGATGCCTTTCTCCACTGGTTCTGGAGGGGGCCTTGTGCCCAGTGTGCTTCATCCTGCCAAGGATAGGGTGAGTGGATGCCTTTCTCCACTGGTTCTGGAGGGGGCTTTGTGCCAAGTGTGCTTCATTCTGCCAAGGACAGGGTGAGTGGATGCCTTTCTCCACTGGTTCTGGAGGGGGCTTTGTGCCAAGTGTGCTTCATTCTGCCAAGGACAGGGTGAGTGGATGCCTTTCTCCACTGGTTCTGGAGGGGGCCTTGTGCCCAGTGTGCTTCATCCTGCCAAGGACAGGGTGAGTGGATGACTTTCTCCACTGGTTGTGGAGGGGGCCTTGTGCCCAGTGTCCTTCATGCTGCCAAGGACAGGGTGAGTGGATGCCTTTCTCCACTGGTTCTGGAGGGGGATTTGTGCCCAGTGTGCTTCATCCTGCCAAGGACAGGGTGAGTGGATGCCTTTCTCCACTGGTTCTGGAGGGGGATTTGTGCCCAGTGTGCTTCATCCTGCCAAGGATAGGGTGAGTGGATGCCTTTCTCCACTGGTTCTGGAGGGGGCCTTGTGCCCAGTGTGCTTCATCCTGCCAAGGATAGGGTGAGTGGATGCCTTTCTCCACTGGTTCTGGAGGGGGCCTTGTGCCCAGTGTGCTTCATCCTGCCAAGGATAGGGTGAGTGGATGCCTTTCTCCACTGGTTCTGGAGGGGGCTTTGTGCCAAGTGTGCTTCATCCTGCCAAGGATAGGGTGAGTGGATGACTTTCTCCACTGGTTCTGGAGGGGGCTTTGTGCCAAGTGTGCTTCATTCTGCCAAGGACAGGGTGAGTGGATGCCTTTCTCCACTGGTTCTGGAGTGGGCCTTGTGCCCAGTGTGCTTCATCCTGCCAAGGATAGGGTGAGTGGATGACTTTCTCCACTGGTTGTGGAGGGGGCTTTGTGCCCAGTGTCCTTCATGCTGCCAAGGATAGGGTGAGTGGATGCCTTTCTCCACTGGTTCTGGGGGGGGGGGCTTTGTGCCCAGTGATGCAGCACTTGGGGGGTGCCAGGTCACAGTCCCTCACCTGGGTGTCAGAGCCACAAGATTTGCAATGACCAGGATGCATGATAGTCCATGGAGGCAGGACTACAGTCCATCCGCCGGCGGCTACGGCAGCACAGTGGTGGTAGTGCCGGTGCTGGTGGGAGTGCTGCCAGTGGTGGGGGGAGGCTCCAGCCCTTCCTCTGCAGCCTCAGATCGCTTCCCACTGGGGCTCCTACTGCTGGCAGTGGTGCTACTGTCAGCGGTGCAGGTGGCGTGGCTTGCAGCGGTGCAGGTGGCGGTACTGGCCGCGGCTCAGGTGCTGGTGCTGTAAGTGGTGGGTGGAGGCTCCAGCCCTTCTCCTGCAGCCTCGGACGGCTGCCCACTGGGGCTGCTGCTGCTGACAGTAGTGGTGGTTGCGGCAGTGCAGGTGGCGGTGCTTGCGGCAGTGCAGGTGGCGGTGCTGGCCGTGGTGCAGGTGGCGGTGCTGGTGGTTGTGCTGGTAGCCACCAGGCATTCACCTGCAGGCTCGGATGGCCGAAGTGCCACCTTGGGTCTGGCAGCTGGAGTCTTTGAGGTGGCCTTGCTGGGTGGTTGTGGCTCCTTCCCCTTGCTGGATGCTGTCCCCTTCTTCACCTTGCCAGGTGGCGGAATGTTCTTGGCCTTGGCAGGGGTTGGTGCCACACTGGCTAGGCTGACGGGTACCCCCTTTGAGCCTCTGACAGCTGCAGAAACCACAGTGGACGTGGACTTGGTGGCTGAGGTGCTGGGTTGGGTTTTGGCCACCCTGGCCTGAGGTGAAGGACGGGGAGGGAGGGGTAGGGAAGAGGTCAATGTTTGCTAGGAAAAGCTTCTTATAGACATTGGGGTGGGAAGAGGGTGAAGGTTTGGGAGTGGAGGACGAGGGAGTGCTTGTAGGAGGTGTCAGTCTGCTGTGTTTGGGTGCAGGTGCATGAGCTGGATGCTGTTATGAGGTGAATGGTGCTTGCGTTTGTGTACTTTGGGAGGACGGGTCACAGGCACAGTGGGAGAGGACACAGGGGACGTGTGCATGGATGTGGGGGTGGTGACTGCCAGTGAGGGGTGTGTTGTGATGGGCGTGCTGGTGATGGAGGTAGTGAATGAGGATGTAGTGCATGCAGGTGTGAGTGGAGATGCTACAGGGAGGGAGATGGACGGCGAGTAGGAGGGGGCCACAGTGGAGGCAGTGGATGTTGGAGTGTCTGCTTCTGGATGGTGCTTGTGTGAGTGCCAGTGGGATGATGTGTGGTGCTTGTGTTTGCCTGAGCCACTTCTGTGTGTTCATTTGGGTGAATGCTGGCCTGAAGGTGTGCTTGGGATAGGATTAAGGGGATTGGGACTGGGTAGAGGAAATTGGAGGGAGGAGGCTGGAGACAGGGACAATGGCTGCCATCAGTGCTGAGGCCAGAGCCTGAAATGCTCTCTGTTGGGCTGCCACGCCAGAGTGAATGTCCTCCAGGTATGCATTTGTTTGTTGAAAATGCCTCTCGACACCCTGGATGGCATTCAGAATGGCTGACTGCCCAACAGTGAGGGATCTCAGGAGGTCAATAGCCTCCTCATTGTGGGCAGCAGGGCTGACTGGGGCAGGGCCTGAGGTGACTGGTGCGAAGGAGATGCCCACCCTCCTGGGTGAGCAGGCACAGGAAACACGCTGAGGGGCTGCTGGGAGGGCGGTGCTGGGGGGGGTGGCGGCTGTACCTGTTGTTGGGGTGGACACAGAGGTGTCCGCCACTGCCAGGGAGCTTCCATCGGAGGAGGAGTCGCTATCTGTAGTGTCCCCTCCTGTTTCCGTCGTGGTGCTCCCCTCGCCCTCGTTCCACTGGTGCCCTCACCGTCTGTGGATTCGGCCTCCAGGCCCATGTGGGATGCAGCTCTGTCCGTCGCCGGTGCCTCTGCTCCTCCTCCAGATGATGCTAATACACACAAGGACAGGGTGACAAAACAAAAAGGGGGGGGAGATACAGAGGATACACTTGGTCAATGCCAGCAAAACACTACCGTTGGCGTACACAAAACACAGGGAGCAGCCCTATGCACTAGGCCATGCACTACCAGTTACAAAGATAGTCACCAGACTATGGGGTACGTTGCCTAACGCCATTAGCTGCACACCTGAAACCCACAGGACCCTGCCCAGTTGTAGATGCCCACTAACAGTATTGGGGTAGGAGTGCTTCAGATCCTGCCCAACAAGGGACCTACCCTGCCATGTGCACCCTGGCCTAGGGACAACCACAGCCCACATCCCCCACCCTGGTAAACCTTAACGCGCGCAAAGTCATGATTCTGATTCTGTACTCACCCCCTTGTGGCTGCTGTGATGCCTTCAAGCGCCCATCCAACTCTGGATAGGCCACCGCCAGGATGCGGAACATCAGGGGGGTCAGAGTACGACGGACACCCCTTCCTCGTTGGGAGGCCAGCCCCAGCTGGGGCTCCGCCGTCTTCCTTGCCCAGCAGCGCAGGTCCTCCCACTGTTTGCAGCAGTGGGTGCTCTGCACATCAAAGACCCCCAAGGTCCGCACCTACTTGGCGATGGCACACCAAATACCCTTTTTCTGATGGGCGCTGACCTGCAGGGAAATATGACTAGAAAAAAGGGATTAGTAATACCGTCTGGACTGTTACACTCAAGTCCCACAATATCCCTCCCATTCCCTTACACACAGACATTGGCCACCAGACATGCAGCACTCTACCCAGGACCCCTCAGCCCCCCTACACGAGGCATACACACACAGCACTCCATACATTCATGGCCCACGCATCATGCTCACAGTGTACTCACCTGTTTGTCTGGAGGACTATAGAGTGAAGTATACTGGGGTAGGACCCCATCCACCAGTCTCTCTGAAGGCAGGGGCCCTTTCCGCAGACACTTGAGCCATTGTCGCTTTCAGACACAGCTCACAGCAGCACTTGCAGTGTAGGTCCTCTCCTGTTGAAGGTCAGGTAGCAAGTGAGTGAATTAATAGAAAATGGCAGTCACGTCCGCGGCGGTGCGTACCGTCACTGCCGGCGTACATCGCCATTGGCTCCTGGAACCCATAGGGCCTAATGTTAACCAATGCGAAGTTGCCCTGCTGAAACACATGTGCATCTACATCGTATTCCCATAGGTGGAGGATCTGGCAACAGTGAAAGCTGACTGCTATGCCCTGGGACATATCCCGAACATCACAGGTGCCATTGATGGTACACATGTAGCATTCCCCGCCCCCCCCCCCCCGGAGGAATGAAGAAGTGTTTAGGAATAGGAAAAGATATCACTCTCTGAATGTGCAGATGGTTTGTTTGGCGGACCAGTACATCTCCCATGTGAATGGCAAGTATACCGGCTCTGTACATGATGCCTTCATCTTGAGGAATAGCAGCATTCCATATGTGATGTCTCAACTCCAGAGGCACCGGTGTGGCTAAGAGGTGAGCCCATGGTCCCCACCCAGTTGATGTAGGTATATGGTCGTGGGGTTGGCCCTAAGGATGAGTGTCTGTCCAACAGGTATCCCTCGAATATTTGTAGGTGACTCTGGTTACCCCAACCTCTCATGGCTACTGACCCCAGAGAGGAATGCCAGGACAAGGGCAGAGGAACTTTACAATGAGGCACATGGGCGAACAAGGAGGATCATTGAAAGAACCTTTGGCCTCCTGAAGGCCAGGTTCCGCAGCCTCCATCTGACAGGTGGATCTCTGTACTACTCACCCAAGAAGGTATGCCAACTACAGGTCACACCTATGTATACATGACTGTACAGTTGAACTGCAATGTTTACAGCTTGTTAAACAAATACATATTTAAATCAATTGTATTTGTTCCCAGGGTGTTTATATAAGTGCTAATAAGTGGAGGGGGTATTGCAATGGGTTGGGTTGATGATGGAGGAAAGTCCAGGGTAGAGTCCAGTCTATTGGTATTACAGGTGCATTGTCCAAAGGGGCATAGGAAGGGGAGCAATAGCAGTTCAAGGTGGACAGGGTAACAGAGTGGGACAGAAGGGTGACAATCAGGAGAGTCTTATTTCCTGGCGGGGATCTTGGCAATGTTCTCTGGCTTCTGCCTGGATCGCAGGGACCGTTTGCAGGGTGGTTCTCCTTCTGCAGGGGGTAGGGTGCTGGTGGCCTGTTGGTTGAGTGGCGGGGCCTCCTGTCCACTAGCGCCAGCGGAGGTGGAGGGCTGTTCATCGGTGTGGCTAGTGTCAGGGGCCCGTTTGTGTGCCACTGCCTCCCTCATGGTGTTGGCCATGTCAGCCAGCACCCCTGCAATGGTGACCAGGATGGTGCGGATGTGACTGAAGTCCTCCCTGATCCCCAGGTACTGTCCCTCCTGCAGCCGCTGGGTCTCCTGCAACTTGGCCAATATCTGGCCCAAGGTCGCCTGGGAGTGTTGGTATGCACTTAGGATCCCTGCAAGTGCCTTGTGGAGAGTGGGTTGCCTGGGCCTGTCCTCCCCCTGTCGCCCAGCAATCCTCCCAGCTTCCTGTTGTCCTGTGCCTCTGTCCCCTGAACCGTGTGCCTACTGACATTGACCCCGGGTCCCTGATCGTCCTGTGTTTGTGGGGTTGCCCGGGGTCCCTGTAGTGGTGAACACACTGCTGATTGACGTGTCATGGGGACAGTGGTATGGGCCCACTGGGTGGGTGCTGTGCTGGTATTTCCTGAGGGGGGAGGGTCTGTGGTGGTATGGGACTGTGGCAGGGTATCCGACTGTCCAGTGGTCCCTGATGGGCCAGGTTGGTCATCGTGATCGAGGCATGCATAGCTCCTGTCATCACTGTGGGCCTCTTCTGTGGGGAGACTGGATGTGGCTGGCACCTCCTCTCCAGTGACGTTGACTGGGGGGACCCCTGGGGGTGTAAATGCAGTGTTATTGTATCTGCGTGTGCCATCTTGTGCATGGGTGTGTTTCCCTGTATGGTTGTGATTGCCCTGTCAACTCTGCCTTGTGTGCGTGGTGATTTTGTGTCCTAGGTGATTCTCTCTAATGGGCATGCTTTAGTGATGGGTGTCCATGTAGGTCTGTGATGGGTGTCCATGCTTTGGTGTGGCATGCAGGGCTTGGTATTGGGATGGGTAGGTTGTGATAGTGGGGTATATGTGTGGTGGTGGAGTGATGGGGGGTGAGGGTAGGGGTAGGAGTTTGTGATTGCATGCAGGTAGGGTGGGGGATATGGTAGTAAAGATTTGACTTACCAGAGTCCAGTCCTCCTGCTACTCTTGCAAGGCCCTCAGGATGCATTATTGCCAAGACTTGCTCCTCCCATATTGTTAGTTGTGGGGGAGGAGGTGGGGGCCCACTGCCAGTCCTCTGTATGGCTACCTGGTGTCTTGCAACCACGGAACGCACCTTCCCCTGTAGGTCGTTCCACCTCTTCTTGATGTCATCCCTTGTTCTGGGTGCTGTCCCACGGCATTGACCCTGTCCATGACTCTCCGCCATAGCTCCATCTTCCTAGCAATGGACGTCTGCTGCACCTGTGATCCGAATAGCTGTGGCTCTACCCGGATGAGTTCCTCCACCATGACCCTTAGCTCCTCCATTAAAAACCTGGGGTGTCTTTGGGGTGCAATGGATGTGGTGTGAGTGGTATGTGTGAGGGTGTGTGGGGTGATGTGGTGTGTGCTGTGAGGTGCATGGATGGTGTATGGGTGATGGTGTTCTGTGGCTCAGATTGAGTTTGTGCTCCTGCCTTGTCTCTCTCTCTGTTGGCAATCTTTTTTTTCGTTGAAAGGGTTGTGGGTAGTGTGGGTGAATGTTTTATAGTGGTCTGAGTGTGTGGGTGTGGTGTGTATATGTGTGTCAGGTGTGTGTATTTTGCATTGTCCAATGTGGTGTAGTTTTGTTGGTGAGTGTGTATTTTGAGCGCAGCGGTGTGTACCGCCAGTGGTTTACCGCAGTTGGAAGACCGCTGCGATGATTCGTGGATCCTGATACTGTGGGCGTATTTCTGTTGGCGTAGTGGTGTGGGTTTTGGTACCGCCAGTTTATCACTGACCTTTGGGCTGCCGGACTTGTATGGGTGTCTGTATAGTGGCGGATTGCTCTATGGAGGTCATAATATCCATAGCGGTATACCACCGCGGTCATGGTATGTTGGCGGCCGTCAGCACTGCGGTAGGCGGCATTTACCGCCAATGTTGTAATGAGGGACTATGTTTCAGTGAGAAAAATGAAAGGTAGCAACACCAGTATCCTATTGAGCACCACATTTTACTCTTTGGCATCAAAAGGTGAAGTAAGGTCGATCTTTTGCAATCAGTATCTTAGTCCTTTATTTACTCATAAAGGCTAGGCTTTGAAGTATCCGCAAACCTTTATAAGCTCCTTTATTTAGACTGCTTCCAGATTAAGGGTTTCTTTCCAATATGCCTAATCGAATTCATTCCTTGG
The DNA here is from genome assembly GCF_031143425.1 of Pleurodeles waltl. Taxonomy (NCBI): domain Eukaryota; kingdom Metazoa; phylum Chordata; class Amphibia; order Caudata; family Salamandridae; genus Pleurodeles; species Pleurodeles waltl. Next base: position 586,136,680 of record NC_090450.1, read on the forward strand.
GGCCCAGATTTTTCCTTTTACAATACTTTTAATCTACCCCAATTCACTTTTTAGGTTGTCTGCTGATCATCAATGAAGGTGTCAAAGACTTCCCTCATTTCCAGTAGGGATCCTGTCTATGGAGAATACTTTACATGAAGTTACCTTCTGCATCGTGAACAAACCATGGAGCACAGTCAAGGATCCCAACGCACCTCCCACCAGATTTCCCTTTTCAGTTCCATTTTCCCCAATTGCCTCAAAAACCCAAAGAGGAGCATCAGAGCACAGTTCATAATCGCAGTGTATCTGCTGAAGTAGTATTGTATGCTCTTTATATAGTGGGATAAATCTCTCTATCACCTCTCCCTTTCCTACATAAGGGAAGTAACTGACTGAACCCTGGTACGATCGCCTCCCTAACCTACCAAGATTAGGTAGAAGTGGTGAGGCCCCATTCCCCTTTAAAACCACAGACTCACCCTTCTATTTTGGACTAGAACTGTGCAGCCACTGAAACCTGCACTGGCCAGGTGAGCCTCTGGCTGAAACATGACTTTAATCGCATCTCCTCTACTTCTCTGATGTTAATTGAGCCAAGTCAAACTTGAGGTTTTGGGTAGTGGAGCAGATGACCTACTATGTGCCTGGCCTGTTGGATTTGTCCCAAGCAAGTTTAGGATACGCCTTACCTGTAACCTGTGACACATGGGGCCATATGTACGAAAGCTTTTTCCCATAGACCCAGAATGGGTAAAATCCTTTGGTACATCTGGCCCATGTTTACATATTCTACTAAAACTAACATTTTGTATGCTCGGTCTACAAATTATGTTTACTTGACCACAACAATTCTTGAGCCACGTTTAGTACGTTCTGACAGTTTAGCAGACACGATCAATATATCAGCTAAATAAATAACCATATACATAGCATTAATATTTAGGAGAATCGCATTGACAAATGCCTGAAATGTTATAGGACAACTGCATAGCCTAAAACGCATGTCCAAATAGTGTGTTAACAACTCTAAAATGTGTTAAAAGTGGTTTTTCATTCATCTCCATTTCCTATCAAACTATGTTTCCTTTGAGGTCGTGCTTAATGTAAGAGTGACATCATCCCTAAATAAAGGGTATATGAGAATTTGGAAGAACTGTGGGCTGTACTCTTGGTTGTTCAGCTATTTTTGAAGACGCAGATTTCCCAGTCCTTTCGGAAGGCTCGCAATTTTGGACTGAGCCTGATATCTATTCTTAATTTGGGTTGAACTGAATTACTGGTGTTGGGCAAGAAAATTACTGTTTGAGAATTTTGGGGGGTTTAATTCATACATTTTAGTTTAGGGATTTGAAGCAGAAGGCTGGCTTTGCTGTGAGAATTATTCTTCATTTCATGCACAGAGTAGGAAAGCATTGCACAATGTCAGACTCATCAATTTACGGCAGTACTATAATCGTATCTGTCAAATTGTATTATTGTCTAAGCTTTATAAAGTTTTTGGGTCTCCTTTCAGCCACTTGAGAGCACTGTGATTGGTGTGTGCCAGACTTTGTATTCTTGTGCAAAGATAGATAAAGTTAGAGTCCTATTGGGAATAGGATGGATCACTCCCAATGTTTCTAAATCGCAACCCTGATCCATAAAGTTTTAACTGAACTTGAGTTTAATCAGTTCTATTTTCTGGTATCTCCTGAAGTGTCTGTGGTTCAGTTCTGCACTGTGACAAGGGTCCTTTGCATTCTACAGTTTGGGACCCATGACTCCAAGAGACCTCCTGCCATGTTTCAGCCCTTTTAAAACTCCCGCTGATCCGATGACCTGCCACTGAGCTCAAATTACTGGATGCATGTAATGGGGTACTAATTTCTGCAAGTTCTGCCATACAAGCTTTGTGCACAATGATAAGTGTCTGCACTAGAACAGTACATCAGCAAGGTGCCAGTAAGGTGTTTTAAGGCTCATTTTATTTGAATGCACGGTGTAAGTGTATGCCCATTCTGATTGTTTGGTTTTGTCTTGCATACTGTCAACAGGCTCCTAAAAACATCTGGTCTACAAGATGCTGCATTAGTCCTTGCATTCCATCAACAAGTATTTTATAAGTTCAACTGGTGGTCAGTGGAACTATGAGAGAAATATCTGGAATAAGGAGAGTTGCAGGTGAAAAGGGCACTGTATTGTCCTTGGGAAGGGGAGCAATGAGACATCTAAGCAGAACAACAGTAACAGGTTTCTTCTTTCTTCCTTCCAGACCCAAGATCTCAGGGTCATCAGATGAAACAGGTGAAAATTGAAGGCTATTTAGAGTGTAAGTATAGGGACGTGGGCTACCAAGAAGCAAACACTGGTGGAAGAATGAAAGACAGCCAAAGTGACGTCTGGAGAAGTGTATTTTGGTAAAAAATACAACAGTATTTGCTTATGGGTTTCTTAGTCAACGACACTGTGATATTGAGAAAATGAGGAAATTATTCAAGGACATGAGGAAGGGATGCAAGTAGGAGGACTGGACTGGGCAGAGAAAAAGCCTGACTCCCAAGATGAACATCACATACAAGCATAGAATGATGGAGCCCTGGAAGGTTAAAGTCACAAACACAGACCTGCCAACTCACACCGTGCCACAGTGTGTCACCTGATTTCGGCTTCCTTCACACAGCCACACGGTGAGCAGTCAAAATCACACTGTGGCAGGAAAGACAGCTGGAAAGCACTGCTCAGTGTGGCTTCCCAGCTCTTTTTTGGAGGCTGTAGGCAGCTGATGCCCAGAAAGGGGTGTGAAACATTCCAGGGAATCGGTGACAACCTCAGCGACCCTTTGTGTTTTTTGTGCATGAGGGGATCTGTGGAGAGCACAGTGCTTCTCAGGTAGGTGTAGGTATGAGGTCTCGTACCCTCCGAAGCACCACCTCGTCCTCATACTGTGAAATTGTTTTGCAGGTAGGCAGGTCTGAATACTCAAGTTGTCACAGATTCACGGGCTCAGATTCCAGACTCAAGGAGTCACAGACAGAGCCACAAGGAGACAGACAGAATTTCAGAATTCATCTCTAAAGATTCAGAGCAATTTCCTAAAGAAAGTACCAGGTTTCATGCATCACAATTCCCTAAAGCAGCAGAATCTTATACTATCATAGCCCACTGCTTGAAGAAGTACAACATTGACTGATAAAGGCAAATACAGACACCTATTTCCCAAAAGATTTATAGGAAAAAATCTATCCTCTTTTGAAAGACTCGCTGACTCATGTTTCCAAGGATATGCCATTCTGCATTAGGATGAACAACTACTGATTGCACTGGGTTAGTAAAAGCCTGATATTGTTTTTCCATTGTTAATTTTGACCTTGCCTTTTAGGAACTTAGGGCCAGATGTAGCAAGCATTTTGCGCCATGCAAAATGCCGATTGCGATGCTCATTCACAATTTGCGAGTCGGTACCAACTCGCAAATTGTGAATGCGACTCGCAAATAGGAAGGGGTGTCCCCTTCCTATTTGCGACTCGCATCACTATGCTAAATTGCTTTGTGTCCACGAATGCGGTCGCAAAGCAATTCGCAGTTACCACCAGTGTCACACTGGTGGTAACCCATTCGCAAAAGGGAAGGGGTCCCCATGGGACCCCTTCCCCTTTGTAAATGTTGCCAAAAAGGGGTTTTCAAAGCAAGCAGTGGTCCAATGGACCACTGCCTGCTCTGAAAAACCGAAACCAAATGGTTTCGTTATTTTTTTAATTTTGCAACTCGTTTTCCTTTAAGGAAAACGGGCTGCAAAATAAATTTTAAAAAACTGCTTTATTTAAAAAGCAGTCACAGACATGGAGGTCTGCTGTCTTCAGCAGGCCACCATCCCTGTGAGTGCAGGGACTCGCTATGGGGTCGCAAAATTCGACCCACCTCATTAATATTAATGTGGGGGGTCTTTGCGACCCCATAGCAACTCACAGACGGTGTCTGAGACACCGTTCTGCATCCGATTTTGCGAATCGGAAATTGCGAGTCGCACCGACTCGCAATTTCCGATTCGCAAAATCGGACCTACCTACATCTGGCCCTAAGAACACTGAATGCCTCTTAAGAAGCCTTAGTTCCTTAACATGGGGGAGGACTGACGACCGATAAGCGAGTTCTCAGGATTAATGTACATGTCAGAATTTGATTAGTAATGTAATTCAGTGCTGTGTACCAGAGTAAACTTCATTTACTAATGTGAAGTACACTCTGTCCTGAAGACACCGTGGCTATATGTCATCCCCTCGCATAAAAATACATGTATTTCTATTCTCATTGAACTTCCACGTGCAGTGCTTGAAAGTTGTTTTTCCTAACTGTCACACTTATCAAGTATGCTACTGCTAATTCTAATAAAAACAGTTAGGTATTATAGCAAAACTTATATCTGAAATAAGCAACTGTTTTGAAATGTACAGCAGTTATGTAGGATCAGAAGCCAGACTAACGCGCTTGAGGTAGCTGAGGGAAATTATTCCTTCTGGTTACTTTAATGAGTAACATAAATAGACATATGATTAAAATGAGGTATTTACTGATACTTTGGCATATATTAAAAGTGGATGCTTTCCTAATATTACTTTTATTTGCCTGCAGGAGTCTGTTTGCAAACGCCTGTGTGCATTCTAGTACGATCTTTGGTTGTACAACTCATGAAATTCAGATGAAATAAACACGTATTGGTAAAGTCAAGATGTCTAGGCTTTATATGTTAATAGATATAAAGACATGCATGCACACATGTACATTTGTGCAGGGATTAGCAGCAAGGAGCCAACAGAGGGACAGGCAGAGAGAAAATAGTAAGTCATGCATTGCAGTGCAGGCTTTCCTCTGTCAGCAGAAACATACATCTAAACAATGAATTGCATTACGTTAGAATACAATGCACCATGGGCTGAGCCAAGATGTGATTGACAAAGGCTCATGTCGATGGCTTCCAGAGGCTTGTCAAAAAGAAAGCGGATTAAAGTGGCAGACCCAAAGTCCAGTGCTTGTATATTGAAATCAACAGTACTTTTAGAGACCATCACTTTCAAACCCAGATCTAAAAACAATGACTTAATTGGAGGAACCTATAGGTGAATAGACTACATGTCATACACAAAAGGATTTCATGAGGTCATTATGGGTCTCTTAGCAAACCACAAACCATTGAGCTTGGACCACTCAAACTCCCAGACTCAAAATTAGCGGTCACACCTGTAGTGAGAAACACCCCGAAAACTGGACATTCTGGCAAGACATGTTCCTCACAGGTGCGAGTGCCAGCAAGGGAAAGCTTCACAATGCCTGCTAAGGTAACAAGCACTGGCAAAGCTAATAGGTTTGACATTGCACTGGCAAACCCAATAGGTTTGACATTGACAATCAAGCACCGACAAAAGCATTAAAACATACTTGCTACACTGCCGAACAATTTAAAAGGAATGCTTTGTGTACATAATGCACGGATGGTAAAAGGAAATAAGTAAGTTTCAGATCTGAAATAGTCCCTCACACATTCAGAATCAGGTAAATGGACACCCTCGAAACAGACAATAGAAAAAAAGTTGAGACTAATGTACTCCTGTGGGACGAGCCAATACGTGATTGATAATGCAAAAGAAAAACCCCATGGAATGGAGAATTACTGCAAGACTGATTTTTCCAGTTGTAAAACACACTGAATTCCCTGTTCCATAGGGTTTTAATGCATAAATGTACTTCTTGCTCAGAGCAAGGAGTAAATGTATGCACGGACATCAGGAGGTAAATTATGTGTGATGGAAGGGAGTAGTAGGAGTAGAGGAGGAAATGGTAAGGTGTTTTACTGGCCAATGCCGTTCGAGGCAAGGATTCCTTAAATTATGCATCTGATTTCAAAATGTTCCTGCAATTTTCGAGCAAGCAAAAATGATTTTGTGGAGAATTGTGTGGAATTATTGAAAAGTCAATATTGCTCAACTGTTTTCAGTATACCAGGAACACTTCCACAAACGTTGCAGTCATCCTAGACTTGGTCTGGTCATTCTGGTAAGAAATCAGCTCTCCTCTCTCTGGAAGGCACGGTTCCACCTTTTGTAGGTCATTTTAGCAGAGGCCTTCTAGAATCTAGCCATAGTCTTTGCCTTGAGGGAGAACAAATAGCAGTACAGTACTGGTCCTGACAACGTCTCTCTGGTCGATCGTCAGAACTTCTTTTTGAAGTCCAGATCACTAAGGGGGTGATTCTAACCCTGGCGGTCGGTGTTAAAGCGACGGCCAACCCGCCAACAGGCTGGCGGTCGAAAAAATGGAATTCTGACCCTGGCGGGAACCGCCAACACAGCCCGCCAACTTAACACTCCGACCGCCGCGGCGGTACAGACAAACAGCGCGGCGGTCACCGCCAACAGGCAGGCGGCAGACAATGTACCGCCCACACTATCATAACTCACCAATCCGCCACCTTTTCCGGGGCGGGAGCACCGCCGATAAAAACACGGCGGAAACAGACTACGAACGGGAAAACGCTCACCAAAACACACTCCACGAGTACGGAGGACAGCATGGAACCCGAATTAAACATCCTACCTGCTCTCGTCTACCTTCTCATCTACCACGAGTACGAAGTCCGGCGCAGACGACAACGGTGAGTACTGCACCTACGACACACGGGAGGGGGAGGACGAAAGGTTACGGCCACACACATATGCGACCCCCCCAATCATGTACTCACCAATGCAGAGCACCAAGTCACAGTGACACCACCCAAACACCCCTGAAAAATGCTAGGACATAATCATATTTGGAATAAATATTTATGTACCAAAAAGCTCCAGAAAATTAGCGTACAACCATGAAAGATATCCACAACAAAACAAATGACATACACATCAGTGTATAACTGAAGTACCAAGTCCTGCACATCCTACGAATTCAGCATGTCCGTGGGCCAAAGTCTTGAGAAACAAGGGCAAAGCCCACACAGGAGACCTGAGTCCTTTGGAGAGAACACTGCAGGGGCATCAGATGTAAAAACTACAGGCACCTCAGGGGGAAGGGAAGGGGGGGCACCACAGCCACATGAGTCCACGACGCCAGATCCACGAGGAGCCACCATGCCCACTGTTCAATCCTGGGGAGTGCAAAGCCACAGTCTCTCAATGTCTCTACAGTGGGTGGGCTGCCCACTGGACCATCCTGGGGAGTGCAAAGCCACAGTCTCTCAAGTCTCTGCAGTGGGTGGATTGCCCACTGGACCATCCTGGGGAGTGCAAAGCCACAGTCTCTCAAGTCTCTGCAGTGGGTGGATTGCCCACTGGACCATCCTGGGGAGTGCAAAGCCACAGTCTCTCAATGTCTCTACAGTGGGTGGGCTGCCCACTGGGCCATCCTGGGGAGTGCAAAGCCACAGTCTCTCAATGTCTCTACAGTGGGTGGGCTGCCCACTGGGCCATCCTGGGGAGTGCAAAGCCACAGTCTCTCAATGTCTCTACAGTGGGTGGGCTGCCCACTGGGCCATCCTGGGGAGTGCAAAGCCACAGTCTCTCAATGTCTCTACAGTGGGTGGGCTGCCCACTGGGCCATCCTGGGGAGTGCAAAGCCACAGTCTCTCAAGTCTCTGCAGTGGGTGGATTGCCCACTGGACCATCCTGGGGAGTGCAAAGCCACAGTCCATCAGGTGGATGACAGTCTCCACTGGTCAAGGAGGAGGCATGGTGGGCACAGTGAACCATCAACGGTGCTTGAGACGGCGGTGCCCTGTTCAGCGGTGCTTGAGACGGCGGGGCCCAGCGGAGCGGTGCTTGAGAAGAAGGGCCCAGCGGAGCGGTGCGTGAGAGGAAGGGCCCAGCGGAGCGGTGCTTGAGACGGCGGGGCCCAGCGGAGCGGTGCTTGACAGGAAGGGCCCAGCGGAGCGGTGCTTGAGACGGCGGGGCCCAGCGGAGCGGTGCTTGACAGGAAGGGCCCAGCGGAGCGGTGCTTGAGACGGCGGGGCCCAGCGGAGCGGTGCTTGAGAGGAAGGGCCCAGCGGAGCGGTGCTTGAGAAGAAGGGCCCAGCGGAGCGGTGCGTGAGAGGAAGGGCCCAGCGGAGCGGTGCTTGAGACGGCGGGGCCCAGCGGAGCGGTGCTTGACAGGAAGGGCCCAGCGGAGCGGTGCTTGACAGGAAGGGCCCAGCGGAGCGGTGCTTGAGACGGCGGGGCCCAGCGGAGCGGTGCTTGACAGGAAGGGCCCAGCGGAGCGGTGCTTGAGACGGCGGGGCCCAGCGGAGCGGTGCTTGAGAGGAAGGGCCCAGCGGAGCGGTGCTTGAGAAGAAGGGCCCAGCGGAGCGGTGCGTGAGAGGAAGGGCCCAGCGGAGCGGTGCTTGAGACGGCGGGGCCCAGCGGAGCGGTGCTTGACAGGAAGGGCCCAGCGGAGCGGTGCTTGAGAAGAAGGGCCCAGCGGAGCGGTGCTTGACAGGAAGGGCCCAGCGGAGCGGTGCTTGAGACGGCGGGGCCCAGCGGAGCGGTGCTTGAGAGGAAGGGCCCAGCGGAGCGGTGCTTGAGACGGCGGGGCCCAGCGGAGCGGTGCTTGACAGGAAGGGCCCAGCGGAGCGGTGCTTGAGACGGCGGGGCCCAGCGGAGCGGTGCTTGACAGGAAGGGCCCAGCGGAGCGGTGCTTGACACGGCGGGGCCCAGCGGAGCGGTGCTTGACACGGCGGGGCCCAGCGGAGCGGTGCTTGAGACGGCGGGGCCCTGTTCAGCGGTGCCTATCTCCACGGCGGGGCCCTGTTCAGCGGTGCTCTTCTGCACCGCGGGCCCTGTTCAGCGGTGCCTATCTCCACGGCGGGGCCCTGTTCAGCGGTGCTCTTCTGCACCGCGGGCCCTGTTCAGCGGTGCCTATCTCCACGGCGGGGCCCTGTTCAGCGGTGCTCTTCTGCACCGCGGGCCCTGTTCAGCGGTGCCTATCTCCACGGCGGGGCCCTGTTCAGCGGTGCTCTTCTGCACCGCGGGCCCTGTTCAGCGGTGCCTATCTCCACGGCGGGGCCCTGTTCAGCGGTACTCTTCTGCACCGCGGGCCCTGTTCAGCGGTGCTCATCCAGCAGGTCAAGGGAGCCAGACCTGGCCTGGACTCCCTGTTCAGTCGCCCTCGGACCGTGACGTTTCTGGACCCTTCGGGGACAGACTCCTGGCCTCCTTAGTGTCCTCCTTCCCAGCTGGGATGTGGCATGTGGGGTCCACCTTCTCCGCGCTCCTGCTGCCCTTCCGCTCCTTTGATGGGGCTCTCGGGCCCTTGCCTCCCCCAGATGGTGTGGGTGGTGAAGTGGACGCACATTGCTCCTTGGGGGCAGCCCTGTCGGTCCTCGCACAGCGGTCCTTGGTTTTGCGGGTCCTCTTGCCGGGGGGGGGGGCTGGACGTGTCCTTGCTGCTGATCGATGTGTCACTGCTGGCAAAGGGTGGGCTCCAGAACCCAGGCACAACAGTGACACCCAAAGCTGGGCTGGTGGTGGCTGCGGTGCTCTTGGGACTCTTTGAAGATGGATGGGGGTGGTCATCGGGGGGAAAGAGGTTAAGGTTAGCCAGGAAAAGTTTTTTAGGGCCAAGGTAAAGGGTAGGAGAAGTGGAGATGGAAGTGGAGGTAGAGGAGGTGGTTGTAGGAGAGTCAGGTGTGCTGTCATTGGGTGAAGGTGCTGGTGCTGTAGGCTGTCGTGAGGTGGATGGCTGTTGGGTGGGTGGCTGCCTGCGTTTGTGTGTCTTGGAAGAGGGGGTGACAGACACAGTGGGAGAGGACACAGGGGACGTGTACATGGCAGTGGGGGTGGTGACTGCACGAGTGTGGACTGTACTGGAGGGTGAGGTGGTGATGGAAGCACTGGCTGATGTTGGGGTGCATGCAGGTGTGAGTGTAGACGTCACAGGGAGGGAGGAGGGAGACGAGGAGGAGGGGGACACAGGGGTGGCAGTGGCTGTTGGCATGTCTGCATCTGGGTGTTGCTCGGGTGAGTGTTTGCGGGATCTGTGGTGCTTGTGTTTGGATGAGCTGCTCTTGGGTGTTGAGGTGTGTGCAGGCTGGTCTGATGGTGTGGATGGGATAGGCTGAGGAACAGGAGACAGAGACAGGCTGGAGGCAGTCAGAAGAGGGAGGCTGGAAACAGGGACAATGGCTGCCGTCAGTGCTGAGGCCAGAGCAGTGAACGCTCGTTGATGGGCAGCCTGACCCGAATGAATGCCCTCCAGGTACGCATTGCTCTGTTGCACCTCCCTTTGCACACCCTGGATGGCATTCAAAAGGGTCGTCTGCCCAACAATGAGCGTCCTTACCAGGTCAATGAGCTCCGCACTGAGGGCAGCAGGGGCAACAGGGGCAGGGGCTGAGGTGCCTGGGGCGAAGGAGACGCGCGCCTTCCTGGGCGAACCGGCACGGAGCGAAGACTGAGGGGCTGCTGGGAGGGCGGGGCTGGTGCGCTGGGTGGCGGCTGTACCTGTAGAGGCGGGGGGCACGGATGTTGCCGCCACCCCTAGGGAGCTCCCATCCGAGGACGTGTCGCTTTCGCTGCTCTCACCAGCGGTCCCCGTCGTGGTGCTCCCCTCGCCCTCCGGATCACTGGTGCCCTCGGTGTCTGTTCCTGGGCCCACCGGGGCCTTGTGTCCTGCAGCTCCCTCGTGCTCCGATGCCATATCTCCTCCGCCTGATGATGCTAATGCACACATGCACAAGAAGATGAAGAGAAAGGGTGGGGGGAGAAAAAAGAAGACCAGGTTGAGTGCATGCAATGTCAACACCGTTGGCGGAGAGGACAGACACAGGAGCCTAATGCACTAAGCCGCGCATTCGGGGTACACTACTCAGTACTACTCACTAGGACAACAGGCCAAGAGACGTCAAACGCGCACATGGGAGATGCTGGACCTTCAATGGCTGTACTTGTCACCCTACAGAGGTGGGGGCCGGGGGCACAGGGCCATGCCTAAGGGAGAGGACTACACTACAGAAAGCGCCCTGGCCTAATGTCACCCACAGCCCTCCTCCCCCACCCAGACGCCTCCACTGCGCAGAAAGATAGGAGAATGTGCTGATACTCACCCCCTTGTGTCTGCTGTGATGTCTTAAAGCGCCCATCCAATTCAGGGTAGGCCACTGCCAGGATCCGGGACATCAGGGGGGTCATGGTGCGACTGGCACCCCTCCTAGGTTGGGAGGCCATCCCCAGCAGTGTTTCTGCGGTCTTCCTTGTTCCGCGGCGGATGTCCTCCCACCTCTTGCGGCAGTGGGTGCCCCGTCTGTTGTGGACCCCCAAGGTCCGGACTTCCTTGGCGATGGCACGCCAAATCTCGATCTTCTGATGGGCGCTGACCTATTAGACATGTACAGGGTGGAAAGGAGGAAATCATCAATGGCCTGCATGTTAGATGTAATTGCCCCCCCCCCCACCCACTTTGCCATATGGCACATGCTCTCATCTGTCGGGCGTTGCACTCCTCATTCGCCCCCCACCCCACCAACTTACATCCACCCCAATCCACACAGGCATAGCCCATTCCATTAGCACCCGGGGTACTCACTTGTTGGTCTGGAGGACCGTAGAGTAGCGCATACTGGGGGAGGACCCCATCCACGAGCTTGTCCAATTCTTCAGACGTGAAGGCATGGGCCCTTTCCCCAGTCGCAGCAGCCATTGTATCTTCCAGACCGAGGTCACAGCAGCACTTGCAGTATACCGCCGGCGCACTTCGTTATTGGCTCCTGAAACCCATAGGCTTCAATGTTAACCAATGCGGCTTTGCGCCGCGGTCTTCGACCGCCTACCGCCACGGTGTGCCCCGCCAGCGCAGTGACCTCACATCCCATTGTCCCACTTCACAGGTCAGGCAGCCGCCATTTCAAGGGCCCACATGGCTTAATTTTGACTGCGACACACAGGCCTAGGCCTTGCATTGCCACACATACACGCCTTTCAACCCATTGCCATTCTTTAACTGTGCAAGCTGTCTGTACGTACCTGTGGTTTGGCTGACTCTGTGCTCCATGTTGTCCTTCCTAGGCACCGTCCGCTGGGACTTGGGATGAGAAGGAGGAATCCTCGCGTGTACCGACTGCTGGTGGACCTGTCGACAATGGAAGAACGCCATATAATCCTTCGATACCGACTTGACCGTGCCACTATCCATGAACTGTGTGCCCAGCTGGAGCCAGCCCTGATGTCCCCCATCCGCCAACCCACAGGGATTCCCCCTCTGGTGCAGGTTTTGTCAGTCCTCCATTTTTTGGCCAGTGGGTCATTCCAGACCACAGTGGCCATGTCATCTGGAATGTCTCAGCCTATGTTTTCTAAGATTTTGAGCAGAGTGTTGTCTGCCCTGATGAAACTCATGCGGAGCTACATCATTTTCCCCGAGGAGGGTGACTTGCCCACAGTGAAGGGTGATTTCTATGCCCTTGGACATATCCCCAACATCATTGGTGCCATTGATGGGACCCATGTGGCTTTGGTACCCCCAAAAGACGATGAGCAGGTGTACCGAAACAGAAAGAATTATCATTCGATGAATGTCCAGGTGGTCTGTTTGGCTGACCAGTACATCTCCCATGTAAATGCCAAGTTCCCAGGGTCAGTGCATGACGCGTATGTGATGCAAAATAGCAGCATCCCCTATGTGATGGAGCAGCTACAGAGACAACGTGTGTGGCTAATAGGTGACTCTGGTTACCCCAACCTGCCGTGGCTACTGACCCCAGTAAGGAATCCCCGGACAAGGGCAGAGGAACGCTACAATGAGGCCCATGGGCGTACAAGGAGGGTGATTGAGCGAACCTTTGGCCTCCTGAAGGCCAGGTTTAGGTGCCTGCATATGACTGGTGGATCCCTAATGTACTCACCAAAGAAGGTGTGCCATATCATCGTGGCGTGCTGTATGCTTCACAACCTGGCTTTGCGACGCCAGGTGCCTTTCCTGCAGGAGGATGGTCCAGATGGTGGTGTTGTAGAAGCCGTGGAGCCTGTGGAGAGTGAAGAGGAGGAAGACTCTGAGGACGACACAGACAATAGGGACAGAGTGATACAACAGTATTTCCAGTAACACCCAGGTAAGAATCACCCACGCCATTTCACAATTGCTTCTAGCCTCCTGCATCTATACTTTCTGTAGTTCCCCACAGATGTTTTTTATTAATTTATGCCTTTCCCTTCCCTTCTCAGTGCTGTCTGACTCAGTACCTGACTTCTGCTTGGTTCGCCCATGAAATACAGCGTATTGACATTGGTATGTTGTCATGACTAATTGACAGAACAGAAATTGAACAGTAATATGTTATCCCTTTGTTAATAATACAGCATGACTCAAAACAGGTTTGTGTGCAAAATGTGATTTATTTACAGTGCTAGATACCGGTACATGTGATTCTAAGGGTGATGGGTGGGGGTGGAGGAATATCCATGGCAGAGTCCAGTTCTCAGTCTCACAGGTGCATTGTTCTTTTGCCTGTGGAAGGATGGAGCATAGGCAGTTCATGGTTGGACAGGGTGGCAATGTGGGACAGTGGGAAGACTTGAGGGGGTATGTCCTGCTGGCGGGGGTCTTGACATCCTACTCTGTCTTTTTCTTTGGTCTCAGGCTCCTCTTACGGGGTGGTTGTTCTTCAGCAGGAGGTGGGGTTCTGGGGGGCTGTCGAGGTGTTGGGACCTCCTGTCCACTAGCGCCGGCGGAGGTGGTAGGCTGTTCCTGGTCCGGCCTAGTGACAGGGGCCCTGTGTGGTGCACCATGGTCCCGCAACGCGTCCTCTATCCTGTGGAGGGCCAGGACGATGGTCCCTATTGCGGTCCCGATGATTCTCAGCTCCTCCCTGAACCCCATGTAGCGTTCTTCCTGCTGTGCCTGGATCTCAGTGAACCTGGCCAGTACCGTCGCCATCGTTTCTTGGGAGTGGTGGTATGCCCCCATGATGGTGGTGAGGGCCTCTTGGAGAGTGGGTTCCCTGGGCCTCTCCTCCCCCCCCTGTCGCACAGCAGCCCTCCGAGCTGCCCGGTTTCCCCCGGCCTCTGTCCCCTGGCCGGTGTGCCCGCTCCCACTGCCCCCAGGTCCCTGTTGTTGTTGGGGTGTCGGGTTAGCCTGGGTGCCCTGTAGTGGCGGACACACCGCTGATTGAGCTGTCCTAGAGACAGAGGCATGGGCCCGCTGGGTGGGAGCTGTGCTGGTGTCGGCAGAGGGGGTCGGGTCTGGTGTGGCCTGTGTCTGGGTGAGGGGAACCGACTGCCCAGAGGTCCCCGATGGTCCGGGCTGGTCATCAGGTTCACTGTCGACAGAGCTGCTATCCTCAGTGTGGGCCTGTTCCGGTGGTGGGATGGACACTTCTGGACCCTCCTGGCTGGTGTGTTGTCGTTCGGGTCCTGCATGGGGTAAGAGAGTTTGGTTATTGTTTCTGTGTGTGCAATAGCATGCGTGTTGTGGGTGCCCTTGTCCCCCAGTGCAGGCATTCCCTGGAGGGAGGTGTTGTGAGGGTATTTAGTGGGGGGGAGGGGTTAGTGCAGTGGTCATGCTTAGGTGATGGGTGCCCATGGTTTGTGTTGGCATGCAGGAGTTGGTGTTGGGATGGGTGGGTTGTGCTGGTGAGACATTGTCAGGAAGGATGTGTGCTGGGGGGTTGGGGGTGAGGGTGGGGGTGTGGGTTGGCATGCTGGTGGGGTGTGGGGGATATAGTAGTTGAGAGTCCATTCCTCCGGCTACTCCTGCGAGGCCCTGAGGATGCAGGATGGTCAAGACCTCTTGCTCCCACGATGTAAATTCGGGAGGGGTGGGTGGGGGTCCGCCGCCACTCTTCTGGACCGCGATGTTGTGCCTGGAGACCATCGATCGGACCTTCCCCCGTAGGTCGTTCCATCTTTTGCGGATGTCCTCCCTATTCCTGGGATGCTGTCCCCCCGCGTTGACCCTGTCCACGATCCGCTGCCATAGCTCCGCCTTCCTGGCTATACTGGTGTGCTGCACCTGCGAGCCGAAGAGCTGGGGTTCCACTCTTAGGATTTCCTCCACCATGACCCGGAGTTCTTGGTCCGAAAATCGTGGATGCCTTTGTGGTGCCATGGGGTGGTGTGGGTGAGGTGTGGGGTGGTGTATGTGATGAGGAGTGTGTTGGGGAGTGGTGCTTTGTGCTACTATGTGGTGTGTGTGATGGTGTAGTGTGCCTCAGTGTGTCTTGCTTTGGATTGTCTGCTGTGTCTCTCTCTCCTTCTCTCAGTAATTGGGGTCGCAGGGGTTTGTGGGTGATGTGGGTGTGTGTTTTATAGTTGGTTGATTGTGTGGGAGTGGTGTGTGTATGTGTATCAGGTGTGTGTTTTTCAAACTGTCCAATGTGGCTGTGTTTTGGTGAGGTGTGTGTATTCTGACCGCGGCGGTGTGTAGCGCCAATGGAATACCGCGTTTGAATGACCGCTGTGTGGATTCGTGGGTCGTAATGGCATGGGCGTATTTCTGTTGGCGTGACGGTGGAGGTTTGGTCATCTCCAGTTTATCGCTGCCCGCCGATGTGGCGGGCTGCAGTGGAGGACGGATTTTTGGAGGTTTGGCCGTTGTGGGTCAGAATGACCGTGGCGGTTGACCGCGGCGGTGTTATGGCGGTCTTCTGACCGGCGGTAAGGGCATTTTACCGCCGAGGTCAGAATCACCCCCTAAGAGTTTCTGGCTCTTATGGACAAGTACCTATTTTCCCTTTGGGACACTTACGGGAAACTACGTCCAATGAAAAGGAAATTTTCTTTATGTTATAAGCACTCAATAAGGCTCTCCCATGCTTTTGCAGAGGAAGTGGTATGTAGGTTAAGCTTCTGGTATCATATGGTCAAGAGTTTTGTGACAGCCAGCATTACAACACAGAAAGGTGGAAGGGGACAGTCAGTGATGTGCAGGAACTGATTTGGCATGGAACATATGTAGATTTCTAAGCACACAAGCTCCTTTGCTGTTTGGGGCAGGAGCCCAGAAATCTGCAGGCAGTCAAATCCACAATTACACAAAGGCATCCTGAAGAGGACCCACCAATGTATGCAGTCAGTACTCCCTGAATACTATACACCTTGCACACTATCTCCTGACTCCAGATGTGAGGAACATGTCACACCGGTTATGATAAGAGAAGGCAATGAGCCAATTACCGGAACCATAAGGATTTTACAAGGCAGGGGCAGATTGCCCAGTCTCTGCTTCAGAGGCTTAGATAAAGAATGACTGCACCAGTGACTAAACTCTTGCTATCATTGTCATCCCACAGCCTTATTTGAGGGGGCAGCATCCAGTCTTGACTACTGGTGGGGGAACACTTTGCTTGAACCACATTTCCAGCACAATGCAGATTCTGCTAGGAAATCCCACCCTAAAATAAGGAGCACCTCAAGTGGATTTCCAGACTGTCAGGTCCGCTAAGGTACAATACAGAACAGTCCAGCAAAATTAAACAGGGTCAGTGGGAACACCTTCCTTAGCTATGTGTGAATTTCCAAGGCTCATGGTTCACTCACACCCTGACCATATTTGCACAGAAAAGCCCTACTCTCCTCATTTGAAAGACTCTGCATGAATATTAGTCACCATTTCCATGTGACGTCCCTCCATTCTTTTACACCAAGAATGCCAACCAGGAAAATGACAATCCTTGAAAGCAATCATTCTCCAGACGGATGATTGTCCATGTGGACTCTGAAGAGGACTCTTTAACTTGTTGCGAGTCTCAAAAAGTAGACTTAATTCCTAGGTGCGAAGTCCATTTTTACCCACCTAACTGCAAGACACTACTTCTCAGGAGGGCTACTGTCCTTTTGATAGGACCATTACTTTACATAGCAAGTGTGCTATTCTTTGCGAGGGAACAGTACGGCTATATGTAAAACTGGAAGTACTAGCGCATCTTGGAAGGGCTAGTGTTATACTATGCATTTAATAAGCAGCACTTGCACTTCACCAGAGCTCCGCCACGCTTTCATAGAACAGCTACAGCTCTTTTGAGCAAGAATCTCAAGTTAATGGGACAGTTTCAGAATTTCTAAGGGGATTTTTAGAGGGGTATTAATAACACCCCTTCCGTATCTTAAACAGGACCGACATTTTTCAGAAGGGCTGTAGTAATTATAATAGAACAATACTGGAACTTCAACGCTGCGCTGTATCTATTGGTTTAGTGGGACATTATTTGCACTTCCGTACACATCTCTCAAACTTTAACTGGGACATTGTTAGCATTTTTTAAAAGGGCTGCTGTTTTTGAAGTAACCAATCATCACTAAAATAGTCTCATGAACATAGCTGTGGCCGCCATTTGTTCATATTTTTTTGCCGCATAGCTCCAAATAAATATTGTTTCTACGTATTTCTTTTGTAAGCAATTCATTTGGGGTTAGACCGGTATCATTGCTGTTTAAAAATTGGTTGATAGTAAGTTTATTCTTCTGATTCCTTAACAGCTTTGCCTCAGCCTCTGCGGCCATATCTGAAGCACACACATTGTGGCTCCAACGCATGCAGCAGTCCCATTTCTATATCAATTTCCACTTTGTGGTGTCTTGGAACTCCTGCACACTTTGGACCGCGGCTCTTAGAGGATAAATTTGCTGATCTTTGGCGGATAACTTACGCTTGAGATACTTCTGTATAATGCGCTGTGTACAGCAGTCCTTAGGGCTTTTAAATTTACTGAGTGGTTTATGGTGTGGGAACCGACTGGCAACGTGCTTCCAACAGGCCCCCCTTTTGCTGAGGAATTATCTGGGAGACACCAATAATTTTAATGCTAATTAACATTTTAATTTTACATTCTAAGTAGCAGGGTTAGAGTCAATGGCTCAATGTGCCCTCCCAAATACAATTCATGGCTTCCAGGCAAAATGTTGAGCCCTCCGAGAAGGACATTATTGCAACATTCTTATGGGTGAAATTCTGAGCCAGATAATTGATTGCCATCCAGGAGAGAGTGGACAGTTTTGTATAAGGTGCTAGTGCTTTTACAATACAAGCTTCACGCCCTAACAGCTAGGTCTTTGCCTGAGGTGGATAAGATCCACTGGGACAGACGTTCTGCCGAACATGAGTACGGAGGAACACAGGCTGGTAAAGAAAGCCAAAGCAAAGTCTGGCCCAACAGTGCTCCGTGACACATTTGAAAAGCTCAAACAACTTTTTTTGGCGGAAACACAGGAGATTCACGATACGTCATGTGTTCTTATCCCGCTTTGAGAAGAGGTAGCTGGGCGATCAGACACACTTTTCCAGAAGGATGAGGATCAGGGGTCTGACGATGTCAGTGTCGCATCAGTGGAATCAAGAGATTTACAGGAAGAGAGTCAGAGGTACTGGCTGCAAACTACCACCCAAATGGAGAAAATGTGCAAATCCAGACAAGTGTAAAGACCAAGCAGCTGTGAACTCAGAGTCCATCAAGTCTACGTTAGAGTGATGTTCTTTCCTGGTGACATTGTTCATCGGTGTTCCTCTGCTTGGAACCCCTTCAGTCAGAACAGCTGTGTATGTCCAGGCAATGTTCAGGCACCTTACTGAAATGGAGGTCCCTAACTCCTTTCGGGTGGAATACACCCATCTTTCAATAGAAGGCGATGTGGCCCAGACTCTAGAAATAGGACCAAACATGGCCACCTTCTTAAACAAATATTCAAGGGATCCCATGGAAGGTTTGGACTGGGACTGGAGAGGTTGTCAAGATCAGCTCTCCTTAACCAATATTTTAGACCTTGATCTCATAGCCAATGCAAAGGGGCCTTCTACAGACCCAGATATTCTTGCTGACTGGCCCAAAGGGCTATTTGCATTTCTGACAATGCAAACTGAGCCATTTTACCAGAGTGGCACCATTCTATGCTCATTTATCTAGATCCTAATTTAGATGACCCGGTTCCTTCTGTGACAGGCCCTCTTTCTTTTCAATAACCCTTTAATCAAGGAATTAAGTAAATATGTGACAACTGTTTTTGCCCTGGACAGGCACAGTCTTAGTTTAAAGCAGATTTTCAATTAGGGACTTTTTGGCTGGGCCGGATGAAGTAAAAGGTGGTTGTTCTGCCAAGCCCCCTTTTAACATCCTCAAAAACAAATATCAAGCAGAAGCCCACCTTTGGTACAAAGCCATTTCGCCACTCACTTCCAGTTGTAGCTGAGGTTTTTTTTGTCAGCAAAGGGCTCCTATTACCTCAGATTCTTGGGTTTTACAGACATTACAAAGGTTTCAACTGGAGTTTTACCAGTCTGTGGTATAGACACTGTTTTCCATGAGTCCCCGGATGTTAGAACAAAACAGAGAGTGAACACAAGAAGGAATTACGTCCCTTCTATAGAGAGGAGACACCACCCTGAACTTCTTCCACTCAAATGAGTTTGTTAGCACTGTCTTCTTAGTCAGTTAAAAAGAAAGACACAACTCTCATCTGGTGTTAAATTTGAGGGATCTCAATGCCTTTACTCTTTACAGATATTTCAAGACTGAGAGTATCCTTCATTTTTGTGATGTCTTCAGATTGGGTGAGTGGTTAGTGTGGCTAGCCTTGAAAGACTTCATCTAATCTTTCCAATGAGTTTCTTCTTGAAGGGTTCTCTCAAACTTTCTTGCACTAAGGGCCTCATTTACAAAGATTTGGCATAGGGCAGACTGCAAGTCATTTTGCTGTGCTGCTCTACACCAAATCAAAAGGTCAGGAATGCACTGTATCTACAAGATATGGTGCATTCCTGTCTTTCAGCCAGCGCTGGCACACAATTTGGTGCCTAGGGCTAATGACGGCACCCTTGCACCATGGTGTAAGGGTGTCTACGTTGTTGGCAGGATTGTTTTTGTGCAGGAAAAGACACCTTTCTGCACAAAACCAATCCATTGAAGCATTTTCCTTCTTGTATGTGTGCTGCAGAATACAGCACACATGGAAAGATGAAAAAAACAAGGACAAATGAAAACATTTCTCGCCATTACACCTGCTCCTGGGAGGTGTAAGGTTTTGGCACTGCCCCAGGTTTACATGTCTTTGTAAATCTGGGGCAGCATCAAAATCCATGGTTGTTGCATGGGAACACCCACCGCAATGCCCATGGAATGCCTCCTTGACACAGAGTAAGGCAACTCAGTGCTTTGCGCTGCCTTGCCTTACTCCTTATCTATGAGGCCATGCAAAGCCACGCGGGGTGGCTTTGCGTCGCCTCATAGATATGATTGTGAGGCCTGCGCCACCTGAGTGTCTAAAAAGTGATGGTCCGGCATTGCAGGCCTCTTGTAAATAATTCTTTAAGTTTACTGTCTCACTTTGACTCACTCAGTCTCACTAATTCACACAGTCACACTCATTCTACTCTTGTCTACTCTGTCTCACTCAGTTCCACTCATTCTCACTCATTCAGAAGTACTCAGTCTTACTGTGACTGTCTCACACACAGTAACACTCAGTTACACTCACTGTCATTTTCCCTCACTCACTCACATTCATTCTCATACATACTCGTCCTTACTGCCACTCATTTTCACTCACTCTCACCTTGACTGACTCTCTCACTTTAACTCATACACATTGTCACACAGACAGGCTCACAGTGCTGGAATTTCACCAGCTCTGAAAAGTATCTCTGATAGCTGGCACACACACCTTCATGCACCTGTGTCAGTAATCAAACAATGCCACTAGCTCCCTTGATTTGTTGCAAGATCCAAAGCGGGCCTGCTTTTTATTTTTGTTATACCAAGAGCGAATAATTATTCACTCTTGACGCAATACAAAATGTACCACAAAACAAGGAAGGTGTAGTGTAGCTGTGGAGCCCATAAAGAAGAACTGCCACTGGTGTAGGGATACCAATCCATCAACCCAATCCACCCACTAAATCATCCATCCTTTCACTTATCCATCCCTCTTCATCCATCCATTCATCCATCCTTCCGCTCATCCATCCACCCTTTTGCTCTATCTATCCATCCTTTCACTCCATCCATTCATCATCCTACCTTTGGCCCTTCCATCTATCCGCCCTTTCCATCAGCTATCCATCCTCACACCCATCCATCCAGCCTTTGTCCCATCCATCTATCAATCCACTCAGACATCCCTTCATTTCCCCTTTCACTTGCCCATCTATCCTTTCACTCACGCATCTATTCATCCATCCATCAATGCATCTTTTCACTCATTGACCCATCCATCCTTTCATCCAGACATCCATCTACCCTGCCTTTTGCTCATCCATCCATATTTTCACTCCATCCATTCATCTACTCATTAATCCTTTTACATTTCCACTGATCCATCCATCCATCCTTTCACTCATTCTTCCATCCATCCTTTCTCTCATCATCCATTGATCCATCCTTTCACTCCTCCATCCATTCACCCTTTCACCTGTCCATTCATCCATCTTCCCTTTGACTCCTACACCCTCTCTCCCTTTGACTCTTCCATTCTTACATCCATCCTTTCACTCATTCATCCACCATTTCACCCATCCATCCACCCGGCCTTCCTTTCACTCACTCACGCTCCCAAGTTCAATATGACCATTTGTCTGCCAAGCTGCAGACAGAAGAGGCCCATCAAGAACCCCCTCCTCGTGGTTGCAAAAGCAGGGATGGGTTGGGGGGAGGGGGTGACGATGCACCTGATGCAGAAGCATAACTGCACTCTTACCTCTTAGTCCACTAGTGTAATTGTTGTCCACAGCTGGTTCCTTCCTTCTCTTGGGCTGCTACGGTGTCGAGATAAGGACACTCTGTGTGCTCAGCTACATAATGTTTTTTCAAAGTGAAACCAAATGCAGTACGAAATGTGTTACTACAAGGAGAGCCGCCCTCTGCAGCCCTCCTACAGCTTGCCCCTCTGTGATAATCCACAAATTGTTGCCACCTACTCCCTCCTTGTCCTTTACAGCCTTTCCCACCCCCCAGTTATTGAAGTGAATAGACCTTTGCTAACTCCTCCCATGGCCACTGTTTATGCACCTCAAAAGCAACCAGATCTAAGGCATTTCAATTCAGCGCTTCCTCTGATGTGATGTCACTGCTGTAGTTTGTGCCTGCGGTCGAAGAAAACCTCGGCCAGCTGGAACTTGCGTAGTAGGACATCTGCAAAGTTCACTAGAGTTTACCCAGGAGATTCAGCACACTGACACCAAGCAGTAACTTCTTTTTAGCTGCTCTGTGTTTATTTTCCCTGTTGTTGCCTCTCCCCGAAGGGTGACAGGGCAACGCCCCTTGTGCCCATGAACATCAGTCACCCCTTCTCAGGACTCAGGGTTTTTGGCTCATCTTCTGCCTAGATTATATTGTTATCATTTTGCAGGTTCAGCAGACTCACGAGAGTCACCTGTCTTTAGCAACAGATCTACTTCAGACACTAAATTCATTATCAGTGGTCCAAGTCAGTCTTGTTACTGAGCCAGCAAATAGAGTTCCTGGGATTTCAAACAGACTTGTGTTTAGTAACTCTGTTTCTTCCCCAATCAAAAATAAAAACAACTCAAGACATAGATGAAGAATGTTGTATACAGGCAATCTCCTAGAGGTCACTGGGGAGAATTGTAGGTCTGTTCTCTAAACAGCCAATCTTAGCAGAGCCATTGTATTACAGGTCCCTTCTGAGGCTGCAAATCTTCCATTTCAGGAAGGACCTTTCCTATTCTGATCACATCCTCTCTTTCCTGTTCTGATCTCATTCCTCTCTGAGGACACCCAGCAGGAGCTACAGTGGTGGCTAACCCACATGGAGGTGTGGAATGGCAGGGCCCTATTTGATATGGCTCCAGACCTGATTATAGAGTCCGATGCCAGCAGACTTGGGGGGACAGCAGATGCAGCACCCTTTCAATAGGAAAAAGCCGGCCAGACCAGTAGTAAGGGATGCACGCAAACTACTTAGAGTTACTGGAGGGCTCCTTTACCAACTAGCCTCTGAAGGACGAGTTGCTGTATATTACTGAAGATGAACTATCAGCAGCTCATTACATCAATAAGGGAGGAGGTACCAGGTCCAAAACCCTAGAACAGTGGTTCCCAACCTGTGGTCCGGGGACCCCTGGGGGTCCGCGAAGCCTTCTCAGGGGGTCCACGACTGCTTAGAAAATTAAAATATATTAACAAATATTGACAAATTAGGTCCCCAGCTTCCAGTAATGACTCAGGCGGGGGTCCCCGGATTCCAATGATGATTCAGTGGGGGTCCCTGGGTTCCATTATTGTTAAAATGGGGGTCCACATAAATCAAAAGGTTGGGAACCACTGCCCTAGAAAAATGTATCAGTGTTGGTGGAATTCTTGCTGGACGGAGACACAATCTGTTGGTGGACTGGAATTCCAGAAGTTTCAGAGATTCCAGCAAGTGGAAACTACATACAAATTACTTTTGAGCCTCAATGGACCTTTGGTAGAAGACTGGTAAAAAGGATAACAGTATGAGTTTACACTGTTTGTCATGATTCCAAGGGTGATGACACAGGTAAGGTGTCAGCAAGCAAAGCTGGTCTTAATGACTCCTGTTAGATCTGGCAGCTTTTTGGTGTGTCTCCCCTGTCTTTTTGCCTTCTGACCTCCTGTTTTTATGGTTTACTGGACTCTGTTTTTGCTGGTTTATTGTCTCTGCGCACGTTACCACTGATGCTCAGTGCTAAAGTGCAAGTGCTCCCTGTGTAAATTGTACTGTTGATTGGTTTTCCGTGATAGGCATATTTGATTTACTGGTAAGTCCCTAGTAAAGTGCCCTAGAGGTGCTCAGGGCCTGTAAATCAAATGCTACTAGTGGGCCTGCAGCACTGATTGTGCCACCCACATAAGTAGCCCTGTAAACATAGCTCAGACCTGCCACTGCAGTGTCTGTGTGTGCAGTTTAGGCACCCCTAAGGTAAGCCCCAGGTAGCCCCATGGGCAGTGTGCAATGTGTTTAAAAGGTAGGACATGTACTGGTGTGTTTTACATGTCCTAACTGTGAAATACTGCTAAATTTGGGTTTCACGCTGCATTTTAAGTTTCTGCATCTACTGTATTATACGCCCAAAGGGCTTCACTCTATGGGGCTGCGGACGGATGCATGCTGTGCTCGCTGCGGGGCTCCGTATGCAGGCTTTTTGCATCTGGCGTGGGAGGGTGCGGAAGTATATGATTTCTGGGTGGAGGTTTGGCAAGCGATTACTGAAATGGTCGAACTGGAGATGCCTATTTCCCCTAAGGTTGCGCTGTTGGGATGTGTTGATGAGATTCAGGGGTCGCATAGGCGTCTAGTGGGCCTGCTCATGCTGTTGGCTAAGCGCAGGGTTGCTATGTGCTGGGGCCGGGGGAGAGCAATGTGTAAATCTGAATGGCTGCGAGACGCGGTTTTTGGTCACGATCAGCTGTCGGTCTTTTGGGGACTCCTGCCAGAGGGGTCC
Source organism: Pleurodeles waltl (assembly GCF_031143425.1). NCBI lineage: Eukaryota > Metazoa > Chordata > Amphibia > Caudata > Salamandridae > Pleurodeles > Pleurodeles waltl. The sequence goes on from NC_090450.1 coordinate 586,160,998, forward strand.
CGTCCCAAGGATATCTGGGCCCCTCTGAATGAATATCTGGCGGCCCGGAATGAGTGTGCGGTGTGATCGGTGGTGCCCGTATGCGAGGTTTATCCCCTCCCTGGATTAGGTGTGCTATTGTGTTATCATGATAAGCCTGCATGATCTGGTTGTGAGCTCCACCTGCCTTTTAGATAGTTTTTTTTTTTTCTGTAGTTTTTTCCCCTCGACTATTCTATGCTGTGACCTCTGGCGGGTAAGGTTTCTTCCTACATTGGCGCTGTGGATTTCTTCGCTTCGCCGACTGTGGAGGATGTTTGGAGATGGGTCCCTTGATATAGTTGCATACAGTGAGAGTCTTTAACGGAGAGCTCCTTGTTATCTGGGATAACGTCATAGCTGGATGGTCTGCAGTTTTTTTTTTCATTGATCTTCATGTCGAGGGACTTGTTTGTACTAATGTATGTTTTTATTTGTGTATGGCAAAAATGAATAAATAAAAAAAAAAAAAAAATCGGGTTTCACTGTTGCAAGACCTATCGCTCTCATAGGTTAACATGGGGGCTGCCTATAAATAACTTTAAAGTGCAACTTCCCTTTAAGAGCAGATAGAAGTATGGAGTTTAGGGTCTCTGAACTCAATTTAAAAATACATCTTTTAGTGAAGTTGGTTTTTGGATTGTGCGTTTGAAAATGCCACTTTTAGAAAGTATTCGTTTTTTTGCTCAAACCATTCTGTGACTCTGCCTGTTTGTGGATTCCCTGTCTGGATCAGTTTGACAGTTGGGCTGTTTATACCTCTCCTCTAGACAGTGACACTAAGGGAGCTGGGGTGTAGCCTGCATATTCTGATGAGCCACCTGAGCTAGAGTGGAGGGAGGTGTGGGCGCTTGCACCTGAAAGGACTATGCCTGCCCTCAGACAAACCAGTCTCCAACCCCCTGGTGTGTGTCTGGGGCTTGGCCTGGACAAGGAAGAATCTTGCAAACACTTGAGACTTTGCTTTGAAGTTTTCCAACTTCAAAGGCAGAAAGGGATATAAGTATTGGACCCAAAACCCAAGACTTTTAGAATCTTTCTGGAATCAAGAGGAACCTCTGTCCAGGAGAAGAGCTGATGGAGGAGCACTGTCCCTTTGCAGCGTTGCTTTGTTGGACTGGCCTGCAGTTCTTGCTTCTGCCTGACAAGAGTGCAAAGGGTGAACTTTGCTGTGTGTCCTGCTTGAGAAGGTTCTCCAAGTGCTTGGAGTAGAGCTTGCCTCCTATTGGAAGTCCCAGGGACATCAAGGACTTCAGTTTCCTCGACCTGCAGCACTGGGAGCTGTGTGTTTTGTGTTGTTCAAGAGGAGAAACCACTGCAACGCCATAGGCCTGCACCGTGACATGCTGACACCACACGGAGTTGCACTGCTTTGCACTGCGATCGTGGTCTCACGACACCGTCAGCGGACAGCTTCACCGAACCGCTGCTCGCACCGTGACCTGTGGGCCCGCACTCCTGCATCACCTGCTCACATCGCAGCCTGGGCATCCCCGACGACACCTCTCCAGCTGACACCAGCGTCGCTGCCTTCACCGTGGCCTGTGGACACTACTTGTGAGGTACATGAAACACTGCCCCGTCCTGCACCGCAGCCCTGGTTCACCGACACCAGCACCATCGACTCCAGTGTCGTCACCAGGCATCCCTGCCTGCACGTGGCCCGTGGACACCACTCGTGAGAGTCACAAAGCACTGTCCCGTCCTGCATCGCTGGCTTGGGCCTACCGACAACAGCGCTTCAACAACGAGGACGCCGCTGCCTGCACCGTGAACTGGTGACACTGCACGTCGCTCTGCCCCGCTTCACACCACAGCCCTAGTCTCACCAACGCCGCTGGACGCCATCACCGAGCCGCTGCCTGCACCATGACCTGTGGGCCCGCCAGTTGCATCGTTCTGCTTCGCAGCGCAGCCTCGATGCCATCCACTCCAGCGCTCCTGACTTCATCAGCCCGGAGTTCGATCCACAACACGTGTGACTTCAAGGGCCCGATGGCCCGCGCACTGACTGCAGAACCAACACCACAACGCCAGCGGCACTGCTCTCCGGAGCTCACAGTGAGGATCCCGACGCCCTGCAATTCCAAAGGTACTGCTTATGGGTCTTCCCGACACCTTAGCTGGCCCGCAACGCCACGGCTGGCCTGAACTGTTGGTTTTGTTGATCACGATACGTGATAATCAGAGGTGGAGCTATCAACTTCAAGGAACTGTATTTCTGAGTAAATCTTGCAGAATTTATATTTTTCTTACTGTATGTTGGATTTTTATCTTATTTGGTCTTGTATTATATAGATAAATATTGGATATTTTTCTAAAACTGGTGTGGTGTCTTTTTGTAGTGTTTTAACTTATTACTGTGTGTTATGTGCAAATGGTTTACACAGCGCTTCTGAGATAAGCCTGACTGCTCCTGCCAAGCTACCAAGGGGGTGAGCAGGGGTTATCTGAGTGGGTATCCCCCTTATCCTGAAAAGAGTGAGTGTCCCAACTTGGACAGGTTGCAAACCGACTGCTAACTAGAGACCCCATTTCTAACAACTCCCTTATGGAAATCCGGTTAGGTTTTCAGTCCGCCTACAGCTGTGCTGTGCACCTTTGGTTCTTGTTCCAATGGCTCCAAATATTCTCCTGAATCTGTCAGGACTCTTCTCACCCAATGATCCTCTCAGGTCAGCTGCAGTTGATTGCTGGGTGAATTCCTGGGAATGATGGGCGGTTGTGAGTGTTTTAAGACAGACTTCAGAGTTTATCATGCAGGCATGAGCAACTGATATTAAGATATGTACAGATTAGCTTGACATAGATGATCCTACTGGTGTGATGTAAATAGTTTTGATCCCTTGGGGACAGAAGTGGTGAATGTTGCTAACTTTCTAAGTAAGCTGCCTTCTTCAGGGTTAGTCTACAGCACAGTCAAAGATCGGCTATTACTTCTGGTCTATGACCACAGGGTAGGTGACATTCTTTGTCATAGATGTTGTTGAAAGGTATTCATATGTAGGTTCCTCCAGAACCTCAATATTCTTCCCTGTGGAATGTGAACATTGTTCTAAGGTTTTTAGAAAAATTGCCCACAAATCCACGTCTCCTCAGTAGCTTTCAGCAGAGCTAGCCATGCTGTTGTGACTTTTCCCTTTCCAAAGAGTGTCAGATGTGAAGGACTTTAGATTTGGAAGTTATGTAATTTACTTCGGAGGGTATAACGTTTGTGATCGGTAGAAGAACTAGGACTTCCACAGAGTTGATTTCTTATATTGCCTTCCCAGAAGAACATAAAGTCGTTTATTTTTCGCTGCCTGAGCTATTGTGACAGGATGAGAGAATTCAGGCTCAGAGGGGTGGGTCAGCTTTCAACCTCTTCTGGCAAAACCTAAGCTCCAATCTCAACAGAAACGTTTGCTTGTGGATTAAAGTGGGTCATGGCAGAAGCAGGCATTGACAGTCAAAATTACCTGTGCATTTACATATACATTTTTGCACACTCAAGAGAATGATGGCAATTAAGACTCTGTTATCAGGTGTTCGCTTGGAGGACATTTTCAAAGGAGGAAGTTGGTCGAGCAACTCAACCTTCAAGAAAATCTACTTTAAACTTATTATAGCTGTGTCATTACAGGTAGTATTAAAGCTGTAAACTAGCATAATGTTCACCTCCTGTACTACCATAGATTGTAACATTTCTTAGCTTTCATGTGAAAGTGTTTAATTCTATTAAGGACACCGAGACGAGGACTATTCCCACACATTATAGATACCTGCACTTCAATACTTGATTTCAAATTTGACTTAAAGTGCTATGCTTTGTTCCTGATGAAATGTCATGTTGTATGCATTTTACTTCCAGACCTGTTTTATCTTTTGACTTCAAAGGTGGTATGAAAGAGTAAGTTATTTATTCTTATATTGTAGGGACGGAAATGAAGCACAACCTTCCTCAACACTGATCTGGGTTCTTTACAGCCAGAAGGAGAACAATTTGGCAGCTGGTGCAATAGTTATATGCAGTGGCGGCCGCTGCAAATCTCAAAGGAGGGGTGGGGACAGGGGAAATAAATAATAATGTTTTTAAAACATACCGTTCCCGACGCCACCTCGCTCCTCTTCTCTTCTGGTGTCCCAGCATTCCCTGGGGCACCAGCGCAGGCTCCCCAGCAATCCTGGTGCTGCTCTCATACTAAACCTAGAGATTAAAAAGAAAAAAAGCTTATTTGCATTTTATTGTTTGTCTGTTAGGGATCAGGCATTCCTTGAACAGCCCTCAGAAGTGTGTGCAACTTTTGGCTTTGATACCCAGGTTGCTGACATCATAGTGCTCATGACAAATTAGACTGAATGACTCAGATGCCTCTGGTCCAGCGAAAAAATTCCCAAACATGATTTACACATTCACTACTCATAACAAAATCAACAAAATAAAAACATACCAGCTCTGCCAAAAAGTTCTGCTTTCCCCTTCCTTCCCTCCCTCCTCGGAGAAGGCTGAGCTTCGTAAACAAATGGAGGTCTCTCTCGGCCGGTTTCCGCAATAGACCTTTTTGTTGTAATACCAAGCCCTCCTTTGAGTCCAGATGCTGCGCTGCGACTCACCATGTACTTTGCCAGTGTGTTGATCCAGCCCTGTGTGAGATGTGCTTTGCATGCATTAAGAGGAGTGTGCACTTGCGTCCGTCCACAGCATCTGCACTGCAAAGCAGGCCCCTTAGCTCCGATGGCAGGGGCAAGCATTGAGGGTCCAGCCAGCCTATGCCTTTCTTGCTCCAAAAACCTTTTATTTTTAATTAAATAAGGTTTTCATTTTCAATACTGAGGTGGTCATTACAACCCTGGCGGACGGTGTTAAAGCAGCGGTAATACCGCAAACAGGCCGGCGGACAAAAGAAGGGAATTATGACCGTGGCGGAAACCGCCAACATAGACAGCCACTTTAACACTCCGACTGCCACAGCGGTACAGACAAGCAGCGCGGCGGTCACCGCCAACAGACAGGCGGGAGACAATGTACCGCCCACAGTATCACAACCCGCCAATCCGCCACCTTTTCTGGGGCAGATTCACTGTGGATAAAAACACGGCGGAAACAGCTTTTGCAATGGGAAAACACTCACCTTAAGACAGTCCACGAGGAAGGAGGCCACCATGGAGCCCGAACTACTCCCTGCGCTTGTCTTCCTCCTCTTCTACGAACATCAGCCACTTAGGCGCCGAAGACAACGGTGAGTTCTGCACCTACGACATAGGAGAGGGGGGAGGCAAAAGTCAGGGGGACATACACGCAACAACCCCACCCCCACCCTCACCCACTACAACACACACACCAATGCATTTCCGAACATCACAGTAACAACCCCCAAACCCCCCGGAAGAATGAAAAGACAAAAGGAAATGAGTTCAACCATTGTAATGTATCAAAAATCAGTAAGCACCTATATACATCAATATATACACATTCCAAATATATACATCACGATTAGTAGTACAGGTATGCACATTTCAAGGTCCGTGGACCACTGGGCCCAAAATGCATGGGCGAGGCCCACACTAGATACCTGTCCTGGAACGGAGAGAACATTGCAGGGGCATCAGATAGAAATACAACAGGCACCTCAGGGGGAAGGGAAGGGGGGGAACCTCAGCCGGATGACTGCACCACGCCAGATCCACGATGGGGCTCCATGCCCACTGATGTATCCTGGGGAGTGCAAAGCCACAGTCTCTCAAGTCACTACAGTGGGTGGGTTGCCCACTGTACCATCCTGGGGAGAGCAAAGCCACAGTCTCTCAAGTCTCTACAGTGGGTGGTTTGCCCACTGGACCATCCTGGGGAGTGCAAAGCCACAGTCTCTCAAGTCTCACAAGTGGGTGGTTTGCCCACTGTACCATCCTGGGGAGTGCAAAGCCACAGTCTCTCAAGTCTCACAAGTGGGTGGTTTGCCCACTGTACCATCCTGGGGAGTGCAAAGCCACAGTCTCTCAAGTCTCACAAGTGGGTGGTTTGCCCACTGTACCATCCTGGGGAGTGCAAAGCCACAGTCTCTCCAGTGGATGCAGGTCTCCACTTTTTCTGGAGGGGGACTGGTGCCCAGAGTGCATCAGGCTCCCGGTGACGGTCCCTGTTCCGTCACTGTCCCAGATGCACATGGGCTGACGATGCTTGATCTGGCGGTCTATTCCCTGTTCAGCGGTGCTTTGCCCTGTTCAGCGGTCTTCACCATGGCGGTCTCTGACCTGTTCAGCGGTGCTTTGCCCTGTTCAGCTGTGCTTTGCCATGGCGGTCTCTGACCTGTTCAGCGGTGCTTTGCCCTGTTCAGCGGTGCTTTGCCCTGTTCAGCGGTGCTTGACTTTGCTGTCTGTGAGCTGTGCATTCGTGTGTGGCATGACGGTCCCTCATTGCCCAGTGGGGCTGTGGCTGACAGGGCCCTCCAGGGCACTGACTCTGGCGGTGGTCTCCTGACCAGTGACGATACTGCTGCCCTCCAGGGCACTGACTCTGGCGGTGGTCTCCTGACCAGTGACGATACTGCTGCCCTCCAGGGCACTGACTCTGACGGTGGTCTCCGGACCAGTGACGACAGTGCTGGCGGTCGCGTCCCGGCCGCCGGGGAGGATGGCGCCCTTCTCCGCCGTGCTGCTCTTACCAGACTTTGGAGACTTCTTCTGGCCCTTCACCGCCTTTGGAGGAGTCTCAGCGGACTGGGCACTCCCCCCGAGACCCTTGTGAGCAGTTTTTCCGCCAGGAGTCTTCACCCTGTCCCATCGGCCACTTTCCAACTTAAGGTGCTTTACAGTGGGTGCCCCATCTCTGGTGGACCCCCAGGGTCCGGACGTCCTTGGCGATGGCACGCCAAATGTCCTTCTTCTGGTGGGCGCTGACCTACATGACATGTGCAGGGGAAGAAGAGAAGTCATTACCAACAGCACCGTCGAAGTGAGTGGCCCACATCCCTACCCTTGCCATGTGGCACATGCATACACAGTCCTTCATGTTCCCTTAACTCTGCCCCCTTCATAATGACATCCAGCCCTCTCCACCCAGCATAGCCCATACAACGTGCTCCCTGTGTACTTACCTGTTGGTCTGGAGGACCGTAGAGTAGCATGTACTGGGGGAGGACCCCGACCACCAGCTTCTCCAACTCCTGAGCAGTGAAGGCAGGGGCCCTTTCCCCAGACGCAGCAGCCATTGTCTCTTCCAGACCGAGGTCACAGCAGCACTTGCAGTGTAGGTCCTCTCCTGTCGAAGAACAGGTATCGAGTGATTGAACAGATAGAAAATGGCGGCCACGTCCGCGGCTGTGACGTCCGCGGCGGTGCGTATCATCACCGCCGGCGCACTTCATCATTGGCTCCTGGGACCCATAGGGTCTAATGTTAACCAATGCAGCATTGCGCCGCGGTCTTCGACCGCCTACCGCGACGGTGTACAACACCAGCGCAGTTACCTCACATCCCATTGTCCCAGTTTAGACGTCAGGCAGCTGCCATTTCAGGGACCACATGGCTTCATTTACTATTGCGTCACACATACAGTCAACACACATACAGGAAGAGTTATGTATTTGGTGTCGTGTTCTGTGTAGCTGTGGGTACATATCTGGGAATTTGTTGACTCTGTGATCGCTGTTGTCCCTCTTAGGCACCGTCAGCTGGGACATTTGAGGAGATGGCGGAATCCTCCGGTGTACCGACCGCTGGTGGACCTGTTAACAATGGAGGAGCGACATTTAATCATCACCTACAGGTTTGACCATGCCACAATCCAGGAACTGTGTACCCAGTTGGAGCCAGACCTGATCTCACCAATCCGCCATCCCACAGGAATACCCTCTGAAGTGCAGGTGCTATCAGTGCTCCATTTCCTTGCAAGTGGATCGTTTCAAACAACAGTGGCCATGGCATCAGGGATGTCCCAGCCTATGTTTTCCAACGTGTTGTCCAGAGTGTTGTCTGCCCTGCTGAAACACGTAAGGAGCTAAATCGTTTTCCCTCAGGTGGAGGATTTGGCTACAGTGAAAGGTGACTTCTATGCCCTTGGATATATCCCCAACATCATCGTGCTATTGATGGCACCCATGTAGCTCTGGTTCCCCCCCCACAGGAGTGAACAGGTGTACAGGAACCGGAAGAGTTATCATTCCATGAATGTACAGATGGTGTGTTTGGCAGACCAGTACATCTCCCATGTAAATGCTATGTTCCCTGGCTCTGTGCATGACGCCTGCATCCTGCGGAATAGCAGCATCCCTTATGTGATGGGTCAACTCCAGAGGCATAGTGTGTGGCTATTAGGGGACTCTGGTTACCCCAACCTGTCCTGGCTATTGACCCCAGTGAGGAATCCCAGGACCAGGGCAGAGGAACGCTACAATGAGGCCCATGGGCGGACTAGGAGGGTGATCGAACGCACCTTCAGCCTCCTGAAGGCCAGGTTCAGGTGCCTCCATATGACAGGTGGTTCCCTATTCTACTCACCAAGGAATGTGTGCCAGATCATCATCGCCTGCTCGATGCTTCACAATCTTGCTTTGCGACGCCAGGTGCCTTTTCTGCAGGAGGATGGTCCAGATGACGGAGTTGTGGCAGCTGTGGAGCCTGTGGACAGTGATGAGGAGGAAGCTGAGGAAGAAGACATAGACAACAGGGAGTCAGTCATACAGCAATATTTCCAGTGACACACAGGTGAGAACACTTTTTTTGATTATTACATTCACTTTCACACTTCTACCTCTATCCTGTCAGTCAAATGGTAGCAGTATTTGGTAACTGAGTTTTCCCTTTCCATTACGGTTTCACAGGTGTGGTTACCAACGTATGTCATCTGCTTGCATCCTTCATGGACTTGTGATGTGTGACATAGGTATGTTGGCATTACAATAGAAAACGCTTTTTGACACTGTCATTGCTAATACAAATTTTCAAAATCACAGACTGACTCCAGATTGTTTTGTGGTTCAAGGGTGTTTATTGAAGTGCTAATTATTGGAGGGGTTGGTAAAATGGTGATGGGTGATGGTGGAGGAATGTCCATGGCAGAGGCCAGTCTATTAGTCACACAGGTGCACTGCCCATATGGGCATAGGAAGTGGAGCTGGGGCAGTTCGAATATGGACAGGGTTACTAAGTGGGACAGTGGGAGGACAATCAGGGTGGTCTCATTTCCTGGAGGGGGTCTTGCCATCTTGCTCTGTCCTGTTCCTGGATCTCAGGGACCGCTTGCGGGGTGGTTGTCCGTCTGCAGGGGGTGGGGTGCTGGTGTGGTGGTCCTGTGGCAGTGCGTCCTGTCCACTAGCGCCGGCGGAGGTGGTGGGCAGTTCATCGTCCATGCTAGTGTCAGGGGCCCCTTGGAGTGCCACGGTGTCCCTCATGGTCTTTTGTATGTCCTTCAGCACCCCTACGATGGTGCCCAGGGCGGAGCTGATGGTTCTGAGCTCCTTCCTGAACCCCAAATACTGTTCCTCCTGCATGCGCTGGGTCTCCTGAAACTTGGCCAGGACCGTCACGGTCATCTACTGGGAGTGGTGGTATGCTCCCATGATGGAGGAGAGGGCCTCTTGGAGAGTGGGTTCCCTTGGCCTGTCCGCCCCCTGTCGCACAGCAGCCCTCCCAGTTCCCCTGTGTTCCTGTGCCTCCGTCCCCTGGACCGTGTGCCCACTACCACTGCCCCCAGGTCCCTGTTGTTGTTGGGGTGGTGGGTTTGCCTGGGTTCCCTGTAGTGGAGGACACACCGCTGATTGACGTGTCCTGGGTACAGAGGTATGGGCCCGCTGGGTGGGTGCTGTGCTGGTGTTCCCAGAGGGTGGAAGGTCAGTGTTGGGCTGTGCCTGTGCGAGGGGAAACGACTGTCCCGAGGCCCACGATGGTCCGGGCTGGTCATCTGGATTCAGTTGGCCAGAGCTGCTGTTGTCACTGTGGGCCTCTTCTGTGGGTGGGGTGGAGATGTCTGGACCCTCCTGTGTGGTGACGTTCCGTAGTGGTCCTGCAGGGGTATAAGAGCATAATTAATGCATGTGTGTGTGTCATGGTGTGCAATGGGTGGGTGTGCGTGTACCCCAGTGCAAGCAGTCCTGTGTGGGGGTTTGTATGATGATGGTTAGGGGGTTGTTATGGGTATGTGCAGTGAGCATGCTTTAGTGAGGGGTGACCATGCTTAGTTGTGTCATGCAGGGCTTGGTGTTGGGATTTGTGGTTTGTGTTATTAGTACATTAGTGAGGAGTTGGCGTGATAGGGGAGGGGGTGAGGGTGAGGGCGGGGGTGTGTGATAGCATGCAGGTAGGGTGGGGGATATGATAGTTAAGATTTGACTTACCAGTGTCCATTCCTCCACTGACTCCTCCGAGGTCCTCTGGATGCATGATGGTCAAGACTTGCTCCTCCCATGTTGTTAGTTGTGGGGGAGGAGGTGGGGGTCCGCCGCCAGTCCGCTGAATTGCGATGTTGTGCCTGGAGACCACAGAACGCACCTTCCCCTGTGGGTCGTTCCACCTCTTCCTGAAGTCCTCCCGATTTCTTGGATGCTGTCCCACAGCGTTGACCCTGTCCACGATTCTTCGCCATATCTCCATCTTTGTAGCTATGGAGGTGTGCTGCACCTGTGAGCCAAATAGCTGTGGCTCTACCCAGATTATTTCCTCCAACATAACCCTGAGCTCCTCCTCGGAAAACCTGGGGTGTCTTTGGCGTGACATGGGGTGGTGTGGGTGATGTGCGGGGTGGTGTATGTGTTGATGAGTTTGGTGATGTGTAGTCGTGTGTGGTGTTTTGTGCGTGGATGTTGTGTGGGTGATGGTGTTGTGTGCCTCTGTGTGGTGGGGTTCTCTATTGCTGTGCTCTCTGTCTCTCGGCTTCCTCAAAATTTCTGGTCGTAGGGGTTTGTGGGTGATGTGGGTGTGTGTTTTATTTTGTGTTGGGTGTGTGGGAGTGGTGTGTGCATGTGTATCAGGTGTGTGTATTTGGAATTGTCCAATGTGGCGGTGTTTTGGAGATGTGTGTGTATTTTGAGCGCGGCCAATGGAATACCGCGGTTGAAACACCGCCGCGTAGATTCGTGGGTTGTGATAGCATGGGCGTGGAGGTGGAGGTTTTGTTTTCGGCAGTTTATCACTGACCTTTGGTGTGGCGGACTTGTGTGGGTGTCTGAATTTCGGCGGTTTACGGTATGTGTGTCATAATAGCTGTGGCGGAATTCCGCAGCCGCTGCGGTGTTTGGCGGTCTTCTGCACTGCGGTAAGCGCCTTTTACCGCCAATGTTGTAATGACCCCCTGAGTTTTCAAAAATACTAGGATCAGCTCTTCATTGACTAGTAAAGTTGTCCGAAGCCCAGCCAGTGTTTACAAATACAGTGGGTTTTGCTTTATCCACCTCTCTCCCCAAAACCAGGGCAATGGTAAAGACGTTTATCTTGGGGTTCGGAAAGGTTAACCATGTACACTAATATATCCATTACATATGTCCACTAGGGCTGGTTCTTCTCTTAACTGAGCCTGCCTGAACTTTAACATACTCAAAATGATTTACATGTGTGCCTTGGAGCCATCATAACATGACTTCCCACAATACTCTAAGGATGTCCACCCCAGTACCAAGTCCAGCACGTATCCAGGAACTACAACGATTGTGCCAGGGCCAGCAATTTATCGAAATTATCATCAGTGTCATGGCCCAAATATTGCTAGGAATTACCACCAATGTGCCAGGTTCAGTGTGTTTCTTGCGATTACCATCAATGTGCCAGGCCCCGCATTTTACCATGAATTTTACCATGAATCACCACCATTATGCAGGGGTCAGCATATTGCCACAAATTATGACCACTGTGCCTGGGCCAGAAATTGCCATCACTATGCCAGGGCCACCATGCTGCTAGGGATTACAACCACTGTGTAAGTAGAAGCATTTTACTAAGAATTATCACCACTGAGCCTGCACCTGCCTGCTGCGAGGAAATACAAACACCATGCCAGGGCCAGCAGATTGTCAGGAATTACTCCCATTGTGCCAAATAGTACTTTCTGAGAAGGGCAGTGAATAAAACACTTGCTCCTCGCTAACCCACACAGAAATTCACCCAAGCACTGAGACAAACGTGGATACACACTCACAGACATGTACTTACTCACACACAGCACACATACAACACACACTTGCATACGCAGCCATATGGACACATTCGAACAGGCACACACACAATCACACATACACAGCAATGTATTTTTAGGTCTAGCATAGCAGCGTGCAAGCGCTGCTTTTTCAACCTGTTATAATCTATTCTTTTGGCTTTACCACGCCCATCACTTTCTTTTGTTCCTGGGCCTGCCTTTCAAAAATCCCTTGATGTCGTTGGTTAGTGCTTTACGTTTGTCCCGCCTGAAGGCTGTTTTGTTACTGCATTGGAGACTGACCGTGTTACATGGATTTTTGCACAATCAGCTAGATAGCATTGTGTTGGTACATTATTTTTCCTTTTGCCTTGCCGCTTCATTCATGGTGGTATGCTATTTCTTCAACATCCTTGGTTTCAGACATCTTGCTGTTTTATTGCGATGTCTGCAAGGCCATTTTTATTTATTTATTTTATTTCTTTGCAGTTTTATGTAGCGTGAACTTGACACAAAGGTATTGGAGTGTTTTCTTTTTTTTTTTGCTGTTTTATGTAGCGTAGACTCGATACAAAGGTATTACAGCGCTTTACATGAGCACCGGTTACATTACAAAAGATTACATTCATTCATGGTAGCATAGGGAAATTAAGGCCCTCATCATGACATTGGTGGTAAATCCCACACCGCCACGGTGACGGCCACCAACACACACCAATCCGACAGAATACTGCCACATACACAAATCCGCCAGCCCAAAGGTCAGTGTTAAACTGTCGGTACCAACACCCATACTGTTACGCCAACAAAACAACGCCCACTACTGTACATCATGACTCACGAATCTCCACAGCGGACATTCAATGGCGGTAAACCATTGGCAGTACACACCGGTACTTTCAGAATGAACACCCAAAGTCTAAACCACACAACATTGGCCAATACCAAAAAACACACACCTGACACTCATACACAAACCACACCCACCCACAGCATTATAAAACACCCACCCACATCACCCACAAACCTTTACGAATACAAATTATTGCCACCAGACTGACACGAAGACCACTGCGACAACTAGACACACACCACGCACACACCCCACTACGCACCCCCAACCACAGTACCCAACACCCACACACTTACACACACCACACAACACCCATGTCAGCACAAAGGCACCCCCGTTTCACAGATGAGGAGTTGTGGGTGATGGTGGGGGAAATAGTCAGGGTAGAGCTACAGCTGTTTGGAGCACAGATACAGCAAACATCCATTGCCAGGAAGACGGAGCTATGGTGGAGAATCGTGGACAGGGTGAACGCTGTGGGACAGCATCCAAAAACAAGGGACGACATCAGGAAGAGGTGGAACGACCTACGGGGGAAGGTACGTTCCATAGCTGCAAGGCACCAGCTAGACATACAGAGGACTGGCGGTGGATCCCCACCCTCTCCCCCACAGCTCACAGTATGGGAGGAGCAAGTCTTGGCATTACTGCATCCTGAGGGACTCACTGGAGGCGCCGGAGGACTGGACACTGGTGAGTCAACATTTATTACTTATCAACCCCCACACCTGCATGCCATCTCACACCCTCACACCAATCATTCCACTCCATCCCACACACTGCACCTACATATATGACTAACCCCAATGCCAAGCCCTGCATGCTATACCAATGCATGGACAGACCTTCATGGACACCCATCACTAAAGCATGCACAGCATAGGGGAACTAACAATCCCACAACACATCAACATACACAAACCAAGGTGGCAGGGCAACAGCAACAATAGAGGGGAAGCTAGGGATGTACAATATGTCACAGGCATGAAGCATAATACATCACTTACATCCCCGTAGGTGCCCCAGCCAAAGTCAGCGGAGAGGAGATGCCACGACAAACCAGTCCCCCAACAGAAGATGCACCCAGTGATGACAGTAACTCTGGACTTCAGAATCTGGATCAACAACCTAGCCCATCAGGGACCACTGAACAGTCGGTCAGCCCAGCCCACTCAAAGTCCACCACTGTGCCTCCCTGTGGGAACAGGGACATTGAAGGACCGCTGTGCGCCAGGGGGAGGACAGGCCCAGGAAACTGACTCTCCAGGAGGCACTCACCAAGATCCTGGGTACCTTCCAACAATCCCAGGACGCGATGGGACAGATCCTTGACAACATGCAGGAGAACAAGCGGCTGCAGGAGGAACACCATCAGGAGATCAGGGAGGACTTGCAGGCCCTCAACACCACCGAGATCTCCATAGCAGGGGTTCTGGCAGACATGGTCAACATCATGAGGGAATGGACAGCACACCAGCGGGCCCCAACCACCAGCCAGTCTATTGACTAGCCCACCACGTCCGCTGCAGCTAGAGGGCAGGAGGCTCTGCCACAGGATCCATAGGCCACCAGCAACCCTCCCTGCAGAAAGTGAACTACCCCATAAACGTTCCCTGTGACCCAGACACTTGCCAAGACCAAGACCACCGCCAGGAAATGAGACTCTCCTGATTGTCCCACTTGTGTCCCACCCTGTCACCTTGTCCACTTTGAACGGCCTTTGCTCCCGTTCCTATGTCCCCTTGGACACTGCACCTGTGCTACAAATACCCTGGACTTTCTTCCACCATCACCCCATTCCATTGCACTTTTCAGTCACTTATTTGCACTGCAATAAACACTCTTGAACACAACTTCACTGATAGTATTTTATGTGTTGAGAATGTGCATTTAGGGGAACAGTCACATATAGTGCAAATGATCTGAACACTGTGATAGCATACAATTAACTACCTGTAACTGTCTGTAGTAATCACATCAGGACACTGTTGTCATATCACCAACATCTGTAAAATGACAAACCATAGGTGACAGTAAGTTGAGATGCAAAGGAAGTGAATGCCATCATGCTACAGCCACACAGATAAAACAAGTCAGAGCAATGATCAGTTCCACTGTCTCACCTGATGCATGTGGGAAGGATGCATGGAGATGTGTGTGCAAGCATTGTGTCATCGGGGGGGAATGTCTTGTGGTAGTGTATATGGTGGGCGCCGGGCGATGTGTGTGCCAATGGTGATGGAAACAGGATTGGTGGGCCACATGTGTGACAGGCTGGATTGTATGTGTAATGGTGCCCTCCCGTATGTATCTCCTCTGCAGGTCAGCGCCCATCAAAAAAAGGGATTGTGGTGTGCCATCACCAAGGACATGTGGGCCCTGTGGGTCTACAGCAGGCGGAGCACCCACTGTCGGAAAAGGTGGAAGGACCTGAGACGCTGGGCACGGAAGACCATGGAGGCCCAGCTGGGGATGGCTTCCCATCGAGGAAGGGGTGCCCATCGGAACCTGACCCCTCTGATGGCCTGCATACTGGCGGTAGCCTACCCAGAGCTGGATGAGCGCTTGAGGGCATCACAGCAGCCACAAGGGGGTGAGTACAGTGGGCGTTACAACAATAATTGGTAGGTGGCATGGAATCTGGGTGGTAGGTGTGAGTTAGTGGGTGCCCCTTAACGCCAGGTCCAACATTGCAGCGTGATCCAGCTCAAGGGTAATGGTTGCATGGCAAATCCAGGTAACCTAGCTAGGTTGCATTCCCTGTCAGACAGGGCTAAGTGGGTCCCAGGAGGGGTGCAGTTGGCGGTGGTTGGCCCTCATCTTGCTGTGGCATCTAGCCAATTGAATGGCAGTGCAATTCATAGTGTTCAATCCTGATCCCTGTGTGTGACGGTACTGTGTATGCCAACTGTGGTGTTAGTGCTGTAATTGACCCAGTGCTCCTTTTATCCCCCCTCTTTCTCCTTCTGTCATCCTGTTCATGTGTGCATTAGCATCATCTGGCAGAGGGACAGGGGCACCGGTGACAGAGGAAGCTGCATCCCACAGGAGGCAGAGTCCACCGACACCGAGGGAACCAGTGGGACGGAGGGCGAGGGAAGCACCACGGCGGAGACAGGAGGTGACAACACAGACTGAGATACCGATAGAAGCTCTTTGGTGATGGCAGACACGTCTGTGACCACCCCAGCTGCAGGTAAGCTGCCACCCCTGTACCAGCACCGCCCTCCCAGTAGCCCCTCAGCGAGTTGCCTGTGCCCACTCACCCAGGAGGGTGGGCATCTCTTTCACCCCAGGCACCTCAGGCCCTGCCCCAGTGAGCCCTGCTGCCCTGAGTGAGGAGGCTGTTGACCTCCTGAGATCCATCTCTGTAGGGCAGTCAACCATTGTGAATGCCATCCAGGGGATGGTATCACAGATACAGCAATGCAATACATTCCTGGAGGGAATCCACTGTAGATTGGCGGCCCAACAGAGATCGATTCAGACTCTGGCCTCCTCTCTGATGGAAGCCATTGTTCCTGTTCCTACCGTCCCCCTCCAGCTACCACTTCCCAGTCCCAGTCTCCTCAACCCCAACCCATCCCATTCACACATACAGACGAGCATGCACACAAGACATCACACAATAGTGGCACAGTCAAACACAGGCACCACACTTCAGTCCACAAGCAATCACGCAAACACCAGACAGTTGCACACACAACCACATCCACTGCCTCCACTGTTTCCCCCTCCTCCACCTCCCTCACAGTCACATCCACACTCACATCTGCATGCACTGCTTCAATGTCTACCACCAGCATCACCACACCAAGCAGCACACACACCTCAATAGAAGACAGCTCCACAACATCCATCCACAAGTCCCCTGTGTCCTCTCCCACCCTGTCTGCCCCCCTCCTAAAGGACACAAATGCAGGCACTCAGATACCCAACAGCCATCCACCTCACATCAGCACACTGCCCATGCACCTGCTCCCAAGTCCAGCAGACGTACTCCTCTAACAACCACTCCCTCAACCTCCACTCCCATCCCTCCTCACTCATCCTTCCCCACCGTCCCTAAGAAGCTTTTTCTTGCCCACATTGACCTCTTCCCTCCCCCACCCTCCCCTGTCCCGCCTGTAAGAGCAGGGTCCCAATGACCCAGCCCAGCACCTCAGCTAAACAGTCCACGGGGACAGTGGAGAAACCTCCTAGTCGTGGAGGCAAGACAGTGAAGGATCGCACTCCACCACCCAGGAAGGGGAAGGATCCCACTTCACTAGTCAGGAAGGGGAAGGATCCCATTCCACCAGCCAGGAAGGAGAAGGATCCCACTACACTGGTCAGGAAGGAGAAGAAACCCTCACCTCTTGCCAGGAAAGGGAAGAAGCCCTCACCTCCTGCCATGAAAGGGAAGACACCCTCACCTCCTGCCATGAAAGGGAAGAGGCCCTCACCTCCTAGCATGAAAGAGAAGAAGCCCTCACCTCCAGCTGAGACACAGCACCCCTTGCCTCCAACAGAGGCTGCCCAGGAAGCACCTTCCTCTGCTGAGACACAGCAGCCCTCACCTCCTGTTGAGGCTGCCCAGGAGGCACCTTCCCCAGCAGAGGCACTGCAGCCCTCACCTCCAGCAGAGGCTGGCAGGGTCCCAACACCACCACCACCAGTTGTCACAGAGCCCTCACCTCCAGCTGAGACAGTGCAGTCCTCACCTCCAGCAGAGGGCATGTAGGCCACCCTCAGGGACTGCTGTACAAGGAGCCCCCTCCAGAACCAGTGGGCAAGTCCCCCACCTGAGAGACTGTGACCTTGTACTCCCCACCAAAGGATAATGGGCATGGAGCCCCCTCCAGAAACAGTGGGCAAGTACCCCACCTGAGAGACTGTGACTTTGCACTCCCCAGCAAAGGATAATGGGCATGGAGCCCCCTCCAGAACCAGTGGGTAAGTTCCCGACTTCAGCTGAGGTGCCCCCCATCCCCCTTCCCCCTGAGGTGCCTGCCCACTTCAAAAAGGATGCCCCTGCACAGTTCTGTGCGGATGTTGTCAGGAAACAAGTTGGGCGTTGGACTGTGCCCTGTGGCCATGTGGGCCCTTAGTGCTTTGGACTGGGTATTGGCCCTTTGTGGACAATGGTACATATCTCTTTGTTATCCAATTGGTTCATTTGGTGGCTGCTCCCATTCAATAGATTCTGAGTACTTACTGTAGTCCTTGCATTATTATGACGTGGGTCGTGTGCCATTGTTTTTCCTCTGCAACTGGTTGTGTGTATGGTGTGTGTTGTGCATGCATGTGTCACTCTCCTTTTCCTCCATCCCTCCCTTGTGTGCTAGGCGGCTATACTCACCGTCGTCGTCTTCGTCAGCGTTGGTGTTCCAGGTGGAGCATGGTGTAGAAGAGCAGCAGGAAGACTTGCAGTTCCCGTTCCATGGCGGCATTGTTCTTCTCTGTGTCTCTGAAGGTGACTCTTTCGTCTTCTGTGCAGTGTTTCCACCAGGCCTCTGATGGCGTTGGTACCACCCCGAAAATCGTGGCGGATTCCAGTGTCATGAAATGGTGGGCGGTACCTTGTCTTCCGCCTGGCTGTTGGTGGCTACCGCAGTGCTGTGTGGTGTTAACGCCCTGGCGGATGGTGTGGTACATTGGCTGTCTATGGGATTTCTCACCGCCATGGTCTTGATTTGGTGGTAAATACCGCCAGCCTGTTGGCGGTATTACCACCACTTTAACTGTCACCGCCAATGTCATAATGACCACCTAAGTGATTTGCCCAGAATCACAGGATGTTGAGCTGGCGCCAAGACCTGAACCATGTTCCCCAGCTCCAAAATCAGCAGCTCTGGCCCTTACACCACATCTTCTCCACTAGGGTTTTTTGTCTGGTGCATGTTGGGGCAGTTTGGGAATAACTGTTTGTTTTTTTAGAGCACTTAGTAATACAGGTTCTGCCATTTCATAGCGCTGCAAAGCAGGTGCCACTCTTAACAAAATCGCTATAATTCACTTGCATTGAGTTTGCAGAGATAAAGAGGTTAAAAAGCTATGTCAGGAGCGTAATCTGTGACATTCTCGTTCTGTCAAGACGTCTGCAGTGGGTGCATTAACCAACTGACTTGAATAGAGCTTAACACTAGGTGATAGCACATGCTCTTGGTAACCTCCGGAGGGTCATCAACCAAGCACAAAGATTAGTAATAGGCAAGATGATGGCAAAATATGTCTCCAAAATGGTGGAAAAGGAGATGTGACTCCAGAGAAAGCACTTCATGGCCTCAAGCCTGATAGCAAAAAACATCTACCCCTTGGATGGAAATTTAGCTTCTTCAAATAGAGTTCAGTTAGTGCAAACTCAATACAAAAGTATTACAGGACTTTACATGAGCACCGGTTACATTAAACAAGAACACATTCATTTTTGGTAGCTAGGGGAGATTAAGGCCCTCATTACAACCCTGGTGGTAAATGCCACCTACCGCCGTGCTGACGGCCACCAACATACTGTGACCGCGGCGGTATTCCGCTACGGGTATTATGACCCACACTGAGAAATCCGCCACAATACAGACACCCCCACAAGTCCACCAGACCAAAGGTCAGTGATAAATTGGTGCTACCAAAACCCACACTGTTACACCAACAGGACCCACGAATCATCGCGGCGGTCTTTCAACCGTGGTAAACCATTGGCGGTACACACCACCGCACAAAAAATACAAACATACTTACAAAACTACACTACACTGGACAATTCAAACTACACACACCTGACACACATACACACACCTACACTCTCAGATCACTATAAAACACACACCCACATTACCCACAACCCTTTCAACGAAAGAAAAGATTGCCAACAGAGAGAGACACAAGCAAGAAGCACCCACTCAATCTGAGCCACAGAACACCATCACCCATACACCATCCACGCACCTCACAGCACACACCACACCACATCACCCCACACATCCTCACACATATCACTCACACCACATCCATGGCACCCCAAAGACACCCCTGGTTTTCAGAAGAGGAGCTAAGGGTCATGGTGGAGGAAATCATCTGGGTAGAGCCACAGCTATTTGGATCACAGGTGCAGCAGAAGTACATTGCAAGGAAGATGGAGCTATGGCAGAGAATCTTGGACAGGGTCAATGCCGTGGGACAGCATCCACGAACAAGGGATGACATCAGGAAGAGGTAGAACGACCTACGAGGGAAGGTGCGTTCTGTGGTTGCAAGACACCAGGTAGCTGTACAGAGGACTGGCAGTGGACCCCCACCTCCTACCCCACAACTAACAACATGGGAGGAGCAAATCTTGGCAATCATGCATCCCGAGGGCCTTGTAGGAGTAGCAGGAGGACTGGACTCTGGTAAGTCAAATCTTTACTACTATATCCCACACCCTACCGGCATGCCATCACAAACTCCTACCCCTACCCTCACCCCCATCACTCCATCACCTCACATATACCCCACTATCACAACCCACTCATCCCAAAACCAAGCCCCGCATGTAACAGCAATCCATGGACCCCCATCATGGACCTGCATGGACACCCATCACCACAGCATGCCCATTAGAGAGAATCACCTAGCCCACAAAATCACCACTCACACAAGCCTAAGCTACTGGGCTATCCCAACCATATAGGGAAACAAACCCATACACAAGATGGCACACACAGATACAATAACACTGCATTTTCATCCCCACAGGACCCCTACTCAACGCCACTAGAGAGCAGTTGCCACCAACATCCAGTACCCCCCAGAGGAGGCCCACAGTGATGACAGCAGCTTTGCAAGCCTGGATCACGATGACCAACCTGGCCCATCAGGGACCTCTGGACAGTCGGTTACCCTGCCACAGTCCCAACCCACCACAGAGCCTCCCCCCTCAGGAAACACCAGCACAGCACCCACCCAGCGGGCCCATGCCACTGTCCCCAGGACACGTCAATCAGCAGTGTGTCTACCACTGCTGGTACCCCAGGCAACCCCACAAACACAGAACGATCAGGGACCTGGGGTCAGTGGCAGTGGGCACACGGTTCAGGGAACAAAGGCACAGGAGGACTGCTGTGCGACAGGGGGAGGACAGGCCCAGGGAACCGACTCTCCAGGAGGCACTCTCCAACATCCTGGGAGCATACCACCATTCCCAGGAAACCATGGGCCAGATACTGTACAAGTTGCAGGAGACCCAGAGGCTGCAGGAGGGATAGTACCAGGGGACCTCAAAAACATCTACACCATCCTGGTCACCATTGCAGGGGTGCTGGCAGACATGGGCAAGACCATGTGGGAGGCAGTGGCACAACAACAGGCCCGACACTAGCCACACCGAAGAACAGCCCTCCACCTCCACCAGCGCTAGTGGACAGGAGGTCCCGCCACAGGACCAACAGGCCACCAGCACCCCAACCCCTGCAGAAGGAGAACAACCCCGCAAATGGTCCCTGTGATCCAGGCCGAAGCCAGAGAACATTGCCAAGACCCCCACCAGGAAATAAGACTTTCCTGATTGTCACCCTTCTGTCCCACTCTGTCACCCTGTCCACCTTGAACTGCCATTACTCCCCTTCCTATGCCCCATTGAACAATGTACCTGTGATACCAAGAGACTGGACTCTAACTGGACATTCCTCCACCATCACCCCAGCCCACTGCACATCCCCCTCTACGTATGAGCCCTTAAATAAACACCCTTGGAACAAATACAAATCTTGACTCTGTCAAATGATTGAATTATGTATTAGTATAACATTCTAAAAACATTGCAAGTCATATATACAGTCATTTATACATTGGTATGACCTTTAGTGTGCAGCAGTAAACATACCAGGAGGCAGAGTGGGCCACAGAGATCTGAAAATAGAGATGCCAAAGGGTACAGTAAGTGGCCATAGACATAGGGAAATCAGGCTGCCATGTACAATGTCCAAGAGAAAAAAGAAATGTAAAGTGAAGTTACAATGTCTTACCTGTGTGTCACTGGAAGTACTGCTGTATTATATTACTTCTGTTGTCCACCTCTTCTTCCTCTGCCTCCTCTTCCTCACTGTCCACAGACTCCACCACTGCCACAAAACCATCTCCAAGCACATCCTCCTGCAGAAAAGGCACCTGGCGTCTCAAGGCCAGGTTGTGCAACATGAAACATGCAACGATGATCTGGCACACCTTCTTGGGTGAGTAGTACAGGGAACCACCTGTCAGATGGAGGCACCGGAACCTGGCCTTCAGGAGGCCAAAGGTTCTTTCAATTATCCTCCTTGTTCGCCCATGTGCCTCATTGTAACGTTCCTCTGCCCTTGTCCTGGGATTCCTCACTGGGGTCAGTAGCCATGAGAGGCTGGGGTAACCAGAGTCACCTGCAAATATCGAGGAATACCTGTTAGACACACACTAACCCTTAGGGACAACCCTATACCCAGACATCAACTTATAGTGGGTGGGGACCTTGGGCTCACCTATTAGCCACACCCAGGGCCTCTGCAGTTGGCCCATCACATATGGGATGCCGCTATTCCTCAAGATAGAGGCGTCATGCACAGAGCCAGGAAACTTGGCATTCACATGGGAGATGTACTGGTCCGCCAAACACACCATCTGCAAATTCATAGAGTGATAGCTTTTTCTATTCCCGAACACTTGTACATTTCTCCGAAGGGGTGGACACATGCTATATGTGTACCACCAATGGCACCAATGATGTTGGGGATATGTCCCAGGGCATAAAAGTCAGCTTTCACTGAGGCCAAATCCTTCACCTGGGGGAATACGATGCAGCTGAGCATGTATTTCAGCAGGGCTGACAACACTCTGGTCAACATGTTGGAGCACATTGGCTGAGACATACCTGATGCCATGGCCACTGTTGTTTGGAAGGAACCACTTGCCAGGAAATGGAGCACTGACAGGACCTGCAATAGAGGGGGGATACCTGTGGGCTGGCGGATAGCTGACATCAGGTCTGGCTCCAATTGGGCACACAGTTCTTGGACTGTGGCCCGATCAAGTCTGTAGGTTAGGATAATGTGTCTGTCCTCCATAGTCGCAAGGTCCACCAGGGGTCTGAACACAGGAGGATGTCGCCATCTCATATTCATCCTCAGCGGTAGAAACCTATGGAGGAAAACGGTGAGCAGAGGGTCATATTCACACATCAATTGAAATAATGATGCATCTTTTCCTTTACAGAACCTGTATGTGAATCTGAGAGTCAGTTGCTGTGCCAATGTCTGCCGTGACGCAGTTAGGTGCCATGGCCTGTGCTCCCCCTGAAATGGCGGCTGCCTGACCTGTGAGGAGGGACAAGTGGAAATGAGGTAATTACGCTGGCGTTGTGCGCCATTGCAGTAGGTGGTCGATGACGACCGTGCAACTTTGCATTGGTTATCATTGAGCCCTATGGGTTCCAGGAGCCAATGGCGATGTACGCCGGCAGTGACGGTACGCACCGTCGCGGACATGACCGCCATTTTCTATCTGTGCACTCACTTGCTACCTGACCTTCAACAGGAGAGGACCTACACTGCAAGTGCTGCTGTGACCTGTGTCTGGAAGCAACAATGACTCATGTGTTTGGGGAAAGGGCACCTGCCTTCACTGCGAAGGAGTTGGAGAAATTGGTGGATGGGGTCCTACCCCAGTACACATTATTCTACGGTCCTCCAGACAAACAGGTGAGTACACCGTAAGCATGATGCGTGGGCAATGAATGCTGTGTGTGTAAGCCACATGTAGGGGGGGGGCTGAGGCGTTCTGGCCAGGGTGCTGCATGTATGGTGGTCAATGTATGTGCGTCAGGGGATGGGAGGGATCTGGTGGGCCATGAATGTGACGGTCTGGACGGTTAACTAATTCCCTTTTCTGCTGTCTTTTCCATGCAGGTCAGCGCCCATCAAAAAAAGGGTATTTGGCATGCCGTCACCAAGGAGGTGCAGATCCTGGGGGTCTTTGACAGGCAAAGCACCCACTGCCGCAAACAGTGGGAGGACCTGCGCCGCTGGGCAAGAAAGACGGCAGAGGCCCAGCTGGGGCTGGCCTCCCAACTAGGAAGGGGTGCCCGTCGTACCCTGACCCCCCTGATGTTCCGCATCCTGCCGGTGGCATATCTGGAGTTGGATGGGTGCTTGAAGGCATCACAGCAGCCAAAAGGGGGTGAGTACAGATTCAGATTCATGACTGTGCGCGCCTTAAGGTTTACCTGGGTGGGGGCTGTGGGTGCCCCTAGGCCAGGGCTAACATGGCAGGATAGGTCCCTTGTTGGGTTCTGAAGCACTCCACCCCCAATAGTGTTAGTGGGCATCTACTATTGGGCAGGGTCCTGTGGGTTTCAGGTGTGCAGTTAATGGCGTTAGGCATTGTACCCCATGGGCTGGTGACTATCTTAGTAACTGTTACTTCATGGCCTAGTGCATAGGGCTGCTTCCTGTGAGTTGTCTACGCCAATGGTAGTGTTGTTGCTGGCAGTGAACAAGTGTATCCTCTGTCTCTACCTACCTTTTTTGTTTTACCACCCTCTACTTGTGTGCATCAGCATCATCTGGTGGAGGAGCAGAGACACCGGCAACGGAGGGAGCTGCATCCCACATGGACCTGGAGGCCGAATCTACCGGCGAGGGGAGCACCACAATGGGGACAGGAGGTGACACCACAGACAGTGACTCCTCCTCTGATGGAACCTCCCAGGTGGTGGCGGACACCTCTGTGACCACCCCAACAACAGGTACAGCCGCCACCCCCCTACCAGCACCGCTCTCCCAGCAGCCCCGCAGCATGTTTACCGTGCCTGCTCACTCAGGAGGGTGGGCATCTCTGTCGCCCAGGCTCCTCAGGCCCTGCCCCAGTCAGCCCTGCTGCCCTCAGTGAGGAGGCTCTTGACCTCCTGAGATTCCTCACTGTTGGGCACTCAACCATACTGAATGCCATCCAGGGTGTTGAGAGGCATTTGCAACAAACAAATGCATACCTGGAGGGCATTCGCTCTGGTGTGGCGGCCCAACAGAGAGCATTTCAGGCTCTGGCCTCAGCACTGATGGCAGCCATTGTCCCTGTCTCTAGCGTACCGCCTCCAACTTCCTCTTCCCAGTCCCAATCCCCTGAACCTCAACCTATCCCAAGCACACCGTCAAACCAGCATTCACCCAAATCACCACACAAAAGTGGCTCAGGCAAACACAAGCACCACACTTCATCTCACAGGCACTCACACAGATACCATCCCCATGCAGACACACCAACATCCACTGCCTCCATTGTGTCCCCCTTCTCTCTTCGTCCACCTCCCTCCCAGTAGCGTCTCCACTCACACCAGCATACACTACATCCTCATCCACTACCTCCATCACCAGCATGCCCATCACAACACACCCCTCACTGGCAGTCACCACATCCACGCACACATCCCCTGTGTCCCCTCCGAGTGTGTCTGTGACCACTCCTCCCAAAGTACACAAACGCAAGCACTGACCCACCCAACATACATCCACCTCACAACAGCTTCCAGCCCATGCACCTGCACCCAAACTCAGCAGACAGACACCTCCTACAACCAATCCCTCTTCCTCCACTCCCAAACCCTCTCCCTCTTCCCGCACCAGTGTCCCTAAGAAGCTTTTCCTGGCCAACTTTGGCCTCTTCCCTACCCCCATCCTTCCCCTCAGGCCAAGGTGGCCAGAACCCAGCCCAGCACCTCAGCCACCAAATCGTCATCCGCTGTGGTTCCTGCAGCTATCAAAGGCTCAAAGGGGGCACCTGTCAGCCCAGCCAGTGTGCCACCAACCCCTGCCAAGGCCAAAACCATTCCGCCACCTGGCAAGGTGAAGAGGGGGACAGGATCCAGCAGGAGAAGGAGCTACAACCATCTGCCAAGGTGAGGAAGGGGCAGGAAACACCAGCGAAGGCACTTCAGGTGTCCGAGGCTGCAGGTGAAGGCCTGGTGGGTACCAACACAACCGCCAGCACCGACACCTGCACTGCCGCAAGCACCACTACTGTCAACAGCAGCAGCCCCAGTGGGCACCCGTCCGAGGCTGCAGGAGAAGGGCTGGAGCCTCCCTCCACCACTGGCAGCAGCAGCACCTGCACCACGGCCAGCACCGCCACCTGAACCACCACTAGCACCGCTGCAGGCCCGCCGCAAGCACCGTCACCTGCACCACTGACAGTAGCACCACTACCAGCAGCAGCAGCCCCAGTGGGCAGCCATCTGAGGCTGCAGGAGAAGGGCTGGAGCCTTCCTACACCACTGGCAGCACTCCCACCAGCTCTGGCACTACCACCACTTTGCAGTCGTGGCCGTTGCCTGATGGAGTCTAGCCCTGCCTCCATGGACTATCATGCAACCTGGTCCCTGCAAATCTCGTGCCTCAGACACCCAGGTGAGGGACTGTGAACTGCCACACCCCAAGTGTTGCATCACTGGGCAGAAAGCCCCCTCCAGAACCAGTGGAGATATGCATCCACTCACCCTATCCTTGGCAGGATGAAGCATACTGGGCAGAAAGCCCCCTCCAGAACCAGTGGAAGAAGGCATCCACGCACCATATGCTTGGCAGGATGAAGCACACTGGACACAAATCCCCCTCCAGAACCAGTGGAGATATGCATCCACTCACCCTATCCTTGGCAGGATGACGCACACTGGGCACAAAGCCCCCTCCAGAACCAGTGGGAGAAGGCATCCATTCACCCTATCCTTGGCAGGATGAAGCACACTGGGCACGAAGCCCCCTCCAGAACCAGTGGAAATATGCATCCACCCACCCAGTCCTTGGCAGGATGAAAAACACTGGGCACAAAGCCCCCTCCAGAACCAGTGGAGATGTGCATCCACTCACCCTATCCTTAGCCGGATGAAGCACACTGGGCAGAAAGCCCCCTCCAGAACCAGTGGAAGAAGGCATCCACTCACCCTATCCTTGGCAGGATGAAGCACACTGGGACCAAAGCCCCCTCCAGAACCAGTGTAGATATGCATCCACTCACCCAATCCTTGGCAGGATGAAGCACACTGGGCACAAAGCCCCCTCCAGAACCAGTGGAATAAGGCATCCACTCGAGAGACTGTGGCCTTGCACTCCCCAGGACCAAGCAGTGGGTAACCCACCCACCAGAGAGACTGTGGCTTTGCACTCCCCAGGACCAAGCAGTGGGCAACCCATCCACTTGAGAGACTGTGGCTTTGCACTCCCCAGGACATCGCTGTGGGCAACCCACCCACTTAAAAGACTGTGGCTTTGCACTCCCCAGGACATCGCTGTGGGCATGGAGCCCCCTCCAGGAGTAGTGGTGTTTTACCATCTTCTGACTGAGGTGCACCCCCCTTCACCCTCCCCCTAAGGTGCCTGTGTGTTTTTGACCTGATGCCCCTGCAGTGTTCTCTCCGTATTGAGGCAGGAGTCAAGTGTGGGCTTGGCCTATGAGCTTTGGCCCAGTGGCCCACGGACATTTTGTGTGGACAATGTATCGCCTTATGTACATATTGTACATTTTTGTAAATACTGTTTTTTAAACTTCTTACGTATATCTATTTCTAATATATCACTGTTTTGACTCTACTCCTTTTGTCCTTGCGTTCTTGCAGGGGGTTACGAGGTGTAAATGTAATGTTGATGCATGTGCTTGTGTGTATGGTATTGTGGGTGGGGATGGGGGTGGGGGGTGGCGTGTTGCGTTTGTGTGTCACTCTCTTTTTCCTCCCCTCTCCCCTGTGTACTAGGTGCAGTACTCACCGTGGTCGTCGCCGCCACCGTTGGTACTCCTGGTAGATGAGGAGGTAGACCAGCAAGGGGAGGACCTTCAGCTCGGGCTCCATGGCATCCTGGTTCTTCGTTGAGTGTCGAGAGGTGAGTGGTTTCCATTCCAAGTATTGTTTCTGCCGTGCTTTTGATGGCATTGGTACCGCCCCAGAAAAGCTGGCGGATGGGCGGGTTGTGATGGGGTGGGTGGTACATTGACTTCCGCATGTCTGCTGGTGGTTACCGCTGTGGTGTTTGTTGCTACCGCCGGGGAGGTTGGAGTGTTAAAGTGGCTGTATGTTTTGGCGGTTTCCGCCGTGGTCAGGATCCCATTTTGTTTTACTGCCGGCCTGTTGGAGGTATTACCGCTGCTTTAACACCGACCGCCAGGGTTGCAATAAGGGCCTAAGTGATTTGCCAAGAATCACAGGATGTTGAGGTGGAGCAGAGATTCAAACAGTGTTCCCCAGATCTCAAGTCAGCAGGTCTGACCCTTATGCCACCTCCTGTTCCATAGAGTTCTTTGTCTGGTGCGTGTTGGGGCAGTCTGGGAATAACTCATTTTTTTAAATATAGCGCTTGGTAATACAGGTTCTGCCATTTCATAGCACTGCAAAGCAGGTGCAATTATTAACAAAATCGCTAAATTCATTTGTAGTTAAGCTGCCTCTTCTGTTTTATTCTTTGTATACGGTCAATGTTTTTAAAAGTTAGCCTGGTATTGTCAATGTAGAGGATTAATTCCTTTAAAAGTTTAACACACAGAAATATATGGGTGCCCTAATTTCTTTGCTCCTATCTCTTTTGACCCCCTCATTCTCCGGGTGAAATGCCAACAAGGTGCCTATTTGTGGCTTGTTTGGTGCTTTAAAAGTTTAGGTGAACACACTAGAAAGGGTTGCATATCTAGGGTATCACAGCCAGTCTGTAAGAATGAGACAAAAACACTTCCAAAATGGCAGCCTTGTTGTGTCCTCTCTCCTGCAGCGACAGGGCTGGGGATGGTTGCTGTGCACCTGACATACATCCACTACACTCCAAACCAAAACACTTAGGTAAAAGATATTGTCATTTACAACTCCAATAGCTCTAACTCTCACAAATGCGAGACCTATTGCATTGCAAATGCTTGTTTTTTAACTTACTCTTCTCTCTGACTCTTCCTGGTGTCAGGCATGCCTCCCTCTAGGCCTCTCTCTTTCCTCCTCTCCGTCACGCAGCTCCCAAGAGAGAGAGAATTCCTCAGACTTCCTGGGAAAGTGGGGAGCAGGGGGGAAACAAGCAGGTATGTGGGGGAGTGGGGACACAAGAGTTGCCATTTGTGCCTTAAGGGATCAGGGGAACTAGGAGCAATGGAGACACAGTGGGAATGCGAAGCAGGGCGGGCATCAGGTATTCTGGGGATGTGGGGGAGACAGAAACAAGACATGCAAAGGGAAATTGATTTTTTCCCTCCACCAGTGCATCTACATGAGCAGGGTGAGGCAGTGATGGCATGGATGCCCTTGCTATGTTCCAAAGGATACACTTTTCAGCTCACATAGCAATGGGTTGTGTGGTATGCCTCGCTGACAGACGTTTTCTGTGGTGTGCCACTACACTATGGCATTTAGGCTAAACCTACACAAGCATTGGCAAAACCGGTTGGTCTGGCACTGATTGACACCCTTTTGGTTTTGATAATGGTTCTTTTGTTTTGTCAAAACGTTATTGTTGGGAAAGCTGTCAAGCCTCTGCCAGTTTAACAAAACATCTAAAAGCTAACATTTTTTGTCTCAAAAAGAAAACATCTCCATTGTAGTCACAGGCACTGAATTTAACTACTTAGGGTGCTCACGTGCTACTTGTGAACGTAGTCACTCACTGCGAAGTTAGCTAGTTGCTGAAGCAGGCTTACTCATTGCCCCATGCTGAACGCTGTAGTGGGCAGAACAAAGATATGAATGACACAATAACAGACGAATGGATGAAGAGGGATGGCTAAAAGCTCTTTTATATAAGGATAATATTACTTATAGTTTTAGTAAAGTCAAAATGTTTTAGCTAGCCCCATACCTAAAATCACAGAACCATCCATGTTCTGTAATCTGACGAGGATGCAGCGCTGTTTTTAAGGCTATAACTTGCAATATGCTTGAATCTCAGCCACAAAAATGTATGTAATGAAAGCTGTCGTCTGTCAGCAGCTTGTAAGCTTTCCTTTTTTGTTTCCTAATTGCTTATATGCGTAATAACAAGAGACTTCAGAGAAAAAATGATGAGTAATTCAAAATGAATCAAAGTAGAAATTAAGGGCCAGATGTAGCAAAGGGTTTTCCCCATTCTGTATCAATGGGAAAATGTGTTCGTACATATGGCCCTAAAAGCTTTTCAAATTCTTTCTTCACGGTTCTAGATTGAGAATAAACTTTTTAGACATTCGCAAAACAAAGTAACGGTGCATGCAATAATTCAGATGTAACTTGGTCCACTTGGTTTTACAATGATGAATATAAGGGCCAGATGTAGGTAAGTATGGTTTTGCGAGTTGCAATTTGCGAGTCATAGAGACTCGCAAATTGCAACTCGCAAAACCACATGCAGAAAGGTGTCTCAGACACCTTCTGCGAGTCGGTATGGGGTCGCAATGACCCACCTCATTAATATTAATGAGGTGGGTCGCAAATTGCGGCCCCATACCGACTATGGGCACTCGCAAACATGGAGGCCTGCTGTCGTCAGCAGACCTCCATGTTTGCGACTGCTTTTCAATAAAGCAGGTTTTTTTTTTCAAAGTGCAACCCGTTTTCCTTAAAGGAAAACGAGCTGCACTTTGAAAAATAAACCGAAACCTTTTGTTTCGGTATTTTTCAGGGCAGGTAGTGGTCCATTGGACCACTGCCTGCTCTGAAAAATTATTTTTGTGATCATTCACAAAGGGGAAGGGGTCCCATGGGGACCCCTTCCCGTTTGCGAATGAGTTACCATCCACTTCAAGTGGATGGTAACTGCGAGTTGATTTGTGACCGCTTTTGCGGTCACAAATCAACTTACATCGCGGTGCGAGTTGCAAATAGGAAGGGAACACCCCTTCCTATTTGCAAGTCGGAAACACATTTTGCGAGTCGGTTCCGACTCGCAAAATGTGTTTCTGCATCGCGCACAGGCATTAGCGCCTCGCAAACGGCGTTTTTCGCCGTTTGCGAGGCGCTAATGCCTTGCTACATCTGGCCCCAACAAGTGTCGTGTGATTTAGCAAAATAGAATATGCAAATAATTTTAAAATACACTGAGTATAAATAATTAAGCACAGTATCTTATTCTGTTTCTGCGAGAGGGTAATGGAAATTGCCTTTCTTGTCTTTCTGTCAGCAAGGCCTACTTATACGTGTTGGCACCAAATAACTTCGCTGCCCATTTGTACCCTCAGAAAGATGTTGCTATAAAAAGAAAAATAATGCAGGTATGGTTGTAGTTGCTATAAGGCTCAGACGA
The DNA here is from genome assembly GCF_031143425.1 of Pleurodeles waltl. NCBI lineage: Eukaryota > Metazoa > Chordata > Amphibia > Caudata > Salamandridae > Pleurodeles > Pleurodeles waltl. Next base: position 586,192,190 of record NC_090450.1, read on the forward strand.
TGTTCTAGTTTTTAGTGCCTATATAAAAATGAATTATTCATTACATGAAGGGGCTACAAACAGACTTAGTTTATGAAACAATCAATATCTGAAGACAGTACACTCTTCCTCCTCATAAGAAGACCACTGAATGACTATTGTACAGTTAACATAAAAAAGCCAATGCAATTAAGGATTTCATGAACAAAAAACACTATTTTACTTATTTTTATAGAATTCCTCACACTTAGGTTTACAGTGATTTTGTTAATAAATGGTATTCAGGATCCACCCCATTATGCCACAGCAACACATCTTTATTTGTAAGTAGCATTTCTACTGTGTATACCTTTTTGTGATTGTGAGGCCTGTTTTCTTGGTCTTGAGGCAGTTAGTGGCTACTGGGATGTACCTGTGTTGTATCACAAGACCTCTAAACCTCTTGGGACTCCAACTGGATATCTGAGTTACGCACTTCATAGGCTTGAATACCAAAGGGGGCCTAAAGAGAGCAGTCATGGTTTACTTCAGGAGTGGTTTCAGGTTTAGAACCCAGATACAGTAATCACACACAAGAAAATATACTTTCAGAGCTACTAGTTTTATAATTAATATGTATTTATTTATTGGTACTTTTGGACCTAACGTCTTTGGTATGGTTTTCCCCCAATTATTTGCCTTCCAGTCTCTTGTCTTTCTGACTTTGTTTTTGCTGGCTTTAGGACTCTGTGTACTTTAGCACTTCTAACCAGTGCTCAAGTCCTCGTGATCTCTCCTTTAAAAATGGCAACATTGGCTTTCAACGACCTGGCATATTTAATTTACTTGTAAGTTCCCACTAAAATGGTACTAGATGTCTGCAGGGCTGTAAAGTAAATGCTACTGGTGATCCAGCAGCACTTATTGTGGTTCTGGAGGGGGCATGGTGCCCAGAGTGCTTCATCCCGCCAAGGACAGAGGTAGTGGATGTTATTCTCCACTGGTTCTGGAGGGGGCATGGTTGCCAGAGTGCTCCACGTGCAGTGTGGCCGGTACAATTTCCTCACCTGGGTGTGCGTGCCACGAGATTTGCATGGTTTAGGTAGCATGATACGCCATGGAGGCAGCAACATACCCCACACTGCTGCGGCTGCGCCTTCCACCTGCAGGTGTAAACAGTGATGGAAGAAATGCCTCATGGAAGCTGCCCAGGGTCCAGGAACTCTCCTCCAGCCTCTAGACGACTGACCACTGAGGATGGTAGCCATGTCAGTGGTGGTGCCTGTATCCGAGGACGCCGCGGGGACGGTGGTTGTTGCGGCGGTGCTTGCGGCAGTGCATGGGTCAGCACCTGCAGAGGGACACAGCAGGACGTTTCCTGCAGCCTCGGACGGCTGCCCACTGGGGAAGATGCTGGGGATTGTTGCTGAGGCTGTAGACGTGCCGGGTGCGGTGCAGGTGACAGTGCAGGTGGCGGTTGTGGTGGCGGGGCAGCTAGGGGTGTTCGCCGCCGTATAGGCTGGCGTGGTTGTGGACAGAAAGTGTGACACTGGTCCCTCAGTCGGTGCCACCATGCCCTCTCCTGACCTGCTCTTCAGCTTTTGGCCCTTCCCCAGCTTCGATAGTGCCGCAGTTGTCTTGCCACTATCCCCTTTGGTTTTTGCTGAGCCCTTGGTGGCTGGTACTTTCGGCTTCTCCCTCTGGGATGTGGGCACCTTTTTCACCTTGGCAGGTGGCGGAATGTGCTTGCCCTCGCTACGTGGCACACTGGCAGCCCCGATAGGTGGCGCACTCCATGACCCCGCAGTTGCTGGCACCTCTGTGCCTGGGGATTTGGTGGCTGAGGTGCTGGGCTGGGACCTGGAAAGCCTGGCCCTAGGGGAAGGACGGGGAGGGGGGAGGTGTAGGGAAGAGGTCAATGTTAGCCAGGAAGAGCTTCTTAGACACACTGGGACGGGAAGATGGAGGGGGTTTGGGAGTGGAGGTAGAGGTAGTGGTTGTAGGAGTTGTAAGTCTGCTGAATTTGGGTGAAGGTGCATGGACCGGAGGCTGTTGTGAGGTGGATGGCTGTTGGGTGGGTTTGTGCATGCGTTTGTGTACTTTGGGAGGAGGGCTCACAGACACACTGTGAGAGGACACTGGGGATGTGTGCATGGTAGTGGGGGTGGTGAGTGCACATGAGCGGTGTCTGGTGATGGGCGTGCTGGTGATGGAGGCAGTGGCTGAGGTGTGAGTGGAGACGAGACCGGGAGGGAGGAGAAGGACATGGAGGAGGGGGACACAGTGGAGGCTGTGGATGTTAGTGCGTCTGCATGGGTCTGGTGCATGTGTGAGTGCCTGTGGGATGTGTGGTGCTTATGTTTGCCATGTCCACTCTTGTGTGTTGATGAGTGTGCATGCTGGTCTGATAGTGTGCTTGGGATAGGCTGAGGTACAGGGGATTGGGTCTGGGTGGAGGAAGTTGGAGGGGGAAGGCTGGACACAGAGACAATGGCTGGCATCAGTGCTGAGGCAAGAGCCTGAAATGCTCTCTGTTGGGCTGCCTGCCCAGAATGAATGCCCTCCAGGTATGCATTTGTTTGCTGCAAATGCCTCTCGACACCTTGGATGGCATTCACAATGGTAGATTGCCCAACAGGGAAGGATCTCAGGAGGTCAATAGCCTCCTCACTGAGGGCAGCAGGGCTGACTGGGGCAGGGACTGAGGTGCCTGGGGCGAAGGAGATACCCACCCTCCTGGGTGAGCGGGCACGGGACACATGCTGAGGGGCTGCTGGGAGGGTGGTGCTGGTAGGGGGGTGGTGGCTGTACCTGTTGATGCGGTGGGCACAGAGGTGCCCGCCACCGCAAGGGAGCTCCCAACAGAGGAGGAGTCGCTGTCACTGCTGTCTGCTCCTGTCTCTGCCGTGGAGCTCCCCTCGCCCTCCGTCCCACTGGTGGCTTCAGACTCCGTTGTTTCGCCCTCCAGGGCCATGTAAGTTGCAGCTCCCTCCTGCTCCGGTGCCAGTGCTCCTCCGCCTGATGTTGCTATTGCACACAAGAACAGGGAGACCACAAAAAAGGGGGTGGGGGAAGACAGAAGAAAGACATCTTCAGTGCATGCTACACTACTACCGTTGACGGACACAACACACATGGAGCAGCCCTCTGCACTACGCCATGCACTAACAGTTCCTAGACATTTCCGCTGACCATGGGGTACGAGGCCTAAGACCAATTGCTGCACACCTGGAAGACACGGGATGTAGATGGCTCTTACCACTGGTGGGGTTGGGGTGCCTCATAGCCTGCCTCACAAGGGACCTTGCCTACAAACTTCACCCTGGCCTAGGGGAACCCACTGCCCACCTCCCCCACCCAGAAACCTCTTAATGTGCACTGAGTCAGCTAAATGAGAGTGTACTCACCCACTTGTGGCTGCTGTGATGCCCTCAAGCGCCCATTTAACTACGGATACGCCACCGCCAGGATCCGGAACATCAGGGGGGTCATGGTGCGACGGGCACCCCTCCCACATTGGGAGGCCATCCCCAGCTGGGCCCCTGCCATCTTCTTGCTCCAGCGGCACAGATCCTCCCATCTTTTACGGCAGTGGGTGCTCCGTCTGTGGTAGACCCCCTGGGTCCGGACGTCCTTGGCGATGGCACGCCAAATAGCCTTCTTCTGGTGGGCGCTGACCTAGAGGAAAGGTACAGGGGGGAAAGGAAATTACTTACCCGTCCAGACCGTCATACTCATTGCCCCCCAGTTCCCACCCTTGCCCTGATGCACATACACTCCCCACCCGCACATGCAGGCCTCAGCCCCCCCCATGTATCTTCCATCCACACCACTCAAAACAGGCATTGCCCATGCAGCATGCTCACAGTGTACTCACCTGTTTGTCTGGAGGACCGTACAGTTGCGTGTACTGGGGGAGGACCCCACCCACTAGTTTCTCCAACTCCTCTGAAGTGGAGGCAGGGGCCCTTTCCCAAGACACATGAGGCATTGTTGCTTCCAGACTGAGGTCACAGCAGCACTTGCAGTGTAGGTCCTCTCCTGTTGAAGGTCAAGTGAGTGAACAGACAAAAAATGGCGGTCACGTCTGAGGCGGTGCGTACCGTCACCGCCGGAGTACATCGTTATTGGCTCCTGGGACCCATAGGGCCCAATGTTAACCAATGCTGAATTGCGCCGCGGTCTTCGACCGCCCACCGCAACGGTGTAGAACGCCAGCACAGTTACCTCATATCCCCTTGTCCCACCTTACAGGTCAGGCAGCCGCCATTTCAGGAGGCCACATGGGATGGATGTTAACTGTGTCACACCTATCTAGGCCGGGAATATAGACAGATACCGGCACATTGCGGATTAATTACGTTTCTGAAAATAAGACATTGTGATACCTCAGTGTTGGATGACTCTCTGCTCGCTGTTCCCCTCCACAGGGCACGTCCGCTGGGGCAGGTGATGAGATGGTGGCATCTTCCGGTGTACATACCCCTGGTGAACCTGTCAACAATGGAAGAGAGACCCATCCTGGTCACATACAGACTTGATCGTGCAACAATCCAGGAACTGTGTGCCCAGTTGGAGCTGGACCTGATGTCAGCTATCCGCCATCCTACAGGAATCCCCCCTCTAGTGCAGGTCCTGTCTGTACTCCATTTCCTGGCCAGTGGGTCTTTTCAAACAACAGTGGCCATGGCATCAGGGATGTCCCAGCCAATGTTCTCAAAAGTGTTGTCCAGAGTGTTATCTGCCTTGCTGAAACACATGCGCAGCTACATCGTTTTTCCTCAGGTGGAGGATTTGCCCTCAGTGAAAGGTGACTTCTATGCCCTGGGACATATCCCCAACATCATTGGTGCCATTGATGGGACACATGTGGCATTTGTCCCCCCCGCAGAAATGAACAGGTGTACAGAAACCAGAAGAGCTACCATTCGATGAATGTGCAGATTGTGTGTTTGGCAGACCAGTACATCTCCCATGTGAATGCCAAGTATCTTGGCTCTGTGCATGACGCTTACATTTTGAGGAATAGCAGCATCCCTTATGTGATGGGCCAACTTCAGAGGCACCGTGTGTGGCTAATAGGTGAGGTCAAGGTCCCAATACAGTTGACATAGGTGTCTGAGTCTGGGGTTGTCTGGGGTTATTGTGTGTCAAACAGTTGTCCCTCGACATTTGCAGGTGACTCTGGTTACCCCAACCTGTCATGGCTACTGACCCCAGTGAGGAATCCCAGGACAAGGGCAGAGGAACGCTACAATGAGGCACATGGGCGAACTAGGAGAGTGATCAAACGCACCTTCGGCCTCCTGAAGGCCAGATTCCGGTGCCTCGATCTGACAGGTGGATCCCTCTACTACTCACCAAAGAAGGTGTGCCAGATACTCATGGCCTGCTGTCTGCTGCACAACCTGGCTTTGCGAAGCAAGGTGCCTTTTCTGCAGGAGGATGGGCCAGGTGGTGGTCTTGTGGCAGCTGTGGAGCCTGTGGACAGTGAAGAAGAGGAGGGAGAAGAAGAGGATATCGACAACCGAAACAACATCATCAGGCAATACTTCCAGTGAGACACAGGTAAGAAGATGCCACTGCTTCCCACATCTCATTCTATTGTTGGAACTAGCATAAGTGTGTTATTTTCATTTAGTGTATGGACCCTGACTTGTCACTTTGACTTTCCATTTCACAGATTTGGGTCACACTTTGTGCCCTCTGCTATGTTTACTGCTGGCCTACAGCTGTGTTACATTGGTATGTGAACAAGCAAATTGACATTGCTATATTCCATAGTTATTGCAATTACACATTTGTGAAAGCACTGACTGACCCCAGATTGTTTTGTGATTGAAGTGTGTTTATTCCTGTGCAAATAAGTGGAGGGGGTTGTAAAATGGGCTGGGGTGATGGTGGAGGAATGTCCATGGCAGAGTCCAGTCTATTTGTTTCACAGGTGCATTGTCCAAAGGGGCATATGAATTGGGACAATGGCAGTTCATGGATGGACAGGGTGACATAGTGGGATGGAAGGGTGACATTCAGGGGGGTCTCATTTTCTGGCGGGGGTCTTGGCAATGTTCTCTGTCTTGTTCCTGGATCTCAAGGACCATTTGCGGGGTGGTTCTCCATCTGCAGGGGGTGGGGTGCTGGTGTCCTGTTGTTCCTGTGGCGGCGCCTCTTGTCCACTAGCGCCGGCGGAGGTGGAGGGCTGTTCATCGTCTATGCTAGTGTGAGGGGCCCCTTGTTGTGCCACTGTGTCCCTCCTGGTGTTGGCGAGGTCTGCCAGCACCCCTGCAATGGTGACCAGGGAGGTGTTAATGGACTTCAAGTCCTCCCTGATCCCATGGTAGTGTTCCTCCTGCAGCCGCCGGGTCTCCTGAAACTTGTCCAGTACCTTTGCCATCATCTCCTGGGAATGATGGTAAGCTCCCATGATGTTGGAGAGTGCATCGTGGAGAGTGGGTTCCCTGGGCCTGTCATCCCCTGTCGCACAGCAGTCCTCCCAGTTTCCCTGTTATCCTGTGCCTCAGTCCCCTGAACCGTGTGCCCACTGCCACTGCCCCCAGGTCCCTGATTTTCTTGGGTTGGTGGGTTTGCCTGGGTTCCCTGTAGTGGTGGACACACTGCTTATTGACGTGTCCTGGGCACAGAGTGATGGGCCTGCTGGGTGGGTGCTGTGCTGGTGTTTCCTGAGGGGGGAGGCTCTGTGGTGGCTTGTGATAGTGTCAGGGGAACCAACTGTCCCGAGGTCCCAGATGGGCCGGGGCAGTCATCTTGATCCAGTTGTGCAGAGCTGCTGTCATCACTGTGGGCCTCTTCTGTGGGGGGACTGGATATGTCTGGCACCTCCTGTCCGGTGACGTTGGGTAGGGGTCCTATTGGGGTGTAAATGCATAATTATTGTTTGTGTTTGTGCCATTGTGTGCAATGATTGGTTGACCCTGTACTCCGGTGCTTGCATTATTGGCTTGGTCCTTGTGTGATTGGTGATTTTGGGGCATGAGTGAGTCTCTGTAGTGGACATACCTGGGTGATGGGTGTCCATGCATTGGTGTCACATGCAGGGCTTGGTTTTGGGATGTGTGGGTTGTGTTGGTGGGGTATCTGTGGGTTATTGGGGTGATGGGTGTAAGGGTAAGGGTGGGAGTATGTGATGGCATGCAGGTCGGGAGGGGTGGATATAGTAGTAAAGATTTGCCTTACCAGAGTCCAGTCCTCCTGCTACTCCTGCGAGGCCCTCAGGATGCAGTATTGCCAAGACTTGCTCCTCCCATGTTGTTAGTTGTGGGGGAGGAGATGGGGGTCCACGCCAGTCCTCTGTACAGCAATCTGGTGTCTGGAGACCACGGAAGGCACCTTCCCCCGTAGGTAGTTCCACCTCTTTCTGATATCATCCCTAGTTCTTGGATGCTGTCCCACTACGTTGACCCTGATTCTGCGCCATAGCTCCATCTTCCTTGAAATGGAAGTCTGCTGCACTTGTGATCCGAATAGCTGTGGCTCTACCCAGACAATTTCCTCCACCATGACCCTGAGCTCCTCCTCAGAGAACCTGGGGTGTCGTTGAGGTGCCATTATGTGGTGCGTGTGATGCGTGAGGTGGTGTCTGTTGTGATGAGTGAGGGGGTGTGTTGGTGTGTGTCGTTTGAGGTGCGTGGATGTTGTGTAAGTGATGGTGTTGTGTGTCTGTGGATGCTGGTGTTGTTTTTGGTAGTTTATCTCTCTGGCGTGTTTTTCAAAATTCTGATAGTAAGGGTTTGTGGGTGATGTGGGTGTGTGCTTTATATTGGATTGGGTGTGTGGGTGTGGTGTGTGTATGTGTATCAGGTGTGTGTATTTCGAATTGTCCAATGTGGCTGTGGTTTGTATATGTGTGTGTATTTTGAGCGCGGCGGTGTGTACCGCCAATGGATTACCGCGGTTGAAAGACCGCCGTGTTGATTCGTGGGTCATGATACTGTGGGCATATTCCTGTTGGCGTGGCGGTGTCGGTTTGGTTATTTCCAGTTTATCGCTGACCTTTGGTGTGGCGGACTTGTGTGGGTGTCTGTATTGTGGCGGATTCCGGGCTGTGGGTCGTAATACCTGTAGAGGAATTCCGCAGCCGCAGCGGTATGTAGGCGGTCTTCTGTACGGCGGTAAGTGGGATTTACCGCCAGGGTTGTAATGAGGGCCTATGTCTTTTAAGTTCAGCTGTTCACTATGATGGCTCAAGGCAGTGATAATCTGGGCTAACAAGATAGCATCTGGCGTATTTGAGTTTCTTGAAACTTCTCTCATATTCTTGTGACCATTAAAATGAAACATTTTTCTTTGTCATCTCTCGTAATGGAGCACTTACATTAGCTAAGTCCTGCATGTATCTTGAACAGTAACTGGCCATGCCACGAAATAAACGTACCATAGAAACATCTTGTGGTGGATCAGCATTTGACAGTGCTTGTACTTTTGCAGGATCGGGTGTCATGTCCCCATCAGAAATGATATGGCCAAAGTATTTTAGCTTTGTCTAGTTGAACTCACACTTGTCTGCATTCAAAGTCAACCCTGCATCAGTAAGTAAACAACATAGTTGTGTGAGAGCCTTATCACACTCCTGTGTAGCTCCGAAAACTATGTCATTGCTATAATTGAAAGCATTCACAACAGGCTGTATGAAACGTTAAATGATGTCTTGAAAATGTTTTGCAGCCGATGACACACCAAAGTAAATCTTTTGTATCGAAACAGATCAACTTGTGTAGAAAAGGTTATAATGTACCTACAATTTTCTTCCACTTCAACTGATGATAACCTTTATTAAAATCAAGGTGAGAGGTGATCTTTGCACCATATAATTGCAGTATGATTCAAGCAGTGTGTGGACCTGGATGTTGTTCTTGTTCAGTTGCCATGTTTGCCTGACACATGTCAACACATATGGGTACAGATTCTTCACTGTCCTTCTGGACGCTACCACTATGGGAGAAACCCCTTTGGTTGGACCAGTAGAACGTTCAATAATGTCATGCTTGAGTAACGATTCAAGTTCAAGTAGCCAGGCACCTCACTCTGTTCTTTGAAGCTCATGGATTGTTTTCTTGTGTTTTTCTTGCCATAAATGAACCTGGACTTTTGATGGGCATCGATGAAGCCAATGTATACACTTTGGTTTTCAATGGTGTAAGCCGCAGTAATTGTATTCCTCTTCAGGCTTTATGTTTATCGATGCACCACTGTCAATAATGAACGCTATCGAACAAACCATTTATTTTCAATGCAATGTTTGGACAGTATTTGTATGATTTCAGTGCTTTAGCATGTCGACTTTTCTTTGACTGGCATTTTTTTTAACATATGGCCGGTCCAAAATATGTTTTTTCTCTGAGGTAAACATCAACAGGGCAGAACCATCTTCCTTGCTTTCACTTGATACTGAGGAAGAAGAACTGTTTGATGATGATTTAGATGACGATCAACTTCGTTCAGTGTTGATTTGCCTCACCTGATGTCGCTGCATTGCTATGTGGGCGTGCGTCAAGCGTTGCTTCTGGAACGTTCTGATGGCCATTTTGTCTTCATGCCGTAACACAATTATTTTTTGTCCTTGATTTACAAACAGTCAAAAATGGTACTCTTTACCACAGCCTTTACATCTGTCCAATGGCAGAACATTTACTTTTGTGTGGACATGAAAATCCACATCTAAAACATAATGGGGGTGATTCCGACCCTGGCGGTCATAGACCGCCAGGGCTGGGGTTGGAGGATGCACCGCCAACAGGCTGGCGGTGCATCAAGGGCAATTCTGACCGTGGCGGTAAAGCCGCGGTCAGAAAAGGGAAACCGGCGGTTTCCCGCCGGTTTTCCCCTGCCCCTGTGAATCCTCCACGGCGGCGCTGCAAGCAGCGCCGCCATGGGGATTCCGACCCCCTTCCCGCCAGCCTGGTTCAGGCTGGCGGGAACGGGTGTCGTGGGGCCCCTGGGGGCCCCTGCAGTGCCCATGCCAATGGCATGGGCACTGCAGGGGCCCCCTAACAGGGCCCCACATTGATTTTCAGTGTCTGCCTAGCAGACACTGAAAATCGCGACGGGTGCAACTGCACCCGTCGCACACCAGCAACTCCGCCGGCTCCATTCGGAGCCGGCTTCCTCGTTGCTGGTGCTTTCCCGCTGGGCGGACGGGCAGTCTTTTGGCGGTCGCCCGCCAGCCCAGCGGGAAAGTCAGAATGACCGCCGCGGTCTTTTGACCGCGGTACGGTCTTCTGGCGGTTCCCGCCAGGCGGGCGGCTTCCGCCGCCAGCGGGGGTCAGAATGACCCCCAATGTCTTTTTACATGTAGACATCAATTTGTATCCTTCAGTCTTTTGCTCTGTCTTACTTTTCACACTCATGACTGATTCACTCAGGGCACCTCCGGCCTCCATGTCAGCAGCTTGTCTTTTGGCAAGCTCTTCAGGTCTGGCAGCCATTAACACTCATTCCGGACTAAGGCCCTCATTACAACATTGGCAGTAAAAGCCGCTTACCGCCGTGCAGAAGACCGCCAATACACCGCCGCGGCCATGGAATTCCGCCACAGCTATTATGACCCACTGCTCGGAATCCGCCGAAATTCAGACACCCACACAAGTCCGCCACACCAAAGGTCAGTGATAAACTGGCGAAAACAAATCCTCCACCGTCACGCCAACAGAAACACGCCCATGCTATTACGACCCACGAATAAACGCGGCGGTCTTTCAAACACGGTATTCCATTGGCAGTACACACCGCCGCGCTCAAAATACACACACATCTCCAAAACACCGCCACATTGGACAATTCGAAATACACACACCTGATACACATATACACACCACTCCCACACAATCAATACTATATAAAACACACACCCACATCACCCACAAACCCCTACGACCCAAAACTATAGACGAAGGCGACAGACAGAGCACAGCAACACACAACCCCACCACACAGAGGCACACAACACCATCACCCATACAACATCCACGCACAAAACACCCCACACCACTACACATCACCACACTAAACACTTACACCACCCCACACATCACCTACACCACCCCATGTCACGCCAAAGACACCCCAGGTTTTCCGAGGAGGACCTCAGGGTCATGGTGGAGGATATCATACGGGGTAGAGCCACAGCTATTTGGATCACAGGTGCAGCACACCTCCATAGCCAGGAAGATGGAACTATGGCGAAGAATCGTGGACAGGGTCAACGCTGTGGGACAGCATCCAAGAAATCGGGAGGACATCAGGAAGAGGTGGAACAACCTACGGGGGAAGGTGCATTCAGTGGTCTCCAGGCACAACATCGCGATTCAGCGGATTGGCGGCGGACCCCCACCTCCTCCCCCACAACTAACAACATGGGAGGAGCAGGTCTTGACCATCATGCATCCAAAGGGCCTCGGAGGAGTCGGTGGAGGAATGGACACTGGTAAGTCAAATTTTAACTATCATATCCCCCACCCTACCTGCATGCTATCACACACCCCCACCCTCACCCCCCCCATCACTCCAACTCCTCACTAATGTACTAATAACACAAACCACCCATCCCAACACCAAGCCCTGCATGACACAACAAAGCATGGACACTCCTAACTAAAGCATGCCCACTGCACATACCCATAACACCCCCCCAACCATCATCACACAAGCCCCCACACAGGAATGCTTGCACTGGGGTACACGCACACCCACCCATTGCACACCATGACACACACACATGCAATAATCATGCCCTTATACCCCTGCAGGACCACTACGTAACGTCACCAGACAGGAGGGTCTAGACATCTCCACTCCACCCACAGAAGAGGCCCACAGTGATGACAGCATCTCTGGCCAACTGGATCCAGACGACCAGCCCGGACCATCGTGGGCCTCGGGACAGTCGGTTCCCCTCGCACAGGCACAGCCCAACACTGACCTTCCCCCCTCTGGTAATACCAGCACAGCACCCACCCACCGGGCACATACCTCCGTCCCCAGGACACGTCAATCAGCTGTGTGTCCACCACTACAGGGAATCCAGGATAACCCACCACCCCAACAACAACAGGGACCTGGGGGCAGTGGTAGTGGGCACACGGATCAGGGGACGGAGGCACAGGAACACAGGGGAACTGGGAGGGCTGCTGTGCGACAGGGGGCGGACAGGCCAAGGGAACCCACTCTCCACGAGGCCCTCTCCTCCATCATGGGAGCGTACCACCACTCCCAGGAGACGATGACTACGGTCCTGGCCAAGTTTCAGGAGACCCAGCGCCTGCAGGAGGAACTGTATTTGGGGTTCAGGGAGGAGCTCAGAACCATCAGCTCCGCCCTGGGCACCATCGTAGGGGTGCTGAAGGACATACAAAAGACCATGAGGGACACCGTGGCACTCCAAGGGGCCCCTGACACTAGCCTGGACGATGAAATGCCCACCACCTCCGCCGGCACTAGTGGACAGGACGCCCCGCCACAGGACCACCACACCAGCACCCCACCCCCTTCAGACAGAGAACCACCCCGCAAGCGGTCCCTGAGATCCAGGAACAGGACAGAGCAAGATTGCAAGACCCCTGCCAGGAAATGAGACCACCCTGATTGTCCTCCCACTGTCCCACTTTGTTATCTTGTCCAGATTGGAACTGCCCCAGCTCCACTTCCTATGCCCATATGGGCAAAGCACCTGTGAGACTAATAGACTGGACTCTGCCATGGACATTCCTCCACCATCACCCCTCACCATTTTGCAACCCCCCTCCAATAATTAGCACTTCAATAAACACCCTTGAACCACAAAACAAACTGGAGTCAGTCTTTGATTTTGAAAATATGTATTAGCTATGACAATGACAAAATCCGTTTGAAAATGTAATGTCAACATACCAATGTCACACATCACAAGTCCATGAAGGATGCAAGCAGATGACACACGTTGGTAACCACACCTGTGAAACCGTAATGGAAATGTATCACTCAGTTAGCAAATACTACTTCAAATTGACAGACAGGATAGAGGTAGAAGTGTGAAAGTGAATGTAATAGTAAAAAAATTGTTCTCACCTGTGTGTCAATGGAAATATTGCTGTATGACAGAGTCCCTGTTGTCAATGTCTTCTTCCTCAGCTTCCTCCTCATCACTGTCCACAGGCTCCACAGCTACCACAACACCGTCATCTGGACCATCCTCCTGCAGAAAAGGAACCTGGCGTCGCAAAGCAAGATTGTGAAGCATAGAGCAGGCGATGATGATCTGGCACACCTTCCTTGGTGAGTAGAATAGGGAACTACCTGTCATATGGAGGCACCTGAACCTGGCCTTCAGGAGGCCGAAGGTGCGTTCGATCACCCTCCTAGTCCGCCCATGGGCCTCATTGTCACGTTCCTCTGCCCTGGTCCTGGGATTCCTCACTGGGGTCAGTAGCCATGACAGGTTGGGGTAACCAGAGTCCCCTAATAGCCACACACGGTGTCTCTGGAGTTGACCCATCACATACGGGACGCTGCTATTCCGCAGGATGTAGGCGTCATGCACTGAGCCAGGGAACATAGCTTTTACCTGCGAGATGTACTGGTCTGCCAAACATACCATCTGTACATTCATCGAATTATAACTCTTCCGGTTCCTGTACACCTGTTCCCTCCTGCGGGGGGACCAGAGCTACATGGGTCCCATCAATAGCACCTATGATGTTGGGGATATGTCCCAGGGCACAGAAGTCACCTTTAACTGTAGCCAAATCCTCCACCTGAGGGAAAACGATGTAGCGCCTCACGTGTTTCAGCAGGGCAGACAACACTCTGGACAACACGTTGGAAAACACAGGCTGGGACATCCCTGATGGCGTGGCCACTGTTGTTTGAAATGACCCACTTGCAAGGAAATGGAGCACTGACAGCACCTGCACTTCAGAGGGTATTCCTGTGGGATGGCGGATTGGTGACAGCAGGTCTGGCTCCAACTGGGTACACCGTTCCTGGATTGTGGCATGGTCAAACCTGTAGGTGATGATCAAATGTCGCTCCTCCATTGTTAACAGGTCCACAAGCAGCCGGTACACCGGAGGATTCCGCCATGTCCTCAAATGTCCCAGCTGACGGTGCCTAAGAAGGAAAACAGCGAACACAGAGTCAACAAATTCTCAGGTATGTACCCACAGCTATACAGAACACGACACGAAATACAAAACTCTTCCTGTATGTGTGTTGAGTGTAGGCCTAGGTATGTGTGACGCAGTAGTAAATGAAGCCATGTGGGCCCCTGAAATGGCGGCTGCCTGACCTCTAAAGTGGGACAATGGGATGTGAGGTAACTGCGCTGGCGTTGTACACCGTCGCTGTAGGCGGTCGTAGACTGCGGCGCAATGCTGCATTGGTTAACATTGGACCCTATGGGTCCCAGGAGCCAATGATGAAGTGCGCCGGCGGTGATGATACGCACCGCCGCGGACGTCACCGCCGCGGACGTCACCGCCATTTTCTATCTGTTCAATCACTCGATACCTGATCTTCGACAGGAGAGGACCTACACTGCAAGCGCTGCTGTGACCTCGGTCTGGAAGAGACAATGGCTGCTGCGTCTGGGGAAAGGGCCCCTGCCTTCACTGCTCAAGAGTTGGAGAAGCTCGTGGACGGGGTCCTCCCCCAGTACACGCTACTCGTTGGTCCTCCAGACCAACAGGTAAGTACACAGGGAGCACGTTGTATGGGCTATGCCTGGGTGGAGAGGGCTGGATGTCAGTAGGAAGGGGGCAGAGTGCTGCGAGCATGAAGGACTGTGAATGGATGTGCCACATGGCAAGGGATGGGATGTGGGCCACTCACTTCGACGGTGCTGTTGCTAATGACTTCTCTTCTTCCCCTGTACATGTCATGTAGGTCAGTGCCCAACAGAAGAAGGACATTTGGCGTGCCATCGCCAAGGACGTCCGGACCCTGGGGGTCCACCAGAGACGGAGCACCCACTGCCGGAAAAGATGGGAGGACATTTGCCGCTGGAGCAAGAAGACGGCGGAGGCTCAGCTGGGGATGGCCTCCCAACGTGGGAGGGGTGCCCATCGCACCATGACCCCCCCTGATGTTCCGGATCCTGGCGGTGGCCTACCCTGAGCTGAATGGGCGCATGAGGGCATCACAGCAGACATAAGGGGGTGAGTACACTCACATTCTCATGACTTTGCGCCCAGTGGAGGGGTGTGGGTGGGGAGGAGGGCTGTGGGTTTCCCTAGGCCAGGGCGAGTTACGTAGGCTAGGCCCCTCCAGAATGCAGACCATGTGCCACTCCACCCCACCTCTGTAGAGTGCCAAGTACAGGTATACATGTCCCTGTGTCATCTGTGTGGACAGATGACACTCATAGCCATGTAGGCCATATCCCAGGAACTGCATATGTAGAGACCAAGAGCACAGCGTAGTGCAGGGGGCTGCTGTGTCTGTATTGTCCGCCAACGGTAGCAGTAAGCCATGCACTCAACCTGTCTTTCTTCTGTCGTCACCCAACCCCTTTTTGTGTTCTCCCTGTTCTTTTGTGCATCAGCATCATCAGGGGGAGGTACAGTGGCACCGGAGCACGAGGGAGCTGCATCCCACATGGCCATGGAGGGCCACACCACGGACTCCGAATACACCAGTGGGATGGAGGGCGAGGGGAGCTTCACGTCAGTCACCGGATCAGCAAACAGCGACACGGACTCGTCCTCCAATGGGAGCTCCCTTGTGGTGGCGGCAAAATCTGTGTCCCCCACTTCTACAGGTACAACCGCCACCCCCCTACCAGCACCACCCTCCCAGCAGCCCCTCAGCCTTCGCTCCGTGCCCGCTCACCCAGGAGGGTGGGCATCACCTTCGCCCCAGACACCTCAGGCCCTGCCCCAGTCACCCCTGCTACCCTCAGTGAGGAGGCCATTGACCTCCTCAGGTCACTCACTGTTGGGCAGTCTACCATTGTGAATGCCATCCAGGGTGTAGAAAGGGAGTTGCAACACACTAATGCATTCCTGGAGGGCATTCATTCTGGTCAGGCTGCCCATCATCGAACCCTGCAATCTCTGGCCTCAGCACTGATGGCAGCCATTGTCCCTGTGTCTAGCCTCCCCCCTCCAACTTCCTCAACCCAGACCCAATCCCCTGTACCACAGCCTATCCCAACCACACCATCAGACAAGCATGCACACACCTCAACACACAAAAGTAGCTCAGGCAAACATAGGCACCACACATATCACAGGCACTCACACAAGCATCACCCACATACAGACACAGCAACATCCACTGCCTCCACTGTGTCCCCCTCATCCCTCCCAGTGTCGTCTACACTCTCACCTGCATGCACTACATCTACAGGCACTAGGACGCGCACCAGAACACCCAGCACCACACCCCTCTCACCTGCACTCACCACCCCCACTACCATTTACACTTCCCATATGTCCACTCCCAGTGTGTCTGTGACGCACCCTCCCAAAGTACACAAACGCGGGCACCCACACACCCAACATCCATCCACCTCACGACAGCCTCCAGTACCTGCACCAAAATCACCTAAAGTTACACCTCCTCCAACCACCTCCTCTTCCTCCACTCCCAGACCCCCTCCAGCTACCCATCCCAGTGTTCGTCAGAAACTTTTCCTGAGCAACGTTGACCTCTGTCCCACCACCCCGACCCCTCCAATTCATAGGTCCCGTAGTATCACCTCAGCCAAAAAAAGTCCGGTACTAGTGGTGCGTGTTAGAGGTCTATGGAGTGCACCGGCCACAAGGGCAGCCAGTGTGACACGGAGCCAAAGCACTGCCAGTCCACCCCCTGTAAAGCACCTTAAGTTGGACAGTGCCCGATGGGAGAGGGTGAAGACTCCTGCCGGCAAAACAGCTCACAAGGGTCCCAGGGGGAGTGCCAAGTCAGCTGTGACTCCTCCCAAGGTGGTGAAGGGGCAGAAGAAGTTTCCAAAGTCTGGTAAGAGCAGCATGGCAGAGAAGGCCGCCATCCTCCCCGCTGGCAGGGACGCCACCGCCAGCACTATCGTCACTGGTCTGGAGACCACCGCCAGAGTCAGTGCCCTGGAGGGCAGCACTATCGTCACTGGTCCGGAGACCACCGCCAGAGTCAGTGCCCTGGAGGGCACCACTATCGTCACTGGTCCGGAGACCACCGCCAGCGACAGTGCCCTGGAGGGCCCCGGCAGCCACAGCCCCGCTGGGCACTGAGGGACCTTCATGCCACACACCGCTGCACAGGTCACAGACAGCAAAGTCAAGCACCGCTGAACAGGGCAAAGACCGCCATGACAAAGCACAGCTGAACAGGGCAAGCACCGCTGAACAGGGCGAAGACCGCCATGGCAAAGCACCGCTGAACAGGTCACAGACAGTAAAGTCAAGCACCGCTGAACAGGGCAAGCACCGCTGAACAGGGCAAAGACTGCCATGGCAAGCACCGCTGAACAGGTCAGAGACAGCAAAGTCAAGCACCGCTGAACAGGGCAAAGACCGCCATGGCAAAGCACTGCTGAACAGGGCAAAGACCGCCAACTCAAGCATTGTTAGCCCATGTGCAGCTGGGACAGTGACGGAACTGGGACCGTCACGGGGAGGGTGATGCACTCTGGGCACCAGTCCCCCTCCAGTACCAGTGGAGACATGCATCCACTCCGTCTGTCCTTCACAGGATGAAGCACTCTGGGCACCAGTCCCCCTCCAGAACCAGTGGAGACATGCATCCACTCCGTCTTTCCTTCACAGGATGAAGCACTCTGGGCACCAGTCCCCCTCCAGTACCAGTGGAGACATGCATCCACTCCGTCTGTCCTTCACAGGATGAAGCACTCTGGGCACCAGTCCCCCTTCAGAACCAGTGGAGACATGCATCCACTCTGTCTGTCCTTCACAGGATGAAGCACTCTGGGCACCAGTCCCCCTCCACAACCAGTGGAGACAGGATGAAGCAATCTGGGCACCAGTCCCCCTCCAGAATCAGTGGAGACATGCATCCACTCCGTCTGTCTTTCAGAGGATGAAGCACTCTGGGCACCAGTCCCCCTCCAGAACCAGTGGAGACATGCATCCACTCCGTCTGTCCTTCACAGGATGAAGCACTCTGGGCACCAGTTCCCCTCCAGAACCAGTGGAGACTGTTATCCACTTGAGAGACTGTGGCTTTGCACTCCCCAGGACGGTACAGTGGGCAATCCACCCACTGTAGAGACTTGAGAGACTTTGGCTTTGCACTCCCCAGGATGGTACAGTGGGCAATCCACCCACTGCAAAGACTTGTAAGACTGTGGCTTTGCACTCCCCAGAATGGTACAGTGGGCAATCCACCCACTGTAGAGACTTGAGAGACTGTGGCTTTGCACTCCCCAGGATGGTACAGTGGGCAATCCACCCACTGCAAAGACTTGTGAGACTGTGGCTTTGCACTCCCCAGGATACATCAATGGGCATGGAGCCCCGTCGTGGATCTGGCGTGGTGCTGTAATCCGGCTGAGGTGCCCCACCTTCCCTTCCCCCTGAGGTGCCTGTTGTATTTCTATCTGATGCCCCTGCAGTGTTCTCTCCGTTTGTGGACAGGTATCTAGTGTGGGCCTCGCCCATGCTTTGTGGGCCCAGTGGTCCACGGACATTGATATGTGCATACCTGCACTACTAATCGTGATGTATATATTTGCAATTTGTATATATTTCTGTATATACGAGCTTACTGTATTTTGATACATTACAATGGTTGTACTGACTTCCTTTTTGTCTTTGCATTCTTCCGGGGGGTTGTGGGTTGTTACTGTGATGTTTGCAAATGCATTGGTGTGTGTGTTGTAGTGTGCGAGGGTCGGGGTGGGGGTGGGGGTGTTGCGTGTGTGTGTCCCTGACTTTTGCCTCCCCTATGTCATAGGTGCTGTACTCACTGTTGTCTTTGGTGCCGCCGTTACTGGTGTTCGTAGAGGAGCAGGAAGACAAGCGCAGGGAGTATTTGTAGTTCCGGCTCCATGGTGCCCTCCTTCCTCGTGGAGTGTGTTAAGATGAGCGTTTTCCCATTGCAAAAGCTGTTTCCGCCGTGTTTTTATCCACAGTGAGTCCACCCCGGAAAAGGTGGCGGATTGGTGGGTTGTAATCGTGTGGGCGGTACATTGTCTTCCGCCTGTCTGTTGGCGGTGACCGATGCGCTGCTTGTCTGTACCGCAGTGGCGGTCGGAGTGTTAAAGTGGCTGTCTATGTTGGCGGTTTCCGCCACGGTCATAATTCCCTTTTTTTTCCGCCGGCCTGTTTGCGGGTATTACCGCAGCTTTAACACCGTCCGCCAGGGTTGTAATAACCCCCTAAGAGTTTCTCTCAGCATTCGTCGACTGAGAGAATCCTTTAAGCATCCATCAACAACTCGAAGGCACTTAGCTTCTTCATCATTAAATTAATTGAACTTACAGTGTTTGATAAGTGTACTGAGTGGCTCCACAAATCCATCAATTGTTTCACAAACGTTTTAGTGTTCTTGACTGAAATTGAATCTTTTCATTGTTTGGTACTGGATTGAATTTGAGGTTCAACGCTTGTTAAATCTGACAGTATATGACTTCTTCGTCAGTTCTCTGCATTTTTGAGATACTTGATAATCTTTCTGTTATCAGTCTCTTCAAGTGCATCAATTAAATATTCAAATGTCTATATCCAAGTGGTCCATTTTTCACCAATATTTTGTTTTTTGGCAGTATCGAAAGGTGATGGTGGTTTCAGGAAGGCGTCAGGATTGTAATTGTTCACAGGATTGGCTGACACTGCGACTGGAGCTCTGTGCAACTCCTCTTTCCAACAATCAGGATCTGTTTCTTTCAAGACCCTTCCTTGGCCCTGTGATATGCCAGCCTCTGGGTAATCTTTAATGGGCTCCATTGGCAGAACGGCTTTCTGCTCGACCTCTCATTGCTGCAGGTATGCCCGGATCCTTAAGCACAACCCCAGGCACTTCTCTTGGAGTCACCTGGAAATGGTATGATGGCTCTCTTTAATCAGTTCAGGTAAGCTGATGACTCTTTTGTGTGCTCAGGGTTGTGTTTTCAGTCTCTTTTTTCAGCACTTTATGTATGCAGTGTTATTTGGAACATTATGATTATCTTTGGCTGCGCTTTGTAAAGGTGGTAGTATTGCCTTTAGTGTTAATGCTCCATATAATGTACAATTTGATCTTGCGTGGTTTCACAGTACCTTTATGCAGGGCCTGACCAGCAGGTTATTGGCCAACAATGTGTAGATTATTTGCAGTGCTTTTGTTGTCTTCAACTGCTTTACAGAGGCCTGAATTCCACTTTGACTACACATGCATGAAGGGTTGATTCCGTACTTCGACAGCGGCATGCATGAGCAGTTTGCTTGGACCACGGCAAACTCTCTGGGAGTGCACAATTGTTCTTTGGGTTACTTATCCTCAATCTCGTCGCCAGTTGTAGATTCCACTCAGCATGGGTATCTGCTAATGACTACGCCACACACAGAGCTGAATATTACACATCTCTGTCTGCATGTACCTGCAAACTCATCATTCTAAACCAAAATGTTATTGCATTCTGCTCTAACACCTATGTCACACTTCTACAGAGTCAGTTTGAAGCCAACAGGACTCTGCCATAAAAATCGCAAGACACTACAATATGCCAGGGAGGCACTGAGAATGGGAAAAGATTAGCACTCAAGATCTACTCTGCATTCAAAATGTTCTGGTGGTGGCAAAACACATGGGATCTGGAGCAACCTCTGGTTCCCACTACTGTTTGGGGGAAGAACTTGCTTAAAATTAGCTTAACTCAAAATACATATCCCTATATATCTAGAACTGAAACATTCTAGAGAGAAAGTTAAAGAGGTCTGGAATTAGGAAATGCAATTGACTAATGGAAGACACCACAAATAGAGTGAAAGAGAAACCCCTTTGTTTCCATCTTGGGCAAGAGAAGAGTGAGCCAGGCTCCTCAAATGCAGACAGGGCAAGGAGTAGCACAGTCTCAAGCCCTGTCAACATGCCTAGTCCTGTAATGGTCCCAACATTTCATCTATCGTCAAGTAATGCAAATGTCATCAAGCCAGGCATAGACAGATAGGATGAGGATCATCTAGATTTCTGGACAGGCTCAGTACATCAAGGCATCCTCAATGCATTTCTCAGTTGGCCGGGTCTGGGATTTGCCTCAAGGTCAGGGAAACTCCTAGGCCCTCTTGGGCAGTCTAATAGCAACACCAGTGGACAAGACACAGTAACAGACCCTCCCCAGTGTCTGAGGCAAAACCCCAGCCTTAAGATAGAGAGCAACATCCAAAGACTCAGTTCTGGTTGAATGTTTCTCCGAGTTCCAAGTAAAAGGTGCACCATGTTAAAAATCAATTTTCCACAGAACCCAATGCATTTCTTTCTCACTGAGGGATTAGAGACATCACCAAAAGGTCAAGGTGTGTGTGTATTGGGAAGGCACAGTGAAGTCTGTTGAATAAAGCTAATCCTGTTTTCATGTTGCTCCACGTGCAACACAATGTCCAAGGTCACTGGTGGCAACAGGAATGTGAAGCCGAGTCACATATGCTGCACAGATACAGGCTTTTATCTGAACTGTTGTGGGCACAGAAATGTTCAGGCAGCCATATCGGCTTTGGACATTCCTTGGTTCTTAAGCAGATTTCTGGCTTGGCAGGAAGTAAATGTGCGTTATCCCAAGCTCCCTCATATGGCTAGAAAGGTATCTTATACTCCAATCACTGTGACATCGCAGAAGACATTCACCTGACACACATGCACACCACATGCCATAACTCACATATAAACTCAAGGAGAATCGAAAATCCATGGTAGGGGTACCTGAAAAAACTGAGTACGGTACCAGGGTTGTGTCCTTGCAATGAAAATAAGTGGACATTGAAACAGAGCCCTAATGGTTCCTCTTCTATCCCAAAGCTTCTGAAGAAAAAAGCCACAGAGACCCAAGGAAATTATACTTTGTTAGGGGCCTGCACATATTTTATCACCACGATATTCTGATTAAGGCAGGAACAGAATTAAGGTGCAATGAACCATATCTACTGGTGGGGTTGTGTGATTTGCTTGTCCACTCCATTGAATTGCCCCTCTGATGCCTTAATTGAACCTGTTGTTTTTAAGTACTCCCAATGTTTTCAGATAAGGGACTAAGGCCCTCATTACAACCCTTGCGGTAAATCCAGCTTACCGCCGTGCTGAAGGCCACTAACATACCGTGGCGGCTGTGGAAATCCGCTACAGGTATTACGACCCACATCTCAGAATCCGCCACAATGCAGACACCCACACAAGTCTGCCACACCAAAGGTCAGTGATAAACTGGCGATACCAAAACCTACACTGTCACGCCAACATGAATACGCCCACACCATCACGACCCACAAATCAACGCAGCAGTCTTTTAACCGCGGTAATCCATTGGCGGTACACACCGCCACGCTCATAATACACACACACTTACAAAACACAACTACATTGGACAATTCGAAATACACACACCTGATACACATACAAACACCACACCCACACACTCACAACACTATAAAACACCCACCCACATTACCCACAAACCCTTACAACAACATTAAAAAATTTTTTAAAAAGCTAAGAGACAGAGAATAGCAAACACAACACCAGCATCCACAGGCACACAACACCATCACTCATACAACATCCACTCACCTCAAACAACACACCCCAACACAACACATCACAACAAACATCACCTCACACATCACCCACACCACATTATAGCACCTCAAAGACACCCCAGGTTTTCTGAGGAGGGGCTCAGGGTCATGGTGGAGGAAATCATCTGGGTAGAGCCACAGCTATTCGGATTACAGGTGCAGCACACCTCCATTGCTAGGAAGATGGAACTATGGCAGAGAATAGTCGACAGGGTCAATGCAGTGGACAGCATCTAAGAACACGGGATGACATCAGGAAGAGGTGGAATGACCTACGGGGGAAGGTGCGTTCAGAGGTATCCAGACAGCAGATTGCTGTACAGAGGACTGGCGGTTGACCCCTACCACCTCCCCCACAACTAACAACATGGGAGGAGCAAGTCGTGGCAATACTGCATCCTGAGGGCCTCACAGGAGTAGCAGGAGGACTGGACTCTGGTAAGTCATATCTTAACTACCATATTCCCCCATCCCACCTGCATGCCAACACATACACCCACCCTCACCCTCACCCCCATCACTCCAACACCTCACATATGCCCCACTATCACAACCCAGCCATCCCAATACCAAGCCCTGCATGCAACACCAAAGCATGGACCCCCATCACCAAAGCATGTCCAGTACAGATACCCACCCAGACCCCAAAACACTAATCACACAAGGGCAAACACAATAATGCAAGCACAGGAGTAGAGGGTAACTCACCCAAAGCACAAGATGGCACACACAGATACTAAAACTCTACTTTTACACCCCAACGTGACCCA
Organism: Pleurodeles waltl; assembly: GCF_031143425.1. Lineage (NCBI taxonomy): Eukaryota > Metazoa > Chordata > Amphibia > Caudata > Salamandridae > Pleurodeles > Pleurodeles waltl. The sequence goes on from NC_090450.1 coordinate 586,215,612, forward strand.
TACCCAATGTCACCAGACAGGAGGTGCCAAACATATCCAGTCCCCACACAAAAGAGGCCTACAATGATGACAGCAGCTCTGCACGCCTGGATCAAGATGACCAGACCGGCCCTCCCTTCAGGGACCTCTGGACAGTCGGTTCCCCTGCCACAGTCACAAACCACCACTGAACCTCCCCCCTCAGGAAACACCACCACAGCACCCACCCAGCGGGCCCATGCCACTGTCCACAGGACACGTCAATCAGCAGTGTGTCCACCACTACAGAGACCCCAGGCAAACCCACCAACCCAAGACAATCAGGGACCTGGGGTCAGTGGCAGTGGGCACACGGTTCAGGGGACAGAGGCAAAGGACAACAGTGAAGCTGGGAGGACCGCTGTGCGACAGGGGGAGGACAGGCCCAGGGAACCCACTCTCCACGAGGCACTCTCCAACATCATGGGAGCATACCACCATTCCCAGGAGACCATGGGCACGGTACTGGAAAAGTTTCAGGAGACCCAGAGGCTGAAGGAGTAACACTACCTTGGGATCAGGGAGGACTTGAAGTCCATTAACACCACCCTGGTTACCATTGCAGGGGTGCTGGCAGACCTGGCCAACACCATGAGGGACACAGTGGCACCAAACGGGCCCCTGACACTAGCCTGGACGATGAACAGCCATCCACCTCCGCCGGCGCTAGTGGACAGGAGGCACCGCCACAGGAACAACAGGCCACCAGCACCCCACCCCTGCAGAAGGAGAACCACCCCGCAAACGGTCCCTGAGATCCAGGAACAAGACAAAGAACATTGCCAAGACCCCCGCCAGGAAATAAGACCCTCCTGATTGTCACCCTTCTGTCCTACTTTGTCTCCCTGTCCACCTTAAACTGCCATTGCCCCCCTTCCTATGCCCCCATGGACAATGCACCTGTGAGACCAAGAGACTGACCTCTACCATGGACATTCCTCCACCATCCCCCCAGCCCACTGCACACACCCCTCCACGTACTGGCACAGAACAACCTTGAATCACAAATCAATCTGGAGTCAGTCTGTACTTTCAAAAATGTGTAATTGCAACCTCTCAGAAATATAGTAATGTCAATGTTCATGTTCACATACCAATGGTACACAGTTGGTGGGCAGCAGTAAACATAGCAGAGGCCACTAAGTGGGACCCAGATCTGTGAAATGGAAAGGCAAAGTGACATGTCACGGTCCATACACAGAGGTAAAAAGGCAGATTTATGCTATGTCCTACAGTAGTATGAGATGTGTGAAGCAGTGCCATCCTCTTACCTGTGTGTCACTGGAATTATTGCATGATGATGTTGTTTCGGTTGTGTATATCTTCTTCTTCTGCCTCGTCTTCTTCACTGTCCACAGGCTCCACAGCTGCCACAAGACCAGCATCAGGCCCATCCTCCTGCAGAAAAGGCACCTGGCGTCGCAAAGCCAGGTTGTGCAACATGCAGCATGCCACGATGATCTGGCACTCCTTCTTCGGTGAGTAGTATAGGAAGCCACCTGTCAGATGGAGGAACCGGAATGTGGCCTTCAGGAGGCCGAAGGTGTGCTCTATTATCCTCCTAGTTCGCCCATGTGCCTCATTGTAGCGTTCCTCTGCCTTTGTCCTGGGATTCCTCACTGGGGTCAGTAGCCATGACAGGCTGGGGAAACCAGAGTCACCTGCAGATATCGAGGGACAACTGTTAGACATCTTCCAAACATTAGGGAATCTCCCATACCCAGACACCTATTTAAACTGTGTGGGGACCTTGGGCTCACCTATTAGCCACACACGGTGCCTCTGGATTTGCCCCATCACATAAGGGATGCTCCTATTCCTCAAAATGTAAGCATCATGCACTGAGCCAGGATACTTGGCATTCATATGGGAGATGTACTGGTCTGCCAAACACACCATCTGCACATTCATAGAATGGTAGCTTTTCCGGTTTCTGTACACCTGTTCATTCCTGCGGGGGGACAAATGCCACATGTGTACCATGAATGGCACCAATGATATTGGGGATATGTCCCAGGGCATAGAAGTCACCTTTCATGGTGGGCAGATCCTCTACCTGAGGGAAAACTATGCAGCCGTGCATGTGTTTCAGCAGGGCAGATAACACTCTGGACAACACGTCAGAGAACATTGGCTGTGACATCCCTGATGCCATGGCCACTGTTGTTTGAAGGGAACCACTGGCCAGGAAATGGAGCACTGACAGGACCTGCACAAGAGGGGGGGATTCCTGTGGGATGGCTGATAGCTGACATCAGGTCTGGCTCCAACTGGGCACACAGTTCCTGGATGGTTGCACGACCAAGTCTGCAAGTGATAATGATGTGTCTGTCTTCTATTGTCAACATGTCCACCAGGGGTCTGTACACCGGAGGATGCCGCCATCTCATCACCTGCCCCAGCGGACATGCCCTATGGAGGAGAAGGGTGAGCAGAGGGTCATACACCACATAGGTTTCACAAGGCTGTTTAGCACAATTGTGAAATTATCTCTGTGTGCCTTTGTCTGTCCGTATTCCTGGCCTATGTAGGTGTGAAGCAGTTAGTTGGCCATGCCATGTGGCCCCCTGAAATGGCGGCTGCCTGACCTGTAAGGAGGGACAAGGGGAAATGAGGTAACTGAGCTGGCGTTGTGTAGTGTTGCGGTAGGCAGTCGAAGACCGCTGTGCAATTCAGCATTGGTTATCTTGGGCCCTATGGGTTCCAGGAGCCAATGACGATGTACCCCGGCGGTGACGGTACGCACTGCCGCGGATGTGACCGCCATTTTTTTATCTGTTCCCTCACTTGATCCCTGACCTTCAACAGGAGAGGACCTACACTGCAAGTGCTGCTGTGACCTGCGTCTGAAAGCGACTATGGCTACAGTGTCTGGGGAAAGGGCCCCTGCCTTCACTGCAGAGGAGTTGAAGAAACTGGTGGATGGGGTCCTCCCCCAGTACACGCTACTCTATGGTCCTCCAGACAAACAGGTGAGTGAACCGTGTGCATGGTGGATGGGACATGATTGTTTGGAGTGTTGTGGATGGAGGAGACTGGGGGGCAGGCCAGCATGTGAGGATGGTGAGTGTATGTTTTTCAGGGCCAGGGTGGGAGGTTTGTGGCCAATGTGTGAGAAGAACTGTACGGGAGAGTAACATCCTTTTTTACTTCACTGTTCCTCTTGGTCAGCGCCCACCAGAAGAAGGGTATTTGGCGTGCCATCACCAAGGGAGTGCGGACCCTGGGGGTCTACCATAGACGGAGCACCCACTGCCGGAAAAGATGGGAGGACCTGTGCCGCTGGAGAAAGAAGACGGCGGAGGCCCAGCTGGGGATGGGCTCCCAACGTGGAAGGGGTGCCCGTCGCACCATGACCCCCTGATGTACTGGATACTGGCGGTGGCATATCCTAAGTTGGATGGGAACTTCAGGGCATCACAGCAGCCACAAGGGGTGAGTACAGTCTCATTCAGCTGACTCTGCGCGCTTGACGAGGTGTCTGGGTGGGGGAGGTGGGCTGTGGGTTCCCCTAGGCCAGGGCAGACGTGCAAAGGTAGATCCATTGATTTGCAGGCTCGGTCCCACTCCAACCCCAAAGGTGGTATTTGCCCTCTACACCTAGTCAGGCTCCCATGGGTTCCAGCTGTGCATGAAATGGGTCTAGACAGAGTCCCCATGGGCATCTGCTTTTGCCCTGCACTGTTAGTGCATGGCTTAGTGCATAGGGCTGCTCCCTGTGTGTTGTGTCCGCCAACGGTAGTAGTGTTGCAGGCACTGACTATGTGTCTCCTCTGTTTTTCCTCCCCTTTTTGTTTTGTCACTCTGTCCCTGTGTGCATTAGCATCATCTGTAAGAGGAGCATTGGCAACGGAGTAGGAGGGAGCTGCAACCCACATGGCCCTGGAGGGTGAATTAACAGAGTCAGAAGGCACCAGTGGGACGGAGGGCGAGGGGAGCTTCACGACAGGGACTGGAGCAGACACCAGCAACAGCGACTCCTCCTCTGATGGGAGCTCCCTTGCGGTGGCGGGCACCTCTGTGCTCACCGCAACAACAGGTACAGCCGCCACCCCCCTACCAGCACTGCCCTCTTAGCAGCCCCTCATCGAGTTTCCCGTGCCCGCTCACCCAGGAGGGTGGGCATCTCCTTTGCCCCAGGCACCTCAGGCCCTGCCCCAGTCAGCCTTGCTGCCCTCAGTGAGGAGGCTATTGACCTCCTGAGGTCCCTCACTATTGGTCAATCAACCATTTTGAATGCAATCCAGAGTGTTGAGAGGCATTTGCAGCAAACAAATGCATACCTGGAGGGCATTCATTCTGGCGTGGCGGCCCAACAGAGAGCATTTCAAGCTCTGGCCTCAGCACTGATGGCAGCCATTGTCCCTGTGTCCAGCCTCCCCCCTCCAACTTCCTCTACCCAGACCCAATCCCCTGTACCTCACCCTATCACAAGCACACCATCAGACCAGCATGCACACTCATCAACACACAAGAGTGGACATGGCATACATAACGACCACACATCCCACAGGCACTCACACAAGCACCATCCCCATGCAGACACACCAACATCCACTGCCTCCACTGTGTCCCCCTCCTCCACGTACCTCCTCCTCCCTCCCTGTCTCGTCTCCACTCACACCTGCATGCACATCTTCATCCACTACCTCCATCACCAGCACGCCCATCACCACACACCGCTCACGTGCAATCACCACCCCCACTACCATTCACACTTCCCCTGTGTCCTCTCCCAGTGTGTCTGTGAGCCCTCCTCCCAAAGTACACAAACGCAGGCACACACCCACCCAACAGCCATCCACCTCACAACAGCCTCAGGCCCATGCATCTTCACCCAAATTCAGCAGACGTACACCTCATACAACCACTACCTCTTGCTCCACTCCCAAACCCCCTCCATCTTCCCATCCCAGTGTGTCTAAGAAACTCTTCCTGGCTAACATTGACCTCTTCCCTACACCTCCCACCCCCCGTCCTTCCCCTAGGGCCAGGCTTTCCAGGTCCCAGCCCAGCACCTCAGCCACCAAATCCTCCAGCACTGTGGTCTCAGCAAGTCCTGTCATGTCGCGGGCGGCACCCATCAGGGCTGCCAGTGTGCCACCTAGCAAGGCCAAGGATCAGCCCATTTCGCCACCTGCCAAGGTGAAGAAGGTGCCCACATGCTGGAGGGAGAAGCCGCACCAACCACCCAGCACGGGCTCCTCTAAGCCAAAAGGGGACAGTGCCAAGGGACCAGCAGCGACATCAAAGGATGGGAAGGGACACAAGGCGAAGGGCAAGTCAGGACAGGGCACGGAGCCTCTGGCTGAGGGACCAAAGTCACCCCTTCTGGCAACCAGAACAGCAACCTGTACGGCAGTGGACACCGCCACCTGCACATCTGCTGCCTCAGCAACAGTCCCCAGGATCATCCCCAGTGGGCAGCCGTCCGAGGCTGCAGGAGACATCCTGCTGTGTCCCTCCACAGGTGCTGACACATTAACCACCGCTAGCATCTCCGCCACAGACACCGTCGCAACCACCGCCACCAGCCCCGAGATGTACTCAAACAGTGCCACCACAGCTGACATGGCTATCATCCCCATTGGGCAGCCGTCCGAGGCTGCAGGAGACGTCCAGGACCCTGCACAGCTTACATGAGGCACGACACCCAGCACTGTTTGTACCTGCAGGTGGCAGGCGAAGTCGCAGCAGGGTGGAGTGTGTCTCTGCCTCCATGGAGTATCATGCTACCTGTTCTCAGGCAATCTCGTAGCACACACACCCAGACGAGGCAATGGGACCTGCCACACTGCATGTGAAGCTCTCTGGGCACAAAGCCCCCTCCAGAACCAGGAGAAAAGCATCCACTACCCCAGTCCTTGGCAGGATGAAGCACTCTGGGCACAATGCCCCCTCCAGAACCAGTGGAGAAAAGCATCCACTACCCCAGTCCTTGGCAGGATGAAGCACTCTGGGCACAATGCCCCGTCCAGAAAAGCATCCACTACCCCAGTCCTTGGCAGGATGAAGCACTCTGGGCACAATGCTCCCTCCAGAACCTGTGGAGAAAAGCATCCACTACCCCAGTCCTTGGCAGGATGAAGCACTCTGGGCACAATGCCCCCTCCAGAACCAGTGGAGACTGTTATCCACTTCAGAGACTGTGGCTGTGCACGCCCCAGGATAAAGCAGTGGGCAAACCACCCACTGGAGAGCCTTGAGAGACTGTGGCTTTGCACTCCCCAGGATAAAGCAGTGGGCAAACCACCCACTGGAGAGACTTGAGAGACTGTGGCTTTGCACTCCCCAGGATAAAGCAGTGGGCATGGAGCCCCCTCGTGGAGCAGTGGCGTTGTCTGTTCATCCAGCTGAGGTGCCCACTCCTCCCCCTGAGGTGCCTGTTTATTTTCGATCTGATGCCCCAGCAGTGTTCTCTCCGTTTCGAGTCGGGTATCATGTGTGGGATTCGCCCATGCATTTTTGGGACCACTGGTCCACGCACAATTATTTCATTACTATCCGGACTTGTGTAGTTGGTGTACATATTTGTATATACTGATATTTTAATTTTGGCCTATCAGATTTTTCTATGATTACACTCGTTACAATCATTTCATTTAGTCCTTGCGTTCTTCCAGGGGGTGAGGGGTGTATATGTAATGTTGCTGCATGTATTTGTGTGTATGGTGTTGTGGGTGAGGGTGGGGGTGGGAGTGTTGCGTGTTGCCTGTGTGTGTCACTCTATTTTCCCTCCTTCTTTCCTCTGTGTGCTAGGTGCAGTACTCACCATGGTCGTCGCCGGCGTCTTTGCTGCTCATGATACAAGAGGAGGTAAACCAACATGGGCAGGACCTGTAACTCGGGCTCCATGGCGTCCTGGCTCCTCGTTGGGTTTTGAAAGGTGAGTGGTTTCCCTTCCACAGACTGTTTCCGCTGTGCTTTTGATAGCGTTTGTACCGCCCCGGAAAAGGTGGCGGATAGGCCTGTTGTAATAAAGTGGGCGATACATTGTGTTCCGCCTGTCTGTTGGCGGTTACCGCCGCGGTGTTTGTTTCTACCGCCGTGGCGGTTGGAGTGTTAAAGTGGCTGTCTATGTTGGCGGTTTCCGCCATGGTCGTGATTCCATTTTTTTTACCGCCGGCATGTTGGCGGTATTACCGCCGCTTTAACACCGACCGACAGGGTTGTAATGAGGGCCTAAGTATAGATTTAGGGGGTCATTCTGACCCCGGCGGGCGGCGGTCGCCGCCCGCCTGGCGGGAACTGCCATTTGGCCGCTCCGCGGTCAAAAGACCGCTGGGGCCATTCCGACCTTCCCGCTGGGCCAGCTGGCGCTAACAATGTTAGCGCCCGCCGGCCCAGCGGGAAGGGGGCCTGCAACACTGAAGCCGGCTCTGAATGGAGCCAGCGGTGTTGCAGGTGTGCGACGGGTGCAGTTGCACCCGTCGCGCTTTTCACTGTCTGCTAGGCAGACAGTGAAAAGCAGGCTGGGGCCCTGTTAGGGGGCCCCTGCACTGCCCATGCCAGTGGCATGGGCAGTGCAGGGGCACCCAGGGGCCCCAGGACACCCGTTCCCGCCAGCCTCTTCCTGGCGGTGTAAACTGCCAGAAACAGGCTGGCGGATTCGCCCAGCCGGGGGAAATCCGGCGGGAAACCGCCGGACCTGGTTTTCTGACCGCGGCTTTACCGCCGCGGTCAGAATGGGCAGGGAAGCACCGCCAGCCTGTTGGCGGTGCTTCCGTCATTCGAAAGACCGCCAGGGTCGGAATGACCCCCTGAGATTGTGAGTCTTTTTGTCTGGATCCTGCAGCAGCTATTCGTAAATGGTAGTTACCAGAGTGTATATTGTTGTCTACTGAAAGATCGCGCAACCTGAGAGAAAGCTCTGCTGAAAGTTTGTCCTGTAAAATGTGCATAATCTGTGGGTTAGCTCTTTAATTTAGGACCTGATGATGTAAAATCAAAGTAATCTGATGGACAGCTCCGAAGTCTGCACCACATTATACATTCTGTTTACACTGAAAGCACTGAAAGGCTTCTCTCCTAGTAAAAGCTAACCTGCAGCAAAGTGCCTATTGTCCTTTTTAAAAAATGTCTACATTTGTGCCTTTTTAGTGCTACAAAGATGAGAACAGGAGCAAAAGAGTGGAAGATGGGAGCATCTGACCGCACAGGCCCGAGGGGATTAAGTTATTTTAGAGTGAAAGGAAAAGGAGGGGCATGCTGTCCAACCGCAGACGCCTTTACACACTGCACACTGATCCATCTCATAAGGCTGTACAGAACTAGGGTATGAGGAAGGCCCAGAGGGCTGGAACCTCCTACCCACAGATACCCATTTCTTATTTTCATTAACTTTTGTGTAATCAGATTTGACCTTTCTGCAAAGAGTGCCAGATAACTACTCCAGAAGCACACTATATGAAATTTCTGTGAAGCAACAGGGGAACCTCAGGGCCTACGTCCCTTAAACAGGGCTGTAATTTTTGTTAGCGCGGGACTAACCCAATGAGTGGGTCATTCCCCTAACTGCTCAAGGAAATCATTTAACAGTGTACAGCAGTCAGTGCATTATTTAGAATCAATGTGAAAAACTGTTGATATTGTTCACTGGGGATCACAGTAACTAAACATTTTCGTCTTGAATCTTACAATTGTCAGCACAGTTTTCAATTCGTAATTAAGACAAAGCTTAGGAGCACAGCACAAAGGCCAGCCAACATGTGTTTTGCCCTTTTCTGATACTTGGTTCTGAGCTTTAAGAAATATAAAAGAAGCATTACTTATTTGTACATTTGCATGTATGTGTTATTGTAATGGTACTGCAACCTGTTCACACACCTCTCAGCAGAAGATACACTATTTCATTGACATACCTCATGTGAGTAACACCTCCGAACTGGATTTGTAATAATGGATCTCCACATCAAGCACATAAAGCTACTTATTGATACGTACTACTGGAATTGAAATGTGTTGCTCACAGGTGATTGATTCATTGATATCTGCAGCAAGTGCAGTAACCACCAGGCTAGCTTACTAGGATCTGAAGCTGTCGTAGTGTATCAACTTGTTATATTACAATCCTAAATTTGCTACTTGCAACCTGCACCTTAGACACACAGCTTCAGAGGATTTGCACTAATCCCATTAACTAGTTTTCTATACCTTACTGAGTATGTAAGTTACAAATGAGTAATGATTACTTTCTTTATAATTTTTTAAAGCAGGATTTGGAGAACAGCTACAATAAACAATGTGTTTTACAACCCTTCTCCATCTGGCACGGGTTGAAATAACACACTACGCCCACCTAACAGACTCATGACGGTGCAGAGACCGAACCCAACCTCCAGGCCCATGAGACAGGGGTCTCCTACCCACACATACGCACGTCTCATTGTCACGAACATTTGGGTAATCAGATTTGACCTCACCGTGAAACGTGCCAGAGAACTACTCAAACACCACGAGGTATGGCATTTACACGTAGAGACATGTTTTCCTTAAATCTAGTCTGCCCCACAGCTTCCCTCCTCTCGGGCGGGCCTCCCCCTTCCTCTCTCACTCTCCTATTTCGCCTCATCTCTGCTCGTCACGGAGCAAGTTTCCGGAGGCGCCTTCCAGGAAGGTACTGTAGCTGTAAATGGAGCTGCGCAGTAATGGAAGGCCAGAATTAGACACCGAGCACCGCCCCGTGAGGGGGAACCCCATGAGAATAACTTCCAGGACTGGTAAGAAGTGAAATCTGTTATCAGGAAGCGATGACGCAGTAAAGCCTGCATCCCTGCTGCTACCCCTGGCAGGGATGCCCATGGCTCATGGACGCTTTGTGTACCCTCTGACGTCCCTGGTCTGTGAATCACGGTGACGACAACGTCCTGGCGAGGCAGGGTCCTTCCAGGGTGGGTAACAGCGCGTGTGCCGTCACCGCATGGCTGTGACAAGTGACGACCTCCAGGGTAGGGAGGACTCTAATCCGAGATCAGCCTTGATATACTCATATCAGACTCACATCGAAGAGGGGAACAGGGTGTGGTGGATAACAGTTTGGAAATGCGTTTTAATCTAAAAGTCATACCACAATAGTTCAATTACATTTGTGTAGGAGGCTGGCCTGGCTTGTAGTGGGTACCAGAGGTACTTACACCTTGTGCCAGGTCCAGTTATCCCTTATTAGTGTGAAGAGGTGTTTCTAGCAGCTTAGGCTGATAGAAGGTAGCTATGGCAAAACAGCTTATTCTGAACTAGGAGACATGTAAAGCTCCTACTATACCACTGGTATCATATGCACAATATCATAAGAAAACACAATACACAGATATACTAAAAATAAAGGTACTTTATTTTTATGACAATATGCCAAAAGTATCTCAGTCAGTACCCTCAGTATGAGGATAAGAAATATACACAAGATATATGTACACAGACCAAAATTATGCAGATAATAGCAAAAGGAAGTAATGCAAGCAATGTAAAGTTACAGTAGATTGCAATAGAAGCACATAGGTATAGGGGCAACACAAACCATATACTCCAAAAGTGGAATGCGAACTACGAACGGACCCCAAACCTATGTGAGCTTGTAGAGGGTCGCTGGGACTGTAAGAAAACAGTGAGGGTTACAAAAATAGCCCACCCCAAGACCCTGAAAGGTAGGTGTAAAGTGCACCTACTACCCCCAGAGAACACATAAGTCGTGATAGGGGGATTCTGCAGGAAGAACAAACACCAGCAATGCAACAACAATGGATTTCCGGACCTGAGTCCCTGTAAGACAAGGGGACCAATTCCAAGAGTCGCGACAGTGTTGAGAGTGGGCAGGAGCCCAGGAAATGCCAGTTGAGGGTGCAAGGGAGCTGCCACCTGTTGGAAGAAGCTTGGTGTTCTGCAAGAACGAAGAGGACTAGGAACTTCCCCTTTGGAGGATGGATATCCCACGCCGTGAAGAAGCTTGCAGAGGTGTTCCCACGCAGAAAGACCGAAAACAAGCCTTGCTAGCTGCAAGAGTCGCGGTTAGGGTTTTTGGATGCTGCTGTGGCCCAGGAGGGACCAGGATGTCGCCACTTGGATGAGGAGACAGAGGGGGGGGGGGGGGGGGCAGCAAGTCAGGGAGCCCTCACAGAAGTTGGCAGCACCCGTAGAAATACCTGAACAGGCACTTAGAAGAAAAGTGAACCGGAGTCCACCTGAAGTCACAAAAGGGAGTCCCACGACGCCGGAGGACAACTCAGAAGGTTGTGCCCTGCAGGTTAGAGTGTCGGGGACCCAGGCTTGGCTGTGCACGAAGGAAATCCTGGAAGAGTGCACAGGAGCAGCTGCAAATCACGCGGTACCCAGCAATGCAGTCTAGCGTGGGGAGGCAATGACTTACCTTCACCAAACTTTGAAGAGTCACTGGACTGTGGGAGTCACTTGGACAGAGTTGCTGACAGAGTTGCTGACTTCCAGGGACCACACTTGTCGTGCTGAGAGGGGACACAGAGGACCGGTGATGCAGTCTTTTGTTGCCTGCGGTTGCACGGGGAAGATTCCGTCGACCCACAGGAGATTTCTTCAGAGCTCCTGGTGCAGAAAGGAGGCAGGCTACCCCTAGAGCATGCACCACCTGGAAACAGTCGAGAAAGCTGGCAGGATGAAGCGATACAAGGTTGCTAGTAGTCGTCTTGCTACTTTGTTGCAGTTTTGCAGGCGTCCTGAGCAGTCAGCGGTCGATCCTTTGGCAGAAGGTGAAGAGGGAGATGCAGAGGAACTCTGGTGAGCTCTTGCATTTGTTATCTAAAGAATTCCCCAAAGCAGAAACCCTAAATAGCCAGAAAAGGAGGTTTGGCTGCCTAGGAAGGAGGATTGGCTACTAAGAGAGGTAAGAGCCTATCAGAAGGAGTCTCTGACGTCACCTGCTGGCACTGGCCACTCAGAGCAGTCCAGTGTGCCACAGACACCTCTGTTTCCAAGATGGCAGATGTCTGGGACACACTGGAGGAGCTCTGGGCACCTCCCCTGGGAGGTGCAGGTCAGGGGAGTGGTCACTCACCTTTCCTTTGTCCAGTCTTGCGCCAGAGCAGGGCTGGGGGATCCCTAAACCGGTGTAGACTGGCTTATGCAGAGATGGCCCATCAAAGCATTTCCAGAGGCTGGGGGAGGCTACTCCTCTACAGCCCATCACACCTATTTCCAAAGGGAGAGGGTGTAACACCCTCTCTCAGAAGAAATCCTTTGTTCTGCCTTCCTGGGCCAGGGCTGTCTAGACCCCAGGGGGGCAGAAACCTGTCTGAGGGGTTGGCTGCAGCAGCAGCTGCAGTGCAAACCCTGAAAAGGTAGTTTGGCAGTACCCAGGTTCTGTGCTAGAGACCCGGGGATCATGGAATTGTCCCCCCAATGCCACAATGGCATTGGGGTGACAATTCCATGATCTTAGACATGTTACATGGCCATGTTCGGAGTTACCATTGTGACACTGTACATAGGTAGTGACCTATGTACAGTGCAGACGTGTAATGGTGTCCCCGCACTCACAAAGTCTGGGGAATTTGCCCTGAACGATGTGGGGGCACCTTGGCTAGTGCCAGGGTGCCCACACACTAAGTAACAAAGCACCCAACCTTCACCAGGTGAAGGTTAGACATATAGGTGACTTATAAGTTACTTAAGTGTAGTGGTAAATGGCTGTGAAATAACGTGGATGTTACTTCACGCAGGCTGCAGTGGCAGGCCTGTGTAAGAATTGTCAGAGCTCCCTATGGGTGGCAAAAGAAATGCTGCAGCCCATAGGGATCTCCTGGAACCCCAATACCCTGGGTACTTCAGTACCATATACTAGGGAATTATATTGGTGTACCAGTATGCCAATGTGAATTGGTAAATTTAGTCAGTAGCCTGTTAGTGACAAATTTGGAAAGCAGAGAGAGCATAACCACTGAGGTTCTAGTTAGCAGAGCCTCAGTGAGACAGTTAGGCACCACACAGGGAACACATATAGGCCACAAACTTATGAGCACTGGGGTCCTGGCTAGCAGGTTCCCAGTGACACATAACAAACATACTGACAACATAGGATTTTCACTATGAACACTGGGCCCTGGCTAGTAGGATCCCAGTGAGACAGTGAAAACACCCTGACATATACTCACAAACAGGCCAAAAGTGGGGGTAACAAGGCTAGAAAGAGGCTACTTTCTCACACAACCCCCCCCCCCCCCCAAACGAAGGACAATAAGGCTAACCTTGGCCAGTTGAGTCTTTATTGTCTAAGTGGTGATAAGTGGAGAGTAGCTCTGCAGTAGACTGGTTACTCCCTTTATCATCCACTATATGGTTACTTCCCTGTGGGGATATAAACCACCCTGTTTGAAGTTTTTTTAGCTAACCAACAATGTGAAGATATATTTTCAGAGTTCCTATCAGTAAGTTTTAGTTTAGAACAGTGGGAATTGTCCACTGGACCTATTTCTAGTGATGAGAATGCCGGACAGGGATGCTGTCTCAGTAAAGCCATAGCTGGGCAAAAACTTTGTCCATATGGCTGTAAGAGAGAACAGGGATGCTGTTTCTCTTTAGTTGGAGCAGGGCAGGGATGCTGTCCTATGAGCTCCACACTAGGGCAGGGCTGCTGTCCTAAGTGTTGTGAGGCAGTGCAGGGTTTCTGCACTAAAGTTTCTCTGGGAGGGTTGGAGGGATGCTCCATGTTAACTAAAATGGTACCCTTTTTCTCACCAATATTAGTTATCCCACAGAGAGTTACTTTCACCTCAGGGAGTACAGCTGTGCCAGCTGATGATTCCCTTGGTACAGGTGCCACCCCAGGAGAGGATTCTCCCACCACAGGAATGGTATGCTGAATGGCAGGGTGGTTAGGGGATACTGTGATACCCTTCTTACCTGTTGTTGGAGAGGGATCCTGAGTTTTCAGGCCTTTTTCTCTCTTTTGCTTTTTCATTTCAGCTGAAATAAGAGGAAGCAATTCCTCAGGGATACCCAGCATGGCTGCATGGGTATAAAACTCTACCTCAGCCCAACCTGAGGTCTCTAGGTCATTACCTAAGAGACAGTCTACAGGTAAGCTAGGTGATACTACCACCTACTTAGGGCCAGTAACTCCACCCCAACTAAGCTGAACTATAGCTAAGGGAAGAAACTTAATGGAGTTATGGACATCAATAATCTTGTACTGTTGTCCAATGATGTGTTGTTCAGGAGGCACAAGGTTTTCAGTTACCAAAGTGATACTGGCACCTATGTCCCTGTAGGCCTAGGCCTCAACACCATTTATTGAAACTGTCTGCCTGTACTTATCCATTGTAAGGGGACACGCAGCCAGTGTGGCAAGGCCAATGCCACTAGGTGTGACAGAAACTGTCTTGGGACTGACTACCCCAGTTTCTATGATGGACCCATAAGTGAACCCAACTATACCCTTACTTTGACTGTTACCAGCAGTCCCACCACTATTACCACTACTGCTAGGGGCACTAGAGTTTGATGTATTAGTGGTGGTTGGCTCAGGGGGTTTACCTGGACAGGACTTATCCCCTTGCCAATGGCTTTTTTTTTTACACAAATAGCACCAAGGCCTTTTAATGTGTGTATGTTGTGAAGAAGAGGAAGAATTTGATTTATCCCCACCCCCTGAAGAGTGTTTAGGATGTGAAGAAGGATCTTTGGTTTTACCCTTATCCCCATGCTTATCCTGAGATTTCTCACCATGTTTCTTCTTGCCATCCTTGTCACCCCCTGTATGAACTTTTCTGTTCACTCTTGTTCTGACCCATTTGTCTGCCTTCTTTCCCAATTCTTGGGGAGAGGTCAGATCTGAGTCCACTAGATATTGGTGTAACAAGTCAGACACACAGTTATTCAGAATATGCTCTCTCAGAATACGATTATACAGGCTTTCATAGTCAGTAACATTACTGCCATGTAACCACCCCTCCAGGGCCTTCACTGAACAGTCAACAAAGTCTATCCAGTCTTGTGAGGACTCTTTTCTGGTGTTTCTGAACTTAATCCTGTATTGTTCAGTGGTTAAGCCAAATCCATCCAAGAGTGCATCCTTCAAAACTGCAAAATTGTTAGCATCACTTTCTTTAACAGTAAGGAGCCTATCCCTACCCTTTCCATTGAAAGATGGCCACAATATAGCAGCCCACTGTCTTTGAGGGACCCCCTGTACCATACAGGCCCTCTCAAGTGCAGCAAACCACTTGTTAATGTCATCCCCCTCCTTGTAAGGGGGAACTATCTTGTGCAGATTCCTGGAATCATCCTCTCTCAGGCTTACTATCAGGAATACTGCTGCTGCCACCATGGGGTCCAACCCCCAATCTCTGTCTTTCCTTCTCCAGGTCTAGGGATTCCCTGTCTAGAGCCAGCTGTTGCTGTTTAAGCTTCAGCCTGGTCTCTTCCACTCTCAACGTTTTGAGTTCCCTTTCTAACATGTTGTCTTCAGGGTGGGTGGGTTGGGAATGCTTGGACACTGAGGATAAATTGGAACCAACAGAGGGAGATCTGTCCCTAACAGCATGGACTCTAACAACCTGGCCTCCAGGAATAAAAACATCCCTACTATGATGGGAGCTCCTATTACTACCAGCATTGCTCTGTGGTCTGCTGAGGGGCAGATTTGGAATAGAACCCTCCACACCTCCCTCAAGGGGTTCCCCTGAGTCAGAATGGGAGCTATCTACTAACTTCTCAGTTGAAGTGCCTACTAGGGACTTATCATTCTCAATGAGCATGTTATATGGAAATTCTCTTGAAGGGTTCTTTCCTATCACTAAACCTCTATCAATGCAGAAACTCCTTAGGCTCTTGAAGTTTAAATTGTCATAAGTAGTATTGACCATTTTAAGAGCAGTTCCTACATCAGACATGATAGAAGAAGGTTTAGAGACAATGAGAAGAGAGAAAAAGTTTCAGGACTTTTTAAAGAACAGAGAAAAAATGTTTTTTCAAACTTTTTGAAACTTTTTAGAAGTTTTGGAGTACTTTTCAGCACTTAGTAGAAAGTGTAAGAGAAGAAAGGCAAAACTTTTTGGTTAGGTGTACATACACTGAACTTGTTTTGTATATTATTCTCTTATGAAAAGTACACAATGACAAAGTGGTAAGTAGTTACAAGTACTTATCCCACCGCTGCACAACCAATGTAGGAGGCTGGCCTTGCTTGTAGTGAGTACCAGAGGTACTTACACCTTGTGCCAGGTCCATTTATCCCTTATTAGTGTAGAAGAGGTGTTTCTAGCAGCCTAGGCTGATAGAAGGTAGCTATGGCAAAGCAGCTTAGGCTGAACAAGGAGACATGTAAAGCTCCTACTATACCACTGGTATCATATGCACAATATCATAAGAAAACACAATACACAGATATACTAAAATAAAGGTACTTTATTTTTATGACAATATGCCAAAAGTATCTCAGTGAGTACCCTCAGTATGAGGATAAGAAATATACACAAGATATATGTACACAAACCAAAATTATGCAGATAATAGCAAAAGGAAGTAAGGCAAGCAATGTAAAGTTACAGTAGATTGCAATAGAAGCACATAGGTATAGGGGCAACACAAACCATATACTCCAAAAGTGGAATGCGAACCACGAATGGACCCCAAACCTATGTGAGCTTATAGAGGGTCGCTGGGACTGTAAGAAAACAGTGAGGGTTACAAAAATAGCCCACCCCAAGACCCTGAAAGGTAGGTGTAAAGTGCACCTACTACCCCCAGAGAGCACAGAAGTCGTGATAGGGGGATTCTGCAGGAAGAACAAACACCAGCAATGCAACAACAATGGATTTCCGGACCTGAGTACCTGTAAGACAAGGGGACCAAGTCCAAGAGTCGCAACAGTGTCGAGAGTGGGCAGGAGCCCAGGAAATGCCAGCTGAGGGTGCAAGGAAGCTGCCACCTGTTGGAAGAAGCTTGGTGTTCTGCAAGAACGAAGAGGACTAGGAACTTCCCCTTTGGAGGATGGATGTCCCACTTCGTGAAGAAGCTTGCAGAGGTGTTCCCGTGCAGAAAGACCGCAAACAAGCCTTGCTAGCTGCAAGGGTTGCAGTTAGGGTTTTTGGATGCTGCTGTGGCCCAGGAGGGACCAGGATGTCGCCACTTGGATGAGGAGACAGAGGGGGCGCCCAGCAAGTCACGGAGCCCTCACAGAAGTAGGCAGCACCCGCAGAAGTACCTGAACAGGCACTGAGAAGAAAAGTGAACCAGAGTCCACCGAAGTCGCAAAAGGGAGTCCCACGGCAAGGACTTACCTCCACCAAACATGGACTGAAGAGTCACTGGACTGTGGAAGTCAATTGGACAGAGTTGCTGAGTTCCAGGGACCACGCTCGTCATGCTGAGAGGGGACCCAGAGGACTGGTTATGCAGTCTTTTGTTGCCTGCCGTTGCAGGGGGAAGATTCAGTATACCCACTTGCATTTGTTATATAAAGAATTCCCCAAAGCAGAAACCCTAAATAGCCAGAAAAGGAGGTTTGGCTACCTAGGAAGGAGGATTGGCTACTAAGAGAGGTAAGAGCCTATCAGAAGGAGTCTCTGACGTCACCTGCTGTAAATGGCCACTCAGAGCAGTCCAGTGTGCCACAGACACCTCTGTTTCCAAGATGGCAGCGGTCTGGGACACACTGGAGGAGCTCTGGGCACCTCCTCTGGGAGGTGCAGGTCAGGGGAGTGATCACTCCCCTTTCCTTTGTCCAGTTTCGTGTCAGAGCAGGGCTGGGGGATCCCTAAACCGGTGTAGACTGGCTTATGGAGAGATGGGCACCATCTGTGCCCATCAAAGCATTTCCAGAGGCTGGGGGAGGCTACTCCTCCCCAGCCCATCGCACCTATTTCCAAAGGGAGAGGGTGTAACACCCTCTCTCAGAGGAAATCCTTTGTTCTGCCTTCCTGGGCCAGGGCTGCCCGGACCCCAGGGGGGGCAGAAACCTGTCTGAGGGGTTGGCAGCAACTGCAGTGCAAACCCTGAAAAGGAAGTTTGGCAGTACCCGGGTTCTGTGCTAGAGACCCGGGGGATCATGGAATTGTCCTCCCAATGCCAGAATGGCATTGGGGTGACAATTCCATGATCTTAGACATGTTACATGGCCATGTTCGGAGTTACCATTATGACGCTGTACATAGGTAGTGACCTATGTACAGTGCACGCGTGTAATGGTGTCCCCGCACTCACAAAGTCTGGGGAATTTGCCCTGAACGATGTGGGGGCACCTTGGCTAGTGCCAGGGTGCCTACACACTAAGTAACTTTGTAACCAACCTTCACCAGGTGAAGGTTAGACATATAGGTGACTTATAAGTTACTTAAGTGCAGTGGTAAATGGCTGTGAAATAACGTGAACGTTATTTCACGCAGGCTGCAGTGGCAGGCCTATGTAAGAATTGTCAGACCTCCCTATGGGTGGCAAAAGAAATGCTGCAGCCCATAGGGATCTCCTGGAACCCCAATACACTGGGTACCTCAGTACCATATACTAGGGAATTATATGGGTGTACCAGTATGCCAATGTGAATTGGTAAATTTAGTCACTAGCCTGTTAGTGACAAATTTGGAAAGCAGAGAGAGCATAACCACTGAGGTTCTGGTTAGCAGAGCCTCAGTGAGACAGTTAGGCATCACACACGGAACACATACATATAGGCCGCAAACTTAGAAGCACTGGGGTCCTGGCTAGCAGGGTCCCAGTGACACATAACAAACATACTGACAACATAGGGTTTTCACTATGAGCACTGGGCCCTGGCTAGCAGGATCCCAGTGAGACAGTTAAAACACCCTGACATATACTCACAAACAGGCCAAAAGTGGGGGTAACAAGGCTAGAAAGAGGCTACTTTCTCACAATTTGCTAAATAGCCGTCGTTTTAACAGGTCATTCTGCATTTTTAGTGATGAAATATTGCCCCGGGTGTGTCACAGTGTTCAAGAGCAATATTTCTCTTAACCATCAAATATACATACACAAATTAGCTACTTATTTTAATATATTTACACTGAAAAATAGGACCACTATCAGCGGTTTATTTGGCAAGATACATGCAAACTTAATAGCACTTTACAAGCTGACATATCTTAACAGACCTGTCACCCTCTTGCCTTTGGGTCAGTCATCTCGTCAGACTATCAATAGGCCAACAAACCACATGCATGTCACCAGCACCATGTATACAGACACATGTGGATTTACAGTTGCATAAACCTGCAATGGAACAAGAGATTCATATATATGCCACATTTTCATGTCTATATTATTCATTTTTTAATGTTTGAGGCACTTAAAGAGACTCTTCGAGAGCCTTAAAGTGTGTTACTATAATGGGTGATAAAAGTCTTGTAGAGTACAGGGTACACATTTTGGAATACTATGCCTTGATCAATAAAGAATGAGTCAGCAGAGAAAATGATGTGTAAGGATTTAAATGCCTTACGACATGACACCTTCAGATAAGGAGTTCAAGGGCTCTTAGAACGAAACTCTGTTATTTTCATATAGAGCTAAAATACCCTCCCAGTAATGACAGTTTGGCTATTGAATGTATTTATAGAGAGACATTAGTTTACAATTAGTTTCAATAATTGTTATTGGTATTTCTATATACAATAGTAAGATGGGCATACCCACCCACAGAACAAAACACAAAACAGTCCACTTTTGGTAGTATGTAACTGATACCCAACATGCCCCCCTGATACCCTCACCCTGTCTTTTGTAGTGGGCGAGATAAGCAATAGCTTAATGTGACCCAGCCCCATTACAGTCTTTGTCAGTTTGCCACCTATAGTGAGACAGGAAGCCTAGTGCCCTAAAGCAGCCCGCACATGTGAGATCGCTATTGTTTTGACTTAAATATCGAGGATAGGGTCCCATACCTTGGTGAATATGCTGGAGGCATCCTGCAAGTCATATGCTATTTTTTCATTGGGTAAGAACTGCCAAATTCTCCATAGCAACATAGAGGTATTCAGAATAGTGTCTCTACCCCATATGCCCAGATGGTTTGTTTTGCCGTCAATAGAAGGTGGGATATCCTCTTTCCCTTAGGAAAATAAAGCGGTTAGGAATGCTTCTGGGGAAGCCCCGGAGGGTGGAGGCGAGGTCACTAACCTCAGTAGTTGCACTGGTTTCCAGGACCTCCCCCAGGAGCGGTCCAAGCGGGGGCACATCCACAGAATATGATATAGGTCCCCGTGCCTCCACATCCCCTCCATCAGTCTCCCAGTCTGATATTGTTCCACCCATGAATTTGTGTTGGTGTGTAGTACCATCTATACAAGATCTTATATAGTGGTTCCCTTCCCTGGGCATGCCTTGTGGTATTCATTGTGCATATGTGTATGCCCTCTCCCCCATTGTTTATCATCTAGGGCAACATACAGGTCCTCCTCCCACCTATTCTTGTACACAGGGCATGTCTGAGGAGTATTAAGGAGCTAGACGGAGTCAATTTGAGTGACTACATTTTGTGGTGTACAGGTTCGGTAAGAACTTCTTAAAATATCTGAGAGGTCTCATAGCTGCTGCAGGTATTGAGGGTTGCAGAACCCAGTGCCAAATTCGCCAGTAATGAAATCTCTCTCATTCCGGGATGCAGTGCATGAGTTTGATGTCCTCAAAGGGACAAACGCTGCCTTTATGAAACATGACACGGAGCTGGCACAATCATTGTCTGTGTTCTAAATTGTGACCTCTCCATGTCCGAGGTGAAATCTCTGCTCCGGTATATCATGGTGAACGGAGATGGGTACCCAGTAACCCTTTTGTATCTAGACAGGTAGTCGAGGCCTCTAGGGTGACCCCTGTGACCAGAGACGGGTAGGGATTGCAACAGCGTTGCAAACTGCAGAGCCAAAAGATCTCACCTAGCGGTTGGCGGTCATATTCTGATTTATAAAGCACCACGGTTAGTCAGTTATTTCACCTGTAAAGCCAGGTAGTAGAGGCGAATACTGGGAACCCCCAACCCTCCCTGTTTTGATGGACTATTACTCATATAGTAGTTGAGTCTTAGGCATCTATCAGCCCAGATAAATGTTTTGCAAATGGTAGTCAACTGATCCAGTCCGTGCTACATAAGGGTAGTGCCTGAAACATATATAAGATCTTAGGGAGTGCGATAATTTTGAAGGAGGTGACGGCCCTGAAGGAGCCAACAAGATGTTTGAAATTTGTCCTACCACAGGTGTGCAGGTCTGCGGTCAGGGTCATTCCCAGGAACGGCAGCGAATCCAGCATCCGCCATAAGGTGGGGTCTGTAGGTGTAACCAATGGAGAAGAGCCTCTTATCCCAAAACCACCATTCCCACTGACGTCCTTCCCCATGTTGATTTTGAGGCCAGCCAGAGCACCATACTCTTCCAGCCATGGCATAAGATTCAGTAAGAGCGCACTGGGTTAGTTAAGGTGAGTAGAACATCATCGGCAAAGGCTGACACCTTAAATCTGTCTTGATGTAAGGGGACTCTTTGGATCCCCCATGATCTTAGATCCTCTGGAAAATAGGCTCTAGGTATAGGACAATCAACATATCAGGATTCCCAGCGACTAACCCATTTACATGAACCCTGGCTCAGGGCAGGTATAAAGTGCCTCGCTCCACCCCCAAAAGTGTGCTCCGAATCCTGCCCGCCTTAGAGTCTACCACAGCACAGACCAATTGACCCAGTCATACACCTTCTCTGTTTCAAGGGACAGCAATGCTGCCTTCCTGTGGCTCTTCCTTGCAAAGTCTATAACATGCAGGGCCCGTTTGGTGCTGTGGCTTATGGAGCGGGTTGAGACAATTCCTGTTCGAGCCGCATGTATCAAATGAGGCAAGTAAGTCTCCATGGGCATCGACCAGGACTTTGGCTATAATTAGCACTGACAATGTACTGCACGTTTGTCTGGCTTTGCGTTAAGCCAGACAGATATAAATGGTATCAATCGCTATTGGTGTTCTTTGCCATTCTCCCACTACCAGCAACCTTGCTCATCACCAGGACCTGTCGCTCATAGAAGTTTGTGGTGTTCCTAATGAGAATCATGACTCTCTCCTTCTACACCAGGGTAGAGGCATGTTGTAGGAAGTTGGCTCTGTATGTGCTATTTCAAAGTAAGGAATAGCATGCACAGAGTCCAAGGGTTCCCCTTAGAGGTAAAATAGTGGTAAAAAATAGATAATACTAATGCTCTATTTTGTGGTAGTGTGGTCGAGCAGTAGGCTTATCCAAGGAGTAGTGTTAAGCATTTGTTGTACATACACATAGACAATAAATGAGGTACACACACTCAGAGACAAATCCAGCCAATAGGTTTTGTTATAGAAAAATATCTTTTCTTAGTTTATTTTAAGAACCACAGGTTCAAATTTAACATGTAATATCTTGTTTGAAAGGTATTGCAGGTAAGTACATTAGGAACTTTGAATCATTTCAATTGCATGTATACTTTTCAAGTTATTCACAAATAGCTACTTTAAAAGTGGACACTTAGTGCAATTTTCACAGTTCCTGGAGGAGGTAAGTTTTTGTTAGTTTTACCAGGTAAGTAAGACACTTACAGGGTTCAGTTCTTGGTCCAAGGTAGCCCACCGTTGGGGGTTCAGAGCAACCCCAAAGTTACCACACCAGCAGTTCAGGGCCGGTCAGGTGCAGAGTTCAAAGTGGTGCCCAAAACGCATAGGCTTCAATGGAGAGAAGGGGGTGCCCCGGTTCCAGTCTGCCAGCAGGTAAGTACCCGCGTCTTCGGAGGGCAGACCAAGGGGGTTTTGTAGGGCACCGGGGGGGACACAAGCCCACACAGAAATTTCACCCTCAGCGGCGCGGGGGCGGCCGGGTGCAGTGTTAGAACAAGCGTCGGGTTCGCAATGGAAGTCAATGAGAGATCAAGGGATCTCTTCAGCGCTGCAGGCAGGCAAGGGGGGGCTTCCTCGGGGAAACCTCCACTTGGACAAGGGAGAGGGACTCCTGGGGGTCACTTCTGCAGTGAAAGTCCGGTCCTTCAGGTCCTGGGGGCTGCGGGTGCAGGGTCTTTTCCAGGCGTCGGGACTTAGGTTTCAGAGAGTCGCGGTCAGGGGAAGCCTCGGGATTCCCTCTGCAGGCGGCGCTGTGGGGGCTCAGGGGGGACAGGTTTTGGTACTCACAGTCATAGAGTAGTCCGGGGGTCCTCCCTGAGGTGTTGGTTCTCCACCAGCCGAGTCGGGGTCGCCGGGTGCAGTGTTGCAAGTCTCACGCTTCTTGCGGGGAGATTGCAGGGTTCTTTAAAGCTGCTCCTTTGGATAAA
Source organism: Pleurodeles waltl (assembly GCF_031143425.1). NCBI lineage: Eukaryota > Metazoa > Chordata > Amphibia > Caudata > Salamandridae > Pleurodeles > Pleurodeles waltl. The sequence goes on from NC_090450.1 coordinate 586,238,883, forward strand.
GTTGCAGTCTTTTTGGAGCAGGTCCGCTGTCCTCGGGAGTTTCTTGTCGTCGTCGAAGCAGGGCAGTCCTCAGAGGATTCAGAGGTCGCTGGTCCCTTTGGAAGGCGTCGCTGGAGCAGAGTTCTTTGGAAGGCAGGAGACAGGCCGGTGAGTTTCTGGAGCCAAGGCAGTTGTTGTCTTCTGGTCTTCCTCTGCAGGGGTTTTCAGCTAGGCAGTCCTTCTTCTTGTTGTTGCAGGAATCTACTTTTCTAGGGTTCAGGGTAGCCCTTAAATACTAAATTTAAGGGCGAGTTTAGGTCTGGGGGGTTAGTAGCCAATGGCTACTAGCCCTGAGGGTGGGTACACCCTCTTTGTGCCTCCTCCCAAGGGGAGGGGGTCACAATCCTAACCCTATTGGGGGAATCCTCCATCTGCAAGATGGAGGATTTCTAAAAGTTAGAGTCACCTCAGCTCAGGACACCTTAGGGGCTGTCCTGACTGGCCAGTGACTCCTCCTTGTTGCTTTCTTTGTTCCCTCCAGCCTTGCCGCCAAAAGTGGGGGCCGTGGCCGGAGGGGGCGGGCAACTCCAGCAAGCTGGAGTGCCCTGCTGGGCTGTGACAAAGGGGTGAGCCTTTGAGGCTCACCGCCAGGTGTCACAGCTCCTGCCTGGGGGAGGTGTTAGCATCTCCACCCAGTGCAGGCTTTGTTACTGGCCTCAGAGTGACAAAGGCACTCTCCCCATGGGGCCAGCAACATGTCTCTAGTGTGGCAGGCTGCTGGAACTAGTCAGCCTACACAGACAGTCGGTTAAGTTTCAGGGGGCACCTCTAAGGTGCCCTCTGGGGTGTATTTTGCAATAAAATGTACACTGGCATCAGTGTGCATTTATTGTGCTGAGAAGTTTGATACCAAACTTCCCAGTTTTCAGTGTAGCCATTATGGTGCTGTGGAGTTCGTGTTTGACAGACTCCCAGACCATATACTCTTATGGCTACCCTGCACTTACAATGTCTAAGGTTTTGTTTAGACACTGTAGGGGTACCATGCTCATGCACTGGTACCCTCACCTATGGTATAGTGCACCCTGCCTTAGGGCTGTAAGGCCTGCTAGAGGGGTGTCTTACCTATACTGCATAGGCAGTGAGAGGCTGGCATGGCACCCTGAGGGGAGTGCCATGTCGACTTACTCGTTTTGTCCTCATTAGCACACACAAGCTGGCAAGCAGTGTGTCTGTGCTGAGTGAGAGGTCTCCAGGGTGGCATACGACATGCTGCAGCCCTTAGAGACCTTCCTTGGCATCAGGGCCCTTGGTACTAGAAGTACCAGTTACAAGGGACTTATCTGGATGCCAGGGTCTGCCAATTGTGGATACAAAAGTACAGGTTAGGGAAAGAACACTGGTGCTGGGGCCTGGTTAGCAGGCCTCAGCACACTTTCAATTGTAAACATAGCATCAGCAAAGGCAAAAAGTCAGGGGGCAACCATGCCAAGGAGGCATTTCCTTACACAACCCCCCCCCCAAACGAAAGAGGATGAGACTAACCTTTCCCAAGAGAGTCTTCATTTTCTAAGTGGAAGAACCTGGAAAGGCCATCTGCATTGGCATGGGCAGTCCCAGGTCTGTGTTCCACTATAAAGTCCATTCCCTGTAGGGAGATGGACCACCTCAACAGTTTAGGATTTTCACCTTTCATTTGCATCAGCCATTTGAGAGGTCTGTGGTCAGTTTGAACTAGGAAGTGAGTCCCAAAGAGGTATGGTCTCAGCTTCTTCAGGGACCAAACCACAGCAAAGGCCTCCCTCTCAATGGCACTCCAACGCTGCTCCCTGGGGAGTAACCTCCTGCTAATGAAAGCAACAGGCTGGTCAAGGCCATCATCATTTGTTTGGGACAAAACTGCCCCTATCCCATGTTCAGAGGCATCTGTCTGCACAATGAACTGCTTAGAATAATCTGGAGCTTTTAGAACTGGTGCTGAGCACATTGCTTGTTTCAGGGTGTCAAAGGCCTGTTGGCATTCCACAGTCCAGTTCACTTTTTTGGGCATTTTCTTGGAGGTGAGTTCAGTGAGGGCTGTCACAATGGATCCATATCCCTTCACAAACCTCCTGTAATACCCAGTCAAGCCAAGGAATGCCCTGACTTGAGTCTGGGTTTTTGGAGCTACCCAGTCCAGAATAGTCTGGATCTTGGGTTGGAGTGGCTGAACTTGGCCTCCACCTACAAGGTGGCCCAAGTAAACCACAGTTCCCTGCCCTATCTGGCATTTGGATGCCTTGATAGAGAGGCCTGCAGTTTGCAGAGCCCTCAAAACCTTCTTCAGGTGGACCAGGTGATCCTGCCAGGTGGAGCTAAAGACAGCAATATCATCAAGATAAGCTGTGCTAAAGGACTCCAAGCCAGCAAGGACTTGATTCACCAACCTTTGGAAGGTGGCAGGGGCATTCTTTAAACCAAAGGGCATAACAGTAAACTGGTAATGCCCATCAGGTGTGGAGAATGCTGTTTTCTCTTTTGCTCCAGGTGCCATTTTTATTTGCCAGTACCCTGCTGTCAAGTCAAAGGTACTTAAGAATTTGGCAGCACCTAATTTATCTATGAGCTCATCAGCTCTAGGAATTGGATGAGCATCTGTCTTGGTGACAGAATTGAGCCCTCTGTAGTCCACACAAAACCTCATCTCTTTCTTTCCATCTTTGGTGTGAGGTTTGGGGACTAAGACCACTGGGCTAGCCCAGGGGCTGTCAGAGCGCTCAATTACTCCCAATTCCAGCATCTTGTGGACTTCCACCTTGATGCTTTCCTTAACATGGTCAGACTGTCTAAAGATTTTGTTCTTGACAGGCATGCTGTCTCCTGTGTCCACATCATGGGTACACAGGTGTGTCTGACCAGGGGTTAAGGAGAAGAGTTCAGGAAACTGTTGTAGGACTCTCCTACAATCAGCTTGCTGTTGGCCAGAGAGGGTGTCTGAGTAGATCACTCCATCTACTGAGCCATCTTTTGGGTCTGATGACAGAAGATCAGGGAGAGGTTCACTCTCTGCCTCCTGATCCTCATCTGTTACCATCAACAGATTCACATCAGCCCTGTCATGGAAGAGCTTAAGGCGGTTCACATGGATCACCCTCTTGGGGCTCCTGCTTGTGCCCAGGTCCACCAGGTAGGTGACCTGACTCTTCCTTTCTAGCACTGGGTAAGGGCCACTCCATTTGTCCTGGAGTGCCCTGGGAGCCACAGGCTCCAGAACCCAGACTTTCTGCCCTGGTTGGAACTCAACCAGTGCAGCCTTTTGGTCATACCAAAACTTCTGGAGCTGTTGGCTGGCCTCAAGGTTTTTGGTTGCCTTTTCCATGTACTCTGCCATTCTAGAGCGAAGGCCAAGTACATAGTCCACTATGTCTTGTTTAGGCTCATGGAGAGGTCTCTCCCAGCCTTCTTTAACAAGAGCAAGTGGTCCCCTTACAGGGTGGCCAAACAGAAGTTCAAAGGGTGAGAATCCTACTCCCTTCTGTGGCACCTCTCTGTAAGCAAAAAGCAGACATGGCAAGAGGACATCCCATCTCCTTTTGAGTTTTTCTGGGAGCCCCATGATCATGCCTTTTAATGTCTTGTTGAATCTCTCAACTAAGCCATTAGTTTGTGGATGGTATGGTGTAGTGAATTTGTAAGTCACTCCACACTCATTCCACATGTGTTTTAGGTATGCTGACATGAAGTTGGTACCTCTGTCAGACACCACCTCCTTAGGGAAACCCACTCTGGTAAAGATACCAATGAGGGCCTTGGCTACTGCAGGGGCAGTAGTCGACCTAAGGGGAATAGCTTCAGGATACCTAGTAGCATGATCCACTACTACTAGGATGTACATATTTCCTGAGGCTGTGGGAGGTTCTAGTGGACCAACTATGTCCACACCCACTCTTTCAAAGGGGACCCCCACCACTGGAAGTGGAATGAGGGGGGCCTTTGGGTGCCCACCTGTCTTACCACTGGATTGACAGGTGGGGCAGGAGAGGCAAAACTCCTTAACCTTCTGGGACATATTGGGCCAGTAGAAGTGGTTGACTAACCTCTCCCACGTCTTGGTTTGACCCAAATGCCCAGCAAGGGGAATATCATGGGCTAAGGTCAGAATAAACTCTCTGAACGACTGAGGCACTACCACTCTCCTAGTGGCACCAGGTTTGGGGTCTCTGGCCTCAGAGTACAGGAGTCCATCTTTCCAATAGACCCTATGTGTTCCATTTTTCTTGCCCTTGGACTCTTCAGAAGCTTGCTGCCTAAGGCCTTCAAGAGAGGGACAGGTTTCTTGTCCCTTACACAGCTCCTCCCTTGAGGGTCCCCCTGGGCCTAAGAGCTCAACCTGATAAGGTTCAAGCTCCAAAGGCTCAGTTCCCTCAGAGGGCAGAACTTCTTCCTGAGAAGAGAGGTTCTCTTTTTCTGACTGTGTTGCAGTTGGTTTCCCAACTGACTTTCATTTTCTCTTGGTAGGCTGGGCCATTTTTCCAGACTCCAGCTCTACTTTTTCACCCTGTGCCTTGCATTGTGCTCTTGTTTTTACACACACCAGTTCAGGGATACCCAGCATGGCTGCATGGGTTTTTAGTTCTACCTCAGCCCATGCTGAGGACTCCAGGTCATTTCCAAGCAGACAGTCTACTGGGATGTTTGAGGAGACCACCACCTGTTTCAGGCCATTGACCCCTCCCCATTCTAAAGTTACCATTGCCATGGGATGTGCTTTAGTTTGATTGTCAGCATTGGTGACTGTATAAGTTTTTCCAGTCAGGTATTGGCCAGGGGAAACCAGTTTCTCTGTCACCATGGTGACACTGGCACCTGTATCCCTCAGGCCCTCTACACTTGTCCCATTAATAAAGAGCTGCTGCCTGTATTTTTGCATGTTAGGAGGCCAGGCAGCTAGTGTGGCTAAATCCACCCCACCCTCAGAGACTAGAGTAGCTTCAGTGTGGACCCTGATTTGCTCTGGGCACACTGTTGATCCCACTTGGAGACTAGCCATTCCAGAGTTACCTGGATTGGAGTTTGGAGTGGAACTTTTCTTGGGACAGGCCTTGTCTCCAGTTTGGTGTCCAGACTGACTACAGTTTCGACACCAGGCCTTTTTGGGATCAAAGTTTTTACCCTTGTACCCAGGATTGTTTTGTGAAGAGGCTCTGGGCCCACCCTCCTGTGCAGGTTTTTGGGGGCCTGTAGAAGACTCTTGACTATTTTTATTTTTGGCTGTCTCACCACCTTTCCCCTGGGGAGGTTTTGTGACCCCTTTCTTTTGGTCACCCCCTGTGGAAGTTTTGGACACCCTAGTCTTGACCCAATGGTCCGCCTTCTTTCCCAATTCTTGGGGAGAAATTGGTCCTAGGTCTACCAGATGCTGATGCAGTTTATCATTGAAACAATTACTTAACAGGTGTTCTTTCACAAATAAATTGTACAGCCCATCATAATTACTTACACCACTGCCTTGAATCCAACCATCTAGTGTTTTCACTGAGTAGTCTACAAAGTCAACCCAGGTCTGGCTCGAGGATTTGTGAGCCCCCCTGAATCTAATCCTATACTCCTCAGTGGAGAATCCAAAGCCCTCAATCAGGGTACCCTTCATGAGGTCATAAGATTCTGCATCTTTTCCAGAGAGTGTGAGGAGTCTATCCCTACACTTTCCTGTGAACATTTCCCAAAGGAGAGCACCCCAGTGAGATTTGTTCACTTTTCTGGTTACACAAGCCCTCTCAAAAGCTGTGAACCATTTGGTGATGTCATCACCATCTTCATATTTAGTTACAATCCCTTTAGGGATTTTCAACATGTCAGGAGAATCTCTGACCCTATTTATGTTGCTGCCACCATTGATGGGTCCTAGGCCCATCTCTTGTCTTTCCCTCTCTATGGCTAGGATCTGTCTTTCCAAAGCCAATCTTTTGGCCATCCTGGCTAACTGGATGTCCTCTTCACTGGGGTTATCCTCAGTGATTTCAGAGTTGTTGGTCCCTCCTGTGAGGGAACCAGCATCTCTGACTATTATTTGTGGAGTCAGGGCTTGAGTAGCCCTGCTCTCCCTAAGTAGGACTGGAGGGGGGGAATTTCCCTCCAAGTCACTATCTTCATCCTCTGAGTTGCCACCCTCAGAGGGGTTGGCCTTTTCAAACTCTGCCAAAAGCTCCTGGAGCTGTATTTTGGTAGGTTTGGGGCCTATTGTTATTTTCTTTAGTTTACAGAGTGACCTTAGCTCTCTCATCTGTAGATGGAGGTAAGGTGTGGTGTCGAGTTCCACCACAGTCACATCTGTGCTAGACATTTTGCTTCTAAAAGTTGGAATACTTTTTAAGAATCTACAACTAGTTCTAGGTTCTAATTCAAACTTTTACAAACTTTTTAAACTCTAAAAGAAATGCTAAACAGGATCTAACACAAGGCCCTAGCAGGTCTTTTAAGAATTTAGAAAACTTTTCAAATTGCAAAAATCAATTTCTAATGACAATTTTGGAATTTGTCGTGTGATCAGGTATTGGCTGAGTAGTCCAGCAAATGCAAAGTCTTGTACCCCACCGCTGATCCACCAATGTAGGAAGTTGGCTCTGTATGTGCTATTTCAAAGTAAGGAATAGCATGCACAGAGTCCAAGGGTTCCCCTTAGAGGTAAAATAGTGGTAAAAAATAGATAATACTAATGCTCTATTTTGTGGTAGTGTGGTCGAGCAGTAGGCTTATCCAAGGAGTAGTGTTAAGCATTTGTTGTACATACACATAGACAATAAATGAGGTACACACACTCAGAGACAAATCCAGCCAATAGGTTTTGTTATAGAAAAATATCTTTTCTTAGTTTATTTTAAGAACCACAGGTTCAAATTTAACATGTAATATCTTGTTTGAAAGGTATTGCAGGTAAGTACATTAGGAACTTTGAATCATTTCAATTGCATGTATACTTTTCAAGTTATTCACAAATAGCTACTTTAAAAGTGGACACTTAGTGCAATTTTCACAGTTCCTGGAGGAGGTAAGTTTTTGTTAGTTTTACCAGGTAAGTAAGACACTTACAGGGTTCAGTTCTTGGTCCAAGGTAGCCCACAGTTGGGGGTTCAGAGCAACCCCAAAGTTACCACACCAGCAGTTCAGGGCCGGTCAGGTGCAGAGTTCAAAGTGGTGCCCAAAACGCATAGGCTTCAATGGAGAGAAGGGGGTGCCCCGGTTCCAGTCTGCCAGCAGGTAAGTACCCGCGTCTTCGGAGGGCAGACCAGGGGGGTTTTGTAGGGCACCGGGGGGGACACAAGCCCACACAGAAATTTCACCCTCAGCGGCGCGGGGGCGGCCGGGTGCAGTGTTAGAACAAGCGTCGTGTTCGCAATGGAAGTCAATGAGAGATCAAGGGATCTCTTCAGCGCTGCAGGCAGGCAAGGGGGGGCTTCCTCGGGGAAACCTCCACTTGGGCAAGGGAGAGGGACTCCTGGGGGTCACTTCTGCAGTGAAAGTCCGGTCCTTCAGGTCCTGGGGGCTGCGGGTGCAGGGTCTTTTCCAGGCGTCGGGACTTAGGTTTCAGAGAGTCGCGGTCAGGGGAAGCCTCGGGATTCCCTCTGCAGGCGGTGCTGTGGGGGCTCAGGGGGGACAGGTTTTGGTACTCACAGTCATAGAGTAGTCCGGGGGTCCTCCCTGAGGTGTTGGTTCTCCACCAGCCGAGTCGGGGTCGCCGGGTGCAGTGTTGCAAGTCTCACGCTTCTTGCGGGGAGATTGCAGGGTTCTTTAAAGCTGCTCCTTTGGATAAAGTTGCAGTCTTTTTGGAGCAGGTCCGCTGTCCTCGGGAGTTTCTTGTCGTCGTCGAAGCAGGGCAGTTCTCAGAGGATTCAGAGGTCGCTGGTCCCTTTGGAAGGCGTCGCTGGAGCAGAGTTCTTTGGAAGGCAGGAGACAGGCCGGTGAGTTTCTGGAGCCAAGGCAGTTGTTGTCTTCTGGTCTTCCTCTGCAGGGGTTTTCAGCTAGGCAGTCCTTCTTCTTGTTGTTGCAGGAATCTACTTTTCTAGGGTTCAGGGTAGCCCTTAAATACTAAATTTAAGGGCGTGTTTAGGTCTGGGGGGTTAGTAGCCAATGGCTACTAGCCCTGAGGATGGGTACACCCTCTTTGTGCCTCCTCCCAAGGGGAGGGGGTCACAATCCTAACCCTATTGGGGGAATCCTCCATCTGCAAGATGGAGGATTTCTAAAAGTTAGAGTCACCTCAGCTCAGGACACCTTAGGGGCTGTCCTGACTGGCCAGTGACTCCTCCTTGTTGCTTTCTTTGTTCCCTCCAGCCTTGCCGCCAAAAGTGGGGGCCGTGGCCGGAGGGGGCGGGCAACTCCAGCAAGCTGGAGTGCCCTGCTGGGCTGTGACAAAGGGGTGAGCCTTTGAGGCTCACCGCCAGGTGTCACAGCTCCTGCCTGGGGGAGGTGTTAGCATCTCCACCCAGTGCAGGCTTTGTTACTGGCCTCAGAGTGACAAAGGCACTCTCCCCATGGGGCCAGCAACATGTCTCTAGTGTGGCAGGCTGCTGGAACTAGTCAGCCTACACAGACAGTCGGTTAAGTTTCAGGGGGCACCTCTAAGGTGCCCTCTGGGGTGTATTTTGCAATAAAATGTACACTGGCATCAGTGTGCATTTATTGTGCTGAGAAGTTTGATACCAAACTTCCCAGTTTTCAGTGTAGCCATTATGGTGCTGTGGAGTTCGTGTTTGACAGACTCCCAGACCATATACTCTTATGGCTACCCTGCACTTCAATGTCTAAGGTTTTGTTTAGACACTGTAGGGGTACCATGCTCATGCACTGGTACCCTCACCTGTGGTATAGTGCACCCTGCCTTAGGGCTGTAAGGCCTGCTAGAGGGGTGTCTTACCTATACTGCATAGGCAGTGAGAGGCTGGCATGGCACCCTGAGGGGAGTGCCATGTCGACTTACTCGTTTTGTCCTCACTAGCACACACAAGCTGGCAAGCAGTGTGTCTGTGCTGAGTGAGAGGTCTCCAGGGTGGCATACGACATGCTGCAGCCCTTAGAGACCTTCCTTGGCATCAGGGCCCTTGGTACTAGAAGTACCAGTTACAAGGGACTTATCTGGATGCCAGGGTCTGCCAATTGTGGATACAAAAGTACAGGTTAGGGAAAGAACACTGGTGCTGGGGCCTGGTTAGCAGGCCTCAGCACACTTTCAATTGTAAACATAGCATCAGCAAAGGCAAAAAGTCAGGGGGCAACCATGCCAAGGAGGCATTTCCTTACACATTTACTGGAGCAAAAAGGCTCTAGAGCAAAGTTGATGCTGTCACCTTTGAGCACGGGGAGTCTCCTGTTGTAGAAATATGCTGGTAACCAGCATGAGAGAAGCATTAGGATTGGAGGGAGCAGCCTCTCCCAGCGCTCTCAACAGCAATGGAGGCCTGTGCTTTCTATAACCCAGCTACTAGGTTTGAGAAGTTTAAAATGTGCACATCTGGCTGGCTGTCGCAAGACAGTCGGCCAAAAAGACATGCACACTTTAAACTATGCACAGCTCACTGCTGCCACTCAGCAGCATTGGCCCGCTCTATCCTGGCACTCGTTTCAGGATGTGAGGATGGAAAATAAATTAGTAATAAATTAACTTTATTGCCATTTTATTTTTCATCCCTGGGGGATATTTTAGACGGAGGGGCGACGCTCCTCTGTCCTAATGGAGGTGCTGATACTGTTGAGCTGAGACAAATCCTGGAAGATGGAGAGCGAGGCTTCATTGTAAAACATTCTACGTCCGACCCTGGTCCTGGCCATGATGTCTTCTTTGTCCTCAAAGAAGTGAACTCTTGTGAGGACATCTGGGGCGCGCCTCTCATCAACTGTCCAGTGGTGACCCTGTGTGTTCTATTGGGTTAGACACAAGGGTAATGAAGGTGCTCCAGGATAGCTTCAAATAGGTTCTGGACACATGAAATGAGGTCCTCAGGGTAGACCTCTGACGGGACCCCTCTAATGAGGACATAGTTCTATTGAGACCTATTCTCTAAGTCTTTGCACTTGTGCATATTACTGTTCTAGGCCCAGCATTCATTGTTGGAGTTTGTTCCAGTCATCCACCTGTTTGTGGAAGCCTGCCTCAACCTCCTCAACCTTTGAGCCCGGTTCAGATACTTCTCCGAATACTTCCTAGAGATCGCCACATAGGTCTGATTTGACAGTAAAGATCTCATCTTTGAGGTCCTGAAATGCTGCAAGAAGGAAGTTCAGCAACGGCTTGGTGAGGTATAGTTAACATGGAGCTGTCTTTCTTAACCCTAGCTCCAGTTATGGCTCGACTTGGAGGGGCCATTTCTTGAGGTGTTTTTGTAGCTGCAATGGAGCCCTAGAATAGGATATCGTGTGCATCTGTGCGTGCCAGGAATCTGAGCAGAACATTATTCAGTTACCTCCTCCCTCCAGATTGTATGTGGTGAATGAGAAATCAGCGCAGGGGTACCACACGCAGGGCGTAAGTCCTGTGGGGCGAATCCTACCCCTGCCAAATATAAAAGGTGCAGTCTGTGCTGTTTTGCAGAGAGCCTCTAGGATGCTCCAGGGGTGCGCCTCTGCCAAAGGGCTCAGTGATGTGATGTGGGGTGGGGGCAGACCCCGCGTTCCAGATTTCCCTGGGCCAGTTCACTCCGCCACTGCTCCCCTGAGCATTTAAGTGTACTGACAGCTGCTTGGGCGGGCTCCGTCCATGAGAGAACACCAGCCTTGTAGGAAATCCCAGCCATGTGGTCAGGCCGGGTCTCCAGGCAGTGGCTGCTTGAAGCTGCCTGGATAGGAGATCTCAGCCCTGTACATTCTGTCCAGTGCCCACCAGTAGTCTCCACCAGCCCCTGGTGCTGCAGTTAAGTGAGTGCTGGGCCCATAATGCTCTGGATCTCGCTTACCCACCTTTCATGTCTCACTTCCTTTGCTGGTCCCACTCCTCCTCCTCTTACTGGGGCACTCAGGAGCTGCTGCGGGTTTCCAGGGCAGATCGCGGTGGGTCTTGGCGCTTCTGCCTTGGGTGGCACCACAGCCTCTCTGTCGGCTCCTCCCAGCACTTCTTGGCCACTGCACCAGCAGGCCTCGACAAGGCCGCTCCTCAACACCACCAAAGGCAGAAAACACAGCTCGTCCCACTGTATTGAACATCTCTAACTATGTGTGCCTTGCCCAATTTCACCTCACCAAGGGCATTGGTGCATCAGGATGGGGGTTGATGGGAATCCCTGGCCAGAGCTGCGGCATCAGGTGTCCGCCATGTTGGTCGCCTGGCAATGCCCCCCATCAGCAGACATTTAAAGAACACTGCATTTATAAATAATTATTTACATAACATAAAATAGGAAACGTGTATACCTGCTATGCCACGATGAAACTCAATTTAAGAAATGAAGAGACTGCTCTAAGAAGCTATACACGCTTACATTGGTATCATTTATAATTCAAACTTATCATGATGATGTAAGGGTTACATTAAAACATGTCACATAGTATATAAAATTGGTGCATGTTAAGTTGTTATCACTGCTCGGTACCAGCCTGCTATTTAAAAGCAGCATATACAAGTCTCAAAATGCACAGAAATGCAATAAGAATATTCAACTGTAATTTCACATACTGTAAATCACATGCATCTCTTTCACACTCAATTAGCTCAGAAATATAGTTCAGAACTGTGCACTTTTGACTTCCATTAAGTAAAAAATCAAAAGCATGCTGCTTCTGTTTTATTAGGTCTTGTGTGACCTGCTGTTACCAACACTTAAAAATATACATAAGGAGATTTGACTCCTGGCAGAAGAGTATTTCCTCTTACATTATGCTATTGGCTTTTTGGTGTATTGTTGCTGCCTCATAAAAAAGTGCTTACTTTGTATTGCATGTGAGGCTGTTTTACATCTCAGAAGTACATTGAATCAGCCAACACTAATCTCATACTTGCGTTGCATACCTTGCATACAGAAATTGTTCGATTGTGCATTTACTGCTGCAGGTTTGTTTTAATGTTATAGTAAGGACTCAAAATTCAAGGCAGACTTATTGGAATTTCCAAATCATGTTTTAAGAGATAATCGTGTTTTTATGTTCAGGAAGAATGAAGAATGGATATTGATTACAGCTAAAAATGCATGTCAGTAGAAGATTTTAACCATGTTAACCAACCGATTTAACACCTACACGTGTTTTTTTCTTAAATAGGCACCCTGGCAAGACTAAAGGGATTTCTACAATAAATGGGGTTTGGCAGCCCTTAGCTCCTGCCATCTTAGACAAATCTCTGGATTATCCAAGTAAATGAGTCAGGCTCTACCGATCAGTGTTCCTGTTTGAGTTAATAACTCATTGAAGGCAAATGTCCCTTTTTAGGTGGCCACCCCCATTTTTTATCTAGAACTTTTTTTTAAACTCTGCACACTTGTATACAGCTGTTCAGTGCCCAGTGGATGTGCTCTGACCCCTATAAATACATTAAATTGGCTATGCTTGTGATTTGCATTTTACTTACCAATAAGTTCTCAGTATATGGTACCACAAGTAGCCAGAGCCTGTAAGTTAAATGTCATTAGTGGACTGCAGCACATATTGTGTCACCACTAAAGTGACAATGCAAACCTCTAGGCCTATCTCTGCAACCTGGGTATGCAATTTTAAAACTGTCAATTCGGCTTGGCAAAATAAACCTTTTGCTAGGCTGGATTCTTCCTTTTTAATACGTATAATGCACTTGTAAAGTAAGACTTACAAGCCTCAAGGGTGGGTCAATAATATCTAAAGGTAAGACATATGACTCTAATATTTTTACATCTCCTCATAATGGAAAGGGCCCCAAATTTGTTTTTCACTTTAGCAAGACTGGCTGTGCCATAGAAAACACTGGGTTACTTTAATTACACTCAATAAAGCGAACTTCAGATTAGATTAGAAAAATATTTTAATTATATTAGACAAAATACTTCAAACACTCATTTTCATAGTCAAACAAAAGCCACATTAATGCTAAAGATTAATTTTGTCCATTTCAGATTTGTACTGCCTAACCTCTAATAGCCTTTTCTGAGGTAAGTCAAGTGGCAGCCTTCTGGTCTCCTTCAAGGCGGTGTGAATGGCTCACACGAAAGGGAACAAAAGGGTCTTGGGTAGGAGGAAGAGTGACCTCCTCCTGACAGAATGGCCTATGGGATGTGCCAACCAACTGCACAAGCTTCAAAGAGGCATCCTCTCTCATAGGTAAATGTAACTCTCATCTAGGCCTGCCCTCTCAATTGTCCAGGTGGTCAGGGAGCCACCAATCCCAGTGGGGTTAAACCTGTTTCAGAACTGGTTTGCAAGGAGATATTTTCATTTACCTAGACAAACCTCATTGGTGTGCCCTGAGTTCTGCCCAGGGAAAGAAAGGTTCGGCTGTGTTGGATTTTGGCAGACTAGAGCACATTGTGATTTTATTAGTGTCAAACCCCCAATAAATTATGTCACAATAGGTAGGGATACTCCTGGGAATCGTTTTGCTATTGGCCAGGGAGTCTCTCTCACCCACATGCTATTGGCAACCATAAATGTTGCATTCCTGAATACCTTCTTCTGAACACTGAGGAAAGACTACACCTGCTGTGTATCTGTGGGGAGAACCCCCAAGGGCTGGACCTACTCCCACTTGTATCCAGATGAACTCCAATGGTCATTTGGATGACCTCCTGTTAACCTACAGTGTCACTGCAAGAAGCCTACTTTCCAAAAGCCCAGCTGACAAGTTCCAACTGGACTTACGAGAATGAGCCCTAACCCCCGAAGTGTTACTCACAAGATACTGGACCCTTGGATGGTGTAAGAGTATACTTCTCTGACCCCAGAAACTGCAAAACTGGACACTTAGAGACTTTTCAGAACATTTCCTCCAGAGAGCCAGAGAAGATAAGGACCAATGCTAAAGGTGCAGATGTTGAATCACTGGACAGTTTGAACACACTGGTTTCCCGCACTGAAAGGATTTTGACTTCCAGAAAAGTTTTTAAGTCCGAATGTAGAGAGATTTTACTGAGGTCGACGTCAAACAGCATCTGACCGATGACAAGAACTTCCTGGGTGCGGATTCCAGACCTTGCCTGTTCTGAGATTTCCCACCATCAATACAAACCACACCAAGTGTTCCACGCTGAGGACCTGAGGTTCACCAGTTCAATGTCATTAAACTCTCTTTCAGATCTACCCTGCAGCCCACACCAATCACCATCAATGAAGACTTTTGTCCGAAAGTAAACTTGCCTTCGGAACAAACCTGGTCCCTGTTCCCGACTGGCAGTAGCTTATGGTTGGCTTTAACTTTCACTTTGATCCGGTCTAGCTTTACCAGATAATCGCAGTTGGCGCTTGGCGCTTTTAGGTGCTATTTTGACTCAAAATTTATAAAAATCACATCTGCAGTTCCTTAAATCTGATGATTTTTGTTGTTTTGGTGTCTATTCAAATAATATTTGATGCTTCTTTTATAAATTGAAGTGGGCTTTTATTGTGTTTTGTTTCCTAATTTATAACTTTTTCGCCACTAATAAATGCTTTACACATTTCCCTTAAGTTAAGCCTTTCTGCCCTGTGCTATATCTACCAAAGGTTGTTCTCAGGATTACATTTTTGAGATCTAACTGGACCTGGTGTAGCATTGTGACATTATTACTTGGTGAGGACTCAAATCCCCTCCAACTAATAACCCACATTGCCCACATGCCCATCGAAACGTGTGTGTTAAAAAATGTTTTTGACGTTATAATATGCATTGGTGCTGCCATCATATGGCCTCATCTACACTGTAGTGTTAGTCAAATATTCCAATGTGTGTTGATGGCCACAAGAGTGTTGCCAGCGCAGCTAATAATATAATTTTCAATGTGCCAATTAGCCAGATGTCCTGCTCAATTATGGCAGTGTTCTGCTCAGTAGGTCAGTATTCTGAAAGATCTACGATGCTCAATTTGTCCATGTTTGTTCACTGTTCCTGGGTTGTTGTTCAAGATTCTAGGACTGGCGCAGAATATTTCTTTTAATGACCAAGTCCTTATACTTTAGAAATATACATCATGTTATGTATACTGCCATAAGACTGCCATTGCACTGTTTCAGTATGTAAAGCAACATTAACATTTCAGTCCTCATGTGGCTCTTTGGTATATAGGGCACGATTATCATCCAAGTATCTACATGCCCCCAGTATGTAAAGTATCATTGCTATTACAGTTGCTATATTGGCCTCTAGCATGTAAGGCTCCTTTACCATGTTAGGCCTTCTGCGGCCCCACCTGTACCCCTTCTCTCGCCCCCCTGTGCTTTGGGCTCCATAACTTGTTTTCCACAAAAGCTTTCCATGCCAAATTTGCATCCTTTTTTCCAACATCCTGGGAATTCTAAAGATACCCAGGGTTTGTAGATTCGCCTGGAGGGGACCGAGAAAATAGCCCAAATTTTAGCAAAATTGTGCGGTTTTGGAAAAAAATAGGGAAAAGTGCACCAGATAAAAGTGTCTGTTTTTTTCTTCTAAAAATGGCATCTACGAACGGTTTGCTATAATAAAGTCACCATCTTCCCAGCTTTCGGGAAAATGCAGAGCTGAATCCAAAAACCTAATTTTGTACCACAGTTATGGCATTTTTCCAAAAGGTAGCCATGTTCCCTATTTTTGTGTTTTAAACCTACTTCTAGTTTGTGGTGGAAACCAGTGCGAAATCCATGGGTGATTCAGAAAAGCTATACATTCCTGACCACTAGACAAAATTCTGAATTTAGCAAGGGGTCATATGCATAAATCCCTTAACGTTTTCCTATGGAAAATAACTGTTGAAATAAAGAAAGACTGAAAATGAGAAGAAAAAACAAGCATTTGTGACAACTTTTTCATCTGTAATCTTTTGTCACAATGGCAGATTGACAAAAGCAATATACCATTACGTCTGCTAGACCACTCTGGTTGTGAGGATATATAGGATTTGTAGGTTCTCCAAGAACCCAAGGGACCTAGAGCAAACAGCTGAGCTGCACAATACAATGGGTTTTCATTGAGTACCACGAATAGACCTATTCTTTTAGTGAAATCGGCTAAGTGAAAAATCAGTATCAAGAAAACGAATGTATTTCTGAAATGGGCACCAGATGTAGAGTTTAGGAGCAGTGGTTATTTATACATTGCTGAATTTGTGGGTAACTGTACTAGTGTATGATTCGGAGGGTATTTTAAAAAAAATGTCGTCTTTCTTATTTACTGGTTTACATTTGAAAGGCACCAATGCAGCAAAATCTAATTGATAATAACAAACGTTCTACTATTCTATGCTCCCCCAAGTCTCCCGATAAATATACCTCACTTGTGTCGGTAGTCCAAGTGCCCGCTACAGGAAACGGCCCAAAACAAACCATGGACATAGTGCATTTTTCCATACAAAACTGACGCTCTTTTTCCAATGTAGGTAGCTCTAGATTTTGGACCCTTGCTCAGCTCGCACCTAGGGAAACCGAGCCAATCTGTATATTTTTGAAAACTAGTCACCTAGGGGTATCCAAGGTGGGCTGAATTGCACGGCTCTCACCACATTTAGTTACCCAGAATCCCTTTCAAACCTCAAACTTTGACTAAAAAAACACATTTTCCTCATGTTTCTGTGTGGAAAAGTTCTAGAATCTGCAGGGAGCCACACACATCCTTCCACCCGGCGTTCCCCCAAGTCTCCCGATAAACAAGATATCTTACTTGTGTGGGTCGACCTAGTATCTGCAATAGGAAATGGACCAAAACACAACATGGATGCAGCGCATTTTTCCACCCAAAACTGACACTCCTTTTCCAGTGTGTGCAGCTCTAGACTTTGTATCCTAGCTCATCCAGCACCTAGGAGAACATAGCCAACCTGCAGATTGGTGGAAACTAGACAGCTAGGGGTATCCAGGCTGGGCTGACTTGTGTGGCTCTGAACACGTTTTTTTACCCAGAATCTCTTGCAAACCTCAAACCTTGACTAAAAAAAATACATTTCCCACACATTTCTGTGATGGAAGGTTCTAGAGTCTGTGCAAAGCCACAAACTTTCTTCCACCCAGCACTCCCCTAAGTCTCCCAATAAAAACTGTACCTCATGTGTGTGGGTAGACCTAGAGCCTGTGACAAGGAATGGTGAAAAATGCAACATCAATGCACCACATTTTTCCACTGAAAACCGACCGTCTGTTTCCAGTATGAGTAGCTCTAGATTTTGGACCCTAGCTCAGCCGGCACCTAAGGAAACCTAGTCAACCTGTAAATTTTTTTAAAGTAGACACCTAGGGCTATCCAGGATTGGCTGACTTGCATGGCTCTCATCACATGTTTTACCCTGTATCCCTTGCAAACCTTGACTAAAAAAACACGTTTACCTCACATTTCTGTGATGGAAAGTCCTGAAGTCTGCAGGGAGCCACAAACTTCCTTTTACCCAGCACTCCCTCAAGTATCCCAGTGAACATGGTACGTCACTTGTGTGGATAGACCTACTGCAACAGGAAATATCCCAAAAAGTAACATGTATGCAGCAAATGTTTTCACCCTAAACTGGCCCTCTTTTTCCAATGTGGGTAGCTGTAGATTTTGGACCCTAGCTCAGTCAGCACCTAGGGAAACCTACCCATCCTGTACATTTTTGAAAACTAAACACAGGGTTATCCAGGATAGGTTGACTTGCATGGCTCTCACAATTATTTTTTAACCAGAATCCCTCGCAAACCTCAAACTTTGACCAAAAAACACATTTTGCTTGCATTTCTGTGTTGGAAATTTGTGGAATCACTGGGCTCGCACACATTTCCTACCACCCACCTTGCATGATGACTATCGTTGACCCTGGTGGGATCCATTCCTGACGCAAGCACTAGGCCAACGCACACAAGTTGGGTAGCTTTTTTATTGGGACAAGTGGGGGAACGCTGGGTGGTAGGAATGTTGTGGATCCTTGCACATTCCTATAGCTTACGTCACAGAAATGCAAGGAAAATGTGTGTTTTTATTCAACACTTAACCTTTGCAAGGTATTCTGGGTAAGAAAACATTGGGGGATCCATGGCAACTCACAACTCCCTGAACTCTCCCAGGTGTCTAATTTTCAGAAATTTCTGGGTTTGGCAGACTTCCATAGATGGCCCGGAACAAAAACACAGGTGCCTCCCTTGCAAAACCAAGTAGTTTTGAGATAAATATTTTTGATTTGTCCACAATACGTTTTGGGCCCTTCCCTGTCGCAGGTAATTGACCCATCCACACAAGTAAGGTAGCATTTTTATTGTGAGACCTAGGGGAACTCTGGGTGGTAGGAAATTTGAGCTGACCCGGTCATCCACACAGAAATGTGAGAAAAAATATTTTTTTGTATAGGAATCAACTTTACAAGGGCTTCTGGGTAAGTACACTTTGTTGAATCCACACAAAACATACCACATG
Source organism: Pleurodeles waltl (assembly GCF_031143425.1). NCBI lineage: Eukaryota > Metazoa > Chordata > Amphibia > Caudata > Salamandridae > Pleurodeles > Pleurodeles waltl. Next base: position 586,257,331 of record NC_090450.1, read on the forward strand.
TTATTCCCTTAGTGACCAGTTTCCAAAAACATGTGAGGGCAGAAAGTGTTCACTATGGAGAGAGCATGTATTGACGGTAAAAAGCAAAAAAAAAAAAACATTATTGCACACCCATCCACTTATCAATCACAGGCACATTTGTTGGATTTGGTGCAAGGGTAAGTAAATGGTTCATAAAACAACTTTATTGAACAATGACTTTACAAAATAAAGGGCCAGATGTAGTAATCTAAAATTTTGCGACTTGCAAATTGCGAGTCAGACCGACTCGCAATTTGCAACTCGCAAAATTGCAAAAAGATCACAAAATTGTATGCAGAAAGGGGTCTCAGACACCTTCTGCGACTCTCTATGGGGTCGCAAAGACCCACCTCATCAATATTGATGAGGTGGGTCGCAGTTTGCGACCCCATAGCGAGTCCCTGCACTCACAGGGATGGAGGCCTGCTGTAGTCAGCAGACCTCCATGTCTGTGACTGCTTTGTCAATAAAGCAGTTTTTTTTTCATTTTGCAGCCCGTTTTCCTTAAAGGAAAACGATTTGCAAAATGAAAAATAAACCGAAACCATTTGGTTTCGTTTTTTTTCAGAGTAGGCAGTGGTCCATAGGACCACTGCCTGCTCTGAAAAAATATTTTTTTCGGCATTCACAAAGGGGAAGGGGTCCCATGGGGACCCCTTCCCTTTTGCGAATGAGTTACCACCAGTGTGACACTGGTGGTAACTGCGAGTTGGTTTGCGACCGCATTCGCGGTCACAAAGCAACTCAGCATGGCGATGCGGTCGCAAATAGGAAGGGAACACCCCTTCCTATTTGCGAGTCGCATCCCCAAATTAATTTGGGGATGAGCATCGCGTTCGGCCTTTTGCATGCGGCAAACTGCGTTTTTCACAGTTTGCGACATGCAAAAGGCTTGCTACATCTGGCCCAAAATCCGCTAAAGTCATTGTTAATAATTTCAACATTGGTCAAAAAACCACTGACTGACAGCGCGTGAGCTGTAAAGTCATGGCAAGGCACCAACCCATTTACAGTCCATTCATACACCTTTCATGCGTTACACACAGAAAAACATTCACACTGCCAGCTATGGGCGCAACACAATGCAACACTTACATTTAAAAACAGCGCCATTTAAGGGCCCACGGCTATCATACGCGAACAGGACTAACACACCAATCACACCACCAAGCACCCAAACATGGCACAATTTACAAACACACCTCAAGCAAGTCAATGAACATACTGGCTACACGCCACCAACACACCTCCAGTCCATCTACACTGCCAGCCAAGCACCAAATCCGTGCACACTGTCAGCGAAGCACTAGTTCACACATACTGCCAGGCAAGCTCCAGTCCACGTTCTGGACTAGGCATACCACAAGACAGGAAAGAAGGTGCACAATTTCATATGTAACTTTGAAAGACAATCACACAAAAAGCTAAGGGATTCTAACATTATTACAAGCCACGGAAACACATTAGATGAAAAGATTGCAAAGTGAGTTTCTTACCAACCACAACTCCACAAACTACAGATCTGCCAAATATGCAACTGCAACCAGGATTCACCAACAAGACAAAGGAAATGATTGGCTATACAATACAATACGAATAAAAATGATAACAAAATACCAATCAAAAGACACTGATATCCCCCCAAAAGGAGGCGTGACAAAGGCAAAAGAAGACACCCCCACATGGATGTTAACCTAACCCCAGAAGCTGATCCTGTTACGACTCGGTCATCCCATTTCCAGGGGGCGCTGTAAGGGGACTGTCAGAAGCCTGGGAATCACCTTGAACACCTATCTAGAGTCCCTTGCTGACTCCTGTTTGTTTCTCTTTTCTCCATGGTACACTTGTGTAGGACTACATTTGCTTCTTGGGACTGCAAATCCCATAATGCACAGCTTGGTAGTCAGGAAAACCCGGATTCTGTTTCCCATTGTTTTCAATGGGAGAAGTCCAGTTGCTCCTTTTCACTGGATCCTCTCCTCCAGGACTTGCAAGTGTCCGAAACCACACACACCTGAAACCTCTCCTGTGCAGCCCAGCTTGGAACTGCTTATAAGCAGCCATTTCCTCAAGCTCCCCGTCGTGCATCGGACTTCAATTCCTTTGTGTTACAGACCCCTTGTCGGATGGTGTTCCAGTTTTGTTCCTGTTCTGTTCCAGCTTGATCCTGTTTCCTGTTTCTCTGCCCTGCTCCTGATTGTTCCAGCCAGAGTCTGCTCCCTACTTCTTAGCCTTGTACCTGTTTGTTTCTTCCAAAGCCTGCTCCCTGTTTCTCTGCCCTGCTCCTGCCTTGTTTCAGCCTGAACCTTCTCTCTGTTTCCCAGTCCTGTTTACTGCTCATTTCCTACTCCCTGTATTCCAGTCCTGTCCTTGCCTGTTCCAGCCAGAGCCTGTTCTCAGTTTCCCAGTCCTGTCTCTGTCTGTCCCAGACAGAAGTTTGCGCCCTGTTTTCAAGTCCTAGACCCGCCTTTGCTTCAGCCTGAGCCTGTTCCTAGTTCTTGCCTCTGCCTCTTTGTTTGTTCCCTTCTGTTTCTGTTTCTTCTTGGTTCTTTGTGTCTGGTAAGTGTTCTATCAGTCTTCACCAGTGTATACGTGTCCTCCTGTGTACTGGGGTTGGCTCCTGGTTTCCAGGAGGCAATTCCAGCCCCCATCCTTGTCCAGTGTTATACGTTGTATTTCGTGCCTAACAGTGACAGTGTGCTATTGCTGTTTTCTCAGGAATCGCCACTGTGTTTCCAGCTGGACCCACAAGAGCGTGTCCTGTGTATGTAAGTACTATCCTTGTTTGTGCTCTAGGGTCCAGAGACAGAATCACTTCTGCTGCCTCCTTTCTATGGGGCTGGCAGGGTGACTATCTGTAAGAGCAAACTGCACAGAGGCATTGAGATTCCCTGTCACTGTGGGAGGTTCTGCGCCTTACTCTGTGTACAACCCCAGCGTGTTTGTCCACTGGTAATACGTTTCCTGTTTGTTCACACAAGGGTTGCTCTGCTTTTACTTTCCTGTTTCCTGTGCCTATCCATAGCTGTCCTTTCCGTGTATGCCTTTAGCTGCTCCTCTGCCCCAGTGTACTACCGCTTTAGGATATTCGGTGACCTCAAGGGGTGTCCCAACCAAAGTCCTGATCAGACCCGCCCGAAACCGTGACAGAATGCACGAACCAAACATTTCAAGCTCCCCTGGCAGTAAAGGCACACACAAACCTAAAGGGCTTTCCTATCATGTTAAGACACCCCTTTCTAAGCCTATACATTCTCTGAAATCCTATAAAAAAGACCTTAGTTTAAAGGATAGACTTGTTAAAGAAAACCATAACTTGCAAGTTCAGTACTATACTGAGTGGCTTGCTAATCTTTCAATGATAGACTATTCTGTTATTTGTGGCTAAGACCCCCAGTCCCTGTCTGTAGAAGAATTACAAGGACGTAATGAGTTTTTGCAATATCTATTAGCTGAAGCCAGTAAGAATGTTCGTAACCGTGGAAGTGCTTTTGCTACCTCTGCACAAGACACTCACACTCAAGAAAAACTGGTTAATTCCTTGCCTCATGCTAGTGCATCCCAAGTTCACCTCCAGTACTCTGCCAAAACAAAGAACCTTGACACTGTTCAAGAAGCCACACTAGGGATTCCCTTGTTTTCTGTTGAGTGCTTCAGCCCATCTAGGCCAGGTTCTCAGAATTCAAAGTGCAGTGCTGACTCTTATAAAGACCTATCAGTCTCTCAGAGCTTTCAAGTCAGCAGGCTAGACCCTGTATCTAAGGTATCAGTAAAGACTGTGGGATTCCTTAGTTCAACTCAAATGGCTTGTGCTCCTCCCAAATTGGATGACAGTACATCAGTCTCAATTCCTAAGTGTTGTGCTGACTCGTGTAAAGATCTACCAGTCCCTCAGTGCTTTCAAGTGAGCAGGATAGAACCTGTATCAAATGGATCAGTAAAGACTGTGGGATTCCTTAGTTCCACTCAAAAGGCTTGTGCTCTTCCCAGACAGGATGATAATACACCAGTCTCAATCCCTAAAAGCTCTACTAAACCCTTTTCTATTCTGAGTGGGTTTGATAACAATATGGACATACACACACTAAAAGAGCAGTTTTGGCAAATTAAAAGGCAGATATCAGACTTCTATGATGAATATGTTGTAACATACACAAGAAATCTTGCACATGGGCTCTTTTCATCAATGCATATTTCACTGTTGGCAGAACCAGACATTCTGTTTATCTGTAAGGTAGAAGAAGTAACAGAGCAGCTGATGGAAACTACTGCAAGGCAATTTGAAAATCTGAAAAAAGAAAATGATCACCAGCTTTCGCTTAAAGAACAGTATGCTACCTCATGTGCCTCTCCAAAGACTGCTATAAAGCAGATTTTCCCTGCTATGAATGAATGTCAAGAGACTGCTCCAGTTATAAATATATCAGCCTCTTCTTCAGACTCTCTCTCAGCTTGTAGTTTTCCAGAGAATATCCCTGTGCAGTTGACTGAATCTCTGACATCTCTGAGAGATTTGACACCTCTTGATTCAAAGGATAGATCAGAGTCTTCAGAAGGAAGTGTCTCAGCCCCTCTATCAGAACAAATAAAGCCAAAGGAAGAAGAGAGTTCTGATGCAGACTCCAATAGCTGCACCTTAAGAAACCAAGATATGACTTTACTGGAGATTAATGGCAAGTTGTGCAACAGTGTTGAAGAATCTGAATCTAGTGATGACAGTGGTTCCTGCCTTGCCGTGAACAAACCTGCAGATAGTGCTGTTCAAATGGCGCACACACCAGAATTTTCAGATTGTGGCGATACTCCTGCCCTTTCAAACAATATCATAGAATTTTCAGACAATAAAGAGACAGTTCCTGTTTCTAGTGAACTAATGGATTTTTCTGACCATGAAGAAATACCCGCAATCACTAATAATGTAATGGACTTCTCAGAAAGTTTAAAAATATCTTCTGTGTCAAAGCAAACCGTGGAGAATTCAGACAAGGAAGAAAGCCAGCAATCTGAAACTAAACAGCCTGTCATAAGAAATGAGAGCCTAGAACAGGACACAGTTGCAGCCTCAACCACTGATTCTGACTTGCTGTTCCCTGCCACTGCGTTGCCTGTTTCCAACTCAACGGTTAGTGAAGAACAGATCTCTGAGCTACCTGTATCTGATCTTGATGAAAAATCAGGCACACCAATGTCACCTGCTGTGTCAATGAAACTAAAGACTCCTGAAAACCAGCAATCTGAAACCGAAGCTCAAGTGCTGAAAGATGTAATACTTCCCACTAAAACTAAAGACTTGAATTTGAATCTTGTATTCGAAGATCTGATGATAAGTACTGTTCTTAGTGTTTTATTGCAAGAAACCATCATCAATTCAAAGGCTAAAGCTGAAGATTTAGATAATAATGTAGAGGCGATTTCTGAAGAGACTCCAGTTCTATTTCAATTCAAAGAACAACCTTTCAGTGTTAACAGAGCTGAAGATCAACTACCTGTAGGAGAAACGCCTTGCAAAGAAACCATTTCTGATACCACGAATACACCACAGAGCACTTGCAATGAAGAAATCTCAGTCTTGTCAGAAGATCACCCTAAAGAATTAGTTTGTGGAACTTCTACATTTTCATATGTTAATCCAGTCTCTAAAGACATGAAAACTCCTGTTGCTCCTGAATTTGATACTCCAATGTCATCCAAGATGAAAGACAATTCTAACTTTTTCATGTTTACCTTGAGAACAACAGTTACCCATGTCTCCCAAGTCTCTATGCTTTGCAAGCCTCAGACCACAATCAATGCAAATACTGCTGCAGAAACAGACATATCCTGCTTGTCGGAAGGAGTTACAGACCTTACAGTTACTAACACGCCAATTATCTCCTCTAAAGAAGACAGTACTGAACAGGAAACTAAAGTCCTAAAGAATACCGCCCATAATGCCATTCCAGATCTCCTTGCTCCTGAATCCACTTCACCAGAAACCAACTCCATGCACTCCTCCCGTATCACTCGAACAATAAAGAGGAAAGACATCGGAGCCCATATGGGTATTAATACATGCTTTGCTCATTGGATGATTCATCTGTGGCAGGACTGTAAACTTATCAACCAAGGTTGGTGTTGGATTTTCTTGCTTTGGCTTTTCCTCTTCAACTTTTTTCAGCCAAAGGATCACCTTCTCTTCTTGAGCGGACTGGTGGGAGGGGGTATACTGTTACGACTCGGTCATCCCATTTCCAGGGGGCGCTGTAAGGGGACTCTCAGAAGCCTGGGAATCACCTTGAACACCTATCTAGAGTCCCTTGCTGACTCCTGTTTGTTTCTCTTTTCTCCATGGTACACTTGTGTAGGACTACATTTGCTTCTTGGGACTGCAAATCCCATAATGCACAGCTTGGTAGTCAGGAAAACCCGGATTCTGTTTCCCATTGTTTTCAATGGGAGAAGTCCAGTTGCTCCTTTTCACTGGATCCTCTCCTCCAGGACTTGCAAGTGTCCGAAACCACACACACCTGAAACCTCTCCTGTGCAGCCCAGCTTGGAACTGCTTATAAGCAGCCATTTCCTCAAGCTCCCCGTCGTGCATCGGACTTCAATTCCTTTGTGTTACAGACCCCTTGTCGGATGGTGTTCCAGTTTTGTTCCTGTTCTGTTCCAGCTTGATCCTGTTTCCTGTTTCTCTGCCCTGCTCCTGATTGTTCCAGCCAGAGTCTGCTCCCTACTTCTTAGCCTTGTACCTGTTTGTTTCTTCCAAAGCCTGCTCCCTGTTTCTCTGCCCTTCTCCTGCCTTGTTTCAGCCTGAACCTTCTCTCTGTTTCCCAGTCCTGTTTACTGCTCATTTCCTACTCCCTGTATTCCAGTCCTGTCCTTGCCTGTTTCAGCCAGAGCCTGTTCTCAGTTTCCCAGTCCTGTCTCTGTCTGTCCCAGACAGAAGTTTGCGCCCTGTTTTCAAGTCCTAGACCCGCCTTTGCTTCAGCCTGAGCCTGTTCCTAGTTCTTGCCTCTGCCTCTTTGTTTGTTCCCTTCTGTTTCTGTTTCTTCTTGGTTCTTTGTGTCTGGTAAGTGTTCTATCAGTCTTCACCAGTGTATACGTGTCCTCCAGTGTACTGGGGTTGGCTCCTGGTTTCCAGGAGGCAATTCCAGCCCCCATCCTTGTCCAGTGTTATACGTTGTATTTCGTGCCTAACAGTGACAGTGTGCTATTGCTGTTTTCTCAGGAATCGCCACTGTGTTTCCAGCTGGACCCACAAGAGCGTGTCCTGTGTATGTAAGTACTATCCTTGTTTGTGCTCTAGGGTCCAGAGACAGAATCACTTCTGCTGCCTCCTTTCTATGGGGCTGGCAGGGTGACTATCTGTAAGAGCAAACTGCACAGAGGCATTGAGATTCCCTGTCACTGTAGGAGGTTCTGCGCCTTACTCTGTGTACAACCCCAGCGTGTTTGTCCACTGGTAATCCGTTTCCTATTTGTTCACACAAGGGTTGCTCTGCTTTTACTTTCCTGTTTCCTGTGCCTATCCATAGCTGTCCTTTCCGTGTATGCCTTTAGCTGCTCCTCTGCCCCAGTGTACTACCGCTTTAGGATATTCGGTGACCTCAAGGGGTGTCCCAACCAAAGTCCTGATCAGACCCGCCCGAAACCGTGACAGATCCCTCATAACATACATAACCTTATTCCTAGGTGACTCAATTGTTACCACCCACGATGAGGTTCAACCACTCAATAAACAAATATGGTCCCAAGGGGTCACTCCCTGCAATTTCATTACGCAAAATCCCTGGCGTCTAGTGGGTTTCACCCCTCTGACGGGAGAAAGTTTGGCCAAAAAAAGGGCCAAACTAGCCCCTGGGGTGGCCGAGACACAGATAAAATATATTGCCCCTCAGCGGAGTGGACCTCACTCAAGAGGTCGCTCCCTGCAATTTCTAAAAGTAAAATCCCTGGCGTCTCGTGGGTTTCACCCCTCTGACAGAGGGAAGTTCGGCTGAAAAAAGGGACAAACTAGCCCTGCGGGGGAATGAAACACAGATAAAATATATATAACCCTCCGGGGAGTGACCCTTGCCCAAGTGGTCACTCCTTGCAATTCCTAAGTGTATAATCTGTGGTGTCTACTGCGTATCGCCCCCCCACTCCGGGTTGAAGATTGGCTGAAAAAGTGCCAAACTAGCTTTTAAGGGGGGCTAAAATACAGATAAAATATAACACGTCCCCCAAGAGAGTATCCCTTGCCCAAGGGGTCACTGCCCATAATTGCTAAGTAATTATCCCTGGCATCTACTAGGTTTTGACCCCCTCAACTCCACTCGGGGGGCACATTGTTAAAAAAAAAAAAAAAATTGAACTAGCCCCCGGGTGGACTGGGGGCAAAACAAAAAGGATATATGTCCTGCAATCATAGAGCAGGAATCCACTCAAAACAGGCATAGGGGGGAAAGAGAACACTCTTTCCTTTCTCCCGACCCACCAGAAGCATTTTGCTTCCAAAGCATCTTCTGCCTCCTCCAATGACACTGATGTGTGGGGTGTGCACGGATGACACCAGATCGCCGAAGAGGGGGTAGTGGTGGCAGTGGAATCACTTCTACTACCATCCCTGTTGGGGTGGTTAAATGGGCAACACACAGGGGGGAGTGCCAGCGCTTCCCCCGAGGGTGGGTGCAAGGATGGCTGGGAGCCGTCCTATGCCAATGCCCATCATGCCATCGGATGGCTCCCGGATGTTTGACGCACATAAGAGGTTAACGCATCATTGCAACTGCACTGTCCATATGGTCCCCCAATTTGTAATTACACTAGTCAAATGCCTCCCAGTTGCCCCATCACAATTCCATTAGCCAAATTATTAAACACACCATTGTTGCCATTACTGATTATGGCTCCTTACTACTTTAGCACTTTTAAACTTTAGGATTGAATCTGTTTTATTGACATTTTATCATGTACAACTTTCCCACCTACAACCACGGCCAGTGGATAAAAATTGAATAAAAACTTGTAACAAAATACCATGCCTCCCCGTACCATATCTATATCCTGCGTTATCGCCTGTTTACTCTCTCCCCCTTCACACTGGCCCATTCCAACTCATGTCGCAGTTGACCCTCTCGCCGCGGCTGTAGTTAAGCTCGTCAAGCGCAGCACTTGCAGATAACAAGGGCACGTCAGCTCCCTGAACTCATCTGAGAGATAAGAGATACAGGACCCCCATAGATTATCAAACTGGGATAGGGATCCCAGGGCCATTGCTGTACATTTTTCCATCCCCAGTATGTCCCACAACTTGTGTAGCCAGTCCGTCTGTTAGGGCACTGTCTCCGAACCCTATCTAGCTAAAAGTAGCTGTTTGGCAGCATTGATCGCCAGTGTAATGGCCCTACCCTTTGGAGCCTTGAGAGGGTATGTCTGTGGGTTTGGTAGCCCTAGTAAAACATAGCTAGGGAAACCGGGCATGGCTATGTCATACATTCTGTCTATAGCGTCAGATATGTTCTCCCAGAAGGCAGCCAAATGTGGACACTGCCCTAGAATATGTGTGAGTCTACCCCTCTGACCACACTCCTGCCAGCAACTATCTGTGGCGCCTATCCACCAGTCGGCCACTCGCGCCAGAGTTCAATACCAATAGTGCGCTATTTTCAGGAGGAATTCCTTAATAGTCATATTACAGGCCGTTACGTGCACTCGATGGAGCCATTCCTTATCTGTGAAGGCCCACCCACATTCGACCTCTGCCCAGCCGGAGTCCGGGGTAGGTCTGGCTGCGCCAATAGGAAGCTATAGATATCTGAAATCAGTTTCTTATCTGACAAGCGCGCAACAGCCAGCGCTCAAAGGGAAGGAGGAGTCGAGCCGCATGGGGTTTTACCGCGGTGGGACAATACCCAGTGCCTGATCACCAAATACTGCCAGTAAGCCTCCTGTGGTAGACCGTAAGTCCCCTTAAGTTGGGGAAACTCCATTAACCCCTGCGAATCGAACAGACCCCCCACCTTTTTACAATTGGAGTTGTAGGCGGACCCCATGAGAGCAGGGGGGAAGTCCAGGTTGCCAATAATTGGCGTCTGCAGAGATATGGGTGAGGACAGGGCCTTTAGCATTTGTACTTTATCCCACACTTCCATAGTTGCTCGAAGGTCCGGGGACACTAATGCACTCCTCGGGCAGCAGGCCCTCGTCAGCCTGGGGACCTTCCAAATATACACCCCTGCGACTGCCTGGTCAATAAAACACCAGTACTTTTCAGTGCTTGTACAAGACCTTTCCACCAGGTATCGCAGCTGGGCAGCCTGATAGTATCCCACTAAATATGGAACTCCCAGCCCCCCCCCTCCAACTGCAGTAGTTAGGCCTGCTCCTTTGACATTCTTGCCTTCTTGCCTGCCCATATGAAATCCCATATCAACCTCTGCATAGCCTCTAGTACACCCGGCGGGGTTGTAATGCTAGAACCTGCATGATAAACAGCACCGTGGACAAAAGAGTCATCTTTACTGCTGCAATACGTCCCAGCCAAGAAAGGGCGAACCCCCTCCACTGGGCCAGAGCCTCCTGTGCCTCGCCAAGCAGGACGGTATAGTTACGTTCCGCTATAGCAACCGGCATGGGGCGTACCTGCAAGCCTAAATATTGTATTTCCTGTGGGGCCAGACAAATGGCAGGAGGGGTCTCAAGTCCTTCATGTCTCTTTCTGGCACCGTCAAGTTAAGAATAGAGGATTTAGACAGATTAGTTGTAATGCCTGCCACCTCTCCAAAAGCCCGCAGTTATTCCACCACGCCACAAGAGAGGTCCTCAGTTCTGTCAGATAAAGCAGAATATCATCGGCATCCAGCACTATTTTATGGGCTTCGCAACCCCATTGGGATACCCCTGATGACCTGATTTTGCCGAATGTGCTCTGCGAAGGGCTCCATATACAGCGCATACAACAGTAGCAATAGAAGGCAGGCCTGCCTAGTCCCCCTGGTGATAAAGAAAAATCTCTGAAAGTCCACCATTCACGCTCACACAGGCCTGGGAGAGACAATAATTACTCCACACCCATTCACAAAATCTCGGGCCCAGACCATAACGACGGAGTACCGAAAAGAAAAAACTCCAATGAACCCGGTCAAAGGCCTTCGCTGCATCGAAAGAAAGCAATATTGATGGGATATGAGCCAGTTGTACCTCATCCAGAAGGTGACAAAGCCTCTTAGTTTTATCCACACAGGTTGTCTCTGGAATAAACCTTTGTGATCTGGGTCTATTAGGCCTTGCAAATAGGGGCCCAGTCTGTGTGCTACGATGCCAGAAAAAAGTTTCGCGTCTACGTCCAATAATGTGATCGGTCGATAGGAGGCACACAGAGTTGGGTCTTTGCCAGTCTTCCGGACAACCGCAATAGTGCCTGTGCGCATTGACTGGGGCATCAATCCAGCAAAAGCAAAACCGTTGAACAGCCGCACCAACACCGGAGCCAGGAGCTCACCAAAAATCTTATAAAATTCCGCCCCAAGCCCGTCCTGCCCTGGTGCCTTACTCACGTGAAGCCGCCTGCTGGCCTCCAAGACCTCCACAGGAGTAATATCCTTATCTAACTCATTGGCTAGCATATTAGGTATTTGGGGCAAGGGTGTCTCATCTAAGTATCTCGCTATTGCCCTCTCATCTAGGAGCTCTGTGGTATATAATGAGGCATAGAAAGTCTCAAATTCTTTCAGGAACAGCTCTTCATCTGTAGGGGTCACTCCCCCACTTGCCTGTATTGAGTTTATCCGACGGTGTGCCACCTGTGTGCCAACTGGTGTGCCAGGAGTCGCCCTGCCTTATTGCCCCCAGCATAGTACATCTGTTTAGTGCATAGGAGAGCAAATTCCGTGCCATCCATATCTATTGCTTTCAACTGTTTACACGTCACCATCAGCAGACGCTTCACTCTCTGCGCACCTGTAGCCCCATGTTGCCCTTCCAGCTGTCTTATCTGATCCTCTAACTGCCGCCTCTTTTCCCTCTGTAGAGTGTTGGCACGAGCCGCAATAGCTATACACTGTCCCCTGACCACTGTCTTCATCGCCTCCCAGACCACCCCCACCGCAATCTCCAGCGTATCGTTAATGCTTAAACATGATGTAATTGTATCCCTTATTTCTTGACATATCCCCTCATCAGCTAGGAGCTTGGAATTTAGCCGCCATAGCCGGAGTCTTCTAATCGGGCCCGACAGTGTGAGGCTTACTGTGATCGGAGCGTGATCGGACAGAGACGCCACCCCAATCCCTGAGTGTGTAATTGTGTGTAGCAGGCCTGGGGAGGCCAGAAAGAGGTCAAGTCTCGCATAGGTCTGGTGTGTGGCTGAAAAAAATGTATATGCCCGCAGGGCCGGATTCTGTGCATTCCAAACATCCATGAACCCCGCCCTCCTCCAACCACTTTTGAAACCCCACAGAGTACGCCCCCGCCTGTCCACTTTGCTGTGCTGATCTATCTACATGGGTGTCAGGGACCAAGTTAAAATCTGCATCCGTCGTGGCTAACACCCGCCAAGTGGCTTCCCTCAAAAACTCCTCTTGATGTTCATTAGGGCCGTATATTCAGGCCACCGTGATAGCGCGCCCATTGATGTCTATGCGTAGGGAAATGAGTTGTCTGTTCATCTCTGCCTGTAGGCCTATTAGCTTCCCCAGGAAATGTGTAGCCAGCAGATTTGCCACTCCAGCCCGTCTCCCCGGCTCAAACAGTGGTACTGTCTATCAAACCATTGTGTTCTCAGCTTCTTCCAATCTGATCTCAGCAAGTGTACCTCTTGGAGCAAACATATGTCCCTCTTGGCTTCTCTCAGCATCGCTACCAGGGCCTGCCTCTTCACTGGGGAATTGAGGCCCCTGACATTAAGTACTTTAACCGACATGCATGTTTGGGGAGATAGTGCCCGTGGGCTTATGTAGGACTCTCCCATTACCCAGTGTTCCTGCCACTAACGCTGCCTCGCATAGCATTAGAAAGTAAGGCATGGGGATCATAGACAACCTAACAACTAACCAACATACTAAAACATAGTAAACACAATTCGTTCCCTGCCCGGGAACTATGAAGAAAACCCCAGGGGGGATACACCTGGGTGTACCAAGTCTTATCTGTCCCAGCCATCATTTCCGCCATAAGAGCTCTGCTGTCTTCCCTTATTCATTGTTATTGCAGCTTTCACGTGGCACCCCTTCTCAGAATGTTGACCATACTAAGGATTCTCAACCCTAAGGCGGGGTGGCCTAAGGCAGTGTCGTTATGGCCTCCACTCTGGCCAGTACCAATGAGTTGCTAAGTTCCTAGTCCAGTCTCCAGTGGGCTCTCTTGGTGGCGCAGCCTATGGAGCAAGTCCTCTCATTCTTTCTTGCTGTCTCTCTCTGATGGTTTGGGAGGTTTCTTCTTCTGTTGTCGAACTATGTGCCCTTGGTTCCCTTGAGCCCCCCATGAGGAGTCCTCCGATTCCCCAGTAGGGATATCTCTCAAACTTAAGTCCATGTCCGGGAGGGCTTCAACCTCTGCTAGTGAACGCATAATGTGCAGCTCGTTCTGCCACACAAATTGGAGACGGAAAGGGTGTCCCCATTTGTAGCGGATTCCTTTTCCTTGAAGTAGGACAGTGACAAGCCGTGCTGGCGCTTCAGTGTCTGTGATGAGAGATCATGAAACATATATAACTTTTGGCCCTCAAAGTCTATGGCATTCTAGTCACGGACCACTGTCAGAATTTGCTCCTTCTGCTTATAGTAATGAAGGCATGTGAGTATATCTTGTGGCTGGCTTGGAGACAGGGAGGGACGCCCAGTCCGATGTGTGCGATCTAATATTATATCTTGGTCATCAAGCACCGGCGCCACATGCTTGAACAGATGAAATACAAATCCCTCCAAGGGACCGACGATGGCCTGCGCCGGAACTCCTCTTATGAGAATGTTGGATCGCCGGGACCTATTCTCCAAGTTCTCAAGCCTAAACTGCAGGTTGCTGTCCTGTAGAGTGATGATCTCCTGTCTGTGGTGGTCCAGGTCCTCCTCCTGCCTTTCACATGTGCGTTCCACTGTATCCACTCTTTGGCCCAGCTCCGTCACCTCTCCCTTCAGTTCCTTGACTGTCGTAGCAAGTTCCTGCCTGAGGGTAGCAAGATCGTCTCGGAGTACCCAAAATAGTTGTTCCATAAAGGCTTTTGTCACTGGGTTGGCATCCTCCTCTACCGCCCCATCACCGCTGCCTCCTCCTGGATCTGATCACAGTTAGCGAGTGGGATCTTGTTTCTTCGCTGTGGTTTTGGCAAAGAGGTCTCTCAGGTTGCTGTCCTCCTTGCTCGGCTTTTGGATCTCCATCGTCTCCCGTCTAGGCCAGCCGCTCGATCGACTGTGTTGGATCACCTCGTCTGTGTTGGTCCAGGGCCCAGTCATCAGTGCCAAGGCTCCAGCATCCCACACGGGTCCTCCAGGGCTCAACAGCCGACTGCGGTCTCTACCCTACCGACTGCCAGCCAGGGAGGCACAGATCTCGTGTGTGTGCTCAGCAGTGTCAGCTCAAAGAAGCAGGGCTTCCTCCATATGCACGCCGGGTCCCACAGAGCACCTCTGCTTTCTTCACCTGCCGGTCCGCCCCGCACTCCGCTCGCACCTCCCTGTGTGTCATGCTCTCCGTCGGCTCCCCACTTCCAGTCGTCTGCTCTCCTTATGGCCAACTCTTCTGCAGGCCTGTCCGTCCCAATCTCCAGGCCCACACCGTCTCCCAGAGGCACCCTGCAGACCCCCAGGCACTCGATCTGCCTCCTCTCTTCAGGGCACGGACTGCTGCACCGGCTCCACGCCCAACTGTTTGTGCCATTCGTTTGGTTCCGACTGGGGGAGGCACACCCACAGCCTCTTCTCAGCCCCCTGTGCCCAATCTTAATTCTTCTCTCGTCCAGGGCTTGCAGGATCCCCCCACCACCTCACCAGGTCAAAGTGCGGCTCCTTGCAGCACGAGTCCGTCCGTGTCCCATCTGGCTCGGGCTATCCGCGCATTGTAGCCATGGCCACCATCTTGTTCACGGCGCCACAGCTCCATCACGGTCCACCAGGCCTTCCATCTTTCTCCGGAGGGGCCACAAAGTACCTCACTAGCTTCTTGGGAGTCTCCCGTGGTCTCCTCTGGTACCGCGAGGTCCGTCCGTCTCTGTGGCTGCTTTTGGCCTGCAACCGACGACAGACCTCCGCGGAGGTGCTCCTACACCGCGGCCATGTTGGCCCCGCCCCCCCACTTTTAAACTTTAAAGGCTATATTTGGAAGCAGAACGTGCAAGAAACTTCCATGTTTTGTGTAGTGATTCATTTTACCTGCTTTAATTTCCCCACTTGTAACAAAAGAGCAATTAATTTTAAAAGTAATAACTCTGACTGGATATTAAGTTCATTGAGGGTGATTGATTACTGTTGTATACAGTGTCTGAGTTCTTATCCTAGAAGCCACACCTGATATTAGAATTGACTTCTCAGCTTAGCTGCTTTTGTAGTAAACTGTACAAAGATACTAACTTGGCTAGCCAGTTGGAGAGATATAGGCCCTCATTACAACCTCGGCGGTCTTCACAGAAGACCGCCAAGACCGTGGGCGCCAGAATACCACCAGCGGTGGCGGTATTTCTGGCTCCCTATTTCAACTTTTCCACTGGGCCAGTGGAAAAGTCACATCAACATTGCTGCTGACTCGTAATAGAGCCGGCGGCAATGCTGATGTGCAGCGGGTGCAGTAGCACCCGTCGCGCATTTCACTGCCCAAAATTCGGGCAGTGGAATTCGCTATGGGGCTATGCCTGGGGGTCCCTGCACTGCCCATGCCAAGTGCATGGGCAGTTCAGGGGTCCCCAGGTGCACCCCAAGTCCCCCTTACCGCCAGCCTTTCCATGGTGGTGTTTACTGCCGTGGCCAGGCTGGCAGTTGGGGACTCATAATCCCCACCTCTGCCTGGGGATTATGACCGCCAGGCGGTAGCCTGGCGGTATAGTGGAGGGGCCAGCGGTATGGTCGTGGCTATAGCACCATGGTCATAATAGCTGGCGGAACACCACCAGCCTGTTGGCGGTGTTACCGCCAGCTTACCGTCGGCCCCCAGGGTCATAATGAGGCCCATAGCATTTAAGGCCATGGGAGATGAGTGGTTTATGACAGTACACACGCTGGGTACAAGATAGAAACCATTAACCACCCAAGGCTTTAGTGAATGGGCCCACAGGGAGATACCAAAGTAACTGGCTATGCCTAATAAAGTATATTTGCAATCAGAGAAGTGGGCCGAATCTGTTCAGTTTTGAGTTGCTCCCACTAGAAATCTTTGATTTTGTTACATTGTTGCTCCTCCTGGGGACTGTTAGTGCTTTTAGTTATTCTTTCATATAATTTCCCAGTTTTGTGTACTCCATGACCGTACAATCCCTGACAAAGGGGCCCTCAGTCATACACTCTTGATGTGGGCATTGTATGGCATTGAAACTAGTAATTGCCACTATCTGTGAATCCCAAGATTGGCCTCTGAGCCAGTGTCCTTTCTAAGTTGAGTGTCCATTACAATACCTAATACTTTTTGGTTTCAGTGAGAGAAATCCCTTATTTTTAGTTATTGCGTAGAGACAGCTTCAGCTGGCAAAGAGACCTACTGTATTCAATGTATACAGCGTGAGGTTTTTGGTTCCATCCCTTCTCAAGATTCGAAAGCTTTTTTTTTGTTCTTTTCAGTTCTCTGCTCCTGACTCGATAGCCTAGCTCTCTATTCTTGTGTTTGTCCCACCCATGGAGTAATGCAGTATCATCATGTTTTCATTCAGTGAGTTGTATCCGTCTTCTGCTGACACAAGATAACTATTTTTTATTTTGCTTTCAGCATTCTATGGGACTCCATTGCTTTCCTCACTCTTTTCCCTGTTCTTTAGGATTTTCTTTTTTTTTAACCTTTTCTTCGGTCCTGGCAACTGCTACCAGGCTGCTCGTGTTTTGCATCTTTTTATGACTTTTCTTTTGCTATATGAAAAAACATTCAAAGATTGCTACCGAGCTTGCATGCGCAAACACTCTTGTAAATGCTTTTCTTAAAGCAAAACTAAAATTATCGAAATATGGCTGCATTGGATGTACATGCTTGTACTGTGGACATTTTGAATGACTTCCTTTGCTTTAAGAAAAATCCTTATAAAACGGACACTGCCTGAATGTGGACATGCAGCAGCAATGTGGGGAAAAGCACTGGAAAATCCAATAGGTTTTACCTGTGTGACCAACAGAGTTTGGCACTGCTTGCTTACGGTTACATTCTGAATTTCATTACTGCACAATAGGTGGAAAAAGAGGTTATGCCAATGCTTGCTTACTGTCTCATTCCGATACACATTAACAAACCACGGGTGCTAAAGAAATTAAACATTAATTAATTAGACTAGCTCTATTTCTAGGACATTTCGTAAAGATACATTCAGTAATCCAAAATTATGAAAACTGATTTTACTATGCCCTTGGTAGAAAAGGACTAGTTCCTCAGTTATATAATTGATGAACCACAGAATAAATTCCTCACTCCCATGTTTCTATTCATTTAGGGCCAGATGTAGCAAAATGCAAAATTGCGACTTGCAATTTGCGAGTCCATCCGACTCGCAAATTGCAAGTCGCAATTTGCTATGCAGTACGGTGTCTCAGACACCGACTGCGACTCGCAATGGGGTCGCAATGACCCACCTCATCAATATTCATGAGGTGCGTCGCAAATTGCGGCCCCATTGCGAGTATAGGCACTCGCTAACATGGAGGCCTGCTGACGTCAGCAGACCTCCATGTTCGTGACCTGCTTTTAAATAAAGCAGTTTTTTTTTTTTTAAGTGTAGCCCGTTTTCCTTACTGGAAAACGAGCTGCACTTAAAAAAAATCCGAAACCTTTAGTTTCGGTATTTTTTCAGGGCAGGGAGTGGTCCCTTGGACCACTCCCTGCCCTGAAAAAATATTTTTGGGTCCAGTCACAAAATGGAAGGGGTCCCATGGGGACCCCTTCCAATTTGCGAGTGGGTTACCATCCACTTGAAGTGGATGGTAACTGCGATGCCATTTGCGACCGCGTACGCGGTCGCAAATGGTATTGCATCCCACAGCGACTCGCAAATAGGAAGGGAACACCCCTTCCTATTTGCGAGTCGGAAATGCATATTGCGAGTCGGTAACGACTCGCAATATGCATTTCTGCATGGCAAACCCACGTTTGCGATCGCAAACGCCGATTTTCGCCGTTTGCGACTCGCAAATGGTTTGCTACATCTGGCCCCTGGTTCGTTATTTGATTGTCCTAACTATCTGAGTAAGGAATGGGGTGAGGGAATACCCATTTGAAAAAGCTTTGTATCATGTTTTCAATTACACAAAGATGTGTGACCAATAGTAAGATCTAGGAAATTGCCCCTCAATGAAAAATACTCTGAAGTTTAGAGAGGATTAGTAAATGTATACCTACCTATTTATACTTACTGTGATAGTTTTTTGGTACTTTAGATCCTGCAGTCCTTCCTCAATGTGTGGTGCTCAACATCTCACTCCCTGAGAACTGCCTCTCTGTTCAACGGAGCTCAATAAAGAGCTGGTAGAAAGCATTGCACCTCTTAGCCCATCTCTTGGTTCTGGTGTTGTTTTGTAAAGTAACAGAGACTTCCACCTCCAGGGACCTTTTCTTAATCAGGTGTTGGTTTGGAAGGTGACAGTGGTGTCACCCTCATGTTTTATTCTGCTGCTGGCTGGGAGGGTAATGAAGGACTTTGCTTCCCTATGCTACAATTTTCGAGTTTAGTTGTTGGTTGGAAATATGACAACTCTCACATCCATTGGCCTATCTCCCCTGATTCGTACTGATCAGAGGAGATAGATAGATCTCCCATACAATGTTGTCCTGGTTCTGATCTTGGTTGGGGAAAGTGACCGAGGGTCACACTGTCCTGGAGCCACACTCGCCTGATTCTGTTGTATAATTCGAAAGTGACTAGTCTTGCACCCCTGGTTTGGCTCTATCCTATTCTAATCTGGATTGGGGAGGTGATAAAGGACCTTGCTCCTCTGTGGTCCAGGTGTCCATGTTCCTGTGTTGTATGAGCTGCTGCTGGTCAGACTCACCCTCCTTCCTTTTCAATTTCGCACCTGCATGTCAGTGTGACCCTTTGCAATCTCACTTAAATGTTGGAATCAGTGAAATCTTTGCATTAGAGGTAGACAGGCCCAGACTTGCGCTTGAGTCTGATCCTAATTAAGAGGAGGCAGTGAGCCTCTACATCTAACCTGTGACAGGTGGTGATGCTGTGCCGTTCTGAGATCATCCAATCCCTGGCACTGAAAGCCCTTCTGTGCTGAGCACTAATACTAATAACCCACAGCATGGGAAGCCCATGTTGCTCAGCCTTAATACTAACAACCTAGATCACAGGAAGTTTCTGCGTGCTGAGAACTAATAATTAATGGCACAAGAACCCCCTGTGTGCTGACCACTAACAACCTAGAGCACAAGAACCCCCTGTGTGCTGACCACTAACAACCCATGGCACAGGAAGCCCCGGTGTGCTGACCACTAACAACCCATGGCACAGGAAGCACCAGTGTACTGTCCCCTAATACTAATAACCCAGGGCACAGAAATATTCTATATCCTGAGTCCTGATAACCTGGTTGCACAGGAAGTCCGTGGATGCTGAGCACTAGTAACCCATGCCAAAGGAACCCCCAGTTTGCACAGCATTAAGGCTAATAATCCACCTCACAGGAAGCCCATGGGTGCAGAGAACTAATAGCTCATGGCACATGATGTACCCCTGTGTTCTCAGCATTAATACTAGTAACTGATAACCCACAGAAATCCCCTATGTCCTGAGTACTGATAACCCACAACACAGGAATGCCTTGTATGCTATGTACTAATAACCTACGGGAACTGAAAACCAAGACACAGGAAGCCTCTGAATGCTGAGCACTAATATCCCATGGCACAGGAAGCCCGTGTGCTGAGCACTAATACTAATAACTCATGGCACAGGAAGTCCCTGTGTTCTGAGCATACTAATAACTTTACTAATTCTAATAACTTTTGGCACAGGAAGTCCCTGTGTGCTGAGAACTAATACCACAGGGTGCATGAACCCCATGTGTGCTTAGCATTAATACTAGTAATCCGAAGCACATTAATCTCCTGTCAGCAGAGCACAAATATTTATAAGCCAGGCACTGGAAGCTTGTGTGCTGAATGCTAATTTTAATACCCCATGACATGCGAAGCCCCTGTGTGCTGAACACTAATATCCAATGGCAGAAGAAGCCCATGAATTCTGAGCACTTAACCCATGGCACTGAAAACCGCTGTGTGTTGAGTACTAATAACCCATGGCACAGAAAGCCCCTATGCATTTAGTACTGTCACCCCATGGAATAGGAAGCCCATGAATTCACAGCATGTAACCCATGGCACAGGAAGCAATTATGGGTTGAGTACTGATAACTCATAGCTCAGAAAGTCCTTGTGAATTGAGTACCATCACCGCATGGCATAGGAAGCCCATGAATTTTGAGTACTTAACCCATGGCACAGGAAGCCCCTGTGGGTTGAGTACTGATAACACAAAGCATGGAAGCCCCTGTGTGCTGCACACTGATACCAATAACTGACGACACAGGGATCCTGTAGGTCCTGAGTACTGATAACCCATGGCACAGGAATCCTGTATGTCCTGAGTACTGATAACCCATGGCACAGAAATACTGTATGTCCTGAAGAATGCAAAGCAATGGCACAGGGATCCTGTATGTGCTGAGTACTGATAAACCATGGCATAGGGATCCTGCATGTCCTGAGTACTGATAACCTATGGCACAGGAATCATGTATATCCTGAGTACTGATAACCCATGGACCAGGAATGCAGTATCAGGCCTCGAAAAATCATAAAAATGTTACTAGACCTGCAGGTGCACCTTCAAATTTCTGCCTTCAGCACTTCTGCTGTACAAAAATCTTCTTTTGTTTGATTAAATACACTAGACGTTTGCTCCATGTATAATAAATCTAGCCCGCATATAGGGTATGCATGATCCATGCATGACTTGCCTCTTAGTTTACTAATAGTTTTGCCATCAGGGCAGGAGTGTTTCTCAGTTTATGTTCAAACACCCACTTTTAATAAATATATTACTAAAGCATGATGCAGTAGCGCACTGTCATTTACAGACAGTAAATGTCCAAGAAATGTCCAAAAACCTTCCCACTAACTTGCAGCTTTATTGATAAAACGATGTAGTGTATTAAAAATAATCTGTGAAAATTGGGTTTCAGAAAACATTTATCATTTGCACATCACCAAGTAAAGTGTTCTGACTTTTTTTCATCCTATTATAATATATTTTTCATCACACAAAAGTACAAACAAATGGTCTTTCACAGCTACCAAAATATATTTTGAAATGTTTGTAAAGTTGACTTAGTTATATAAATGTGAGTTAGGGAAACTCTGATACCAAAAGCCCTTCATCTCACATAGGTCAGACAGTTCACCTTACAAAATCCTGGAACTCTGGTGTCACAAGGAAAAGTATTTGCAATGCAAGAAGACAAACTGACTTTTGACCTCTCTCTCTGAACACAGAGCAAATGTGACAAGAATAAGATTTAAAGGCATCTTGATTGCTAATTCAGGTTCTGACTGAACAGAACACCTGTTCTTTGTCCACTCCAGTGGAATCTAAAAATAGCTGGTAGCGCGACCTCTTTTTCGAGCCCTGGGTATGTCCTGAGTACTGATAACCCATGACACAGGAATTGTGTATCTCCTGAGTACTAATAACCCATGGCACAGGAATCCTGTATGTCCTGAGTACTGATAACCCATGGCACAGGAATTGTATCTCCTGAGTACTGATAACCCACGACACGGGAACCATGTATCTCCTAGGTACTGATAACCCATGACACAGGAATATGTTATGTCCTGAGTACTGATAACCCATGGCACATGAATCCTGTATTTCCTGAGTATTGACAACTCATGGCACAGGAATCCTGTTTCTCCTGAGTACTGATAACCCACGACACAGAGGGGGTCATTCTGACCTCGGCGGTAAAAGGCCCTTACCGCCGGTCAGAAGACCGCCATCATACCGCCGCGGCCACGGTAAACCGCCACGGTCATTCTGACCTCCAACTGCCAAACCGCCGAAAACCCGACATCCACGGTAGGCCGCCTCATCAGCGGGCAGCGATAAACTGGAGATGACCAAACCTCCACCGCCACGCCAACACAAACACGCCCATGCCATAACGACCCACGAATCCACGCGGCGGTCTTTCAACCGCGGTATTCCATTGGTGTACACACCGCCGCAGTCAAAATACACACACACATACAAAACACAGCCACATTGGACAATTTGAAATACACACACCTGATACACATACAAACACCACTCCCACACATCCAAGCAACTATAAAGCACACACCCACATCATCCACAAACACCCACTACTAGAAAATCGGAGAGAAGGCGAGAGAGAGAGAGAGAGAGAGCACAGCTATCGAAAACCCCAACACACACAGGAACACAACATCATCAACCACACCACATCTACGCACACATCACCACACACCACCACTCACATCACCACAAACACCACCCCACACCTCATCCACACCACCCCATGGCACCCCAAAGACACCCCAGGTTTTCGGACCAAGAACTCAGGGTCATGGTGGAGGAAATAATAAGGGTAGAGCCCCAGCTCTTCGGCACACAGGTGCAACACACCACAATAGCCAGGAAGGCGGAGCTATGGCAAAGGATCGTCGACAGGGTCAATGCTGTGGGACATCATCCCAGAAACCGGGAAGACATCCGAAAGCGCTGGAACGACCTACGGGGGAAGGTACGGTCGATGGTCTCAAGACACAACATCGCTGTGCAGAAGACTGGCGGCGGACCACCACCCACTCCTCCCGAATTCACTGCATGGGAGCAAGAGGTCTTGAACATCCTGCATCCTGCGGGCCTCGCTGGAGTAGGCGGAGGAATGGACTCTGGTAAGTCTAATCTCAACTACTCCCCCCCCCCCCCCAACCACCAGCATGCCAACCCACACCCCCACCCTCACCCCCAACCCCCCAGCACACATCCTCCCTGCCAAGGTCTCACCACCACAACCCACCCAACCCAAAACCAAACCCTGAATGGCAACACAAACCATGGACACCCATCACCTATGCATGACCACTTCACATACCCATCCCCCCCCACAAACCACCCTCACAACTCCTCCCACAAGGGAATACCAGCACTGGGGGACAAGGGCACCCACAAATCGAACGCCATGGAACACACAGAAGCAATAACCATACTCATTTACCCCTGCAGGGCCCGAACGCCAACACACCGGCCAGGAGGGTCCAGATTTGTCCATCCCACCCCCAGAACAGGCCCCCAGTGAGGACAGCAGCTCTGTCGACCTAGAACCTGATGACCAGCCCGGACCATCGGGTACCTCTGGACAGTCGGTTCCCTTCACACAGACACAGGCCACAGCAGACCTAACCCCCTCTGGGAATATCAGCACAGCTCCCACCCAGCAGGCCCATGCCTCTGTCTCCAGGACAGGTCAATCAGTGGTGTGTCCGCCAATACAGGGCACCCAGGCTGACCCAACACCCCAACAACAACAGGGACCTGGGGGCAGTGGTAGTGGGCACACCGTCCAGGGGACAGAGGCCAGGGGAAACAGGGCAACTGGGAGGGCTGCAGTGCGACAGGGGGGGGAGGACAGGCCCAGGGAACCCACTCTCCAAGAGGCCCTCACCACCATTATGGGAGCATACCACCGCTCCCAGGAGACAATGGCGACGGTACTGGCCAGGTTCCAGGAGATCCAGGCACAGCAGGAGGAACGGTACATGGGGTACAGAGAGGAGCTCAGGAACATCGTCCTGGCCCTCAACCAAATAGTCACCACATTGCGGGACCATGTGGCACCCCAAAGGGCACCTGTCACCAGCCTGGACCAGGAACAGCCTACCACCTCCGCCGGCGCTAGTGGACAGGAGGCCCCCACACAACGACAGGCCACCAGAACCCCACCTCCTGCTGAAGATCAACCACCCCGCAAGAGGAACCTGAGATCACAAAGGAAGACAGAGTAGGATGCCAAGACCCCCGCCAGCATAAGATACCCCCTGATGTCATTCCACTGTCCCACATTGTCATCCTGTCCAACCTTGAACTGCCCCTGCTCCATCCTTCCACAGGCATATGGACAATGCACCTGTGCGACTGAGAACTGGACTCTGCCATGGACATTACTCCACCCCCACCCATCACGTTTTACTATCATGGACCTATATGTAGCACTTGAAATAAATCACTAATTGCACTTAAAACACTCAGGAGTCTGCTTGTATTCTTAACAAATGTATTACACATAACGGTTCAATAATTTTCAGTTACATTGTGATGACAACATACCAATGTCAATGTGCTTTACTCCATGGGCAAACAAAGCAGAAGTCACGCAGTGGGTCATACAGCTCTGAAAAGGGAAGGGAAAGTCACAATTCAGTTAAAAGGAACTGGGGGGAAACACAGAAAGTCGAGATGCAGGAGGCCTGAAGTAAATGTAAAATGGCGTGGGGGATTCTTACCTGTGTGCTACTGAAAATACTGTTGTATAACTGTGTCCCTGTTGTCCGTGTCGTCCCCGTCGTCTTCCTCCTCTTCACTCTCCACAGGCTCCACAGCTGCTACAACACCACCATCTGGACCATCCTCCTGCAGGAAAGGCACCTGCCGTCGCAATGCAAGATTGTGAAGCATACAGCAGGCCACGATGATCTGGCACACCTTCTTTGGTGAGTACATTAGGGATCCACCTGTCATATGCAGGCACCTAAACCTGGCCTTCAGGAGGCCGAAGGTTCTTTCTATGATCCTCCTAGATCGCCCATGGGCCTCATTGTACCGTTCCTCTGCCCTGGTCCGGGGATTCCTCACGGGGTCAGTAGCCACAGCAGGTTGGGGTAACCAGAGTCACCTATTAGCCACACACGTTGTCTCTGTAGCTGTTCCATCACATAGGGGATGCTGCTATTTCGCATAACATACGCGTCATGCACTGACCCAGGGAACTTGGCATTTACATGGGAGATGTACTGGTCAGCCAAACAGACCACCTGCACATTCATCGAATGGTAATTTTTCCCGTTTCTGTACACCTGCTCATCGTCTTTTGGGGGTACTAAGGCCACATGGGTCCCATCAATGGCACCAATGATGTTGGGGATATGTCCAAGGGCATAGAAATCACCCTTCACAGTGGCCAAATCACCCTCCTCAGGGAAAACAATGTAGCTCCGCATGTATTTCATCAGGGCAGACAACACTCTGGACAATATCTTAGAAAACATAGGCTGAGACATCCCTGATGACATGGCCACTGTTGTCTGAAAAGACCCACTTGCCAAAAAATGGAGGACTGACAGAACCTGCACCAGAGGGGGAATTCCTGTGGGCTGGCGGATGGGGGACATCAGTGCTGGCTCCAGCTGGGCACACAGTTCATGTATAGTGGCTCGGTCAAGTCGGTATCGAAGTATTATATGACGTTCCTCCATTGTCGACAGGTCCACCAGCGGTCGGTACACAGGAGCATTCCTCCTTCTCCTCGCAAGTCCCAGCGGACGGTGCCTAGGAAGGAGAACATGGAGTACAGAGTCAAGCAACCCACAGGTACGTAACTACAGCTTGCACAGTACACAAATCGCTATGCATTGAATGGCTTGCATGAGTGGCAATGCAAGGCCTAGGCCTGTGTGACGCAGTAGAAATTAAGCCATGTGGGCTCTTGAAATGGCAGCTGCCTGACCTGAGAAGTGTGACAGTGGGATGTGAGGTCAATGCGCTGGCGTGACACACCGTGGCGGTAGGCGGTCGAAGACCGCGGCGCAAAGCCGCATTGGTTAACATTGAACCCTATGGGTTTCACGAGCCAATGACTAGGTGCGCCGGCGGTCGCGGTACGCACCGCCGCAGGCGTGACCGCCATTTTCTATCTGATTAATCACTCGAGACCTGATCATCCACAGGAGAGGACCTATACTGCAAGTGCTGCTGTGACCTCGGTCTGGAAGAGACAATGGCTGCTGCGACTGGGGAAAGGGCCCCTGCCTTCACTACAGAAGAGTTGGAGAAACTTGTGGATGGGGTCCTGCCTCAGTATGCGCTACTCTACGGTCCTCCAGACCAACAGGTAGGTACACTGTGTGCACGTTGAATGGGCTATGCATGGGTTGTGTATGGTGGATGTAAGATGGTGGGGTGGGGAGCGAATGACGAGTGCAAGGCACGACAGATGAGAGCATGTGCCACATGGCAAGGTTGGGGAGAGGGGGGCCAATCACATCTAACATGCGGAAAAATGATGATATTTCCAATTCCAATTGTCAAATAGGTCAGCGCCCATCAGAAAGTCGACATTTGGCGTGCCATCGCCAAGGAAGTCCGGACCCTGGGGGTCCACAACAGACGGGGCACCCACTGCCGCAAGAGGTGGGAGGACATCCACCGCGGGACCAGGAAGACCGCCAAGTCACTGCTGGGGATGGCCTCCCAACCTAGGAGGGGTGCCAGTCGTACCCTGACCCCCCTGATGTCCCGGATCCTGGCGGTGGCCTACCCCGATTTGGATGGGCGCGTGAGGACATCACAGCAGACACAAGGGGGTGAGTACCAGCACATTCAGCTATCTTTACGCGCAGTGGAGGTGCCTGGGTGGGGGAGGAGGGCTGTGGGTGACATTAGGCCAGGGCGCTTTCTGTAGTGTAGTCCACTCCTTTAGCCATGTCCCTGTGCCACCGCCCCCCACCTCTGTAGGGTGACAAGTACAGCTATCCATGGTCCTGCATCACCCATGTGCGAGTTTGTTGTCCCTAGACCTGTTGGCCTAGTCACAAGTACTGAGTAGTGTACCCCGATTGCGCGGCTTAGTGCATGAGGCTCCTGTGTCTGTCCTCTCCGCCAACGGTGTTGACAATGCATGCACTCAACCTGTTTTTATTTCTGCCCCCACCCTTTTTCTTTATCTTCTTGTGCATGTGTGCATTAGCATCATCAGGCGGAGGAGAATTGGCACCGGAGCACGAGGGAGCTGCAACTCACAAGGCCCCGGTGGGCCATGGCACAGACACCGAGGCCACCAGTGATACGGAGGGCGAGAAGAGCTTCACAACGGGGACCCGTGGTGACACCAGCGACACCGACACGTCCTCGGATGGGAACTCCCTAGCGGTGGCGGCAACATCCGTGCCCCCCGCCTCTACAGGTACAGCCGCCACCCAGCGCACCAGCTCCGCCCTCCCAGCAGCCCCTCAGCCTTCGCTCCGTGCCCGCTCGCCCAAGAAGGCGGGCATCTCCTTCGCCCCAGGCACCTCAGGCCCTGCCCCTGTTACCCCTGCTGCCCTCAGTGAGGAGGTCATTGACCTCCTACAGACCATCATTGTTGGGCAGTCTACCCTTTTGAATGCCATCCAGGGGGTAGAGAGGGAGGTGCATCGTAGCAATGCATACCTGGAGGGCATTCATTCGGGTCAGGCTGCCCATCAACGATTGTTCAATTCTCTGGCCTCAGCACTGACGGCAGCCATTGTCCCTGTTTCCAGCCTCCCTCTTCTAACTGCCTCCACCCTGTCTCTGTCTCCTGTTCCTCAGCCTATCCCATCCACACCATCAGACCAGCCTGCACACACCTCAACACCCAAGGGCAGCTCATCCAGACATAAGCACCACAGATCACACAAACATTCACCCAAGCAACACCCAGATGCAGACATGCCAACAGCCACTACCACCTCTGTGTCCCCCACCTCCTCGTCTCCCTCCTCCCTCCCTGTGACGTCTCCACTCACACCTGCATGCACACCACCAACAGCCAGTACTTCCATCACCAGCACACCCTCCAGTACAGTCCGCACACGTGCAGTCACCACCCCCACTGCCATTTACACGTCCCCTGTGTCCTCTCCCACTGTGTCTGTCACCCCCTCTTCCAAGACACACAAACGCAGGCAGCCACCCACCCAACAGCCAACCACCTCACGACAGCCTCCAGCCCATGCACCTTCACCCAAGGACAGCACACCTGACACTCCTACAACCACCTCCTCTTCCTCCACTCCCATAACCACTACACCTACCCTTTACCTTGGTCCTAAAAAAGTTTACCTCTCCAATCTTAACCTCTTTCCCTCACCTGACCCAACCCCTCCATCTGCTAAGAGTCCCAAGAGCACCTCAGCCACCACCAGCCCGGCTTCAAGTGTCACCGTAGTGCATGGATTTTGGAGTCCCCCCTTTGCCAGCAGTGATACATCGGTCAGCAGCAAGGGGACAGCCAGCCCCCCCCCCCTGGAAAGAGGACCCGTAAAGTAAGGGGCCGCCGCGAGAAGACTGACACGGCTGCCCCCAAGGACCAAAGTTCTGCCACTTCACCTGCCACAACATCCAAGGGAGGCAAGGCCCAGAGAGCCACATCGAAGGAGGGCAAGGGCAGCAGGGCGGAGAAGTCAGCCAGCAGGAGCGCGGACCAGGAGGGCCCCACAAGCCCCATCCCGGGTGTGAGGGAGGACACCCAAGGGCCCAGGACACCGTCACCGAAGGGTCCAGCAACTGCACGGTCGGAGGGCGACTGAGCAGGGAGTCATGGCCAGGTCTGACTCCCTTGAATTACAGGACAAGCACCGCTGAAGAGGGCCCCGCCGTCCAGACAGGCACCGCTGAACAGGGCCCCGCCGTCCAGAAAGGAACAGCTGAACAGGGCCCGCCGTCCAGAAAGGCACCGCTGAACAGGGCCCCGCCGTCCAGAAAGGCACCGCTGAACAGGGCCCCGCCGTCCAGACAGGCACCGCTGAACAGGGCCCCGTCGTCCAGACAGGCACCGCTGAACAGGGCCCCGCCGTCCAGAAAGGCACCGCTGAACAGGGCCCCGCCGTCCAGAAAGGCACCGCTGAACAGGGCCCCGCCGTCCAGAAAGGCACCGCTGAACAGGGCCCCGCCGTCCAGAAAGGCACCGCTGAACAGGGCCCCGCCGTCCAGAAAGGCACCGCTGAACAGGGCCCGCCGTCCAGAAAGGCACCGCTGAAGAGGGCCCCGCCATCCAGACAGGCACCGCTGAAGAGGGCCCCGCCGTCCAGAAAGGCACCGCTGAACAGGGCCCCGCTGTCCAGAAAGGCACCGCTGAACAGGGCCCCGCCGTCCAGAAAGGCACCGCTGAACAGGGCCCCGCCAAGACAGGAACCGCTCCGCTGGGCCCTTCATCTCAAGCACCGCTCCGCTGGGCCCTTCCTGTCAAGCACCGCTCCGCCGGGCCCCGCCGTCTCAAGCACCGCTCCGCTGGGCCCGTCCTGTCAAGCACCGCTCCGCTGGGCCCTTCATCTCAAGCACCGCTCCGCTGGGCCCTTCCTGTCAAGCACCGCTCCGCTGGGCCCTTCCTGTCAAGCACCGCTCCGCTGGGCCCTTCCTGTCAAGCACCGCTCTGCTGGGCCCTTCATCTCAAGCACCGCTCCGCTGGGCCCTTCCTGTCAAGCACCGCTCCGCCGGGCCCCGCCGTCTCAAGCACCGCTCCGCTGGGCCCTTCCTGTCAAGCACCGCTCCGCTGGGCCCTTCATCTCAAGCACCGCTCCGCTGGGCCCTTCCTGTCAAGCACCGCTCCGCTGGGCCCTTCATCTCAAGCACCGCTCCGCTGGGCCCTTCCTGTCAAGCACCGCTCCGCTGGGCCCTTCCTGTCAAGCACCGCTCCGCTGGGCCCTTCCTGTCAAGCACCGCTCCGCTGGGCCCTTCATCTCAAGCACCGCTCCGCTGGGCCCTTCCTGTCAAGCACCGCTCCGCTGGGTCCTTCATCTCAAGCACCGCTCCGCTGGGCCCTTCCTGTCAAGCACCGCTCCGCTGGGCCCTTCCTGTCAAGCACCGCTCCGCTGGGCCCTTCCTGTCAAGCACTGCTCCGCTGGGCCCTTCCTGTCAAGCACCGCTCCGCCGGGCCCTTCCTGTCAAGCACCGCTCCGCTGGCCCCTTCATCTCAAGCACCGCTCCGCTGGGCCCTTCCTGTCAAGCACTGCTCCGCTGGGCCCTTCATCTCAAGCACCGCTCCGCTGGGCCCTTCATCTCAAGCACCGCTCCGCTGGGCCCTTCATCTCAAGCACCGCTCCGCTGGGCCCTTCATCTCAAGCACCGCTCCGCTGGGCCCTTCCTGTCCAGCACCGCTCCGCTGGGCCCTTCCTGTCAAGCACCGCTCCGCTGGGCCCTTCCTGTCAAGCACCGCTCCGCTGGGCCCTTCATCTCAAGCACCGCTCCGCTGGGCCCTTCCTGTCAAGCACCGCTCCGCCGGGCCCCGCCGTCTCAAGCACCGCTCCGCTGGGCCCTTCCTGTCAAGCACCGCTCCGCCGGGCCCCGCCGTCTCAAGCACCGCTCCGCTGGGCCCTTCCTGTCAAGCACCGCTCCGCTGGGCCCTTCCTGTCAAGCACCGCTCCGTCGGGCCCCGCCGTCTCAAGCACCGCTGGCCCAATGACAGTGCCGGTTCTGTGTCGAGCTACTGTTCACGCTGCACTCGGGCCACCCTGCCTCCTCCATTGCCTGTGGAGACTGTTATCCACTTGAGAGACTGTGGCTTAGCACCCCCCAGGATAAAGCAGTGGGCAACCCACCCACTGGAGAGACTTGAGAGACTGTGGCTTTGCACTCCCCAGGATAAAGCAGTAGGCAAGCCACCCACTGTAGAGACTTGAGAGACTGTGGCTTTGCACTCCCCAGGATGGCACAGTGGGCAAGCCACCCACTGTAGAGACTTGAGAGACTGTGGCTTTGCACTCCCCAGGATGGCACAGTGGGCAAGCCACCCACTGTAGAGACTTGTGAGACTGTGGCTTTGCACTCCCCAGGATGGCACAGCGGGCATGGTGGTCCCTTCGTGGATCTGGCGTCGTGGACTCATGTGGCTGTGGTGCCCCCCCTTCCCTTCCCCCTGAGGTGCCTGTAGTTTTATCATCTGATGCCCCTGCAGTGTTCTCTCCAACGGACTCAGGTCTCCTGTGTGGGCTTTGCCCATGTGTTGATTCACTTTGGCCCACGGACAGTTGAGATTTCAGTGACTGTGCAGGACTTATTGCCTCTATTTATCGGTTACGCAATGTTTTGAATTGATTTTTTTAAATTAATTTTCCTATTTTACCATGACTACAATGAACCTATTTTATACATAAATTTAGTTTCTCACTTTGATTATATCTTTTCATTATTCCGGGGGGTTTGGGTGGTGTCACTTTGACTTGGTGCTCTGCATTGGTGTGTAGATAGTTGGGGGGTGGGTGTATTGCGTATGTGTGTGCCCGTAACCCTTCCTCCTCCCCCCTCCCCTGTGTCATAGGTGCGGTACTCACCGTTGTCGTCTGCGCCGGAGTTCGTACTCGTGGTAGATGAGCAGGTAGACGAGAGCAGGTAGAATGTTCAATTCGGGTTCCATGCTGTCCTCCGTCCTCGTGGAGAGTATAGAGGTGAGCGTTTTCCCGTTCGTAGTCTGTTTCCGCCGTGTTTTTATCGGCGGTGCTCCCGCCCCGGAAAAGGTGGCGGATTGGTGAGTTGTGATAGGGTGGGCGGTACGTTGTCTGCCGCCTGCCTGTTGGCGGTGACCGCCGCGCTGTTTGTTTGTCCCGCCGTGGCGGTCGGAGTGTTAAAGTGGCGGTCTGTGTTGGCGGTTCCCGCCAGGGTCAGAATTCATTTTTTTTTACCGCCTGCCTGTTGGCGGGTTGGCCGCCGCTTTATCACCGACCGCCAGGGTTGGAATGACCCCCAGAATCCGGTATGTCCTGAGTACTGATAGCCCTTGGCATAGGAATCCTGTATGTCCTGAGTTCTGATAACCCATGGCAAAGGAATCCTGTATGTCCTTAGTACTGATAACCAATGCACAGGAATCATATATGTCCTGAGTATTGATAAGCCACGGCATAGGTAGCCTGTATGTCCTAAGTACTGATAAACCATGGCACAGGAATCATGTATGTCCTGAGTACTGATAACTCATGGCACAGGAGTCCCATTTCTCCTGAGTACTGATACCTCATGGCACAGGAATCTGGTATGTCCTGAGTACTGATAACCCATGACACAGGAATCGTATATCTTCGGAGTACTGATAACCCATGGCCCAGGAATACCCTGCGTGCTGCGCATTAATACTAAGCCCTACGCTTTGATCACTAATGAGCCAAGGCACAAGAAGCCCATTAATGTTGAGTACTAATAACCCACGGCACAAGAAGCATCTGAATTCTGCGCACGAATAACTCAGCATCCAGGGCACCTAAAGGAAGCCCCTTTGTGCTGGGACCTAATAACCCATGGCACAAAAACCCATAAGCTCTGAAAACTAACCCTTGGCACAGGAGAATCCCCTGTGTGCTGACAACTGATAACCCACGGCGCAGGGAGCGTCTGAGTTCTGAGCACTAGTAACTCATAACACCCAGAGCATCCATGTATTCCATGGCACAGGAAGCCCCATGTGTCAACAGTACGAAGGGGCTTCCTGTCCCATGAATTATTCATGCCGAGGAAGCTTTCACTCGCAGAGCCCATAGGTGTGCCTGTTGAATGACTTTCCTTCCTTTCTCACACACAGTCATTGCCCGTGCCCTGACATCTTTCTTGCACACAGCCTTTCCTGTACACTCATATTCTACTCTCTCCCTACCAATGCCTCCTCTTGTGTCGGCTGCTATTGCTCCAGAAATAACCAAACCCTCCACCCGCAATCTTCGGCTCGGCGAGTCCGCACTGAGACGGATACAAGCCCCGCATCATAAACGGCACATCATCAATTAACTGTAAGGGCCTTCCAATGAACAATGTCATGATGTCTCGAAAACTCATCTGACATCCTCAAACAAAGGGCCAGCCTAGAAATCTTACTGTTAGGGATGCAGCAAGGCCGGGTAAAGGGAACTGTTTCCTTCTCCCCACTGGCTCTTCTCTCTAACGTGACCCAGCCTCTGCAGCTTCTTCTCAAAAGCCGAAACTATGCCAGGTATCTTCGACTAAAAATAACCAGTACTAGATTATTATTTTAATGCTACAATTGTTTTTTTAAAGAGGCTTGCTGCCCTACGTCAGTTGTTCTTAACATTTTGACTACTGTGTGCCCTCTGAATCAGTACTAGAAGTCGGGTACCTCAGCCTAAGGAAATTTTATAATTTGAACCTCGAAACAATACACAGAAATACAGGAACAGGTATACATCAAACAAATACACAAATTATGAAATATGTTAATTCACAAAAATATATAAAAATCGTCATTTTAATACTAGTATAGCAATTTGTCTTTTTGGCTCCTAATGGATGCTCTTTTTTATTGACACATACTGGTGCTGCATTTGATGCCTCTAATCATCCATACCAGAGCCTGTTTGCTTTATGAGCACTGGTCCCACAAAGCAAACTTTGTTTACCAACTTCATTTTTATCCTTCACTGTCAATTTCCTTCACACTTACAGAGCATTTTAACATTTTAAATTATACTTTTTTTGTATATAGACTTTATTACTCTCCTTATATTATTTAATTTTCTAAGCATAAAGAGACCCACCTTATTTATCTGCTAATATTATTTAATTTTGTAAACAGAAAGGGACCCACGGAGGTGTTGCAGACCCCAGGGGATCCGTGGATCCTAGTTAACAACCGCTGTTCTACATGATACAAATTTCAGTACTGATGAGGACCAAGGTTGTGAAGTTGGTGACTAGTCACATATGATTTCCAATGTCAAAAATTTATTCTAGGATTTACATATCGAGGAGCTACCATACTAATTGCAGTAGTAAAATATCTAAGTGCTTCATAATTTAAATATCACATTGTTAAGACACAGAGGGCCTGATTACATCTTTGGAGGAGGTGTTAATCCGTCCCAAATGTGACGGATATACCACCAGCCGTATTACGAGTTCCATAGGATATAATGGACTCGTAATACGGCTGGTGGTATATCCGTCACTTTTGGGACGGATTAACACCTCCTCCAAAGTTGTAATCAGGCCCAGAAACTGCTCATGGTGCAAAGAAAACATAAAGGGCCAGATGTAGGAAAATCCAATTTTGCGACTTGCAAATTGCGAGTCTGACTGACTCGCAATTTGCAAGTCGCAAAATTGGATGCAGAATGAAGTCTCAGACACCTTCTGCGACTCGCTATGGGGTCGCAAAGACCCACCTCATCAATATTCATGAGGTGGGTCGCATTTTGCGACCCCATAGCGAGTCCCTGCACTCACAGGGATGGTGGCCTGCTGTAGTCAGCAGACCTCCATATCTGTGACTGCTTTATAAATAAAGCAGTTTTTTTTTTCATTTTGCAGCCCGTTTTCCCTAAAGGAAAACGAGTTGCAAAATGAAAAATAAACTAAAACCATTTGGTTTCGTTTTTTTCAGAGTAGGCAGTGGTTCATAGGACCACTGCCTGCTCTGAAAAAATATTTTTGTCGACATTCACAAAGAGGAAGGGGTCCCATGGGGACCCCTTCCCTTTTGCGAATGAGTTACCACCAGTGTGACACTGGTGGTAACTGCGAGTTGGTTTGTGACCGCATTCGCGGTCACAAAGCAACTCTGAATTGCGATGCGAGTTGCAAATAGGAAGGGAACACCCCTTCCTATTTGCGAGTCGCATTCCCAAATTGCGAGCCGGTACCGACTCGCAATTCGGGAATGAGCATCGCGTTCGGCCGTTTGCATGCCGCAAACTGCGATTTTTGCAGTTTGCAACATGCAAACGGTTTACTACATCTGGCCCTAAGTTCTATATAGTGCACAACAAAATCGATATCAGATACATACCTGTGATAACATTGCTCACGGACACTTTGTATGTCCATTAAGGATGGAAGTCTTTATTCCGAAACAGCAATCTGTTTCTGAAGATAATTAATTCTTTACAAATGATTTTTATTAGTTATTGTTCATGGTAACCACAAAAAAACAATGACAAATTAATATACAGAGTCAGTTTCAGGACAGCATTACTCAATCCCCAAGATCCCTACATTCCCACTGGATACGGAGGCCTCAATTACGGCTGGCCCGGGTGAAGGTTTAGAATTCATCTGCTGCTATAAATAGAACCAGTCACTGTTATTCAACAAAAAACGGGGCAAAAAATGAATGTGGTGCTTTCCACACTAAGATCGATGTGTCCCGTTATGCACAGGACATTTTTCCTCCAGTAAATTTCAGCACGTTTGACCTGCTGAACTTTATCTGAGAAAACGTGCAAGGAATGCCAGGCTTATGGCACAACTTGTAGTTCTGATGCATGTCGTAACAGGAGTTATTGCACATATTAGAATTAACCAGACCACCCGTAATTAGATCCTCAGTGTTACTTTTTCCTGCACTCGTGCATTGTGCCTTCTTAACTCAGATGCACGAGCAGAATTCCTTACTCCAAGCTATTTTCATAATCATGATATTACATCCAAAGCTGTAACATCCAGGGTGCCCAAGTCCCCTCATATATTTTTGGGAAACCTCTCCTCCTCAACAGCTTCCTCCCTTTGCAACCTTCAAAGCTCAGCCTAAACTTCTACAATTAAGCTAGAGTGTTCACTTTGTGGGATCTCAGCCAACGCAACAAGGCCCTAAATTTACAAGGATTTTGCACCGCTGTTGGGCCACAATTTTTGGCGCAACGGCAGTGAAAAATCAGCACCATATTTTCTAAGTGGCGCTAGATCTGTCTAGCACCACTTATCAGAAGATTGCACTATTTTTTTAGTAGCATCCCCTAACCCTGCGCCGCTTAACGAAAATGACATGCAGGGTAGGCGTTCCTTACAAAAAATGAGGCTAGGCGGCTAATGCCATATTTACAAACCTGCCAATAAATCATGTGCGTATCAAAAAAACAGCACACATACCTAATACCATCAAAAGTTTAACGCCTGGTCAGACCAGGCGTTAAAATAGAGCACAGACACAGGTATATAAGGAAAACACACGTTAAGCACTCTGGCTACCACCAGAGCAACGTGGACCTGTTACTGCTCCAGCTAAGCACACGGAGAAGAAGAGAGCGACAACACCAGCATCACTGCAGCACCCTCCATCACCACTGCACCAACTACAAAGGCAGCGCAGGCGGAATGACCGCATATATAGACTACGCACATCCATCCTTGGCCAAAGAGCCGAGACCATCATAAGGTACTACTGGCTGAAGCCAGAGTCCATTGTGCAGCTGCTCCACCACATTGCACTAGCAATCACACCCAGGATTCATAGGTCAGCCAAGCTCCTGGTGGTGCTGCACATGCTGGCCTCTGGCTCTTTGCAGTAAACTGTGGGAGAAATGGGTGGATTCTCCCAGCCCTCCCTCTCAGCCTTACTGCCAATTGTGTTGGATGTCATCATCCGTCTCAATCCTCACCACATCTTTCCCAGCAACTGCAGCAGGAGACCAAACAGCCTGCTGCAGTTGCTGGTTCCCACATGTGCTGGGTGCCATGGACTGCACGCATGTGCTACTTGCCCATCCTGCCGAAACAGAACATCTTTATTGAAACTAAGTACACACATTCAATCAATGTGTAGGCCATTGTGGACCATAGAGGACTATTCAGTAATGTGCTGGCCAAGTATCCTGGAAGTGTGAAAGATGCCTACATCTTCCGGCATTCCACCATCAAAAAACGCTTCCAGGATGGGCAATAAGGTAGTGGCTTACTCGTAGGTAAGCATACAGCAATTATGTAACACATACAACACACAAAACACAAGGTGCAAACAATACACACACAACACTTCCCACACATGGAGGAACAATGAGCAACACATATGCAACATGCATCACTGCAAACATCAAATTCCCATCGCCAACATACAGAGACCACTGTACAAGCCCCTAGTGCCACTGGAGTGTCATCTTTAATGATGATTCCACAGAGCAGTGCCTGCTCTGCCTTCACAAGGTGGTGCTCAGCAATTTTTTTGGGTCTCAATGCAGCTTTGTCAATACTGCCTTATCACATGCATCACAGAGTGTAGAAGGGACGTGTATTGGGTCATGATGTGGGTGTGCCACAACATAACACATTGCGTGTTGGCATTGGCTACACCTGAGGCAGCACCAACAATTAAACACACCATAAGGGTGCAAACACGATTGTGAAAAAAGAAGAAATACTCCCCACTATACTTGTTTTGGTCTCCCAATGTGTACAGAAGTCTACAGCACACATAGAAATAGCAAATCATCTACCTTGACATGTCATGTGCTGAAAAAGGACACCTACATGCACATAAGCAATCACCCATGCAATGCAGACATCAGGGTACCAAGGTACTTGGGGGTCTATGTTGCAACTTGGCTGCTGAGTGTCAGCGCAGTGGGTGAGGACAGCAGTGCACCATATCTAGTAGTCATGGCACAGTGCTGGTATGTCCCAGAGGTCAGGGTGGTGCAGCAAGACAATTCATGTGCCATCCTGTGCCACAGGGGCTACCATAATATCCACATACATGCCAATACATTCCAAGCTACTATGCCACAATTTGCATGATGCCCACACACACACATGCATGTGAGTCAGGTAATATGGAAATTGCCATTTGTGCAAGGGAGGAGTACCATTTCCAAGAGTGGGGAGGGGGTTACAAGCGACATACAGGGCACAACAGCTATCTCATTGCATAGAAAACACACAAAAGGATCAAAATCACACAAGATTGCTCTTTGGCAGGTCATATGTTGCAGGAAATTACTTCCGCATTCATCAACTTCACACACATCCTACATGGGTGAACTGTCATGCCATTCAAACCACACAGTCACCATGCACCTGAGGCTTCACACTTGACTGGAAGATGTGCCACAACACACCTATATAATCATGTATGCAAACAGGAACTTACACAATGCAAGATTAAGGTCTGATTCCCTAATTCATCCACCAATACTGTGCCACGCAAGTGATAAAGATACACAAGAGCAAGTCTAACACTGTCTCGCCTCTTTCATTGCTGCGGACCAAGGATATGGCATCCAGCCATGGGTGATCAACCCAATTGGTAACCCACAAACTGAAGAGAAGGTATACAATGTGGCTCACAAAAAGATAGGAATGTAGTGGAGAGGACATCTGACATTCTCAAGGCCGGCTTCAGATGTCTTGATTTATCTGGTGGCAAACAGTTGTATTCACCACAACTTCTGTGTAAAATAATACTTGCCTGTGCCATATTGCACAACATTTGAGTGAGGTCCAATGTCCCCTTGGAGGAACAGGTGGAGGACCCCAGGGAGGAAGATGAGGACGATGATGCCACACCACATGATAGAGGACTGCTTAATACTACTGCTGGGGCCCACAGAGGGGCAAATATAGTTTTAAATTGTTTTTCATGAACATTGTAAGCAATTAGCCACTGTGCACCACTGCTGTAAAGAAATCACTTTTTCACACAAATGTCTTGGGAGTATTTTTGACATTAGGGTACAACAGCAAATCACCCACAACTCTGAAACACGACTAGCCCACAACAGTTGGTAAACAAGGATTCACACACTCTAAAAGTCTCAACAAAAACACACACAATTAACTGATGAGGGAATGTGCTAGTAAAATGTATGCATTGCCTGTTGCACATAAATATCACCTGGCTATACTCATATCACACGTCTGTCAGATTGAAATATAACAGCAGACCAAATTGATAACCAATTGATGAATGACATTCATCTGTTAGGCACAGGTAGGACAGCAATAGGCAATGGCAGCATCAGTGGGTCACTGTGAGCTATGTGACAAATCAATGTCATACTGCCACTATCACAGCTGAAAACTACCAACACACCCCTCAGTGACACTCACATGTATGACAAATAGTGAGAGAAATAC
The DNA here is from genome assembly GCF_031143425.1 of Pleurodeles waltl. Lineage (NCBI taxonomy): Eukaryota > Metazoa > Chordata > Amphibia > Caudata > Salamandridae > Pleurodeles > Pleurodeles waltl. The sequence goes on from NC_090450.1 coordinate 586,296,323, forward strand.
AGAGGACACAGCACCTTACTGCCTAGCCCTTTCCCACTCAAATCATTTGTCATCTTGCATTTATATCAAACTATGAAATAGCACATCTCGAAACCTAAGATATATGCATGTGGCAATCAGGACACAAACACATTACCACATTCATGTTGTACTCATAACTGTCTAAACAAATCATACAAGCAACCCACAGTCATTGTGCATCTGACAAAGAATGTTGGCTGCAGCTATGTGGGAGTACTCATGTGAAACACACACATTTTGAAGGACAGGTGAAACACTCCTGTAATGAACTGACCCAGCCGCTTTGTGGAGGTCACTCACAGACTGTACAAGTGTTGTGGCTGAAGTATGTAAATGTGTGAGTGTCAGTCACTAATCCTGCATACAATGGAAATGCTACAGCAAATAGGTAAATTCCTGTAGATGAATCAAAGTGTCTTAGCAAGAATAGTTTGGACCACATACTGTACCGTACATGAAGGGCTGGACAGTGAGGATGAGGAGAAAATACAATATCCGCAAACAGTGGTAGCCAAGTGACAAATGAAGGTAGCTGCAACGTGTGGGAATCACTACAAAATGTAATAAACAGGGCACAAATTAACACCGTAGCCATGTAGGACCACACACAAGCTTACACATTGTATAGGATACTTTACATCACACTCACACTGTCAACAAGTCCCCCTGTGTGCTAGCCCAGCACAAACAAGTATGAGTGAGGCATTTTGGAATTGACACACTTTGTACCCTAGGTTTGCACACTTGCCCCTGTCCCATTCTTTACAAATGAAGTATTAGAGCACAGAAGGAATACATGAAAACCAATTATCACAGTGTCATGTAAGTTCCTAGTAGATAATAGGGCAAGGCTGACACCAATTGACCTGTAAGTTCCTAGAAGATGATGGGGCAAGGCTAACACCAATTGTCCTGTAAGCCCTTATAGATAATAGGGCAGGGCAGTGTAGGAAACATTTGTGTTACTGCACTTTAGTCTGCACTAATGTGTAGCCTGACATCCAGCAGCCCTGCCATTCAGAGTGTGTGCCAAAAGTAAGTCTGTGAAATAAAACATGGAGAGGAAGACCAAAGTCAAAGTGTATGTGTAAGGTACATTTTCACAAATTACTACCTCATTGAAACCCCTGCATGGTGTGCACCATAGCTTTGAACATGGGCAAATGCAAAGATGCATCATAGGGCCTGATGTATGAGGTACGCACCTCTTCACACTTAGGTACACAAGATGTTTTAACATAGGACATGTCATTTACCAATATGAGCAAGGATGGTGCTCTGAAGGACTGCATTGTCCCATTAATAAGTACACGGATTATAGAAGTGACATCCCAGAACACACCACTTTAGTTTGCGGTAGATAAAGACACTTGAATAACATATACCACTCACGTGCATGTCAGGATAATAAAATATAAACCATTACAAATGTCTGTCTACCACATCCCAAAACATGTCACCAGCACAAAATGATCCCCCCTTCAACCTTGTATGACAGTCTGCACTTTGGGATGTTACACATATTATATGACATGTGCGCAGTTCTACATGTAGACATATAGACCACATTCCATGTCAACTCCATAGCATCCCTGGGGGTGATACTGGCATTGGAATGAGCTGACAACACATAGTTAGTATGTGAAGCAAATATCAGTGGTCTTCATGTACAAGAATATATAAAAAAAGTTTGCCTCAGCATTTAATTATCTCTGTGAGGCATTTATCATCTCCCCTGTCAACTGATTACACATACATTAGACATGTGTAGACAGCAGTAGTGCCATACAAACATTCATAAGCAAAACAACAATCCACATGCCTGGAAAAATGTTCACATGTGTACAACATGACACCATACATGTTCAAACACACATTACACACATTTCTACCCAAAAAAGACGCATAGTCCAAATGCCTGTTATTTAAACCTGTTGTTCCTGTAAAATACAATGCATGTGAAGCTCCCCTTGTTTTAATATCGGTGCGACATGGAAAAAAAGACACACTTGAGTATAGTGTCAAAAAAATGACGCATTTCAGAAAACGTCTACCATGCTGCAAACCAGGAACTGCCAAGTTACTTTCACTTTCCTTTTCAACTCAGTCTTTTTGTCTGTCTTGGAGGGAGATTACGTTGTTTGGAGGAGAGATTTGGAGTGCTGGTGGAGTGGTGTGTTGTGCTATGTTTTGTCCCTGTACTGTTCATTGTATCCATTTGCTGTTTAATATCTGTTTTTGTACTGTTTCGTCATTGTTTTGTGGGGTGTCTGTCATTGGGGTAGTTAGGTCAGTTAGTGTTAGGTCAGGGTTTGTTTTTTGTTTTGGAGTTTACCATGCTGTGAGACAGTAGGAAGTCGCGGTGAGGGAAGGGCCCGTCACTTTGGTGCTGAGGAGGTGGGGTGATTCATTTGTTTGGAGAATGCCGGATCAAGTAAAACATCAATTGTTGACATGGATTACCTTACATTCATTGTTCAGCATGCTATCACTTTTTTTGTCAATAAAGTTAAGGACATGAATATAGGACTCGATAGCGGACCGTTTCAATGTCATTTATAAATTACTACGGGGTCTGATATGCGGAGGGACCCAGCTTTCTTAGAGCCATGTCCTTTTCTCTGGAGGCATCTCTAGCTCCTCTGGCATCTCAGATCTAGTGTTTCAAAGAGTATTCCTGCTTTTCCCCACAAGTGAAACAAAAACGTAATCTACTTTTTTCCTAGCCATTCTGGCTTATAGCCTCATGCTCACCTTCAACACCAGCTTTTCAGGATTTAGTGCTAGCTCTGTAAAGGATGTAATCTATAAAATGGAACCAGTGTCGCTTTTGACCAGATGGCAGGCTCAAGATATCGGAGGATAGGGGCCCGTCAGATGTGGAGCTTTCTCCTCAATGGACTTCAACTCCCTCTGCTCTTTTGTGTGATCTTTGGTTCTGGTTACTCCAAAGTCGCATAGATGGAAAACTCACATTACTTCTGTCTCTGGATACCAACTACTCTAGCGCCCCAGAGTCAACTCACCCTCAGGTAAGCAGCCCGTGTTTTATACACACTTCTTCTTTCCTCTGAGTGATGATTTCAGGGGTAGTCACTGCCTTGGATTACAACTTTAAGTCTCTGTGGGTCCCACAGCCCTACCTCCTGCAGATAGCACTTTTGTGCCCTGGAGGAGACTGTAGTGCAGCCATCTTGGAGCTTAGTTAACCACGCCCCATAACACTTTTTTCAAATGCTGCACTAGGACATACTAACCCAAATTGTTCTTGTATCAGGTAATTGCCCGTCTAGAATTTTATGGAAGGAAATAAAACTCCAACAGAACTGATGCCATTACAAGCTGGGTGGTGCTAAGTATACTAAAGCGCCCTATATATATATATATATATATAGTTGTAAAGGTTGACTTCTTGTTCCATGGGAAATCCCATTTTTGCCCTTAACAACTTTGCACCTAACTTTGGAGACCAGTGATCAATAGGTGAATTTTCAGTGTGCAAAATTTGATTCAGACTGCTAAAACGATAAAAGTTATAAGGGAGGAGGCAGGTCCAATCCTTGTCATTTTTGCTAATAACAAGAGTTTTCCGATAGGAACGTTTCTCCTCACATAACTCTGAAAATGCTGAAAGAAAGACCCTCACATTTTAATGATGATGTGGCATTTCCATCATTAGTGTCTTTTATTGGTTTGGTCGAATTTCCTTCCAACTGTTTTGTGATATAAGCAAAAATGTGTATTTTCAGTGACATTGCTGCAACTGTGCACATATCCCTAAATATTTGCAATCATAGGAAAATTACAGTGAATCCTTCACAAACAAAGGAAGTTTACTACCCCCACCCTCCCACTGTTCATCACCACTTGAAGGAAAATCCAGTGAAAGGCAGTGTCATGTCTTGTGAGTTAGCAATGACGGAACCATTTGGCTCCTGATGGACTCCGTAGAATTATGACTGAAGTATTCGGGTGCGGTGAATAGATTTTATGTTTAGAATATTGAGTTTGCAGTTACACGCAGAAGAATAGACATGTAAGACATATCTCTGTGTGTGCCATGTTCATTTATGAGTACCCAGGCTGGGGAGGATGCAACAGAAAGCACAACAGGACAACTGATGTGTAGTTGTTGGGCCATGAGCTAACCGGCTTAAGCAGACCTCTCCCTGACCTATCACCCAGGCTTTGGAGAAATCAAAAATAAGAAAAAGGCTTCACACCCATCCCCCCTTGCCAGTCCAGCACTAGGGATGAATGCAAATACACTCAGGCCTGAAAAGGCTTTGTGGAAATATAAGCATTTCCCTGCAGTGATTGACATCTTGGAAGAGACCAGGGATCACATTCTAGTCTGGTTGGTTGCGCCTTGCTAAACTTAGTGCAACACAGGCCTGGTATGTGCCAACATTGGGATTATGAGGCTCTGTAACAGATTTCTGCTTCCTGCAGCCGTGCCAAAAACTGAATCTTGTTATTTTGGGGAAGACCTACTTTTGAGGCACACTGCTTCAAATTTTGTAATTTTGGAAGAATAGTTGGCATTATGTTCCTTATGATAAAAAAGTCAGTCTTGCCCAGGGGCTCTCTGCCTTGCCCAACGATGAGGAAGACCGTTAATTGAATGGCCCTAAGCCAATATTTGTACACATATAAGCTATGATCTGCCACTGCTCTCATTCACATCACAAAAATGAAAGTGAAGTAGGGCAAGTCAGGGAGACGACCTTGAATAGTCCTGCATTGTGTTTCACACTTGAGCGAGGCAGGGGGAATAGGCTTAACAATGCCACCCCAGCACTTTGTAGTGCGTCCAAGGAACATTTCCCTGTACTTCAGCAAGGCAAGCGTAAAATAATACATCGCCCACCATTGTCCACCGCCAGGTGAGATGCAAAGCCCCTATCTGTAGGCAAAGCTGGCAGGATTAAAATATATGCCCTCCTCTCCTTGGCAAGATGGAAGCGGTTGAATTTAGCAAATCACCCCTTCTCTACTGCCATATGCGAAACTGTGAAAATGACGTCTGCCCAGCTGACAGATATCCTACTTCTCCTTACCACACATCAAACATAAGGGGGGAGGAATGGATGGTCATGAAATAAGTGGCAAACACCTTTTATTCTAAAGAGTCTCCTCTTTGAGGGAAGTAATAGAGCCTACAACAAAATATCCTAAAGGGCATGACACTACCTTATGCAACACAAGGAGAAGAAGGGTGAAATGCAGACCATTGTCAAACATTAACCCCCATTCACAGATCTGGGTTTAATCCATTGTTATGTTGCTCACCACACCATTCCTGTTTGAACACAGCCATATGCAAATCAGCCTTGACCCTGCTCCCAATGGGAACAATCCAGCCCAAACTGCCAGGTTGGGTCCTCCCTGGACTGGAAGACAAGAATCCTGGAACCAGTTTCAGAGTATCACCCCTCTTCTGCCAGGCTAGCTTGAAACCAGTGGCATAGCGAGCACTTAACCCACGTCTGGGCATACCCTTCCCACTTACAAGAAGATGATGAACGGAATGCTGAGCGTTGTCAAACATTCACCCCCAGTCACAGATCTGGGTTTAAGCCATTGTTGTGTTGCTCAACAAACTGGGGTGGCACAGTGAGCAAAACAACACTGGATTAAACCCAGATCTGTGACTGGGGTGAGCGTTTGAAAAGTTTCAACTCTCCATCCATCATCCTTTAGTGTTGGTAAAGATTATCATGCCAGCATCCACGTTTCCCATCATCCAGTCCCTTATCACTCCAGCATGTCAAGGTGAATCTTAAATGCCATGCTTGCGTTGTTGGCCTTATCTTCCTTCCACCTTCCTTTTCTCTGCCCCTTCCCCTTATCTTGCTCCTTCTCTTCTTCTTTCTTTCCACCCCCTGCTCCTTCTCCCCTCCTCTTCTCCACAGTACGGTGTGGGCTGTAGGAGGAAAGTGAATCAGGGAAGGACTTGGGCTGAGGGGAGAGTTTAAATATCATGGGGCATATTTATACTCCGTTTGCGCCGAATTTGCGTCGTTTTTTTCGACGCAAATTCGACGCAAAACTAACTCCATATTTATACTTTGGCATTAGACGCGTCTAGCGCCAAAGTATGAGTAAAGAGCGTAATTTTTTTGCGTGAACGCCTTCCTTGCGTTAATGAGATGCAAGGTAGGCGTTCCCGTCCCAAAAAATGACTGCGACGCAAATGCGTCGTATTTATACTCCCGGGCAAAAATCACGCCCGGGAGTGGTCGGGTCAAAAAACCCCGCATTTGCGCCTCTTTTTAACGCCTGGGTCAGGGCAGGTGTTAAGGGACCTGTGGGCTCAAAATGAGCCCACAGCTGCCCTCCCATGCCCCCAGGGACCCCCCCTGCCACCCTTGCCCACCCCAGGAGGACACCCAAGGATGGAGGGACCCACCCCAGGGACATTCAGGTAAGTTCAGGTAAGTATAAATTTGTTTTTTTTTTATATATTTTTTTTGGCATAGGGGGGCCTGATTTGTGCCCCCCTACATGCCACAATGCCCAATGACCATGCCCAGGGGACATAAGTCCCCTGGGCATGGCCATTGGGCAAGGGGGCATGACTCCTGTCTTTACTAAGACAGGAGTCATGTAAATGGCGTCTGGGCGTCGTTAAAAATGGCGCAAATCGGGTGGAGGCGATTTTTTAGCGTCAACCTGACTTGCACCATTTTTAAGACGCCCTAACGCCATTTTCCCCAACGCCGGCGCTGCCTGGTGTACGTGGTTTTTTTCCACGCACACCAGGCAGCGCCGGTCTGCTAGCGCCGGCTAACGCCATTCAATAAATACGGCGCCCGCATGGCGCTTCAGAATGGCGTTAGCCGGCGCTAAACTTTTTGACGCTAAACTGCGTTAGCGCAGTTTAGCGTCAAAAAGTATAAATACGGCCCTAAATGCGTTTCAGTTTCTCTTTTCAGTGCAGCTCTGATCATTAAATATTCGATCCACTAACAACAGCTGCTCTTACCTTATTCCAGGAGAGGAGGAAGGAGGAGCAGGCGCTGCTGGGATGTTGAATACTTAATGATATTGGCTTGAGGAAAGAGCAGAGGATGTGATCCTTCTCATGTATTATTCAAAACCTGCCTGTCAGCGCCGTTCTTCCCTGTGCTCCCCCAGAAGCACACATGCCGCCCCAGTGATCTCCCAACATGAAGCACGCCTGTTTACAGATAGCCAATTTGGCCACTGAACTGGCCTTCAATTATGTGCGGATCTGAGTCTTTCGTTACGAGTGCCTTCAGCAGTTAAAAGTCCTCGACGCATGTACATTAATCTTTGGCTTTGCAAAATATGGAGATTTTGCCTGTCTTTTCCTATCTGCAAATGCAGGAAGGTTATTGTTTGAAGTTGGGCAGAAGAGAAGCCAGGTCAATCTGCTCTCCGCCCTTTGGAGGAAAGATGTGCTGCTTTCAAAGAGACTGGGGGTTCTATAAATAGTGCTCAGTCCTGAATGATTGCACTATTTCTTGTAACCTGGTTGGATGCCTCTCCTACCCTAAGGGTTGGGCAAACAGCAGCCTTTATTTCATTTGATTTTAACTAGAATTGGATATATGACACTATCAACATGTCTCTTTTCATCTCGTCAACTATGGTGCCCAAATGTAACCACAAATGTGCTAGTGTCGTCCTCCTTCTATTCTGGGTCATGTGTTAGACAGTATTGCGTGCAGCTGTGTGTTCTGTATTCAAGCACTATAGTTAGCAAGTCCTGGAGCCTAGTTAGCAAGTTAACAGTACATTACCCTCAAATATTACTAAGCATTTCGTGAGTTAGCACCATGTTAACAGCAGAAACATGAGTTAGACTCCAAGGCTTCCAATAAATTGCAAATGTGCATCCTGCGATGCCATACCCTGGTGCATAAATTACTCATAAAAGGCCCAGGGGAGTATGGTGTAAGCTGTAAAAGGTATATGAAGGGAATACCACCATGATTAGATCAATTAAACATCAAACACAACAGGGGCGGCTCCTCCACGATGGCGGCCCCTCTGGCCATGAGCCAGGAGATGAAAAAAAAAACGATAGTTACACTACCGTTTTATTTTTCATCTCCTGGCTCAGCCATCAGTACAGGAAGGGGCCGGGCTTGGCCACAGGAGGTGGGGGGGGGAAGGGTGCACCTAAGTTCACATGTGTGTTTGGCCGGTGTAGGAGGCTGGACTGGCTTGTAGTGAGTACCAAGGGGTACTTGCACCTTGCACCAGGCCCAGTTATCCCTTATTAGTGTATAGGGTGTCTAGCAGCTTAGGCTGATAGATAATGGTAGCTTAGCAGAGCAGCTTAGGCTGAACTAGGAGACGTGTGAAGCTACTACAGTACCACAAGTGTCACTTGCACAATATCATAAGAAAACACAATACACAGTTATACTAAAAATAAAGCTACTTTATTTTTATGACAATATGCCAAAGTATCCTAGAGTGTACCCTCAGTGAGAGGATAGGAAATATACACAAGATATATATACACAATAGCAAAAATATGCAGTATAGTCTTAGAAAACAGTGCAAACAATGTATAGTCACAATAGGATGCAATGGGGACACATAGGGATAGGGGCAACACAAACCATATACTCCAAAAGTGGAATGCGAACCACGAATGGACCCCAAACCTATGTGACCTTGTAGAGGGTCGCTGGGACTATTAGAAAATAGTGAGAGTTAGAAAAATAACCCTCCCCAAGACCCTGAAAAGTGAGTGCAAAGTGCACTAAAGTTCCCCTAAGGACAAAGAAGTCGATTTAGAGGAATAATGCAGGAAAGATACATACCAACAATGCAACAACGATGGATTTCCAATCTAGGGTACCTGTGGAACAAGGGGACCAAGTCCAAAAGTCACAAGCAAGTCGGAGATGGGCATATGCCCAGGAAATGCCAGCTTTGGGTGCAAAGAAGCTTCTACTGGACAGAAGAAGCTGAGGCTTCTGCAGGAACGAAAAGGGCTAGAGACTTCCCCTTTGGTGGACGGATCCCTCTCACCGTGGAGAGTCGTGCAGAAGTGCTTTCCCGCCGAAAGAATGCCAACAAGCCTTGCTAGCTGCAAATCGTGCGGTTAGCGTTTTTGGACGCTGCTGTGGCCCAGGAAGGACCAGGATGTCGCAAATTGCGCCAGGAGGTAGAGGGGATGTCGAGCAAGACAAGGAGCCCTCTCAGCAGCAGGTAGCACCCGGAGAAGTGCCAGAAACAGGCACTACGAGGATGCGTGAAACGGTGTTCACCCGAAGTTACACAAAGGAGTCCCACGTCGCCGGAGACCAACTTAGAAAGTCGTGCAATGCAGGTTAGAGTGCCGTGGACCCAGGCTTGGCTGTGCACAAAGGATTTCCGCCGGAAGTGCACAGGGGCCGGAGTAGCTGCAAAAGTCGCGGTTCCCAGCAATGCAGTCTAGCGAGGTGAGGCAAGAACTTACCTCCACCAAACTTGGACTGAAGAGTCACTGGACTGTGGGAGTCACTTGGACAGAGTTGCTGGATTCGAGGGACCTCGCTCGTCGTGCTGAGAGGAGACCCAAGGGACCGGTAATGCAGCTTTTTGGTGCCTGCGGTTGCAGGGGGAAGATTCCGTCGACCCACGGGAGATTTCTTCGGAGCTTCTAGTGCAGAGAAGAGGCAGACTACCCCCACAGCATGCACCACCAGGAAAACAGTCGAGAAGGCGGCAGGATCAGCGTTACAGAGTTGCAGTAGTCGTCTTTGCTACTATGTTGCAGGTTTGCAGGCTTCCAGCGCGGTCAGCAGTCGATTCCTTGGCAGAAGGTGAAGAGAGAGATGCAGAGGAACTCGGATGAGCTCTTGCATTCGTTATCTAAAGTTTCCCCAGAGACAGAGACCCTAAATAGCCAGAAAAGAGGGTTTGGCTACCTAGGAGAGAGGATAGGCTAGCAACACCTGAAGGAGCCTATCACAAGGAGTCTCTGACGTCACCTGGTGGCACTGGCCACTCAGAGCAGTCCAGTGTGCCAGCAGCACCTCTGTTTCCAAGATGGCAGAGGTCTGGAGCACACTGGAGGAGCTCTGGACACCTCCCAGGGGAGGTGCAGGTCAGGGGAGTGGTCACTCCCCTTTCCTTTGTCCAGTTTCACGCCAGAGCAGGGCTAAGGGGTCCCCTGAACCGGTGTAGACTGGCTTATGCAGAATTGGGCACATCTGTGCCCAAGAAAGCATTTCCAGAGGCTGGGGGAGGCTACTCCTCCCCTGCCTTCACACCATTTTCCAAAGGGAGAGGGTGTAACACCCTCTCTCAGAGGAAGTCCTTTGTTCTGCCATCCTGGGACAAGCCTGGCTTGACCCCAGGAGGGCAGAAACCTGTCTGAGGGGTTGGCAGCAGCAGCAGCTGCAGTGAAACCCTAGGAAAGGCAGTTTGGCAGTACCAGGGTCTGTGCTACAGACCACTGGGATCATGGGATTGTGCCAACTATGCCAGGATGGCATAGAGGGGGCAATTCCATGATCATAGACATGTTACATGGCCATATTCGGAGTTACCATTGTGAAGCTACATATAGGTAGTGACCTATATGTAGTGCACGCGTGTAATGGTGTCCCCGCACTCACAAAGTCCGGGGAATTGGCCCTGAACAATGTGGGGGCACCTTGGCTAGTGCCAGGGTGCCCTCACACTAAGTAACTTTGCACCTAACCTTTACCACGTAAAGGTTAGACATATAGGTGACTTATAAGTTACTTAAGTGCAGTGTAAAATGGCTGTGAAATAACGTGGACGTTATTTCACTCAGGCTGCAGTGGCAGGCCTGTGTAAGAATTGTCAGAGCTCCCTATGGGTGGCAAAAGAAATGCTGCAGCCCATAGGGATCTCCTGGAACCCCAATACCCTGGGTACCTCAGTACCATATACTAGGGAATTATAAGGGTGTTCCAGTAAGCCAATGTAAATTGGTAAAATTGGTCACTAGCCTGTTAGTGACAATTTGGAAAGAAATGAGCGAGCATAACCACTGAGGTTCTGATTAGCAGAGCCTCAGTGAGACAGTTAGTCACTACACAGGTAACACATTCAGGCACACTTATGAGCACTGGGGCCCTGGTGAACAGGGTCCCAGTGACACATACAACTAAAACAACATATATACAGTGAAAAATGGGGGTAACATGCCAGGCAAGATGGTACTTTCCTACACAACCCCCTCCCAAACGAAGGACAGTAAGACTAGCCATGACCTGATGAGTCTTCATTGTCTAAGTGGAAATATCTGGAGAGTCCATCTGCATTGGAGTGGCTACTCCCAGGTCTATGTTCCACTGTATAGTCCATTTCCTGTAGGGATATGGACCACCTCAACAATTTAGGATTTTCACCTTTCATTTGTTTTAGCCAAAGTAGAGGTTTGTGGTCTGTCTGAACAATGAAGTGAGTGCCAAACAGGTATGGCCTCAACTTCTTCAGAGCCCAGACCACAGCAAAGACCTCCCTCTCTATGGCAGACCAAAGCTTTTCTCTAGGGGTCAACCTCCTACTAATAAAAGCAACAGGTTGATCCTGGCCCTCAGAATTAAGTTGTGATAGGAGTGCCCCTACTCCTAATTCAGATGCATCAGTTTGGACATAGAATTTTTTAGAGTAACAAGGGCTTTTCAGGACCGGTGCAGAGCACATGGCCTGCTTCAGCTCCTCAAAAGCTTTCTGACAGTTTGCTGTCCATAATACCTTTTTAGGCATTTTCTTGGATGTGAGGTCATTAAGAGGGGCTGCAATGGAGCCATCGTTCTTAATGAACCTCCTGTAATACCCAGTGAGGCCTAGGAAGGCTCTCACCTGAGTCTGAGTGGTAGGGGGAACCCAATCAATAATTGTTTGGATTTTCCCCTGAAGTGGTGCAATCTGTTCCCCACCAACAAGGTGTCCCAGATAAACCACCTTACCCTGCCCTATCTGGCACTTTGAAGCCTTGATAGTGAGGCCTGCCTTTTGCAGGGCCTCCAAAACTTTCCATAGGTGGACCAGGTTATCATCCCAGCTGGAGCTAAATACAGCTATATCGTCCAAATATGCTGCACTGAAAGCTTCCAGCCCTTGCAGGACTGTATTCACCAACCTCTGAAAAGTGGCAGGTGCATTTTTCAAACCAAAAGGCATTACAGTGAACTGGTAATGGCCTCCAATGGTTGAAAATGCAGTTTTAGGTTTAGCATCTTCTGACAATTTGATCTGCCAATACCCTGCAGTCAAATCAAAAGTGCTTAGATACTTGGCAGATGCCAGTGTATCTATGAGCTCATCTGCCCTGGGTATAGGGTGAGCATCAGTTTTGGTTACCAGGTTGAGATCTCTATAGTCTACACAAAACCGCATTTCCTTCTTTCCATCTTTGGAATGGGGTTTTGGTACAAGTACCACAGGAGAAGCCCATGGACTTTCAGAGTGCTCAACCACTCCTAGTTCTAACATTTTCTGCACCTCTTGCTTTATGCAGTCCCTGACATGGTCAGGCTGCCTATAGATCTTACTTTTGACAGGTAAATTGTCTCCAGTATCTATAGTGTGCTCACACCAAGAAGTGGTACCTGGCACAGTAGAGAAGAGTTCAGAGAATTGATCTAGGAGATTTATGCAATGGTCTTTCTGCTCAGCAGTAAGACAATCAGCCAAAACTACACCTTCCACAAGAGCATCTTGTTCTGTGGAAGAGAAGAGATCAAGTAGAGGATCACTGTCTTCTTCCTGTCCCTCATCAGTTGCCATGAGCAGGGTGAGATCAGCCCTGTCATAGTAGGGTTTCAGGCGGTTTACATGGAGTACCCTAAGGGGACTCCTTGCAGTGCCTAAGTCAACTAAATAGGTGACTTCACCCTTTTTCTCAACAATTGTGTGGGGTCCACTCCATTTATCTTGGAGTGCTCTTGGGGCCACAGGCTCCAAGACCCACACTTTCTGCCCAGGTTTGTACTGAACCAAAACAGCCTTCTGATCATGCCATTGCTTCTGGAGCTCTTGGCTGGCCTGAAGGTTTTTACTGGCCTTTTTCATATACGCAGCCATCCTTGATCTGAGGCCAAGTACATAATCCACAATATCTTGCTTAGGAGCTTTTAAAGGTTGTTCCCATCCCTCCTTTACAAGTGTGAGTGGACCCCTAACAGGGTGTCCAAAAAGAAGTTCAAAGGGGCTGAAGCCCACTCCTTTCTGGGGTACCTCCCTGTAGGCAAAAAGGAGGCATGGTAACAGGATATCCCATCTCCTGCGGAGTTTTTCAGGGAGACCCATAATCATGCCTTTGAGAGCTTTGTTAAATCTCTCCACCAGTCCATTTGTTTGTGGATGATAGGGTGTAGTGAACTTGTAAGTTACACCACACTCCTTCCACATGGCCTTTAAGTATGCAGAGATGAAATTGCTTCCCCTGTCTCATACTACTTCCTTTGGGAAGCCCACCCTGGAAAATATTCCCAAGAGGGCCTTTGCCACTGCAGGAGCTGTAGTGGTCCTTAAAGGAATTGCTTCAGGATATCTTGTGGCATGGTCCACTACCACCAAGATAAACCTATTGCCTGAAGCAGTAGGAGGGTCAAGGGGGCCAACTATGTCAACCCCTACCCTTTCAAAGGGAACCCCAACCACAGGCAGTGGAATAAGGGGTGCCTTTGGAGTGCCACCTGTCTTGCCACTGGCTTGACAGGTTTCACAGGACTTACAAAAATCTTTTGTGTCCTCAGACATTCTAGGCCAATGAAACAAGGGAACAAGCCTGTCCCAAGTTTTCATTTGTCCCAGATGCCCAGCTAGGGGAATGTCGTGTGCAAGAGTTAGGAGGAACTTCCTGTACTCCTGAGGAATCACTAATCTCCTGGCAGTTCCAGGTTTAGGATCCCTTGCTTCAGTGTACAAGAGATTGTCCTCCCAGTAAACTCTGTGAGAGTCACTGACATCCCCATTAGCCTGTTTGACAGCTTGCTGTCTTAGACCCTCTAATGTGGGACAGGTTTGCTGTGCCACACTCAGCTCCTCCCTGGCAGGCCCCCCTTCACCCAAAAGCTCAGCAGTGTCTGCTTCAAGCTCCTCTGGTGTAGGTTCTGCACAGGGAGGGAATTCTTCTTCCTCTGAAGTTGAATCCACTGTAGAGGGAGGGATAGTAGGAAGTGGTTTGCTTCTACTAGCCCTAGCTTTAGGGAGCACTTGGTCCATTGTTCCAGGATCCAAGCTTCCCTGTCCTTTTTGCTTTTTGGCCTGAGCCCTGGTTAAAGCAAAAATATGCCCTGGGATGCCCAGCATTGCTGCATGGGCCTCCAACTCCACATCTGACCAAGCTGATGTCTCCAAATCATTTCCTAGTAGACAGTCTACAGGTAAATCTGTGGCTACCACAACTTTCTTTGGACCAGTAACCCCCCCCCAGTTGAGATTAACAACAGCCATGGGGTGGCTATGTGTGTTGTTGTGAGCATCGGTTACTTGGTACTGGTGACCAAGTAGGTGTTGTTCAGGGTGGACCAGTTTCTCTATGACCATAGTCACACTGGCTCCAGTGTCCCTGTAGGCCTGAACCTCAACACCATTTATTAGGGGTAGCTGCTTGTACTTATCCATATTAAGGGGACAAGCAACTAAGGTGGCTAAATCAATAGCCCCCTCAGAGACTAACACAGCCTCTGTGGCCTCCCTAACAAGGCCAACCCCAACTAAGTTACCAATAGTGAGCCCAGCTACTCCCTTGGATTGGCTATTAGTAGGTTTGCTCCCACCACCACTGCTATTAGTAGGGACACTAGGGGTAGCAGTAGGGGTTGTAGTGGTAGGAGGCTTGGTGCTTTTCTTTGGACAACTGGGATCTGTTGTCCAATGGCCTTTTACTTTACATAAATAGCACCATGGTTTCTTTTCTTTGTTTTGATTAAAGGAGGATTTGGACCCACCACCCCCACCAGTGTGTTTTTGTGGGCCTGATGAAGACTCATTTTTAGATTTGTCCCCACCCTTGTCTGAAGACTTACCATCCTTCTTTTTGTTGCCATCTTTGTCACCCCCTGTATGAACTTTTCTGTTCACCCTTGTTCTGACCCATTTGTCTGCCTTCTTTCCCAATTCTTGGGGAGAGGTCAGATCAGAGTCCACCAAGTACTGGTGCAACAAATCAGACACACAATTATTAAGAATATGCTCTCTCAGGATCAAGTTATACAGGCTGTCATAATCAGTAACTTTACTGCCATGTAACCACCCCTCCAAGGCCTTCACTGAATGGTCAATGAAATCAACCCAGTCTTGTGAAGACTCCTTTTTGGTCTCTCTGAACTTTATCCTGTACTGTTCAGTGGTTAAGCCATAACCATCCAGGAGTGCATTCTTAAGTACTGTAAATTTATTGGCATCACTTTCTTTCACAGTAAGGAGCCTATCCCTACCTTTTCCACTAAATGATAGCCATAGGATAGCAGCCCACTGCCTTTGAGGGACATCCTGTACAACACAGGCCCTCTCAAGTGCAGCAAACCACTTGTTAATGTCATCCCCCTCCTTATAAGGGGGAACTATCTTGTGCAGATTCCTGGAATCATGCTCTTTTGCAGGATGACTATGGGGAATACTGCTGCTGCCACCATGGGTTTCTAAACCCAACTTCTGTCTTTCCTTCTCTAATTCTAAAGACTGTCTATCCAAATCCAGCTGTTGCTTTTTAAGCTTCAGTCTGGTTTGTTCCACCCTCAACTTATTGAGTTCCCTTTCTAACAATCTGTCATCAGGGTTGGTGGGAGGGACATTTCTAGATACAGAGGTATGATGGGAATGAACAGAAGGAGACCTGTCCCTTACAGAGGGCACCCTAACAGCTTGGCTGACAGTGTAATGTGAGAGCACATCATCTGTATGATGTGACTCCACCTCAGTAACAACTATGCTAGACTGTCTTATAATGGGAAGGCTAAGAAGTTTCTTTCCTGAACCTTTTCCTGGGGGAGTCCCTGGATCAGATTGGGAACCATTAGCTACTTTTTCAACAGATGTGGCACTTTTAGCCTTATCTTGTTCTCTAAGCATGTTAAGTAACAATTCCAAGGAAGGATTCTTCCCTACACTCAAACCTCTCTCTATGCAGAGACTCCTTGCTCCTTTCCAGCTAAGGTGATCATATGCAATCTTAGACAGGTCAACATTTTGGCCTGTGCCAGACATTTTTAGAGAGAGTTAAAGTGATAGAAAAAGAGAAAAAAGTTTGTCAGAGCTTTTAGAAAGACAGAAAAAAAACTTTTTAAACTTTTAAGAACTTTTTGAAAGTTTAGAAGTACTTTTCAGCACTTTAGAAAAGAGTGAAAAGAGGAAATGCAAAACTTTTTAGCTATGTGTACACACACTGAACTTGTTTTGTATATTTTTCTCTTATGAAAAGTACAATGACAAGAGTGGTAAGTAGTCTCAAAGCACTTATCCCACCGCTACACAACCAATGTAGGAGGCTGGACTGGCTTGTAGTGAGTACCAAGGGGTACTTGCACCTTGCACCAGGCCCAGTTATCCCTTATTAGTGTATAGGGTGTCTAGCAGCTTAGGCTGATAGATAATGGTAGCTTAGCAGAGCAGCTTAGGCTGAACTAGGAGACGTGTGAAGCTACTACAGTACCACAAGTGTCACTTGCACAATATCATAAGAAAACACAATACACAGTTATACTAAAAATAAAGGTACTTTATTTTTATGACAATATGCCAAAGTATCTTAGAGTGTACCCTCAGTGAGAGGATAGGAAATATACACAAGATATATATACACAATAGCAAAAATATGCAGTATAGTCTTAGAAAACAGTGCAAACAATGTATAGTCACAATAGGATGCAATGGGGACACATAGGGATAGGGGCAACACAAACCATATACTCCAAAAGTGGAATGCGAACCACGAATGGACCCCAAACCTATGTGACCTTGTAGAGGGTCGCTGGGACTATTAGAAAATAGTGAGAGTTAGAAAAATAACCCTCCCCAAGACCCTGAAAAGTGAGTGCAAAGTGCACTAAAGTTCCCCTAAGGACAAAGAAGTCGTGTTAGAGGAATAATGCAGGAAAGACACAAACCAACAATGCAACAACGATGGATTTCCAATCTAGGGTACCTGTGGAACTAGGGGACCAAGTCCAAAAGTCACAAGCAAGTCGGAGATGGGCATATGCCCAGGAAATGCCAGCTGTGGGTGCAAAGAAGCTTCTACTGGACAGAAGAAGCTGAGGTTTCTGCAGGAACGAAAAGGGCTAGAGACTTCCCCTTTGGTGGACGGATCCCTCTCGCCGTGGAGAGTCGTGCAGAAGTGTTTTCCCGCCGAAAGAACACCAACAAGCCTTGCTAGCTGCAAATCGTGCGGTTAGCGTTTTTGGACGCTGCTGTGGCCCAGGAAGGACCAGGATGTCGCAAATTGCGCCAGGAGGTAGAGGGGACATCGAGCAAGACAAGGAGCCCTCTCAGCAGCAGGTAGCACCCAGAGAAGTGCCAGAAACAGGCACTACGAGGATGCGTGAAACGGTGCTCACCCGAAGTTACACAAAGGAGTCCCACGTCGCCGGAGACCAACTTAGAAAGTCGTGCAATGCAGGTTAGAGTGCCGTGGACCCAGGCTTGGCTGTGCACAAAGGATTTCCGCCGGAAGTGCACAGGGGCCGGAATAGCTGCAAAAGTCGCGGTTCCCAGCAATGCAGTCTAGCGAGGTGAGGCAAGGACTTACCTCCACCAAACTTGGACTGAAGAGTCACTGGACTGTGGGAGTCACTTGGACAGAGTTGCTGGATTCGAGGGACCTCGCTCGTCGTGCTGAGAGGAGACCCAAGGGACCGGTAATGCAGCTTTTTGGTGCCTGCGGTTGCAGGGGGAAGATTCCTTCGACCCACGGGAGATTTCTTCGGAGCTTCTAGTGCAGAGAGGAGGCAGACTACCCCCACAGCATGCACCACCAGGAAAACAGTCGAGAAGGCGGCAGGATCAGCGTTACAGAGTTGCAGTAGTCGTCTTTGCTACTATGTTGCAGGTTTGCAGGCTTCCAGCGCGGTCAGCAGTCGATTCCTTGGCAGAAGGTGAAGAGAGAGATGCAGAGGAACTCGGATGAGCTCTTGCATTCGTTATCTAAAGTTTCCCCAGAGACAGAGACCCTAAATAGCCAGAAAAGAGGGTTTGGCTACCTAGGAGAGAGGATAGGCTAGCAACACCTGAAGGAGCCTATCACAAGGAGTCTCTGACGTCACCTGGTGGCACTGGCCACTCAGAGCAGTCCAGTGTGCCAGCAGCACCTCTGTTTCCAAGATGGCAGAGGTCTGGAGCACACTGGAGGAGCTCTGGACACCTCCCAGGGGAGGTGCAGGTCAGGGGAGTGGTCACTCCCCTTTCCTTTGTCCAGTTTCGCGCCAGAGCAGGGCTAAGGGGTCCCCTGAACCGGTGTAGACTGGCTTATGCAGAATTGGGCACATCTGTGCCCAAGAAAGCATTTCCAGAGGCTGGGGGAGGCTACTCCTCCCCTGCCTTCACACCATTTTCCAAAGGGAGAGGGTGTAACACCCTCTCTCAGAGGAAGTCCTTTGTTCTGCCATCCTGGGACAAGCCTGGCTTGACCCCAGGAGGGCAGAAACCTGTCTGAGGGGTTGGCAGCAGCAGCAGCTGCAGTGAAACCCCAGGAAAGGCAGTTTGGCAGTACCAGGGTCTGTGCTACAGACCACTGGGATCATGGGATTGTGCCAACTATGCCAGGATGGCATAGAGGGGGCAATTCCATGATCATAGACATGTTACATGGCCATATTCGGAGTTACCATTGTGAAGCTACATATAGGTAGTGACCTATATGTAGTGCACGCGTGTAATGGTGTCCCCGCACTCACAAAGTCCGGGGAATTGGCCCTGAACAATGTGGGGGCACCTTGGCTAGTGCCAGGGTGCCCTCACACTAAGTAACTTTGCACCTAACCTTTACCAGGTAAAGGTTAGACATATAGGTGACTTATAAGTTACTAAAGTGCAGTGTAAAATGGCTGTGAAATAACGTGGACGTTATTTCACTCAGGCTGCAGTGGCAGGCCTGTGTAAGAATTGTCAGAGCTCCCTATGGGTGGCAAAAGAAATGCTGCAGCCCATAGGGATCTCCTGGAACCCCAATACCCTGGGTACCTCAGTACCATATACTAGGGAATTATAAGGGTGTTCCAGTAAGCCAATGTAAATTGGTAAAATTGGTCACTAGCCTGTTAGTGACAATTTGGAAAGAAATGAGCGAGCATAACCACTGAGGTTCTGATTAGCAGAGCCTCAGTGAGACAGTTAGTCACTACACAGGTAACACATTCAGGCACACTTATGAGCACTGGGGCCCTGGTGAACAGGGTCCCAGTGACACATACAACTAAAACAACATATATACAGTGAAAAATGGGGGTAACATGCCAGGCAAGATGGTACTTTCCTACAGCCGGCCATCTCAGGCCGGCCAAACATATGTGCACTTAGGTTTATCCAGCCCAGCTGTGTTTAACTGCCGGGCTGGAGAAACTGCACAGACCCCCAGTGCTGTGCCCACTCAGACCAATCCTGACGCTGCTTTCATACTAGATTTTGCATGAAACCAGCACCAGGATTGCTGGGGAGCCTGTGCTGGAGTCCCAGTGAACGCTGGGACCCCAGAAGAGGAGTGAGGCAGCAGGAGTCTGCACGAATGGCAAAAAAGGCTCGTTTTTTATTTTTCTATTTATTTTTTTTGTTTTCCCTCGTCATCATCATCATCCCTGCCCCCCCTCCACTTGTGCGCCAACGGATGCTGACAACCAACTGACTGTGCAAGATCTATAGTGAATCCACTGACTCAGAGCATTTGGGAAACATGTCCTACCATCAATTTACAAACGAGTCATGTTTTTCTTTATATTGAATATAACATAAACTTAACCACAGTCAACAACTAAAGTTCCTCCCTATTATCCCCTAAAGGTATCATACCTCATTCTTCCCATTTCCCCTTTTCCAAATACTGAGCCTGAGTCAAGTTCAACTGCAGTTATTATAAGTAAAGTCTTTACCCTTTTTTGACAGTATGTCTAAGGACATTTATAACAACACCTGACCTTTGTTGGATGCATTTGGCAATTCAGTGACACAATCAGTAATCTATGTTACTGCCTTCCAGGTTCTTGCCCTTAAAAGTCTTTCAGCTGAGACCCAAGAACTATTGTGTCACCCGAAGAAGCGCACAACATATCACAGCGCTGTGCCTTCAGTAAGGCTCCATTGCATTCCTGATAGATGCAGTCCTGAGATTTGTCTTTTTTCAATGTTCATTTTAGCAAGAAAACCCTGGTCCATATTCAATTATATCATCTACTTTCATTTCAACAGTACATTCCATTTTACCTCAGGTAATCTCCTGACATCATAACGATTCACTCCCATTAAAGTTCCACTGAGGAACTTAGCCGTGTTCATTGGTGGGGACTTTGAATGCTGCAGAACAATTAAGATAGTAAAATACCCAATGACCTTTTCCAGCAAATAAAGCAACCCCGAGTGCAGGAAGCTGAATATTTCAAAGATATAAGCACAGGTAAAGCAGCACAGAACTTCTCACGGGTGTGTTTCGTCAGTAAGGCCCCATAGCAACTACTTAGGAGAAATCTCTGCATTTTTCATTTCTTTTTGTCATTCTTAGTTTTAGCTGTGAAATACTGATCAATTAATGACCAATCAATAACCTTCCACCAGTTTCATTTATTGAATTTATTTTATGCTTCCACCAAAGCTCTTAATAAACAAAGAAACATACATCAAAAATGGCAGTGTGTTGTAAATACGGTATAACCGGATTATGCAGAAGAACTAGAGGAAAAGAAGGTGGTTGTCAGGCTGCGCACACCAGTCCGAGCATTGTTCCAGTCACGGCTCTCTCGTGAAGGGATGTTAGACAGATCTTACATAATGCCTGGCAAGTGAAGAAGCGTATGACAACTGTGGAGTACAGGACACTGGAGACTAAGGATTCGCAAAAGACTAGACCGCATAACAAACTTGCCAGAAACATTCACTTTGAAGTTAGCTGGATCACTTACTTCTAGGGCAAACTTGTGGGAGCAGTATTTTCAGAGAAATATGGCATGTAGCAGAAGTCTGGCAACACGTTATGAGATGTTTTCTCTTTCTGCTAAGCTGTAGTTAGCATCTGGCTTTTGTAGTCTCTAGTGTGTTTTTCACTTTCTGGTTCCCCTGCGGGCATGGCTTTACTTACCCATTGCCTGTTTGGCTTAGTTTTCCCTCTACTTGATTTATTTTCCTCCTCCCCAAAGGTTTTGTTTATCTGCTGCCCTTGTTTTGAATGGTCATCTTGGCGTCTTGGGGTGTTAGACTCTATTCGTGGTTACTGTGGGAATCGTGACAGCATCTTCCTTCGTGATACGGTAAGCCAACGTCTTAATATAAAGAGAAACTGATGTCCAATTACTGCTCCTCAAGCTTTTAATGTTATAATCTTACACTGTACTCAGTTGTTATATGCATGTCACTGAAAACATAACCCGGAGTGGTGCTGAATCCAAGCAGAGGAAGACTCCACTCCAATGCAAAGTGTACTCCATCCAATGCTTCCTTCCTACCATTTTCCTATTTACCTTTTCCGCTTGTGGGGCTGCTGTGCACCTCTTTCACCAGAATATGAGTTTGGGGCTTACATTTGATATTGGCACGTCCAGCTACCAAAACCTGACAAATGGTTCTTTAAGATTGAATAAAAATAATTTAGCACGAAGGCAGCGCATAAAGTGAAAGAGTGATATGGTGAGACTTTCAGAGTTTACAACAACTTAGGACTGGCGGAAGTTGAGGCAAGAAAGAATTTAGAGGTAGGACCAAGGATATGAAGAGGAACCTAGAAAAGGGTATTAGCAAAACAGAGGTGGGGGAAAGACCAAGTAAGCATTTAAAAGTAATACACAATAAATGAAATAGGAAACATGATTGAAACAAAAGAAAATGCAAATCACTTAAGGGTGAAGTAAATAGGGCAGTTGGAGGTAAATAAAATGGGTAAAGGGTATACGTTGGGTAGAAATACTAAGGCCCTCATTACAAAATTGGCGGTAAATCCCGCTTACCGCCGTGCAGAAGACCGCCAACATACCGCCGCAGCAGCAGAATTCCGCTACAGCTATTACGACCCACAGCTCGGAATCCGCCAAAATCCAGACACATACACAAGTCTGCCACACCAAAGGTCAGTGATAAACTGGCGATAACAAAACCTTCACCGTCACGCCAACAGGAATACGCCCACACTATCACGACCCACGAATCCACGCAGCGGTCTTTCAACCGCGGTAAACCATTGGCGGTACACACCGTCGCGCTCAAAATACACACACATTTACAGAACACAACCACATTAGACAATTCGAAATACACACACCTGATACACATACACATACCATTCCCACACACTCAATACAATATAAAACACACACCCACATCATCCACAAATCCTTCCGACCAGAATTGCGACAGAAGGCCAGAGAGAGACACCACCATCAACAAACTAGCATCCACAGGCACTCAACACCATCACTCACACAACATCCACGCACATGACACAACACACACAAACACATCCCCTCACACATCACAACACACACCTACTCACACATCACCCACACCACCCCATGGCACCGCAAAGACACCCCAGGTTTTCTGAGGAGGAGCTGAGGGTCATTGTGGAGGAAATCATCCTGGGTAGAGCCACAGCTGTTCGGATCACAGGTGCAGCACACCTCCATAGCTAGGAAGATGGAGCTATGGCGCAGAATTGTGGACAGGGTCAACGCAGTGGAACAGCATCCATAACACAGGATGACATCAGGAAGAGGTGGAACGACCTACGGGGGAAGGTGCGTTCCGTGGTCTCAAGACACCAGATTGCAGTTCAGAGGACTGACGGCGGACCCCCACCTCCTCCCCCACAACTAACAACATCGAAGGAGCAGGTCTTAGCTATACTGCATAGCAGGAGTAGCAGGGGGAATGGACTCTGGTAAGTCAAATCTTTAACTACCATATCCCCCACCCTACCTGCATGCTATCACATACTCTCACCCTGGCCCTCACCCTGTCACTCCAACTCCTCACATATGTCCCATTATCACAAACCACACATCCCAACACCAAGCCCAGCATGCAACAACAAAGCATGGACACCCAGCAACAAAGCATGTCCACTACAGATACCCACACAGACCCCAAAACAATTATCACACAAGGTCCTACACAAGAATGTAAGCACTGGGGTACAGGGCCACCCACCCATTGCACACCATGGCACACACAGATGCAATAATCATGCCTTTACACCCCTGCACGACCCCTACCCAGCGTCACCGGACAGGAGGTTCCAGACATGTCCACCCCCCCACAGAAGAGGCCCACAGTGATGACAGCAGCTCTGTCCAACTGGATCTAGATGACCAGCCCGGCCCATCTGGGACCTCAGGACAGTCGGTTCCCCTGACACAGTCACAGGCCACCACAGAGCCTCCCCCCTCAGGAAACACCAGCACAGCACCCACCCAGCGGGCCCATACCTCTGTCCCCAGGATACGTCAAGCAGCAGTGTGTCCAGCACTACAGGGACCCCAGGCAAACCCACCACCCCAAGAACAGCAGGGACCTGGGGCAGTGGCAGTGGGCACACGGTTCAGGGGACAGAGGCCCATGAAAACCGGGGAACTGGGAGGTCTGCTGTGCAACAGGGGGAGGACAGGCCCAGGGAACCCACTCTCCACGAGGCCCTCTCCAACATCATGGGAGTGTACTATCATTCCCAGGAGACGATGGCAACGGTACTGGCCAAGTTTCAGGAGACCCAGTGGCTGCAGGAGGAACAGTATTTGGGGTTCAGGGAGGAACTCAAGTCCAGCAACACCACCCTGGGCACCATTGTAGGGGTGCTGAAGGACCTTGTGAACACCAGGAGAGACACTGTGGCACAACAAGGGGCCCCAGACACTAACCTGGACGATGAACTGCCCACCACCTCCACCGGTGCTAGTGGACAGAAGGCACCGTCACAGGACCACAACACCAGCACCCCACCCCCTGCAGATGGAGAACCACCCGCAAGCGGTCCCTGAGATCCAGGACAAAGACAGAAAACAATGCCAAGACCCCCGCCAAGAAATGAGACCACTCTGAATGTCATCCTTCTGTCCCACTTTGTCACCCTGTCCATCCTTAAACTGCCCTAGCTCCACTTCCTATGGCCCTTTGGACAATGCACCTGTGAGACAAATAACTGGACTCTGCCATGGCCATTCCTCCACCATCACCCCTGACCATTTTATAACCCACTCCACTATTTAACACTTACATAAACACCCTTGAATCACAAAACAATCTGGAGTCAGTCTGTGCTTTCACAAATGTGTATTTGCAATAACTGAGGAAAATAGCAATGTGCATCCTATTGTCAACATACCTATGTCACACAGCTCTAGTCCATGAGGTAACATAGCAGAGGTCACACAGTGGGACCCACATCTGTGAAATGGAAAGATAAAGTGACAAGTCAGGGTCCATACACTGGGTGAAAGTGTCAGACAGATGATAGGTCGAACAATTTTATCAGATGTAGGAGGCAGTGATGTCTTCTTACCTGTGTCTCACTGGAAGTATTGCTGGATCACGTTGTTTCTGTTGTCTATGTCCTCTTCTTCTGCCTCCTATTCTTCACTGTCCACTGGCTCCACAGCTGCCATAAGACCTCCTTCTGGACCATCCTCCTGCAGAAAAGGCACCTGTCATCGCAAAGCCAAGTTGTGCAGCATACAGCAGGCCACGATGATCCAGCACACCTTCTTTGGTGAGTAGTATAGGGAACCACCTGTCATATGGAGGCACCGGAACCTGGCCTTCAGGAGGCCGAAGGTCCTTTCTATTATTCTCCTAGTTCACCCATGTGCCTCATTGTAGCGTTCCTCTGCCCTTGTCCTGGGATTTCTCACTGGGGTCAGTAGCCATGACAGGTTGGGGTACCCAGAGTCACCTGCAAATGTTAAGGGAAATCTGTTAGACACTCTCTAACCCTTAGGGACAACCCCAGACCCAGACAACTATTCACAGGGTATAGGGTCCTTGTCCTCACCTATTAGCCACAAACGGTGTCTCTGGACTTGCCCCATCACATAAGGGATGCTGCTATTCCTCAGAATGTAAGCGTCATGCACTGAGCCAGGAAACTTGGCGTTCACATGGGAGATGTACTGGTCGGCCAAACACACCATCTGCACATTCATTGAATGGTAGCTCTTCTGGTTTCTGTACACCTGTTCACTCCTGCGGGCGGGGCGGGACGAAGGCCACATGTGTCCCATCAATGGCACCTATGATGTTGGGGATATGTCCCAGGGCATAGAAGTCACCTTTCACTGTAGGCAAATCCTCCACCTGAGGGAAAACGATGTAGCTGCGCATGTGTTTCCGAAGGGCAGACAACACTCTGGACAACACGTTTGAGAACATAGGCTGGGACATCCCTGATGCAATGGCCACTGTAGTTTGAAAAGACCCACTTGCCAGGAAATGGAGTACTGACAGGACCTGCACTAGAGGGGGGATTCCTGTGGGATGGGGGATAGCTGACATCAGGTCTGGCTACAACTGGGCACACAGTTCCTGGATTGTGGCACAATCAAGTCTGTAGGTGACTATTACATGTCTCTCTTCCATTGTCGACAGGTCCACCAGCGGTCTGTACACCGGAGGATGCCGCCATCTCCTCACCTGCCCCAGCGGACGTGCCCTATGGATGAGAACAGCGAGCACAGAGTCAGCCAACACTGAGGTAGTAAAAAAACAATTTTATTGCACACATTTGCCAATACGCTATGTGCCTGTGTCTGTGTATATGCAAGGCCTATATATGTGTGACGCATTTAAAATTAATGTCATGTGGCCCCCTGAAATGGCGGCTGTCTGACCTGTAATGTGGGACAAGGGGATATGAGGTAACTGCGCTGGCGTTGTACACCGTCGCAGTAGGCGGTCGAAGACCGCGGCGCAATCCTGCATTGGTTAACATTGGGCCCTATGATTTCCAGGAGCCAATGACGATGTACGCCGGCGGTCATGGTATGCACCCCCACGGACGTGACTGCCATTTTCTGTCTGTTCACGCACTTGATACCTGATCTTCGACAGGAGAGGACCTACACTGCAAGTGCTGCTGTGTCCTCAGTCTGGAAGCGACAATGGCTCATGTGTCTGGAGAAAGGGCCCCTGCCTTCACATCGGAGGAGTTGGATAAACTAGTGGATGGGATCCTCCCCCAGTACACACTACTCTACGGTCCTCCAGACAAACAGGTGAGTACACTGTGAGCATACTATATGGGCAATGCCTGTTTGGAGTAGTGTGGATGGAAGATACGGGGGAGATGAGGCCTCATGTTCGGATGGTGAGTGTATGTGCATCAGAGCAAGGGTGGGAACGTGGAACAATGACTGTGACAGTCCGGACGGTTAAAGTTTTACATTTTCCCCTGTACTAGTCCTCTAGGTCAGCGCCCACCAGAAGAAGGATATTTGGCGTGCCATCACCAAGGACGTCTGGACCCTGGGGGTGCACCACAGACGGAGCACCCACTGCCGTAAAAGATGGGAGGACATTCGCCGCTGGAGCAAGAAGACGGCGGACACCCAGCTGGGGATGGCCTCCCAATGTGGGAGGGGTGCCCGTCACACCATGACCCCCCTGATTTTCCAGATCCTGGCGGTGGCGTATCCGGAGTTGGATGGGCGCTTGAGGGCATCACAGCAGCCACAAGGGGGTGAGTACCGTCACATCCATCTGACTCTGCGCGCATTTTAGGTGTCTGGTTGGGGGAGCTGGGCAGTGGGTTCCCCTGGGCGAGGGCGAGCTTTGTAGGCAAGGACCCTTTGTGAGGCAGGCTAAATGGCACCCCATCCCCACCAGTGGTAAGAGCCATCTACACCTAGTCAGGCTCCTGTGACTTCCATGTGTGCAGCACTCGGGCATAGGCCAGGTACCCCATGTCCCTGTGATTAATTAGGGAACTCTAAGTGCATGGCGTAGTGTAGAGGGCTGCTGTGTCTGTAGTGTCCGCTGACGGTAGTGGTATTGTATGCACTGAACATGTCTTTCTTCTTTCTCCCCCCCCCTTTTTGTGATCTCCCTGTTCTTGTGTGCATTAGCATCATCAGGCGGAGGAGCAGTGGCACCGGAGCAGGAGGGAGCTGCATCCCACATGGCCCTGGAGGGCGACACAACGGAGTCTGAAGTCACCAGTGGGACGGAGGGTGAGGGGAGCTCCACGGCGGGGACAGGAGCTGAGACCAGCGACACCGACTCTTCCTCTGATGGGAGCTCCCTTGCGGTGGCGGGCCCCTCTGTGCTCACCGCGTCTACAGGTACAGCCGCCACCCCCCCTACCAGCACCGCCCTCCCAGCAGCCCTTCAGCGTGTGTCCCGTGGCCGCTCACCCAGGAGGGTGGGCATCTCCTTCGCCCCAGGCACCTCAGGCCCTGCCCCATTCAGCCCTGCTGCCCTCAGTAAGGAGGCTGTTGACCTCCTGAGATCCCTCACTGTTGGGCAGTCTACCATTCTGAATGCCATCCAGGGTGTAGAGAGGCAGTTGCAACAGACAAATGCATACCTGGAGGGCATTAATTCTGGCCAGGCAGCCCAACATTGAGCATTTCAGGGTCTGGCCTCAGCACTGATGGCAGCCATTGTCCCTGTGTCCAGCCTCCCCCCTCCAACTTCCTCCACCCAGACCCAATCCCCAGTACCACAGCCTATCCCAAGCACACCATCAGACCAGCATGTACACACCTCAACACACAAGGGTGGCTCTGGCAAATATAAGCACCACACATCCCACAAGCACTCACACGAGCATCATACCCATGCACACTTACCAACATCCACTGCCTCCATTATGTCCCCCTCCTCCATGTCTCCCTCCTCCCTCCCTCTCACGTCTCCACTCACACCTGCATGCACTACATCTTCAGCCACTACTTCCATCACCAGCACGCCCATCACCACACACCGCTCACATGCACTCACCACCCCCACTACCATTCACACATCCCGTGTCCTCTCCCATTGTGTCTGTGAGTCCTCCTCCCAAACTATACAAACGCAGTCACACACCCACCCAACAGCCATCCACCTCACGACAGCCTCCAGCCCATGCACCTTCACCCAAAGTCAGCATACGAACACCTCCTACAACCACTACCTCTTCCTCCACTCCCAAACCCCCTCCATCTACCCGTCCCAGTGTATCAAAAAAGCTTTTCCTCTCAAATGTTGACCTTTTCCCTACACCTCCCCCTCCCCGTCCGTCCCCTAGGGCCCGCCTTTCCAGGTCCCAACCCAGCACCTCAGCCACCACATCACCGGGCACAGTGGTGCCAGCAATATCCGGATTCTGGAGTGCATCAAGCAACAGGGCTGCTAGTGTCCCAAGGAGCGAGTCAAAGGACATTCCCCCACCTCCAAAACAGAAGAAGTTGCCCACATCCTGGGGGGGGGGGGGGAGGCCAAAACACCTGCCACCAAGGGCTCAGCCAAGAAAATAGTTGGGAGTGGCAAGACAGCTGCACCACCATCCAAGGTGGGGAAGGGCCTGAAAAAGAAAGGCAAGTCAACGTCGCCCACAACCTGCACGGCGGACAAGACCGCCACCGGCACCGCCACATGCACCACCACCACGGACACCGCTGCCAGCACCCCAGATACTGAGCCCTTCACCACCACCGCAGACACTGTGCCCTTCAGCAGCACCGCAGTCAGTGAGCCCGCTACCAGCACCGCCGCTACTGACACCACCGCCAGCACCGCGGTCGGTGAGCCCTCCACCAGCACGGCCGCTACTCACACCGCCGCTAGCACCGCAGTCTGTGAGCCCGCCACCAACACCGCCGCTACTGACACCGCCGCCAGCACGGCAGTCAGTGAGCCAGCCACCAGCACGGCAGTCAGTGAGCCAGCCATCAGCACGGCCGGCCCAATGACCGCCACAAGTACTGCCGCCCCAATGACCGCCGCAAGCACCGCCAGTGGCCACGCGACATCCTGAGCCAGTGGCACCACCGCAGACATGGCTGCCATCCCCAGTGGTAATTCGTATGAGGCTGGTGGTCAGTTCCAGGGGCCTGGGCAGCTTCGATGTTGCCCCACCGTCAGTGGAGTGTCACATCCACTACCTCAGTCCTTGGCAGGATGATGCACTCTGGGCACAAAGCCCCCTCCAGAACCAGTGGAGAAAGGCATCCACCTGAGAGACCGTGGCTTTGCACTCCCCAGGATAAAGTAGTGGGCAAACCACCCACTGGAGACACTTGAGAGACTGTGGCTTTGCACACCCCAGGATACATCAATGGGCATGGAGCCCCCTCGTGGAGCTGGCGTCGTGCACTCATCTGGCCGAGGTGCCCCCCTTCCCTTCCCCCTGAGGTGTCTGTTTTATTTCGATCTGATGCCCCTACAGTGTTCTCTCCGTTTCGATCGGGTATCGAGTGTGGGCCTCGCCCATGCATTTTGGGCCCAGTGGTCCACGGACTATATAGGTGCAGTACCTGGACTTGAATTCTTGGTGTACATATTTGTTTATAGTGTATATACATTTTTGACTAATGGATGTTTATTGATTACAATGGTTACAATCATTTCCTTTTGTCCTTGCATTCTTCCAGGGGGGGTTGGGGGGTGTAAATGTAATGTTTCAGCATGTATTGGTGTGTGTGTTGTTGTGGGTGAGGGTGGGGGTGGGGGTGTTGTGTGTTGCGTGTGTGTGTCACTCTTTTTTCCCTCCCCCCTCCCCTGTGTTGTAGATGCAGTACTCACTGTGGTCATCACCGCCGTCGGTCGCGCTCCTGGTAGAGGAGCAGGAAGACTATCGCAGGGAGCATTTGGAGTTCAGGCTCCATGGTGTCCTGGTTCCTTTTGGGCTGTGTAGAGGTGGGTGTTTTCCCTTCCAAGTCCTGTTTCCGCCGTGTTTTTGTTCGCGTTGAATCCGCCCCGGAAAAGGTGGCGGATTGGCCTGTCATAATAGTGTGGGCAGTACATCGTCTTCCGCCTGTCTGTTGGCAGTGACGGCCATGCTGTTTGTCTGTACCGCCGTGGCGGTCGGAGTGTTAAAGTGGCTGTCTATTTTGGCGGTTTCCGCCATGGTCATAATTCCATTTTTTTTCTGCCGGCCTGTTGGCGGATTTACCGCCGCTTTACCACCGACCGCCAGGGTTGTAATGAGGGCCTAAGAGAGTAAACATGGAGTTCAAAATCAAGAGTTGAGTAATAGTCAAGAGGGGGCAAAATGAAAGTGAAATTGAAGATCTTGGTATCTTGAAAGGAAGGTAATGGCCAGATTGTTGCCATAAACTTGTGAATTCCACCTCATCTCCTTAGATGAGGAGCACCTTGCAGCAGTAATCCTCATTGACTTGCCAGCAGACATTGATACTGTAGCCTACCAGAAACTGATCCAGAACCTGAGAGACTAGACAGGTGTGAATGAAACTGCTCTAGACCTGATCCAGTCTTAGCTCCCTAATCTTGTATATACATCTAATCAAGAGGGGGATGTGGCTAAGATGGCTGGGGGGCGTGGCCAACATGGTGGCCATTTAAGACATGTCCGGGGCTCTTTCACTGTCTGGACCAACATAAGTAACATTTTGCAGAGTTCCTAGGCCCCTAAGCTCACCAGGTGCTGCTCCAAAGGTTGCTGTGACACCTTGGCTCTACCCGGGAGACCTGAGTAAGATGGTGGCTGAGAGTAGGTGATCGACACCGACTCGAGCCCATTGGCCACCATCATGCCTCTAGCTTGGCAACTGCTGCTGCGGAGGGCATGTCCAGCGGTTAAAGAGGCCCTGCGGGCCAGGGGCATAATAGGCTAGCTGCCGCGGACCGAGGTCTGGAGCAGTCCCTGCGGCCTCCTCTGGGGGCAGCTGATCTTGGGGCCTTGTGGCCCACCTTGAGGTTGTAGAACTACTTCAATGTCCTGCCCAGCAAGCCCCCGTACATCCCATTTGGCAGATAGCTGCCACGGACCGGGGCCTGAAGCAGTCCGCATGCAGCCTCTCACCACGTGCCTACTTTCTGTGAGGGTGACCTGATCTCGGGGCAGCAACCTTTTGAAGAACTACTTTGGTGGACATGCTGGGTCACGGGGCACTAGGTAGATCAGCTGGCCTGCCCCTACCATCGCCCAGTGAAATCTGCTGCCTCCCTCGTTTCTCCTTTGGGCTGTGTAAGGTGCCTACCACCAGCAGAGGCAGAAGAGAGACTGCTCACCCCCGATGGATGTTCTGCACACAAGCCCCAGACAGCGCCTTAATGACTAGGGGAGAGTGCCACTGGACCATATCCCCTCACACACTGCACTGGAAGATGCAAATGCCTATGGGCCTTGATGGTGCTTGTTCCACAATATCACTGGACGTAGGCACTTATTGTGATGGGACAGGGGTTAGCGAGCTTGACGTAGACTACTCCCACAATGGCAGCTAGCAAAGGCAGATAGGAACACTCCGTTTGTTACAACACTGCCCCCAAGGAGCCTCCAATGGCCCGCAGACAACCCAACAGGCAGTTTAAACAGATGAAGCGTACCTGAACTGTGCCACGGTGATACAGGCCTTTTCTCAGATCCATGTTTGACTCCCTCAAAGCAGACTGACGAGAACTCAAATGAGACCTGAAGGAGGTGAATCAAGACTCGAGCTCAAGTATCCACACTAGATGACAACAAGCAGGTAAGGGGTGCGGTGCTGCGACGGGAGGTTCTATGCTTACATGAGCAACAGGCTGACATGCAGGCCCACTCCAACGACCTGGAGAATAGGACCCAATGCAACAACATTCGTGTGCAGGGAGTTCCAGTGGATGCTAAAGGGACGGACATTTGGAACTATGTCCAGGCGCTCTTTCCCTTGTTCCTAGGGTACACAGACAACATCACTTTGCAGCTCACAAGGGACTACTGAGTGGTGCGGGCCAGGACTGGCAATGAGACACTTCCGGATATCCTGGCATGTGTCCATGACTTCCAGATCTAGGAAGACATCCTCAATGAAACCAGAGACTCGCAATTTAGAGGTCATAAACTGTCGCTCTTCGTGTACATATCAGCTCTCACCCTACAGCGAGGCAGTTTTTAATCCAATTATTGACATTTTTCTATTCAAATATAATCTCATACAGATGGGAGCATCCTTCAGGCTTTTTCTTTTTTGCTGGGAAGGCCAACTCCACCAACCCAAAACACTTTTGGAGGCACGTTGCATCTTGGGTCTGTGGGGAGAGTCCACCCTCACTCTTCACTGATGTCTCCTCGAGGCTCCCCGCACACTTCTTACTAGCAGAGAGCAGCTAAATTGATGAGAAATCCTCACTCAGGACAAACAAAAGTGCCCAGGAGTGCCAGGCTGTGCAGGACAAACTGATATCAGAAGCTGGCAAAAGCTGCACTTGACATCAAACACCTCTGACACTTGGCCCATTTGCTGTGTACACATGCATTGGGTCCTCCCTCCACTGAACTGATCCGTGGTAGTGGAGGAGTGCTACCACTCTCTCGCACTCGGGAAGATAATCAACACCTTCCTCACTGGATCATGCCTGGCTTGCTGTTCTCCATTTTAATTGACTTTTTTACAAGACTGGTTTATTTATTGTTATGTTGGGGGTTTCTTTACTATACACTCTTCCTGCTTACCTCACCTGCAGTGCACCGCACATACATACTGGGGCCCTGGAGCCCCCACTGTTCAGCCCTTATTATGCCCCTTGCTCAGGCGTTCTAACACGGGCCCCTCATCATCCCTCATTCTGCATGCTGACACTAGGGAGGTCAAGCTCACCTGTCTAAATATTAGAGGCTTAAACAATCGAATAAAGTGTGCTGTGGTTTTATCTTTCCTGGAGCAGAAGCAACAGTGACATCTGTGTACTTCAGGAGACACACCTACTAGCCAGGGATAATTATAGAATGAGGTCCCGCTGGTTCCCTCATCAATTTTGGTCCTTGCAGCACGCAAATAAGGAAGGGGAAGTGATACTCATCTCAAAGACCTTTCGAGGAGAGGTGGGGATAAACTGACAGAGATTAAAGGTCAGATGCTCGCATATCGGATGCGAATTGGTCCGCTGCATGTGACGATTGCCTCCCTCTATGCGCCTAACGACCAGCAGAGACATTTAATTGAAGGCACCATGACACAAGAACTGCAGTCCCCAAATACGACCATTTTAGTGGGAGGTGGCCTAAACCTTCTCATGAACAATGACTTGGACTCATCGGACCAGCGGTTTGGCCAAAACGGGACTTTCTTTGCAGAGGATTGAAGTGGCTAAGTGAATGTGGCCTTGGGGACATATGGAGGCACTCGCATCCTACTGTTGAAGACAATACATTCTAATCTGCAGGCCACAAAACATATTCCTGCATTGACTATTACCCAGCCGCCCCATGCTACAAACTTTTGTCAAAGATGTGAGCATTGCCCCCATGTCCTTATCAGACTACACCCCCTCACGCTAGTCCTCCAGATGGGTAAAGTTGGCATTTGACCCTCCCACTGGAGCCTCCACGATAGCCTCCTCCAGAATGAGACTAATACCACCACCTGTTACCAATTTCCTCTGAAACAACAACATTGGGAAGGCCCATAGGCCACCCTTTGGGAGGCACTAAAGGTGGTGGTTAGAGGGGAGCTGTTAGCCATCTCGGCGGCAGGAGAAATGAAAGCAATTAGAAAAGACATTACTTGAGTTAAAAGCCATACATAAGTTTACAGGGGCTCCAAGGGTCTGGCAAGAAATAGATAAGGTGTAGACACACCTCAAGAGACCGGACCTCAGCAGGGCAGGTTATGCATTGGTACGTCTTAAACACAAATTCTATATAGGGAGTAACAGATGCGGTCGGATGCTACTGTATTGCCATGGGTCTAAAGTGCAATTAGAAAGTGTTAAAGTTATACACAATACTAATGAGGATGAGAACCGCAGGG
This sequence comes from Pleurodeles waltl, assembly GCF_031143425.1. Classification (NCBI taxonomy): domain Eukaryota; kingdom Metazoa; phylum Chordata; class Amphibia; order Caudata; family Salamandridae; genus Pleurodeles; species Pleurodeles waltl. Next base: position 586,330,375 of record NC_090450.1, read on the forward strand.
ACACGGAAATAGAAGGGCTCTTTCATGACTATTATCAAACACTATACACACCTCACTGTCACCCTCCCAACAGTATTCAGTACTAATGGGAGAAAGCCCAGGTAACTACACTTACCTCAACACAAGCTGACAGCTTGGAGAAACGAATTAGAATTGAAGAGGTGATCTTTGCCAGCCCCAGACTAAAGCCACTTAAATCCCCAGGCCATGACAGCTTCTTTCCCCAGTTCTATACAACATTCTGCCACATGCTGCTCCGCTCGTCACTAGACTTTTCAACATTTTCATCGGCATAGGGACACTACTTGACACTATGCTTGAGACCTCCATTGCCATCATTCCCACACCTGGCAAAGACAAACCACTGTACAGCTCTTATAGACCTATTTTCCTCCTCAACATTGAGGCTAAGCTGTTCACAAGTATCCTAGTGCACTGTCTCAACAACTCTATTGCCAGTCCTGGTCGACCCTGACCAGGCTGGTTTCATTCCAAAGAGTCCTTGTGGATACAATACTCATCATATCCTCACTGACAAGATCCACCAGTCTAAGAAGGAGGCGCTGCTACTTTCCATCGACGTGAAAACTTTGAAGCATTTCAGATTTGCGGACAAGTTTTGCCAATGGGTTAACGGAGATCTCTCCTGCCCCTTCCCCATTCAGAGGGGTACGCAAGAGAGGTGCCCACTTTTCCCTCTCCTAGTTACCGCTTACATGGAGCCTCTGGCCCAGTGTGTGAGGGCAGCTCTCAATATCACAGGCATCCTCTTTGGAGGGGTCATGCACACCATCAGGCCTCTTCACTGGTGATGTTATTATAGCACTCACTGAACCAATATTATAATTTCCTGCTCTAATGGCATAACTTCACCACTTTGGAGTCGTATCTGGGGTCAATCTCCAAAAATCCCAAATACTTAACCTGTCACTTCCCCCGTCGCACGAAGAGTATCTTTGCACTGCGTTCCCTTTTATCTGGGCGGGGTCGACCATACTGTTGGAAATTGCCCTCTGTGCAGGGTGATCACCAAACTTTTTGCCTGTGACCTTCTGTTTTTGGCTGTGTGCTGCATTTTGTTTTTGCTGTTTTTAGAGCTCTGGGCACTTTACCACTGCTGACCAGTGCTAAAGTACAAGTGCTCCCTGTCTGAATTGTACTGGTGATTGATTTATCCATGATTGGCATATTTTGATTTACTAGTATGTCCCTAGTATAGTGCACCATGTGTGCCCAGTTCCTGTTAATTAAATGCTACGAGTGGTCCTGCAGCACTGATTATGCCACCCACATTAGTAGCCCTGTAAACATGTCTCAGACAGTTTTAAATTAAACTGCCATTTCGACCTGGCAAGTGTACCCACTTACCAGACCCAAATCTTCCATTTTACTACCTATGAGTAACCCTTAAGGTAGGGCCAAGGCAGCCCCCTGGGCAGGGTGCAGTGTATTTAAAAGGTAGGACATGCTAGACTGATGGGTCTTCCTGAGCTAGAGTGGTGGGAGGAGCTAACACCTGCACCTGAATAGGGCTGGACCTGTCCTCACACAAAGCAGTCTCCAACCCCCTGGAGTGTGTCTGGTGCCAGGGCAGGGAAAAGCAGGGTGTGGTGCACTACAAAGGCTTCTCTGTGAAGTTTGTCTACTTCAAAGACAGCAATGGGTATAAGTACTGGACTTCTGACCCTACATAGTTAGACTTTAGACTCCTTCTGGACTGAGGACATTCTGCCAGGAAGAAGAGCTGGATGCTGTAGGAGGGACTGCCACTCTGCCTGCTGCTTTGCTGTGCTGTGCTGCACTGCCCTGCTGCTTGCTGCTTCTGTCCTGGGAGTGAAAGGACTAGACTTTGCTTTTTACATCCTGCTTTCAAACGTTCTCCAAGGGCTTGGACTGAGCTTGCCTCCTGTTAGAATTTTCAAGGACATCAAAGACTTCATCTGTCAGCACCTGGGTTCTCTTGCTTAGAGTCCTGACACGCCAGGTGGTGCTAAATCCATTCCCTGGGCCCTTGGGAGTGAGTCTTGGTGCAGCCAAGAAGAAGCCAAGTACATCAACTCCAGAGCGACTTTAGAACCTGCACTGCTATCTGACTCCGCACCGCTGCCTTTACCAGAGCTGTGATCCTGCTGAGTGCAACGACTGCGACAGACACTGCCACAGCACCTCTGAAGTCCTGCCACAGTGTGAGTCCTGACTGCTGTGAAACCCAAATCCCCCACAGCACCTGTGGCCCAGTGGTGTGGTTGCGACACCATGAAGTCGACGCCTCATGTCTTGACGTACTGAATTGATCGACTCCGCCGGATCATAAGGAAACAATGCCTCACCACCGCCGCATAACCTCCCCTGCAACCATAAGGAACCTACGCCTCACCTCCCCTGCCTAGCAGTAAGGAACCAACTCCTCACCTCCCCGGTAGCAGCAAGGAACCAACACCGCACTGGCTCCAGTGACACCTCACCTCCCCGACTCCGTGCAATGTCTTTTTTTCCTCATTTTCCAAAGGTACTTTACCTGGGGACTCTGAGACTCCGTGACCGGACCGCACTCCCTCGCGAGTCGCTTCAGACTGTTGGGAATTACTCAGTCAAGACGTTGTGCTAGCCTCAGTTGGAGCTATTGTGTTACTAAGCGCTCTACTGAGATTTAGGCCCTACTACGAACTTAGAGGTTTGGCCCGCCATCCCGGCAGTGGCGGCTGAAGCCGCCAGCCGGCATGGCAGGCCAAGCTGCCATATTTTGAACATGGTGAGGGCCGCCAGCGGCAGCCCTCACCCACCGCCAGGCTCCCGGCGTCAGGCAGCCAGGCGGCGAGTTGAAACACCATCCGCCAGGGTAGCGGCACTACCCTGCAGATGTTTCAATTCCCGCCAGCCTTTTCCTGGTGGGATATCCCGCCAGGAAAAGGCTGGCGGAGGGGGTGACCCTGCACTGCCCATGCACTTTGCATAGGCAGTATAGGATCCCCGGTGCAGAGCCCTGTCGCACAGGTCACTGCCAGATTTTCAGGCAGTGATCTGCGCGACAGGTGCAACTGAACCTGCCGCACAGAGGCATTGCCGCCGTCAATGTCCCAGCCGAGCCTTTCTGTGAGCCGGCGGGCGGAAACAATGTTCATTTTTTGGCCGGCGGGGTTCCGGGGTCACTGGCGGTCAGTGTTTTGACCGCCAGCATGAACACGGCGTTTTTTTCCGCAGTGTTCATAATGACCACCTTAATCTTTAAAAATTCATATCTTTGCTTGTGTATGTTGGATTTTTGTCATTTTGGTATTGTCTTACTCATATAATGGCTATTTTTCTAAACTGGTGTGGAGTATGTTTGTGGTGTTCTCACTGTGTGCCTATACAAATACTTTACACATTGCCTCCGAGATAAGCCCAACTGCTCGTGCCAGGCTACAAAGGGGATGAGCAGGGGTTTTCTTAGCTGTGTGGCTCCCTTAACCAGTCTAGAGTGAGGGTCCCTACTTGGACAGGGTACAAACCACTGCCAACTACAGACCCCCTTTCTAACACATACCATACCTGAGGATTCAGCTGGCCCAAACTGTAGACAAAACAGCAGAGGGTATCTACTGTGCTCACACTTCGCAAACTCAGACTGACTTGACTACCTGGCACTGGGTTCAACTATCCTGGCCTAGCAGAATAGCAGCTGTAAAAAGGACTGTCCTTTCAAAATCCTATATAACTTCCAAGCCCTACTTCTGATGCTGCCTAAATACACCCTTTGGGCCCTGCAACTAGGGATCAATACCTTTATCTTGGATGGGAAAAAAACTCAACTTCTTAAGCAGCTTCTTTACTGTACGACACTCGAGGGCGGACTATGTGTCCCTATATTTACAAGATTTTACCAAGCATCACAAACTCCGCTGCATAATGGAATGGGGCAGACTAGCCACCGAAAAGTACTGGTGCTTTATGGACCTGGTGGTAGCTAGTAGGTGGTACAGGCAATTTATTACACCTACTCTGGCACTGTCTGAAGCTGGTCCATTTTCGGGGGAGAATACTTAATGCACTTAAGGCTTTTAACACATAACTACCGAAGTTCCCTGCATAAGCCATACCAGGGCTTTCTAGTCCCTTGACATACCCTCTGACGTTAATGAGGAAACGGGTGCTGCTAATGTTCTGATTCAGAGAGGACCTGGCCTGGCAGTTCAGGCTGGGCTGTTCTCATTGGAACAGGGTCAAGACTGATATGCATATGGCTGGGTCCAAACTGAGGTGGCATGGTGGGAGAAAAAAATGGATTGGGTGCACCCCAAGCCATCACCAGCAGCTGAGATTAATTCAAGGATTCCTTCCATCACCTTGTTTTTGTTGCCTTAAGTGTGGCATGTATGCCCATATGTGTGTCCCATGCTCACTGTGCCATTGGAACCAAGCTATACCTCACTTCTGAGCCCTAGAAAGTGCAAAACTGGTCCTGGGTTACTTATGTTCTGGTTCAAGGGGGCATGGCCTGACTGTCTGGGCTTGACTGTTTCCACTGGAGTAGGGTCAAAAGTGATGTATATATGGCTAGTTCCAAACTGAGGTGGCATGGTGGCAATAAACAATGGACTGGGATGCAGCCCGAGAGATAGCAAGTGGCTAAGTATAAACCACACCTCAAATTCCAGATGTACATAAACAACACTTGCATCTAACTCAAATTAATGATAGAAATCTGTGAACCAGGTCTATACTACAAAATATTAGGATCATGGAGGAAACAGTATCACCCTACCCTTCCTCTTTTCTGCAGTCTAGGCACAGACACATACCCAGTAAAAAAAAGTAAAGAACCTGCATATTCTTTTCAACACTACACTGTCCTTTTTGTGGTGGTGAAAGGAGCAAATGTCTACTTAAACATGCTCTGGAGAGTTTCTCCACTGCTGCATTTCAGCTATCACTTGGCATTGAGCAGATCACTTGTCTTTATTGGTTACTGCAACAGCTTGTGTCCAGTGATTCCCAAAGAAAAACCTTAACACAATGAAAATGGTGTAAAACAAAGCAGTTAGTTTAACTTACAGTGGAGATGGCTAAAAAGGCTGGGTCTTGCAGTTAGTGTAACAGGAAAGAGACTCAGAGAGGCCAGGCTCTGCAGTCAGTGCAACAGGACAGAGGATCCAGGTTCTGCAACTAGTCTAACAGAGGAGAGAAGCAGAGAGGCCAGACTGTACAGTCACTGTAGCAGGGAAGAGACATCCGGCTCTACTTTCCTTATAACAGGGCAGAGAGACCGTGTCCTGCAGTCAGAGTAACAGGACAGTCAAGCAGAGAGTCTGTGGCTGGCCCCGTCGCACGCAGTGCGACGATAAGGGGGACAGCTTTCTAGCGTCGCTCCCCTGCCTGCCCAAAAGGTGGTCCGGAGAGGCCTCCGTAGTGGAGAGGGTGGTCCCCAGCTGGTTTATGGCCGCCTAGGTGTTAGAAGGGAGGAGTAAGGCCGGGAGGTCTCTTAAGGGGAGACCTGGCAAGGCTGGGCCTCTTTGGGGTCACGGCGGCGAAGTGCGAGCAATAGGCGAGCAAGATGGGAGAAAGGCCTAGTCCTGATACGGACATCTGGCAGTGAAAATCTGAGGTGAGTCAGAGGAAGGGGGGGTTGCAAGGGTTGGAGGCGGTGGCGAATCCCTGCATTTAGAAAGGGGATATGGGTCAGAGAAAGCGGGATAGACGCGAGTTCAGACATCAGCCACCCGCCCCCTTCAGCCACTGCCACCGCAAACCCTTCCTCCTTCCTTTCACCTTACAGCACTCTTTCTCTCAGCTTCGGTTCTGTCCTGCCCTTGCGGTCACCGAAGCGGGGCCGCTCTCGACTCGGGCGGGCGGAGCCGGCATGGTCGCAGGTTGTCTTTGGGGCGCCCGGCCTAGTGCGCCCTCCCCCCCCCACCTTCCAAGTGGCGAATTGCGTTTACGGGTCCACGGCAGGACGAGGCCTTTCCGCGCCGGTGCCTGGGCGGGGGGCCCTACGAGTGCGCACATGGGGCAGGGAGCGGCGCGCAGCCGGGCGAGGCCGAGCTGAGGGGGTCTCGGCCGAGTGCGGGCATCCCCGGATCTCGGGGCGCTCATGAAGCGTCAGCTATGTAGGGCGCGCAGGATGCATCGGGAGCGAGTCTGTTTTTAAAAAAAAAAAAAAAAGGGGAGAAAGTTGGTCACAATTTGGGGCACACTGGGCGCGCATCGTTGGTGGGGCACGGGGTCTCGGTTGTGAAGAAAGTTAGCATCTCAAGGCATACAGCTGTATCCCGCACGCTGCAGACTGGCTGCCGGGAACTAGAGATAGAAAGATGGTGGCCCCGAGACGAAAGGAACAGCAGCATGGGCAAAGAGTGCTCAACCTTTGCTTCATGGTGCACAAGCACAACCAACTCCTTATATTATCCTAAACGTAGGTTTAATGTTACAGGTTTGCACTTATAAAGGTGCACACGAGTTATTTCACAATACAGACTAACCTAAACTAGCACCCACCCGCCTCCAAAACTGGATAGGCAGTTGAACTGCTTTCCGTCCGCCCAGGTTGCAGAGCACTTGGGCGCTCTTTGCAAACGATTCCGTTTGTCTCCGAAGCCATGAGGCCCATTGCTGCCCCCCCATCGTGCACCCCCACCCCGCCCGCGGCGTCGTTCGCACAGCGGCAGAGAATCGCGATTGGGTCCACCGGCGTTTCTGTTCCCCGGGGCAGTTCCTCAAAAGAAAAGAGAAAAGGGGATATTTATTATATAGAAAAATATAGAACGTTCTCGGGGCCCACAGGAGTCGGCCCCGGAGCCCCACCCGCCCCCGCCCGCGGCGTTCCTCACCTCGTCTCGGAAGGGAGGACGTTGTTGCAGGTGGCGATCTTTCGCGAGGGCGGCGCTGCCATCCTCGTGGATCCAGGGGGGCGCAGAGGGGCTAGGGAAGAGTATGTTGGGGCTGGTGGCATGGGCGCCCTCGCCGGCAGGCTGCTAGGCAATCGCTGCGAACTCGTGGTCACACGAGGCAATGAGATCGGTTGCTAGGGGCGGGCCGGTTCCTGCACAGGGGCGAGTGGTGCTCGGCGAAAAAGGGCAGCCAGCCTTTCCATTTACTGCACACGTCCTGGATATCGGTGTCACTGGACGGCATTCTTAAACACCACTAGAGCCGTCAGAGGAGCTAGGGCAAGGTAATGGCTGGAATGCCAACAGACATCAGAATTGAACCGTAGCCAGCTATTGGTGGTTTGCTGCTGGTTGGGCGGACCACAGACAGACAGGCACCGAGGGAGCAGCGGGTAGTCAAGCCATATAACGACAAAAATACACTGCAAGGAAATCAATAGAGACAAATGTAAAAAAAAAAAAAAAAAAATCTTGCATAATTTTGTATATCCCCCCAAAAAAAAAATATATATATATGTATATATAGAGGCGCTTGGGGCGTTTAGTAGGGGCGCATGGAGGGCAGGCCACACCTTTATCGGGCTAAGTAGGGTTTGGCGACGCAAGGGCACAGTGGCTGGGGGCGCGCGCTACACTTGTGCGTGGCGCGCACGTCCCGCAGCAGACACTCAGTTATTAACCTCATCCCCCACGGCACTTTCCTTGGGTGGCCAGCTTTTCCCACGATAATTAAATCAGCCTCGGCTTCATCCCTTCAGATTTGTGCATTCGTGTTGCTTCGGTAATGGTCCACCCAGCAAATCAGGAAGCGTGCCTGGGGTCAGGGGACATTCATTACAGCATACAAAGTAAGCTGCATAGAGACATTTAGGGTTCGTTTGTCGCTGGGTTCGAGCTATACATACCTGCCCAGTCAAGAGCGCCAGATGCTAGCTGCCTACAAACGCCACATACAATTATTTGAACTTGTAGCCATGGATGCCAGCATGCACTTTATCAGTCAGCGCTGGGAGAGCACTATCTGATGCCATAGGAAGGATAACCGCGGGGATGGCTGTTGTCCTCAAAAAGCATGTATGAATACGGTCACGCTGATTAAGCCAAGCTCAAGGGCAACAGCATGCCGCAAAGTGAGCTTCGCAGGTAGGCGACTATAGGTACCGCGACCACGCGTAGGGGGAATCTTTTTGGACTGCGGGGCTTTAACCTATCACCGCTACATCTTTTAGTGTCTCAAGCCTAGATAAGGGGACGGCAGCTTAACTTGAAGGTGGGCCTGGCTTGTAGTGGATACCAGGGGTACTTACACCGCGTGCCAGGTCCAGTTAACCCTGTTTAGTGTTGAAGAATGGTTTCAAGCAGCTTAGGCGGATAGAAGGTAGCAATGGTTACACGGCTTAGGCTGAAACAGGAGACACGTAAGCTCCTACGATACCACTGGTGTCATATACACAGTATTGAAAGAACACTCAATACATAGAAGTAAAAAAAAAAAAAAAAAAGTTTACGTTATTTTATGACATATGCCAAAAGTAGCTCAGTGAGTACCCACAGTATGAGGATAAGTACATATTCACAAGAGATGTGGACGCACGAAGCAGCCCCCGCCTCATGGTTGTACAGCACTTAAGGCGGCTGCTCCCCGAGGCTGAGCCGAGCTCTAAAAGCGAGAATAGGGCATGAATGTAAGACAATTAGCCCAGAAGGGGAAGCCTGCAAGTAACAGGGACAGACCCATGGGAGCGAACAGCACACCAAAAGAAGGGACGACAGTTAGCAACCGCCACCGGAAAAGCATGGATTTAAAGGGCAAACTAAGGAATAAGTAACAAGTGGCGGTGGTGTGCTAAGCACTGCCTGTGCGTGACCCATAATGACTCGAAATAACAGTCTTCACTGGGTTTTTCATATTTGGGTGTATATCATAAACACTTTACAGGTTTAATATTTGTAATTTCACAATACCTCAAGTTGCACACACTGAGTACTGTATTTAAGGTTTTGCTGCAAACCGATAAGACTCTTTCTATCTGGAATAGAAATCACAATATCCCAGTACTATAATGGATATAACTCTTGCTATCAGCCTGCAGAGAAAATTCAGCGACAGCATTGTCAAATAAAATGCAGATCTATAGCAACAACAACAAAAAATCCTAATAATCCCTAGAGCCTTTTCAGTGGTGCTGCTACAAAGCAGCCTAAGCCGAGCCGAGGGACAACAGCATGCCGAAAAAGAGCATCGCATGTGGCGACCATAAGTACCGTTTACCACGCAAAAGGGGAATCTTTTGACTGCAGTGCTTGAACCTGTCACTAGTACATCTTTTAGTTGTCCCAGGCTATAGAGGGAATGGCTGCTTAACATGAAGGCTGGCCTGGTCTATAGTGGGTATCAGAGGTGCTTACGCATGGTGCCATGTCCAGTTATCCCTTATTAGTATAGAAGAGGGCTGCTAGCAGCTTAGGCTGATAGAAGGTAGCCATGGCAAAGCGGCTTAGGCGAAAATAGGAGACGGGCAAAGCTCCTAATTACCACTGGTGTCATAGGCACAACACTATAAGAAGCACAATACACAGAATTACAAGAGGTAAAGCTCCTACTATACCAATGGTGTCATATGCACAATACTATAAGAAACACAACACACAGAAGTACAAGACATAAAGGTACTTTATTTTATGACAATATGCTAAAAGTATCGCAGTGTGTACCCACAGCATGAGGTTAAGTTATATAGGCAAGATATGTGTACCCATGAGGCAACCCGCAGGACGGCGTTGTTCATTGTAGCATTACTAAGAGTTCCTTGGGGGGCACACCTAGGGAGCAGAAAGCCCCCACGTTCAGTTATAACACAGGGACACACAACAGTCTTGATGCATTATGACATACGAGGTTCATGCGAAGGTTTTAAAATAAATAAATAAATATGGAAGGTCACATGCACGGGGGATGATGCGTAACAACTAGAAATGCCGCCTGAGGGGGTTGGAAAACATGTGCGGAGGACGGTAATGCAAGGTCAGGGGTCCTTAGGTCGCGGGTTCGGATCCTGCTCGAAGGACATGTTTACCCTAGGGTATTATCAACAATTTTGTTATTGGCAACATGGGGAACACGGCTGCCCCATTATCAACAGTAGGTTAATTGTGTCATTGGTAACCCGGCTGCCACACCACACCTGGCTCACTGCGGCATCACAGGACTTAGCGTAGGTGGGCAGCGGTGGAGAGTAGGACAGCACCACCAGATCGGACAGGCAAGAACGTTGTTGGCAGCATACATAAGATAGGGACTTGTCGGAGGATCGAGTCAGGCGAACGATTCCAGGCGCAGGGGCATTTCCGGACGACGTAGCGGGAACAATACAAAAAAAAATAAAAAATAAAAAATATATATATATTATATATATATATATATATGTATTCATGTATCTATATATACAGGGAGTGCAGAATTATTAGGCAAGTTGTATTTTTGAGGATTAATTTTATTATTGAACAACAACCATGTTCTCAATGAACCCAAAAAACTCATTAATATCAAAGCTGAATATTTTTGGAAGTAGTTTTTAGTTTGTTTTTAGTTTTAGCTATGTTAGGGGGATATCTGTGTGTGCAGGTGACTATCACTGTGCATAATTATTAGGCAACTTAACAAAAAAAAATATATACCCATTTCAATTATTTATTATTACCAGTGAAACCAATATAACATCTCAACATTCACAAATATACATTTCTGACATTCAAAAACAAAACAAAAACAAATCAGTGACCAATATAGCCACCTTTCTTTGCAAGGACACTCAAAAGCCTGCCATCCATGGATTCTGTCAGTGTTTTGATCTGTTCACCATCAACATTGCGTGCAGCAGCAACCACAGCCTCCCAGACACTGTTCAGAGAGGTGTACTGTTTTCCCTCCTTGTAAACCTCACATTTGATGATGGACCACAGGTTCTCAATGGGGTTCAGATCAGGTGAACAAGGAGGCCATGTCATTAGATTTCCTTCTTTTATACCCTTTCTTGCCAGCCACGCTGTGGAGTACTTGGACGCGTGTGATGGAGCATTGTCCTGCATGAAAATCATGTTTTTCTTGAAGGATGCAGACTTCTTCCTGTACCACTGCTTGAAGAAGGTGTCTTCCAGGAACTGGCAGTAGGACTGGGAGTTGAGCTTGACTCCATCCTCAACCCGAAAAGGCCCCACAAGCTCATCTTTGATGATACCAGCCCAAACCAGTACTCCACCTCCACCTTGCTGGCGTCTGAGTCGGACTGGAGCTCTCTGCCCTTTACCAATCCAGCCACGGGCCCATCCATCTGGCCCATCAAGACTCACTCTCATTTCATCAGTCCATAAAACCTTAGAAAAATCAGTCTTGAGATATTTCTTGGCCCAGTCTTGACGTTTCAGCTTGTGTGTCTTGTTCAGTGGTGGTCGTCTTTCAGCCTTTCTTACCTTGGCCATGTCTCTGAGTATTGCACACCTTGTGCTTTTGGGCACTCCAGTGATGTTGCAGCTCTGAAATATGGCCAAACTGGTGGCAAGTGGCATCGTGGCAGCTGCACGCTTGACTTTTCTCAGTTCATGGGCAGTTATTTTGCGCCTTGGTTTTTCCACACGCTTCTTGCGACCCTGTTGACTATTTTGAATGAAACGCTTGATTGTTCGATGATCACGCTTCAGAAGCTTTGCAATTTTAAGAGTGCTGCATCCCTCTGCAAGATATCTCACTATTTTTGACTTTTCTGAGCCTGTCAAGTCCTTCTTTTGACCCATTTTGCCAAAGGAAAGGAAGTTGCCTAATAATTATGCACACCTGATATAGGGTGTTGATGTCATTAGACCACACCCCTTCTCATTACAGAGATGCACATCACCTAATATGCTTAATTGGTAGTAGGCTTTCGAGCCTATACAGCTTGGAGTAAGACAACATGCATAAAGAGGATGATGTGGTCAAAATACTCATTTGCCTAATAATTCTGCACTCCCTGTATAATAATGGTATGAAATTAACATACATAACTAATTATAGCATTAAATAGGCGAAGCAGAAGCTTGGCGGCCAAAATAGCAGGACTCCGGTGAATTTTACAGGAGGGAACTAGCAATGCCAACTGTGATTTATAACCGGCCTCAATATTCTGTCTTACAGTCATAAGAGAGCAATGCTTGGCACTCAAACTTATTATGATGTTGTAATAATCTATGGACTGCTCATTTGAGGTCCGAGGGGACAAAGTGAGTTATGAAGCAAAAAGGCCTGTCGCAGGAGTCGTATGCAGGTAAGGAAACTGCGGCCCAGCTACCGTGATGAGACGTGTTGTTATCATCTGCTGAGGCAGGGCCGTGTGGCAAGAGTTTATGCGGGTAATAATGCTGGGCCCCAGCTGCCCCGGAGAGAAGGGTGGTGACCAATCTGTGGGCAGCAGCGTTGGGGGGCTTGGAGGCCGCTCATAAGTGTGTTTAAAAACAAATAAATAAATAAATAAATAAATAAATAAATAATAATGAATAAACAGATAAACGAAAGTAGCGCCACATGTGTAGGAACTTTATATGAATTTCAGCCAGGCCGAACGGTAACCCGGCGGTAGGAAGTTGGCTCTGTAGGTATTATTTCCAAAAAACAACAAAAAAAAAAAAAAGAGCATGCACAGAGTCCAAGGGTTCCCCTTTAGAGGGAAGATAAGGGCAAAAAGAGAAAAATCTAATGGTCTATTGTGTGGTAGTTTGGTCGAGCAGTAGGGTCGGAGGGTAGTGCTAAGCATTTGTTGTACACACACAGGCAAGAAATTAGGAACACACACTCAGAGACAATTCCAGGCCAATAGGTGGTGCAAGATTTCAAACAAGAGGTTGTGGCACAGGTGAGGAGAAGCACTTCAGTTAGGCCCAAAGATCGGGTGAGCTCAACATTGGACGGGACAAGGTACATAGGCTTCACCTAGACGGCCAACCTTAAAGCATGCCCATTACAGGGGGGGCTTGTGGTGGGTTATAGCAAAAGCAGGGTACTGACGGCGGTAGCGGCGGACACATCCGAAGAAGTTAAGGGCCTGGCTAAGGTGCTAACAAATGCGTGTATATGTTGTAGCATTGTCGAGCCATAACATGTGCTGTAACACATCACAAGAAATTGTGAGGTAATGCTTTCCTTCTCGTCCATCTAGGGACTGCGACAGTATGGTGATGGCCACACTCCTGGTGGCCAGAGCAGAGCACCGGCCCAGAGGGGGTGGCTGGAGCTCTGGTTTCAGCGACAGCAGACTCGCCTGGATGGGAACCCCCTAGAACTTGATGTGCCATGTGTGAGCTAGAGTTGGCCAGCTGGTGGGCCAAGAGAGGGTTAAGCCAGGCTTTCCGGTAATCCACCCGGGGGAAACTAGCTAAACAACTGGGGGGAGAGGTCCACAGTGGCAGGCCTGCTTAACACAGGGTCTTGCCAGAACTGTCGCCCGAGGGAAGACTGGGGAAATAATTGGGCCAAGATGATCCCAAGGGAGGTGAATCAGGGAGCCGGGTATACGGCCACAAGTGGGACATCCAGGCAGAAAATCAACCCGCGCAAGTGCGAATCAGCACGGATTGTATTCAGCAGATGGGTACACCGGTCTGCGGCGGGCACAGATAGTAAGTAAGGGAGGAGCACAGGTGGGGGGGCCCCGGGTATCGCGAGATGCCATCCCCGGGGCTTGGCGGAGTTACAGGGCGATCCTAAAGCTTAAAAATTGGTTAAAAGGCCTCCAGATGGTGATTCCTGGAGCCAAAGGTATTCCTCAGGGCCCTGGGAGCCTTGACGGCGGGGTCCTGGGATGACGCGACGGCGCTCCTTAATCCCGCAAGGGACAGTTGGAATCCTGAGCAACTGTGGAGACTGGCCTGGGTCTCGCTCTGACTTGTCAGGAGCATGACAAACTAATAAAGTGGTAAAAACCACGATAAAGGAACGAGCTGTAAGATGCTAAACATGTTGGTGCAGAGAACACCAGACGTAACAGCTCTAGCTTTCTCAGGATGGGTGTCGGCCAATATTAATAAACTCATCTCCGACACCGGGATCGCCCGTAAGCTAACCCTACCTGTGAAACCAATAAATTGCGACATATTATACCCACAAACTTTGTCCTGGCATTATTACGTGCATGCATGGTATTGTGATAAACACTAATGGTACTTACCTGAAAGAGTTAGGGGTAGCAGCGCTATCTGGCTGGCCCCGTCGCACGCAGTGCGACGATAAGGGGGACAGCTTTCTAGCGTCGCTCCCCTGCCTGCCCAAAAGGTGGTCCGGAGAGGCCTCCGTAGTGGAGAGGGTGGTCCCCAGCTGGTTTATGGCCGCCTAGGTGTTAGAAGGGAGGAGTAAGGCCGGGAGGTCTCTTAAGGGGAGACCTGGCAAGGCTGGGCCTCTTTGGGGTCACGGCGGCGAAGTCCTACCCACCCACCCTACAGAAGGAGAATAGAAGGCAGGGAGGCGTGCATAGTGGAAAGAAAGGTTGGGATAGTGGAACAGGAGGATAACATGCCTTTCTTTACAGGAAATTACAAACCGTCGCAATGCGGAGTTACAGGGCGATCCTAAAGCTTAAAAATTGGTTAAAAGGCCTCCAGATGGTGATTCCTGGAGCCAAAGGTATTCCTCAGGGCCCTGGGAGCCTTGACGGCGGGGTCCTGGGATGACGCGACGGCGCTCCTTAATCCCGCAAGGGACAGTTGGAATCCTGAGCAACTGTGGAGACTGGCCTGGGTCTCGCTCTGACTTGTCAGGAGCATGACAAACTAATAAAGTGGTAAAAACCACGATAAAGGAACGAGCTGTAAGATGCTAAACATGTTGGTGCAGAGAACACCAGACGTAACAGCTCTAGCTTTCTCAGGATGGGTGTCGGCCAATATTAATAAACTCATCTCCGACACCGGGATCGCCCGTAAGCTAACCCTACCTGTGAAACCAATAAATTGCGACATATTATACCCACAAACTTTGTCCTGGCATTATTACGTGCATGCATGGTATTGTGATAAACACTAATGGTACTTACCTGAAAGAGCTAGGGGTAGCAGCGCTATGGGCTTTGTAGTCAGTGTAACAGGGTAGAGACACCCGTCTTTGCTGTCACTGCAACAGGCCCAAGAGGTCCGGCTCTGCAGTCAGAGGAGCAGGACAGTAAAGCAGAGAGGCCAGGCTGTACAATCAGTGGAACAGGGCAGAGAAGCTAAGCTCTAAAACAAGTCTAACAGGAGAAATAAGCAGAGGGGCTGGGCTTTGTGGTCAAAGTAACAGGGCAGAGACACTCAGCTCTGCTGTTAGTGTAACAGGGCAGGGAAGCCAGAGGCCAGAGGCTGAGGTCTGTGTAATAATGGAGTGAATGGAAGAGGACAGGTTCTGCAGTTACTGCAAGAGGGCAAACAGGCCAGACTACACCCAGGCTAACAGGTCAAAGGAGCACAGAGGCCTGGTCTGCAGCGGGTGTAACAGGAAAGGGAAGCAGAGAGTCCGGGCCCTGTAATCAGTGAAACAGATAAGAGAGGTAGATATGCTAGGCCTTCTAATCGGTGTGACTGAGAGGCAGAAGTGACAGCATAATCTACGATGAGTGTTAGAAGGGAGGCAAGCAGAGAAGCTGGTCCCTGCAGTCAGTGAAACATGGAGGAGAGGTAGAGAGGCTGACCCTATAGAGAGCCCGGCCTTATCGTTCGTGTAACGGGATAGTAGCAGAGAGGCCAGGTTCTGCAGCGTGTGTTGCAAAGTGGACATCAGAGAGTTAGGCGCTACGGTCATGTACTAGGACAGAGGTCAAAAGAGGTCTGCCTCGGTACAAAGTGTAACAAACGGGATAATCCTTGTGGGGTCAGATTCTGCAGTCACTGGACCAGGGAAGAGACACGCGAAGAAATCAGACTATTCAGTTAGTCAGTGTAACTAGTGCAGGTTAAACTCTGTAGTCACTTTCAGAGGAGTGAGTCCCAGGGAGAGTAAGATATCTAGTCACTGAAACGGGAGAAAGACACGGAGAGGTGAGACTCTTCAGTAAGAGAGTAGAAAAAACAGGCCAGGCACTCCAATCACTAGATTGACAGAATCTCTGTAGTCAGTTTGCTAGCGAAGAACCCTTGAGAGAGGTCAGACTCTGCAGTCACTGAAAATGAGAACCGAGAGGCCATGCTCTCCAAGCAGTGTAAAAGGAAAAAGGCGCAAAGAGGTCTGATTCAGCAGAGAACGTAACGTGCATAATCACAAAAAGGCAGTATCTTCAGTCACTGTGAGGAGAGAAAGCAGAAAGGCCAAGTTCTATAGTCATTCCAACGGACAAGCGCCCTGGAGTGACCAAGCTCTTCAGTCACTAATACAGAAGAGCAGAGTGTGAAGGCCAGGCTTTGCTTTCACTGTAATGAGAGAAGGCCAAAGAGACCAAGCTCTGCAGTCACTGTTACAAGTAAGAGCCCCCAAGAGACCAGGCTCCACAGTCACTGAAACAGGGGAGCAGAGCTGAGAAGCCAGGCTGTGCTGTTAGTAATACAGGAGCGTTCAGTAGACAGGCCTGACCCTGCAGTCACTTTAAGGAAGAAAAAAGCCACAGAGGACGAGCTCTGCAGTCACTGTTACAAGGAAGAGCACCGAAGAGACCAGGCTCCACAGTCACTAAAACAGGGGAGCAGAGCTGAGAAGCCAGGCTGTGCTGTTAGTAACACAGGAGCGTACCGTAGACAGGCCTGGCCCTGCAGTCACTTTAAGGAAGAAAACCCTCAGAGGACAAGCTCGGCAGTCACTGTTACAACAAAAATCCCCAGAGAGGCCAGGCTCTGCAGTCACTGAAAGAGGGAGGCAGAGCTGAGAAGCCAGGCTGTGCTGTTTGAAACACAGAAGAGTAGAGTAGAGAGGCCTGGCCCTCTAGTCACAATAAGACAGGAAAGCCACAGAGGCCAAGATCTACACTCACTGCAGAGCTTGAGTGGCCAGGTTCCGTAGTCACTGAAGGAGCAGGGCAGATTACAGAGGCCAGGCCCTGAAGACACTTGAATGACTGAAAACTAGAAAGGCCAAACTCTGCAGTCACTACAGAGTTGGGGGAGGCCAGATTCTGCAGTCGTCGAAAGAGCAGAGCAGCTTAGAGATGCCAGGCCCAGTAGACACTTGAATGACCGAAAACTAGAGACTCCAAGCTCTGCAGTCACTGTAACGAGGAAGAGCCTCGGGGAGACCAGGCGCTGCAGTCACTGACACAGGAGAGCACAGATAAGAGCCCAGGCTCCCTTGTCACTGTGGGCAGAGAGCTAAGTAATGGGCCAGGCTCTGCAATCAGTGGACAGGGAAGGAGCCACAAAAACAGACAGAAGCCCCGGGGAGGCCAAGTCCTGCAGCGCCCCTTGGTTATCTCTAGTTCTTGGTCAGTCGCATCTACAGATATATCTTACGAAACTGGTCTAATCTTACAGACGGAAAGTCGCACGCAGTGTCTGAACTGATGTTCTTACTGCCTGTTTCCGCTGATATGGTAGGGAGCAGTGATGAGATTGTGCCGTGGTGCGCCCTGTCGCTGTCTCGCTTCCCTGAACAGAACAACGCGAGCCTGTTGTCTTAACAAGGAACTTTGAGATTTCTCAACCACTGAATAGCCAATTCCTATGTTTCTAACAGGGGGTTTCCAACATGCGAAGAAAGCGCATATTCAAGTTTTGCACAAGAACATAATTTCCTTCATGGATGTTCACCGAGGCCTGAATCCTGGGCATCGCTCCCAGCAGCAGGTTCACCCAGGCCTCAAGTCAGCCTGGGCTCTACTCCCAGCTAATTCCTCGGGGGCAGTAGGGCATGTCAGTGGGTAGCAGTTAGCAGTGCCTAACTTGTAAAAAAAAAAAGTCCTAAAGTTTTTTCCTAGGAAAACGCTGCATTATTCATTCCACCACATGCTCCTTCCTTTTACACTCTGCACTCCCTGTCTTTCTTCTCTCTTTTGCTGGTTCTTTGTACCCCGACTTTCACCCATTGCCATTGTTCTCCTATATATTTTTTCTTTGCCCTCCTTTCTCCGTTTTCTTCTGGTCTGTGCAACAGGTTGATTAGGAAAACACGCCACAGTCAAAACATGAGTGTTACACAAATTAAACTCTCCAAGACAAGTTGTGCAGCCTCCAGGGAGGGTAGGGGGTTAAGAGACAGAGACCGGTGGCTGTATGTGGAAAAGGGCGCGAGGCTAAGGAATGGCAGCAGCATCAGTTAATACTGAGAGTAGAAAAGGCCATAGAGGCAGCAACTTCACATGATCAAAGACATGACACGAAGAGGGGTCTTCATGAGCACAGAGTACGGGAGAGGCCCCACACCTTCAGCCGGTAGACAGCGAGTACTCTGAAAAATAACCTTTTAATGTGGGAAAGATAAGTTCGGTTAGGTTGTTGTCGAGTGCTAGTGTTGGCCGTAGAGGGGCAAGGGAACTTATTGGATCTTTTAAATAATCCCCTCATACTAGGATGCATAGTCAAGGAGGTAAGTAGTCAACTCCTCCTTAGAAACAACTTTATTTTGCTGTACTAGTCTAAACATTGTTGTCTATCTGTGATAACTATGAATTCCATGCAAACCTCGGGTAACTGCATCAATTTCAGTGAAAGCTTGTGAGGGATTGTGGAATTTTGGTGATCACTGGCCTATCAGAGAAATTGCTGGACATATGCTGTCAGCACACTGTCTGGTATCCCAACATGTTCGTTTTCTGTAGACTCTCACAGTTCCATCAAACATGTATCACCAAGACTGACCCACGCTGCTTGAAGGATTAACACTTTCCACACAGCGGCTCCCATCTGGACATGACTCCTCACTACTGCACCCAGAGCTGGTGACTATGACAGCCAGTATTGACATTTTCCATCCACCTGCTGAGGTCACAGGGCTCATCCAGTTCATGGATTTAAATATTATTTTATTTGGTGTCAGTTTCGGAGAAAGAGATCTTACTCCTCCTTGCATAGTGGATCACAGACACATTTCATCCTACCTGTAGCTATCCTTGTGAGGAGGGATTGACTGAAGATGGTGGGCAGGACCCCTTTGCACGGCCTTCCACCGTTTTCCAACAAAACCGTAGACCAGGCCTTGGTATACTTCTGTGGCTTGTGACCCTGTGAACTGCTGTTGTCATGGAACTGAAGATCTCAACCCAGAGTGGGCCTGTTGCCAGTATGGGTGCGACTTGTAAGGGTAAAGTATCAATTTGAAAAAAGGGTGAAAATGCTTCCACCTTCCCTGGTGGCAGCTTGCAAAGTCCAGTGATCTATAAAAGCAGAAGACATACTTACTGTCACAGATGGAAACTGCCCTCTTCCTGCTCAGGGCTAGGAATCAAGTTATGACTCAAACGTAAACTTATACAGTGTTTGTCATTAATTACAGTTACTTAAATTTCTTCGTACACGTCTTCATTTGAAGGAGTTGGTAAAATACAATGGGATCATAGTATCTATTTACTTTACTAAGTCATTTTCTACAATGTATTCCCCGTCTGTGCACTTAAATTTAAGTTGATTCACTTACGTGCATCATAAAGTGAATATTAGAAGTTTAATGTTACGAGTATGTGACGTTATTGCTACAGGTGGGCAGGCTGCTGAAAGCTCAACCCTGGCTCTGGCTCAGCCCCAGATCCTGTTGGAACCTCGAGCTTATAACTGCTCTAACTTTCATGTGACTTGTGCCTGCCACCCTCATGAACAAAGAGGTCAAAACCAATGTAGGAAAGTACCATCTTGCCTGGCATGTTACCCCCATATTTCACTGTATATATGTTGTTTTAGTTGTATGTGTCACTGGGACCCTGCCAGCCAGGGCCCCAGTGCTCATAAGTGTGCCATGTATGTGTTACCTGTGTTATGACTAACTGTCTCACTGAGGCTCTGCTATCCAGAACCTCAGTAGTTATGCTCTCTCATTTCTTTCCAAATTGTCACTAACAGGCTAGTGACCAATTTCACCAATTTACATTGGCATACTGGAACACCCTTATAATTCCCTAGTATATGGTACTGAGGTACCCAGGGTATTGGGGTTCCAGGAGATCCCTATGGGCTGCAGCATTTCTTTTGCCACCCATAGGGAGCTCTGACAATTCTTACACAGGTCTGCCACTGCAGCCTGAGTGAAATAACGTCCACGACACAGCCATTTACCACTGCACTTAAGTAACTTATAAGTCACCTATATGTCTAACCTTTACCTGGTAAAGGTTGGGTGCTAAGTTACTTAGTGTGTGGGCACCCTGGCACTAGCCAAGGTGCCCCCACATTGTTCAGGGCAAATTCCCCGGACTTTGTGAGTGCGGGGACACCATTACACGCGTGCACTACACATAGGTAAATACCTATGTGTAGCTTCACAATGGTAACTCCGAATATGGCCATGTAACATGTCTATGATCATGGAATTGCCCCCTCTATGCCATCCTGGCATTGTTGGCACAATCCCATGATCCCACGGGTCTGTAGCACAGACCCGGGCACTGCCAAACTGCCTTTTCAGGGGTTTCACTGCAGCTGCTGCTGCTGCCAACCCCTCAGACAGGTTTCTGCCCTCCTGGGGTCCAGCCAGGCTTGGCCCAGGATGGCAGAACAAAGGACTTCTTCAGAGAGAGGGTGTTACACCCTCTCCCTTTGGAAAAAGGTGTTAAGGCAGGGGAGGAGTAGCCTCTGGAAATGCTTTCATGGGCACAGATGGTGCCCATTTCTGCATAAGCCAGTCTACACCGGTTCAGGGACCCCTCAGCCCTGCTCTGGCGCGAAACTGGACAAAGGAAAGGGGAGTGACCACTCCCCTGACCTGCACCTCCCCTGGGAGGTGCCCAGAGCTCCTCCAGTGTGCTCCAGACCTCTGCCATCTTTGAAACAGAGGTGCTGCTGGCACACTGGACTGCTCTGAGTGGCCAGGGCCAGCAGGTGACGTCAGAGACTCCTTCTGATAGGCTCCTTCAGGTGTTGCTAGCCTATCTTCTCTCCTAAGTAGCCAAACCCTCTTTTCTGGCTATTTAGGGTCTCTGCTTTGGGGATTTCCTTAGATAACGAATTCAAGAGCTCATCCGAGTTCCTCTGCATCTCTCTCTTCACCTTCTGCCAAGGAATCGACTGCTGACCGCGCTGGAAGCCTGCAAAACTGCAACAAAGTAGCGAAGAGGACTACTGCAACTCTGTAACGCTGATCCTGCCACCTTCTCGACTGTTTTCCTGGTAGTGCATGCTGTGGGGGTAGTCTGCCTCCTCTCTGCACTAGAAGCTCCGAAGAAATCTCCTGTGGGTCGACGGAATCGTCCCCCCTGCAACCGCAGGCACCAAAGAACTGCATCACCGTTCCTCTGGGTCTCCTCTCAGCACGACGAGCGAGGTCCCTTGAATCCAGCAACTCTGTCCAAGTGACTCCCACAGTCCAGTGACTCTTCCGTCCAAGTTTGGTGGAGGTAAGTCCTTGCCTCCCCACGCCAGACTGTATTGCTGGGAACCGCGTGTTATGCAGCTACTCCGGCTCCTGTGCACTTTCCGAGGGAATCCTGTGTGCACAGCCAAGCCTGGGTCCACGGCACTCTAACCTGCATTGCACGACCTCCTGAGTTGTCCTCCGGCGGCGTGGGACTCCTTTGTGCAACTTCGGGTGAGCACCGTTTCACTCCACTTTGTAGTGCCTGTTCCGGCACTTCTGCGGGTGCTGCCTGCTTCTGAGAGGGCTCCTTGTCTTGCTGGGCGGCCCCTCTGTCCCCTGACGCAATTGGCGACATCCTGGTCCCTCCTGGCCCACAGCAGCACCCAAAAACCCTAACCGCAAGCTTTGCAGCTAGCAAGGCTTGTTTATGGTCTTTCCGCAGGAAAACACTTCTGTACGACTCTCCACGGCGTGGGACATCTATCCTCCAAAGGGGAAGTTTCTAGCCCTTGTCGTTCTTGCAGAATCCTCAGCTTCTACTGTCCAGTAGCAGCTTCTTTGCACCCACAGCTGGCATTTCCTGGGCATCTGCCCACTCTCGACTTGATCGTGACTTTTGCACCAGAGCAGGGCTGGGGGGATCCCTGAATCGGTGTAGACTGGCTTATGCAAGGAGGGCACCATCTGTGCCCTTCAAAGCATTTCCAGAGGCCAGGAGAGGCTACTCCTCTCAGGCCCTTAACACCTATTTCTAAAGGGAGAGGGTGTAACACCCTCTCTCAGTGGAAATCCTTTGTTCTGCCTTCCTGGGACTGGGCTGCCCAGGCCCCAGGGGGGCAGAACCCTGTCTGAGGGTTGGCAGCAGCAGTAGCTGCAGAGAAAACCCCAGAGAGTTTGTTTGGCAGTACCTGGGCTCTATGCTGGAGCCCCGGGGATGCATTGAGTTGTCCCCCCAATACCAGAATGGTATTGGGGTGACAATTCCATGAGCCTGGACATGTTACATGGCCATGTTCGGAGTTACCATTGTGACGCTACATATAATTATAAGGGCGTTCCAGTGTGCCAATGAGAATTGGTAAAATTAGTCACTAGCCTGCAGTGACAATTTTAAAAGCAGAGAGAGCATAAACACTGAGGTCCTGGTTAGCAGAGCCTCAGTGATACAGTTAGGCACCACACAGGGAACACATACAGGGCACACTTTATGAGCACTGGGGTCCTGGCTAGCAGGATCCCAGTGACATAGGCTAAAACAAACATACATATAAGTAAAAATGGGGGTAACATGCCAGGCAAGATGGTACTTTCCTACACAGATTTATCAAAGGTGTGACACACAAGGGAAGGAAGAGCGACGAAAAACCTAAAGTGATATTTGCCATGCCACGAAAGGCTACCTTGTGTGGCCCTGCATGGCTTGGTAAATCTGGAGTAACGCAAGGCAGCTCAAGTTGCTGACTTGCGATGGTGTGCCCCAGGAAGACGTTCCTTGAGTAGAGCGTGGGTGTTCCCATGCATCCACCCATGGATTTTGGTCTATTGCCAGATTTACCATGAGTGGGAGACCTCGGAATGCATCAAAATGCTACGCCTTCCCAGGGGAGGAATAACGGAGACAGGCATCTTTATTTCTCCTTGTTTTCCTCTTTCTAAGGGTGCTGCATTCTGCAGCACACATAGAAAGAGGAAATAGTCGCAGAGGAGTGTTTTTGTGCAGGAAGGCTTCCCTTCTTGCACAAAACAATCCTGCCTGCAACGCAGCCACCCTTGCACCATAGTACAAGGGTGCCTACGTTGGCAGAAGGCAGCCAAAAGTGCACAAGCGCAAGGAGATAGGAGGAATGGAGCATATCCTTATAGAAATGGCACATTCCTGGTCTTTCACACAGAGCAACAAGTTGCCTTGCTGCGTGATAAAATGATAAATTTGGCCCTGAATTTAAAGAGGTTTTCTACTGTGGACAGCGAATCCTTTGTTTGAATTAAAAGTGCGCAACAGATTCAGTGAGTCAAGACGTGATCTAAAAGCCTTGTGGAGCAGAAGCCATACCTCGCAGCAGAACATTCCTCTGGCAGGGATTGAAATATGGCTGATCTCACGTGATCGCCTCGCAACAAATATTTCACCCAGCTGGTCCTCGTCTGTATAATAATGCAAGCTTTCAAGAAGTCAAAAGACGTGCCATTTTGTTTACTTACATTGATGAAGGTCCAGGGGACCCTCCAAGACATGTTTTCAAAATACATTTTTCTTCTCTGTAGATGACGATACATTTTACGCTATAGGTGCGTTTTATGACTAGGCTTAAAAGCCACCCATACCCTGTTCAGTGACATGTATGTGCAGCTGCTGTTGCGCTCCCACGCAATGGCAGATAGTTGTCGCAAATGCGTAATGCAGGCCTTGAGCGAGGGGTTACCATGTATGCCAACAGTGGACGGTTACTCCTTTCAGCTCCTCTGCCGCCTAAGAATTTCCTGGATGTCATACCAGGCCACATGAATTCACTGCTTCCTGTGCAGTGAAAAATCTATTGATTGTAACAAAGGCTTAAAGTGTGATTTAAATAAAAAACGCGGGGTTCTCTAAAAGGTAGAGAGGGAGGCGGAGGAAGGTGTGGGGGCAAACCTGATCAAAGGGCGTGGCCTAACTGTGCGCTGTACAACAAACTCTCGCGTGTTTTTTAATAGCCTATAAAGAGGGTTTTAAGTGGGTTGAAAAAACCGGGAGGGTGGTCTCTCAAAGGGGCGTGTACTGTGTAATTAAGGGCGTTTGCTTAAACATGTAAAATAAAAATCTCTGCTGCCTGAAAGGTATTTTGCTGCCTCTTTTCGTTATTGCATCTAAATATATTTTAGAACAACTGGCATGCATTTAAAAGAAGCCCAGGCTAATGGCTTTATGGATGGTTTTTAGGTTCAGAAGGTGAGTAATAATGACTTTATGGTAAATATTAGTGGAAATTCTTCAACTCTGTAATTATGAGACTGTAAAATAACTACACCACTCCATTAAAAAACTGTTTGTAAGATACATACTTTTATTTATTGTCGGCTTGGAAAAATGTCTAGAAGCTGGTAATACTTGGCAGCAACTGCCCATACAGAAGCTTTATCATTGTAGACCAATTAAAGTAGGTCTGAGCCTGGACTCTGCCCTTCACCCCTCTGTCCCAATGCGGATCCTCACGGCGTGCACTTTCAAATCTCTAGAGGATGATGGTATCTTCTGATTAGCTCCTTTATGGCAGCATGCAGGACAAAGCCTGGTGGACTTCTTCAAGGCTATACAGGGAAAGATGTTTACCAAAGTGTAATAATGTGCCAGAGAAAGTGTATCCTTCCCGATATTAGGCCTCAATTAATTGAGAAGAGATCAACCTCTTATCAAGTGCAACTTCCACAAAAAAACGTAATAATGCTTCCATTCAAAAACGGTTGTTGTCATACATAGTCCAACAGGCTTAGATTTCGAAATTAGATGTTCCCATAGAGATAAAGTCAAAAGTTAATGTCATGGCTGTAGATATACATTGATTCCCCACTGTAAGGGAGACCACAATCAGTGTTTCTACATATCCAATTAAAATAGGCAGTAAAAACAGCAAAATGGAGCTTGTTAAATCATTGAAAACCTTGGGCCTTGATAAGTCCTGGACATATCGGGCATGCTGTAGGCCCTGGGCCACTTAAAGTCCTGCAGACGGGTCATCTTGGTCTGTGCTTCCTTCCAAAGAGGATTTGCAAAAAAAGAAACATTTAAGCTGTCCCATCCCGCCACATCCCACCTGCACTGAGACTGATCCTTTCCACTGCAGCCAAGTGGTACTTACAGAATCCATGATGACTGCTGCCGTTTTTGACAAGTGTGCATTATTTCCTGACCATTGGTATATTCTTAAATATAACCCCCATCTCTCCCCCTCAGTATTTAACTGCCACCTCTGACACACCGCACAATCAGCCATGTCCCATTTCGGAGCAGAGGGATCGCTGGTAACTATCTCAGGGTCTGTGCAAGTAAACATGTCCATGCCACTGGACATTCCTGGAGCTCGTGAGTTCTTACAAGTTTGCCCCAGGAGTTAGGCTGTGCAGAAAATGATGGCAATGGCATCCTGCCAAGTATACATTTAGGGGATTTCAAATCCTACACGCACAGCACAATTCATGTATTGAATATGGTACTACACACACTGGAACACAGAATCCATCACTGAGTTTGAATATCACGGACCTGCCAACTAAATAAAAGTATCACATCGTGTGAGAAGGGGTTGGGGCCTGGGCCTCGTGCTGAGAAGCATGTAAGAGGCACTTGTGCTACCCACCCCACCCACAAACCCTCTCTTAAAAAACACATCAACATGCTAAGGCTGTTGCTGATGTCCTGAGGTATTCTCACACCCATTATTGGACGTTGGCACTTCAAAGCCTGTATAAAAGAGCTGAAATACACAGTTTACATTGGTTTTCAACTCGTTTTCCATGGCACCGTGTGATATCGGCCGCTCGCCGGGCGACTGTTTGAAGAGAGTTGATATCCTCTGTTACTCAGTGGCATTGTGAGTTGGCACACTGTGGTTCAGATTTACTGTCCCTTGACATTGGGTCACAGTCTCATTGTTTGTGAGTGAGACTTGCGCTTTTGAGCACCATGTCACTTCCTGTTTCACACCATAACAGTCTCTTTTAGAGTACAATCTTACAAATTGTGTGGAGCCTCTCATTACAGGTCACGCCCCATTTTACAGCATTTGTTTGTTCTGAGCACCACATTTTCACGCTTAGACATCTGCAATGTCCCTCCTGAGAAGCCAGTGTGCCCTTGACCTCTAAGTCGGAAGTAGACATCTCTCCTGGCAAGATCAGTAAGTGTTCCCCAGGTTACTGGTCCAAACCTGGCAAAGGGAGTTGACAGTACTGCAACTCTGCAGTCCAAGGAAATCTTCAGTTTGCCTCTGGTGCAGGACACCAGGCTTCTCATCAGCAAACCCTGGCTCACAGACCCGAAGTTTGTGTTTCCTCTTTATGCCTAGGTTTTAAGCTGCCTTGTGTATTCCAACAGTTCAGCTCTGCGGCGGGTTCAGGGCAGTTCTGCACATTTGTGAATTTCAAACAGAATGGTCCAGCCGTGGTTGTTGTGAAAAGTTTGAGCACGAAGGCTGGTGGTAGCGGGGGTCTCTTCTCAGGAGAAATTCATAATAGGAGCTCAAAGTTAAGGGAGACTTCACCATCTAACTACCTCTTAACCTGTGGGGGGTAGCCTCGCCCAAGGAACATCTGGCTAGGAAGGGGCTGGGAAAATCCCTAGCTTCAAAGGGACCCTCTGTCTCCTTTCTTAATTTTAGCCTGTTAGCTGCCTGGCAGTGCCTGATTTGGAATAGAATGAGTGCCGTTGACCAAAACTCTACTCAGAAAACCGTGCCCGTCCTTTTAAATGTTAGCGCACAGACTACCAAGGCTGCATAGCCTTAAGTCAAACTCATGGCTGTTCCATCAACTATCATACACCCCCTGGACATTTATCACACTCTTGCTGACCCCTGCTTTCTTCCTTTGCGACAATTTTTACGTCTTTCTTTTCCTATTAATTTCCTGTTTGTGGGTTTTGCTCTCTTGTGCGCGTGGTCAATTTCTGATGAGGGAAAATAAGTGCAGATTCACAACAATGAGTGCCAGTGGACTCCACCAGCAACCAAAGGGTCTAATTAAGTTCTGCTGTTTGGGCTTTCCCTCCAAGCCTCCATCTTAAGTACCAAACAAAGTATACCTGACACCAAATGGAACCCACTGTGGCTGTAGCCACATGCACTGTCTTGCTTGCCACATGAATTTTTCACATATAGGTAACCAGTGGTGCTGGAACATGTTTTGGGGGAGGGGGTTGCAGTCAGTGTTACATCATTGAGGTTATTGGGATTCTGAAAAATCTGAGCGTCACACAAAGAACAAATGTAGCACAAGTCATATTCAGCAGGAGAGAGGTAAGTCTGCGGTATGTAGTCAGTGGTACATTTTGGAGCACACTGTTGCAAATATATTACAAAAGTATTGTGCGGTGGGGTACTGTCATTTACAGACAGCACATTTTCCATAGAAAGGGCCACAAAATTCACACACTGACATGCACCTTTCTTGATGACATTATACAGAGCACAAACACTAATGTGTGGAAATTGGTTTTCAGCAAATATTTACCATTTGCACATCACCAAGTAAAGTGTCTTAATTTGCTTTGATCCTATTAAAATCTTTGTTTCCATAACACTTCAGAATTACCAAAATGTGCTTCATTTGTGCTTTCTTAAATGCTGGTATATTTTTAAATATCAGTAAAATTATTTTACAAGTATTTTAATGTTGTGTTGTGTAAGAAATAATCTGACATCCTACATCCTTCCCTTTCACACTCCTTGTACCCTTGCAAGATTGTTAGATAGTTCTCTTTTCAAAATCCTCTAACTTTGCAGTTAGAGAAAGAAAAATGAACCCATGTTAAAAGAATAAGCAGCAGTCTCTCAGAAGACATTGGGGATCATTACAAGTTTGGCAGTCCGACCGCTGTCGATCCGGTAGTCGGACTGCCGTATTACGAGTATGGCAGTCATACTAACAAAAGACCCCCAGCGGTTCACCTGCATCACCAGGACGCACCGACAGACACAGTGACAAGGAAGTACAAACAGGCCGGCGGAGCCTGTGTTGCTGCTGGACTCATTACAAGGTTGCACACCGCCAATGTGACCGTGGCAGGTCAACCACCTCGTATCAGAAGGGGGAAACAGGCAATATAAAGGAAGACACTCACCTATTGGCAGCCTTACATGTCCGCTACTGCCATGGAGCCATTCACAAACGTCATGTTGCTGCTCCTGCTAATCCAAAAACAATGTAATCCATGCCAACATGGATGCCAACAACAGTAAGTATACACACCTATCTGTATCATTAACCTTATAAACAGCGTGTTGCGTATGCTTACACATCAATATGGGGGCACGCCATGGCCAGCAGGTACATGTCTCAACCCACACACACACCCACAAACATACATCAACACGGACACGCACAGAGTCAATATACCCCCCTTTCGGGCAGCACACTCACACTGCACCTCAACACTATAAAGAAAATACACAAGGCCACACAGCTCAGGCTTAGGGACAGAGAAGGCAACACAACATTGTCACACCACTGACCAGGGACTGTCCACACATACAACACACAAATGTATCGAAGTGGCATGGGACACAAACAACACTACTATGAAACAAACCCTGCAATGGACCCACACATCACTGTACAATGGAAGTGCACTGGCATGCACAAAACACAGAGAAACAAATAGACAAAGAAAACATGACAAACATACCTGCAACAATGAGGGAGGGGATGCATCTGGGACATCCAGGGAAGGGGACTGCACTGGGACATACATCACCTCAAACAGGCTCCTCAAACAACATGTGTAGAGGAAATAGTCCTACATGGGTCCCAGAGACAAACAATACTTAACCCAAGTGTCATGCGCATCTGCACAATGGGGAAGGGCAAGTCATCAAAGCACATACAACTCCTACTGCATGGGACGTAGCCCTACAGGAAGTAGCTGCATGGGACTCACACCTAAATGGACACATGCGCAGGCAAATTTAAACACAGCAAGCACAACTGAACACAATCCATGTCTGCACAGACAAAACTTAAGATGACACACATCAGATACATACAGAAGCTATAACAGAGGGACAAGTCGAACACCATATATGCCCACATTACACAACACAAAAAATGTATACTTACCATACCAAATACAACACAATACCATGACACCAACATTGCATTTACACACACACATACCTATACACACAACATAAACCCTTTTCTCGGGGGACACCAGCACTGCCCACAAACTCACATACTGCAAACAACAGTACATAGAGCAGCAAGAAGGCTCAAACACACAAAACTGGAGGCACATTACCAAAGTCACTCATGAATGACATCAAGTCAGAAAAGGAAATGCAGGACAAAGGTGTACATGTCTGTAGGTGGATGTTGTTTGTCTGCATGCTGGTGTGTCTTGTGGTGCTTGTGTTTGTGTGTGCTCCATTTGTCTGTTGAGGTGGATATCTGCGGATCTGTTTGTGTGCTGTTGGTAGGTAGGGAAAGGGGGGATTTGGACTGGAAAGAAGGAGGTGGGG
The DNA here is from genome assembly GCF_031143425.1 of Pleurodeles waltl. Classification (NCBI taxonomy): domain Eukaryota; kingdom Metazoa; phylum Chordata; class Amphibia; order Caudata; family Salamandridae; genus Pleurodeles; species Pleurodeles waltl. Next base: position 586,359,870 of record NC_090450.1, read on the forward strand.
GGAGAGAAGGTGGTGGGTTACTAGCTGCCATCATGTGGAGGCCAGAGCCTGAAAAGATCTCTGCAGGCCAGCCATTGTGCTAGGAATGCGTTTGTTTGTTGCAGTTGGGTCGCCAGTCCCTGAATAGCATTCACAGTGGCAGACTGATCCACAGAGATATTTCTCAGGAGGTCAGTAGCCTCCTCACTGAAGGCAACAGGGGTAACCCGGGCGGGGGCAGAGGTGCCTGTGGTGAAGGCGATGCCCATACTCTTGGGTGAGCGGGCACAGCCAACTGGGAACCAACAGGGAGGGCAGTGATAGAATGGGCGTGGTGGAAAAAGATGTTGCTGGGAGATGCCCTGATAGGTCCGCCACTACTAGGAAGTGGCCACTGGAGGAGGAATCCGGGGATGATGATGATGCCTATCCGATCTCCTCCATGGCACTCCCCTCACCCTGCGGGCCACTGGGTCCCTCAGTGTCAGTTGTCACTTGACCCGAGGTCCCATGGCCAGTGCGTCCCCACTTGGCTTGGTCCCATCTTCTCTGCTAGCCTGTGCTGTTGCTGCAAGGTCAAAGAGGAGTATGGTCATCACATGTCCATGATAACACCTGAACTGCAACTCAGATTGACTAACAATACCATTATGTCAACTGCTCATCTAAGTGGTGCATACATGTGCCATGACATAAGCATGCATGCCATCTGGATTTACTGCAGTGGCCCACAGTAAAATCAGGACCTCAGACAGTTACAATTTCATGGGGGAAGTCTTGGAACCACACTAACCATACAATAACTAGGAGCACTCTTCATCCTCAAAGCTGTCCCACTTGCAGCAGACCCCAGTCAACTAATGGCAAACAACAGTATCCCATTGTAAATTCCATTCCCACATATCCCATAAAAAGTCATTCACACATCTATTTGGCACATACATAATTAACCAACAATTATAAATGATGGCCTGAAATCCTGCTACGTGGATCCCAAAATATCAGTATCCTGGAGTAGGTGACATGAAAATAACCATGTCACACAGGAAACATTTAAACAATGTGCACTTCAACAAGTGATAATTGTCACCACAGATTCAAGGTGGTAGTATCAATGTAACTCAGATTGGCCTCACGTGTGGCATTAAAAGGACCACTGTTGACGTCAGGTTCAATATGTCAGGGAGAAATGTCCCCAGAATAAACATAAAAATGAATTAACAAAACCCAGGCTAGTCGCCACTAATGTCTGGCACCCATTAGAATGACATTCTCTGATTGTTTCTGTAATAGACATGTGTCATTTGCATGTTGGAGAGACACAGAACTTTAAAAGAATATTAGAAGGCCCTCATCCTGTTGCCCAATGAGCACCAACATCAATAACCACATCTTGGACATCCCAATCCTAGTGTCTGTCTGTGGATGAATGTCTGTACCCAAACACATGTGATGTCAACATCACTGTAACTCACTCCATGATGCATGCCAACAATTAGGGCACAATCCTCAATCATTACAAGTTCACAGTGCACGTTTCCACATGATTCCACATGAAGGGCATAGATAAACACAGAGTGGTTCCACATTCTGGGACTACCTGTCATCTCCCTCATAGCTACTGCAGTTCTACATGCCAAATTACATACTATGACGCATGAATGTATATGTCAAACAATGAACAATGGTGACACACTGCTCTGTGGCACAACATTAAATGAATGCCCTTTGTAGATTTACTATTTCACTAGCAGTTTCTCAGGCACATATATGTGAGGAAATGCAGACATCATGCCATCAACATAGGTAGAACATGCATGGAACTGCAGCACAGAAATGTTCCCTAAAGACAAATGGACACATACTGACAGGTAGGCACAAGGAATGTTGGCAACAGTGATGACATATCATTCATGTCAAAAGACATTCCCCACTTACCAAGGGAAAGTAGTTTTCTACAGCCACAAACAAATAGCTATTTAAGCTACGTCATATGTATGATGGACACCTACACATCACGGAGTGCAGTGACGCACCAGCACCCATCATACACTAGCTCCTGGGTGGCAGATGTCTACATACACATATACCCAGACACATGACAGAGTACAGTGATACACAGCCTACTTACCTTTGGCCTGCAATATTTAGGAAGAGTGATCTATTGGATAGAAATGACACCCACTAGAACAACTATCAGTAAATAAATGAGCACTGTACACTTCTATTTGTGGTCCCTCCTGAGCAAATGGTATAAGGATTCCCCCAGGTTTGTCCCAGGTCCAAAAGGCAAGGTACATCAGTTTGATATGCATGATATATCAACAAAAACAGTCTCCCAACTACTGTGTGACACATAGATCATCCCTCATTGTCAGGGGGAGCAGTCAGTACCTCACTCAATCACCTGACAATGGGACATGCAAAATTAGCTGTGTACTCACCCCTTTGTGCCTGATGTGCTGTCTTCAAACGCCCATCCAGCTTTGGGTAGGCCACTGCCAGCGTGCGGGCCATTAGCGGGGTCATGGTCCGATAGGCACCCTGCCCACGTTGGGAGGACAGCCCTAGCTGGGCCTCCATGAACTTCCGAGACCAGCACCTGAGGTCCTCCCACCTCTTGCGACAGGGTTCGCACCTTCTTGGCTATGGTTCTTCAAATCCCTTTCTTCTGATGAGCGTTGACGTGCATGGATGCAAAAGAGAAGAAATACTGTCAACAAGTCCCATCCAAAATGGCTGAGTTATATACATGTCAGTATACCAATATGAGATCATCTTGTCTTGCCCATACTGCCCACATGTGGCACATAGCAGTTGTTGAATACAGGGAGCTAACTACACTTCCCAATATGCAGCCCTACCCACCACCGAACTGAGGCCTTGTACTGACTAGGTAGGACAACTGACATCTTGTGAGACATGATCTAGCAATCTGACAGAGATCAGAAACACTATGAGACACATCACACCTATGTGACTTCTGGAAGGTAAACTCCTCAGCCATGCATGCATCAAACCACTCGCAATCTGTGAGAATGATCCTCTGCATATAGTTCCTACAGGCAACTGTCAGGGTACAAACTCTAACATCACACATGGGTAACAATGAAGGGATTGGCATGGTGGACACAGAAAGAGTTTATCCTGTCCATGTGTGGAAATGTGCAATACAGATAATGACTCATGCCACTTCAGGGGCTGCGGTCTGTGTGCCCACAAAACACACTTTTTGACATATGTGTCCATGTAACTTATATTACCTTCAGGTATGCATTGTACATTTTCTGCAATGTGACCAGACAACTGAGTCACATATTGTGGGTCATCAGTAAACAACACACTGTTTGCACGTATGCAATGTCAGAAATGCAATGAGCCTCCACAGGACACATGTGACCTTAATAAAGGTGACAACAGGGCTGTGGGATCCATGGACCTGTCAAGGCTCTGAAACACACATTGACAAAGATGCCAAGTACACATCAGTCACAGATCACCAGCTCTCCCCTAATACCATATGCACCCTTATCAGAGGATAGAGGATAGAGCCTCAATACGCTGCATATCAGCACTGAGGCAAGGTCTGCCCTCACAACATAATGTGCTGGGATACAGGGAGTAGGCAAAGTGGCACAGTTGCATAAGAAAAAGGATTCAGGAACAGCCGAGACATGGTCAAATACAATGAGATACATTTGATAGGCCCTGGTCTCTGCAGGCTGAGCAGAGAGACCTACATGAAACTCCATTCCCAACACTCCCATGCATGATAGTACATCATGTAGCCAACAGCCAATAGGCATGTGGTGTTTTTGTGCTAACCCGAGGGACAGAGTAAGTTAGGATATGCCTTCCAAACAACTGTTTAGTAAGGGCAGATGTGGTTTGAAATGTCTGTGGCACCATACACGTAGCTCACATTACACACTATTGGCGCAACATGCATACACAGTTCATGCTGTCATGCAAATACAAGTGCTCTCACATTGATAACATCCATGAGGTAAGAGAAGTCTGGGGATGACTGTTATGTCACCTCACCTAGTTATGTGCATCCAACAAAAAGTGGATCGGGGACACTCAATACACATACAGTATAATGTATCAAAACTGAACACCTGGCACTGAACACAAATACATGCACATTGACTCTCCCATTGATGCACACTGACTGCCCCTACAGGCTTTGAGTTCACATTCTGCCACACATGGTCACACTCTAGCCTGTGAGGAGGGAATATATTTTGAAGTACAGAGAAAACGGTGCACATGAGGCACTTACCTGCTCCTCTGGTGCACAATAGAGCTGTTCATACAGGGGTACGACCTCAGACACCAGTTTCTCAAGCTCCTCTGGTGAGAAGACTGGGGCCGTATCATCTGCTGGATGTGGCATGATTGCTCCCAGAGGCAGTACACAGCAGCTCAGGTAGTGGAGGTCTTGCTGGCAGCAGTTTCAGGAGTCAAGTGAGGGATTTTAAAGAACATGGCGGTTGTAGGAGGCTGACCTGGCTTATAATGGGTACCCTGGGGTACTTACACCCTGTGCCAGGTCCAGTTACCCCTTATTAGTAGAATAGAGGTGTTTTAGCAGCTTAGGCTGATAGAAGGTAGCTATGGCAAAGCAGCTTAGGCTGAACTAGGAGACATGCAAAGCTCCTACTATACCACTTATATCATATGCACAATATCATTAGAAAACACAATACACAGAGTTACTAAAAATAAAGGTACTTTATTTTTATGACAATATGCCACAAGTATCTCAGTGGGTACCCTCAGTAAGAAGGTAAGTAATATACACAAGTTATATGTACACAAACCAAAAACAGGTAAGTAAGAGTCAGAAAAGTAATGCAAACAGTATAGAATTATAATAGGTTGCAATAGGCAGACATAGGTCTAGGGGCAACATAAACCATATACTCCAAAAGTGGAATGCAAATCACAAATGGACCCCAGACCTATAGGAGCTTGTAGAGGGTCGCTAGGACTGTAAGAAATAGTCAGGGTGTCCAAGATACCCCACCCCAAGACCCTGAAAAGTAGGACTAAAGTACACCTACTACCCCAAAAGAGCACAATAGTGGTGATAGGGGGATTCTGCAAGAACAACAAACACCAGCAGTGCACTGAAAACAGATTCCTGGACCTGAGGACCTGCAAAGCAAGGGGACCAAGTCCAATAGTCGCGACAGTGTCCGGGGGGGCAGGAGCCCAGGAAACCCCAGATAAAGGTGCAAGGAAGCTGCCTCCGGATGGAAGAAGCTTGGAATTCTGCAAGAACAAAGAGGACTAGGAACTTCTCCTTTCCCACGCAGAAATACAGCAAACAAGCCTTGCTAGCTGCAAGGGTCGCGGTAGAGGTTTGTGGGTGCTGCTGAGGACCAGGAAGGACCAGGATGTCGCCCCTTGGAGGCGGGAACAGAGGAGGCTCTCAGCAACTCAGAGAGCCCTCACAGAAGCAGGCAGCACCTGCAGAAGTACCTGAACAGGCACTTGGAAGATTTGTGAACCGGAGTCCACGCAGAGTTACAAAGGAGGGTCCCACAACATCAGAGGCCAACTCAGAGGGTTGAGCACTGCAGGACGGAGTGCTGGGGACCCAGGCTAGGCTGTGCAAGAAGGAAATCCTGGAAGAGTGCAAAGGAGCCGGAGAAGCTGCAAATCACGCAGTACACAGGTTTGCAGTCTAGCGTGGGGAGGCAAGGACTTACCTCCACCAAACATGGACTGAAAGATCACTGGACTGTGGGAGTCACTTGGATAGAGTTCCTGTGTTCAAGGGACCACGCTCGTCAGGATGAGAGGGGACCCAGAGGACCGATGATGCAGTCTTTTGGGGCCTGCGTTAGCAGGGGGAAGATTCTGTCGACCCACGGGAGATTTCTTCTTGGCTTCTGGTGCAGGGTGAAGGCAGGCGACCCCCAGAGCATGCACCACCAGGAAACAGTCGAGAAAGCCGGCAGGATGAGGCGCTACAATGTTGCAGGTAGTCGTCTTGCTACTTTGTTGCGGTTTTGCAGGCGTCCTGGAGCAGTCAGCGGTCGATCCTTTGGCAGAAGGTGAAGAGGGAGATGCAGAGGAATTCTGATGAGCTCTTGCATTCGTTATCTGGTGAGATCCCCAAAGCAGAGACCATAAATAGCCAGAAAAGGAGGTTTGGCTACCTAGGAAGGAGGATTGGCTACCAAGAGAGGTAAGAGCCTATCAGAAGGAGCCTCTGACGTCACCTGCTAGCACTGGCCACTCAGAGCAGTCCAGTGTGCCACCAACACCTCTGTTTCCAAGATGGCAGAGGTCTAGGACACACTAGAGGAGCTCTGGGCACCTCCCCTGGGAGGTGCAGGTCAGGGGAGTGGTCACTCCCCTTTCCTTTGTCCAGTTTCGCGCCAGAGCAGGGCTGGGGGATCCCTGAACTGGTGTAGACTGGCTTATGCAGAGATTGGCACCATCTGTGCCCATCAAAGCATTTCCAGAGGCTGGGGGAGGCTACTCCTCCCCAGCCTTCACACCTATTTCCAAAGGGAGAGGGTGTTACACCCTCTCTCAGAGGAAATCCTTTGTTCTGCCTTCCTGGGCCAGGGCTGCCTGGACCCCAGGAGGACAGAAACCTGTCTGAGGGGTTGGCAGCAGCAGCAGCTGCAGTGGAGACTCCGGAAAGGCAGTTTGGCAGTACCCGGGTTCTGTGCTAGAGACCCGGGGGATCATGGAATTGTCCCCCCAATACCAGAATGGCATTGGGGTAACAATTCCATGATCTTAGACATGTTACATGGCCATGTTCGGAGTTACCATTGTGACGCTATACATAGGTAGTGACCTATGTACAGTGCACGTGTGTAATGGTGTCCCCGCACTCACAAAGTCCGGGGAATTTGCCCTGAACGATGTGGGGGCACCTTGGCTAGTGCCAGGGTGCCCACACACTAAGTAACTTTGCACCCAACCTTCACCAGGTGAAGGTTAGACATATAGGTGACTTATAAGTTACTTAAGTGCAGTGGTAAATGGCTGTGAAATAATGTGGACGTTATTTCACTCAGGCTGCCCTGGCAGCCCTGTGTAAGAATTGTCAGAGCTCCCTATGGGTGGCAAAAGAAATGCTGCAGCCCATAGGGATCTCCTGGAACCCCAATACCATGGGTACCTCAGTACCATACACAAGGGAATTATATGGGTGTACCAGTATGCCAATGTGAATTGGTAAATTTAGTCAGTAGCCTGTTAGTGACAAATTTAGAAAGCAGAGAGAGCATAACCACTGTGGTTCTAGTTAGCAGAGCCTCAGTGAGACAGTTAGGCATCACACAGAGAACACATATAGGCCACAAACTTATGAGCACTGGGGTCCTGGCTAGCAGGGTCCCAGTGACACATAACAAACATACTGACAACATAGGGTCTTCATTATGAGCACTGGGCCCTGGCTAGCAGGATCCCAGTGAGACAGTGAAAACACCCTGACATATACTCACAAACAGGCCAAACGTGGGGGTAACAAGGCTAGAAAAAGGCTACTTTCTCACAGTATGGCCTCAGCTTTTTCAATGCCCAGACCACAGCAAAGGCCTCCCTCTCTATGGCAGACCAACGCTTTTATCTAGGGGTCAACCTTCTGCTGATAAAAGCAACTGGTTGATCCTGGCCCTCAGAATTCAGTTGTGATAAGACTGCCCCTACCCCTAATTCAGATGCATCAGTTTGAACAATGAATTTCTTGGAGTAACATGGGCTTTTTAGGAGAGGTGCAGAGCACTTGGCATGTTTGAGCTCCTCAAAAGCTTTCTGATAGCTAGCTGTCCATAACACCTTCTTAGGCATTTTCTTACTTGTGAGATAATTAAGAGGGCCTGCTATGGAGCCATCATTCTTTATGAATCTCCTGTAATACCCTGTGATGCCTAAAAAGGCTCTCACCTGGGTCTGAGTTGTAGGGGGAACCCAATCCATGATTGTCTGGATTTTCCCCTGTAGTGGTGCAATCAGTTCTCCACCTACCAGGTGGCCCAGATAAACCACTTTCCCCTGCCCTATCTGGCACTTTGAGGCCTTGATAGTGAGCCCTGCCTTTTGCAGGGCCTCCAAAACTTTCCAAAGGTGGACCAGGTGCTCATCCCAGGTTGAGCTAAAGACAGCAATATCATCAAGATATGCTGCACTGAAAGCCTCCAACCCTTGCAGGACTGTGTTTACCAACCTCTGAAAAGTGGCAGGTGCATTTTTTAAAACAAAGGGCATTACTGTGAATTGGTAGTGCCTTCCTATAGTAGAAAAAGCAGTCTTTGGTTTAGCATCTTCTGCCAATCTGATCTGCCAATACCCTGCAGTCAGATCAAAAGTGCTAAGATACTTGGCAGAAGCCAGTGTATCAATGAGCTCATCTGCCTTGGGTATAGGGTGAGCATCAGTTTTTGTTACTTGATTGAGCCCTCTATAATCTACACAAAACCTCATCTCTCTTTCCATCTTTGGTGTGAGGTTTTGGAACAAGCACCACTGGGCTAGCCCATGGGCTTTCAGAAGGTTCAATCACCCCTAAATCCAACATTTTCTGCACCTCTTGTTTAATGCAGTCTCTGACATGGTCAGGCTGCCTATAAATTTTACTTTTGACAGGCAGGCTGTCTCCAGTGTCAATTGTGTGTTCACACCAGGATGCTGTACCTGGTACAAGTGAAAAGAGGTCTGAAAATTGGCTTAGGAGATTGATTCGGTTGTCTTTCTGTTCTGCAGTCAATCTGCTAACACTACTCCCTCCACTAAGGCATCTGCTTCCGTGGTGGAGAAGAGATCAGGGAGAGGGTCACTCTCTTCTTCCTGTCCCTCATCTGTTGCCATGAGCAGGGTGAGATCAGCCCTGTCATAGTAGGGTTTCAGGCGGTTGACATGAATCACCCTAAGGGGACTCCTGGCAGTGCCCAGGTCTACAAAATAGGTAACCTCACCATTTTTCTCAACAATTAGATGGGGTCCACTCCATTTGTCTTGGAGTGCTCTTGGGGCCACAGGCTCCAATACCCACACCTTCTGTCCTTGTTGGTACTGGATCAGAACAGCCTTCTGGTCATGCCATTGCTTTTGCAGCTCCTGGCTGGCCTGAAGGTTTTTACTGGCCTTTTTCATGTACTCAGCCACTCTGGATCTTAGGCCAAGTACATAATCCACTATGTCCTGTTTAGGAGCTTTTAAAGGTTGTTCCCAACCCTCCTTCACAAGAGTGAGTGGACCTCTTACAGGGTGCCCAAAGAGGAGTTCAAAGGGGCTGAAGACCACTTCTTTCTGGGGTACCTCCCTGTAAGAAAAAAGGAGGCAAGGTAACAGGACATCCCATCTCCTCCTGAGTTTTTCAGGGAGTCCCATTATCATTCCTTTGAGAGTTTTATTAAACCTCTCAACCAGTCCATTTGTCTGGGGGTTGTAAGGGGTAGTGAACTTGTAGGTAACACTACACTCCTTCCACATTGCTTTCAAGTATGCAGACATGAAGTTGCTACCTCTGTCTGATACTACCTCTTTAGGAAAACCCACTCTGGAAAAGATTCCCAGGAGGGCTTTTGCCACTGCAGGAGCTGTAGTGGTCCTTAAAGGTATGGCTTCAGGATATCTTGTGGCATGGTCCACAACCACCAAGATAAACATATTGCCTGAAGCAGTAGGAGGGTCAAGGGGGCCAACTATGCCAACCCCTACCCTTTCAAAGGGCACCCCAACCACTGGAAGTAGAATTAGAGGGGCCTTTGGAGTGCCACCAGTCTTGCCATGCCACAAGTATCTCAGTGAGTACCCTCAGTTAGAAGGTAAGTAATATACACAAGTTATATGTACACAAACCCAAAACAGGTAAGTAACAGTAAGAAAAGTAGTGCAAACAATGTAGAATCACAATAGGATGCAATAGGTGAACATAGGCCTAGGGGCAACACAAACCATATACTCCAAAAGTGGAATGCGAATCATGAATGGGCCCCAGACCTATGGGAAGTTTTAGAGGGTCGCTGGGACTGTAAGAAACCAGTAAGGGTGTCCAAAATACCCTACCCCAAAACCCTAGAAAGTAGGAGTAAAGTTACCCTACTACCTCAGAAAGACACAATAGTCGTGATAGGGGGATTCTGCAAGAACCACAAGCACCAGCAAAACACTGAAGACGGATTCCTGGACCTGAGGACCTGAAAAGGAAGGGGACCAAGTCCAAGAGTCGTGATAGTGTCCAGGAGGGGCAGGAGCCCAGGAAACCCCGGATGAAGGTGCAAAAGGGCTGCCTCCGGGTGGAAGAAGCAGAAGATTCTGCAACAACGAAAAGGGCTAGGAACTTCTCCTTTGGATGGAAGATGTCCCAAGGAGTGCTAAATGTTGCAGAAATACCGCAAACAAGCCTTGCTAGCTGCAAGGGTAGCGGTAGAGGTTTTTGGGTGCTGCTGAGAACCAGGACGTTGCCCCTTAGAGGAGGAGACAGAGGGGGCGCTCAGCAACTCAGAGAGCCCCCACAGAAGCAGGCAGCACCCGCAGAAGTACTGGAGCAGGCAGGTGGAAGATCTGAGGACAGCTGTCGAGTCAGAGTCACAAAGGAGGGTCCCATGACGTCGGAGTCCAACTCAGAGGGTTGAGCACTGCAGGATGGAGTGCTGGGGACCCAGGTTTGGCTGTGCACAAAGGAATCCTTGGAGAAGTGCACAGAAGCCGGAGCAGCTCAAATCACACAGTACACAGGTTTGCTCTCTGGTGTGGGGAGGCAAGGACTTACCTTCACCAAACTTGGACTGAAGGATCACTGGACTGTGGGGGTCACTTGGATCTAGCTCCGGTGTTCCAGGGACCACGCTCGTCAGGATGAGAGGGGATCCAGAGGACCGGTGATGCAGTCTTTTGGTGCCTGCGTTAGTAGAGGGAAGATTCCGTCGACCCACGGGAGATTTCTTCTTGGCTTCCAGTGCAGGATGAAGGCAGACAGCTCTCAGAGCATGCACCACCAGGAAACAGTTGAGCAAGCCGGCAGGATGAGGCGCTACAATGTTGCTGGTAGTCGTCTTGCTACTTTGTTACGGTTTTGCAGGCGTCCTGGAGCAGTCAGCGGTCGATCCTTGGCAGAAATCAAAGAGGGAAGTGCAGAGGAACTCTGGTGAGCTCTTGCATTCGTTATCTGAAGAATACCCCACAGGAGAGACCCTAAATAGCCAGAAAAGGAGGTTTGGCTACCAAGAAAGAAGGATTGGCTACCAAGAGAAGTAAGAGCCTATCAGAGGGGGTCTCTGATGTCACCTGCTGGCACTGGCCACTCAGAGCAGTCCAGTGTGCCCCAAACACCTCTGAATCCAAGCTGGCAGAGGTCTGGGACACACTGGAGGACCTCTGGGCACCTCCCCTGGGAGGTACTGGTCAGGGGAGTGGTCACTCCCTTTCCTTTGTCAAGTTTCGCGCCAGAGCAGGGCTGGGGGATCCCTGAACCGGTGTAGACTGGCTTATGCAGAGATGGGCACCATCTGTGCCCATCGAAGCATTTCCAGAGGCTGGGGGAGGCTACTTCTCCCCAGCCCTTCACACCTATTTCCAAAGGGAGAGGGTGTAACACCCTCTCTCAGAGGAAATCCTTTGTTCTGCCTTCCTGGGCCGGGCCTGCCCAGACCCCAGGAGGGCAGAATCCTGTCTGGGGGGTTGGCAGCAGCTGCAGTGGAAACCCCGGAAAGGCAGTTTGGCAGTACCCAGGTTCTGTGCTAGAGACCCGGGGATCATGGAATTGTCCCCCCAATACCAGAATGGTATTGGGGTGACAATTCCATGATCTTAGACATGTTACATGGCCATGTTCGGAGTTACTATTGTGAAGCTATACATAGTTAGTGACCTATGTATAGTGCACACGTGTAATGGTGTCCCCGCACTCACAAAGTTCGGGGAATTTGCCCTGAACGATGTGGGGGTACCTTGGCTAGTGCCAGGTTGCCCACACACCAAGTAACTTGGCACCCAACCATCACCAAGTGAGGGTTAGACATATAGAGGTTACTTATAAGTTACTTATGTGCAGTGAAACATGGCTGAGCTCCCTATTGGTGGCAAAAGAAATGCTGCAGCCCATAGGGATCTCCTGGAACCCCAATAGCCTGGGTACCTAAGTACCATATACAAGGGGATTATATGGGTGTACCAATGTGCCAATGAGAATTGGTAAATTTAGTCACTAGCCTGCAGTGACAAATTTAGAAAGCAGAGAGAGCATAAACACTGAGGTTCTGGTTAGCAGAGCCTCAGTGATACAGTTAGGCACCACACAAAGAACATATACAGGGCATACACTATGAGCACTGGGGTCCTGCCTAGCAGGATCCCAGTGACACAAGGGCAAAAACAAACATACACACAGTGAAAATGGGGGTAACATGCCAGGCAAGATGGTACTTTCCTACAGGTACCCCTCAGATGGGTTTCCTGCAGGAATACTGCATCTGGTTTGTGTCGCTTAATATAGGCTGCAACCAGACCTCTCTTTCTTTTGATGCCTAATCCACTGGCATTTCATGTAAGTACTAAGCGACTCTGTGAATTTAACTTAAGGATGTGCATCATGTCAGTGTCACGGCATATGTGTAACTCTCAGCTCGATTTGCTGTATTGTGCATTAGATTTGTGACTTCACCCTCATTTCTTGTAAAACTAAAAATAAACCCCAACAACTGTAACTCAGAAAAAACAGTCCAAACCCCCTACCCCATCCCTGCACGCATTCATTCACCTTATAGGCAGAAACAAATATGTCAGAGGACCTGGCCCCGAGGTCTGTAGCCCCCCCTACCCTAAACCCCACTAACTTAGATATCAATTGTTTGAGGTGAGTTAAGAGACATCACTCACATCCACTCACTGATTGGGCCACAGGAGCAAGACTAATGGAGAGGTGGACTCTTGTCCAGTTGATCACCCTACTCACCACTCACACTCTATCCAGGCTCCTTACTCACTCTCGACAGACACTCCACTCACTACGTAAACCTATTCCCCCTCGAGCCCTTTTACCACAAAACAATTATGGTGTGATGAATTTGCTCAGCATAGTTCAGCTCCAGTGTTCGGTATGATCCCATCCGGATCTCTCTCCTGTTCCACCCCAGACAGTGGATGGGGTGACCCTTCCGATGCCTCCCCACGATCAGGCCACGTCTCCTTCTGTCTTGTCTCAGCAATGTCAGAATCTTAGGATTTCTCGCGAACCACTGCTTCTCTGTCCTATCTCTCCTTCAATTTGGATCTCCCTTCTCTCATTCTGGCCCAGCGTTTGTGCTTCGAGGAATAAAGTTTGGGCCTGGAACCCGAGTCAGTCCCTCTCGTCAACCCCCAGGAGGGTGCCTGTGTGTGTGGTGTGTTTGGGGCAAGGTGGCTCTATTCAACCTACCTTCAGGCCTCTTCCGGAGTTTCAAAGAAGTGTGTTTTTTCTTGGAAGATCACATTCAGTTTGTTGGGAAAAGGTAGCATATATTGGAGGTGCACTGATCGGAGTTTAGCCTTGACTGCATCAAAAGAACATCTCTGGTCTTACAACTCCCTGGAGTTGTCAGGACACAACCTGAAAGTGGAGGAGTTATGTTTGAGTGTCCCCAGTTGGCAGGCTTATATCACATCCTGGTCATGAAAGTTCAAAAAGCGTGTGATAATCTCTCGTGGAATGGCACCTGGTTCCGGCCTGGCAGGGAGCGCTCTGTGCACATGTTCCATGACAAAACAGGTTGAGAAGTTGCTAGAGGTGAACGTATCCCGAATCCATTGTTCCAGGAAGGTGGGGAAATTGGCACTGTCCACTCACCCCAGAAAGCCCACAAATCTGTGATTGTTGCGCCTTACTCAATTTTCTGAATCAGCAGCCCTCCATAGTAATTCTTTAGCAAGTGCTTGAACATCGGTCAAGTCCTTCCTCCTAGTAGGTGCGGCGTCTTCCAGCTCGAATATGCATTCCTCCATTGCAGTGACTGTCTGCGACCATCCAATGATCTTGCCTTAACATGGAGACTTCTGTGTCCAACTCACCACTTTTAGTTTCCAACATCATTCTAGATTGATGGATTGCTGCTAGGAGAGCAGCATTGTCGGGGTGCAGCCTCCGCCTCTTCTGGAGGAACTTCCACCTGTCTAGTTTATCGATCTATCTTTCATTGGCAGGTTTGTTTTGAGTCTTCATCCTTTGCCATTGCACCTAGACAGGGGGGTGGCTCAGGGATGGTGACTAAACAGGTCTGAGGTAGGCTGATAATATCCACCAAAGTGAATCTCTGTGTCCCTCGGACAGATTGACCTACACGGCCTGGGAGGGACTCATTCACAGTCCTGAGTAAGGATAGTACACGGGTGTCTACACTGCAACCCAGTCTCCAGAGACAAGTTCCTAATATGAGGGGGATATCACATCTCACCCCCACAATACAAGCGGGCAGGCAACAACAGGTCCCACTGTGCTGGTCCCTCAGAGTGTTCTCCTTCATGTGCTGGGATAAACAGCTTGTCCCCCTCGTGTAGAGCACGGTGGGTACCCCGTTCCTCACAGGGACGGAAGAAGGTTGGAGGGGGGACTCCCAGGACTTCCTGTAGATCTGCACTCTCTCTGTTGACCCCCGAGGGGGTGCAACATTCAGGTCCAGTGAGGCGGAGGGGGGCACAGGCCTCATTCCCCAGCTGCAGCCTGCTTCACAGTTCTAAAGTCACACAGTTGATCTAGGCCACCTGGGGGCTCCAGGGCCAGGCGGAAAGCTCTAGCCACGTGCCCAGGCTCGTCGCCACTCACCCTAGAAAGGAAGGAGGGGGGTTCTTCAAACCCAGAGTTGCTGCTACTCATAGCTGACCTGGTGGGCCAGGACTACGTCGTCTTTCAATTGCTAGGTCCCATGGCCCAGCTTGGCCTCATCAAGTGTCAGATATGTTGGGCCGCTATGATCTCTCCCAGAAGTCAGGCTGTGGTTTTCTTGGGAGTTCCTCGCAGGCTCAGTGGCTTCTGCCTCCACTAGTTCGCAAGTCTCCTGCAGCAGAGGGGGGGCTCGAGTCACACAAGCCGTGGGACATCGGCTCTAATCTTCTGGTTGGTCTGCACTCGAGAATTTCGCACTTTCACCGAGGGGCCTGTCTTTGTCAAGCCTCCCCACACCTGTCCCAGGTCTCATCACGGCTGCGGAGGAGGGGAGGCAGTCCACTGTTTTGACACCACTAAAGGCTCCTGGCTGGCACAGTCTATTCTCGGCCTCCAGCGTAGCCCCAGTGTCACAGTTTTGTCTGTACTGTCTCCCACTGGGTTTTGTGGTTCCTACCTCCAGGAAAAAGGCCCCGGGCTCAGAGACACAGCACCTGCAGCCGAGAGCTACTGCCCTCTCCGCTCATTAGCCCCTCACTGCCGCCCCTCATCACAACAGCAGCGCAGGAGGCCAGGATCACAAGGCTCTGATTCCTGCCTGCAGGCCGCTGCCACACGGTCAACCTGCCACACGAACGCTGATCTGCGCCCCAGACTGCAGCTTCCCTTCGGTGTGTGAGGAGAAGGTAAGGGGGGAGCCGTACAAGCGCTCGGGTCCCAGGTATCTGTTCTTGTGTCCCCTTAGCTTCCATGGGGTCACACGGTGTTAGGGAGGGATCGCCTTCGTCAAAAAGTGAAGCAGCCGCCATTTTACCAGAAGACACTGTAGTTCTCACAGGCTTGTCATGTCGACACAGGGCATCTTGGGGATCAAAATCGGTGCTCAATATTATGTTGGATGACAGGGGATTTTATACGGGGCATCTAGTGGGCCGGTGGAGTGTAGGGGTCCAGGATTATGGGGGTCATTCCGACCCCGGCGGGCGCCGCCCGCCCGGCGGAGACCGGCAGAAGACCGCACCGCGGTCAAATGACCGTGGCGGTCATTCTGACTTTCCCGCTGGGCGGGCGGGCGACCGCCAAAAGGCCGCCCGCCCGCCCAGCGGGAAAGCCCCAGCAACGATGAAGCCGGCTCCGAATGGAGCCGGCGGAGTTGCTGGTTTGCGACGGGTGCAGTGGCACCCGTCGCGATTTTCAGTGTCTGCTTTGCAGACACTGAAAATCTGAATGGGGCCCTGTTAGGGGGCCCCTGCAGTGCCCATGCCAGTGGCATGGGCACTGCAGGGGCCCCCAGGGGCCCCACGACACCCGTTCCCGCCAGCCTTTTCCTGGCGGTGTAAACCGCCAGGAACAGGCTGGCGGGAAGGGGGTCGGAATCCCCCTGGCGGCGCTGCTTGCAGCGCCGCCGTGGAGGATTTCCTGGGGCAGGGGAAAACCAGCAGAAAACCACTGGTTCCCCTTTTCTGAAAGCCGCGGTCAGAATTGCCCCAGAAGCACCGCCAGCCTGTTGGCGGTGCTTCCTCCGTCCCCGGCCCTGGCGGTCCATGACCGCCAGGGTCGGAATGACCCCCTATGTCAGAATTAAGTTGGGCCCTGACGGAGCTTAGCTCGGGCACAACAACTCCACCATCTTGTTGGCCATGCCTCCAGGTTTGAGATTCTTGACACCCTTGAGGAAGTAGATTGACTACCTCATTTGAATCTTGGGGTTGATACAAAAGAGGCAGTGGATGAGCTGGTAGGTTACCCTTTAGTACCACATAATAGTGACTAGTTGAGGTTTCTTTCCTGGAATATTGAAATATTGATGGGTTGAAAGCTAAGATTAGAGACCGGAATAGGCTGAATTTTACAAATTTGTTTCATACTTTAGCATTTCAGGAAACCTGGTCCATTGAAGCCTCACCTTTTTTTGGATGGTTATGCCCACTTCTTTTAGCCAGCAATATCTTCATCTGTCGGGCGAGCCAAGGCAGGGTTATGCATCTTAATCTCTTTAGCTTTGAATTGTGTAATGAACTAGGTGGAGACAAACTGTTGTTATGTAGGGGTGGTATCGCTCACCTTCTTGGACAAATCTCTGATGCTAATTGTGAATACTTGGTTATTCCTGTTATTCAGAGCCTATCTCATCTCAAACATAGGCAGTACCATAGAGAAAGTTAAGCACTCCTGTTGTCTCCAGGCTCTGGTTTAAACAACAAGGTCTTGATTGTGGTCATGGGTGGATATTCATCCGTGCTCTGAGGCCTGCGCTGTTTCTCAGAACACTCTGGAAGGTGAGGAGTCATCATATCCCCATTTTGAACACTGCCTCCAAGGGGATCAGTTTAATCTTTTGACCCATTCACAGAATTAGATTATACCCAGCACCCAGTTAGCCCTCACCTATATAGGCAGAGGGGCAGAATCCATTGTGGATCACTTCTTGATTTCTCTTTCACTCTTTAGCTGTTTGGTGGGGTATCAGGTTAAATGGGTGGGTTGGAGTGACCACAACCCCTTGGTGTTAGTGTTGAAATACCAATGCCAGCGCCCTTCCACTGCATTGTCTGCCCTGCAACACCTGACTTCCTTGGATCAGGGTAGAAGTGATCCAAAATAATTCCAGAGGACTGCTGTGGGTCTTTCTTTAGCCAGCTGGACCTAGAGTTAGAAAGCTACCTTAACCCTAACTAATCCCGTCCTAGCCCCCCCTGCCCAAGGAGGTCTTGACTGCTTTTTCTGCTCTTTGTGCGGGGTGAGACCTGTCCTTACTGTTCTTCGCTAAGGTCTCCAAATCGAGAATAGTCCCCAGTGGTTTAATGAGGCATCCTCTAAAGCTCTTTGTGATCTAAAAATAGCCCTTAAACATTCCCCTAGAAACAGGGGGGAGATTCAGGAACTAAGGGCCAGATGTAGCAAAGGGTTTTTCCCATTCTGTGTCAATGGGAAAATGTGTTCGTACATAAGGCCCTAAGAACCCACTATAAGAATGTGCTGAAGAAGAGAAAGGAATCCCTTAATAACAGTGCCTGGGAACAGTTAGTATCTGCCAGTGAATCAAAGGATTGTGTATCCTTTTGGAGAGCTTTAAATCCCACCTTTATTGCTGAGGATACCATTTCAAATCTTGCTACTGTAATTCCTAAAGATAAATGATATGATCATGTTTTTCAAATCAATTTTTTTAAGGTGAGGTCTGACTCTGGCACCCCAATTACCGGCTTGAAGGAGGTTTGTTCTCCTCATATTGGTGCACGGATGAGTAGTGCCTTGGCTCTACATTTTCTATCTTGGAAGTTACCTGTGCCAGTAGGTGTTTAACCAGCACAATATTTTAAATGGTGCAGTGTCAACAGGTCCCCCCAGCTCCTGGTCTCAATTCATCATTGTTTAAGAAGGGCGATAAGGGTGATCCTAAATGTTTCAGGCCTGTATCACTTACTGATACTAAGGTCAAGGTCCTGGGGCATGTGGTCCTTAACAGATTGTCGGACTGGGCTGTGGAGAAGAATATTATCATAGACACCCAGTATGGTTTCAGGCCTCGTTTGTGCACTATCGATCAATGTCTAAACTTATACTTTGTTATTCAGAAATATACAGTGGTAAAAAAGGGGGTCACTTTTTGGGAGTTTTATGCGCCTATCCTTGGCCTTTGATCAGGTGAATCACTCAAAGTTGCGGTCATTGTTGTTGTCTAGGGGTGGAACGAGATCTGGTCTGTTTTGGCAGACCTCCTTATGGACATGTCTGCCTTAGTCAGATTTAGGGAGGATGATGCCTGTACCAAACTTTTTCCTATTACCAGAGGAGTCAAACAGGGGTGTATTTTGGCCCCTTTTTTATTTACCATTTATAATAATGGGTTAGAGGCTGCTTTGCTGAGAGTGCAAGGAGATCTCCCTAGGTAGGAACACAGGCATCACCTGTTCTCTTATATTCAGACAATGCTGTCCTTATGTAAAGGACGGCACTAGACCTTCAACGACAGCTTGACTGTTATATAGAGTTCATGGAGGGCCTGGATCTCTCTGTGAACACTATAGAATCTTTTGTGATGGCTGCAAGGGCAAAACCCGGTAAAACCAAAAATAAATTCTGCGTTAACGCCAAGATCTTTCACATTCGAACTGTCACCTATTTCAGTATTCTGTTTGATAAGATGTCTTCCTTGGGCCCTTCTATTCTCTTGAATAGGCTTACACCAGGCAGACCGTGTGGCTTAGTCCTGGATTTTAGTGAAGGGTGGGCAAGTAACCCATATAAGCCTTAATTAACATCTGAAAAGCCAAGTGAGCCTCTGCAACTAGTTATGGCAGTGACATTTGGGGGTACCAGTACTGTAGCCCTATCCAACTAAAGGAAAACAAGTTTGTTAGGCAGGTGTTTGGGATCCCTTTAAGCACCCTTACATTTGTGGGGCACGAGGAACTTGGTCTTCAATATATCATGGACATCATCAAACAAAGGCCCTTACTATGTTGGCTCTCGCTATGGTTCAAGAGGGAGACTGAATTTAATAGGCTCATAGTCAGGGACCACCTCTCCCTTGATAAATCTAAAGCAGTTCCCTGATTGAACTATATTAAGTCTAAATTGGCAGCCTTGGGCCTCCCCAGCTTATTCACCCATCCAGAAGAGATCGTTAAGAATGACTTGTTATGAGTCAAACAGAATTTCGTTCAGCGACTTTCTGCTGTTAGGTAGGATGTTAAAATATAGAAACCAGCTGCCTGGGCATATTTTCTGACAAAGTCAGTCAGCTCAATCAAACCATACTTGACCTGGGTTACTAATGTTTACCACTGACAACTCTTAACCAGGTTTAGGATGAACTCCTTCCTCCAACTAATCAGCTTTCCTAAAGGTTGAGCTGCTGATGGTACCTTAGTTCTGTGTGTGATAATACTTCAACCCAGACCATCACCCATGTAGTAATGTTCTGCCCTTTATGCACTATCCCCAGGCAAATATCTTTGGTTCCTGTATTAAGGGTGGCTCCCTGTAAGCAAGTAAAGCCGCCTGCAATGTTGTTTCTTCTTATGTTGGGGGAGCTTTGCACCTGTGTACATATGGGCCATTTTTTTATTTTTATTGTCAAGATGTGAGGGGCTGGGCCATAGTCTCGGCCCATCGAGGACAGGTGAACCTTGTTTGTTTTTGGACCCCAATCACGTTATGGCTTTGAGAATACTCTGATGTTTTAATTGTTATGCAAATTGTATTTGGATTTAAAGGGTATTATGCTTGGCTTTGTTTGTTTTTATGTGATTTTATATGTTCTTAAATCTTTCATGGTTATGTGTATTAACCGAAAAAATAATTTATCTAACTATCTATCTAAAGTGCATGTTACCTTGTACCCTTCATTCATTTGCTGCTCATATTTCTTGTAGAAGTGGGAGAAGGCACCAGAGGCCACCACCCAAACCCTGTACCTACATCACTAGTTACTTCACCACCTTACACCCACACCTTAGAGACACATCACCTTCAACAATTACCCTAAATCACCAATGTCCAACCTAAACCACTGTTGCAATGCTACACCACCTACACCACAAATAGCACCTGTAAGAAACTGGATTATTTGTGGTGGGTGACTACCCACCTCAAGAAATAATCACAATCCTTGTCTGGGTGAACCTTTAAAGTCATTAAATTAACCTAAGCTCACTCCCCTGGTAGCTATAGCACAGAGCAGACAAGCTTAACATTGGGCAATGTGGAAAGTATTAGCAGTACCAAAAAAGTAATAAAATGCAACATAATAAAAATCACAACCTGAATTAGAAAAATAGAGTAAGATGTAATAACCAAAATGACACCAGAAGTACAAAAATTGAATTAGGGGAACCAGAGGTGTGATTTTATGTTTTAAGTAAGAATAGTACTAAACAGCATGAAATACCAGTGATAGCCAGTGGTTGCAGTAGACTGGAACAAGCCCCAATTTGTCGCTGACTGCGATGGAGCATGTCATATATACCAATCTGACTCATCCTGATTAAAGATTTTATCTTCTGACTTTAGTTCTTTAAGTCCCAATCCACCATACAAGTACACTTCTAAATCCCCCCAAGACCTCATGGGAGGCACTTAGAGACTCGTAGGCTGTCAGGCGAGCCCAGACAGCAGGGTCCAGTCTGGGTCCTATTGCCACAGGTCAACTGAGGAGGTGCAGTAAAAGACCTCTTGTAGCTTGTTGTGTCCCCCAGAGCTTTAACAGGAGGTCAGCCTTATGAGCCTTGAAGTCCACCTCTTTGTCTCGTGAACAAGAGAAAACAGGTCCAGTCCTTTCAGAGCTTTTCCCAGGTCGCAGACATCAGGTTCAGTGCTGATCTGATCTTCCTACATGTGTGTCTATAGATGCCTCATTTGTGCCTGGCACTAGCTAGTGAGTGGGAATGACTTCTGGGCATGCCCTAACCAATAGCATAAACGTTCCTGTGGCCAACCATACCCACTTTGAGCATTTTCAAGATGGCAGAAGTCTTTGTCACACTAAACTTGGGCTTTCTGGGCTGGGTTTGTGTGTGAGGAGTGAACTATGATAATCCTAGTGCCCTCCCACATCTAACTCTAAAATCCAGTTTGGGGCAGTCATTGTACCCCAAATAAAGCCAGAGATAGAAGTCTGGTAGAACAAAGCAAAGTTTTCCAGACAGATGTCTGGCCGGACATAGCAAAAGCCCTGGCCAGGATTCAGATACTTTGCTCTTTGGAGGTAATCCATTTCCTTGGGCCAGCCCCATCGTCATCATGTCAAGGGAATAACACCTCCTCATAATAAGGCCTTTGTTCACTGCTCTGGGAGTAGTTTTCACACTTCCTCAAATAATAATTAGTGTCTGGCAGATGTGGGAGAGTAAATGGAAGTTTACCCTACTGGAAATTCAGGCAGTGAGAAGGTAACCTTCTAAAAGTTAATTTTCATTAATATTTATTAAAAACCAGACTTCAGCATTGAATTGGATTTTGATAACTATTAAAGGAAGATACTTAATTATTTTTCTAGGTAGTCCAATTCCCGAAATAGAGTATTAGGAATTTTTATTGGTACTCAGGTTATCTACATAGGACAGCTAGCCTTGCCACAGTAAAAATAGCTTTTGGGTGTTAGTCGCTGTGAGAACATGCCAACCCTTAGCTTCTACATGCCCTGTGTTAAAAATGGGGTCTCTAGTTGGCAGAGGTATACACCCTTGTCCAGGTAGGGACCACAATCCTAGTCTGGGTAAGTCACAACACAGTCCAAATTATCTTGTGCCCACCCTCTGGTAGCTTGGCACTGAGCAGTCAGGCTTAACTTAGAAGGCAATGTGTAAAGTATTTGTACAATAAATCATACAGAAACACCGTGAAGATACCACAGAAATACACCACACAGGTTTAGGAAAATAGATAATCTTTATCTGAATAAAATAAGGTCAAAACAACAAAGATGCAAAAAGCACAAGTTGAAATATAATTTTTAAAAGGTTTAAAAGAGTCTCAGTCCTTAAAAATAAACAGTTGTCTCTTTGATACACACAGTACCTGGTATGCATCAAAAGTAATGATGCACGGAGACTGCAGAGGAGGAGATGCGTAAAAAAATGAGGTGATGCATCGGATTTTCCGATGCGGCACAGATGATGCACCATTTCTTTCCATACTGCAAGGGGTTTGCCCCGTTTTTCGGCCTGCAGTCTTGGTTCCCCACTGCGATGCGGGGATATTTGCTGCTCGGGGACAATGCGTTGCAAATCCTTGACGCGCTGGAAGAAGGCACAGGTGCTGTGTCAATCTGGTAGGCGATGCGTCAAATTCTCTGTCGCAAGGTAGGCGCTGCATCGAATTTCCAGTCCGGAAGATGGGGTTGCATTGTTCCGGTCAGATGTGTGGCGATTTCTCAGCCTCAATGCAGGCGTTGTGTCAATTTTGGCAGGTGTTGCGCCGCTTTTCGACACACAAGGTATTTCTTGAAGAGGTTAAGTCTTTGTTGGCCCTGAGACTTCAGAAACAGGAGGCAAGCTCAATCCAAGCTCTTGGAGAGCACTTTTGGGGAAGGCAGAGTGCTTCCAGTAAAGTCAGAGGCCAGCAGGGCAGCAGTTCTTCTCAGTAAAGCAGGGCAGATGAGTCCTTTGGCCAGCCAGCCAGCTCCTCTGACAGGGTGCAGGTGTAGATCCAAAAGTGTCTGAATTGGTGGGGTCAGAGACCCAGTTTCTATTAGGATTCTGGCCATACTAAATATGACCTGGTTACCCCTTTCAGATCAGAATCTACCACTCAAAAGGTATATGAGGGCAGTCCTAATGCTAGTCTATGAAAAGAGGAGGCCTCATTGTGGTGGAAAATGAATTTAGGAGTTTTCCACTACCATGACATATAAAACACATATGTACATATCCTGCCTTTTACCTACATAGCACCCTGACCTATGGGTTACCTAGGGCCTACCTCTGGCATGACTTATATGTAGAAAAAAGGGAGTTTAAGGCTTTTCAAGTAGTTTTAAATGCCAAGTCGAAGTGGCAGTGAAACTGCACACACAGGCCTTCCAATGGCAGGCCTGAGATATTGTTAAGGGGCTACTTATGTGGGTGGCACAATCAGTACTGCAGGCCCACTAGTAGCATTTAATTTATAGGCCTTACTAGGGACTTATTAGTAAATAAAATATGCCAATTGGGGATGTTACCATATTTAAGGGAGAGAACATATGCACTTTAGCACTAGTTAGTAACGGTAAAGTGTGCAGAGTCCTAAAACCAGGAAAAACAGTGTCAGAAAAGTGGAGGGAGGCAGGCAAAAGGTTGGGGGATGACCACCCTAAGGCTGTCAGGTCTAACATCCTGCTATTAAATACTATGCACCTGCTTTTTGAGCAACAAGGCCTGCATAGGAGTGACTTAATATTATTCAAAAGGGAGGTCTTGACTTGTCAAAAGTGTGTCTTTTGATAAGTTAAATTACAGCTTTTATACTGCTGAAGGCAGGCTACACTGGTAGGTCTGAAGCCATGTTTGCACTGCCACTGTTTTGGATGGCACAATAGGTGCTGAAGTTAACTTCCAGGTCCTGGGACAGTGGCTTAACACACATTGATGGGGCCCCCATGCAGAATGTAATGTAATGAGCCCCCCAAAGTCTCCATGTCTAACATATAATAATTATTGTATTGGGCTGAATGAGCCCCCCAGAATGGTTGCGGGTCCCAAGGATAGTTAGTGCCACCCTGTGCTGCAGGGGCTTGTTTTACACCTCTGCCCTGGGTACACTTTATACTATATACCACAGACATATAGGTAAATTAAATATGCCAGTCAGGCTTATACCAAATTTATCATGTTGAAAGGGGTCAGCACAGGCACTTTACCACTGGTTAGCAGGGGTAAAATGCACAGAGTTCTATAAACAGCAGTTAAGAAAAATATCTGGGGCTACAACATGCAAAAGATTGTTATTTCCTACACCACCTACCCTACCTTATTACTCACTCTCCAAAACACCTACTCGCACCACCACCTGTATTCTCGACCACCATCACTGCAGCCATGTGGGCCATTCACTTTCAGACACAGGTTCAGGGACCTCCTAATAGGTCCACTTCTGTGATGCAGTCAAATGCTTCCTAGCTTTGGGAGTGGAAATTATGTGGGGCTAAGCAAACTTCTGGATGCCTCAATGCAGAGCTCATCAGTCTTGCACCTGACTACAGGTGTTCAAAGGTGTGATGGTCTCCAGTAAACTAATCACTAACACACCGCTACACCATGTGTGTTACAGTGATGTCATCCTTCCATTATGACATAGCTTTGAACCTACTGAAGCTCAGGGTGCCCGCCCAAAGAAGAAACAGAAAGAGTCTAGGTAAGGAGCACAGGAAAATTCTGGAATTTTGTTTAGAGCATAAGTTGATTTGCATAAGGTGCAACACTTGAGAAGGAGGATTCTCCTCAGAGAGTAAGGAATGAGTAAAGAAAGGGGATGAGTAGGTGTTGCTTATTGTGACGCTGGACATGTTTCTACAGTTAAGGTTGTCAGCCAGTCATATTAACAGAACATAAGACATTTTATCGATTTCACCACTGTTGGAATCACTTGGGGCAGATGTATGAAAGCCTTTTTGTTTGCGACCGGGAAAAGGTTTTTCTCCAATAACAATCCTATTCTGTGAGTCGGTAACCTGTTAAGCAGAATAGGTTTGTGAGGCATTATTAGGAAGGGGCATGCTAAGGGCTTCCCTACCTTTAGCGAGTCGCAGGGGAATGTAAGATTGTTTTGTGACCTTGAATGCGGTTGCAAAACAATTGCAGTTACCATGTTCAGGTTGGTGGTAACCCAGTCCCCACGCGACCCCTTCCCCTTTGTGAATGGAAGAGGAAATATTTTTTCAGAGCAAGTAGTGGTCCCATGGACCACTGCCTACTCTGAAAAAAATAAAGGAAAATGTATGGAAAACTGGCTGCATTTAAAAACAAAACTGCTTTATTTGAAAAGCAGTCACAGACATGGTGGTCTGCTGTCCCCAGCAGGCCACCATCCCTGTGAATGCGGCCATTCTCAATGGGGGGTCGCATATTGCGACCACCCTAATGGATACTGATGAGGTAGGTCATTTGTGGCCCCATTCGGAATCGCAAACAATGTTAAACACATTGTTATATATCCCAGTTTGCGACTTCCTAATAGCAAATCGCTAAGATTCGCTATTAGGAAATCGCAACGCCAAACCTAAATATATCTGGCCCTTGATCCCTTTGCATAAAGGTGCTCATCTCTGATATGAGAAAGCAAAATTTATATCTCCTTTTTTCCATTTTGGCTCCCTTGAATGGCATATACAGAGTACCATGCAGGTTTTGTTCCATCTCACAAACATCAACCCAGAAAAGAAATAAGATATAAAGAAGCAAGCCTCTTCAGAGTTTCACTTCAAATATAGAGAAAGGGAGAGTCTTGGTTATAGCAGTAAACATCAGCATGAACACATCAGAGAAAACGAGCAATTGCCATATAAAAACACAAATGGATGGAGGGAATGGGTCACCATGGTCTATCTCTTGAGACACATGATAGGTAGGCACATTCTGTCAGGTCTGAAAATGGAATGTAGTCCATTTTTGGTTTCAAGTATCACTTTATTGCTATTCTCAGACTGTAATTACATAATTAATAAATATATTAAATGTGTTAACCACCCTTCTTAAAGGAAAATACTAATAAGTATTGAGTTGCTTGGGCAGACGGCGTACTGCAAGTAGGTTTTAAGCAGCATAATCAGTGCTATCACAGGAAGTCACATGACAGGACGTACCATCCCTGGATTTTGTTAAAAAGGTAAAAAATAAACATGACATCATTAATATCTCCTAAAAATAAAAGCAAATGTCTATACATTTCTGAACTAGATACAACAATTTCAAGGATGTTTTCAATTACTCCTTATTTCTCCAAAATCAACAACACTGCTTCAAGCAGCAGTTGATTGCATGTGGTGTGTGATAGAAGTGTATATGATACACACTCTCTCTGTCAATGACATTGTTATGTTATGTGTATTTCTATAGCACACAAATCACCTGGGAGGCTATCCTAGCTCTGAAGCAGGAGCTGTATGGGCCGAGCCAGGGCTAGGTGAAGAATCAGGTCTTCAGATTCTTCTGGAATTCATGAACTGAGGGGGCTGCTCTGAGGTGCAGTGGCAGGTCATTCCAGAGTTTAGGCATGAGGTAAGATAAGGCACGACTGCCGGATCTGGTTCTGCAAATGGGGATAGGGTTGTGAGCAAGTAGGCATCCTGCCCAGCAGAAGTGTCCAATAGGTTTGTAGAAGTTTATGCGATTGTTGAGGTAAATGGGTGAATGTTGTGAAAGGTTTTGTATGTTTGTGTGAGGAGTTTGAAGAGTGCTTGTGTGTAGACTGGGAGCCAGTGGAGCTCTTTGAAGTGCAGTGTGATACGAGAGTGAGGTGGGAGGTTTAGCCTGGAGTCTTCTGGTCAGTTGAGCATTGACTCCAGCATAGAGTGTGTTGCCATAGTCCAGTGTGCTGATGATGAAGGCTTGGGTGACGGTTCTGTGATTGTTGGTGGGAAGTCTCTTGAAGATCTTCTTGAGCATCTTGAGTGTGTGGAAGCATAGGCTGGGGACTGCATCCACTTGGGAAGTCATAGTGAGTTGGTTGTCGATTACTGTTCAAAGGTTATTTGTGTGGGTTGCCAGGAGAGGTGTGGGTCTGATTTGGCAGGCCACCAGGTGAAGACTTGGAGTGAGGTGTCTTTGCTTGGTTTTCATCCATCTGGTGACTTCGGTTACGCAGGAGGAGAAATTAGCCTGGGGTTTTGGCATATTGTTGGAGAGAAAGAGTATAAGCTGGGTGTCGTCAGCGTATGATATGAATAATTAATTGATTAAGTGAGCATTGATGATGCTGGCAAGTGGGGTCATGTAGGTGTTGCACAAGGTGGGGTTGAGTTAGGATACTTGTGGAACTCCGTAAATGAGGGTTAACGGTGTCTAAAGAGAAGGGGGAAGGCTGACCGACTGAGTGCATCCAGTGCTTAATTTGTAAATAAAAACGTGATGGTCCCCAAAGCTCCTGAAGCCATCTCGGGCATCTTTAATCCGTTTGCAGGCACTCCCCACCCCTTCAGCTCACTCTTGCAGCTTTCGGCTTTCTCCTTTTGTGAGGCTTTTTCGTTTTTCTCTTATTCGGTCTTTCCCATATGTGTCTTTTGCTTGCAGTAAATGCTTGAGGCAGAAAAATAAGTACCGGCCCTCAAAAATAAGTGTTGGTGTCCCACCCCAGAAACCACTGGCTCAGATTAAACACTGAGTGCGACCTACCAGGAAGGAGCAAATACAGTTAAGTGCAGGTCTATAGATGTGAGCTTTGTGCAGTCATTGGACAAGGATAGGGTGTAAGACATGTTGAAGGCTGAGGAAAGATCCAGTAGGATGAAGGCTGCTGTGTCACCTCTGTCCATGATCAACTGGATTTTGTCTGTGCCGGGTAGGTTAGTACGGAGATAGGTCAACAGTTGGTTTGCGTCTTCAGACCTGCTGTGTGCTTCTAGAGGAGGAGGAGTACTGTGGCATGTTTCCAGGTGTCACGGTAGGTGGCGGTGATGATTGAGTCATTCAGGATCAGGGTGAGGGCTCCATTAGTGGAGTCCAGTCCTTTGATCAAGACGTGGTGAGTGCTGGTACCTGAGGGTGCCCCGGAGTGCTTTACCCATGCCCCTCTTTGTTGCACTAGCCCTTGTGTACTTTCCCCCATGTTGCTTTCTCGCTCATGTGCTTCTTGCTTGAGCACTGCTTTTGTCATCCCCAGCCTACTCCACTTTACTTACCCTCCCACCCTCCTGCTGCCTGTTGCTGCCCCATGAGCCCTTTTGAATGAATTTTGTTTGCATAGGACCAGGCAAAAATGCTTGTCTCCCTGTCTACTTTAAAAGCACTTTTGCGCTACCGCTCCTTCTTTTTTTTAATCTACTGATCCATCTGAGATCAGTAAATTTAGAAAAAAAAGTGGCTCCGGCGTCATTTTTGTAGGCATGCTTGCGTAATAGAGCACGAGCACCACTACAAAATGTTGCAACTGTGTCATTTTTTTTGTTAAGCTTTTCAGCATGTTGCAATGCATCTTCCGATCCTGTACAGCAGTGGTTCCCAACCTGTGGTCCGGGGACCCCTGAGGTCTGCAAAACCTCCTCAGGGGGTCCGCAACTGCTTTGAAAATTCAATAATAATAACTGATTAAGTCCCCAACTTTCAGTAAGACTTAGTGGGGGGGCCCCGGATTCCAATAATGATTCAGTGGGGGGTCCCTGGGTTCCAGTAATGATAAAGTGGGGGTCCACAGAAGTCAAAAGGTTGGGAACCACTGCTGTACAGTATAGCTTGCCAATGCTTGTTTAAACTACAGCAGCCTTTCTGATTGATTCTTCATGTAATACATTTTTGAAACTAATGACTAACATATTCACAGTGCCACAGGCAGGGAACTCATAGCACTATAAATACATATGCCATTATTTTTCGGCACACGAACCAATATTCAAATCACTTTGTTGTTTTAGCTATGTCTCTGACCCCGCCACATTGCACTTAGAATCACAGTCCCTATGTTTTTTTTTCACTTCGACCTCTGGAATTACCTTACACTCAAATGAACGAGCACTGCACCCACATAGTCCTCCCTACCTATCACTCCTGGGTTGTGACTTGAATCACTGCACACACCCCTTGACCACCCTACCTTAAATCTGGCCCAAGCATAGTCTGTCATTCCTGTCTTTCCTCCTCTCCTACCTGACACCCTCCTCCTCAGTTGTTCCCTTCCTCTAAATCTATAGGCCAGAACGTCTTGTATATATGCTCTTGGCTATCTTTCTACCTCTAGGGGAAGTCATGCTTGAGCATATTCAATACAATACAATACGTATACAATATATCTGTGTTAATGTGTCCACATCCCTGACCATGTACAGTATGGGGATGGCACCTTTGTGTTACTGTACATATTTTCATGGTCATGTAAAGTGCACTACAGTGCTGTTAAACCTTGTTTGGGCTATAATAAAACTGAAATAAAAAAATAAAGTTGAAGTCCTAAACCAGACGTTTGGCCTTCGTCAATTTCACCTTGGGGAATTATAAGCAAACTAGTGCAGAGAGCAGGCGTTTTTGAGTGAGAGGCCACCCACTCATGCGAAAGTTTTTATTATTAAAGTGAAATCCTGCGGTGGGCGTAACTTGCTGTAGCAAATTGCAGCAAAGTACATGAGATTATTATGCAAGATGCGTAGCCCAGCATTTTGTGCTACTGTTTTAGCTGAAAATGCATCCCTGGGTCCAAAATGGACCCGAGGATGCATTTTGAACGAAGAAAATAACCGTAAATGTAGTAGCACACGAGCAGTTGCAGCCAGTAGCCGCTCATACTTGCTAACTTTGTTGTTCCTTTGCCTCTGCAGTAGGGTTTTTGTGCGTAATCATAATTAGGTATATTCACATAATTTTCGCTAATTTCGAAGCAAATAGTAACACAGAATTACAGAAATTACTCGGATTACGTCAGCATAATTAAAATTTCACCCAAGTCTCATAGATCCCAATTATTACCCTCCCCTTAATTTGCCAGATTTGTGTTTTTCCCACGTTTACTCCATGGTGTAGTTTTTCTTCACATATCCGAAACATTTCCTTGCGAATGCTAGTTGGCATTGAAAATAAATGTGTATTTTTCTTGGATGTTAACATTAAAGCACTTCTGCACACGTCTTTGAAACTGGGTGGATCTTGGTGATCTTTTTTCCTCAAAAGAACTTAAAATGTGTGTAACAGATACAATTTTAAAGTAAAGACACACAATTGTGGTATTTGCGAACATTACTGGAAGTTTCCAAAGAAAATACTTTGCAAACTTCGCACTTCACTAACGCTCATCCATCTTAAGACCTGCTTGGGCTCTGTGTGCAAATCATCCTTCAGGTGCAGGGAGGAGGGCACAAGCTGTTCTTTGATACATCTTCAAAGAATGCTTAGTCAGACATCCACCTTGACCAGCGCCTCAGGAATGCTTAAGGCAAGAAATCCCTGGTCCAACTGCTCGAAGAATGTTTAAGTCAGAGGATAGTCACGTTTCAACACTGACCAGGATTGGGAATGTCATCCAGTGAGTGGGTTCATCATCTCAAAAGAATGTATGTCAAACGACAACCTAACGTTGCGCCTCAATGGTTAGGTTGAACAAAGAACACCTGTGCTCCATTAGCTTTGAGTTTATGTTAGATGGACGGAAGCCAGTCTCCGAAATCTGAAAAATCATATCCCTGGAAAAAACAACTTGTTCCACTTCATCTGCAGAAAGGAGAAAAGATTCAGCAACAAAGCAACTTCTAGGTGCTAACCAGAATTAATTACCTCAAAATCTCCCTTATCTATGGTTACTACATTACCCCATATAGTTAAGGGTGCCTTTTTCTGTCCTTGGGAGTTGTAGTCTTGGTTCATTTCAATTCTACCAATTAGACTAATACACCTGAAAAAAACAGAGTTTTGTAAAAAGGTACGCCCAGGGCAGGAACCTGGTAGGTGTGATAACGCGGCACTATCTGGAAGTTCTATTCTTATCCATGTTATTACTTAAAGAGGATCCTCTTAGAGTATCAAGAGTCAGAGGGTCGTAATCTGGATAATGAAGTTCAAAACCAACTCCTAAGAACTGACAACCACGTACTGCATTCAATCCCAGTTCTCAGTGATCATTCATTCAATCAGGATTTGTAAAGTATGGCTAGTCACTCGACAGGGTAAGCAATTGCTTGCAGGTCCTAGAGAAATCAGTTAAAACGAGGGAAAAGCAAGGAGAAAGCACATAAAAATAGGGGGAATGCAAAGAAAAAGCCGTGAAAACCAGAGAAAAGCAAGAAGGCACACAAATGTGGGAAAAAGCAAGGAGAAAGCAGTGAAAAATGAGGGAAAAGCAAGGAGACAGCACACAAAAGGAGAAGACATGAGCAACAGCAATGCAGCAGGACGGGGAGAGCTGGGCCTGGGAACAGTGATAGCATTCTAGTTCCTGAGGGAAAGGCAAGAAAAAGGCACACAAAAAACAGGGGGAAAAGCAAGGAGAAAGCAGCGAAACAGCAAAAACCAGGGAGAAGGCACACAAAAACAGGGAAAAAGCAATGAGAAAGCAGTGAGAACGAGGGGAAAGCAAGAAGAATGCACAAAAAAGGAGGGGAAAGCAAGGAGAGGGCACACAAAAAATGACCGAAGAAGCATGGAGAAAGCAGTGAGAACAAGGGAAAAGCAAGGAGAGGGCACTCAACAAATGGGGGGGAAAGCAAAGAGAAGACAGGACCAACCGCAATGCAGCAGCACAGGGAGAGCTGGGCGTGGGATCAGAGACATCATTCTGTTCTGAAGGAAGAGAGAATCTTTATACACACACAACATAGAAAGATAGGCTATGTCCTGTGTCATCTGGAAAGTGTTCCACAAATTGTGATATCAGTGTGTTAACGCGTCCCTTTATGATATTTTATTACACATCAGGACTCGTTTTTAGGCCAATGAATCTTTTGACCCAGTTGAGAGACACCGTAGGATGAGATAGCTAATCAATATATCAATCAATACATCAATAATGTCATCAATATTTATCACGACAATGCATTTCACTTTAGTCAAAGTCATTAATCAATTCAAAGACGCTACCATGACCTTTCAGCCATGAATAACCACACCAGTTTAGTAGAATTTTATGAGTTTTATTCCCTATTAATTACAGTCTAATAGCAAATGCGTTAATCTCAACACCAAGAAACATAAAAGCATAGTCACGATATGGCAACTTTGATAAGATTTCATTAATGCGAGAATCACAAACATCAGAACATAACACAACGTGAACATAGATCAAGTTTAGCAGAGTGTCAATAACGCGTCAGTTCAACAAAGCATAATCTCAGTCGTTTGTCTATTTGCGTCAGTTTGATGAACACCTGTCCTAACCACTGATTAGCACTCGCATGTTGGGCTTCATGCAAAACAATTTAGAACACCAATTTGGAAAACATTTAGCTAATGGTCTCTGTCAAAAGTAAGCAGTTGGTACCTAGAAAGGAAAAGCAAACAGACAAATTACAATTGCATTGTCATAATTACCCTCCAAGGATTAGGTCAGCACACAGGATCAGTCTTCGTCTTCAGGACACCAGTCAAATCGCCATCAGTCAAAACTCAGCTCCGGGACAAAGGGCACTTCCCTCATAAGGAGGAAAAGTGTAAATGGACAAACTAAGGGCAAGGATGGTTTTAATAAAATCTCAACTCACCAGAGTGACTGAGTTTCTGGATAAAATCAATAGCATTCCCTAACCCACCTAAATGACCTCCCTGTGACATGGGTTTTTATCCCTTTTTCGTAGTACATTCCCCCAAAATTCTATTGGACATTCGTTATACCCCATTATATTTAACCTATCAAATAAGCATTAGGTAATCCTAATCTTCACCCCATATTATTTTACAAGTCTTTGATTAGTCTTCGCAATTGACGTCTTCAGAGGTGGCATGTCCGGTGTGACTTCATCCCTTTGTAATTCTTTGCACATCTTTTGGTCAGCAGTTCTATTGTCTTCACCGGTTTGAATGACCTTGTACATTACATTAATCTACACTGTTTCAATTTTACTTTAACATTTATTCCATGGGCATAGAAAGTATGCTTGAGAACGGATCTAACATGGTTACATTCATCTTCCAAGTTTGAAGAAAAAGAACAAGCAGGGTCATGGCCCCTTGTGAGTCAGCACACTGAAAAATAGAAAAATGCATTTAATATGAGAGCCAGGCAACTAAGCTCCGGCTCATGCTAACTTAAGGCCTATGAGGTTTTCAGTACAGTTTTAATAACGCAAATGTTAGTATACACTTATTTAAATGTAATAAAACATTTTGATTATCATTATTAGTTCGCGTATACATTGGTGGCCACTCATCGTGGTCATAATTCAAGCGCACGTTTAAGCAAAATTACTATTATTATAGTTTCTATGCGACAGCATCACACATTAATTCATAAACATTTCATGTTAACATAGATTATATAAGCTACACTCTCTCAGTCCCTCCTCTGATGACGTTCGTCATCACACAAACCTTTCCCTTTCGACCTTTCACTTAATTTTTCACTTTACGCATAATGCGCATTTCAACATCTTGTCCCTTGTGTGAACTTTCCCAAATTTCATTAAACATTTTCTCCCTTTCATTTTCCTCATTCTCTCTGCTTCTCTTTGTCCAATTTCTTTTGATTTTATCATTTATTTTGCATGCTCCCCATAATCCTAATAGACAGGCCAGAACAATTAATAGTCCCCCTAATATTTTTGCAAGTACCCCATTGCAAATATTGCTAAACCAGCTCCCTACTCTGGCAATTCCCTTTCCAAATTTCTCCCCCACTCCAGGTTCCTTCAAATCCTTCAAATCTGCACTATCTTTAGTTAGGTTAGTAAGCATACCTCTAATCTTTTTACTATTATCCGGTATAAATGAGCCACAATGACGCTCGTTGGGCATATTGTAGACTCCGCCGCTCTTTGCTAAAAGCATGTCTAAAGCAAGCCGATTTTGAAGAGTCATAGCTCTTTCCACAGCAAGTTCAGTATCCATCAGGAGTATAGCCCCTGTAAAATTTGTCAGCATGTTATCCACAATAGTAGACAACTTTTGCATCTTTATGGAGTTTAAAATAACCCCTAGTGAAGGGATTATGGCTCCAAATATGTCACCAACAACAGCAGCCGCTGTCTCTCGGTTTTGTCTAACATGTTGTAATTCAGACGTTTTAGGTATTTGCTTTAAGTCATCAATCTGGTAAATCTTTGGGAACACTATCCCCAAATAACATGTCCCATACCATCCCTTAGGGAGATGGTAATAAGCATTAAGTCCACAGATATAATAGATCCCAGGGATTGCTGGAACCTGTCCATTTAACATGAATGTCCATTTACTCTGAAACAAAAACATGTCTGCATTCACTCGTTCCCACAAATAAAGTGTCATGCTCGGATTTTGGCCTATATATACAAAGCCTTCCTACATGCAGTGCAACTATAGCCAGTTTGCCTTGCGTCTTTATTGCAGTGTAAGCATAATCATTTGCATATGTGCGTTTCTCTAACCCTTTTTCTAATCTTTCCTTCAATGCTTTGCGTCTATCATCAGTGTGATCTAAAAAGCTTTTCTCTACAGGTGTCAGTAATCAAGTCAGATTATTGCGGTGTACATAAGCTGTCTCAAATGTAAGCGTTGGTTCAAAGAAACCTCTGACTAATTTTATACTATGCTCCTTAGCTAGCTTGTTCAGAAACTCAATCACAGGGACAAAAGAAAACACAACATCCAGATTTGAATAAAAGTATTGCACATGCTCTTGATTATAGAATCTTGTTAATAGCAAGCTACAACTTATCCCATAGGTTAGTGGCAAGCTATGATAAGTGACCCCCTCTTGTACTGATGAAGGAATCTTTGTGCACACATAACAGTTTTTCGCATCCATGGTCTCAACGTACTCATTCAGCAAGCGATAGAAAACATTAGTAGAAAGTTCCCCCTTTGAGTTAGTTCCCTCATGCAAATGTTTTGCATCCTGCTCAAACTTTTCCCACGGTGTTAATGTTGTAATTTCAGGTTTTGAAGCATTGTTAGTCACTTTCTTATCCAACAACGGCATTCCCACAATCACTCCCACAATTATTATTGCACACACAATACCTAATAAAAGACTCAACCAACCACACACCTTACTCTTCTTGTTACTACCTCTATTATAAGCCATGTCTGTAAAGAGTCGGATAGCAGAATAACAATCAACTTGAGGACGATATAAAACTCCTTTTTTTTTTTTCCCTCTCTCTTTGATGCAAAAGTATATTTTTCTCTGCGTGTATTTACAGAGTTTCAATCACTCCAGGATCCCTTTGTCAAATCAGGTTAGCAGCTTCTCATAATTAGGTTTTCGATGTCAAATCAGGTTATCAGTGTCTCATCCGGTAATTTATAAGTTTCTTTTCATAAGTTTTCAGTTTTAGATTTTTAACAAAGTATTTTCTTTAAGTTACTTCAGGTACCGTAGTATTGGCCTGGTACTTCTCGATCAAATCAGAACGCTAAGAATTCTTGTTGCCATTCAGATGTTGTTGCATACGCCCATTCAGGACCTGCGTACCTTCTATTTGCGGTTCTCTTTCTTTTCAATCTGCGTTCACCTTGCAATTCTCCTTCACTCAGATCCTCTACTCAGGATGTATCAGTTTCTTCTGTTATTGTTTCACCTGGTATGCTCCTTTCTTTTGCAGCCTTTTTCTCTGGCCAGTTATCTCCCTTATGCTTCTTCTTCCGGCTTGTCTTTTCAGGACGCTAAACAGCACCCTCCTCTTGTGATATGGGTGGTCATTCCAACCCTGGCGGACGGTGTTAAAGCGGTGGTAAGACCGCCAACAGGCCGGCGGTAAATAAATTGCAATTCCGACCGTGGCGGAAACCGCCAACAAAGACAGCCACTTTAACACTCCGACCGCCACAACGGTACAAACAAACAGCGCGGCGGTCACCGCCAACAGACAGGCGGCAGACAATGTACCGCCCACACTATTATGACAGGCCAATCTGCCACCTTTTCCGGGGCGGATTCACTGCGGATAAAAACACGGCGGGAACAGGAATTTCGAAGGGAAAACGCTCACCTCTACATACCCCACGAGGAACGAAGACACCATGGAGCCGGAACTCCAAATTCTACCTGCGATAGTCTTCCTGCTCCTCTACCAGGAGCACGAACGCCGGCGGCGAAGACCACGGTGAGTACTGCACCTACGACACAGGGGAGGGGGAGGCAAAAAACAGAGACACACACACGCAACACCCCCACCCACACCCTCACCCACTACAACACACACACTAATACAGCATGATACATTACAGTTACACCCCCCAAATCCCCCGGAAGAATGCAAAGACAAAAGGAAATGAGTGTAACAATTGTAATATATTAAAATCCAGTACTCAAACATATATATACACTATAAACAAATATATACACCAATAATACAAGTCCAGGTATTGCACCATTTATAGTCCGTGGACCACTGGGCCCAAAATGGATGGGCGAGGCCCACACTCGATACCCGATCAAAACAGAGAGAACACTGCAGGTGCATCAGATAGAAATACAACAGGCACCTCAGGGGGAAGGGAAGGGGGGGCACCTCAGCCGGATGAGTGCACGACGCCAGATCCACGAGGGGGCTCAATGCCCACTGGTCCATCCTGGGAGTGCAAGGCCATAGTGTCTCAAGTCTCTACAGTGGGTGGGTTGCCCACTGCCATATCCTGGGAAGTGCACAGCCACAGTCTCTCAAGTCTCTACAGTGGGTGGCTTGCCCACTGCCATATCCTGGGGAGTGCAAAGTCACAGTCTCTCAAGTCTCTACAGTGGGTGGGTTGCCCACTGCTGCATCCTGGGGAGTGCAAAACCACAGTCTCTCAAGCCTCTACAGTGGGTGGGTTGCCCACTGCTGCATCCTGGGGTGTGCAAAGCCACAGTCTCTCAAGTGGATAACAGTCTCCACTGGTTCTGGAGGGGGACTGGTGTCCAGAGTGCTTCATCCTGTGAAGGACAGAGGTAGTGGATGCATGTCTCCACTGGTTCTGGAGGGGGACTGGTGCACAGAGTGCATCACTCACCCCGAGACGGACCCAGTTGCGTCAGTGCCCCTGCCACTCATGGGCTGGCAGTGCTTGATTTGCGGTGTCCTGTTCAGTGGTGCTTGATTTGGCGGTGCCCTGTTCAGCGGTGCTTGAGTTGGCGGTGCCCTGTTCAGCGGTGCTTGATTTGGCGGTGCCCTGTTCAGCGGTGCTTGAGTTGGCGGTGCCCTGTTCAGCGGAGCTTGATTTGGCGGTGCCCTGTTCAGCGGTGCTTGATTTGCCGGTGCCCTGTTCAGCGGTGCTTGAGTTGGCGGTGCCCTTTTCAGCGGTGCTTGAGT
Source organism: Pleurodeles waltl (assembly GCF_031143425.1). Classification (NCBI taxonomy): domain Eukaryota; kingdom Metazoa; phylum Chordata; class Amphibia; order Caudata; family Salamandridae; genus Pleurodeles; species Pleurodeles waltl. Next base: position 586,397,219 of record NC_090450.1, read on the forward strand.
TGGCGGTGCCCTGTTCAGCGGTGCTTGATTTGGCAGTGCCCTGTTCAGCGGTGCTTGAGTTGGCGGTGCCCTGTTCAGCGGTGCTTGATTTGGCGGTGCCCTGTTCAGCGGTGCTTGAGTTGGCGGTGTCCTGTTCAGCGGTGCTTGATTTGGCGATGCCCTGTTCAGCGGTGCTTGATTTGGCGGTGCCCTGTTCAGCAGTGCTTGAGTTGGCGGTGCCCTGTTCAGCGGTGCTTGATTTGCATCAGCGGTGCTTGAGTTGGCGGTGCCCTGTTCAGCGGTGCTTGAGTTGGCGGTTCCCTGTTCAGCGGTGCTTGAGTTGGCGGTGCCCGGCCCAGCGGTGCTTGTGCTGGCGGTCCTTCGTGGCCCAGCGGGGCTTGTGCTGGCGGGCCTTCATGGCCCAGCGGGGCTTGTGCTGGTGGTGGCCTGGGCAGCTGGGCTGGGGCTGGCTGGGCCCTCCTGGGCAGCTGGGTTGGGGCTGGCGGGGCCCTCCTGGGCAGCTGGGCTGGGGCTGGCGGGGCCCTCCTGGGCAGCGGGGATGATGGCGGTCTTCTCCGCCGTGCAGCTCTTCCCAGACTTGCCGGGTTTCTTGTGGCCTTTCCCCACCTTGGGAGGTGTAACAGCTGAGTCCACACTCCCGCCGGGACCCCTGGGAGCAGCTTTGATGGCTGGAGTCTTCCCCCTCTCCCGCCGGGCACTAGCCAACTTCTGATGCTTCACGGGGGGGAATGGCTGTGCTGTGGCTCCGTGCAACACTGGCTGTCCTGGTGGCCGGTGCACTCCACATACCTGTGACAACAGGCACCACTGGTCCCGTAGATGTTGTGGCTGAGGTGCTACTTCGGGACCTATGAGATGGACGGGGTGGGGGAGGTGTGGGAAAAGGTCAAGGCTGGGCAGGAAAAGTTTTTGGGAGACACTGGGACGGGTAGCTGGAGGGGGTTTGGGAGTGGAGGAAGAGGTGGTGGTTGTCGGAGGTGTACGTTTGGTGACTTTGGGTGCAGGTGCCTGCGCTGGAGGCTGTCGTGAGGTGGATGGCTGTTGGGTGGGAGTGTGCCTGCGTTTGTGTATCTTGGGAGGGGGCGTCACAGACACACTGGGAGAGGACACAGGGGACGTGTGAATGGTAGTGGGGGTGGTGAGTGCACATGAGCGGGGTGTGCTGGTGGGTGTGCTGGTGATGGCAGTAGTGGCTGTAGAGGTAGTGCATGCAGGTGTGAGTGTAGACGAGACTGGGAGGGAGGAGGGAGACGACGAGGAGGGGGACACAGTGGAGGCAGTGGATGTTGGTGTGTCTGCATGTGTGTGTTGCTTGCGTGAGTGCCTGTGGGATGTGTGGTGCTTATGTTTGCCTGAGCTTCCCTTGTGTGGTGAGGTGTGTGCAGGCTGGTCTGATGGCGTGCTTGGGATAGGCAGAGGTACAGGGGATTGGGTCTGGGTGGAGGAAGTTGGAGGGGGGAGGCTAGAGACGGGGACAATGGCTGCCATCAGTGCTGAGGCCAGAGTTTGAAAAGCTGGGTGAAGGGCCGCCTGACCAGAATGAATGCCCTCCAGGAATGCATTAGTTTGTTGCAACTGCCTTTCTACACCCTGGATGGCATTCAAAATGGTAGACTGCCCAACAGTGAGGGACCTGAGGAGGTCAATGGCCTCCTCACTGAGGGCAGCAGGGGTGACTGGGGCAGGGCCTGAGGTGCCTGGGGCAAAGGTGATGCCCACCCTCCTGGGTGAGCGGGGACGGGGCGAAGACTGAGGGGCTGCTGGGAGGGCGGTGCTGGTAGGGGGGGTGGCAGCTGTACCTGTAGATGCAGGGGGCACAGATGTTGCCACCACCACAAGGGAGCTCCCATCAGAGGACGAGTCTGTGTCGCTGGTGTCAGCTCCTGTCCCCGCTGTGGAGCTCCCCTCGCCCTCCGTCCCACTGGTGAATTCAGACTCCCCCTGCACTATGCCGCGCTCTTGGGCTCCACAGTGCAATTCCTGGGAAATGGCCTACAAGGCTATGAACGACATCTGCACACATAGATGACACAGGGGCATGAATAGCTGTCCTTGGCACTCTGCAGAGGTGGGGTGGGGGGCCACAGGGCCATGCCTTACGGAGGGGCCTAGCCTACGGAACTCGCCCTGGCCTAGGGAAACCCACAGCCCTCCTCCCCCACCCAGACAACTTTACTGCACGCAAAGTCCGCTGAATGAGAGTGTACTCACCCCCTTGTGTCTGCTGTGATGCCCTCAAGCGCCCATCCAACTCCGGGTAGGCCACCGCCAGGATCCTGAACATCATGGGGGTCATGGTTCGACGGGCACCCCTCCCACGTTGGGAGGCCAGCCCCAGCTGAGCCTCCGCCGTCTTTTTGCTCCAGTGGCAAATGTCCTCCCATCTTTTCCGGCAGTGGGTGCTCTGTCTGTGGTAGACCCCCAGGGACCGGACGTCCTTGGCGATGGCACGCCAAATATCTTTCTTCTGGTGGGCGCTGACCTACATGAAATGTACAGGGGAAGAAGAGAAGTCATTACCAACTGCACCGTCAAAGTGAGTGGCCCCCATCCCTACCCTTGCCATGTGGCACATGCACTCACCGTCTTACATGCACGCAGCACTCTGCCCCCTTCCTTCTTACATCCAGCCTTCTCCACACAGGCATAGCCCATACAACATGCTCCCTGTGTACTTACCTGTTTATCTGGAGGACCGTAGAGTAGTGTGTACTGGGGGAGGACCCCATCAACGAGCTTCTCCAACTCCTCCGATGTGAAGGCAGGGGCCCTTTCCCCAGACGCACAAGCCATTGTCTCTTCCAGACTGAGGTCACAGCAGCACTTGCAGTGTAGGTCCTCTCCTGTCGAAGATCAGATATTGAGTGATTGAAGTGATAGAAAATGGTGGTCACGTCCCCAGCGGTGCGTACCATCACCGCCGGCGTACATCGTCATTGGCTCCTGGGACCCATAGGGTCCAATGTTAACCAATGCAGCATTGCGCCGCGGTCTCCGACCACCTACCGCGACAGTGTACAACGCCAGCGCATTTACCTCACATCCCATTGTCCCACTTTAGAGGTCAGGCAGCCGCCATTTCAGAGGCCCACATGGCCTCATTTTCAACTGCGTCACACATACCTAGGCCTAGCCTCATCACACATACAGGCCACCTTTTGTGTATGATTGGTGTTCTGTGTAAACTGTGGCTACGTACCTCTGAGTTGTTTGACTCTGTGCTCGCTGTTGTCCTTCATAGGCACTGTCCGCTGGGAAATGTGAGGAGATGGTGGCATCCTCCGGTGTACCGACCGTTGGTGGACCTGTCGACAATGGAAGAGCGACATTTGATAATCACCTACAGGTTTGACCGTGCCACAATCCAGGAACTGTGTACCCAGTTGGAGCCAGACCTGATGTCAGCAATCCGCCAACCCACAGGAATCCCCCCCTCAAGTGCAGGTGCTGTCAGTGCTCCATTTCCTTGCAAGTGGGTCATTTCAAACAACAGTGGTCATGGCATCAGGGATGTCCCAGCCTATGTTTTCCAACGTGTTGTCCAGAGGGTTGTCTGCCCTTCTGAAACAAATGCAGAGCTACATCATTTTCCCTCAGGTGGAGGATTTGCCTACAGTGAAAGGTGATTTCTATGCCCTGGGACATATCCCCAACATCATAGGTGCCATTGATGGGACCCATGTGGCTTTGGCCCCCCCCCACAGGAGTGAACAGGTGTACAGAAACCGGAAGAGTTATCATTCCATGAATGTACAGAGGGTATGTTTGGCCGACCAGTACATCTCCCATGTGAATGCCATGTTCCCTGGCTCAGTGCATGATGATTACATCCTGCGGAATAGCAGCATCCCTTATGTGATGGGTCAACTCCAGAGGCACTGTGTGTGGCTATTAGGTGAGCACCTGGAAGCAAGACAGTGGGAATGGTTGTCTGGGTCTGGGGATATCCCTACAGGTTAGTGTGTCTCTAACAGTTATCCCTCACCATTTGCAGGTGACTCTGGTTACCCCAACCTGTCATTGATACTGACCCCAGTGAGGAATCCCAGGACAAGGGCAGAGGAAAGCTACAATGAGGCCAATGGGCGAACTAGGAGGGTGAGCGAGCGGACCTTCGGCCTCCTGAAGGCCAGGTTCAGGTGCCTCCACATGACAGGTGGATCCCTATTCTACTCACCAAAGAAGGTGTGCCAGATCATCATGGCCTGCTGTATGCTTCACAACTTGGATTTGCGACGATAGGTGCCTTTTCTGCAGGAGGATGGTCCAGATGGCGGTGTTGTGGCAGCTGTGGAGCCTGTGGACAGTGATGAGGATGAAGCAGAGGAAGAAGACATGCAGAACAGGGACTCAGTGATCCAGCAATATTTCCAGAGAAACACAGGTGAGAATACAATCATGCCTACTACATGTACTTTTATACTACTACCTCTATCCTGTCTGTCGTTTTCACCCAGTGTATGGTCACTGTGTTTTCACTTTCCCTTACGGTTTCACAGATGTGAGTCCCACTGTGTGTCATCTGCTTACATTCCTCATGGACTAGAGCTGTGTGACATAGGTATGTTGACATTACTATTTCAAACACATTTTGTCACTGTAATTGCTAATACACTATTTCAAAATCACAGACAGACTCCAGATCATTTTGTGCTTTAGGTGTGTTTATTTCAATGCAAAATATTGGAGGGGGAAGTTAATTAGTGAGGGGTGATGGCGGAGGAGTGTCCATGGCAGAGTCCAGTCTATTAGTCTCACAGGTGCACTGCCCATATGGGCATAGGAAGTGGAGCTGGGGCAGTTTAATTATGGATAGGGTGACAAAGTGGGACAGTAGGATGACAATCAGGGTGGTCTCATTTCTTGGCGAGGGTCTTGGCATAGTTCTCTGTCTTGTTCCTGGATTTCAGGGACCGCTTGTGGGGTGGTTCTCCCTCTGCAGGGGGTGGGGTGCTGGTGTGGTGGTCCTGTGGCGGGGCAACCTGTCCACTACCGCCGGCGGAGGTGGTGGGCAGTTCATCGTCCATGCTAGTGTCAGGGGCCCCTTGTTGTGCCACAGTGTCCCTCCTGGTGTTGATTACTTCCTTCAGCACCCCTACGATGGTGCCCAGGGTGGAGCTGATGGTTCTGAGTTCCTCCCTGAAGCCCAAATACTGTTCCTTCTGCATGCGCTGGTTCTCCTGGAACTTGGCCAGTACCGCTGCCATCGTCTCCTGGGAGTGGTGGTATGATCCCATGATGGAGGAGAGGGCCTCGTGGAGAGTGGGTTCCCTTGGCCTGTCCGCCCCGTCGCACGGCAGCCCTCCCAGTTCCCCTGTGTTCCTGGGCCTCCGTCCCCTGGACCGTGTGCCCACTGCCACTGCCCCAGGTCCCTGTTGTTGGGGTGGAGGGTTATCCTGGGTTCCCTGTAGTGGTGGACACACAGCTGATTGACGTGTCCTGGGGACGGAGGTATGGGCCCGCTGGGTGGGTGCTGTGCTGGTGTTTCCAGAGGGGGGAAGGTCTGTGGTGGCCTGTGCCTGTGTGAGGGGAACCGACTGTCCAGAGGTCCCCGATGGTGCGGGCTGGTCATCTAGATCCAGTTGGACAGAGCTGCTGTCATCACTGTGGGCCTCTTCTGTGGGTGGAGTGGACATATCTGGACCCTCCTGTCTGCTGACGTTGGGTAGGGGTCCTGAGGGGTGGAAAGGCATGATTATTGCATCTGTGTATGCCATGGTGTGCAATGGGTGGGTTACCGTGTACCCCAGTGCTGGCATTCCTGTGTGGGAGCTTGTGTGATGATGGTTTAGGAGGGTGTATGGCTATGTGCAGTGTGCATGCTTTAGTGATGGGTGTCCATGCTTTGTTGCTGCATGCAGGGCTTGGTGTTGGGATGGGTGGTTTGTGATATTGGGACATTTGTGAGGAGTTGGTGTGATGGGGGTGAGGGTGGGGGTATGTGATAGCATGCAAGTAGGGTTGGGGATATATTAGTAAAGCTTTGACTTACCAGAGTCCATTCCTCCACCTACTCCTGCGAGGCCCTCAGGATGCAGAATCGCCAAGACATGCTCCTCCCATGTTGTTAGTTGTGGATGAGGAGGTGGGGGTCCGCCGCCAGTCCGCTGAACCGCCAGGTGGTGTCTTGAGACCACGGAACGCACCTTCCCCCATAGGTCATTCCACCTTTTCCTGATGTCCTCCCGATTTCTTGGGTGCTGTCCCACTGCGTTGACCCTGTCCACTATTCTTCGCCATAGCTCCATCTTCCTTGCAATGGAGGTGTGCTGCACCTGTGATCCAAATAGCTGTGGCTCTACCCGGACGATTTCCTCCACCATGACCCTGAGCTCCTCCTCCGAGAACCTGGGGTGTCTTTGCCGTGCCCTGGGGTGGTGTAGGTGATGTGTGGGGTGGAGTGTGTGGTGATAAGTGTGGTGATATGTAGTGGTGTGTTGAGTGAGGTGCGTGGAAGTTGTGTGGGTGATGGTGTTATGTGTCTGTGGATGCTGTTGTACTTGCTGGTGGTGTCTCTTTCTGGCCTTCTTTCTGTATTTTTGGTCGTAGGGGTTTGTGGGTGTGTGTTTCATATTGTAATGGGTGTGTGGGAGTGGTGTGTGTATGTGTCTCAGGTGTGTGTATTTTGAATCGTACAATGTGGCTGTGTTTTGTAGGAGTGTGTGTATTTTGAGCGCGGCGGTGTGTACCGCCAATGGAATACCGCGGTTGAAAGACCGCCACGTGGATTCGTGTGTCGTGATAATGTGGGCGTATTTCTGTTGGCGTGACGGTGGAGGTTTTGTTTTCGCCAGTTTATCACTGACCTTTGGTTTGGGGGACTTGTGTGGGTGTCTGAATTTTGGCGGATTCCGAGATGTGAGTCATAATAGCTGTGGCGGAATTCCGCGGCCGCGGCGGTGTGTTGGCGGTCTTCTGCAAGGCGGTAAGCGGCTTTTACCGCCAAAGTTGTAATGAGGGCCATGGTGTTTTCCCTTGATGGACCTGCAACTGGCTCAGGGGATGCCGGTGCACTTTGATATCTTTCTACTATTTCGCCTTCTTCTTCTTCTTCTTGATCTGTAACGGGTTCAAGTTCTAACCCGTATCCGTCTGCTTCTGGGAGACCTCTCCTTGATTTAGTTCTCCTACTGCCTCTACTGAGATAGGCACACTGTCACCTCTCTCGAACTTGTTTACTGTTTGAGGGACAAGGCTGTTCTCAGTGGGCCCTCCTGCAGTCTCAGTTCCCTTTTGGCTGTTCTCGGGCCCTGAAACCTCCCTCTCTGTTGAGCCAGAAACTTCAAGTTCCTCATCAGTTGGACATGTTACCTTCTTTGTGTGACTGGCATGTATCCAGTTTGGAACGCCTGCACATTTCACAGCAGTGGTTGTTGTCAATATTACTTGATATGGCCCCTTCCAACGCGGCTCCAAACATGACTTTCTCAAGTGCTTCTTGACAACCACCCAGTCACCGGCTTGCAGGGTATGACCTGGATCACCGATCGGTGGCAATGTGTTAGTTTCTACCTGGGGAGAGAAAGAGCAATTCACATCAGCCAAGCCTTTGCAGTAGTCCAACACCATATCATCCGTGATATTCACTAGAGCATTTGCAGGTACTGCGGGCAGCCTCATAGCTCTACCCATTAGGATCTCGTGTGGTGATAGTCCTGTCTTCTTATCAGGGGTGTTCATCATTGACATCAGCACTAAGGGCAATGCATCTGGACATTTCATATTGGTACCTGCGCACATCTTTGCCATTCTTGATTTTAAAGTACCATTAATTTGCTTTACTAATCCTGATGCTTCGGGACGGTAGCTACAATGCAGCTTCTGTTCGATGTCTAATGCAGCACACAAGAGCCTAATCACCTCATTGTCGAAGTGTCTGCCCCTATCTGATTCTATAGAGACCGGAAACCCGAACCTTGGTATTAGTTCCCTAAGCAGCAGCTTTGCAACTGTGAGACTGTCATTTCTACGTGTGGGGTAAGCTTCAATCCAGTGGCTGAACACACACACAATCACCAACACGTATTTCAATCCTCTGCAAACAGGCATTTCAATGAAATCCATTTGCATCTTGCCAAATGGACCACCAGCTCTCCCTATGTGGCTTAAAGTTACCACAGTCCCTTTTCCAGCATTCATCTGCTGACAGATGATGCACCTGTGACAGGTAACCTCTGCAGCATGTCTGAACTTTGGGTTAAACCAATCGATTTTAAATGACCTGATCATTGCATCTCTTCCAAGATGAGCCTGTCCGTGATAGAGCCTTGCGAATTGTGACAGAAGACTGCTTGCTAAAACTAATTTCCCCTCCTCTGATACCCACAAGTCGTCAGCCCTCTGTACACATTGCATTCTTTACCAGGAGCGTTTTTCCTCTTTGCTAGCACAACCCTGTAGTGTTTTTAGCTCATCTAATGTATCGACCACCCTCAATGCAAGGTTCAAGCATGTGTCTTTTTCAGTTTGCAGCATCAATTCCCACTGATCCTTGAAAGATATACAGTTCAATGCGCAGAACCTTGCGACTTGATCTGCATAGCCGTTTCCCATGGACACAAAGTCTTGTGACTTAACGTGAGCATTGCATTTCACCACGGCAATTTCAAGAGGTAACTGAATCGCATGTAACAAATCCTTGATTTGTTCACCATTTTTCACAGGAGAACCAGAAGAGGTCATGAAACCTCTCTGCGACCACAATTGGCCAAAGTCATGTACAATTCCAAATCCATACCTGCTGTCAGTATAGATAGTGACTCTCAGATTTTCAGCTGCGTGGCATGCCTTAGTAAGGGCAATTAGCTCTGCCACTTGTGCGGAATACACTCTCTCGAGCCAGGAAGCTTCAATGATACCAGCTATGGTACATACAGCGTAACCGGCTCTCAGCATTCCGACTGAGTCTCTCAAACAGGATCCATCAACAAACATAATGCAGACATTTTCTTTTCACTGTGTATCTTGAATATCAGGTCGTGGCTTGGTACATAGTTCTGTTACCTCAAGACAATCATGCTCAACTTCCTCTTCATTATTAATCTCAGTATTCTCAGCAGGAAGTAGAGTTGCCAGGTTCAATACAGTACATCGCTTCAATGAAACATTAGGTGACCCCAGTATAATTGTCTCATATCTGGTAAGACAAGCATTTGTCATGTGCTGAGTTTTGGTTCGAGTCAACAAAATTTCAACTGAATGCGGAACCATTACTGTTAGGGGATATCCCATTACTATGCCTTCACACTGCGTGAGGCTCTGACCAACTGCTGCAACTGCGTGCAAATAACCCGGTAAGGCTGCTGCGACGGGGTCCAAGGTAGCTAAAAAATATGCTACAGGGCAATTTGCACCTCCATGGACCTGTGTTAAGACAGACAGAGAACAAGCATCACGTTCATGACAAAACAGTAGAAAAGGCTTTGTGTAATCAGGCATACCCAAAGCTGGTGCCCTGCACATGCACTCTCTCAATTCCATGAATGACTCAAGCTCTTCTTTGGACAAGGATATGGTATACGGTTCATCTTTAATCTCTTTACCTGTCAGTTTTATCAAAGGTTTTGAGATAATTGAGAAGTTGGGTATCCACTGGCGACAGTAGCCCACCATTCCTAAAAACATCCTGACATCTCTCTTTGTTGTTGGGGGGTTCATTTGCAAAATGGCTGTTATTCTCTCTTTCGATATTCTCCTGGACCCTCTTTCAATCAAGTGTCCTATGTACTTCACTTCTTTCTGGCAGTACTGCAGCTTCTTTGGCAACACTTTATGTCCATTCTTTCCCAAATGATTCAGTAAGGCAATTGTGTCATACCTACAATCATCCCTTGTCTTGGATGCAATCAGCAAATCGTCAATGTACTGTACTAGAGTCGAGTTAAAAGGCAGTACTAAGGATTCTAAGTCCTTTTTCAATATCTGATTGAAGATGGACGGTGACTCAGAAAACCCTTGAGGAATTCTGCACCACTGTACACCTTGTCCAGGAATTTGAAACTGAACAAAAACTGGCTGTCCTCATGAAGCAGCACCGAAAAGAAGGCTTGTGACAGGTCTACAACGGTGAACCATTCAGCATCACACGGGACCTGAAACATGATCACTGCTGGATTGGGCACTATGGGGCAACACTTTACCACAATCTTGTTTATTTTTCTTAAGTCCTGCACAATTCGAAACTTCCCACAAGGCTTTTTCAGACCCATTATTGGTGAATTACATGGACTGCTCAATACCTCCTTCAAGACTTCCTGTTTTACAAAGTCTGCAATTATTTGTGCCACTTGGATAAGAACATCTTGTGCCATGTGATATTGTGGCACCTGGGGAAACACTGCATTTGGCTTTACCTGTACCTTAACTGGTTCCACTCCTTTTATCAGTCCTACTTTTTTCCATGCCAACTTCCACACCTTCTCTGTCACCGTTCCCTGTAACTCGGCAGGTAAGTCAATCATTGTAAGCATCGGGAACAATGTTATAAAAGGGTAATCTTCATTTGCGGTTTCTGTCTCTAACTCTGAGAACTGACCATCATCAACTTCATCATCACTGTTTGTCTGCACCTCAATTCCATCATTGGAACAGGTAATCGAGCATTTCGTTTGCACAGTAAGTCTCTTCCCAGTAGGGATACCGGACTTGAATCACAGACTACAAACTTATGCAGTCCCTGGAAGTTGCCAATCTCAACTTGCACTGGATCTGTGATTGGATTCGTCAAGTACTGGTTAGCTACTCCGACCACTCTTATGGTACGCCCCGAAAGTGGCAATTTCGGAACCTCCGCACTCCTGACTGTAAAGCGTGTAGCTCCAGTATCAACCAAGAATGAAACCTTGTGACCCATTACCTTTCCTTCTACATAGGGTCCCCTCTGATCTACTTCTAAGGACGCTGCAAGCCTGCACTCTTCGCTGTCTGAATTGTCATCCGACCATTCCTCATTCATTCCATCTTCACCTCACAATGGGAATTGTTGTACTGCATTATTTTGACTCATCACCTGGCTTGTGACCTGTTGAGGAAGAATCACCTGTTGCTGTCCCATCGGAGCCATTGGTAATTGCATTAGCTGTCTAGGTACCATAGGAACCTGCTGTTGTACTTGCTGCATTTGTTCTGGCTGAACACGCGGCATTGGCATTTGCTGCATGGGCTGTAACCCTTGCATTTCAACCATGTTATTTTGAAAGTTCGAGTTTTGATTTCTCAACTTTGGACCTCTTAAATTTTGCAATGTACCAACATTAGTGCTTTGTTGAACGACACCATCCTGCACCACATTCGGGCATTCCCGCTTCCAATGCCCCACGCCCCCGCATGCGTGAAATGGTGACATCTTTTTCGTCCCTTGCACATCATTTTGAACCACAACAGTATTTAAGTCTGGACCGCGATTCACAAAACCTATATCTCGACCTCTCGGTTGAGGCTGAAACACACCATTCCCTTGCGGTTGCTGCTGTATTATTTGTTGAACTCCATTTCCCTGTATTCCTTTCTGTGCAGCCCTTATCTGCATCACCATCACTTTCTCCTTCAACTTTTTCTGCTTCAGTTCAATCTCATCACTACAGTATTTTGCATACTGCAACACCTCATCAATCGGCTTTGCTTGCCAACAGATCAAATGATTCTTAATCATCTGGCTAACCTCTGGTCTCAACCATTCAACAAATCTGAACACAAGATAGTTCATGTCTTTTGGCTCAATAGTCTCAGTACCACTGTAATGTTTGAATGCCTTCAACGATCTCTCATAGTAAGCATGGATTGATTCTTTAACCTCTTGTGAGGTCCGGTCGATTTTCTGCCAATCAGTCACTTTCGGTGACACTTTCTGCTTCAAAAATTCAATTACTTTATGATAGTACTTCATCACCTCCTCAGAGGGTGCTCCGGTCACCTTATCCCTAGCCGGTTCCTTCGTCGGCCAGTCTACCCCTCTCTTGCACTCGAGCCATAAGTCGGGCGGAACAATAATCTCAAACAGGGTATTCAAGTCTTCCCAGAGACACTTGGCAAGCTTCACAAACCTATCTGTTTGCTGGTACCACTCGATCGGCTTCTCCCTCAACCTGAGATAATCATTAGTAAAAGATAGGATGTCTCCTCGGGACCACAGTACATGAATTAAAACCCCACCAGCTGTTTCTCTCATCAGTAGTATCTTTACTGATTCTGTATCTGGTGTAGTTTTGGCTTTACTAGCTCCTGGGCTGTCATCTTTCTCCTTGTCTCTTTTCTTAGCCCATCTGCCTTCCCACTTTTCTAACACTCCCCAGATTTGCGCACTTTGTAGTATTTCTTTTAGTTGTGCATTCATTCCGGCAGATCTCATATGCTCGAAGTCTTTTGAATCAAAGTCTAACCTGTAACTTCTTTTCAAATGTTTAGTGTTTTCAATATCAATGTTGTACTTGTCGGCCAGGTTCGCTAATTTCTGATGTACTTTGCCTACTTCTTTAGTAATTTTAGGGCACAGGTATCTCAATTATGCTACTGTGCATGACTCTAGCCTGTTTACCCCCATTGTTCCTTCCACTAATTCAGCAGCTTCCACGCCCAGTCTCACAAAGTTCAAGTACTCATCTCTTTCTGCCGCTATTGCAGCATGTGGTGAAGGTTTATTATTTCCCAGCCACTCGTTTAGTTGCTGCACAGAAAAACCTTGCAACGAGATATTTCTGGCCTGCATTATTGGAGTCTGTGATGTTTCCACGCTCATTGTCTGTGGTGCTAGCACATTTGACCCTACTTGTCTTATTGCCTTGATAGGAGCCCCAATCGGACTAAGGCTTATCAGAGACCGGAGGTGTTCAGCTGTTTGCGATCTTGGCGTTACTGATCGAGGGGTTCCTGTGAGTCCTCCTCTCATCATTTCCTGGGTCCCTGTTCCTTGACCATTTATCTCAGGTTTACCTTTTGCATATAATGGTACAGGTGGACCAACAGTAATTGGCAATGATATGGCAGCTGGTGTCTGACCTGGTCCCAAACCCCGTGGAGCAGCGACTCCAAAAGTCTGATCTTCTGAAGCCGGTGCAGGTGTTAATAGAGGTCCAGCTGCTGGGTTATATCCCGGTATCAGCTGTGGCTGCGGCTGGGGCAGCAATTGCGGAGTTGGCTCAATCTGCACTAACCTCGATTTTGTATATATCGGGTCTGCCGGCACTATCAAGTTCGTAGTAGTCTCCAGTACTGGGACATCTGGATAGATTCTCTGTATCTGCGGTGGAGGTTGCAACTGTATCTGCATGTCTGGCGTAGTGGGTACACTGACACCATTCTGTATCAAAGCCGTATCACTAGTCTGTGCTGTATCAGTAACTAACTTTTCCTGCGTCTGGTTCCCAGGACCCGTACTAGTGTTCGGGACATTATCGCTTACCGCATAAGGTGGCGGGCGATCATGTAATATCCGGTCCATAAATTCTTCATCGTCTGAATCATCCTCTTCTTCTCAAGATCTCTTAGTTTCTTTAGGCTTACTTGAGTCTTTGTCTGTTTTACAGGTGGCTTTCTTTCCCTGTGTCTCATCTCCCTGTGTTATTGCTGGGAACAACTTTAACCCATCAACTATTCCTCGTCTCCACATTTCGCTTTCATTATCCCACCTAGCTTCTGCATAAGTCTTTTCTGCCCTTTTTATTCTTCTTTGGAATTTTTCTTGTCTCTGTTTAAGAGCCATTAGATCCCAAATCGCTAAAGCCTCATACTGAGCTGGCCTCGGAGGTGGTTTCTGTACACTTAACATCCACCTCAGATTTTCTAGCACTCTCGTATTGAACGTCCCATGTTCTGGGAACGCCAAACATCCCTCTTTTTCTGTCAATTTGTGCCACTGTTTCATCCATAAACAAGGCGCGACACCTTTTTCCTCCATAACTATGTAAGCCGGAGTTCCCTCAGGCGGTGTAGGCTCCCCTTCACTCGCCATAATGTATGCGTCTCCTTTCAGAGCACTTTTAAAAGCCTTGACAAAATTCATTTTGCGTTTTCTCTTATTTGTATTTAATCAGAAAGTGACTTTAGTTCCCAGGACAACACAAATTTGCTGGTTTACTACAGGAAGGGTAATACATTTGCTTCAGAACTTTACAGAGATTTCACTTGAAGCCTCTGCCGCTACTCTCTCCTTCTCAATTCCCGCACCCTCAAGCAGAATTCGACCCGCAAATCCTACTCTCGACTTGTCAATGGTTCGTCCTAGTGCACTTTAGAACTTGCCAAATCTCCATCGAAGGTTTCACACATACAATTTGACTCAAACTCGACGTGTCAACCACGCCCGATTGACCTATTAAACCGCACAAATTACAACATAAACCCAAGTGTCTCCTACACTTGTCAATATACTCCGGAGTCTTAGACCACGACGGGTCCGTGCATGAACAACCAACCACGTGGATAATTTTTTTAGCACAAAGCGCCACACTCATATGAAGTACGTCTACTTCTATACTCTCATACTGTGGAGTACGCCCACTCCTACTAAAACAACATTTACCTGGCCTAAATACACACAGATTTCACAATCACTTGCAAAAATGCATAAGCTAAGCAAGCGCAAACCCTACACCACTCATACTATGATGCAGAGAACATTCCCAACTCACTTAGGCAGGCTCCGAGATCCCGGGAAAGTCATGGTGAATTTTGAAACACATCATATCTCCAATTTGCATTATCTCAGAAAAAACAATTTAAACAATTATTCTCTGTCCTAGAGCCCCAAAGGGCCAAACTGTCGCTCTGCTACCAGAACTGTTAACACGTCCCTTTATGATATTTTATTACACATCAGGACTCGTTTTTAGGCCAATGAATCTTTTGACCCAGTTGAGAGACACCGTAGGACGAGATAGCTAATCAATATATCAATCAATACATCCATTATGTCATCAATATTTATCACGACAATGCATTTCACTTTAGTCAAAGTCAATAATCAATTCAAAGACGCTACCATGACCTTTCAGCCATGAATAACCACACCAGTTTAGTAGAATTTTATGAGTTTTATTCCCTATTAATTACAGTCTAATAGCAAATGCGTTAATCTCAACACCAAGAAACATAATAGCATAGTCACGATATGGCAACTTTGATAAGATTTCATTAATGCGAGAATCACAAACATCAGAACATAACACGACGTGAACATAGATCAAGTTTAGCAGAGTGTCAATAACGTGTCAGTTCAAAAAAGCATAATCTCAGTCGTTTGTCTATTTGCGTCAGTTTGATGAACACCTGTCCTAACCACTGATTAGCATTCGCATGTTGGGCTTCATGCAAAACAATTTAGAACACCAATTTGGAAAACATCTAGCTAATGGTCTCTGTCAAAAGTAAGCAGTTGGTACCTAGAAAGGAAAAGCAAACAGACAAATTACAATTGCATTGTCATAATTACCCTCCAAGGATTAGGTCAGCACACAGGATCAGTCTTCGTCTTCAGGACACCAGTCAAATCGCCATCAGTCAAAACTCAGCTCCGGGACAAAGGGCACTTCCCTCATAAGGAGGAAAAGTGTAAATGGACAAACTAAGGGCAAGGATGGTTTTAATAAAATCTCAACTCACCAAACAGAGTGACAGAGTTTCTGGATAAAATCAATAGCATTCCCTAACCCACCTAAATGACCTCCCTGTGACATGGGTTTTTATCCCTTTTTCGTAGTACATTCCCCCAAAATTCTATTGGACATTCGTTATACCCCATTATCTTAAACCTATCAAATAAGCATTAGGTAATCCTAATCTTCACCCCATATTATTTTACAAGTCTTTGATTGGTCTTCGTAATTGACGTCTTCAGAGGTGGCACGTCCGGTGTGACTTCATCTCTTTGTAAATCTTTGGACAACTTTTGGTCAGCAGTTCCATTGTCTTCACCGGATTGAATGACCTTGTACATTACATTAATCTACACTGTTTCAATTTTACTTTAACATTTATTCCATGGGCATAGAAAGTATGCCCGAGAACGGATCTAACATGGTTACATTCACCTTCCAAGTTTGAAGAAAAAGAACAAGCAGGGTCATGGCCCCTTGTGAGTCAGCACACTGAAAAATAGAAAAATGCATTTAGTATGAGAGCCAGGCAGCTAAGCTCCAGCTCATGCTAACTTAAGGCCTATGAGGTTTACAGTACAGTTTTAATAACTCAAATGTTAGTATAAACTTATTTAAACGTAATAAAACATTTTGATTATCATTATTAGTTCCCGTATACATTGGTGGCCACTCATCGTGGTCATAATTCAAGTGCACGTTTAAGCAAAATTACTATTAATATAGTTTCTATGCAACAGCATCACACATTAATTCATAAACATTTCATGTTAACATAGATTATATAAGCTACGCTCTCTCAAGTGATACTGCAGAAATAACTATTATTCAGTTTTATTTATGAAGGGGAATAATTATGTCCAAGGGTACTTCCGTGAATCCAGTCCATTCACTCCTAGGACAGAAGCAGAAAGTAGCAGACCAGCACAACAAAGCAACAGGCAGAGTGGCAGTCCCTCCTAAAGCATCCAGCTCATCTTCCTGCCAGAACCTCCTCAGTCCAGAAGCATTATAACTATGTGGTGTCAGAGGTCCAGTACTTATACCCATCTCTGTCTTTGAAGTAGGCAAACTTCAAAGGGAAGTCTTTGCAGTGCACAAGAACCTGCCTTCCCTTGCCATGATCTCAGACACACTCCAGGGGGCTGAAGACTGCTTTGCGTGAGGACAGGCACAGCTCTATTCAGGTGCAAGTGTCATCTCCTCCCACCAATCTAGCTCAGGAAGACCCACCAGCCTAATAATGGGCCACCAGAATATACAGGGCACATCTCAGCTCCCTTTGTGTAACTTAGGACTCTGGAAGCTTTACTACTGCTTAACAGTGCTAAAGTGTTAGTGTTACCTGTGTAAATTGTATTGGTGGTTGGTTTTTCCATGATTGGCATATCTGATTTACTAATACGTCCCTAGTACAGTGCAACAGGTGTACCCAGGGCCTGAAAACCAATGCTGTTAGTGGGCCTAATGCACTGATTGTGCCACCCACGTGAGTACCCTGCAAACAAGTCCCAGCCCTGCTATTGCAGTGTCTATGTGTGCAGTTTTAATCTGTCATTTCGACCTGGCAAGTGCACCCACTTGCAAGGCCCAAACCTTACCTTTTAGTACATGTAAGTCATCCCTAAAGTACTCCCAAGGCAGCCCCGTGGGCAGGGTGCAGTGCATTTAAAAGGTAGGACATGTACTGGTCTGTTTTAAATGCCTTGATAGTGAAATCCTACAAAACAAATTTTCACTGTTGCAACGACTATCCCCCCAAACAGGGTAACATGGGAATTACATTGGCATATATTTTAGGTGTAGTTTTCCATTCAGAGCAGATAGAGACGTGGAGTTTGGGGTCTCTGAACTTACCGCTTAAAAATACATCTTTTGGTGAAATTGGTTTTTCAATTGCGAGTTTTTCAAATGCAATTTTTAGAAAATGGGCATTTTCTTGCTTTACCATTCTGGGCCTCTGTATGTCTACTGAATACACATCTGGGTTGGGATGACAATTGGGCTGTTTGTACATTCACTCTAGACAGTTACACAAAGAGAGCTGAGATATGCCCTGTATATTCTGATGGCCCATTACTAGGCTGATGGGTCTTCCTGATCTAGACTGGTGGGAGGAGCTGACACTTGCACCTGAATAGAGCTGTGCCTGTTCTCATGCAAAGCTGTCGTCAGCCACTGGAGTGTGTCTGAGGTCATGGCAAGGGAAGGCAGGTTCTTGTGCACTACGAAGACTTCTCTTGGAAGTTTGCCTACTTCAAAGACGGAGATGGGTATAAGTACTGGACCTCTGACACCACATAGTTAGAATCCTTCTGTACTGAGGAAGTTCTGGAAGGAAGATGAGCTGGATGCTGTAGGATGGACTGCTACTCTGCCTGTTGCTTTGTTGTGCTGGTCTGCTACTTGCTGCTTCTGTCCCGGGAGTGAAAGGACTGGACTTGGCTGTCTACATCCTGCTTTCAAAGTTTCTCCAAGGGCTTGGACTGAGCTTGCCTCCTGTTAAGCAGTCTCAATGACATCAAAGACTTCACCTGCCAGTGCCTGGGCTCTCTTGTTGAGAGTCCTGACTTGCCAAGTGGTGCCTAAGCCAGTTCCTGGGCCCTTGGGAGTTAGTTCTGGTGCAACAAGAAAGAAACTAGTGCATTGACCTCCAGGACGACTTCAGATCCGGCACCACTCTTTGCCTTGATGCCGCTGCCTGCACCGGAGCTGTGGTCCCTGCTGAGTGCAACGACTGCAACCTATAATGCAGGCCCAGATGCTGCAGCAGCACCTCCGAAGTCCACTGCGTGGGTCCAGAGTGATGTGTCACTGTCTGTGGCACCCGACTCTGCCACAGCACTGGTCGCCCCGTGATGTGATCACGACACTGCAAAGTCAATGCCTCATGTCTTGACCTACTGGATTCATTGACCGCGTGTTGTCATAAGGAACCAACGCCTCGCTGCCAACACAGAATCACCTCCACTACAACAGTAAGGAGCTGACGCCTCATCTCCCCAGCCTAACAGTAAGGAACCAATGCCTCCCCTGCTCGTGGCAGTATGGAACGGACGCTGTACAGACTCAACCGACACCTCATCTCTCAGAGTCTGCAAAATGTTTGTTTCCTCATCGTTTCCAAGGTACTGTAACAGGTGTCTATATGACTCTGTGGCAAACCGCACTCCCTCACTGGTGGTGCCGAACTACTGGAAGCAAACCTGTCAAGCTGTTGGGACAGCCCCAGTTGGAGCTTTTGTGTTTCTAAGCGCTATACTACATTTAATCTTTGAAATTTCATATCTTTACTTGTGTATGTTGGAATTTTGTTGTTTCGGTCTTGTTTTACTCAGATAAATACTAGCTATTTGTCTAAACTAGTGTGGAGGACGTTTGTGGTGTTTTCACTGTGTTACTGGGTGTGTGTTCAAATACTTTACACATTGCCTCTGAGATAAGCCTAACTGCTTAAACCAAGCAACCAATTGTGTGAGCAGGGGTTATCTTAGCTGTGTGACTCCCTTACCCTGACTAGAGTGAGGGTCCTCACTTGGACATGGTGCACACCACTGCCAACTAGAGACTGCATTTCTAACAGTAAACTACTTGTGTTGTATGTAAAAATAATTGGTCTTTATTTACTTCTCAAGAAAGGTGGGACAGTTAATAAGGCATAACTGAAGAGGTCAAAAGCTCCTAGCATCTTCTAGAGCTAAAATGCGACCCCCAACCCTTATGATATTGTGTAAAGGGTATAACCAAGAATGCTAGATTTAACAACACACAAAAGGCATCACACTGTAACTCAACTGAAGTTTTATAGGTGTTAGCAGTTTAGTTCTCGCAGAAAACCCTAAGATTTACTATTAGATGGGCTGATGTGAAATCAGTCAATGGTTAATTACAATATATCCAAGCTACTATGATCTGTCTACAAAAGGCTCAAGGCATATAGATAGCTCAGTAAGCCGGAGCGGCAGAGATAGTGCCCAAACCAGAAAATTCCCCACCCACTAAAATGAGTTGCCACTGGTTGGCAAAGGGACATTGAACAGAATTTCAATGGACCAGTAGTTGGCAGAGCCTGGCATCACACAAAGTACAGGATGCCAGCTGGTACCAGGAGATAGATTGTTTTCTACCTCAGAATTGGCACCTAAAGAGAGTAACAGACTTCAGGAGTTTGTATCCTGAAAACAGCTGATTATGGCTGGAGCACCCATGGGCCATGAGCTAGGCTGTCAATTGTTTTTCATTTACTGGAGTCAAGAAAAGTCTCACCTGGTTTAGTGTTAGTGTGCAACTGGATTGACAACTCTCATTGTATTCTGAGTGAAGGGAGATTAGCCTTTTCCAATGAAACACCCGGGTACAGGGTGCAGAAGATTAATTCTAATAATCATTTTGAGCTCACTGTAGAGCTGGATAATGCAACCAGGTGTTTAATTTTGATTGGTTAGCCTTCTAATGGGAATAATGGGAATGTTGACCAGACGTGGCCGGGTCACCAGCATGTGCAGTCCACCTGTATCTCCAGTGCGTTGTCAATCCTCTTGTGATACAGATCTTACTTCTCAAATACACTCCTGATCCACTGTGCTGCAGGTTCCTTGAGACTTATGGGTCTCAATTAGCTAAGCATTGCTAGGTCCTCAGGTTCAGTAGATGCTCATCCCCACTCTGGTTAGTGAAAGTCCTTTTCCACCAAGCAGGACAGCAGTAGCAGTGTCATCTGCTCCACATCTAGGCATCCTCTCAGCTGTGAGAGGAAACATCAGCACCAGGTGTTCTAGTTCATCTACTTCCTGAGCTTGTGGTGCAGAGCTTCAGTCTGAAGTCAAGATGAATACAAAGCAACAGGTGTGGAACTAAATGCATTCAATCTGTGAATTTTCATTAAGAAACTGTACGTTTTAAGAGTTGGTGCAACAGCAAAAGTCTTTTTTCTGGAAGTGGCAGTGTGCCTCTGATTTTGCAACACAGATAGTTAAATGAAATGTAAGGTCACATAATGATTAAGAGGATTTCATTTCATTTTACAGATGAGGATCTTTTTAATACAAATTAGGAATAATAGTTTAATCTGTACAAATATGTGTGCAATCATGTGTCTTGTGTGCAGGTCACTATATTAGGTTTGTGAGCTCTAAAGAACACACACTCTCGTAGGCTGCTAAAAGAAAAAGGGAAAATGGTTCCTTGAATGGAAGGAATGGAAGGATACAAGTCATCCAATCAAAAGGATGGTAGAGAAGCTATGCTCTACAGGAGGGATACACACAAGAAGGAGAAGGTAAGCTATAGAATGAGAAGCAAGCAAATGGAGTTGACATTAAAGCTAACCAATGATAAGGAGTGGCCTGACCCAAAGCCCACTGTAAGTATTGGTATTGTCTACAATAGATCTTTCATCAACAGACAGTTAAGGCTGTAGATGAAACCTAAATAGATTGTAAGGAAAGTTAATGTTAAAATGTTCAAAATACTCGAAACACATCAGGTAAGTGCTTTGGTGGAAAGTTGGATGTCCATGAAAAGAGTCAGGATAATTTCTCTTCTGTTAAGTGAGAGGTTTGACAAGATACAGCGAGATCGGAGTAGTTTGATGAGATTGAACCTATTCCATTTGTTTTGGAAGGTCTGCTATCCTAGTTTTTGCATCAGATGTGCAGGTTGCTGGGGTAACGTTGAAGAAGATGAGGTGGTGGTTTCTTGAGATGGCGGGTATTTCCAGTCACTGTGACAAATTCTGGTGTTGAGAATGTTGCATCACAGGGAGTGTCTAGTTAAGTGTGGAAGAAAGTGTGACCTCTAGATGTGAAAGGAGTCAACTTGTGTGAATGAGCTTTGGTCGGTGAACCCATATGCTCAAGTCTGCCTGGATTAGAGCTGTGGGTTACAATCACATTGGATGTGGTATCTTAGAAGACATCTGCGAAGGACTGCTTGGTGAAGCATGATCGGGAGTAGAATAAAGATTATATATTCCTGCTCAATTTCTCATAAGAACTATATCTTTGTTTTCTACCCTGATGCTGTGCACAGGCCAACATAAGGCTTATAGGAGAGGCAAGAGAAAGAGCGAGAGATAGAAACCAATGGCCAGAAAGACAGTGAGCCATCCTGAGAAAGGCTGAGATAGAGTGAATAATATACCCAAAGAGAGAATAAGTAAAGCAGTCCCAGAGATACAGAAAACCAGTAGTACTTTCAAGTAAAGAAGATCTTAACTTACTATTGTAGGCTAAAGGGACTCATATTGCAAGCAACCACTGTTATGTTGCTTATTTGTATCTCTTCAAACACAATCATAAGACTACCTCAAGGTGATGAGGCAGTTGGACATGGAAAAGGTGGTCAAACAGTAGCAAAGGGAGGATGTGAGAGAAAGCAAATGAGAAAGAAGTATTCCCCCAAGACCTTGGTATCTGATAAAGAGGTAGGGAATGAAGAAACATATTAAATAATCGGGGCAAAAGAGATCAGGATATGAAAGGAGATGCATGTAAGGATGGGAGCTGAGAGTGAAAGGAATCAGAGGGTGGGGTGGCAGAGTGTTAGAAATAGGGGCACACTGGTCAAGAGATACTTGCACATGCCAGACAGAGCCCTTAAAGTCAGAACTCTCATGAGCCTCCTCCTTATAGTTACATTTAGGTCTGTGTCGACAGCTGAAGAAGTAAAGTGGAAGGGAGAGCGGATCCAGGGCAGAAGTGGGGAACCAAAAACAGTCCTTGAAAAATGCTCAAACCTGTCTGCTCACACAATCTTTCTATTTCAGTTTATCCGTTCTCTTGTTCTCCTTCTCTCCTCTCTCCGATCCCTTTTTTATCTACCACTCTCTCTTTTAAAGCCATTCCAGTGCCTGCTGCAATTAACTTCTGGGAGCTATGGGAATTGTCAGAGGCACCTGGGATGGCCCTGGCCATCAACTACTCCAGCACTCTGCCTGGTGGAATAAAAGTCCTGTCCGGCCATGAGCTGGGATTACTAGTCTATCATGTATAGAGAGGTCACATTTTTAATAGTGGTTTAAAAGGGTAGTACAGAGAGAACTGAATTAGACGGAAGGGCAGTTATTGAAATGAATAATAAAAAGTGCATTTAATAATTGCCTTGGAATAACAGCTTTAGTTCCGAAGAGCCACTAAAACTAAGGCTGAGATTAGGTTTGCCAAGCCCATCTATTGCACCCAATTCCATTCCTGTGCACCATAGTAGTCTTTTTCTACGTATCTATGTATACATTGTCAAGGTACCTAGATGTGGAGTTAGGAATAGTAAATCTTTACTTCCTCTACATGCACTTATCTTTCAATATTTTGGGCTTATATATTTTGTCCAAGATATTCTTGTATCTCAGTATTTTTATCCTCGATATTCCGTTGTACCTTTGTACATTTGAATGAAGGATATTTGAGGAAAGTAGAGATTCAACATTCAGCATGTTATTGAGCTTGGACATGAGCAATCTCTCCCAGCACAGCATCCACTCTGGAACAACAGTGTTTCTTATACTAATATTCTACTAATACTAATATCCTACTATGCACATATCGTAAACAAATTGTATGCAGAGTCGGACTGGCCTATAGGGCAATCAGGCAGTCCCCAAGTAGGATGGTCTGACAGCTCTTTGTGCTGGCTGTTTTTTTCTGTTTGTGGGCCTTTTAATGATCTCGCTTTTATAGTTGATTTCCATGATATTAAAACAAACATTGTCTGCAGCAAGCTCAAGTCCATGCAGTTTATTGCACCTAGCAAAACCTTCATACAGCATGTCTTAACAAGCTGAAAGAAGCATTGGCAAAGCCAATATGTTTCGCCCATGTAAGGCCTATTGACATTGTCAATATTTTCCAAAGATGTTGCACAGCAGCGCGGGCTGCTGTGCAACACGGCTCACAATATCTCAAAATAAATAAAAACAAAATGTTGCTGCACCATAGTGCTTTGCTTGTTTACTTTGAGTCATATTGCACAGAGGCTTGTGCTGCTTTTGCAACATTGAAAAAAAACATTAACAGAGCCAAATATTTCAGCGCAAGCTATTTGGCTTTGTTAATGTTTTTTGAAGCGGATGAGGTGTTACGGCCAGAACTGCCACCTGTGGAACTTGGGGACCAGGTTTGGGTCTCTGCATCGGCTCGACATCCTGTGATTCTGGGCAAGTCACCTAATATCCCTGAGGCTAACCCAAATTAATGTGTCATTTTGTTGTGTAGTGTATTTGGTGTTCATGTAATGCACTCCAATACCTTTAGGTTGAGTTTGAGCTAAAGAAACCTGCAAACATTTGTTTAAAAAGCAACAAGAGGGAGGAGAGTGGGGAAAGGAAGGTGGCAGGGTGAATGGGCTAAAGAGATCAATGTGGTGGGGGAAGAGGCACCAAAACGCAAAAAAAAAAAAGTACCCGACGGAGCCTGTGGCCAGGGGAAGGGCATTGGCCACAGGAAACAGTTCTTGGTCCATAGGGAGCCCCTGCAAAGGGTTGTGCAGGCCTGCCATTGCAGTCTGGGTGAACCGGGTGCATGCACCCGTTTTCACTACAGGTCACTACACAAGGTCACTATAAGTCACCCCTATGGTAGGCCCTCTCAGGTGCAGGTACTTGTGTATGAGAGCACCCACAAACTCCAGATCCATTTTCCTGGACTCTGTGAGTGCGGGGATGCCATTTTAAGCGTGTACTGGACATAGGTCACTACCTATGTCCAGCTACATAATGGTAACTCCGAACCTGGGCATGTTTGGTATCAAACATGTCAGAATCATACCCCAATACTTTTGAAAGTATTGGAAGTATGATTCCATGCACTCTGGGGGCTCCTTAGAGGATCCCCAGCATTGCTACCACCAGTCTTACAGGGTTTTCTGGGCAGTCCAGCTCCTGCCACCCCTCAGACAGGTTTCTGCCCTTCTGCTGTTTGATCTGATCATGCCCAGAAAGGCAGAACAAAGGATTTTCTTTGGGAGAGGGAGGTAACACCCTCTCCCTTTGAAAATAGGTGTGACTGGCTTGGGAGGGGTAGCCTCCCCAAGCCGCGGGTTTGCTTTCAAGGGCACATTTGGTGCCCTCCGTGCATAAATCAGTCCACACTGGTTCAGGGACCCCCAATCTCTGCTCCGGCGCACAACTGGACAATGGAAAGGGGAGTGACCACTCCCCTGTCTATCACCATCCCAGGGTGGTGTCCAGAGCTCTTTCAGAGGGTCCCTGGGTTCTGCCATCTTGTTTCTTAGGTTGGCAGGGAACTCTGGAAGCATCCGTGTGGCCAGGCCATGCAGGTGACATCTGAGCACCCTCCTGATCCAGGGCTCGAAAAATCATAAAAGTTTTACTAGACCTGCAGGTCGAGTACCTTAAATAATCTACTCTACCTAACTGTAATATACTTGACCCGTAAACGGGTCTCAATTTGTGGGATCCTAGGAAAATAGTTTACAGAGTCACCTTTTTCTTATTTCTCACATATGATTGCACTTTCAAATATGTGAGCTCAGCATTTCTGCAGTTCAAAAAACCCTCTTTTGTTTGATTGGGTAGATTAAAGTTTGTTGCATGCATCAGAAGAATCTAGCCCACATACCCATGAGGTCTAGCCCACATAACCTAGGACTTCTTTTAGTTTACTGACAACATTGCCATCAGGGCAGGAGTATTTCTTAATTTGTTTAAACACTCAATTTTAATAAATATATTACTACAACCATGATGTGGTAACATATTGTCATCTACACAAAGTAACTTTCCAAGAAATGTCCAAAAACCTCTCCACTAACTTGCAGCTTTACTGATAAAACTATATAGGGGGTCATTCTGACCCTGGCGGTCATGGACCGCCAGGGCCAACGACCGCGGGAGCACCGCCAACAGGCTGGCGGTGCTTCCATGGCATTCTGACCGCGGCGGTACAGCCGCGGTCAGATACGGGAAACCTTCCCGCTGCCCAAGGGAATCCTCCATGGCGGCGCTGCAAGCAGCGCCGCCATGGGGATTCCGACCCCCTTACCGCCAGCCTTGTTCTGGCGGTTTTGACCGCCAGAACCTGGCTGGCGGTAACGGGTGTCGTGGGGCCCCCTAACAGGGCCCCACCAAGATTTTCAGTGTCTGCCACGCCCCACGACACCCGTTCCCACCATCCTGTTCCTGGCGGTAAAAACCGCCAGGAACAGGATGGAGGGAAGGGGGTCGGAATCCCCATGGCGGCGCTGCAAGCAGCGCCGCCATGGAGGATTCCCTGGGCCAGGGTTAAACCGGTGGGAAACCGCCGGTTCCCCTTTTCTGACCGCGGCTTTACCGCCGCGGTCAGAATGGCCCAGGAAGCACCGCCAGCCTGTTGGCGGTGCTTCTGTGGTCGTTGACCCTGGCGGTCGGTGACCGCCAGGGTCAGAATGACCCCCTTAGTCATTTAAATGTTGTGTGTTAGGAAAAACCTGACACCCTATATCCTTTTATTTTACACTCTAAGCAGCAGGTCACACAATTCACCTTACAAAGTCCTGGAACTCTGCCGTCAGAAGGAAAATTAGTTGTAAGAAAAACTGACTTTTGACCCCTGTCTGTGAACACAGAGCAAATGTGACATAAGAACAAGATTTAAAGGCATCTTTTATTGTTCCTCCACTTTTCAACTGAACAGAACACCTGTTCAGTGTCAACTCGCCAAAAGAGTAAGTATTAAAAATAGCTCGACCTGATCAAATAAAACCCGCCAATGCGAGTGGTCGAGTGGATTTTCTGAGCCATGTGATAGGACCTTACCTGGTTAGGTGACCAATCCCCCTTTCAGGGCTATTTAGGGTCTCTCTATGGGGTAGATCCTCAGATTCGGCTTGCAAGATTCCAGCAGGACTCCTCTACAACATTCACTTCGACTTCTGGGCTCT
Source organism: Pleurodeles waltl (assembly GCF_031143425.1). Taxonomy (NCBI): domain Eukaryota; kingdom Metazoa; phylum Chordata; class Amphibia; order Caudata; family Salamandridae; genus Pleurodeles; species Pleurodeles waltl. The sequence goes on from NC_090450.1 coordinate 586,423,681, forward strand.
GGTACTGCGACTGGGACCTCCAGGACCCGACAAGCTGCTTCCAAGAAGTAAGGACTCTTCAGCAACAGTGTTTCCAGGTCTCCTGCCAGCTTTGCAACACTATTGCCACCGTGCATCCTCAGAAGACCGCAACTCTTTAGCCTGCACAAGAACAAGAAGGAATCTCCCTTGGAGTGATGGAGTCACTTCCCTGCAACTGCAGGCACCTACAACAAGCGACGACCGGCTGCGTGTATCCCCTCTCCTGCTGAGCTGCGTGGATCCTGCATCACGGGTTGTGGTCCAGAGTAGTCCTCTTGGTCCTCTCTGCCAGCTGGCCAACTTTGGTGGAGGTAAGCCATTGCCTTCCCATGCAGGACAGTACCCTGTGCACTTTGTCTTTTGCAGCTGCCAAGGCTTGTTTGCATCTCCTCCAAGGGATCTTCAGGCGACGTGTACCTCCATCCCCCAGCACTCCATCCTGCAAAGCAAAGCCTCCTGCATGGTTCTCCTCCAGCGTGGGATCCACTTTTGTAGTGCTGCGTGGGCTCCTTCTGCGACTCCTGTGTTCCCGTCCTGTGTAATTGTCTGCGACACTGAGGGTCCCTTGTGACTTCCCCTCCTGGGTTGAGTCGTCCTGGGCCTTGCTGGTCCCCGGCAGCACCTCTTTTCCACTAACCGTGAGTTTGCCTTTGCCAAGGCATGTTGGTGGAAATCCTGCACCGACACCCATCTACAGTTTTCCTTCCGGCGTGGGACATCTTCTGCATCCAGCTGAAACTCCTCAGCTGCAGTGCTGACCTGCTCTTCAGAACCGTCGACCAACTCCTGCATCCACATCTGGGTGGGTAGTATCTCCTACTCCTCCTGGACTCTACTGTGACACTTGGACTTGGTCCCCTCTCTCCACAGGTTTTCTTTCTTCAGGAATCCACCGCTGGTTTTGTTGCAGTCTTCTCTGGGTGTCTTCTTTTCCTCCTTTTGGGTGGTTTGGGGAAAATCCAGTGTTTTATTCCTGCATTCCTGGTCGCTGAAGGGTTCTGTGTTACTTACCTCTGTGGTTCTCTAGTACTCCCAGCTCGCCTCTACCCATTTTACTTACCTGGTGGGGGTATCTTGTTTGCATTCCATTTTTTTAATATATGGTTTGTGCTCCCCCTATGGTCACTATTGGTTATTACTGTTTGAACTGTTTTCTAACATTTTCTATGCCTAATTCTGATTGCTAGTGTATATATTTAGTGTATTACTTACCTCCTAAGGGTGGGTCACCTGTCTAGTATTTTGTGGTGATTTGTTCCAAAAATAAAGTACCTTTATTTTTGTACAACTGAGTGTTTTCTTTCATGTGTGTAGGTGCTGTGTGACTACAGTGGTACTGCATGAGCTTTGCATGTCTACAGGATAAGCCTTGACAGCTACCTCTAGAAAGCTTGGCTTCTAGACACTGCCTACACTTCACTAAGAGGGGATGTCTGGAACTGGTATAAGGTGCAAGTACCACAGGTACCCACCAACACCAGGCCAGCTTCCTACATTGGTGGTGCAGCAGTGAAATAAGCCTTTGTAATTGCCTTACCACTCTGTCACTTGGTACTTTCCACAGAAAAGAGCACTTACTAGCTACACAGACACCTAGTATCAGGACATAGGGCCAGACTTTCGCTGTTTGCGACGTGCAAAAAGCACATCGCGATGCCCAATCCCCGTTTTGCGAGTCGGTAACCTGGTTACCGACTCGCAAAATGGGACTGCGAGTCGCAATTAGGAAAGGGTGTTCCCCTTCCTTATTGCGAGTCGCAGTGCGTTGCTGTATTGTTTTGTGACCGCGAACGCGTTCGCAAAGCAATTGCAGTTACCACCAGTGTCACACTGGTGGTAACCCATTCACAAAAGGGAAGGGGTCCCCATGGGACCCCTTCCCCTTTGTGAATGGCATGACATTTTTTTTTTCAGAGCAGGCAGTGGTCCATAGGACCACTGCCTGCTCTGAAAAAATGAAACGAAAACGTTTCATTTTTTAGTTTTGTAATGCATCTCGTTTTCCTTTAAGGAAAATGGGCTGCATTACAAAAAAAAAAAACTGCTTTATTTAAAAGCAGTCACAGACATGGTGGTCTGCTGTCTCCAGAAGGCCACCATCCCTGTGAGTGCCGCCACTCGCAAGGGGGTCGCAAATTGCGACCACCTCATTAATATTAATGAGGTGGGCCTTTGCGACCCCCTTGCGAGTCGCAGATGGTGTCAGGGACACCATCCTACATTCTGGATTGTGACTTGCAAATTGCGAGTCGGTCTGACTCGCAAATTGCGAGTCGCAATCCAGATTTTTACTACATCTGGCCCATAGTCTCTAGGGTTTGGGTAAGAGAGGGGTCTAGGCATAGCCCTTGATCCAAACTTCTGTAAGAGAGACTAGACGTTAGGGAGGTTAGGCACACCCTACACCACTCTAACATGTTTTCAGCACTTAACACATCTCAGAACATAGGTTTTCACTATGCGAATCCTACCTTTCAGGAATTGAGGGAAGTGTGTAAGAGTAGTAAACTGAAGACAGGGAGGAACCCTAGTAAGAGAGTGCTCCTGGGACCTTTCCTCCAGGATGACCAGAAGCAACCTGGTAGCCAGGAGGAGGGGGAAGAGTAGTTAGACTCTAACCCCCCAGTGTTAGAAAGAGAGGATCTGCCACTGAGGAGGGTCAGGAGGGTCCCTTAGAGGATTACAGGGTCCCCAGTAAGCCCCTTAATGTAGCTGGGAGCACTACTGGTTGTGCCAAAGGTGGCGCTTTTAGTAGGCCCCCCTTTGTTCCCAGGGGACTAGTTCAGGGGGCTACCAGACCTAGGGAAAGATCATCACCCTGCCACTCTCATATCACCTCTGTATCAGAGGGGACAAACTGCTCAACTCCGGAAGATGACTCCTTAGATAGGGAACTTAGGAAACTGAGGCTGGAGGAGGCCAAGCTGAGGCTGCAGCAGCAACAGCTAGCTCTAGACAGGGAGGCCTTGGCAGTAGAGAGAGAGAGGCAGGGGTTGGGGTTAGCACCCCATGGTGGCAGCAGCTTTGGTTTCAGGGAGCCTAGGGTCAGGGAGGACTCTTTTGATTCCAGAAATCTTAGCAAGGTTGTTCCCCCATACAAGTGGGGGATGACATCCATAAGTGGTTCCCTGCTCTGGAAAACGCCTGCAAATTTCAGAGGGTCGCCCAGAGACAGTAGGCTGCTATCCTTTGGCTCGCCTTCTCTGACAAGGGTAGAGATAGGCTTCTTACTGTCAGAGAGGAGGATGCTGATAATTACACAGAATTAAAGTCTGCTCTGTTAGATGGATTTCGTCTCACCACTGAACAGTACAGAATTAAGTTCAGGGACACCAGAAAAGAGTCCTCCCAAGATTGGGGTGATTTTTTGGACTGTTCTGTAAAAGTTTTGGAAGGCTGGTTACATGGTAGCAAAGTCAGTGATTATGAGGGCTTGTACAATCTTATTTTAAGAGAGCATATATTGAACAACTCTGTGACTGATTTGTTGCACAAGTACTTGGTATACTCAGATCTGACCTCTCCCCAAGAATTGGGAAAGAAGGCAGACATGTGGGTCAGAACAAAGGTGAGCAGAAAGGCTCACACTAGGGGTGACAAAGATAAGAAAAAGTAAACAGGTAAGTCTCAGGACAAGGGTGGGGACAAAGAAAAAAGTAAAGACTCCTCATCAGGCCCACAAAACTCATCTGGGGGTGTGACTAAAACCTCTTCCGCCTCTGCACGCAGTAAAAGGCCTTGTTGCACTGTGTGTAGAAATAAAGGCCATAGGCCAGGGGACAGCTCCTGTCCTGGTAAAGGCCTGAGCCTTCCACCACAACTATCTCCAACTCCACTCCTAATGCCCCTAGTAGTAGTAGTAATAGTGGTAGGACTACTGGCAGTAGTCAGCCCAAAGGTGTAGCTGGGTTCACATTTGGGTCCATAGTAGAAATTGGGGTAGGTGTACAAAACCCCCAAGACAGTTTCTGTTTCATAGGCTGGCACTGGCCTTGTCACCCTAGCTACTTGTCCCCTTAAAATGGATAAGTACAAGCAGCACATTCATATAAATGGTGTTGAGGCCCAAGCCTACAGTGACAGAGATGGCCGTGTCACCATAGTTACTGAAACCTTAGTGTCACCTGCACAACACCTACTAGGTCACCAGTACCAAGTCACTGATATGAACAACTCCATTCAGTCTCTCCCCTTAGCTGTAGTACACTTTAGCTTGGGTGGAGTTACTGGCCCTAAACAGGTGGTAGTGACTCCTAACCTACCTGTTGAGTGTCTCTTAGGGAATGACCTGGAGACCTCAGACTGGGCTGAAGTAGAATTCCTTGCCCATGCAGCCATGCTGGGCACCCTCAAACATTTGCTCCCTTTAATCTCCAAGCAGAATAAAGAGCAAAGTAGGGAAGGAGCCCTGGAGCCTGGAATAATGGCCCAGGACATTCCTAAAAACACAGGCAAGCAGGATACAAAATGATCCCCTGCCCACCCTCCCATTAAGGATCTCACTCCTCTGGGGGAGGATACCACCCCTAGGGTGCAGCCTGTACCACGGAAGCCAAAAGCTATCACAGCTGAGCTCCCAGGGGTAAAAGTACCCCTCTGGAAGAAACCTAAGACAGAAAAGGAAATTTGCCCTGTCTTAGAAAACTTGGAGCAGCCCTCCTGCCCTCCCAGAGAAACTTTGGTGCAGCAAGCCTGCACCACCCCTGGCACCCAGGAGAGCAAAACCGTCCTTCTGTTAAGCCTTTAGGACAGCAACCCTGTCCTACTGTACCCCAGGTAGGACAGCAACTATGTTCTCCGTTAGAGCCTTTAGGACCCTTATTTTGTCCTGCTCTAACCCTGTTCAGACAGCACCACTGTCTAGCTTTACAACCCTTAGGACAGCAATCCTGTACTCACATAGGGCCCCAGGGACAGTCATCATGCCCCACTCTAAAACTATCACCACACCTTAAAAATAGGGAATCACAGGGCCCACAGTTTAAATGTACTTCAGGTAGAAGTAACCAAACAGGGTGGCTACCCTCCCCACTGGGGTGGAACCACATAGAGAATGATAAAGGGAGTAACCAATCTACTGCAGAGCTACTCTCCACTTATCACCACTTAGACAATGGAGTCTCAATTGGCCAAGGTTAGCCTTATTGTCCTTCATTTGGGGGAGGGAGGGTTGTGTAGTAAAGTAGCCTCTTTCTAGCTTGGTTACCCCACTTTTGGCCTGTTTGTCAGTGTGTTGGACTGTGTTCACTGGGATCCTGCTAACCAGGACCCCAGTGATGATGCTCTCTCCTCTAAATTTGGTTGCTGGTAACCTTTTCTTCCCACAATTGGCATACTGGTCCCCCCATATAAGTCCCTATTATATGGTACCTAGGTATCAGGGGCAGTGGGCTTCCAGGGGATCACTATGGGTTGCAGCAGTTATTCTGCCACCCATAGTGAGCCCATGCTATGGGTTCTGCAGGCCTGCCATTGCAATCTGCTAAAGCCGGGTGCATGCACCTGTTTTCACCACAGGTCACTACACCAGTTCAATATAAGTCTCCCCTATGGTAGGCCCTCTCAGCCCAGAGGGCAGGGTGCAGGTACCTGCGTGTGAGGGCACCCATGCACTAGCAGAGCTGCCCCCACAAACTCCAGATCCATTTCCCTGGACATTGTGAGCGCAGGGACGCCATTTTACACGTGTACTGGACATAGATCACTACCTATGTCCAGCTACCTAATAGCAACTCCGAACCTGGGCATGTTTGGTATCAAATATGTTGGAATCATACCCCAATACTGTTGCTAGTATTGGAAGTATGATTCCATGCACTCTGGGGGCTCTGGGGGCTGCTGCCACCCCTCAGACTGGTTTCTGCCATCCTGCTGCTTGATCTGTCAAGCCAAAGAAGGCAATAGAAAGGATTTCCTTTGGGAGAGCGAGGTAACACCCTCTCCCTTTAGAAATAGATGTGACAGGCTTGGAAGGGGTAGTCTCCCCGAGCCACTGGTTTGCTTTGAAGGGCACATTTGGTGCCCTCTGTGCATAAACCAGTCCACACCAGTTCAGGGACCCCCAGTCCCTGCTCTTGCATGAAACTGGACAATGGAAAGGGGAGTGACCACTCCTCTGTTCATCACCACCCCAGGGGTGGTGGCAAGAGCTCCTCTAGAGGGTCCCTGGGTTCTGCCATCTTGTTTGTAAAGTTGGCAGGGAACTCTGGGAGCATCTCAGTGGCCAGGTCAGGCAGGTGACATCAGAGCCCCGTCCTGATAGGTGCTTACCTGGTTAGGTGACCAATCCCCCTTTCATGGCTATTTAGGGTCTCTCTGGGGTGGGTCCTCAGATCCGGATTGCAAAATTCCAGCAGGACTCCTCTGCAAACTTTACTTCGACTTCTGGCATCCAGAACTGCGACTGGAACCTCCAGGACCCGACAAGCTGCTTCCAAGAAGAAAGGACTTTTCAGCAACATTGTTTCCAGGGCTCCTGCCAGCTTTGCAACAATTTCCTCGCCATGCATCCTCAGAAGACTGCAACTCTTCAGCCTGCACAAGAAAAAGAAGGAATCTCTCTTGGAGTAAAGGAGTCACTTCCCTGCAACCGCAAGCACCTACAACATGCGACGACTGGCTGCGTGGATCCTCTCTCCTGCTGAGCTGCGTGGATCCTGCATCAAGGGTGGTAGTCCGGAGTTGTCCGCTTGGTCCTCTCTGCCAGCTGTCCAACTTTGGTGGAGGTAAACCTTTCCCTTCCCACGCAGGACAGTACCCCTGTGCACCGTCTCTCTTGCAGCTGCCAAGGCTTGTTTGCATCTCCTCCAAGGGATCTTCAGGCGACGTGTAGCTCCAGCCCCCCAGCACTCCACCCTGCAAAGAACAGCCTCTTGCGTAGTTCTCCTGCGGCATGGGATCCACTTTTGTAGTGCTGCATGGGCTCCTTCTGCGACTCCTGTGTCCCCGTCCTGTGGGACCCTGTGGGTGCTGCCTCTGCTCCTGTGAACTCTCTGTGACGCTGAGGGTCCCCTGTGACTTCCCCTCCTAGGTTGAGCCGTCCTGGACCTTGCTGGCCCCCGGCAGCACCTGTTTTCCACTAACCCCAAGTTTGCCTTTGCCAAGACTTGTTGGTGGAAATCCTGCACCGACACCCATCTGCAATCTTCCTTCCAGCTTGGGACATCTTCTGCATCCACCTGGAACTTTTCTCCGGCTCCTGGGCTGCAGGGCTGACCTGTTTTTCAGAACCGTCCGACCAACTCCTGCATCCACAGCTCGGTGCGTAGTAGCTCCTACTCCTCCTGGACTCCACTGTGACTCTTGGATGTGGTCCTCTCTCTCCACAGGTCTTCTTTCTTCAGGAATCCACTGCTGTTTTTTTTATAGTCTTCTCTGGTTGTCTTGTTTTTCTTCTTTTCCTCCTTTTGGGGGTCTGGGGAAAATCCTGTGTTTTACTCCTGCATTCCTGGTCGCTGGGGATACTGTATTACTTACCTTTGTGGTTCTCTAGTACTCCCAGCTCGACTCTACACATTTTACTTACCTAGGTGGGGTTACCGTGTTCGCATTCCCTTTTTTTTAGCATATGGTTTGTGCTCCCCGTAGGGTCACTGTTGGTTATTACTGCGTGCACTGTTTTCTAACATTTTCTATGCCCAATTCTGATTGCTAGTGCATATACAGGGAGTGCAGAATTATTAGGCAAATGAGTATTTTGACCACATCATCCTCTTTATGCATGTTGTCTTACTCCAAGCTGTATAGGCTCGAAAGCCTACTACCAATTAAGCATATTAGGTGATGTGCATCTCTGTAATGAGAAGGGGTGTGGTCTAATGACATCAACACCCTATATCAGGTGTGCATAATTATTAGGCAACTTCCTTTCCTTTGGCAAAATGGGTCAAAAGAAGGACTTGACAGGCTCAGAAAAGTCAAAAATAGTGAGATATCATGCAGAGGGATGCAGCACTCTTAAAATTGCAAAGCTTCTGAAGCGTGATCATCGAACAATCAAGCGTTTCATTCAAAATAGTCAACAGGGTCGCAAGAAGCGTGTGGAAAAACCAAGGCGCAAAATAACTGCCCATGAACTGAGAAAAGTCAAGCGTGCAGCTGCCACGATGCCACTTGCCACCAGTTTGGCCATATTTCAGAGCTGCAACATCACTGGAGTGCCCAAAAGCACAAGTTGTGCAATACTCAGAGACATGGCCAAGGTAAGAAAGGCTGAAAGACGACCACCACTGAACAAGACACACAAGCTGAAACGTCAAGACTGGGCCAAGAAATATCTCAAGACTGATTTTTCTAAGGTTTTATGGACTGATGAAATGAGAGTGAGTCTTGATGGGCCAGATGGATGGGCCCGTGGCTGGATTGGTAAAGGGCAGAGAGCTCCAGTCCGACTCAGACGCCAGCAAGGTGGAGGTGGAGTACTGGTTTGGGCTGATATCATCAAAGATGAGCTTGTGGGGCCTTTTCGGGTTGAGGATGGAGTCAAGCTCAACTCCCAGTCCTACTGCCAGTTCCTGGAAGACACCTTCTTCAAGCAGTGGTACAGGAAGAAGTCTGCATCCTTCAAGAAAAACATGATTTTCATGCAGGACAATGCTCCATCACACGCGTCCAAGTACTCCACAGCGTGGCTGGCAAGAAAGGGTATAAAAGAAGGAAATCTAATGACATGGCCTCCTTGTTCACCTGATCTGAACCCCATTGAGAACCTGTGGTCCATCATCAAATGTGAGATTTACAAGGAGGGAAAACAGTACACCTCTCTGAACAGTGTCTGGGAGGCTGTGGTTGCTGCTGCGCGCAATGTTGATGGTGAACAGATCAAAACACTGACAGAATCCATGGATGGCAGGCTTTTGAGTGTCCTTGCAAAGAAAGGTGGCTATATTGGTCACTGATTTGTTTTTGTTTTGTTTTTGAATGTCAGAAATGTATATTTGTGAATGTTGAGATGTTATATTGGTTTCACTGGTAATAATAAATAATTAAAATGGGTATATATTTGTTTTTTGTTAAGTTGCCTAATAATTATGCACAGTAATAGTCACCTGCACACACAGATATCCCCCTAACATAGCTAAAACTAAAAACAAACTAAAAACTACTTCCAAAAATATTCAGCTTTGATATTAATGAGTTTTTTGGGTTCATTGAGAACATGGTTGTTGTTCAATAATAAAATTAATCCTCAAAAATACAACTTGCCTAATAATTCTGCACTCCCTGTATTTACTATATTACTTATCTCCTAAGGGTGGGTCATGTGTCTAGTATTTTCTGATACTGTGTTACAGAAATAAAGTACCTTTATTTTTGTACAACCAAGTTTGTTTTTTTCTTGTGTGTAAGTACTGTGTGAATGCAGTGGTATTGCATGAGCTTTCCATGTCTCCCAGATAAGCCTTGGCTGCTCATCCACAGCTACCTCTAGAGAGTCTGGCTTCTAGACACTGCCTACACTTCATTAAGAAGGGATACCTGGTATAAGGTGTAAGTATCATAGGTACCCGCCACACACCAGGCCAGCTTCCTACACCCCCTTTTAAGTATTTTTAAGAACAATAGCTTTCGCTGACAGCGCAAAAAGTGTCCCAATTTGCAAACATGGGCCACTTTTTAGCTTTCTAAATCACTAATGGGGGCAATTTTATTTTGGTGCCTGGGCCTATTTTCTGTCGCAGTCTGACCCTGAATGTATGCTGGCAGAGGAAAGTGAACAGAACAATAATTTGTGAGCCCCCTGTAAATGGCTAATACAGCAGGAATGGAACTAAAGAAATGTCTTTAAACTGCACAATGGCCCTCATTTTAACCTCGGCGGTCTTTTTGCAAGACTGCTGAGGTACCGCCGAGCTGAAGACCGCCAGTGCAGGTGGTTTTCAGCACAGCGTATTATGATTGCTGGCAGCCCACCATCCTTTTTTGGACGAAGAGCCGCCAGCCGCCATACTGGCGTTCGGCGGGGAAGTGGAAGCTGCTCCACCTCCAAGCCACGTCATCGAAACACTGCCCACCGAATCACGTCCCATGATTCGGTGTGGCAGTGTTCTGGTGACGGGGAGCTGGCAGCAGAGCAGCCCCCATGGATCCCATTCCCTCCTGGAGGATCACCGGACCAGGTAAGGTGATCCACCATTAGGGGGGGTGGGGGTGGGAGGGGGTTGTGTGTTGTGTGTGTGCATGGGGATGTGCGTGGGAGTGGGTAGAGGGGGTGTGTGAGTGCCTGTACGCATGCAGGGGGTTTGTTGTGTGTTTTGAAAATGTGTGCGTCTGTCTGTGAGTATGTGTGCATGTATGTCTGTGAGTAAGTGTGCGTGTATGTCTGTGAGTATGTGTGCGTGTATGTCTGTGTGTGTGTCTGTTGGAATGTCTGTTTGTATGTGTACGGGTATGTGTAGTTGTAGTGTATGTGTTCGTTTGGGGGGGGGGTGTCGATGTTGCGGGGAGTGGGGAGGGAGGTCCTGCCACCTTTGGGGATGGCAGGGGGGTCAGGGCTGTGGGGGGAGGACTCAGGAGTGGGGGGGACCCCTATCAGTGCCAGGGAAGGAATTCCCTGGCACTGATAGTGCCTACCACCATGGATTTCGTGGCAGTACAGAACCCCACGAAATCCATGGCAGTATGCGGGGTCGTGATACCGCCGGTGGTATAGTGACAGCCGCTGGTCTGGAGACTGAAGTCTCCAGCCCAGCGGTCGTTACCACCCTGGCGGTCGGAGTGGAGAAGTGGCAGTTTAGCATGGCAGTCACCTCCATGCTTGTAATGCCATTTTTTTTCCGCCGGCCTGTTAGCAGTATTACCGCCATTTCTCCAGTAATGTAAGGAGGGCCAATGTGTTTTCAAGAATGTCTTTTGGGGGGCAGAGTGAGAGTGAGAACGCCAAAATATCTTGTAAAATGTGTTTTTTGTAAGACCTGTTAGGTTGCTGCTACTGACTCAGTGTGTTCAGAATGCATGATTTGTCATTCATTGTCTCAAACACTGGAAAACAACATTCTATAACATATTCTGACTACCTGGGCACTGTGTATGTAAACGCAGCATTTGCTATTCAGTCTTCTACATTTTCTTGAAGGAGAGCCTTAAACCCTCTGTAAAGATTATCAAACTCTGTTATGCCAAAAACAATGTTACTGACCCAAATGTTGCCAGACCCCCTCCCCCCTCCCCCCCACCAAACCCCTTCCTCCCAGGCTATACATTGCAGAACACAGGTAATGCCCTGGTTAATTACCGGTAATTTTCATTATCCTTAGTCCATCTTGTCCAAAGTCAACACAAAGTGAAGTGATGTCACCTCGCGACAGGAACAAAGACCAGGAAGATCCTTGAAGGCTAGCCCCATCCAACCTGGGTGCCATAAAGGGCACTGGCACTCCTGGCTCCTCTTGTACGTATCTGAGCCCTCTTCAAAGTAATGACAGTAGGAAGGGTGAGCGGGGCGTAATGACTGTGTCGATGAAGAAGGGTAATGAAGATTTCTGATAAATAACTGAGGCATTACCCCTAAGTCCCTTGTCACAGTCATCTCAAAGTAAGGAATATGAAAGCCACAAAGTCCTTTGAAGAAGTCTAAGGAAAGAACTGAAAGAATCACAGTATTAATGCAACATCTCAGGTTTAATTCATGTCAATACTCAAAACAAAACACGATAACAGAGTAATTTATTATTATTTATTTTTAATTGTTTTTATTGACATTTTGCTTTATGCTTCTTCAATACATAGTATCACAGTAGTATACATACTTCAAGGCACGGGTCATAGTCCAATTGCATATATAATATACAAGCATATTTAGTACACAAGTAAGGCTAGCGTTTTAATCCTTTATCTGCTTAAATGCCATGTATCTGTATCTACCCTCGCTCATAATTGCCTTGCTTGTACTTCCCCCTGCCAACTTTCAGAAGCTCACGTACCTTATTCAAAAGTAAACATGTCTTCAAACTCGAACTAACATTTAGTGTAACCTTGGGCTAATGGGGTGAGTCAGCTCTGGAGGAGGGTTTATTGAACAGGGATGGCAGTGTCGTGACAGCTCAGGTGAGCACTCCCCCTCGCTAACTTCCTTTCCCATCAGACCACTCCCTAGTCTAGGCTGTCTGTCCCACTGGTTAGTGTCTCAGTGTATCTTGTGGTAGGGTCAGGGCGCTCCCATCTACCTCACTGCTATGCTCCCCTTTATCCTCCGCTCCGCAGTTAATCACCTTTTGTCACCTGTACCCCGGTATTATGTTGGTCAGCACCTATGACGATATCTGTGTGCACTACAGCCACACTCCCTCCCTGGGTCTCCAGGTTAACTCCCTCTCCTAGTGTACGCCCTTCCCATGCATCCAGTATCTTCCCCAGGATTGGGGCGATTGGGTGTTGACGGATCCCCCGTGCCTCCTCCCGTCTCAAGACCTGCAACTCAGCTTGTGCTCATGCTGTCACATCTCACCTCCAATCCCCCAAAGGAGGGCCCCTAGGCGGCTTCCAACACATGGCGATACGAGTCCTAAGGAGAGCCAAAGCCAGATCCAGGAATCTAATGCCAATCTTCCCAGAGGGCAACTCGATTCTCAGGCCCAAAAGGCAGAGAGAGGGTTCCAATTCCATTCCTACGTCGAGCACTCTGCCTAGTTCGTCTAGCACCACTCTCCAGCACCGTTGTATCACAGGGCAGAGCCATACCATGTGGTCCAAGTCCGCGTCAAGTCCACCGCATTTGGGGCACATCCTAGGGTCTCCCCCATATATGAGTTGTAACCTATGTGGTGTGAGGTATGCTCTGTGGACAGAATTGTACTGTATGTATCTGAGGCGGGTGTTCCATGACACCCTTCGGGGATAAGCTAATACTCTCCGCCACTCCGCATCAGTCAAGTCTCTCCCCAACGTTTCCTACCACTTCTCCCTAAGAGTTTGTAGAGAGACCGAACTGTAGACTAGTATTCTTGTATTTGATGTGTCAAGGATTGATACAGCAAGAATTGCCCACTTGGGACCCCACTCTCCTCCTCATATTAGCAAAGGTTCGTAACACTCCATCACGGAACAAGTCACCCAGTGATTCCACCCCTGCTCCCGTCCAGGCGTTTAACCGAACTGTGGTACCTCGCGCCACTGCCGTACGTGGCAATGCCGGGGAGTAAGCTACCTTTGTTCCCGTACGTCGCATACATTTCCTCCAGCAGGAGAGTGCCACCGTCATTAGGACATTCCTCACCTGAGGATTTATTCGGTGGCCAAGCAGTTGTGCTAGTATTAAATCTCCATTCATCTCGCCGCCAGTTGTGACACAGTCCAAGCGTCCCTCCCCAGTGCACCACCTGGAGATCCACTGTAGTTGGCCCGACAGGTAATAAAGTTCAAAATCTGGGGCCCCCAGTCCACGCGCCATCGCCGGATGGCAGAGAGTAGATAGAGCGGTACGTCTGCACCCCCGTCCCAAATAAGCTCCTGAAGCAGTGTGTTCAGCTCCCTGAACCAACCCGCAGAGATAATCACCAGAAGGTTGGTGAAGTAATAAAGGAGGCGGGGCAGCATGATCATTTTGGATAGAGACACTCTGGCCATTGTGGATAATTTAAGAGATCGCCAGAACCCCACTGAAGCTCGCAATGAACAGAGCGCCTTACCAAGGTTACCTTCACGGAGGTCCTTCAAGTCATGGAAAACCTGGATACCCAAGTACTTAAAGGTGCGGAGAGCCCACACAATATCCGCAGGGCAGGTGGGTGGTTGTTCTTCGCCCGCCGTCCATGGAAAGACATATGTCTTGCCTCTGTTTAGTCGAAGGCCCGAGTAGCCGCCAAAGGTTCCCAGTCTCACTTACGCCCAAGGCAGGCCAGTTACTCCATCCCTTAGGTATATTAATATGTCATCTGCGTAGAGTGAAATATTATGTTCAGCCAGTCCCCACAGCGCGCCCCTACCCTTACCCTCCATACGGAATTGGGCCGCCAGTGGCTCAATGGCAAGTGCAAACAATAATGGGGACAGCGGACATCCCTGCCTAGTGCCCCTAAATATGGGGTAAGCTGCCGACACCGACCGTCCCGTCTCACCCTCGCCATCGGCTTCCCGTACAGCAAATCGACCAATCGCACCTATCCTTCACCCAGGCCCATCCTTAGCATCACAGGTCTCAGGTAGTCCCAGCGTATCGAGTCGAAGGCCTTCTCAAAGTCTATCGACAAGAGCACTGCCCCTGGTGGCCTCTCTGCCTGTGGCATGTGTAGAAGCGCAAACAGTCGCCTAAGGTTGAGAGAGGTATTATGTGCCGGTATGAACCCATTTTGGTCATCGTGTATTAGGATGGATATATGCTGGGCTAACCGGTTGGCGAGGATTTTGCAATAGCAGAGTCATTTATAAAGCAGAGTTCAAAACACTTGTACCCAAAGTCCAGTGTGAACTAGAAACATTATTAAGGCGATAATATTTGACAAATGTATGCTCTGAGAGTCAGGTAGCGCCCCTGCAGATTTCCTGGACTGGTACCACCTGGAACTCCGCCCAGGAGGTGGCCATTCCTCTTGTAGATCTGTAGATCTGCGATGGACTGGAAGATCACTTGAATCGCCCTCCAAAGCCAGCAAAATTGTAAAAGTAATCCATCTACATAGAGTACTAGAAATCGCCTTCTTGTCTTTTACAGACAGCCCAAAAGTCACATACAAGAAGTCAGATTTCCTGAACTGCTGAGACCTGATAACATATGTGAAACTTTTAATATGAAGTGCATTAAACAAACGCTCCTCCTGAGAGGAGGGAGAAGGATAGAAAGAATGAACAATTAGTTCCTGGCATCTATGAAAAATAGAGTTAACCTTTAGCACAAAAAGAGGGTCAGGTCTTAAAATGATCCCATCTTCCAAAAATCGAATGAAAGGAGGGCAGCATTTTAAGGCTCCCAGCTCTCCAGTTAGCCTTGCCAAGGTGATCGCAACAGGGAAAACAACCTTATAAGAAAGGAATTTCAAGTCAACTATATCTAGAGGCTTGAAAGGATGGAACTGTAAAGCCCATTAAACAGTAGGAAGATTCCAAAGAGGAGAAAGGGGATTCATTACAAGTTTTACCACTGAAAAGCTTTTGAACAGCCAAGACACCAAATATTGTATTGCAGAAGAAGGCTCAGAAAAGTCTCAAAAAGCCTTTATTGCAAACCATGGAGCTTTCTGAGTGAAGCGAAAGATGTGTAAGTGAAACCCATCCAGAGCATCACAGAAACTACAGTTAGGTGCAGAAAGATTGTGAGTAGAACACTGTGAGTCAAAGGACTTCCAGTGCTTTGAATTAGACTTCAAAGTGGAATGCCTTCTAGAGTGCTGAATTACCTTTACCAAGGAAGGGGAAAGACCCTTTGCTAGAAGTTCAGACTTTCTCAACCTTCAACCCGATAGAGTGAGTTGGAGCCAGAAGGTCCGGGCTGAAGTTCAGAGTGGGGACACAGCCTTCAGCAGTATCCAAGGAGGCACAGGGCCAGGGATTTCAGAAGAAGAAACCTTGACCTCTGCGGCCAAGGAGGGAGTACACTAATCAAGTCCCCTATCTCCTGCTGGAACATGGAGGGAACTTTCTGGATCAATGGAAAAGGAGGGAAGGCATAGAGGAGACATCTCAGCCACTCTATCATCAGTGCGTCCACTCCCTACGGTCCCTGTTCTGGAAACCTGGAGCAGAATCTGTGAAGAGGAGCACTGTCCGTGGTTGCAGAGAAATCCAGAAAAGGTCTACTGAATCATCTGCAAATCTCTGGAAACGTTGACATGGATAACGCCAATTCCTACGCATTTGGAAATCTCTTTCTTAGGCTGTCTGCTGTTACGTTGTTGGTAACCTTGCTGTGAACTGCTGACAGATGCAACAGGTTGGTTTCTGCCCAGCAGCCCAATTGCACTGCCACTGCATTAAGGGATTTAAAACTTGTGCTTCCTTGATGGTTGATGTAAGAGACTGCTACTGTGTTGCCTTTATCAGCACAATTTTCTGAAACAGCAGGTGATTAAAAAACTTCAATGCCATCAACTCCCTCCAATTTGATGGTCTGTGACTCTCAAGGAAAGACTGACTACTTGAATTAGCAGGACCTGTCCATCAGAGCAGCATCCAAGCTCAGTAGCTGGTGTCTTTTGTAGGGATTTCTTGTGTCCAACCCCCAAAGAAGACTGAGTCTGACCTCCTATGATAGCAGAATCAGCTTGTCCAGGGAAGGAAGTGTTGATGACCAATCACTGTTCAAATGCCATAGAAGAGGCCACAGGTGAAGCTTGTCCAGGGAAGGAAGTGTTGATGACCAATCACTGTTCAAATGCCATACAAGAGGCCACAGGTGAAGCCTCACCCACTGGAATGTATGTACAGCTGCCAATTACCCCTGAACTTCCAACTAAAGCTTTGCTAGAGTCTGATCCCTGGAAAGATCTCACACTGCCGACTGCAAACACAGAATCCTCTTCTCTGGGAGAAAAAGGATGAGACAGTTCCACATTTGATACATGCAGAAGCTAATCAGCAGGGTAGGGAAAATCAGAATTCCTAGAAGATACAAATAAGTCACCACTGGCGCCATCATCTTGATGAAGACCCTTGGGGCTAATTTTAGGCCAAAAGGAAGAACTATGAATTGGTAATGGAGATCCCCACTGCAAACCTCAAGAACTGATGATGTTGGATGGCAACGGGAATATGGAGGCAAGCATCCATAAAGTCTGAGGTTATCAGAAAGTGGCTGTGTGAGATTAGGGGAAAATGTTTTGAAGGGTTTCCATCTTGAATCTGATATCCTGAATAAAGGAATTGAGATTCTTCAAATCTATGACCATTTGAAAGTCCCCTGAAGCCCTTGGAACAAGACCATTCAGTAAAGCCCCTGACGTCACTTCTCCTTGGTGGTAAGATCAATCACACATTTTTTTGAAGTAATGAAATTCCCTCCAACAACGACCTCTTCCTGTTTGGATTTTGAGATAGCAGAGTACGAATGACCCCCGCAGAAACAGGCACGGAGACAGAAACTCTATCAGATAGCCTCTCCTTATGACCTGGAGTACCCACTGATCTGTCATTAACAATTGCCAATGAGAGGTGATCTGTTGAATCCGTCCACCAACCGTTAATACAGTGGCCTCCGTCTTGGCATAGTCAGGAGTGCTCCATTTTAGAGTTTGCATCCAGTTTGGTCTTCTTAAAAAACTGAAAGAAGATCTATGCTAAAACCGAGGTGACTGGTCTGAATTCGGTTGCCTCCTTGAGGGCTGCTGAAATGATGATCTAAATTTAGAAGAACCATTTTGAGGAATGCCAATGGAACGAAGAAGAATGTTTCCTTTCCTTAAAAATATGATGTAGTCTATCCTCCAGCTTCACACCAAAGAGACAAGAGCCTTCAAATCACATTTGAATTGGGACAGCTCTTTGTGCTGCATCAGAAAACCAATCCTTCAAATAAAGATCTCTTCTTGCTGCAATTGATGCTCTATGTGCAAGGGCAGCCAATCTAACAATATCAAAGGAAATATCAGAGAGGAATTCAATCTGGCGTTCCAGGTATTCCACCAAGTGAAGGCAATCTGCCCTGTTCTAAATAGCAGTAAATAATGCCTTGAAATCAGTAATCAGGGACTGCACTTTGTATGCCGCATAAATACCAGCTCTCATGAGCCAGAAGAAACCTTCTTGAAGGCAGAATCCACTTTTTTGCCTGAAGAGTCCTCAAAATTGTTCTCTTCTGCTATGGAAGGGTGATCCACAAGGCTGGCCAACACAGAGTCAACGTGAACATTGTCTGGAAAAAACAGCATCCAAGTCCACAAGGGGATACACTTTCAACATAAATCTGGACAACATAATCTTGTCTGGGTCTTTCCACTTTTGTTTAATGACATCCTTTACAAACTGATGGATAGGCAGGCCAGAATTAAAAGGCCTACAGAATTGCCGCAATAGGGATTCGTTTGCAGTTCTAGGCTTTTCAATAGATGGAAAAACATACTTTCCATTTTATGGGTCAATAAGTCCCCAAGCATGTCCTTTGAAACATACTTTCCCTTTAAATCAGTAGGAATAGGGTCTCCATCCAAAAAAATCTGAGTCCCCAAACACAGACAGCTCCTCTCTACCCTTCTTGTTATGAGCAGGAAGAGTCTTGTCTCTTAAGGCTGACAAGGTTTCCAATATAATTTGCCTTATCTTTTCCTCATCTTCTTTCCCATGCTTCTGCCTGCGCCTGGGGGACAGCAGAGTGACCAGGAGATGACGAAGCACTAGAAGAAGAAGAGGGGGAAGCATGCTTCTTCTTGGCCAAATATTTCCCCACAGTGCTCAGAAAACAGTAGATCCAGCTCAGCGACAGGAAACTCAGCAAACACATGAGAATAACATAAAGAGCCTCCTACCTTGGGCTTTTAAATAAGGAAGTATAGTGTGCTGTCTTCTGCACATACAAACTGAAAGGACACGCCTGCGTTCAACAGGGAATCCCCTACTGCGCATGTGCCACCCTCACACATTACGCATGTGTGAACACTAGATGCTCCCTCCCTACGCCCAGCTTACCGGACAAAGGGCCTGATTCTAACTTTGGAGGACGGTGTTAAACCGTCCCAAAAGTGGCGGATATACCACCTACCGTATTACGAGTCCATTATATCCTATGGAACTCGTAATACGGTAGGTGGTATATCCGCCACTTTTGGGACGGTTTAACACCGTCCTCCAAAGTTAGAATCAGGCCCAAAGTGTTGCAATGGGCAAAAGATAGCTGCATCCGCGAACCCTGCCTTGAAGGGAGAGACACTTATTAGGCCAAAGCCCACCACAGGGAGAACTCCACCTTATCTCGCTTACCTTTTGCCACTCCTTTAATGAAGGCCTGCCACTTTTCAAGCCCGAACAGGAAGGTGAGTCACGCTCCAAGTACATGCCACATCCCAGCAGGGACCTCCCCGAACTCGCTCTGTTGCACAGGAATGAAAAAACAGGAGGGGCCAGGAGTACCAGCTCCCTTTATGGTGCTAGGTTGGGTGAGTAGGGCTAGCCTTCAAAAATCATCCTGTTCTTTGTTTCGGTCGCAAAGTGACATCACCTCACATTGTGATGACTGTGGTCAATTAGGTTAGAAAGAATTTAACCTCGAGAAGGAATTCAAACTTATCAAGAAAGTTAAAAGCAGGAGAGAGGGGTAACTGCTGTAATATGGGTATCAATTACAGCATTTAGAATGACTCTAAAAGAGGATGCAACTCTGAGGATAAGGTCCACTTCTATGATATCACTTTAAGACCCTCAAAGATAGGTGCAGGGCTCACCATGTGAGTCAGGATAAAGAAAAGGAATCAGATCTGTGTCTCATTGTCTCTCTGGAGAGCTGAACAGATCCAAAGGCATCCGGAAATAGATAGTGTCTGTCACTAACTGAATAAAGCCTACTGAAGCAACATCCTGTGCGGGTCTCTGTATCGCTGCTCTGTCCACTTGAAGCATTCTCTTGGCATGATTTCTAGGATATCAACTCAGAACACGTTTTATTGCCATTGCCGATAAATGTTTTTATCAGTTGCAAAAGAACAAAGGATTACAAGTTGCTGTTTCTTGGTTCCCTGAATTGATCAAAACAATGTTAACTCATATTTCCATTTTGAAAAAGCTTCAGGTGTCAACATAATGTGCATGCCACAGAAGGCATTCTAAATCAGTTAATCTGGTTGCACAAAGCCATAGATGAAAAGGGATCCAGTTGTAATATCGACTCAAATCTTGACATGCACCAATCTTGACCGCAAAGTTGTGACAGCAAAAATATTGACATGCATTTAATATTGATATATTAAGGCCCTCATTACAGCCCTGGAAGTTGGTGAAAAAGCAGCAGTAATATCGCCAACAGGCCGGCAGTAAAAAAAATGGAATTATGACCACGGCGGAAACCGCTCACACAGACAGCCACTTTAACACACCGACCTCCACGGCGATACCACCAAGCATCATGGCGGTAATCGCCAACAGTCAGACGGAAGAAAATGTACCACCCACACTATTACAAAAGGCCTATCCGCCACCTTTTCCGGGGTGGTTACAACGCCATCAAAAGCACAGAGGAAACAGTGCACAGAAGGGAAATGACTCACCCCTGGAGACCTAAGGAAGAACCACGCCGCCATGGAGCCCAAGTTGCAGGTGTTCCCCATGCTCGTCTATCTCCTTCTTCACCATGAATACCAACGCCAGCGAAGACGACCACGGTGGGTACTGCCGCCTAGCACACATGGGAGGGGGGAGGAAAAAGAGAGTGACACACATGCAACACGCAACACCCCCATCCCCAACACCATACACACAAACAGATGCACAGACATTACATATCCACCCTGTACCCCTCGGAATAATGCAAGGACAAAAGTAATTGATTAAAGTGAGTGTAATAAGATAAAATACTAGAAATACGTCCTTCAAAATCAAAACAGTATATACATATATGCAAATGGAGGGACACTGCCCAGTCCACAATGTCTGTGAGCCACAGGGCCACATCAAATGGACCAATGCCCCACTTGACTCCTGCAACAACACAGAGAGAACACCGCAGGGGCATCAGGTTGAAAATACACAGGCACCTCAGGGGGAACGGGGAACAGGGGGGCACCTCAGCCGGAAGATGGAACAACAACACTGGTCCTGGAGGGGGCTACATGCCCATTACACTGTCCTGGGAAGTGCAAAGCCACAGTCTCTCAAGTGGGTGGTCTGCCCACTGCTTGGTCCTGGGGACTGCAAAGCCACAGTCTCTCTAGTGGGTGGTTTGCCCACTGCTTGGTCCTGGGGATGCAAAGCCACAGTCTCTCAAGTGGGTGGTCTGCCCACTGCTTCGTCCTGGGGAGTGCAAAGCTACTAAATAGAGAAAAAGTAGTCCACGAGCCGGACAGAAAACAGCGAGCCTCGCATGTTTTCTGTACTTGGTCGATGCGCTCGAGGAGGGCTAGCCACCGGAAAAGGCATGACTTATGCATGCCTTCTACTAATGAAAGCAAGCAGATTTTGTTAGGCAAGCCCACGAACCAATGAAAAACACTGACGTGACGTCGACAGGGCTCTGAGCCCTTTTCTAAACACTAAAGCGTCTCGCTGCGATACGCATGTGTGAGCGCATGCTACGCAGGCTCGACCCTAAAAAGGGGGGAGACAAAGGATACACTTGGTCAATGGCTGCACCAACACCACTGTTGGCGTACACAGTACACTCACACAGGGAACAGACCTACGCACTATGCAATGCACTACAAGTCACAATGCTAGTCACCAACCCTAGGACAGGCATACCTAAGGCCATTAGCAGCATACCGGAGACACACAGACCCCTGCCCAGTACTGGAGGCCTACTAGCTTGGTTGGAGGACTTTCACATCAGAACCCTGCCCAACATGGGACCTACCATGCAATGTACACCGACAGCCCCACACCCCCCACCCGGAGACCACCCCACCACACGCAATTTGCAGATTTGAAAACTGTACTCACCCCCTTGTGGCTGCAGTGATGGCCTCAAGCACCCATCCAGCTCCGGATAGGCCACCGCCAGTATGTGGAACATCAGGGGGGTCAGGGTTCGACAGGCACCCCTTCCTTGTTGGGAGGCCAACCCCAGCTGGGCCTCCGCCGTCTTCCGTGCCCAGCGTCTCAGGTCCTCCCACTGTTTGCGACAGTGGGTGCTCCGCCTGCCGTAGACCCTCAGCGTCCGCACCTCCTTGGCAATGGCACGCCATATACCCTTTTTCTGATGGGCGCTGACCTGCAGACAAATAAACATAGAAAAAGGGATCAGCCATACCGTCTGGCCCTCCATATCCCTCACATCCCCTTACGCACAGACATTGCCCACCATGCATACAGCACGCTGTCCAGGACCCTTCCCCCCTTTACACGAGGCCCTCACACACAGCACTCCATGCATTCATGCCCCATTCATGCAACATGTTCACAGTGTACTCACCTGTTGGTCTAGAGGCCATACAGCATTCGGTACTGGAGTAGGACCCCATCCACCAGTCTCTCCAGCTTCGCATCGGTGAAGGCAGGGGCCCTTTCCTTAGTGACACGAGCCATGGTCAGTTCCAGACACAGGTCGCAGCAGCACTTGCAGTGTAGGTCCTCTCCTGTTGAAGGTCAGGTAGCAAGTGAGAGAACAGTTAGAAAATGGCGGTCACGTCCGCGGCGGTGTGTACCCTCACCACCGGCATACATCACCATTGGCCACTGTAACCCATAGGGCCCATAGACAACCAATGAGGAGTTGCACGGCGGTACTCGACTGCCTCCCGCAACGGCGCACAACGTCAGAGGCATTACCTCATTTCCACCTGTCCATCCACACAGGACAGGCGGACGCTATTTCGGTGGGGGGGGGGGCAGGCCATGGCACCTAACCGGTCACAGTACACATAGGCACCTTATGGGCCTATCCAACAACATACTGTTCCATTCACAACATGCAATGCAGTGTACAGTTTGGAAATGTGGAATACTGACCAGCTGCTTTTTGTTTTGCCCCGTAGATTGCAACCGCTGCAGATGAATAGGAGGTGGAGACATCCCCTGTGTACAGACCCCTGGTGGACTTGGCAACAATGGAGGACAGGGACATTATCCTCACCTACAGACTTGACAGGGCCACAATCCAAGAGCTGTGTGCACAATTGGAGCCAGACCTGATATCCATCACCGCAATGGGATCCCCCTTCTTGGGCAGGTGTTATCTGTGCTCCATTTCTTGGCTACTGGTTCTTTCCATATGACAGTGGGCTTGTCAGCAGGAATGTCACAGCAAATGTTCTCAATAGTGCTAACAAGAGTGTTGTCTGCCCTGATGAGACACATGCGCAGCTACATTGTTTTCCCTCAGGTGGAAGATTTGGCCACATTGAAAGCTGACTTCTGTGCAATGGGACATATCCCCAACATTATTGGGGCAATTGATGGTACACATATTGCCTTTGTGTCCCACCCAGAGAAACGAACAGGTGTTCAGAAAGCGAAAGAGCTTTTACTCAAAGAATGTTCGGATAGTGTGCCTGGTGGACCAGTACATCTCCCATGTCAATGCGAAGTATCCTGGCTCTGTGATAGATGCCTATATCCTGAGGAATAGCAGCATCCCATATGTGATGGCTCAACTCCAGAGGCACCGGGTGTGGCTAATAGGTGAGCCCATGGTTCCCACCCAGTATATGTTGGTGTATGGGTATGGGGTTGGCCCTAAGGGTTAGTGTTTGGCTATCTGGTCTCCCTCGATATTTGCAGGTGACTCCGGTTACCCCAACCTCTCATGGCACCTGACCCAGTAAAGAATCCCAGGACAAGGGCAGAGGAATGTTACAATGAGGCACAGGGGCGAACAAGAAGGATTTTAGAGAGGACATTCGGCCTCCTGAAGGCCAGGTTTCAGTGCCTCCATCTAACAGGTGGTTCCCTGTGCTACTCATCCAAGAAGGTCTGCCAGATCATCGTGGCATGTTGTATGTTGCACAACCTTGTCTTACGTCGCCAGGTGCCTTTTCTGCAGGAGGATGAGGCTGGAGATGGGCGTGTGGCAGCAGTGGACCCTGTGGACAGTGACGAAGAGGAGACAGAGGATGAGTATGAGGACAACAGAACAGCAATCATACGACAGTACTTCCAGTGACACACAAGTAAGACACTGTAAGTTCACCTTCCATTGACAGTTTTGTGTTGGCTATTGTCACTGGCAGGCTGATTTTCCTACTACTATAGCAACTTACTGTACCCTTTGGCATGTCTATTTTCAGATATCTGTGCCCCACTCTGGCTCCTGGTGTGTTGGCTGCAGCCAACTACAGGTCATACCTATGTATACATTACTGTACAGTTGAATTGCAATGTTTACAGCTTGTTAAACTAATACATAGTTGAATCAACTGACAGACTCCATAATTGTTTTTTTTAAAAGGGTGTTTTATTTATGTGCTAATAAGTGGAGGGGGTATTGCAATGGGCTGGGGTAGTGGTGGGGGAGAGTCCAGGGTAAAGTTCTAGTCTATTTGTATCACAGGTGCACTGTCCAAGGAGGCAGAGGAAGTGGAGCAATGGCAGTTCAAGGTGGACAGGGTGACAGAGTGGGACACAAGGGTGAAATTCAGGAGAGTCTTATTTCCTGGCGGGGTCTTGGAAATATTCTCTGGCTTATGCCTGGATCGCAGGGACCGTTTGCGGAGTGGTCCTCATTCTGCAGAGGGGGCGGGGGGGTGCTGATGGCCCGTTGTTCCTGTGGTGGGGCCTCCTGTCCACTTGCGTCAGCGGAGGTGGAAGGCTGTTCATCGGTCTGGCTAGTGTCAGGGGCCCGTTGGTGTGCCACTTCCTCCCTCATGGTGTTGGCCATGTCTGCCAGCACACCTACAATGGTGACCAGGGTGGTGTGGATGTCCCTCAGGTCCTCCCTGATCCCCAGGTACTGTCCCTCCTGCAGCCGCTGGGTCTCCTGCAACGTGTCCAGGTGGTATGCTCCCAGGATGTTGGTGAGTGCCTCGTGGAGAGTCGGTTCCCTGGGCCTGTCCTCCCCCTGTCACACAGCAGTCCTCCCAGCTTCCCTGTTGTCCTGTGCCTGTGTCCCCTGGACCATGTGCCCACTACCACTAACCCCAGGTCCCTGATCGTTGTGTGTTTGTGGGGTGGCCTGGGGTCCCTGTAGTGGTGGACACACTGCTGATTGACATGTCCTGGGGACAGTGGTATGGGCCCGCTGGCTGGGTGGGTGCTGTGGTGGTGTTTCCTGATGGGGAGGCTCTGTGGTGGTATGGGACTGTGCCTGAGTAACTGACTGTCCGGAGGTCCCTGATGGGCCAGGTTGGTCATCCTGATCAAGGCGTGCAGAGCTGCTGCCATCACTGTGGGCCTCTTCTGTGGGGGTACTGGATGTTGCTGGCACCTCCTCTCTGGTGATGTTGTGTGGGGGACCTGTGGGGATGTAAATACAGTGTTATTGTTTCTGCGTGTGTCATCTTATGCATGGGTGTGTTGCCCTCTATGGCTGTTATTGCCCTGGCAACTTAGGCTTGTGCGAGTGGTGATTTGGTGGGCTAGGTGATTGACTCAAGTGTGCATGCTTTGGTGATGCGTGTCCATGCATTGGTGTTGCATGCAGGGCTTGGTTGTGGGAGGGATGGGTTGTGATGGTGGGATGTGTGGGAGGTGGTGGGGTGATGGGAGTGAGGGTGAGGGTGGGGGTATGTGTTGGCATGCAGGTAGGGGGGGTGAAAGTAGTAAAGATTTGACTTACCAGAGTCCAGTTCTCCTGCTACTCCTGCCAGGCCCTCAGGATGCAGTATTGCCAAGACTTGCTCCTCCCATGTTTTAAGTTGTGGGGGAGGAGGTGGGGGTCTGGTTCTGTGGGTGCTGTTGGTCTGTCTCTCTCAGTTGGCAATATTTTTGAGTCGTAAGGATTTGTGGATAGTGTGGGTGTGTGTTTTATAGTGGTGTGGGTGTGGTGTGTGTATGTTTGTCAGGTGTGTGTAGTTGGAACTGTCCAATGTAATGTTGTTTTGTTAGCTTGTGTGCATTTTGAGTGCGGCAGTATGTACTGCCAATGGTTTATCGTGGTTGAATGTCCGCCGCAGTGATTCGTGGGTTATAATGCTGTGGGCGTAGTTCTGTTGGCGTAACGGTGTGGGTTTGGATACCGCCAGTTTATCACTGACCTTTGGTCTGGTAGATTTGTGTGTGTCTGTATAGTGACGGATTGCTATGTGTTTATCATAATATTGGTAGCGGTAAACCGCCGCGGTATGTTGGCGGCTATAGGCATGGCGGTAAGCGGGACTTACCGCCAATGTCATAATGAGGGCCTAAATCTCCACAGTGCACGTGCCCTAAAAGTCTGGATGTAGAATACTGGGTTAACCAATGATAAAATTTTGGTATGTCAATGTTCAATAAATTCTGTCTTTATTGCTGTGTGAGTTTGGTGTGGCTAGTGCGAACTTGTTAATGTAAATGTGATAAGGACTTAGCAATGCGCAAGCGATCTATGCACCCCTCGACCTCATAAATTAGAGAAAAGAGCAAAAAGAGACACTTGCTGCCAGAAGAAGCGGTCGGTTTTAACTCGACAATGATTGCTTTGAAGTGCATGGATTCTACAGAGAGGTAAAGAAGAACAAGCATTGGCAAAGCCAATAGGTCTTGCCTATACAAGAGCTATTGGCTTGGCAGTGTGTTTTTACCATGTTGTACACCAGTGTGGCTGCTGTTCAGCATGGCTAACATTTATTGGCATGGAGTGTCATAGAGTGGAGTGGGGGAGTAGTGATGTAGAGTGGATTTGTCGGAGTAGAGTGGTAGGGGTAATAGAGTTTTGTACAGTGAGTAGATGGGAGTAGAGTTCAGTTATTCAGTGTCAAAGAGTGTCGTAGTGTGCAGTGTCGTAGAGTGTAGTGGAGTGGGGTGGAATAAGGTGGTTTGGTTTGGAGTGGAATGAGGTAGTCTGGTGGATTGGATTGGAGTAGAGTGAGGTGGCTTGGGGAAGAGTGGGGTGGACTGGGTGGAATGGGGTGGATTGAGTGGGTGGACTTGATGGGGTGGATTGAAATGCAGCGAGATGGAGTGGATTGGGGTTAATTGAAGGGGTCGCTTGGTGTGGGTAGATTAGATTGGATTGGGGATGGTGGGTTGAATTATAGGACTGGGGTGTGGTGGGTGGGTTGAGGTTGTATGGATTGGAATGGGGTGGTAGATTAGATTGGATTGCGGCAGGTGGGTTGAACTGGAGTGATGGGACTGGGGTGGGGATGGGTGGATTGGACTGACATGGAGTGGTTTAGAATTGGGTAGATTGGAGTGGGGTGGATTAGATTGGACTGGAATGCAGTGGAATAGATTGAACTTGAGTGGGGTGGATTAGATTGGTGTGGGTGGACTGAATTTATTGGAATGAAGTGGGTTGGATTGAATTAGACTAGGGTCAATTGGACTAGAGTGGGGTGGATTTGACAAGAGTGGGTGGATTTGATTGGGTTGGATTGGACTGGATTGGATTAGAGTGGACTGAATTGGTCTGGGATGGGCTGAATGTTCTGGATTGGTGTGAGGTGGATTAAACTGAGGTAGGGTGGATTGGATTGGGGTAGAGTGGGGTGAATTGGGGTAGAATGGCATGGAGTGTGGTGGACTGGAGTGGTGTGGACTGAATGGGGTGGATCGGATTGGAGTATGGTGGATTAAAATGGGGTGCGTTGGATTGGGTGGACTGGATTGGAATGGGGTGAACTGGAGTTATGTGGGGTGGGTTGGAGCTAGGTGGGGTGGATTGGATTGGGTGGTTTCGATTTGGGTGGACTGGACTATGGTGGGGTGGATTGCAGTGGGTTGGGTTGGATTGGAGTAGGGTGGATTTGAGTGGGGGGGAGTAGATTGAGGGGGGGTGGATTGTACTGGAGTAGGGTGAATTAGATTGAGTAGGGTGGATTAGATGGGTGGTGTGGATTGGAGTGGGGTGGAATGGAATGTGGTGGACTGAATTGGAATGGGGTGCCAGGTGAGGTGGTTTGGAGTTGATTGGAATGCAGCGGAGTGGACTGAATTGGAGTGAAGTGGGTTGGATTAAGTGGGGTGGGCTGAACTGAATGGAATGGATTGGATTGGGGTGGAATGTATTGGGGTGAGCTGGATTTGGGTGGGGTGGATTGGAGTGGAGTGGATTAAGGTGCAGTGGTTTGGAGTAGGGTGGATTGCAGTGGGACGGATTGGAGTCCCATGGATTTTTGGAGTGGGGTGGACTGGAGTGGCATGAATTGCAATGGGGTGGATTGGGTTGGAGTGGAGTGGACTGGATTTCAGTGGGTTGGATTGTGGTGGATTGGACTGGAGTGGAGTGAGGTGGGGTGGATTTGAGTGGGGTGATTTGGATTGGTGTGGAGTGTATTGGATTGGTGAGGGGTGGATTGATTGGTGTGGGGTGGATTAAGGTGGTTTGGACTAGGATGTAGTGGATTAGAGTGGGGCTGATTAAGGTGAACTGCTTTGGACTGGAGCGGGGTGGATAGAGGTGGAATAGGGTGAAGTGGATTTGAGTGGGGTGGGGTGGGGTGGATTGGATTGGTGTGAGGTGGCGTGGAGTGGGCTGTATTGGACTGGCGCGGGTTGGATTGGAATAGGGTGGATTAGAATGGGGTGAAATGGGATGGAGTGAGTGGAGTGGATTGGGGTGAGGTGAGGTGGATTGGATTGGAGTGTGGGGCATTGGAGTGGCAGAGTGGGACAGATTAAAAAGTGGGGAAGATTGGAGTGGGACAGATTGTTTTCGATTGGAGTAGGTAGAATGGAGGGGGAAGATTGTTTTGGATTGGAGCTGGGCTGATTATTTTGGATTGGAGTCTGGCAGATTGATTTGGATTGGAGTGGGGCAGACTGTTTTGGAGTGGGGCAGACTGTAGTGGGGCAGATTGTTTTAGATGGGAGCGGAGCAGATTGTTTTGCGCCGGAGTGGGGCATATTGTTTTGGATTGGAGTGGGGCAGATTATTTTGGAATGGAGTGGGGCAGATTGTTTTGGACTGGAGTAGGGCAGATTCTTTTGATCTGGAGTGGGGGAGACTGAAGTGGGGCAGAATGTTTTAGATCTGAATGGGGCGGATTGTTTTGGAAAAGAGTGGGGCAGATTGTTTTGGATTGGAGAAGGACAGCTTGTATTGGATTGGAGTGGGGCAGATTGAAGTAGGGCAGATTGCTGTTGATTGGAGTGTGGCAGATTATTTTGTGGCTGGGTTGGGGTAGATTGGGGTGGGGCCTTTTGCTTGGGCTGGAGAGGGCAGATAGGAGTGGGGCAGATTGGAGTGGGGGTGATAGTTTTGGACTGGAGCGGGACAGACTGGAGTGGGGCAGATTGGAGTGGGCAGAATATTTCAGAATGGAGTGGGGCAGACTGAAGTGGGGAAGATTGTTTTAGATCGGCTCAGGCAGATTGGAGTGGGGCAGATTGTTTGGGTCCAGAGTGGGGCACATTGTGTTGGATTGGAGTGGGGCAGATTGCTTTGGATTGCAGTGGGGCAGATTGTTTTGGAATGGAGTGGGGTAGATTGTTTTGGGTTGGAGTAGGGGCAGAACTGAGTGGGGCATATTGTTTTGGATTGGAGTGGGGCAGATTGTTTTGGATTGAAGTGAGGCAGAAAGGAGAAGGGCAGATTGTTTTGGATTGGAGTGTGGCAGATTGTTTTGTATTGGAGTGGGGCAGATTACAGTGAGGCAGATTATTTCGGATTGGGGTAGAACAGATTGTTTTGGAATGGAATGGGGCAGATAATTTCAGATTGAACTGGGGCAGATTGTTTTGGATTGGAGTGGGGAAGATTATTGTAGATTGGAGTGGAGCCCATTGTTTTGGAATGGAGTGGGGCACATTGTTTTGGATTGGAGTGGGGCAGATTGTTTTGGATTGGAGTGGGACAGATTGGAGTGGGGCAGATTGAAGTGGGACAGAATGTTTCATATTGGAATGGGCAGATTGGAGTTGAGCAGATTGTTTTGGATTGCAGTGTGGCAGATTGGAGTAGAGCAGATTGTTTTGGATTGGAGTGGGGAAGATTATTGTAGATTGGAGTGGAGCCCATTGTTTTGGAATGGAGTGGGGCACATTGTTTTGGATTGGAGTGGGGCAGATTGTTTGGGATTGGAGTGGTGCAGATTATTTGGGATTGGAGTGGGACAGATTGTTTTGGATTGGAGTGGGACAGATTGGAGTGGGGCAGATTGAAGTGGGACAGAATGTTTCATATTGGAATGGGCAGATTGGAGTTTAGCAGATTGTTTTGGATTGCAGTGGGGCAGATTGGAGTATAGCAGATTGTTTTGGATTGGAGTGGGGAAGATTGGCTTGAACCAGCTTGTTTTGGATTGGAGCGGGCAGATTGTTCTGGATTGGAGTGGGGCAGATTGTTTTGGACTGAAAAAAGGCAGATTAATGGGGCAGATTCTTTGGGACTGGAGTGGGGGCAGACTGGAGTGTGGCAGGTTGCTTGGTTTTGGAGTGGGGCAGATTGTTTGGGATTGGAGTAGGGCAGATTGTTTAGGATTGGAGTAGGGCAGATTGTTTTGGATTGTCCTGGGGCATATTGGAGTGGGGTACATTGGAGTTGGGCAGATTGTTGTCTGGTAAGATTGTTTAGGATTGGAGTGGGGCAGACTGTTTTGAATTGGAGTACAGCAGACTGTAGTGGGGAAGATTGTTTAGCGCTGGAGGGGGAGATATTGTTTTAGATTGGAGTGGGACCGATTATTTTGGAATGGAGTGGGGCAGACTGCTTTGGACTGGAGTGGGGCATATTCTTTTGGAGTATAGTGGGGGAGAGTGAAGTGGGGCAAAATGTTTTAGATCGGAATGGGGTGGATTGTTTTGGAATAGAATGGGGCAGATTGTTTTGGACTGGAGAAGGACAGCTTGTATTGGATTGGAGTGAGACAGATTGGAGTGGGGCAGATTCCTTTAGATTGGAGTGGGGCAGATTGTTTTGGGCTGAGGTGTAGTAGATTGGAGAGGGGCAGATTGCTTTAGATTAGAGTGGGGCGGACTGGAGTAGGGCAGATTGTTTTGGATTGGTGTGGTACAAACTGGAGTGGGGCCGATAGTTTTGGAATGGAGCAGGACAGATTTGAGTGGGGCAGATTGGAGTGGGCAGAATGTTTCAAGATGGAGTGAGGCCGATTGAAGTGGGGCAGATTGTTTTGGATTGGAATGGGGCAGATTGTTTTGGAGTGGCGTGAGGAAGATTGGAGTGGGGCAGATTATTATGGACTGAGAAAGGCAGATTAGTGAGGCAGAATGTTGTGGACTGGAGTGGGGGCAAATTGGGGTGTGTCAGATTGCTTGGTTTTGGAATGGGGCAGATAGTTTTGGATTGGAGTAGGTAAATTGCATGGGACAGATTGTTTTGGATTGGAGTGGGGTAGATTAGAGTGTGGCAGAATGTTTTGGATTGGAGTGGGGCAGATTGTATTGTATTGGAGTGGGGGCAGATTGTTTTGTACTGGAGTTGGGCATATTGGAGTGGTGCAAATTGTTTTAGATTGGAATGGGGGAGATTTTTTTGGATTGGAGTGGGACAGATAGTTTTGGACTAGAGTCTGGCATATTGGAGTGGTGCAAATTGTTTTGGAATGGAGTGGGACAAATTGTTTTGGAATGGAGTGAGGCAGACTGTTTTGGTCTAGAGTGGAGCAGATTGTTCTGGATTGGAGTGGGGCAGGTTGTTTTGGGTTGGAGTGGGCTGGATTGTGTTAGACTGGACTGAAGTGGAATGGGATGGATTGGATTGGGGTGAGGCAGACTGAATTTTATTTGGGTAGTTTGGAATGAGGTAGATTGGAGTGGGGAAGATAGTTTTGGACTGAGTGGGTCAGACTGGAGTGGGGCAGATTGAAGTGGGGCAGAATGTTTCAGATCGGAATGGGCAGATTGGAGTTGGGCAGATTGTTTTGGATTGCAGTGGGGCAGATTGGAGTGGAGCAGATTGTTTTGTATTGTAGTGGAGTGGAGCAGACTGAAGTGAGGCAGATTGTTCCGGATTGGAGTTGGCAGATTGTTCTGGATTGGATTAGGAAAGAATACAGTGGTGCAGATTGCTTTCTTTTGGAGTGGGGTAGATTGTTATGAATTAGAGTGGGGTAGATTGGAGTGGAGGGGGCAGATTTTTTGGATTGGACTGGGGTGGATTGTGGTAGATTGGATTGAAGTGACATGGGGTGGATTGGATTGGGGTGAGGTGGTCTGAATTCCATTGGGGTAGTGTGGAGTGGGGTGGATTGGAGTGAGGCAGATTGTTTTGGACTTAAGTGGGGCATTTAGAGTGGGGCAGATTGAAGTGGGGCAAACTGGACTAGGCCAGATTGTTTTGTATTCAAGTGGGTCAGACTTGAGTGGAGCAGATTGGAGTAGGGCAGATTGTTTTAGATTTGAGGGGAGGAGATTGTTTTGGATTGGAGTGGGGCATATTGTTTTGGATTGGAGAGGGGAAGATTGGATAGGGGCTTATAGCTTAAATCTGGAGTGGTGCAGATTGTTTTGGTTTGGTGTGGGGCAGATTGGAGTGGGGCAACTTGTTTTGGATTGAGGTGGACAGATTGTTTGGGATTGGAGTGGCGTAGATTGGAGTGGGGCAGACTGTTGTAGATCGGAGTGGGGCAGATTGTTTTGGAAAATGAGTTGGGCAGATTGTTTGGGATTGTAGTTGCGCAGATTGGAGTGGGGCAGATTATTTGGGATTTGAGTGAGGCAGATTGTTTTGGACTTGAGTAGGACAGATTGGAGTGGGGCAGATAGTTTGGGGCTGAATGGGACAGATTGGAATGGGCAGATTGTTTTGGATTGCAGTGGGGCAGAGTGGAGTGGAGCAGATTGTTTTGGATTGGAGTGGGGCACATTGGAGTGCACCAGTTTGTTTTGGATTGGAGCGAGGCAGATTGTTTTGGATTGGAGTGGGTAAGATTGCAGTGGGGCAGATTGTTATGGATTGAGTGAGACAGATTGGATGGCGCAGATTGTTTTGGATTGGAGTGGGGCAGATTGTTTGGTATTGGAGTGGGCAGTCTGGAGTTTTGGATTGAAGAGAGGCAGATTGGAGTGGGGCAGATTGTTTTGGATTAGAACGGGCAGATTGTTTTAGATTGGAGTGGGGCAGATTGGAGTTGGGCTGATTGTTTTGGATTGGAGTCTGGCAGATTGTTTTGGATTGGAGTGGGGCAGACTGTTTTGGATTGGAGTGGGGCAGACTGTAGTGGGGCAGATTGTTTCAGATTGGAGCAGGGCAGATTGTTTTGCGCCGGAGTGGGGCTTACTGTTTTGGATTGGAGTGGGGCAGATTATTTTGGAATGGAGTGGGGCAGATTGGTTTGGACTGGAATGGGGCAGATTCTTTTGGTCTGAAGTGAGTCGGGGAGACTGAAGTGGGGCAGAATGTTTTAGATTTGAATGGGACGGATTGTTTTGGAATAGAGTGAGGCAGATTGTTTTGGACTGGAGAAGGACAGCTTTTATTGGATTGGAGTGGGGCAGAGTGAAGGTTGGCAGATTGCTTTTGATTTGAGTGGGCACATTATTTTGTGTCTGGTTTGGGGTAGATTGGAGTGGGGCCAATTGCTTGGATGTGGAGCGGGGCAAATTAGAGTGGGGCAGATGGTTTTGGGTTGGAGTGGGACAGATTGGAGTGGGGCAGATTGGAGTGGGCAGAATATTTCAGAATGAAGTGGGGCAGACTAAAGTGGGGAAGATTGTTTTAGATTTGCTTAGGCAGGTTGGTGTGGGGCACATTGTTTGGGTCTGAAGTGGGGCACATTGTTTTAGATTGGAGTGGGGCAGACTGCTTTGGATTGTAGTGGGGCAGATTGTTTTGGTATGGAGTGGGGTCAATTGTTTTGGGTTGGAGTAGGGGCAGAACTGATTGGGGCAGATTGTTTTGGATTGGAGTGGGACAGATTGTTTTGGATTGAAGTGAGGCAGAAAGGAGAAGGGCAGATTGTTTTGGATTGGAGTGTGGCAGATTGTTTTGGATTGGAGTGGGGCAGATTACAGTGAGTGAGATTGTTTTGGATTGGGGCAGAACAGATTGTTTTGGAATGAAATGGGGCAGATTGTTTTGGATTGGTGTGGGGCAGATTGGAGTGGGGCAGATTGTTTTAGATTGAACTGTGGCAGATTGTTTTGGATTGGAGTGGGGAAGATTAGAGTGGAGCCATTGTTTTGGAATGGAGTGGGGCACATTGTTTTGGATTGGAGTGGGGCAGATTGTTTGGGATTGGAGTGGTGCAGATTGTTTGGGATTGGAGTGGGACAGATTGTTTTGGATTGGAGTGGGATAGATTGGAGTGTGGCAGATTGAAGCGGGACAGAATGTTTCAGATTGGAATGGGCAGATTGGATTTGAGCAGATTGTTTTGGATTGCAGTGGGGCAGATTGGAGCAGAGCAGATTGTTTTGGACTGGAGTGGGGAAGATTGGCGTGAACCAGCTTGTTTTGGATTGGAGCGGGCAGATTGTTCTGGATTGGAGTGAGGAACATTGGAGTGGGGGAGATTGTTTTGGACTGAAAAAAGGCAGATTAGTGGGGCAGATTCTTTGGGACTGGAGTGGGGGCTGACTGGAGTGTGGGAGATTGCTTGGTTTTGGAGTGGGGAAGATTGTTTGGGATTGGAGTAGGGCAGATTGTTTGGGATTGGAGTAGGGCAGATTGTTTTATTGGAGTCGAACAGATTGTTATGGACTGGAGGGGGCAGATTGGAGTCAAGTATATTGTTTTGGTTTTTGTGGGACAGACAAGCTGGGCAGATTGTTTTGGATTGGGGTGGGGCAGATTGTTTTGGATTGGAGTGGTTCAGATTGTTTTTGACTGGAGTGGGGCATATTGGATTGGGATACATTGGAGTTAGGCAGATTGTTGTCTGGCAGATTGTTTTGGATTGGAGTGGGGCAGACTATTTTGAATTGGAGTACAGCAGACTGTAGTGGGGAAGTTGTTTTGCACTGGAGTGGGAGATATTGTTTTAGATTGGAGTGGGACAGATTATTTTGGAATGGAGTGGGGCAGACTGCTTTGGACTGGAGTGGGACAGATTATTTTGGAGTATAGTGGTGGAGAATGAAGTAGGGAATTATTTTTTAGATCGGAATGGGGTGGATTGTTTTGGAATAGAATGGGGCAGATAGTTTTGGACTGGAGAAGGGCAGCTTGTATTGGATTGGAGTGAGGCAGATTGGAGAGGGGCAGATTCCTTTAGATTGGAGTGGGGCAGATTGTTTTGGGCTTGGGTGTAGTAGATTGGAGAGGGGCAGATTGCTTTAGATTAGAGTGGGGCTGACTGGAGTAGGGCAGATTGTTTTGGATTGGTGTGGTACAAACTGGAGTGGGGCTGATAGTTTTGGAATGGAGCAGGACAGATTTGAGTGGGGCAGATTGGAGTGGGCAGAATGTTTCAAGATGGAGTGGGGCCGATTGAAGTGGGGCAGATTGTTTTGGATTGGAATGGGGCAGATTGTTTTGGAGTGGCGTGAGGAAGATTGGAGTGGGGCAGATTATTATGGACTGAGAAAGGCAGATTAGTGAGGCAGAATGTTGTGGACTGGAGTGGGGGCAAATTGGGGTGTGTCAGATTGCTTGGTTTTGGAATGGGGCAGATAGTTTTGGATTGGAGTACGTAAATTGCATGGGGCAGATTGTTTTGGATTGGAGTGGGGTAGATTAGAGTGTGGCAGAATGTTTTGGATTGGAGTGGGGCAGATTGTATTGGATTGGAGTGGGGGAAGATTGTTTTGTACTGGAGTCGGGCATATTGGAGTGGTGCAAATTGTTTTAGCTTGGAATGGGGCAGATTTTTTTTGGATTGGAGTGGGACAGATTGTTTTGGACGAGAGTCTGGCATATTGGAGTGGTGCAAATTGTTTTGGACTGGAGTGGGACAGATTGTTTTGGAATGGAGTGAGGCAGACTGTTTTGGACTAGAGTGGAGCAGATTGTTCTGGATTGGAGTGGGGTAGATTGGAGTGGGGCAGGTTGTTTTGGATTGGAGTGGGCTGGATTGTGGTAGACTGGACTGAAGTGGCATGGGATGGATTGGCTTGGGGTGAGGCAGACTGAATTTTATTTGGGTAATTTGGATTGGGGTAGATTGGAGTGGGGCAGATAGTTTTGGACTGAGTGGGACAGACTGGAGTGGGGAAGATTGAAGTGGGGCAGGATGTTTCAGATCGGAATGGGCAGATTGTTTTGGATTACAGTGGGGCAGATTGGAGTGGAGCAGATTGTTTTGTATTGGAGTGGAGCGGAGCAGACTTAAGTGAGGCAGATTGTTCCGGATTGGAGTTGGCAGATTGTTCTGGATTGGATTAGGGAAGATTACAGTGGTACAGATTGCTTTCTATTGGATTGGGGTAGATTGTTATGGATTAGAGTGGGGTAGATTGGAGTGGAGGGGGCAGATTTTGTGGATTGGACTGGAGTGGATTGTGGTATATTGGATTGAAGTGACATGGGGTGGATTGGATTGGGGTGAGGTGGTCTGAATTCCATTGGGGTAGTTTGGATTGGGGTGGATTGGAGTGAGGCAGATTGTTTTGGACTTAAGTGGGGCATTTGGAGTGGGGCAGATTGAAGTGGGGCAAACTGGACTAGGCCAGATTGTTTTGTATTCAATTGGGTCAGACTGGAGTGGAGCAGATTGGAGTAAGGCAGATTGTCTTAGATTTGAGGGGAGGAGATTGTTTTGGATTGGAGTGGAGCAGATTGTTTTGGATTAGAGAGGGGAAGATTGGATAGGGGCTTATTGCTTAAATTTGGAGTGGGGTAGATTGGAGTGGGGTAACTTGTTTTGGATTGAAGTGGGCAGATTGTTTGGGATTGGAGTGGCGTAGATTGGAGTGGGGCAGATTGTTGTAGATTGGAGTGGGGCGGATTGTTTTGGAAAATGAGTTGGGCAGATTGTTTTGTATTGGGGTGGGGCAGATTGTTTGGGATTGGAGTGGCACAGATTGGAGTGGAGAAGATTATTTGGGATTGGAGTGAGGCAGATTGTTTTGGACTGGAGTAGGACAGATTGGAGTGTGGCAGATAGTTTTGGGCTGAGTGGGACAGTTTGG
The DNA here is from genome assembly GCF_031143425.1 of Pleurodeles waltl. Lineage (NCBI taxonomy): Eukaryota > Metazoa > Chordata > Amphibia > Caudata > Salamandridae > Pleurodeles > Pleurodeles waltl. Next base: position 586,460,314 of record NC_090450.1, read on the forward strand.
AATGGGGAAGAATGTTTCAGATTGGAAAGGGCAGATTGTTTTGGATTGCAGTGGGGCAGAGTGGAGCAGATAGTTTAGGATTGGAGAGGGGCACATTGGAGTGCACCAGTTTGTTTTGGATTGGAGCGAGGCAGATTGTTTTGGATTGGAGAAGGTAAGATTGCAGTGGGGCAGATTGTTATGGATTGAGTGAGATAGATTGGATGGGGCCGATTGTTTTGGATTGAAGTGGGGCAGATTGTTTGGTATTGGAGTGGGGCAGACTGGAGTTTTGGATTGGAGAGAGGCAGATTGGAGTGGGGCAGATTGTTTTGGATTAGAAAGGGCAGATTTGTTTGGATTGGAGTGGGACAGATTGGAGTTGGGCTGATTGTTTTGGATTGGAGTCTGGCAGATTGTTTTGGATTGGAGTCGGTAGACTGTTATGGATTGGAGCAGGGCAGATTGTTTTGTGCCGAAGTGGGGTTTATTGTTTTGGATTTGAGTGGCGCAGATTATTTTGGAATGGAGTGGGGCAGATTGTTTTGGACTGGAGTGGGGCAGATTCTTTTGGTCTGAAGTGAGTGGGGGAGACTGAAGTGGGGCAGAATGTTTTAGATTTGAATGGGGCGGATTGTTTTGGAATAGAGTGGGGCAGATTGTTTTGGACTGGAGAAGGACAGCTTTTGTTGGATTGGAGCGGGAGATTGAAGTAGGGCAGATTGCTTTTGATTGGAGGGGGCAGATTATTTTGTGGCTGGTTTGGGTTAGATTGGAGTGGGGCCAATTGCTTGGGTGGGGAGCGGGGCAAATTAGAGTGGGGCAGATGGTTTTGGGTTGGAGTGGGGACAATAGTTTTGGACTGGAGCGGGACAGACTGGAGTGGGACAGATTGGAGTGGGCAGCATATTTCAGAATGAAGTCGGGCAGTCCGAAGTGGGGAAGATTGTTTTAGTTTTGCTCCGGCAGATTGGAGTGGGGCAGATTGTTTGAGTCTGAAGTGGGGCACATTGTTTTAGATTGGTGTTGGGAAGACTGCTTTGGATTGCAGTGGGGCAGATTGTTTTGGTTTGGAGTGGGGTAGATTGTTTTGGGTTGGAGTAGGGGCAGAACTGAGTGGGGCAGATTGTTTTGGATTGGAGTGTGGCAGATTGTTTTGGATCGAAGTGGGGCAGATTGTTTTGGATTAGAATGGGGCAGATTACAGTAAGGCAGATTGTTTTGGATTGGGCTGGAACAGATTGTTTTGGAATGGAATGGGGCACATTGTTTTGGATTGGTGTGGGGAAGATTATTGTAGATTGGAGTGGAGCCCAATGTTTTGGAATGAAGTGGGGGACATTGTTTTGGATTCAAGTGGGGCAGATTGTTTGGGGTTGGAGTGGTGCAGATTGTTTGGGATTGGAGTGGGGCAGATTGTTTTGGATTGGAGTGGGACATATTGGAGTGGGGCAGATAGTTTTTGACTGAGTGGGACAGCTTGGAGTGGGGCAGAGTGATGCAATGGGGCAGATTGGAGTAGAGCAGATAGTTTTGGATTGGAGTGGGGAAGATTGGAGTGAACCAGCTTGTTTTGGATTGGAGCGGGCAGATTGGTCTGGATTGGAGTGAGGAACATTGGAGTGGGGCAGATTGTTTTGGATTGAAAAAAAGCAGATTAGTGGGGCAGATTCTTTGGGACTGGAGTGGGGGCAGATTGGAGTGTGGCAGATTGCTTGATTTTGGAGTGGGGCAGATTGTTTGGGATTGGAGAAGGGCAGATTGTTTGGGATTGGAGTAGGGCAGATTGTTTTGGATTGTCATGGGGCAGATTGGAGTGGAGCAGTTTGTTATGGATTGGAGGGGGCAGACTGAAGTCAAGTAGATTGTTTGGTTTTTGTGGGACAGACGAGCTGGGCAGATTGTTTTGGATTGGGGTGGGGCAGATTGTTTTGGATTGGAGTGGGCAGATTGTTTTTGACTGGAGGGGGCATATTGTAGTAGGGTACATTGGAGTTGGGCAGATTGTTGTCTGGCAGATTGTTTTGGATTGGAGTGGGGCAGACTGTTTTGAATTGGAGTACAGCAGACTGTAGTGGGGCAGATTGTTTTGTGCTGGAGTGGGAGATATTGCTTTATATTGGAGTGGGACAGATTATTTTGGAATGGAGCGGGCAGACTGTTTTGGACTGGAGTGGGACAGATTCTTTTGGAGCATAGTGGGGGAGAGTGAAGTGGGGCAAAATGTTTTAGAATGGGGTGGATTGTTTTGGAATAGAATGGGGCATATTATTTTGGACTGGAGAAGGATAACGTGTATTGGAGTGGGGCAGATTCCTTTAGATTGGAGTGGGGCAGATTGTTTTGGGCTGGGGTGGAGTAGATTGGAGAGGGGCAGATTGCTTTAGATTAGAGTGGGGCGGACTGGAGTGGGGCAGATTGTTTTGAATTTGCTGTGGGACAAACTGGAGTGGGGCTGATAGTTTTGGACTGGAGCGGGACAGATTTGAGTGGGGAAGATTGGAGTGTGCAGAATGTTTCAGGATGGAGTGGGGCAGACTGAAGTGGGGCAGACTGGAATGGAGCAAATTGTTTTGGATTTGAGTGGGACAGATTGTTTTGGATTGAGTGAGGCAGATTGGAGTAGGGCAGATTGTTTTGGATTGCAGTGGGGCATATTGTTTGGGATTGTAGGGGGCACATTGTTTGGGTTAGAGTGGAGCACATCGAAGTGGGGCAGACTGGAGCGGAGCTTATTGTTTTGGACTGGCGCGGGGCAGATTGTTTTGGATTTGAGTGGGGCAGATTCTTTTGGTTTGAAGTGGGGCTGTTTGGAGTTAGGCAGATTGTTTTAGTCTGAAGTGGGGCAGATTGCATTGGATTGGAGTGGGGCAAATTAGAGGGGGCAGATTGTTTTGGATTGGAGTGGGAGAGATTTGAGCTGGGCACTGTTTCATATAGGAGTGGGGTAGATTATTTTAGATTGGAGTGTGGAGACTGGAGTGGGGACGATTGTTTTGGATTGGAGTGTGGCCGATTGTTTTAGAATGGAGTGGGCAGATTGGATTGTGGCAGCCTGTTTTGGATTGGAGTGAGGCAGATTGTTCTCGATTCGAGTGGGGCAGATTGGAGTCGGCAGGTTGTTTTGGATTGGAGTGGTAAGATTGTTTTGGATTACAGTGATGTAGATTGTTTTGATTTGCAGTGAGGCAGGATGCTTTAGTTTGGAGTACGGCAGATTATTTTTGATTGGTGTGGGCCAGATTGTTTTGGATTGGAGTGTGGGAGATTGTGTTGGATTCGAGAGCGACAGCTTTTTAGGTTGGAGTGGTGCAGATTGTTTCAGATTGGAGTGGGGCAGATTGCTTTAGACTGATGTGGGGCAGGCAGAGTGGGCAGATTTTTTTGGATTGGAGAGGGATAGATTGGAGTGGGGGCAAATTGGAGTGAGGCAGGTGAAAGTGGGGCAGATCATTTTAGATTGGAGTGGGACAGAGTGTTGTGGGGCAGACTGTAGCAGATTGGAGTGGGGCAGTTTAGAGTGGGACTGATTGTTTTAGATTGAAGTGGGGCAGATGGGGATGTGGCACTTTGTTTTGAATTGGAGTGGAGCAGATTGGAGGGAGGCAGCTTGTTTTGGATTGGAGTGGGACAGATTGTTTTGGATTGAAGTGGGTCAGATTGGAGTGGGACAGATTGTTTTGAGTTGATTGAGGAAGAATGGGATTGGGCAGATTGTTTTGGATTGGAGTGAGGCAGACTGGAATGTGGCCACTTGGGGCAGATTGTAGTGGGGCGGATTGTTTTAGTTTGGATCTGGCAGATTGTTTTGCACGGGAGTGGGGCATATGGTGTTGGATTGGAATGGGACAAACCGTTTTGGATCGGAGTGGGGCAGATTATTTTGGAATGGAATGGAGGAGATTATTTTGGAGTGGAGAAGGACAGATTGTATTGGATTGGTTGCTTTAGATTGGAGTGGGGCAGATTGTCTTGTGATTGGCGTGGGGTAGATTGGAGTGGGGCAGGTTGCTTGGGGTTGGAGTGGGACAGATTGGAGCGGGCAGATACTTTAGCACTGGAGCAGTACCAACTGGAGTGGGGCAGATTGTAGTGGGCAGACTGTTTCAGACTGGAGTGGGGCAGATTGAAGTGGGACAGATTGTTTTGGATTAGAGTGGGGCAGATTAGAGTGGAGATTTTTTTGGATTGGAGTGGGACAGACTACAGTGCGGCAACTTGTTTTAAAGTGGAGCATGACAGATTGTTTTGGATTGGGTCAGATTGGAGTGGGGCAGGTTGTTTTGGATTGGAGTGGTTCAGATTGTTTTGGGCGAGAGTGGGGAAGAGTGGTGTGGGCAGACTGCTTTAGACTGGAGTGGGGGTGATTATATTAGCTTTGGGTGGGGCAGATTGTTTTGGATTGTGTGTGGAAGAATGGAGTGGGGCAGATTGTTTTAGAGTGGAGTGGGGCAGATTGTTTTGGAGTGGAGTGGGGCAGATTGTTTTGGATTGGAGTGGGATCGATTGCTTTGTATTGGAGTGGGGCAGGTTGCTTTAGTTTGCAGTGAGGAAGATTGTTTCTAAGGGTGTGGGGCAGACTGGAGTGTGGCAGATTGTTTGGGATTTGGGTGGGGCAGATTGGAGTGGGGCAGGTTGTTTTGGATTGGAGTGAGGCAGGTTGGAGTTGGGCAGATTGTTTTAGATTGGAGTGGGACAGGATAGAGTGGGTCAGATAGGAGTTGGGTAGATTGTTTTGGATTGGAGTGTGGCAGATTGTTTTGGATTGAAGTGAGTCAGAATGTTTTGGATTGGACTGTGGTAGATTATTTTGTATTGGGGTGGGGAAGAATGGAGTGAGGCAGATTGCTTTAGAGTGGAGTGGGGCGGATTGATTTGGATTTGTATGCGGCAGGTTGTTTTGGATTGGAGTGGGACATATACTTTGTAAACCATTTGTTCCGCCTTCTACATACATCTATTCCCATTGTCTAGTCTCTGATTCTTGGGTATGTCTTGCTACCCCATTTCTGGACAATATCCCTTTTGCCAAAATGCATTGGGGTGGAGCTTAGACTCACCACATAACAGTGCAGGCAGGGAAAAATGAGATAGTTTTACCCCAAGGAACCATCAGCTCAGAAGGAAGAGGTCCCACCAGTATTCACAACCCAATGGCCACCGTGGTGGACATAATGATGACTCAAACAGGTAGCTCGTGAGCTACTGCTAGTTCTTCAGACTGGCCTATAGGGCAATCAGGGAGTGCCCGAGGGGCTGGCCTGACAGGTCGGTGTGTAGGACTTTTTTTGGAGGTCTGTGGGCCTGTTTTATGGTCTGGTGGGCAGGTTTTGCATAAGTACCTTGCAGAACATCTATACAACGTGTCTTTACAAATTCAAAACTCCCTTTACAAATTCAAAACTGCCCTCTCTGCAAATGTGGCCCCCCTTTTAGGATCAAGCCTGCAAGTGCATGCGCTAGCGCATGTGTCTCGCTTGCAAGTCTCCGTTGTGTACAGGAAAGGGCTTGGAGCCCGCCTGTTGCTTATCATTTGTTGGCTTGTGTCACACTCTTCTTTACAGCCTCTTAATTTGTCATTGCAGACCAAGCATCAATTCCATTCCTCCGTGTGGAGCAGGGACCAAGCACTGATTGATTAAATTTAATCAGTGCCCGTCTTCTGCCTCAGACGTGATTGAGGTACTATTTTGTTCTTTTTAACTTCTAGTGCCCTGCAAACAGAAGGCTTCTCAAAAGATGATGATTATCTTGTTCTAAATATTGCAAAGCGACATTGTTTCTTTATTATGTGTAATTTCCAAAATTATGCTTTAACAGATAATCGTGCAGTACACCCCAATCCACTAGGCTCCAGTCCAATCCACCTCACAACAATCCATTCAAACCCACCCCACGCCAATCCTCCCAAGCTTAATCAAAAACAATCTGCCCCACTCCAATCTGCCCCACTCCAATCTGCCCCACTCCAATCTGCTGCACTCCAGTCCAAAACAATCTGATCCAATCCAATCTGTCCCTTTGCAATCCAAAGTTTGCAGTAGGGCAGATTGTTTTGGATTGGAGGGCAGCAAATTACAGCGGGCAGATTTTTTTCGTTGGAGCAGATTGGAGTGGGGTAGATGAGAGTGGGGCATGTTGTCTTGGATTGGAGTGGGGCCCCATCCAATCCACCACACTCAATCCAATTCACTCCACCCCACCCTAATCCACCCTACTCAACCCAATCCACCTCTCTTGATCCAATCCACCCCCACTCAATCGAATCCACCTCACTCTAATCCAATCTACTCCAATCCGTTCCACCTCCCTCCAGTCCACTCCAATCCAGTCCACCCCACCACGCCAATCCAATCCACCTCACCTCAGTGCAATCCACTCCACTCCTATCCACCTCACTGCAATCCACCCCGTCCCGAACCACCCCACCCCAATCCAACTCACCCCAATCCAATCTACCCCCCTCCAGTCCACACCACTCTATTTCAATCCACTCTACTCCAATTCAATCCACCCCACTCCAATCCACTCCACTCCAATCCACCCTGCTCCAAACCGCCCCACTCCAATACAATCCACCCCACACCTCTCTAATCTAATCCACTCCACTGCAGCCCATGCCCCATTCCAATGCACCCCACCCCATATCAATCCACCCCACTCAAATCAAATCCACTCCAATCTAATCTACCCCACTCCAATCCAATTCACCCCACCCCACTCCAATCCACCGTAATCCAGTTAATCCAATTCACCCTGCTCCATTCCAATCTACTCCAGTCCAATCTACTCCACCCCACTCCAATCCATCCCACTCCATCCTAATCCAATCCAACCCTATCAGTCCAACCCAAACCACTCAGCCCAATCCAATCTAATCCACCCCAATCCAGCCTCATCGCATTTCAGTCCACCAAGCTCCAATCCTATTTACCCCCACATTAATCCACCCCACTCCACTCAATCCACTGTGTTCTATCCCAGTCCAATCCACCCCACTCTACTCCAATCTAATCCACCCCACTACCTCAATCTACTTCAACCCACTCCACCCTATTCCAGCTCACTCCACTCTATGACACTCTCTGCCACTGAACCACTGAAGTCTACTCCCATGTACTCAACTCTACTACAACCTACTCTACTCTACGACATTCAAACAAATCCTTTCTATGACACTCTACTTCCCCACTCCATTCTGATGCTCCATACCACTAACTTTTAGCCATGCTGAACAGCAGCCACAGTGGTGTACAACCTTGTATCGGGCTATTCCAAAATATATATAAAACCCATATTTGCAAGATAAATCATGTGTCTTTCTGGAGAATTATTACCAAAATTATAAACATGGTCCCAGGTGCTTTACAGCTAGGCTGTCATATATTAACCCGTGTAGAAGGACTCCATGTTGATAAAGACATTTTCACATTACTGCTGACAACCTTCCCTTATGCACACTGACGTAGTCACTGCTAGTAATCTTGCATGGGTGGCCTCTAACATAACCTTTTCTGACGAAGTCACAATTACCACACTAATAGTATTAGTAGCCCGGTATGATTTACATTGAACATAAGTACTCTTATTACAGAAAATGAGAGAGACTCTGTAGGACTAAGGACTAAGATAAATTTTGTTCTATGGCACATGGGTGAGGTAGTGGTGCCTTTTGTGGGACGTGTACTCAAAGTACACCTTCAAGTAAAACTTTCTACATGATGAGGTGCATAAAATGTGGGATTTCCCTTAAATTATACACTGTTTGTTGGAATGCTATATGATATCCCCCTTGCCCCTTATTTGCACATTGCTTGTTTGATTTGGCATTGGATTTCCCTCTATTCTAGTTGACTTTAATTCAAACCAAGGGCGTGAGCACTGAAGCTACTTTGATACTAACAAACAACAGAATCTTTTTAGATGCATCATTACCACACACTTACTGTGCAACTAACACATCACCCATGACCATGCAAATGTCATTCTGCCACAGCGCTAGATACAACCGCAGATCAAGACAGTTACCTAGCTACTAAAATATATTTGCCACTTACACTGCTTCTGTACCTGTAGGAGGCTGGCCTGGTTTGTAGTGAGTACCAAGGGGTACTTACACTCTGCACCAGGTCCAGGTATCCCTTATTAGTGTAGAAGAGGTGTCTAGCAGCTTTGGCTGATAGAAAAGGGTATCTTAGCAGAGCAGCTTAGGCTGAACTAGGAGACATGCAAAGCTCCCACTATACCACTAGTGTCATATGCACAATATCATAAGAAAACACAATACACAGATATACTAAAAATAAAGGTACTTTATTTTTATGACAATATGCCAAAAGTATCTCAGTGAGTACCCTCAGTATGAGGATAGCAAATATACACAAGATAAATGTACACAATACCAAAATTATGCAGTAATAGCAATAGAAAGCAATGCAAGCAATGTACAGTCACAATAGATTGCAATGAGAGCACATAGGTATAGGGGCAAAACAAACCATATACTCTAGAAGTGGAATGCGAACCATGAATGGACCCCAAACCTATGTGAACTTGTAGAGGGTCGCTGGGACTGTAAGAAAACAGTGAGGGTTACAAAAATAGCCCACCCCAAGACCCTGAAAAGTAGGTGTAAAGTGCACCTAAGTTCCCCAGAGAGCACAGAAGTTGTGATAGGGGAATTCTGCAAGGAAGACCAACACCAGCAATGCAACAACGATGGATTTCCAGACGAGAGTACCTGTGGAACAAGGGAACCAAGTCCAAGAGTCACACTCAAGTCGGGAGTGGGCAGATTCCCAAGAAATGCCAGCTGAGGTTGCAAAGAAGCTGCCACCGGATGGTAGAAGCTGTGGATTCTGCAAGAACAAAGAGGACTAGGAACTTCCCCTTTGGAGGATGGATGTCACACGTCGTGAAGAAGCTTGCAGAGGTGTTCCCGTGCAGAAAGACCGCAAACAAGCCTTGCTAGCTGCAAGGGTCGCGGTTAGGGTTTTTGGATGCTGCTGTGGCCCAGGAAGGACCAGGATGTCGCCAATTGCGTGAGGAGACAGAGGGGGCGTCCGGCAAGACAAAGAGCCCACTCAGAAGCAAGCAGCACCCGCAGAAGTGCCGGAACAGGCACTACGAAGAAGAGTGAACCGGAGCTCACCCGAAGTCACAAAAGAAGGTCCACGACGCCGGAGGACAACTCATGAGGTCGTGCACTGCAGGTTAGAGTGTCGGGGACCCAGGCTTGGCTGTGCACAAAGGAAATCCTGGAAGAGTGCACAGGAGCCGGAGCAGCTGCAAATCACGCGGTACCCAGCAATGCAGTCTAGCGTGGGGAGGCAAGGACTTACCTCCACCAAACTTGGACTGAAGAGTCACTGGACTGTGGGAGTCACTGGGACAGAGTTGCTGAGTTCCAGGGACCACGCTCGTCGTGCTGAGAGGGGACCCAGAGAACCGGTGATGCAGTCTTTTGGTGCCTGCGGTTGCAGGGGGAAGATTCTGTCATCCCACGGGAGATTTCTTCGGAGCTTCTAGTGCAGAGAGGAGGCAGACTACCCCCATAGCATGCACCACCAGGAAAACAGTCGAGAAGGCCGCAGGATCAGCGATACAAGGTTGCAGTAGTCGTCTTTGCTACTTTGTTGCAGTTTTGCAGGCGTCCAGAGTAGTCAGCGGTCGATTCCTTGGCAGAAGGTGAAGAGAGAGATGCAGAGGAACTCTGATGAGCTCTTGCATTCGTTATCTAAAGAATTCCCCAAAGCAGAGACCCTAAATAGCCCGAAAAGGAGGTTTGGCTACTTAGGAAAGAGGATAGGCTAGCAACACAGGTAAGAGCCTATCAGAAGGAGTCTCTGACGCCACCTACTGGCACTGGCCACTCAGAGCAGTCCAGTGTGCCAGCAGCACCTCTGTTTCCAAGATGGAAGAGGTTTGGAGCACACTGGAGGAGCTCTGGGCACCTCCCAGTGGAGGTGCAGGTCAGGGGAGTGGTCACTCCCCTTTCCTTTGTCCAGTTTCGCGCCAGAGCAGGGCTGGGGGATCCCTGAACCGGTGTAGACTGGCTTATGCAGAGATGGGCACCATCTGCACCCATCAAAGCATTTCCAGAGGCTGGGGGAGGCTACTCCTCCCCAGCCCTGACACCTTTTTCCAAAGGGAGAGGGTGTAACACCCTCTCTCTGAGGAAGTCCTTTGTTCTGCCTTCCTGGGCCAAGCCTGGCTGGACCCCAGGAGGAAAGAAACCTGTCTGAGGGGTTGGCAGCAGCTGCAGTGAAACCCCGGGAAAGGTAGTTTGGCGGTACCCGGGTCTGTTCTAGAGACTCGGGGGATCATGGAATTGTCTCCCCAATGCCAGAATGGCATTGGGGTGACAATTCCATGATCTTAGACATGTTACATGGCCATGTTCGGAGTTACCATTGTGACGCTATACATATGTAGTGACATATGTATAGTGCACGTGTGTAATGGTGTCCCCGCACTCACAAAGTCCGGGGAATTTGCCCTGAACAATGTGGGGGCACCTTGGCTAGTGCCAGGGTGCCCACACACTAAGTAACTTAGCACCCAACCTTTACCAGGTAAAGGTTAGACATATAGGTGACTTATAAGTTACTTAAGTGCAGTGGTAAATGGCTGTGAAATAACGTGGACGTTATTTCACTCAGGCTGCAATGGCAGGCCTGTGTAAGAATTGTCAGAGCTCCCTATGGGTGGCAAAAGAAATGCTGCAGCCCATAGGGATCTCCTGGAACCCCAATACCCTAGGTACCTCAGTACCATATACTAGGGAATTATAAGGGTGTTCCAGTATGCCAATGTGAATTGGTGAAATTGGTCACTAGCCTGTTAGTGACAATTTGTACGGAGAGAGCATAACCACTGAGGTTCTGGTTAGCAGAGCCTCAGTGAGACAGTTATTCATCACACAGGGAACACATACATATAGGTCACAAACTTATGAGCACTGGGGTCCTGGCTAGCAGGGTCCCAGTGACACATAACAAACATACTGAAAACATAGGGTTTTCACTATGAGCACTGGGCCCTGGCTAGCAGGATCCCAGTGAGACAGTAAAAACACCCTGACATACACTCACAAACAGGCCAAAAGTGGGGGTAACAAGGCTAGAAAGAGGCTACTTTCTCACACAACCCCCCCCCCCAAACGAAGGACAATAAGGCTAACCTTGGCCAGTTGAGACTTTATTGTCTAAGTGGTGATAAGTAGAGAGTAGCTCTGCAATAGACTGGTTACTCCCTTTATCATCCACTATATGGTTACTTCCCTGTGGGGATGTAAACCACCCTGTTTGAAGTTTTTTAGCTAAGCAACAATGTGAAGATATATTTTCAGAGTTTCTACCAGTAAGTTTTAGTTTAGAGCAGTGGGAATTATCCACTGAACCTATTTCTAGTGATGAGAATGCCAGACAGGGATGCTGTCTCAGTAAAGCCATAGCTGGGCAAAAACTTTGTCCATATGGCTGGAAGAGAGAACAGGGATGCTGTTTCTCTTTAGTTGGAGCAGGGCAGGGATGCTGTCCTATGAGCTCCACACTAGGGCAGGGATGCTGTCCTAAGTGTTGTGAGGTAGTGCAGGGTTTCTGCACTAAAGTTTCTCTGGGAGGGTTGGAGGGATGCTCCATGTTAACTAAAATGGTGCTCTTTTTCTCACCAATGTTAGTTATCCCACAGAGAGGTACTTCCACCTCAGGGGGTACAGCTATGCCAGCTGATGATTCCCTTGGAACAGGTGCCACCCCAGGAGAGGTTTCTCCCACCACAGGAATGGTATCCTGAATGGCAGGGTGGCTAGGGGATACAGTGATACCCTTTTTTCCTGTTGTTGGAGAGGGATTTTGAGTTTTCAGGCCTTCTCTCCTTTGCTTTTTCATTTCAGTAGAAATGAGAGGGAACAATTCCTCAGGGATACCCAGCATGGCTGCATGGGTATAAAACTCTAAATCAGCCCAACCTGAGGCCTCTAGGTCATTACCTAAGAGACAATCTACAGGTAAGCTAGGTGATACTACCACCTGCTTAGGGCCAGTAACTCCACCCCAACTAAGTTGAACTATAGCTAAGGGAAGAAACTTAGTGGAGTTATGGACATCAATAATCTTATACTGTTGTCCAATGATGTGTTGTTCAGGAGCCACAAGGTTTTCAGTCACCAAAGTGATACTGGCACCTGTGTCCCTGTAGGCCTGGGCCTCAACACAATTTATTGAAACTGTCTGCCTGTACTTATCCATTGTAAGGGGACAAGCAGCCAGTGTGGCAAGGCCAATGCCACTAGGTGTGCCAGAAACTGTCTTGGGACTGACTACCTCAGTTTCTATGATGGACCCATAAGTGAACCCAACTACACCCTTTGCTTGACTGTTGCCAGCAGTCCCACCACTAGTACCACTACTGCTAGGGGCACTAGAGCTTGATGTATTAGTGGTGGTAGGCTCTGGGGGTTTACCTGGACAGGACTTATCCCCTGGCCTTTGGCCTCTATTTTTACACACAAAGCACCAAGGCTTTTTAATGTGTGTGGGTTGAGAAGAAGAGGAAAAATGTGTTTTATCCCCAACGCCTGAAGAGTGTTTAGGATTTGAAGAAGGATCTTTGGTTTTACCCTTATCCCCATGCTTATCTTGAGATTTTTCACCATCTTTCTTCTTGCCATCCTTGTCACCACCTGTATGAACTTTTCTGTTCACTCTTGTTCTGACCCATTTGTCTGCCTTCTTTCCCAATTCTTGGGGAGAGGTCAGATCTGAGTCCACTAGATATTGGTGTAACAAATCAGACACACAGTTATTAAGAATATGCTCTCTCAGGATTAAGTTATACAGGCTTTCATAGTCAGTAACTTTACTGACATGTAACCACCTCTCCAAGGCCTTCGCTGAATGGTCAACAAAGTCTACCCAGTCTTGTGAAGACTCCTTTTTGGTTTCTCTGAACTTGATCCTGTACTGTTCAGTGGTTAAGCCATAACCATCTAGGGGTGCATTCTTTAAAACTGTAAAATTATTGGCATCACTTTCCTTCACAGTAAGGAGCCTATCCCTACCCTTTCCACTGAAAGATAGCCATAGAATAGCAGCCCACTGCCCTTGAGGGACCCCCTGTACAACACAGGCCCTCTCAAGTGCAGCAAACCACTTGTTAATGTCATCCCCCTCCTTGTAAGGGGGAACTATCTTGTGCAGATTCCTAGAATCATGCTCTTTTACAGGATTACTATCTGTAATACTGCTGCTGCCACCATGGGGTCCAAACCCCAACCTCTGTCTTTCTTTTTCTAAGTCAAATGCTTCCCTGTCTAGATCCAGCTGTTGCTTCTTAAGCTTCAGCCTGGACTCTTCCACTCTCAATCTATTGAGTTCCCTTTCTAACACTCTGTCATCAGGGTGGGTGGGTTGGGCATGCTTAGACACAGAAGAATGGTGTGAATGAAAAGAGGGAGACCTGTCCCTAACAGATGGCACTCTAACAACCTGGACTAAAGGAGTGACATCCCTACTGTGATGAGAGCTCACATTTGTACCAGCCATGCTAGGTGGCCTACTATGGGGCAGGTTGGGAAGGTTCCCATCTAACACTTTTGCTGGGGCTACCCCAGAATCAGAGTGTGAACCATCAGCTAATCTGTCACCTGATGTGCCAGCTAAGGCCTTATCATTTTCTATGACCATATTAACTAACAATTCTCTAGAGGGATTCTTCCCTACCCCTAAACCTCTATCAATGCAGAGACTCCTTACACCTTTCCAGTTAAGGTGTTCATAAGCTGTGCTGGCCAGATCCAGAGTTTGACCTGTACCAGACATGATAGAAAAGAGTTTAAGGGACAGAAAAAGAAAGAAAAAGTTTCAGAACTTTTTAAGGAACAGAAAAAAAAACTTTTTCAACTTTTAAGAAACTTTTTGAAAGTTTAGAGGTACTTTTCAGCACTTAGCAATAGAGTAAGAGAAGAAAAGCAAAACTTTTTGGTTAGGTGTACATACACTGAACTTGTTTTGTATATTATTCTCTTATGAAAAGTACAAAATGACAAAGTGGTAAGTAGTTGCAAGTACTTATCCCACCGCTGCACAACCAATGTAGGAGGCTGGCCTGATTTGTAGTGAGTACCAAGGGGAACTTACACTCTGCACCAGGTCCAGGTATCCCATATTAGTGTAGAAGAGGTGTCTAGCAGCTTTGGCTGATAGAAAAGGGTAGCTTAGAAGAGCAGCCTAGGCTGACCTAGGAGACATGCAAAGCTCCCACTATACCACTAGTGTCATATGCACAATATCATAAGAAAACACAATACACACATATACTAAAAATAAAGGTACTTTATTTTTATGACAATATGCCAAAAGTATCTCAGTGAGTACCCTCAGTATGAGGATAGCAAATATACACAAGATATATGTACACAAGACCAAAATTATGCAGTAATAGCAATAGAAAGCAATGCAAGCAATGTACAGTCACAATAGATTGCAATGAGAGCACATAGGTACAGGGGCAACACAAACCATATACTCTAGAAGTGGAATGCGAACCACGAATGGACCCCAAACCTATGTGAACTTGTAGAGGGTCGCTGGGACTGTAAGAAAACAGTGAGGGTTAGAAAAATAGCCCACGCCAAGACCCTGAAAAGTAGGTGTAAAGTGCACCTAAGTTCCTCAGAGAGCACAGAAGTCGTGATAGGCGAATTTTGCAAGGAAGACCAACACCAGCAATGCAACAACGATGGATTTCCAGACGAGAGTACCTGTGGAACAAGGGGACCAAGTCCAAGAGTCACACTCAAGTCGGGAGTGGGCAGATGCCCAAGAAATGCCAGCTGAGGTTGCAAAGAAGCTGCCACCGGATGGTAGAAGCTGTGGATTCTGCAAGAACGAAGAGGACTAGGAACTTCCCCTTTGGAGGATGGATGTCCCATGTCGTGAAGAAGCTTGCAGAGGTGTTCCCGTGCAGAAAGACTGCAAACAAGCCTTGCTAGCTGCAAGGGTCGCGGTTAGGGTTTTTGGATGCTGCTGTGGCCCAGGAGGGACCAGGATGTCGCCAATTGCTTGAGGAGACAGAGGGGGCGTCCGGCAAGACAAAGAGCCCACTCAGAAGCAAGCAGCACCCGCAGAATTGCCGGAACAGGCACTACGAAGAAGAGTGAACCGGAGCTCACCCGAAGTCACAAAAGAAGGTCCCATAACGCCGGAGGACAACTCAGGAGGTCGTGCACTGCAGGTTAGAGTGTCGGGGACCCAGGCTTGGCTGTGCACAAAGGAAATCCTGGAAGACTGCACAGGAGCCGGAGCAGCTGCAAATCATGCGGTACCCAGCAATGCAGTCTAGCGTGGGGAGGCAAGGACTTACCTCCACCAAACTTGGACTGAAGAGTCACTGGACTGTGGGAGTCACTGGGACAGAGTTGCTGAGTTCCAGGGACCAAGCTCGTCATGCTGAGAGGGGACCCAGAGGACCGGTGATGCAGTCTTTTGGTGCCTGCGGTTGCAGGGGGAAGATTCCGTCGACCCACAGGAGATTTCTTCGGAGCTTCTAGTGCAGAGAGGAGGAAGACTACCCCCACAGCATGCACCACCAGGAAAACAGTCGAGAAGGCCGCAGGATCAGCGATACAAGGTTGCAGTAGTCGTCTTTGCTACTTTGTTTCAGTTTTGCAGGCGTCCAGAGCAGTCAGCTGTCGATTCCTTGGCAGAAGGTGAAGAGAGAGATGCAGAGGAACTCTGATGAGCTCTTGCATTCGTTATCTAAAGAATCCCCCAAAGCAGAGACCCTAAAGAGCCAGAAAAGGAGGTTTGGCTACTTAGGAAGGAGGATAGGTTAGCAACACAGGTAAGAGCCTATCAGAAGGAGTCTCTGACGTCACCTGCTGGCACTGGCCACTCAGAGCAGTCCAGTGTGCCAGCAGCACCTCTGCTTCCAAGATGGCAGAGGTTTGGAGCACACTGGAGGAGCTCTGGGCACCTCCCAGGGGAGGTGCAGGTCAGGGGAGTGGTCACTCCCCTTTCCATTGTATAGTTTCGCGCCAGAGCAGGGCTGGGGGATCCCTGAACCTGTGTAGACTGGCTTATGCAGAGATGGGCACCATCTGTGCCCATCAAAGCATTTCCAGAGGCTGGGGGAGGCTACTCCTCCCCAGCCCTGACACCTTTTTCCAAAGGGAGAGGGTGTAACACCCTCTCTCTGAGGAAGTCCTTTGTTCTGCCTTCCTGGGCCAAGCCTGGCTGGACCCCAGGAGGGCAGAAACCTGTCTGAGGGGTTGGCAGCAGCAGCAGCTGCAGTGAAACCCCGGGAAAGGCAGTTTGGCAGTACCCGGGTCTGTGCTAGAGGCTCGGGGGATCATGGAATTGTCTCCCCAATGCCAGAATGGCATTGGGGTGACAATTCCATGATCTTAGACATGTTACATGGCCATGTTCGGAGTTACCATTGTGACGCTATACATATGTAGTGACATATGTATAGTGCATGCGTGTAATGGTGTCCCTGCACTCACAAAGTCCGGGGAATTTGCCCTGAACTATGTGGGGGCACCTTGGTTAGTGCCAGGGTGCCCACACACTAAGTAACTTAGCACCCAACCTTTACCAGGTAAAGGTTAGACATATAGGTGACTTATAAGTTACTTAAGTGCAGTGGTAAATGGCTGTGAAATAACGTGGACGTTATTTCACTCAGGCTGCAATGGCAGGCCTGTGTAAGAATTGTCAGAGCTCCCTATGGGTGGCAAAAGAAATGCTGCAGCCCATAGGGATCTCCTGGAACCCCAATACCCTGGGTACCTCAGTACCATATACTAGGGAATTATAAGGGTGTTCCAGTATGCCAATGTGAATTGGTGAAATTGGTCACTAGCCTGTTAGTGACAATTTGTACAGAGAGAGCATAACCACTGAGGTTCTGGTTAGCACAGCCTCAGTGAGACAGTTAGGCATCACACAGGGAACACATACATATAGGTCACAAACTTATGAGCACTGGGGTCCTGGCTAGCAGGGTCCCAGTGACACATAACAAACATACTGAAAACATAGGGTTTTGACTATGAGCACTGGGCCCTGGCTAGCAGGATCCCAGTGAGACAGTGAAAACACCCTGACATACACTCACAAACAGGCCAAAAGTGGGGGTAACAAGGCTAGAAAGAGGCTACTTTCTCACAGTACCTAATAAAACACACATGCTACACCATCTCGCATGAAAGGGTGGATTGATGAGATGATGAGTGAACGGATGTGTGGGTGGGTGAAAGGACGCATGGATGGGTAATAGACTGGATGGGTGAAAAGATCTGTGAGTGATGAAAGGATGAGGGTGGGTTTAAAGACGAACGGATGAATGGGTTAAAGGATGCATTGGTGGGTGAAAGGATGCGGGTCCGTGGGTGAATAGATGCATGGGTAGGTGAAAGGATGGGCGAGTGGGTGGTTAAAAGGTTAGGTTGGTAAAAGGATAGCTGAAAGGATGGATGGAATGTTGAAAGACTGAATTATGGATGAAAGAATAAATGGATCACAGAATGTAATGGTGAAATGATGGATGGAAGGGTGAAAAGATGAATGGGTAGATGCCAGGGAGCTCTTCTGGGAAGGGGTCGGGCTCACCTCCATCGCTTGGCGCCGTGCCTTCAAAGCGTAGATTCAAATTGGGGGGTTTATTCATTTCGGGCTACACTCTTCAGCCTAGGGTTCCTTACCAGTAGCGACCAGGAGATTCCTTAAAGCCTCAGAGGTGGGGTATTCACCCCAACTCAATTTGCCAGGTTTGGTACCAGTAACCTGGGCACAACCGGACTAGTGTGCCAGGAGAGGCTACCTAAGCCCAGTTTTGAGGGAGACAGCTAACTGACTGCTTAGTGGCACACTGGAGGTGCCCTTGCATGAATGAGACACTGCTCTGAAGGAGAGGTGGCTTTGAAAGAAGCCAGGCTAGACAGATTGATAAAAACACCGCAATATTGGAGGAGAGCATCCCCCCACTCCATAGCTGCGGTGAGGCATGAAGAATTGACAAATATAGGTTGACGGCATTCAAAGAGATGAGTGCACCTGCAAGGTGTGATCGCCGCCATGACCCGGTGTGGGCACATCGCTTCTTTGAATGCAGGGGTTTGTCAGTGGGCCAGAGAAAGACCCAAAAGGAAGATCTCTTTTGACCTTTGCTAACACTGCTATGACATACCTTAGATTGTGGGCATAGGCACCCTAATCGTGAAGCATAAACCTTGCTGAGTGGGCCAGAGCAAAGACAGCAATAGGATCACAAAATCTCCACCTGGTGGGCAATGTGGAGCTGACGCTACCAGGGGGGGCCTGGCCCCTGCTGACTGTGACTACTGCAATCGATGTCTGCTTTAAAAAGGCTTCAAAAACTCTTCACTAAGGACAGAGAAGTATGCAGGCATTGTATTTAAGACAGGCAGAAAGAATATGCATGGACTTAAGTCGGGGCTGAGACTGTGCTCTTAAGAGAGAGTGACTCTTCCAAAAGCTATCCGTAGTAGTTCCACTGAGATCCCCACACAGGGCCAAGGGCCAGTTCACATTACCTTAAGAACATAGGACCGCATTTCTCAGTGCGGGGCAATATGGCGTCGGCGTCAGCGTAACTGCGTTCTTGCAGTTCCGCCCACCAGGGGAGCCGAAGGAACGGCGGCCGAGGCGTCCGTGGTGGAGCAGCCTGACACGCTGCGAGCTTCCCGCGGAAGCGGTTCGTTTTTCCTCTCCCGCGGTTGTGCTCGCAGCGGGAGTTAAAAGAATGTAAACGGCCGCGGTGGCCGCGGCGGAATAAAACGGGCGACGGCGGATAGAGGCCGAATTTCGGCCCGTCTTTATTATTCACTCTCCCCCGCGGTTCAGCTCCCGGGGGGGGGGAGGAGGGCGGCGGCGGCCGAGGTGATTACGGCAGTGATAGGCAATTGAAACCGGGCCGAGTTTGGTTTGCCGGTCGTTTTGCCTTTTTTTCTTTTTTGGTTTCTTTTACCCCGCATGGAAGAAAGTGAGGAGCTACATTGAGCCACTGGCGTTTGGGGTAAGATTGCACGGATAAGGCTGCACAAAGCTGGACAGTCCCTTTGCAAGAAGGCATATGGGGCGGAGAGGCTCCCCTTCTTTTTTTTTTTTTTTTTGGAAGATTATGCTTGTAGCTGCAAAGGACTTAGGAGTAAAGGACTACCAGGATTAAAAACTCTGCTTTTATCTGGAGGAGCAGAAGGGCGAATTTAGGAGGAGATCAAGAAGATCAAGAAGAAAAGCAGACAGGACAAGGACAAAGGACAAGAGCTCGGCTAGAA
This sequence comes from Pleurodeles waltl, assembly GCF_031143425.1. Classification (NCBI taxonomy): domain Eukaryota; kingdom Metazoa; phylum Chordata; class Amphibia; order Caudata; family Salamandridae; genus Pleurodeles; species Pleurodeles waltl. The sequence goes on from NC_090450.1 coordinate 586,479,599, forward strand.
AAAAAAAAAAAAAACAAGAGAAAACAAACAGGTGGAGAGCCAGGTGTACTCTACTACTCTACTACTGCGGTAAGAGGGGGAGAGGTAAAAATATTGGACAGAGGGGAGCGGTTTGGGGGGGAAAAAAAGAGAGAAGGGGGAGAGCGAATATCTGAGAACTCTGATGCTGGTATTAAGTGTGCAAGATGATCTCGGTCGACATTTATATACCCCCTTATGGCTTTGGAAAAACTTGACAAAACAAATAATAGCAGATACAGCTTTAGTGTCGTCTGGGGTAAAAGGACTATTTAGGCTGTTGGCACACGCATTAAAGACTAAGATGCCTCCCAAACCCTTCCGGAATTTAGGAGAAAAGATGGAAGGGGTGAAAGTGACACGGGCTGGTCGCGGCAAAGGAGAGCAAACGGGATCAAACAAACGCCTGACGACAGCGGTTGCTAAACCGGCCGTGGAAAATATGTTGAGAGGTGTTAAGACAAGTGAGAGTAGTATTACCACTCCCCCCACCGAAATTAAGGTCAAGGGCAAAAGTCAATCTACTATCACAACGTTTCTTGAAGGAGGGGCACAGGATATGCGGCCTGTATATTTAACCCTCCCCTCTGAGAGTAAGGTGGTTGGGACAGAATCCCTTCCGAGCAGTAGTAGTAGTAGTATAAGTGGATGTATTATGAACAACGATCCTTCTGTGAATCTTAAGCAAGGCATGCCAGAGTCAGAAGACAGTCAGAGGGAGGTAAGAGAAAAGAATTCTGGCTCTTATACCGAGATTAAGCAGCCTCAAGCACAACAATTCGACTGGTCTGAGCAATTGGAATATCGAGATGGGGAAGGAGGTGCGTCTATATTAAAATCTACAACAGAAGAAGAGAATTTGCATAAGATTTTCTCAAATACTAAAACCTTGGGCAAAATAGCAGGAAAAGTCTCTCAATTGGTGGAATGGGGAAAGGATAATAGTGATAAATTTTATTCTTTGACAGAAGAGTCTGATCTCAGCAGTGGCGATCACAGTCTTGGCGGGTCTGAGGACAGTGAAACATTGGAGACGGAAGATAAAACCTCAAGCAACGAACCTACAGTGCGACAGCTGCGCCGACAGCGTAAATTGGTCAAAGCACGGCCTTGCGCTCAGGGGTCCTCAGGAAACCCGTCATCCATGGGCGGTAGGAATTTAAAATGGGACTATGCAGGTATTGGACTCACAGATTCCTCATCTATAACTTTAACTAACCAGGGCTCAGCTAATGGCAATAAGGAATCAGATATTGGCCCCCCTACTTATAGCCCACCCGCACTGGGGGCTGAGGCAGGAATGCTGCAGTCAATTTATAACTCAATCAAAGAGTTGCAAACAGAAACAAGGATCGAAAGTCGACGTGCAAGGGTTGCCACGAAGAGATTACAGGGAACAGTTCGTAAAGTGGCCAAATCATGTACAGAAATTGGGACTAAGCTATCCTTAATGGAAGAAAGGATCGTAACGGTCGAGGAGGATGTTGTTAATCTTAAAGAACAGAATACTATGAGGGATGAACAATTGACAGATGTAATGTGGAAATTGGAAGATTTTGAAAACAGGCAAAGAAGGAATAATCTCCGAATTCTGGGTATACCGGAAGGGCTAGAAGGAACCAATATACGGACATATATGATCAATTTTTTGCGTGGTGCTTTTCCGGAGCTGGGGAACTGGAGTTGGGAGAATGAACTGCAGCGTGTACATAGGTTTCCGCTAAACCGGCGGGAGGGGGGCCAACGTGCAGATTCCAAATATCCTAGAGCAATTTTAGTGTATTTTGGGAATTATTTACTGCGACAGGAGATCTTGGATAAAACCCGCCCAAATACCCCTCGCACTGTGGATGGGGTGACTTTTTTCACTCGACCTGATTTTTGTCATGCTACTGTTGAACGGAGATGGCGGCTCTGACAACTTATTAAACCAGTTCTAGAAAAAGGCGGGGAAGCGTATTTGCTGGCCCCGGCTCGCCTCAAAATAATATTGAATGGGAAAACAGAGATATTCACGTCAGAAATTAAAGCAAAAGAATATGTGATGGGGGCCAGATAGCGAAATAGAGTCTCTTGGTCAGCAAAAGTGCTCCGGTAACTGGTGGGTGGGTTCGCACTGTCACCACGCCAACATTCAGGCCATGAGTGGTCTGATTGCTCTACAGGATGGGGGGCCAGTCTCGGGGAGGAAGTTAATACGGGAGGGGGGTGGAAGGGACTGGTCCAGGGAGGGGAGGGGAGGGAGGAAGGATGGCGGTTGGGGAGGGGGAAAGGAGGGAGGGGTTGGGGAGGAAGAGAAGAAGGATAGGCAAGGGAGGGAAAGGAGGGAAAACGAGGGAGTAAAAAGGAAAGGGATGGGAGTAGGAGTGCAACAAGGGAAGCAACTGAAAGCAGGGGTAGGAGAGACAAAAGGAGGGGAGCAAATTGAGTGGAAAATTCAAGAGAAAGCGCAGTCAGATCTAAAAATTTGGGAGGACAAAAAGAGAGAAAGAGAGCCTAAAATAGAAAATGGCTAGACTTCGAATCGCTTCAGTTAATATTTGTGGGTTAAATGACCCTCGTAAAAGAAGTAGAGTAGTGGAGGAACTTAAAACTTTTAAAGCAGACATTTACTGTTTACAGGAGACACATGTGGAATATAGGAATGTCGGAATTCTGGGTACACTTGGTATGAAAGTAATTGCTCGAACAGAACAAGAGGTTAGAACTAAAGGGGTTGCGATATTAGATCGGACTAATAAATTAAATTTTGGTAGGCAGAAGGCAGATAGGGGAGGGAGATGGGTAATTGTAGAGTGTAGTTATGGACATGGTAGTTTTACACTCTGTTCCGTATATAGCACGGTCACGGATGACCCAATAGTTTTAGATACCCTGGCTATAGAATTAATAGGATGGGCTCCCCCGTATATTCTTTGTGGCGATTGTAATTTGAATGGATCCTGGGAGGGATTACAGGATGTTTTAGCGCCTACAAAGAAATACCAAGGGCGGAAACCGCGAGTATATAATGCAATGGTCGCTATTCAGAAAGAACTAGGATTAGTGGACGCATGGGTGAGATTATGTAAGCCAGATCCTGGATATACCTATTACTCCGCCCCGCATGTGAAAGTAGCACGACTTGACTATTTTCTGGTCTCTCCAGTATTATTAAACCAGGGTCAGATGGAGTTATATCCGCGGGTTGTATCAGATCATAATCCCCTAGTACTAGAATTGGAATTAGACGGGTTGGAACAAAAGGAGAGGAGATGGACATTTGAAAGAGGGCTTCTTAGGGACCCGGAATATTGTACGCATATGAGCAAGTGGATAGCCGAATTTTTGGGGTTTAACCAAGGGACAGCTCCGGTAGAGATAGTCTGGGACACTTTAAAAGCCGGAATACGTGGTGAAACATTGAGTTTTAGTATAAAAAAGCAAAAAAGCACCCAAAACAGAGTAAAAGATCTTCAAATGAAACTGAGGGTATTGGAAAGACAGTTGGTTGTGGCGATAGAAACAGGGGGTGATGTTAAAAAGGTTCAGGAGGAAGTTGTAATAGCTAAAGCCGCAATTAACGAAACTATGACCCAAAGAATAGCAGAGAAATATCTAGCGCAGCGTTCATTAGGATACGAGTATGGAGAAAAATCCGGGCGTTTATTAGCAATACGGGCAAGCCAGAAAACAGCATCCGGGACTATTAGAGAGATTAAAGATTGGCAAGGACAAATGGTTGTAGAAGTGGATCAAATTAGGAGGGTTTTCCACAGATATTATACGGAATTGTATGATGACACATCTATATACTCAGAGGAAGAAATGTTGAGATTTTTAACCCCCATCAAAGTCAATAAATTATCGGAGAGTGATACTTTATATCTAGGGGAACAGATAGATATCTCGGAAATTGACAAAGCACTGGGGGATTTAGCCACGGGTAAAGCTACAGGCCCCGATTCAATTCCTTTAGAGTTTTATAAAACATTTAAAGCCATATTGCTTCCGGTAATGATAGAACTGTTTATTCAGGTACAGAATGGAGGGGCAATTCCGCCATCATGGGATATGGCTAATATAGTAATGTTTTTGAAGAAAGGGAAACTCGCATCAAACCCGGCGTCATACAGGCCAATTACACTAATCAATAGCGACACTAAAATATATTCAAAGATATTAGCCGCTCGACTATCTCGTGTGATCAGGAAGATAGTTTTTCCTAGTCAGCATGGGTTTGTGCCAGGAAGAGATACTACCGATCATATCCGAAAAGTTATTGCACTTTTGGACGCTACAGAAGTGGCCCAGGAGCCGATGGCAGTTGCATTATTAGATGCGGAAAAGGCGTTTGACCGGGTGAGCTGGAAGTATCTATGGCATGTAATGGAGTATTATGGGGTAGGGAAGAAATTTATTGCAGCAATAAGGGCTCTATATAGATCACCGGTAGTCAAAATACAACTAATGGGGGGACAATCGGAGAGTGTCCAGGTTAAGAGAGGTACTAGACAGGGATGTCCATGTTCTCCGCTCCTGTTTGCTGTATATATAGATCCCTTGCTTAGACAGATTAAAGATAACAGCAAGATTCCACCAATTCATAGGCAGGGATGGGATATAAAAGTTCTAGCATATGCAGATGATATTGCTATACTAACTCCCACCCCTGATCCGGCATTGAGAGAGGTTGAAAAGGTGTCAATGAAGTTCGGAAGATTTTCTGGATATCTTCTAAACAGAGATAAAACACAGATATTGATTAATCAATACGCCAGCACTCAGGATACATGAAGGGTCGACCATGCAGTATATTTGGGCATAGATATTACGCCACAAGTAGGAGAAATTGTTAAGTTAAATCTGGATCCCATACTTGCTAAAGCAAGACAAGATATGTGCAGATGGAATAATTTACATTTAACCATCATGGGGAGGTGTAATATGGTAAAAATGATTTTCCTCTCTAAGCTGCTGTATTTGTTCCGGGCTGTACCATTGAGCTTTACTAATTTCAGATTTAAAGAGATAGATGGAGTGGTTATGAGATTCATCTGGGCATATGGTAAATGTAGAAGAGCAAGTAAATTCATGTCACTTTCCCGAGAAAGGGGGGGGTGGTCTCTGCCGAATATAAAATTATACCAAATGGCGGCAGCCTTTCAGTATATGCGCCCTTTATGGGGTTCTAAGAAAGGAGGGATTCCAGAAGAGGATTGTCCTAATATATACGAGATGCAGATGGGTGCAACAGCTAATGGATGTCTGGTAACTTTTCATGAGCCCGGGTACTACAAGAAAACTCGATATAAGGTATTGGAGGCGGCCTATAAGTGCTGGCGGTCATGGTATAAAAAGAAAGGATTTGGCAGATATAATTGTTATACCATGATCAAAAAGAATCCATTGCTCCCCGACATATTTAAGGATAAATGTATGGCAAGCTGGGTCTCTGCAGGTATAGAGAGGTTGGGGAACCTCTTTGATAACTCGGGGGTTAAGGCATTTGTTGATCTACAGAAGTGTTATGGTTTAGAGCGTAGGGATTTTTTTAAATACCTTCAGATACGAGATTTCCTTTTAAGGAAAACAGGAGGGGTGCAGGGATTTAGGAGCGTTCAATTGCTGGATGATATTGTGACTAATCCTAATATATCAATCAGGTCAATCTACCGATTATTAATGTTAGAACAGCCCGATGATTTAGAGAAGAATTGTGAAAAGTGGAGTAGGAAACTGGAAGACGGGAGTAAAATCTTTCTAAGGTCATTAGAATTGGGACACACTATTCTACTCTCTTCCTCCCTCCAAGCGCAACATTATAAAACTGTGTTTGATTTGTATCATACCCCAGCTCATCTTGTTAAATGGGGCAGTTTATTGGGAACAAGCTGTCCAAGATGTGGGATGTATGGTATAGATATTGTACACATTATGGCTACATGCGGGGAATTGAAGGATTTGAAGGAGGGCATTCAATCTGTATTGAAAGAAGTTTGGGGATTTGATCTAATCCTAACCCCCGAGGTAATGGTTTTAGGGGTTATGGGTGATACGGACAATCTTTATGAAGCATTTATATTTGTGGCTATGGCAGTATTTCGATTGTGTATAGCATCCGCCTGGCTCAATGTCCGACCCCCGACTTGGCAACAATGGTTGGCCAGATTATTGTCTGTGTATTATTTGGAAATAGCATTGTATGAACGGAAAGGGAAATATGCGAGGAGGAAAGGGAAGGCAATATGGGGGGCATTTCAGGATTGGATTTTTGCTCATAATGATTAAATGTTTAAACCAAAATGGTATGTCACCATTTAAGAGATGGACATTTGTCTCCCAAAGGTTTATCCCCTGCTGGGTTTTATCTGCTTTATTTTCTCATTTGTATTTGTTGTATGATACCTTTCCAGAATAAAAAAAAAAAAAAAAAAAAAAAAAGGACCGCATTTCTCAGAGCAGGGTGACCACAGACGCATAGAGGGCATGACGCCGCCACTAGCAATACGCTAGAGACCGACTGAATAAAGACTTGAACTGGAACCTTCAAAGAGTCCCAGGCTTTCTGGCTGCATGGGGAGTGTGATGGCAAAACATGTTTTGACTGTGAATGGATTAATGAAATAATATCACAAAGAACTGTGCAATCATAATCAAAGCGATCCTTCTGTAAGTTTTGAAAAGTAAAAATAAACAAAAAAGGTGGAAACAACCTACAACCAAGAATTGCCATCGTCATTATTTTCATCATAATATTTAATTCTTTATTTCTTGTAATATTAATGAAAAATTGTGAATGATTGAAAGATGTAAGTTAATATACCAAGTACATTTTAACATAGGGGATGTCCCCTGCTTATCATGTACAAACTTCCCTTTTTCTTTTCTTAATGAAAGCCATCTTTTTGTGTAGCTTTCTATGGTATGTGTTAACATTACTTTTCTTTTTAAGACCAAAGTACCAGCTAGGACCTTGTTTAATTAATTACTCCGAAAGCATATTGAGTGCTGAGCCACTAACCCTGCACCCGACTGCCCGAGTAAGCCTTGGACTGCTCCTCTTCGTTATCCTGAGTGTCAAAAGGTAAAGTGGTGTACTTGGTGCTCAGCTTTGGGCTCAATAATAATGCTAAGCCCCAGGACCCCAGTGGTAAAAGGATCTGATTGTTACAGCCTTAGTGTAGTATCTTCTGCCTACCTTGGGACTCCTGAGGAGGCTTTCACAGGACCGTCCAGGATAAGAAGGCTTTTTGGGTGAAAGGAGGGTGTTTCTCATTCATGGTCCATTCATGGCAATCGAATTATGTTTCAGTGCCCCAAGATCAAGCTAGTGCAATAGATGTTGCGGTGCCCTAATTGAAGTTAAGCTCCAGGCTGTTCCTGTTCTCAGAGGTTTATCCCAGATTTCAGCTATGCTATTAATAGTGCACTGCCTAGGGCCTTTTTGTGTGCGGGACGGATCTGAGTTGAAAGATCTCTTCCTAGCTCTCCCTTTATCCAGGGATCAGTGTGGAGCATAATGTTGATGCACATCCCATTGACCAGCTGTTCTGCCCTTGGTTTAATTTACCTTCATTGTTTTTATTTCACCTGTGTGTTCATTAGGTATTCAACAGTGGAAATGTCTGTATTTCATAAGGCTTGATCAACATGCGTTTTCCTATGGATTGAGATTTTCCTCCCAATTCAGATCAAGGCCCTCATTACAACATTGGCGGTAAATCCAATTTACCGCCGTGCAGAAGACCGCCATCACACCGCTGCGGCGGTGGAATTCCGCTACAGCTATTACGACCCACAGGCCGGAATCCGCCAAAATCCAGACACCCACACAAGTCCGCCAAAGGTCAGTGATAAACTGGCGATAACAAAACCTCCATCATCACGCCAACAGGAATATGCCCACACTATCACGACCCACAAAATCCATGCGGCGGTCTTTCAACTGCGGTATTTCATTGGCAGTACACACCACCGCACTCAAAATACACACACATATACAAAACACAACCACATTGGACAATCGAAATACACACACCTGATACACATACACACACCACTCCCACACACTCAATACAATATAAAACACACACCCACATCACCCACAAACCCCTATGACAAAAACTGAGAAAGAAGCACAGAGAGAGACACCACTATCAACAATACTAGCATCCACAGGCACAGAACACCATAACTCAAACAACATCCACGCACCTCAGACAACACACACAAACACATCCCCTCACACATCACAACACACACCACCCCACACATCACCCACACCACACCATGGCACCGCAAAGACACCCCAGGTTCTCTGAGGAGGAGCTCAGGGTCATGGTGGAGGAAATCGTTCGGGTAGAGCCACAGCTATTCGGATCACAGGTGCAGCATACCTCCATAGCTAGGAAGATGGAGCTATGGCGCAGAATTGTAGACAGGGTCAACGCAGTGGGAAAGCATCCAAGAACACGGGATGACATCAGGAAGAGGTGGAACAACCTACGGGGGAAGGTGCATTCCGTGGTCTCAAGACACCAGATTGCAGTTCAGAGGACTGGCGGCGGACCCCCACCTCCTCCCCCACAACTAACAACATGGGAGGAGCAGGTCTTGGCTATACTGCATCCTGAGGGCCTCGCAGGAGTAGCAGGAGGAATGGACTCTGGTAAGTCAAATCTTAACTATTACATCCCCCACCCTACCTGCATGCTATCACATACCCCACCCTCACCCTCACCCCATCACTCCAACACATCACAAAAGACCCACTATCACAACCCACACATCCCAATACCAAGCCCTGCATGAAACAACAAAGCATGGACACCCATCACCAAAGCATGCCCACTACAGATACCCACACAGATCCCCAAACCAACTATCACACAAGGTCCTACACAAGAATGCAAGCACTGGAGTACATGGTCACCCACCCACGCACACAATGGCACACACAGATGCAATAATCATGCCTTTACACCCCTGCAGGTCCCCTACCCAACGTCACTGGACAGGAGGTTCCAGACATGTCCACTCCCCCCACAGAAGAGACCCACAGTGATGACAGCAGCTCTGTCCAACTGGATCAAGATGAACAGCCCGGTCCATCTGGGACCTTGGGACAGTCGGTTCCCCTGACACTGGCACATGCCACCACAGAGCCTCCCCCCTCAGGAAACACCAGAACAACACCCACCCAGCGGGCCCATCCTTCTGTCCCCAGGACACGTCAAGCAGCTGTGTGTCCACCACTACAGGGAACCCAGGCAAACCCACCACCCCAAGAAAATCAGGGACCTGGGGGCAGTGGCAGTGGGCACACGGTTCAGGGGACAGAGGAACAGGAAAACAGGGGAACTGGGAGGACTGCTGTGTGACAGCGGGAGGACAGGCCCAGGGAACCCACTCTCCACGAGGCCCTCTCCAACATCATGGGAGCGTACCATAATTCCCAGGAAATGATGGCAACGGTACTGGCCAAATTTCAGGAGACCCAGCGGCTTAAGAAGGAACAGTATTTGGGGATCAGGGAGGAACTCAAGTCCATCAACACCATCCTGGTCACCATTGTAGGGGTGCTGAAGGACCTTGTGAACACCAGGAGGGACACTGTGGCACAACAAGGGACCCCTGACACTAGCCTGGATGATGAACAGCCCACCACCTCCACCGGTGCTAGTGGACAGGAGGCACCTCCACAGGACCACGACACCAGCACCCCACCCCACAAACGGTCCCTGAGATCCAGGACAAAGACAGAGAAAAATGCCAAGACCCCCGACAGGAAATGGGACCACCCTGAATGTCATCCTTCTGTCCTACTTCGTCACCCTGTCCATCCATCAACTGCCCTAGCTCCACTTCCTATGCTCCTTTGGACAATGCACCTGTGAAACAAATAGACTGGACTCTGCCGTGGGCAATCCTCCACCATCACCCCTGCCCATTTTACAACCCCCTCCACTAATTTGCACTGAAATAAACACCCTTGAATCACAAAACAATCTGGAGTCAGTCTGTGCTTTCACAAATGTATATTTGCAATAACTAAGGAAAATAGCAATGTCGATTGTATTGTCAACATACCTATATCAGACAGCTCTAATCCATGAGGTAATATAGCAGAGGTCACACAGTGGGACCCACATTTGTGAAATGGAAAGGCAAAGTGACAAGTCAGGGTCCATACACTGGGTGAAAGTGACAGACATATGATAGGTCTAACAATTGTATGAGATGTGTGAGCCAGTGACATCTTCTTACCTGTGTCTCACTGGAAGTATTGCTGGATAACATTGTTTCTGTTGTCAATATCCTCTTCTACTGCCTCCTCTTCTTCACTGACCACAGGCTCCACAGCTGCCACAAGACCTCCTTCTGGACCATACTCCTGCAGAAAAGGCACCTGTCGTCGCAAAGCCAGGTTGTGCAGCATACAGCAGGCCACGATGATCTGGCACACCTTCTTTGGTGAGTAGTAGAGAGAACCACCTGTCATATGGAGGCACCGGAACCTGGCCTTCAGGAGGCCGAAGGTCCTTTCGATCACTCTCCTAGTTCACCCATGTACCTCATTGTAGCGTTCCTCTGCCCTTGTCCTGGGATTTCTCACTGGGGTCAGTAGCCATGACAGGTTGGGGTACCCAGAGTCACCTGCAAATGTCGAGGGACAACTGTGAGACACACATTAACCCTTAGGGACAACCCCAGACCCAGACAACTATTCACACGGTATAGGGTCCTTGTCCTCACCTATTAGCCACACACAGTGCCGCTGAAGTTGCCCCATCACATAAGGGATGCTGCTATTCCTCAAAATGTAAGCGTCATGCACTAAGCCTAGAAACTTGGCATTCACATGGGAGATGTACTGGTCGGCCAAACACACCATCTGCACATTCACTGAATGGTAGCTCTTCCGGTTTCTGTACACCTGTTCACTCCTGCAGGGGGTACCAAGGCCACATGTGTTCCATCAATGGCACCTATGATGTTGGAGATATGTCCCAGGGCATAGAAGTCACCTTTCACTGTGGGCAAATCCTCCACCTGAGGGAAAACGATGTAGCTGCGCATGTGTTTCAGCAGGGCAGACAACACTCTGGACAACACGTTTGAGAACATAGGCTGGGATATCCCTGATGCAATGGCCACTGTAGTTTGAAAAGACCCACTTGCCAAAAAATGGAGTACTGGCAGGACCTGCACTAGAGGGGGGATTCCTGTGGGATGGCGGATAGCTGACATCAGGTCTGGCTCCAACTGGGCACACAGTTCATGGATTGTTGCACGATCAAGTCTGTAGGTGACTATTACGTGTCTCTCTTCCATTGTCGACAGGTCCACCAGCGGTCTGTACACCGGAGGATGCCGCCATCTCCTCACCTGCCCCAGCGGACGTGCCCTATGGACGAGAACAGCAGAGAGTCAGCCAACACTGAGGTATTAAAAAATTAATTATTGCACACATTTGTCAATCCGCAATGTGCCTGCCACTGTGTGTATGCAAGGCTTAGATAGGTGTGACGCATTTAAAAATAATGCCATGTGGCCCACTGAAATGGAGGCTGTCTGACATGTAAGGTGGGACAAGGGGATATGAGGTAACTGCGCTGGTGTTGTACACCGTCGAGGTAGGCGGTTGAAGACAGTGGCGCAATCCTGCATTGGTTAACATTGGACCCTATGGGTCCCAGGAGCCAATGACGATGTACGCCGGTGGTGACGTTACGCACCGCCGTGGACGTGATCGCCATTTTCTGTCTGTTCACTCACTTGATACCTGATCTTCGACAGGAGAGGACCTACACTGCAAGTGCTGCTGTGACCTCAGTCTGCAAGCAACAATGGCTCATGTGTCTGGTGAAAGGGCCCCTGCCTTCACTTCGGAGGAGTTGGAGAAGTTAGTGGATGGGGTCCTCCACCAGTACACGCTACTCTACAGTCCTCCAGACAAACAGGTGAGTACACTGTGAGCATGCTGTAAGGGCAATGCCTGTTTGGAGTGGTGTGGATGGAAGATATAGGGGGGGGGACTGAGGCCTGCATGAGCGGACGGTGAGTGTATGTACGTCAGGGCAAGGGTGGGAATGTGGGTCAATGACTGTGACGGTCCGGACAGTTAAAGATTTTCCTTTTCCCCTGTACTATCCCTCTAGGTCAGCGCCCACCAGAAGAAGGATATTTGGCACGCCATCGCCAATGACGTCTGGACCCTGGTGGTCCACCACAGACAGAGCACCCACTACCGTAAAAGATGTGAGGACACTCACTGCTGGAGCAAGAAGACAGCGGAGGCCCTGCTGGGGATGGCCTCCCAACATGGGAGGGTTGCCCGTCGCACCATGACCCCCCTGATGTTCGGGTCCTGGCGGTGGCCTATCCGGAGTTGGATGGGCGCTTGAAGTCATCACAGCAGCCACATGGGGGTGAGTACAGTCACATCCATCTGCGCGCATTACGAGGTGTCTGGGTGGGGGAGGTGGGCTGTGGGTTCCCCTAGGCCTGGGAGAGTTCTGTGGGCAAGGTCCCTTTCTGAAGCAGGCTATGTGGCACCCCAACCTCACCAGTGGTAAGAGCCAACTACACCTAGTCAGGCTCCTGTGACTTCCATGTAATTGTAATTGTAATTGTAATCGTATTTATATAGCGCTTACTACCCCTGACGAGGCGTCGAAGCGCTTTTCGATGAGTAGCACGCTACTCCGGTACCCAACAAGAATTAGTGATGGATTAGTATAATTTAATAAGGAGTACAGTTTTAGTATTATTATGAGTTAATTTGAGTTGCGGATATGAGAGTTTGTTAGTTAGATTGACTGGAGTAATGGAGGGGTGGAGGAGGAAAGAAATCCAGAAGTGTTAATTGGGAGTTTATCCTTCATTTGCTCAATCCAAAGGCTTGAGATGAATAAAAGGGGGGCGGAGGGGAAAGAGGATGTGGAAGGGTTAGGGAGAGCATAGTAGCAGGGTGAGATGAATGCAGGAGAATTTAGTAGGGTTGTGTGGGAGGTCACAGAGGTAGAGTGAGGTTTGGTGAGTTAGATGTGGGGGTGGAGGGATGAGCTTAGGCAGAGATATTTAGGAGATGGAAGTGGTCGAAGGGATTTGGGATGAGTCCGAGTGAGAATGGAGGACAGTTTGATAGAGACATGACATAAGAGCGATGAGTAGATAAGTGTGATAAAAAGAGAGCAGAAATTCATAGAAACATGCCAGGCACAGAAACAACATATACACATATATATATATATATTTATACACACACACACACATGACTATACACACACATCTGCACATACAATACATAATTAGAAACATGGGTAAAAAATACTTAGTCGTCCATCCATCATCCTGGTAAAAAGGCGGGAACTCCCCCACCTACCTCGAGGGTGGACGGGGCGTGGCCCAGCGGGCGGAGCCCACAGGTGCTCCACAAAGGGAGAAACCCTCCACTCTGTGTCTCCAGCAGAGGAAGACAGAAACCGCGCGTCCCAGTCAGACACAGACCACGCTCCAGCACATCATCAGCTCACCTCCAGGAAGGATTCCAGATCCCCTCCGCCATGGGATCTCTGAGCGCACAGCCCCGCCCCGCCCCATCCCTGCTAAGCCCAAGAGCCAGGGTGGGCCGTCCTTTCCAGAAGGTGAGCTTCAACCGCGGCATCTGCCGCGTCCACATTGTACACTAGGGTACGTGATGGGCCACGGGGGTAAAACGTCTTCAGCAACCTTGTGTGCCCCCGGCAATGTCATTGCCACTAGTGCGTCCCCGCGGAGATGTCCTCGCGCCCCTGCGCATCAACAACGCACCACGCGAGTCGGCGGCAAACGCAGTGGGGTCGCCTTGGAAAGCTGTCCATCATTCTGGCAAGAGGTGGGAATTCCCCTACCTACTTCGAGGGTTGACGGGGCGTGGCTCAGCGGGCAGAGCTTACAGGTGCTTCATAAAGGGAGAACCTTCTACTCTGTGTCTCCAGGAGAGGAAGATAGAAACCGCGCGTCACAGTCAGATACAGATTACGCTCCAGTACATCATCAGTTCACCTCCAGGAAGGATTCTGGATCTTCCTCTGCTATGGGATCTCTGAGCGCACAGCCTTGCTTTATCTTTGCCAAGCCCGAGAGTTAGGGTGGCTTGTCCTTTCCAGAAGCTGAGCTTCGACTGCGGCACCTGCTACGTTTATATTGGTAAGTGCTTCCTTTGAGGTTTAGTTTCTGTAAAATGAGCATCGTGGCCTACACAACCGGAGTATTTTCTACGAGTATGTCAGTAAGCGTTACCTAGCATGTTTTATATACCCTGTTTATATTGTACACTAGGGGTACGTGATGGGCCACGGGGTAAAACGTCTCCAGCAACCTTGTGTGCCTTTGGCAATGTTATTGTTACTAGTGCGTCTTTGTGGAGGTGTCCTCGTGCTTCTGCGCATCAACAACACACCACCGGAATCGGCGGTAAACGCAGTGGGGTCGTTTTGGAAAGCTGTCCATCATCCTGGCAAGAGGCGGGAATTCCCCTACCTACTTCGAGGGTGGACGGGGGGTGGCTCAGCGGGCGGAGCTTACAGCTGCTTCATAAAGGGAGAACCTTCTACTCTGTGTCTCCAGGAGAGGAAGATAGAACCCGCGCGTCACAGTCAGACACAGACCACGCTCCAGCACACCATCAGTTCACCTCCAGGAAGGACTCCAGATCTTCCTCTGCTATGGGGTCTCTGAGCGCACAGCCGTGCTACATCCTTGCCAAGCCCAAGAGCCAGGGTGGCTTGTCCTTTCCAGAAGCTGAGCTTCGACTGCGGCACCTGCTACGTTTATATTGGTAAGTGCTTCCTTTGAGGTTTAGTTTCTGTAACTGCATGTGTGCAGTTATCGGGCATAGGCCTTTTACCCCATGTCCCTGTGATTAATTAGGGAACTCTAAGTGCATGGCGTAGTGCAGAGGGCTGCTGTGTCTGTAGTGTCCGCCAACAGTAGTGGTATTGCATGCACTGAACATGTCTTCCTTCTGTCTCCCCCCCCCTTTTTGTGGTCTCCCTGTTCTTGTGTGCATTAGCATCATCAGGCGGAGGAGCATTGGCACCGGAGCAGGAGGGAGCTGCATCCCACATGGCCCTTGAGGGTGAGACAACGGAGTCTGAAGCCACCAGTGGGACGGAGGGCGAGGGGAGCTCCACGGTGGAGACAGGAGGTGACATCAGCGACAGCGACTCTTCCTCTGATGGGAGCTCCCTTGCGGTGGCGGGCCCCTCTGTGCCCCCCGCATCAACAGGTACAGCCGCCACCCCCCCTACCAGCACCGCCCTCCCAGCAGCCCCTCAGCATGTGTCCCGTGGCCGCTCACCCAGGAGGATAGGCATCTCCTTTGCCCCAGGCACCTCAGGCCCTGCCCCAGTCAGCCCTGCTGTCTTCAGTGAGGAGGCTATTGACCTCCTGAGATCCCTCACTGTTGGGCAGTCTACCATTCTGAATGCCATCCAGGGTGTAGAGAGGCAGTTGCAACAAATAAATGCATACCTGGAGGGCATTCATTCTGGCCAGGCAACCCAGCAGAGAGCATTTCAGGCTCTGGCCTCAGCACTGATGGCAGCCATTGTCCCTGTGTCCAGCCTCCCCCCTCCAACTTCCTCCACCCAGACCCAATCCCCTGTACCTCAGCCTATCCCAAGCACACCATCAGACCAGCATGCAAACACCTCAGCACACAAGGGTGGCTCTGGCAAACACAAGCACCACACATCTCACAGGCACTCGCACAAGCATCATACCCATGCCCACATACCAACATCCACTGCCTCCACCTTGTCCCCCTCCTCCAAGTCTCCTCCTCCCTCCCTGTCTCGTCTCCACTCACACCTGCATGCACTACATCTTCAGCCACTACCTCCATCACCACACACCGCTCACGTGCACTCACCATCCCCACTACCATTCACACATCCCCTGTGTCCTCTACCAGTGTGTCTGTGAGCCCTCCTCCCAAACTACACAAACGCAGCCACACACCCACCCAACAGCCATCCACCTCACAACAGCCTCCAGCCCATGCACCTTCACCCAAAGTCAGCAAACGTACACCTCCTACAACCACTACCTCTTCCTCCACTCCCAAACCCCCTCCGTCTACCATCCCAGTGTGTCTAAAAAGCTTTTCCTGTCTAATATTGACCTCTTCCCTACACCTCCCCCCACCGTCCGTCCCCTAGGGCCCGGCTTTCCAGGTCCCAACCCAGCACCTCAGCCACCACATCACCGGGCATAGTGGTGCCAGCAACTGCGGGCTTTTGGAGTGCGCAAAGCAACAGGGCTGCCAGTGTTCCATGGAGCGAGGACAAGGATATTCCGCCACCTCCAAAAGTAAAAAAGTTGCCCACATCCCGGTGGGAGAAGGCGAAAACACCTGCCACCAAGGGCTCAGGCAAAACAAAAGTGGATAGTGGCAAGACAGCTGCGCCACCATCCAAGGTGGGGAAGGGCCAGAAAATCAAGGGCAGGTCCACGTCAACGCCAACCTGCACGGTGGACAAGACCACCACCAGCACCGCCACCTGCACCGCCACCTGCTCCGCCATCAGCACCACAGGCACTGAGGCCGCTACCAGCACCACAGTCACTGAGCCCGCCACAAGCACCGCAGTCACTGAGCCCGCCACCAGCTCCGCCGCCACAAAGACCGCCGCTACAGAGCACGCCGCCAGCACCGATGCCACAGAGCCCACCGCCAGCACTGATGCCACAGAGCCCTCTGCCAGCACCGATGCCACAGAGCCCGCCGCCAGCACCGATGCCACTGACACCGCTGCCAGCACCGCCAGCGGCCCCACAACATCCTGAGCCAGTGGCACCGTCGCAGACATGGCTCCCATCCCCAGTGGTCAGTCGTACGAGGCTGGTGGTCAGTTCAAGGAGCCTGGGCAGCTTGCATGTTGCACCACCGTCAGTGGAGTATCACATCCACTACCTCTGTCCTTGGTAGGATGAAGCACTTTGGGCAGAAAGCCCCCTCCAGAACCAGTGGAGAAAGGCATCCACTACCTCAGTCCTTGGCAGGATGAAGCACTCTGGGCACAAAGCCCCCTCCAGAACCAGTGGAGAAAGGCATCCACTACCTCAGTCCTTGGCAGGATGAAGCACTTTGGGCACCAAGCCCCCTCCAGAACCAGTGGAGAAAGTCATCCACTACCTCAGTCCTTGGCAGGATGAAGCACTCTGGGCACAAACCCCCCTCCAGAACCAGTGGAGTAGCACATCCACTACCTCAGTCCTTGGCAGGATGAAGCACTCTGGGCACCAAGCCCCCTCCAGAACCAGTGGAGAAAGGCATCCACTACCTCAGTCCTTGGCAGGATGAAGCACTCTGGGCACAAAGACCCCTCCAGAACCAGTGGAGTGTCACATCCACTACCTCAGTCCTTGGCAGGATGAAGCACTCTGGGCACAAAGCCCCCTCCAGAACCAGTGGAGACTGTTATCCACTTGAGAGACTGTGGCTTTGCACTCCCCAGGATAAAGCAGTGGGCAACCCACCCACTTGAGAGACTGTGGCTTTGCACTCCCTAGGATAGAGCAGTGGGCAACCCACCCACTTGAGAGACTTGAGAGACTGTGGCTTTGCACTCCCCAGGATACAGCAGTGGGCATGGGACCCCCTCGTGGAGCTGGCGTCGTGCACTCATCCTGCTGAGGTGCCCCCCCTTCCCTTCCCCCTGAGGTGCCTGTCTCATTTCAATCTGATGCCCCTGCAGTGTTCTCTCCATTTGGAGTCTGGTATCGAGTGTGGGCCTCGCCCATGCATTTTGGGCCCAGTGGTCCACGGACTATGAAGGGTGCACTATCCGGACTTGTGTAGTTGGTGTACATAATTGTTTATACTGTATTTCAAGTTTTGACTAACGGATTTTTATTTATTACAATTGTTCAACACATTTCCTTTTCTCCTTGCGTTCTTCCGGGGGGGTGTAAATGTAATGCTGCAGCATGTATTTGTGTGTATGATGTTGTGGGGGAGGGTGGGGGCGGGGGTGTTGCGTGTTGCGTGTGTGTGTCACTCTCTTTTCCCTCCCCCCTCCCCTGTGTTGTAGGTGCAGTACTCACCGTGGTCGTCGACACTGTCTTTCATGCTCCTGGTAGAGGAGCAGGAATACCATCGCAGGGATTATTTGGAGTTCTGGCTCCATGGCGTCCTGGTTCCTCGTGGAATGTGTAGAGGTGATTGTCCCTTCCAAGTCCTGTTTCCGCCGTGTTTTTGTTCGCGTTGGTTCCGCCCCAGAAAAGGTGGCAGATTGGACTCTCATAACAGTGTGGGCGGTACATTGTCTTCCGCCTGTCTATTGCCGGTGACCACCACAATGTTTGTTTGTACCACCGTGGCAGTCGGAGTGTTAAAGTGGCTGTCTATGTTGGCGTTTTCCGCCATGGTCGTGATTCCATTTTTTTTACCGCCGGCTTGTTGGCGGTCTTACTGCCGCTTTAGCACCGACCGCCAGGGTTGTAATGAGGGCCCAAGTCTGTAGAAAGCAAATACCAAGGGATAAGTCTCAGCACGTTTGGGGGCATCCAGAGTCCGATATGCATTACCTGCCAACACTCTTAAAGTCTTCTGCATTGAATAACAGGGACATTGTGGTACTACATGTGTTTTACCACCATGGCACCCAACAGCCATGGGCAGGAAGTCTCCTCTGGTGCTGCTGTTGCTTAGTCTTGGCTTCATCCTGAAAAGTTTGCATCAGTGGATCAGAAAGTTCCAGCAGACATTTGCCCCAGCATCCTTCATGAGTGTTTGTCTTTGGGCATGCTCTCTTGTATCGCAGGACCACCAATGCAGACAGATACTGCAAGGTTTATGGCTTTCTTTTCAGGCAGCAGGAGCTTTACATTTGGTTGAGCTTTTTCAAAAGCTAGCTGGATGTCATAATTCCATTCTTATTGATAATCATCTATTTATATACGAATTTATTGAAAATTATAACCACTAAAACATCCTCATATAGCTCCACTACTGCCTATGAGTGTACGGTTGAAATTCATCATCTACATTTTAAGTCCCATGGTACCTCCAATTGGGAGGACTGTTTTCTGATGTGACCACACTGGCTGAATTAATCAATGAGTTAGTAAAGTAAAAACAACAAAAAATGTAATCTTGGGTTCTGACAATTTTTCAGTTGATTATAGTGAACCTTACAGGAGACTTTGTAAACATGTTAAGCCAATACAATGTTCAGCTGCTTTCTTGCTATGAACATCTAGGACAGGGTTATTCAACCTTTTCTGTAGTGAGAACTACTTCTGATCAATGAAAATCATTGTGAGCTACTGAAGGCTAAGCAACTCAGGCATTGTAACCAGATGCCTTCACACCCAGCTTAATTGACTTCAAGCCTAATGTCCATAGAGCCAGATACAAAGGTTTGAATAAAAGACTTTGACTAGGGGCGCTATGACAGCGCTGCCATGTGTGTCAGTGACAGCATGGTTCTTGGGGATGTATAAACATGTGTGCATATGAATGGGATATATGTGTTTAGGTGACTGAGAGACTATGTTGTATGTACTTGTGGCACAGGACACACCTTTTGTAAAATAATTTCACTATCTGATGCATGGAGTGTCCTGTCTGTTCAGGAAGAACGTCAGCACCTGCTTTTCATTAGATTATATATATATATATATATTCATATATATATATATATATATATACACACACACACACACACACACACACACAGAACATTTGATGTTTTTGATGTGTTATATTTAGGAATCTGAATTCTCCTCTGTGTAGGATCAAATCAGCCTCCTCCAATCTCTAAAGCATTTTGTGTCTTGGGTTTAGTTCAGTGAGCGACTGGCCATATATGAGTATTTCCCTGCATAGACTGCTAACACCTCCCACTCCATTTACTCACCCTCACATCTTTTTTAAACACTTTGGCTGCTGGGGACACCCCAAATCTCAGCCACTTGTACCGCCAAAGTCAGGCGCGAGAAGCGCGAGAAGCACGAGCTGATGGTATCCAGTATTGAAGTCCTTTTTTGAAAACCACCTTGCCTCCATTTAGGTCAGCCAGTAGATCGCCCAAAGAAGGAGTAATGTTTCTCACTCTACAGCCATGTTTGACATTCTCATGTCAATGTCATTGCATATTCTGATGTGTCAGGTTGCTGTCGGTTTTTGCCATCACCATCGGAGAGATCCAAAGAGTATGTCCTGACACTTTTTCAATGACTCCTAAGTTTTCTAGTCGTTTGGGTTCCACTTCTACTTTGCCCTAGACCTGAATGGGAACATCCTATTTCGGAGGGCAACAGGCTTGATGGTGGTGTCTATGTGAAGTTTCATTGGTTTGATCTTAGACACCACTGTCCTTTAAGAGGTCGTTAAACTCTGTATTGCTCTTCTTCACATTGATGCCACAGATCAACAAGATGAGGCCCAATATTTCTGTTGTGTGGCATCTGAGGAGCATGCCGTACCTTCGATGAAAACAAAAAAGATTGTCATTAGAGTTCTGGCTTCCTGATGTATCATCGTGGTGAAAACACCCCCACTGAAAAGGGGTCTCAACTGCCATAGGCAAAAATGCGGTGCCCATCAGCTGGATGGGTGGTCTTGGTTTGAGTTTGTCCTGTAGTGTCCTGTCTGTGATGTTACGGATGCTCCTGTGTCTATGATTGTGACAATACTGGACCTAGGGATGTGATGTCACATATGGGCGATGGCCTCCACCATTTTGATTGTTGTCCCAGTACCAATGTGAGAACAATGTCTTTATCATCCTCTTCACTTTGACCAAGACCACGTGAGATTGTGTTGTTTCTCAGGGAGTGCCCTATGTTAAAGGCCTATATATTTATGTATGTCTCTTCCATTGGCATGAGTTAAAGTTCTTCTTCCAAATAGCTCTCTGCACGCCTTCGTGAAGTGGTTTTGGCAGCCAAACACTGAACATATCTTGCCTTGAGCCGGACATTAAATGGTTGAGTTGGGTTTTGCTCCAGTATGTGCATGCTTGAGGAATGCCTCCCACACTTCTGGCTTTACTTGGATTCTGTCTGGGCATCAGTCTGGTGAATCTTCGGCTTCTGACTCGAGGTGGTTCTTTGCTATCTTTGGCCTCAAGTTTCAGGAGGGCATCTTCCATAGTTGTAGCACAAGATGTAAGTGAGTTTGTGTGACCTCCCAATGGTTTGGATTTCAGTCAGGCTTACTCTGGGACCAAATGCCTTATGGCTGTGGCGCGGCATCCTTGAATGAGTTGGACACTTTCTTTTCACTCATTTCCTGTGTCTCCTGTCCTATGCAGGAAGAGGTGTCATGTATCCAGTTAAATACTGACCTCTTCTGACTTTGAGGTCACATGGAGCACATCTCAGTGACACCACAATTGGCACCTTGTAGTAACAATGCAATAGATGTACGTAAAGGATGTTTGACAGTTAAAGGAGCACCAATGACTGACTGGAATAACGGTCATAGAACATGTATCGTAAACAGCGTGTTTGGCTCGCACATACACAGCATGGAGGGAGTAAAGGTAGAGAACCATGCAATTATCTAATTGCAATAAAATGATCATGCATAATAAAAAGATATGCTACACAACTCCCATCTGAAGGTGTGATCGAGCTGTGACAATTACACCACCATAACAGTAGTGCTAGAAGGTCTATAAGTGAACGATTTTGAGCTTCCACTATGCAGTAACAAGCACAAGTCCACTGAGAATGTGCCTGGAAACTGGCAGAGGGCCACCCAGGTATGTTTGCTACATTCTGGCTGGGCTCTCTCATCCCAGGTTAGATATGAGAAGCTATAACAGGCATGTCAATGTTGTGTCCTTTCTATGCCATTTTTAATTGGTTTGAAGAAACCAAGAACCAAACATTGGGAACAGTCACTTTGTTTTGGTGCTGAAAGAATTCACTTTCCACTGGCATTCAACCCAATTGCTTTGTCTTTCCAATCAGCACGGGTGTTCTACATTTTTTTTCTGTGCACCTGACCATCTCTCTAGTGAAATCTCAATAAAGTTTAGAATGGTTTTACAACAGTTTTCACCCTTCTGCCTTTGATGCGTGATATTTTAAGGGAAATTAACACCTATGACTGGGTATTCTTATTTCATTTGATAATGTACTGCACTGTATTTCAAAGCACCTCAGAATATCCTGCAGCACTGGCCTTGGTGCCTGACCCTGCCACTAAAGGTGAACCAAGGAAACAGAGGGGCATATTTATACTTGTTTTGCACCAAATTTGTGTCATTTTTTTAATGCAAATTCGGTGCAAAACTATCTCCATATTTACACTTTGGCGCTAGACCCGTCTAGCCGCAAATTTATGGAGTTAAAGTAATTTCTTGGAAGTGGAAACCTACTTTGCGTCAATGAGATGCAAAGTAGGCCTTCCCGTGCAAAAAATGACTCTATGGCCTGAGCGCCATATTTATCCCCTGTGCTAAAATCACGCACGGGAGGGAGGAGGGGTAAAAAAATGGTTTAAAGCTTCCTTTGCACCATTTTTTAACGCCTGGTTCAGGACAGGCGTTAGGGGACCTGTGGGCCTATTTCCATAGTGGAACACCATGGGATAGGCCCACAGGTGCCCCCAAGGCCCCAGGGACACCCTCACCCACACCAGAGGGACACCGAAGGATGGGGGACCTCATCCCAGGTAAGTATAGGTAAGTACAGGTAAGTATTTTATTATTTTTTAAGTGCCATTGGGGGCCCTGAAATGCCCCCCCACATGGCACTGGGTGCAATGGCCATGTCCAGGGGACCCTGGTTTCCTGTGCTGGCCACTTGGGTGGTGGGCATGACTCCTTTCTTTTCTAACACAACAGTCATGTGGTATGGATGGTTTGTGTCAGAAAATTACTCAAGGCAGGTTAGAGTCTTTTTTTTTTTACTCTAACCTGCCTAACGTAATTTTCTGGTGCAAAATCCCCTTTCCATACCGCCAGCCACACCCTGTAGGAAAGTACCATCTTGCCTGGCATGTTACCCCCATATTTCACTGTATATATGTTGTTTTAGTATATGTGTCACTGGGACCCTGCCAGCCAGGGCCCCAGTGCTCATAAGTGTGCCCTGTATGTGTTCCCTGTGTGATGACTAACTGTCTCACTGAGGCTCTGCTAACCAGAACCTCAGTGGTTATGCTCTCTGCTTTCTAAATTGTCACTAACAGGCTAGTGACCAATTTCACTAATTCACATTGGCATACTGGAACACCCTTATAATTCCCTAGTATATGGTACTGAGGTACCCAGGGTATTGGGGTTCCAGGAGATCCCTATGGGCTGCAGCATTTCTTTTGCCACCCATAGGAGCTCTGACAATTCTTACACAGGTCTGCCACTGCAGCCTGAGTGAAATAACGTCCACGTTATTTCACAGCCATTTACCACTGCACTTAAGTAACTTATAAGTCACCTATATGTCTAACCTTCACCTGGTGAAGGTTGGGTGCTAAGTTACTTAGTGTGTGGGCACCCTGGCACTAGCCAAGGCGCCCCCACATCGTTCAGGGCAAATTCCCTGGACTTTGTGAGTGCGGGGACACCATTTCACGCGTGCACTATACATAGATCACTACCTATGTATAGCGTCACAATGGTAACTCCGATCATGGCCATGTAACATGTCTAAGATCATGGAATTGTCACCCCAATGCCATTCTGGCATTGGGGAGACAATTCCATGATCCCCCGACTCTCTAGCACAGACCTGGGTACTGCCAAACTGCCTTTCCCTGGGTTTCACTGCAGCTACTGCTGCTGCTGCTGCCAACCCCTCAGACAGGTTTCTGCCCTCCTGGGGTCCAGCCAGGTCTGGCCCAGGAAGGCAGAACAAAGGACTTCCTCAGAGAGAGGGTGTTACACCCTCTCCCTTTGGAAAAAGGTGTCAGGGCTGGGGAGGAGTAGCCTCCCCCAGCCTCTGGAAATGCTTTGATGGGCACAGATGGTGCCCATCTCTGCATAAGCCAGTCTACATCGGTTCAGGGATCCCCCAGCCCTGCTCTGGCGCGAAACTGGACAAAGGAAAGGGGAGTGACAACTCTCCTGACCTGCACCTCCCAGGGGAGGTGCCCAGAGCTCCTCCAGTGTGATCCAGACCTCTGCCATCTTGGAAACAGAAGTGTTGCTGGCACACTGGACTGCTCTGAGTGGCCAGTGCCATCAGGTGACGTCAGAGACTCCTTCTGATAGGCTCTTACCTGTGTTACTAGCCTATCCTCCTTCCTAAGTAGTCAAACCTCCTTTTCTGGCTATTTAGGGTCTCTGCTTTGGGGAATTCTTCAGATACTGAGTGCAAGAGCTCACCAGAGTTCCTCTGCATCTCTCTCTTTACCTTCTGCCAAAGGATCGACCGCTGACTGCTCAGGACGCCTGCAAAACCGCAACAAAGTAGCAAAGACAACTACTGCAACCTTGTATCGCTTAGTCTGCCGCCTTCTTGACTGTTTCCTGGTGGTGCATGCTCTGGGGTTAGCCTGCCTCCTTTCTGCACCAGGAGCTCTGAAGAAATCTCCCGTGGGACGATGGAATCTTCCCCCTGCAACCGCAGGCAACGAAAAGACTGCATCACCGGTCCTCTGGGTCCCCCCTCAGCACGACGAGCGTGGCCCCTGGAACTCAGCAACTCTGTCCAAGTGACTCCCGCAGTCCAGTGACTCTTCAGTCCAAGTTTGGTGGAGGTAAGTCCTTGCCTCCCCACGCTAGACTGCATTGCTGGGTACCGCGTGATTTGAAGCTGCTCCGGCTCCTGTGCACTCTTCCAGGATTTCCTTCGTGCACAGCCAAGCCTGGGTCCCTGACACTCTAACCTGCAGTGCACAACCTTCTGAGTTGTCCTCCGACATTGTGGGACTCCCTTTTGTGTCTTCGGGTGGACTCCGGTTCACTCCTCTTCCAAGTGCCTGATCCGGTACTTCTGCAGGTGCTGCCTGCTTCTGTGAGGGCTCCCTGACTTGCTGGGCGCCCCCTCTGTCTCCTCATCCAAGTGGTGACATCCTGGTCCCTCCTGGGCCACAGCAGCACCCAAAAACCCTAACCGCGACCCTTGCAGCTAGCAAGGCTTGTTTGCGGTCTTTCTGCGTGTGAACACCTCTGCAAGCTTCTTCACGACGTGGGACATCCATCCTCCAAAGGGGAAGTTTCTAGCCCTCTTCGTTCTTGCAGAATCCACAGCTTCTACCATCCGGTGGCAGCTTCTTTGCACTCTCAGCTGGCATTTCCTGGGCATCTGCCATCACATTGTTGCGACTCTTGGACTTTGTCCCCTTGTTTCACAGGTACTCAGGTCCGGAAATCCACTGTTGTTGCTTTGCTGGTGTTGGTCTTCCTTTCAGAAACCCCCTATCACGACTTCTGTGCTCTCTGGGAGTTATAGGTGCACTTTACACCTACTTTTCAGGGTGTTGGGGTGGGCTATTTTTCTAACCCTCAATGTTTTCTTACAGTCCCAGCGGCCCTCTACAAGCTCACATAGGTTTGGGGTCCATTCGTGGTTCGCATTCCACTTTTGGAGTATATGGTTTGTGTTGCCCCTATACCTATGTGCTCCTATTGCAATCTACTGTAACTTTACATTGCTTGCATTACTTCCTTTTGCTATTACTGCATATTTTTGGTATTGTGTACATATATCTTGTGTATATTTGGCATCCTCATACTGAGGGTACTCACTGAGATACTTTTGGCATATTGTCATAAAAATAAAGTACCTTTATTTTTAGTATATCTGTGTATTGTGTTTTCTTATGATATTGTGCATATGACACCAGTGGCATAGTGGGAGCTTTACATGTCTCCTAGTTCAGCCTAAGCTGCTTTGCTACAGCTACCTTCTATCAGCCTAAGCTGCTAGAAACACCCCTTCTACACTAATAAGGGATAACTGGACCTGGTACAGAGTGTAAGTACCCCTTGGTACCCACTACAAACCAGGCCAGCCTCCTACACACATAATTTCTTTTTTACGCTAGTCTACCCTTTGCACCAGCTTGCACCATTCCATATATATGGTGTCCCGCTGGTGCACAGAAATGGTGCAAGCCGGTGCTAATCGTTTTGGTGCAAAACTGCGTTAGTGTAGTTTTGCTCCAAAAGGTATAAATCAGGGCATTAGTGAGTTCCTATTTTACCAGTTTCTTCAGAAATAGTAATTGCAGTGCTGGATTTGATAGAGGGCGCAGTAGTGTCAGCTTTGTTACTGTCTATCATTCCTTTCTCACTGCATCTTCTCAAAGCCTAACCTCTTAGACCTAAATGGCTCAGTGTGTATTTTCAATACGTTTTTATTGTATTTTATCTCTTTTAAAATTGTTATTCCACGTGAAATGTGGTGTTCTTCTCCATGCTGCCAGCAAAAGCAACACGCTGGTAGAAAATCTGGAAGTTATTTACACCAGTCAAGGACACTTCCTCTATTTCTTGGCCTGGTGCTTTTTTATGCAGCCTTCCAGCTGTTTCCTGGAGCTGACCCTAACACAGGACCGAAAACCAGGAATCAGTTTCTCAGAACTCTTAGCCATTGCACTGACTACGGTGACCTTCCTTACCTAGGCTCTGGCCTTACTTACAGAAACTATAGCCCAGCAGTCCTCCTACCTAGCGCAATACAACAGTCAGGTACACAGTCTTGGGTAGGACACCCATTTAAACGTCAATAAGATTTTTTTTTTTGCTCATGCAGGACCTCCTTATCCCTGTTGCACCACTCATTAATATACTTAACTAAATAGTAAAGAGGTATGCATAAACATTCCCCACCCCTAAACAAATCATTTCACTTGGGTCAAAAGCATCCTCCCACATGCCCCGGATAAATCCTCCAGCCTCTGGACCTTTCCTTCGTTCTCTGTACATCCTGATCCACTCCTACACCCAACTGACCTCCCTTCACCCTTTTATTCCTTTTGTTTCTTCTTGGCTGTCCTTCTTTTGCTCAGCTGGAACTACTGTTCCTCAGACCAGGATACACGCTCAGTTAGGAAGGGTTGCCTGTATCCCTATATGTATCTCTCTAATCACAGAGTTGCTTATATCTCACAACCTAAGAGTACCCATCAACTTGACCGAACTTTAAATTCAACTTTACCCCAACTTCCTTTCTTCTGGCATTGCAGCGGCTATTCAGAAAACCCTTTCCAGATATTGATTTTTCTGCCTTTCCATCACATGCAGCTAGTTCCTTTTTCAGAAACTGAACTAACTCCTCCATAATTTTCATGTAGTGCACAATCGTACTCAGATTTGGCAGGTGAAAATGTGCCCCGTTTAAGTAAATTAAGATATTTCGACACAATTGCACACTCTGAACTGACAACATTGTGCCATCTACAAGTTATTTTACTATCTGTGTCTAGTTAAGTGTCATGGACATTACAGCTCAACTCCTTATCCAAAGGGGTAATGGATTCAGTGTTAACACCTACATTTCTGGCCATTTATATGTAGCACCTCCATTAATTCGCTCTACATTTCCCAATGGATCTTCCACAATGTCATCTGCACCCAATCGTTTTCACCTAAATAATAAAGACCAGCTCAAATATTCTGCCCTACAATTATATTAGCAAAGTTAAAAGTTGGGGCTATCTCATTATTTTGATTGGTGTGCTGCCACTTTCTCAAGTGAACATCATAGCTTCTTTATCTAAGCTTTATGTGCATGTCCCCTGGACCACTTAAGAGCGAAGTGGTCAAAGATGCTTAGGGCCAGATGTAGGTAGACAGCAAATTGCGACTTGCAATTTGCGAGTCCGAGCGACTTGCAAATTGCAACTCGCAATTTGCTATGCAGAAAGGTGTCTCAGACCCCTTCTGCGACTCGCTATGGGGTCGCAAAGACCCACCTCAATAATATTAATGAGGTAGGTTGCAGTTTGCGACCCCATAGCGAGTCTGGGCGCTCACGGGGATGGTGGCCTGCTGGAGACAGCAGACCACCATGTCTGTGACTGATTTTAAATAAAGCAGTTTTTTTTTTCTATCTGCAGCCCGTTTTCCTTAAAGGAAAACGAGCTGCACATAGAAAAAAATACCGAAACCTTTTTTTTTTTTTTTTTTTTTTTTAGAGTAGGCAGTGGTTCATAGGACCACTGCCTGCTCTGAAAAAATAATTTTGTGATCATTCACAAAGGGGAAGTTTGCAAATGAGTTACCATCCACTTCAAGTGGATGGTAACTGCGAGTTGATTTGTGACCGCTTTCGTGGTCGCAAATCAATTTACATTGCGGTGCGAGTCGCAAATAGGAAGGGAACACCCCTTCCTATTTGCGAGTCGGAAACGCATTTTGCGAGTCAGTTCCGAATCGCAAAATGCGTTTCTGCATCGCGAGCGGGCATTAGCGCCTCGCAAACTGCGTTTTTCGCCATTTGCGAGGCGCTAATGCCTTGCTACATCTGGCCCTTACTTCCTGCTTTTTTCTCCAGTCAACTTGTATCTTACATCAACAGATTTCAGTTTCTGCCCTTCTAACCTACCCTGAAATCAGTTGGCATGCATAAACCTCATCAAGCCCTCAATTGTCATCCTATTCCAGAATGAGTAGGTGCGTAAAACCTTATGTGCATGATCACTGTAGCCCAAATACTTCTTCAAGACCCCACAACTAATATCCATTTCCCAAAAAATACTCAGTAGACTTTTACAGCACACAACCCTATTCCCCCTGATCCTATTACCATTAGTCCTGCCTTCTAGCTCCTTTGAAAAATGCTGCTAATCTGTCCTGGTCTCACATATACACACACTCTTTTTCTCTATCTCTCCGTCTCTCCTTTTCTCTCCCTCCTTCTTTCCTACCCTCCACTCACTGATATCTGGCATTTCTAACCTCAATAACTCTTTTACTCCCTGGGACCAACATATGTGTTCCAGTGCATTAGTTATCCCCTTTACTACAGTAGCCAATCCTCCCAATATTCTCCAGTCCAACACATGCTCTTAGGCTTTCAGCGGCAGAAACATTTTCCATACAATGCTATTGATGTTATTTCTCTTGCTGTTGTGGCTGGTGACAACTCCTTCTCAATCCAATTTAGAGGTAATATTGTTATATAGTTCCTTTCTTGCTCCAACCGTTCCTTCAGCCTTCCGACACTCACCAAGTACTTACAGTTATCCTGGCTTGTCTGAATAATCTAAGTATATTGGGCATTAAGGATCCATCAGCCAGATGCACTCTTCAGCCTGCCAGAGATCATATGATACATGTGTCGCTCTGTCTTCTGATTCCACCGTCAACCAATAGACCACTGCAAAAGAGACAAGGCACCCAAGGGTCCTTGCTCAGTACGTGTTCTGTTCAATTTTAAACATTGCAATACCAATACCCTCAATAATCTTGACACACAATGGCAACGGTCAACAGCCTGCTCACAGTTTCCTTCAATGGCTTAGTCCATAAAAGATGTAATTCCTCAATTCAGCAGCGTAGCCTCCTATGATTACACCACTACCCCTATTAGCAGTTCCAGAGAGAATCCAGAATCACAGTCTTGCCTGCAATTGACTGGGTCATTTCTTTGCCACTCAAATAACATCCCAGAATAGCTCGACCTGCAACATCTTAAGAAATGTGCACTCTCTGGTAGAGTTGATTGGTCATTCTTGGCAATCTTTAGTACATATGAATTGGTATAAGGATTCTGTATCTTGTATTTTGAATTGTGAGTTTTGTATTTTGCGCTACTTTGTATATTTAATCACAAAAATACTTTTTATTTCACTTTTAAGAAGCTAATTAAACCTGATTTCACTTTCTAGCAGTGATTTGAGATGACTAATACCATCATACCATGTAGTGCAGTGCAGGGTTGGACCCCCACTTTATCATTATTGGAACCCGGGAACCCCCACTGAATCATTATTGAAATATGCGGACCCCCACACTAAGTCATTACTAGAAGCAGGGGACTCAGCCCTAAACATTGTCGTTATTTGAAAAGCAAAACAATACACAAAAAATACATAAACAAGAATTCCTGAAAAAGAAAAAGGAAAAGGAAAGAAAAGGAAAATAAAAGAACATGATCTACGACAACATCTATTACATTTCTGTTATGTATGTTTGCCTCCATCTAGCTTTAACCTTACTAAGCAGCTTTCATTCCCAATAACAAGGAATCCACCCCCCAAGGTCTCTAAAGTGGTACATTTGTTTTCTCCACATGATTCATAATGTTGCAGGAAACTTCATTTGGACCTTACCACCCAGCTTCTGCAGCTCTTCCATCCTCGATCCAAGTTCCCACTGTCGCTGTGTGGGCTTCTTTCCTATATCTGACAGAACCTTATACTTTTTACCCTCATAAGTCAGGTCCTTTGCTTTCCGGGCACGAGTCAAAATGATATCCTTAACTGCATATGTCTGAAAGTTTACAAGGATTTTCCGCAGGACTTTTCAATTTGATGACAGCTTAAAGGAATCCCTGCTGACTCTTTGAATCTCCTTCTGTAGATCGATATCTGGTCTATCTTGTAAGAAATGCATCTTCAGAAGACCTATCGTGAAGGACTTCAAATTCCCCAACACTGCTGGAATTCATAATATTTTAAGATCATTTAGTCTAGAATGGTTCTCCAACCTCTCTAAGTCATCCAATAGTGCTTTGTTGTGCATTTTCAGCTCTGCTCCTGGGTGCTGGTATGCAGAGTCAATCTTATTTTCTCCAGATTTTCCTCTAAAGTGGAGTTTCTTCCTGCCAACTCATTAAACATCTTCTCTAATGCATTACACTTGCTTTTTCATTTTCTTTTCTTCTAGTTTTTCTTTTTTCAGGTATAGGTTTGGGAGGACACCCCTTGTGGGAGGCTCTCAAATGGCTGATAATACGCCAAGCTAAGAGTGTGGATTCCTCAGGGAATGGGGGAAGGGAGGCACTTTGGGAGGGGAGCATGTGGATAAAAATGGAAAAAAGTCCTTCGAGCATACAATAGTTTTATGAGGGTGTAATGCTATCTGTGTTTAACCACTGACTCCATCTTGACCACTGACTCCACTTTGTGCTTAGCTTAGCTTCAGGTTCCGTTAGATCAGTGGTGCAGGTATTTTTCCAGAAAGCTTGTTTTCCATACTGAATATGTTTTTGCTTCTTCTCACCAGCACCGGGTTGCACCAAGCAGGAACTTAACATGGAGGATGTGGATGGTAGACATAATAAAAGAGTTTCAGCCTGGGAATGGTTTCAATGTTTTAATTACGGAAAAGTACTGCTCCTCTGTCTTTAGAAATGTGCATCGGGGCAGGGCCGTTCCTTTGCGTATTTTTGATGCAGACCGAGTACAGGCAACATTTGAAGTCAACAACCAAAGGAAGGAAGAGGTCTATTGCTTGAATCTTCTTCTCAAATTTGTTTAAGGTATACAAGGTGGGAAGGCTTGGCGCTAAGGCAGAATGAACTCATTTTGGGGGTGGATGCACTGCCCAGAACAAAGTCCCATCGGGGAAGCTTTTCCTGCCTCAGCTGTCCAGGGTTCCACAGCCTGACGTTGGCACCAGGATGATGTTGGATTCGATCCCCATGGTGATGCATTTTTTTTTTTTATTATTTAGCTTGGCTGTGCACATCCATCTATGTATATATTTACTGCATACATATTAATTGTTGACGCATTATGCTTTTTATGCCTGTCATTGTTTAACTGCTGTAAGTATTCTAGCACTTACACGTATTTTACTGCATTCAAATTAAGTGCTCGTATTTCTATCTTTGTGTGCGTATATTTGCTATCTGGGAAGTGCCTTAATAAATTAATCACCCAAACTAGAAGTGCTGCATTCATTGGCGTATTTTTCCTATTAGTTTGAAGCAAAGCAGAACAGAGAGGTTATAGGAACCATGAAAGATTTAGGGTGCAAGTACTTCTTTTCTTTCAGATATGTAAATTGCAGGGGTTAAAATAAAAAGAAAGGGCGAGTAATGGAAACTAAAATAGTAACTTGGAATATGAATGGGCTTAGACCCAGAAGGAAACAAGGTCTGGTCGCAGAGCATTTAAAAGATGAGTGGGCTCATATGACTATGTTGCAAGGAACACATTTGGAAAATTCAGAAAATAGAGGGCTCTTTAGAAAACATAGCTAGGTTCAGGATATGGTGTGTTCGGAACAGGTAGGGAGCACCAAGGGAGTGGCAATCATGATCCTAAATCATTCTGGGATAACGCTCCTTAATTGTGAGACAGATGGGATGGGGAGATGGCTAGTTTCTACATTATTAGTTGAAGACACCCAGTAAATGTGTGCCGTATATTATGGCCCTAATTATGACGACCCTTCATTATTAGGGGTCTTGCAACAGCATCTCATGGATAAAACAGCCCCTATTATAATTGGTAGGTATTTTAATTTAGTACTAAATCCTGAGATTGATAGGACCTCAAAAGGAAAATATATAAGATCCCTAAAATAAGGCATGTTTTAAAAGGAATTTTGAAAGATTTGAATTTAGTCAACATCTGGAGAAAGCAAAAGGGTATGGTTAAAGGATGTTTTTACAGTAAAAAGTATGGACACCATTCCAGAATTTAAATTTTCTTTTGAATCAGATCTTGAATGATTATATTGTGCAAATTACACACTCCCCTGCTTTGCTATGTGATCACTCTTCGGTATGTTTAAAACTGAGTTTACCGGGAGAGGGGGGTCTGAAAAGGTGGACACTGAATAGGTCCCTACTCTTAGATGAGACCCTGACAACAGAGTAAGCTAATTAAATTGATGGGTTCTTTACCTTGAATGAGGGAACAGCTAGCCAGCCTACGGTATGGGACACATATGAGGCTTACATAAGGTTAGTAATAACAACATTATCAATAGGGTGGAATCAGGGGATAGGGTAAAAAGAAAAGGCCTTGAAAGATAAAATGATGAGGAAGGAAGCAGAATTGTAAGATGCCTCAATAAATGATCCATCTAAACTGAGGGATCTGCAACATGGGTTAGAGGAAGCTTAAGCCCTATATCAAGGCAGTCTCACAAAGACAACGATAGATAAATGGAAGACAAACAAGTTAGACCATTTTGCATGTGGTGAGCATTGTAGCTCCCTTTTTGTGTGGAAAATTAAAACTGATAAAACCAGAAACACCATTCATACATTAGTTGAAACCGGCACTGGCAAGACGCTTGGCACCAATAAAGAGATTGAAGGGGAAATGTTAAAATTTATTAGTTGCCTATATAGAGGAGAGAACTATCCAGAGAGAAAAACTTAAAAATTGGTTAATGGATAAGGAACTCCCAGTCTTAACTAAAGCACAGGTAGCGGCGATAGATAAAGAGATCTCCGAAGAAGACGTTTGCATGCACATCATGTTTCAAAAAGGTGCTGAGGAAGCTGGACTTTGATGGGCTTCCAGCTGAGATATATAAATCGTTAATAGTAGTCTTGGCGCAGCCATTGACAGATATATTTAATAAGACATTTCAGCAGGGGGAAAAGGCCCCACCTTCTTGGTCATGTGCTAAAATTGTGATGGTCTTGAAACCAGCTAAAGACCCTACCTGGGCTGTATCAATCAGCCAGTTTACTGAATTCCGATTATAAGATCTTTGCAGGTATTCTAGCCAGCAGAATGGCAGGTGTGATTAGAGATATAGGGCCTGATTACAACTTTGGAGGAAGGTGTCAATCCGTCCCAAAAGTGACGGATATACCACCAGCCGTATTACGAGTCTATTATATCCTATGGAACTCCTAATATGGCTGGTGGTATGTGTAGGAAAGTACCATCTTGCCTGGCGTGTTACCCCCATATTTCACTGTATATATGTTGTTTTAGTTGTATGTGTCACTGGGACCCTGCCTCTTCACGACGTGGGACATCCATCCTCCAAAGGGGAAGTTTCTAGCCCTTGTCATTCTTGCAGAATCCACAGCTTCTACCATCCGGTGGCAGCTTCTTTGCACACACAGCTGGCATTTCCTGGGCATCTGCCCACTCCCGACTTGATTGTGACTCCTGGACTTGGTCCCCTTGTTCCACAGGTACTCTCATCAGGAAATTCATCGTTGTTGCATTGCTGGTGTTGGTCTTCCTTGCAGAATTCCCCTATCACGACTTCTGTGCTCTTTGGGGAACTTAGGTGCACTTTGCACCCACTTTTCAGGGTCTTGGGGTGGGCTATTTTTCTAACCCTCACTGTTTTCCTACAGTCCCAGCGACCCTCTACAAGGTCACATAGGTTTGGGGTCCATTTGTGGGTCGCATTCCACTTCTAGAGTATATGGTTTGTGTTGCCCCTATCCCTATGTGCCCCCATTGCATTCTATTGTGACTATACATTGTTTGCACAGTTTTCTATTACTATTACTGCATATTTTGGTATTCTGTACATATATCTTGTGTATATTTGCTATCCTCATACTGAGGGTACTCACTGAGATACTTTGGCATATTGTCATAAAAATAAAGTACCTTTATTTTTAGTATATCTGTGTATTGTGTTTTCTTATGATATTGTGCAAATGACACTAGTGGTACTGTAGGAGCTTCACTCGTCTCCTAGTTCAGCCTAAGCTGCTCTGCTAAGCAACCTTTTCTATCAGCCTAAGCTGCTAGACACCCCTCTACACTAATAAGGGATACCTGGACCTGGTGCAAGGTGTAAGTACCACTTGGTACCCACTACAAGCCAGGCCAGCCTCCTACATTGGTTGTGCAGCGGTGGGATAAGTACTTGCAACTACTTACCACTTTGTCATGTTGTACTTTTCATAAGAGAAAAATATACAAAACAAGTTCAGTGTATGTACACCTAACCAAAAGGTTTTGCTTTTCTTCTCTTACTCTTTTGCTAAGTGCTGAAAAGTACCTCTAAAACTTTCAAAAAGTTCTTTAAAAGTTTTTAAAAAAAAGAAATTCTGTTCTTTAAAAAGTTCTGGAACTTTTTCTTTCTTTTTCTGTCCCTTAAACTCTTGTCTATCATGTCTGGTACAGGCCAAACTCTTGATTTGGCCAGCATAGCTTATGACAACCTTAGCTGGAAAGAAGCAAGGAGTCTCTGCATAGATAGAGGTTTAGGGGTAGGGAAGAATCCCTCAAGACAACTGTTAGTTAATATGCTCTTTGAACAAGATAAGACCTTAGTTGGCACTTCTGGTGAGAGATTAGCTGATGGTTCCCACTCTGATTCTGGGGCACCCCTAATAAAGGAGTTAGAAGGGAACCTTCCCAACCTGCCCATTAGCAGACCACCTAGCAGGGTTGGTACTGATGTGAGTTCTCATCATAGTATAGAGATAACTCCTTTAGGCTAGGTTGTTAGAGTGCCATCTGTTAGGGACAGGTCTCCCTCTGTTCATTCTCATCATTCTTCTATGTCAAAGCATGCCCAACCCACCCTCCCTGAAGACAGAATGTTAGAAAGGGAGCTCAATAGATTGAGAGTGGAAGAATCCAGGCTGAAGCTCAAGAAGCAACAGCTGGATTTAGATAGACAAGCAGAAAGGCAGAGGTTGGGGTTTGGACCCCATGGTGGCAGCAGCAGTATTACAGATAGTAATCCTGTAAAAGAGCATGATTCTAGGAATCTGCACAAGATAGTTCCCCCTTACAAGGAGAGGGATGACATTAACAAGTGGTTTGCTGCACTTGAGAGGGCCTGTAATGTACAGGGGGTCCCTCAAAGGCTGTGGGCTGCTATCCTATGGCTATCTTTCAGTGGAAAGGGTAGGGATAGGCTCCTTACTGTTAAGGAAAGTGATGCCAATGATTTTACAGTTCTTAAGAATGCACTCCTTGATGGTTATGGCTTAACCACTGAACAGTACAGAATCAAGTTCAGACAAACCAAAAAGGAGTCTTCACAAGACTGGGTAGACTTTGTTGACCATTCAGTGAAGGCCTTGGAGGGGTGGTTACATGGCAGTAAAGTTTCTGACTATGAAAGCCTGTATAACTTAATCCTGAGAGAGCATATTCTTAATAATTGTGTGTCTGATTTGTTACACCAGTACCTGGTAGACTCTGATCTGACCTCTCCCAAGAATTGGGAAAGAAGGCAGACAAATGGGTCAGAACAAGGGTGAACAGAAAAGTTCATACAGGGGGTGACAAGGATGGCAAGAAGAAGGAGGGTAAGTCTTCTGACAGGGGTGGGGACAAATCTAAAAATGAGATTTCATCAGGCCCACAAAAACACTCTGGTGGGGGTGGTGGGCCCAAATCCTCTTCAAATCAAAACAAAGAAAAGAAACCATGGTGCTATTTATGTAAAATAAAGGCCATTGGACAACAGATCCCAGTTGTCCAAAGAAAAGCACCAAGCCTCCTACCACTACAACCCCTGCTGCCACACCTAGTGCCCCTAGTAATAGCAGTGGTGGTGGGAGCAAACCTACTAATAGCCAATCCAAGGGAGTAGCTGGGCTCACTTTTGGTAATTTAGTTGGGGTTGGTCTTGTTAGGGAGACCACAGAGGCTGTGTTAGTCTCTGAGGGGGCTATTGATTTAGCCACCTTGGTTGCTTGTCCCCTTAATATGGATAAGTACAAGCAACTGCCCCTAATAAATGGTGTTGAGGTTCAGGCCTACAGGGACACAGGTGCCAGTGTTACAATGGTAATAGAGAAACTGGTCCACCCTGAACAACACCTACTTGGTCACCAGTAAAAAGTAACCGATGCTCATAACAACACTCTTAGCCACCCCATGGCTGTTGTGAATCTCAACTGGGGGGGGGGGTTACTGGTCCAAAGAAAGTTGTGGTTGCCTCAGATTTACCTGTAGACTATCTACTAGGGAACGATTTAGAGACATCAGCTTGGGCAGAAGTGGAGTTGGAGGCTCATGCAGCAATGCTGGGCATTCCAGGGCATATTTTTGCTTTAACCAGGGCTCAGGCCAAAAAGCAAAAAGGACAGGGTGACTTGGATCCTGGAAGAATGGACCAAGTGCTCTCTAAAGCTAGGGTTAGTAAAGGTAAAACACTACCTACTATCCCTCCCTCTACAGTGGATTCAACTTCTGAGGAAGAAGAATTTCCACCCTGTGCAGAACCTACACCAGAGAAGCTGGAAGCAGACACTGCTGAGCTTTTGGGTGAAGGGGGCCTGCCAGGGAGGAGCTGAGTGTGGCACAGCATACCTGTCCCACACTAGAGGGTCTAAGGCAGCAAGCTGTCAAACAAGCAAATGGGGATGTCAGTGACTCTCACAGAGTTTACTGGGAGGACAACCTTTTGTATACTAAAGCAAGGGATCCAACACCTGGAGCTGCCAGGAGATTGGTGATTCCTCAGGAATACAGAAAGTTCCTCCTAACTCTAGCCCACGACATTCCCTTAGCTGGACATTTGGGGCAAATGAAAACTTGGGACAGGCTTGTCCCCTTGTTTCATTGGCCTAGAATGTCAGAGGACACAAAGGAATTTTGTAAGTCCTGTGAAACCTGTCAAGCCAGTGGCAAAACAGGTGGCACCCCAAAGGCACCCCTTATTCCACTGCCTGTGGTTGGGGTTCCCTTTGAAAGGGTAGGGGTTGACATTGTTAGCCCCCTTGACCCTCCTACTGCTTCAAGCAATAAGTTTATCTTGGTGGTAGTGGACCATGCCACCAGATATCCTGAAGCAATTCCTCTAAGGACCACTACAGCTCCTGCAGTGGCAAAGGCCCTCCTGGGAATCTTTTCCAGGGTGGGCTTCCCAAAAGAGGTGGTATCAGACAGGGGAAGCAATTTCATGTCTGCTTACTTAAAGGCCATGTGGAAGGAATGTGGTGTGACATACAAGTTCACCACACCCTATCATCCACAAACAAATGGACTGGTGGAGAGATTTAACAAAACTCTCAAAGGAATGATAATGGGACTCCCTGAAAAACTCCGGAGGTCATGGGATGTCCTGTTACCTTGCCTCCTTTTTGCTTACAGGGAGGTACCCCAGAAAGGAGTGGGCTTCAGCCCCTTTGAACTCCTATTTGGACACCCCGTAAGAGGTCCCCTAACACTTGTGAAGGAGGGTTGGGAACAACCTTTAAAAGCTCCAAAGCAACACATAGTGGACTGTGTACTTGGCCTAAGATCTAGGATGGCTGAGTACATGGAAAAGGCCAGTAAAAACCTTCAGGCCAGCCAAGAGCTCCAAAAGCAATGGCATGACCAGAAGGCTGTTCTGATTCAGTACCAACCAGGGCAGAAAGTGTGGGTCTTGGAGCCTGTGGCCCCAAGAGCACTCCAAGATAAATGGAG
Organism: Pleurodeles waltl; assembly: GCF_031143425.1. Classification (NCBI taxonomy): domain Eukaryota; kingdom Metazoa; phylum Chordata; class Amphibia; order Caudata; family Salamandridae; genus Pleurodeles; species Pleurodeles waltl. The sequence continues at coordinate 586,517,814 of NC_090450.1, forward strand.
TGGACCCCACACTATTGTTGAAAAAAAGGGTGAAGTCACCTACTTAGTTGACTTAGGCACTGACAGGAGTCCCCTTAGGGTGCTCCATGTCAATCGCCTGAAACCCTAGTATGATGTGGCTGATCTCACCCTGCTCTTGGCAACAGATGAAGGACAGGAAGAAGAGAGTGACCCTCTCCCTGATCTCTTCCCTTCCACAGAACAAGATGCTCTAGTGGAAGGGGTAGTTCTGGCAGATTGTCTGACTGCTGAGCAGAAAGACCACTGCATAAATCTCCTGGGTCCGTTTTCTGAACTCTTTTCTACTGTGCCAGGCACCACTTCTTGGTGTGAGCACACTATAGATACTGGAGACAGCTTGCCTGTCAAAAGTAAGATCTATGGGCAGCCTGACCATGTCAGAGACTGCATAAAACAAGAGGTTCAGAAAATGCTTGAACTAGGAGTGGTTGAGCACTCTGAAAGTCCATCGGCCTCTCCTGTGGTACTTGTACCAAAACCTCATTCCAAAGATGGGAAGAAGGAAATGAGATTTTGTGTAGACTATAGAGGTCTCAACCAAGTAACCAAAACTGATGCTCACCCTATACCCAGGGCAGATGAGCTAATAGATACACTGGCATCTGCCAAGTATCTAAGCACCTTTGATTTGACTGCAGGGTATTGGCAGATCAAGTTATCAGAGGATGCAAAGCAAAAACTGCATTTTCAACCATTGGAGGGCACTACCAATTCACAGTAATGCCTTTTGGGTTGAAAAATGCACCTGCCACTTTTCAAAGGTTGGTGAATACAGTCCTGCAAGGGCTGGAAGCTTTTAGTGCAGCATATCTAGATGATATAGCTGTCTTTAGCTTCAGCTGGGATGATCACCTGGTCCACCTATGGAAAGTTTAGGAGGCCCTGCAAAAGGTAGGCCTCACTATCAAGGCTTCAAAGTGCCAGATAGGGCAGGGGAAAGTGGTTTATCTGGGCCACCTGGTAGGTAAGGAACAGATTGCACCACTTCAGGGGAAAATCCAAACTATTATAGATTGGGTTCCCCCTACAACTCAGACTCAGGTGAGAGCCTTTTTAGGTCTCACTGGGTACTACAGGAGGTTCATAAAGAACTATGGTTCCATTGCAGCCCCTCTTAATGACCTCACATCTAAAAAAATGCCTAAAAAGGTATTATGGACAGCAAACTGTCAGAAAGCTTTTGAGGAGCTGAAGCAGGCCATGTGCTCTGCACCTGTCCTGAAAAGCCCCTGTTACTCCAAAACATTAATTGTCCAAACTGATGCATCTGAATTAGGGGTAGGGGCAGTCTTATCACAACTTAATTCTGAGGGCCAGGATCAACCTGTTGCTTTTATCAGCAGGAGGTTGACCCCTTGAGAAAAGCATTGGTCTGCCATAGAGAGGGAGGCCTTTGCTGTGGTCTGGGCACTGAAGAAGTTGAGGCCATACCTGTTTGGCACTCACTTCATTGTTCAGACAGACCACAAACCTCTACTTTGGCTAAAACAAATGAAAGGTGAAAATCCAAAATTTTTGAGGTGGTCCATATCCCTACAGGGAATGGACTATACAGTGGAACATAGACCTGGGAGTACCCACTCCAATGCAGATGGACTCTCCAGATATTTCCACTTAGACAATGAAGACTCATCAGGTCATGGCTAGTCTTATTGTCCTTCGTTTGGGGGGGGGGGGGGTTGTGTAGGAAAGTACCATCTTGCCTGGCATGTTACCCCCATATTTCACTGTATATATGTTGTTTTAGTTGTATGTGTCACTGGGACCCTGCCAGCCAGGACCCCAGTGCTCATAAGTGTGCCCTGTATGTGTTACCTGTGTTATGACTAACTGTCTCACTGAGGCTCTGCTAACCAGAACCTCAGTGGTTATGCTCTCTCATTTCTTTCCAAATTGTCACTAACAGGCTAGTGACCAATTTCACCAATTTACATTGGCATACTGGAACACCCTTATAATTCCCTAGTATATGGTACTGAGGTACCCAGGGTATTGGGGTTCCAGGAGATCCCTATGGGCTGCAGCATTTCTTTTGCCACCCATAGGGAGCTCTGACAATTCTTACACAGGCCTGCCATTACAGCCTGAGTGAAATAACGTCCACGTTATTTCACAGCCATTTACAACTGCACTTAAGTAACTTATAAGTCACCTATATGTCTAACCTTTACCTGGTAAAGGTTGGGTGCTAAGTTACTTAGTGTGTGGGCACCCTGGTACTAGCCAAGGTGCCCCCACATTGTTCAGGGCAAATTCCCCAGACTTTGTGAGTGCGGGGACACCATTACACACGTGCACTATACATATGTAACTACATATGTATAGCGTCACAATGGTAACTCCGAACATGGCCATGTAACATGTCTAAGATCATGGAATTGTCACTCCAATGCCATTCTGGCATTGGGGAGACAATTCCATGATCCCCTGAGTCTCTAGCTCAGACCTGGGTACTGCCAAACTACCTTTCCCGGGGTTTCACTGCAGCTGCTGCTGTTGCCAACCCCTCAGACAGGTTTCTGCCCTCCTGGGGTCCAGGAAGGCAGGACAAAGGACTTCCTCAGAGAGAGGGTGTTACACCCTCTCCCTTTGGAAAAAGGTGTCAGGGCTGGGGAGGAGTAGCCTCCCCCAGCCTCTGGAAATGCTTTGATGGGCACAGATGGTGCCCATCTCTGCATAAGCCAGTCTACACCGGTTCAGGGATCCTCCAGCCCTGCTCTGGCGCGAAACTGGACAAAGGAAAGGGGAGTGACCACTCCCCTGACCTGCACCTCCCCTGGGAGGTGCCCAGAGCTCCTCCAGTGTGCTCCAGGCCTCTGCCATCTTGGAAACAGAGGTGCTGCTGGCACACTGGACTGCTCTGAGTGGCCAGTGCCAGCAGGTGACGTCAGAGACTCCTTCTGATAGGCTCCTTCAGGTGTTGCTAGCCTATCCTCTCTCCTAAGTAGCCAAACCTCCTTTTCTGGCTATTTAGGGTCTCTGCTTTGGGGAATTCTTTAGATAACGAATGCAAGAGCTCATCAGAGTTCCTCTGCATCTCTCTCTTCACCTTCTGCCAAGGAATCGACTGCTGACTGCGCTGGAAGCCTGCAAAACTGCAACAAAGTAGCAAAGACGACTACTGCGACCTTGTAACGCTGATCCTGCCGCCTTCTCAACTGTTTTCCTGGTGGTGCATGCTGTGGGGGTAGTCTGCCTCCTCTCTGCACTAGAAGCTCCGAAGAAATCTCCCGTGGGTCGACGGAATCTTCCCTCTGCAACCGCAGGCACCAAAGAACTGCATCACCGGTCCTCTGGGTCTCCTCTCAGCACGACGAGCGAGGTCCCTTGAACTCAGCAACTCTGTCCAAGTGACTGCCACAGTCCAGAGACTCTTCAGTCCAAGTTTGGTGGAGGTAAGTCCTTGCCTCCCCACGCTAGACTGCATTGCTGGGAACCGCGTGTTTTGCAGCTACTCCGGCTCCTGTGCACTCTTCCAGGATTTCCTTTGTGCACAGCCAAGCCTGGGTCCCCGGCACTCTAACCTGCAGTGCATGACCTCCTGAGTTGTCCTCCGGCGGCGTGGGACCCTCTTTTGTGACTTCGGGTGAGCTCCGGTTCACTCCACTTCGTAGTGCCTGTTCCAGCACTTCTGCGGGTGCTGCTTGCTTCTGAGAGGGCTCCTTGTCTTGCTGGGCGCCCCCTCTGTCCCCTCACGCAATTGGCGACATCCTGGTCCCTCCTGAGCCACAGCAGCATCCAAAAACCCTAACCGCGACCCTTGCAGCTATCAAGGCTTGTTTGCTGTCTTTCTGCACGGAAACACCTCTGCACGACTCTTCATGACGTGGGACATCCATCCTCCAAAGGGGAAGTTTCTAGCCCTTGTCGTTCTTGCAGAATCCACAGCTTCTACCATCCGGTGGCAGCTTCTTTGCACCCACAGCTGGCATTTCCTGGGCATCTTGTGAGGAGGGGAAGCTCTGTGAAACTTCTGCCTGTGTCCAGGACTGTTGGAGTCCGTGGACAGTGATTTAAGATGACCCAGTATGTCGGTGGGGGTCACCAGGAGCACTAAACACTGCAACTTTTTTGCTTTCCCCAACCCAGAGAAGTGAGGATGCCATGGAAGCATCTGTGCACCTTCACCCAGGAGAGGGATCCACAACAGGTTCATCATAGCCACTGCCCACTGGAAGCTGAACAAACAACCTGCGGAAGGAGCTGCAGAAAGACTCCAGTCACTTCAGGAGTGCAACCACGAGTAAAAGGCCCTCCCTCTGCTGAGTTCAGCCGCATGGGCTGTGTGCTGCCAACTTATCTGAAGTGGGCTGCAGCCACTGTGAAATGCCCGTGGACAGGGCACACTTAGGAACTTTGAACGCTTCACACCTGCTGGTGCTGGTAAGGCTTGTTTTGGGCTGGTGCCCTGAGGCAGCTTGCTGCTAGTAGTGCTGCAGCACTGGAACAGTGTTGACTGCAACCTAGTCAAAATGGACTCTTGAGAGTAGGACTGCTAATAGGGCATACCCTTGTATGTTACCAATACTGATTGGGGAATAACCACTAACGCTAATACAAAGAGGAACACATGGAATCGCACTGTAAACACTAGACCCCCGACTTCAAGGGGGACTGTATAATTGTTTGTTAATGTCATATTTTTCCTTTGTGTGGTATGCAGTAGAAATAAAATGCTCCTCTTTTTTCATAAAAGTTAGTATTTCCCTACACATTGATTTATTGCTGCTGTGTGCATTTTGAGGTGTAAGTCCATGTTCGGTAATCTGTATCCGTACCTCCCCTCCTTGAGGGAAGCTTGGAATGCTCGATCACACATGCCAACATTTAAGATTTAAGAAGATTAAAGTGGGAGATTTAACAAAAATAATTCGGAGAATGTATTTCCTCCATTGATTTCTATTACAAAAGAGGCAATTTCACACGGGATACAGCCAAAATGAAGCCATTTTGGGCTTTAAAAACTCAAGAGTCTTCAACCTAAATCAGGTCTCTTGGCATGTATGCGCTATCCAGAGTGAAGTGCAGAAGAGATAGTTGGCCCAGTTATTCAGAATCCATAGTAGGTCAAGCACCAGGACATCAGGAGTAAAAGGCCTCAACCCCCACGGTTGAGCGTTGAAGCCCCTGTGTGCCTGTGACCCTTTGAATGGGGCACTGACATCATACATACCAACAGACCCTCTTCAGATGGGAGACTCTTGATTTTTTAAACCAAAATGGGTATATGTCAGCTTCCACCTGCTTAAACTTACCTCTGCTTTAATATAAGTTAATGGGAAAAATTACATTCCTCCAAACTTTTTTTCCAAAATCTCCCAGTTTAGTTTTAAAATTTTTGAATGTATGAACATAAGCTCTGCCAAGTTTAACTGGTTCATGTGTGACTAGCTGCTCAGGTCCAGGTTTTTCCCGTTGAATTCTGGGACTTGTAATCTTGTCCAATCCATTACAAAACCAACACAAAAGTCTCAGAATTCAAAGAAAAAACACCTGGACTGGAGCATGTCCAGGTCCTCACGCATGCAGCTGGGAACCTTTATAGCTATGTAACAGAAGACTCATGGAGAGGTAGTCAAATACACGTCGTTGTTTTGATTTACTGGCAAGTAAGCGACGCATGAAGTTTGACACCTTTTACAGTAGGATGCCATCGATAAGCCAGCATAAACTAGAGATATATCACACATAACTATTCTGAAAACTTGGCAGCTGCGAATCGAATCCTATTTACTTCGCGACTGTTCTGTAGAACTGAGTGGAGATAGTCTTCAGTGGTCGGCTACCAATGCATTATCAGAAATGAAAGATCGTGACTGAACACCCAGTGTACAGATGACATGGATTCGTCCAGTCTCGTTGACTTCCAAAAACAGCGCATAAAACATTTTGTGTGAAGGAAAGTAATTACCTTTCAACGGCAGCATCACATTCACTTACTTTATTTGATAGGCTATATTATTATTTGTTAGACTGGCCTTCATTTTCTGTGGACATTCGAGGGAGCTGGTCCTTCTTCTGTTTCTCCGACCTGTTGCGTTTTTGCATCTTTCCCTCTGTGTCCCCGCCCAACTAATCACGTGGGCAAGACACAGTAGGAAGTAAACGAGGAAGTCGAGACGCCAAGTTGCATCAAGGAGTATATTTGGGGCCGTCGCTGAATGGGGGGGGAGGTCTGCTCTATCTGCACTGCAGCCCATCATTCAAGGAGGCTTCGGCGCTGAGCTGGCCACAGCTGCTATGGCTCTTCAGCCAGCGGTGAGCGGGGGTCCTGCGGGATCTATGCAAGCGTGACTAGGACTGTGTATGAAGGAATAGTACTGAGTTATAACTACAAGTGTTAATGAATGTGCGTGTTCGGCTTCACAAGGGTAAGCGGCGATTGGTAATGTTGACTGTGTTATAAGTTATCTGTGAAGCCCCTTTACACTTCTCACTATCGAGAGGAAATTAAAAAACACCTGAGTACAGTGTTGGAATTCGAATATAATTATGTACATTCAATTATTTAGGAACGGGAGCGGGGTTATTTTCTCTTCAATGTGTGTTGAAGTTTAAAGCGAATCAACACTAAAGTAATTACTTTTTTGGGTATTTTTTCTTAAATACTCTCCCTCTTATATTAGGATTGTTAGCATTCATGCAATTACTCCGGTGAACCCACTCAACACCCCCACCCCCCAAAAAAATACAAATTAGTAGAACGTTGTGTGGAAGGGAGCGGAGTCGTTCATAATCTAGTGACTGCCAGTTTTAAACCATTATTTTCATCAAACTCTAAGCTCGACGAAATTGACTACAACGAGGAGTGCCATAATGAACTTTTCTGGCTTTACTCTGGATATTGACATACTGTTAGATCGTTTTAGGTGCCAAGGCACCCACAGCAGAGATTTATTTAACTTCTGGGCTTTAATGCTGGTATGATCACTTGAACGGTTAATGCACTTGTGGCGTAGTTCTGAGTGTAAACACAAAAAAGTTTATAAGCCTGCTGCAAAACACTGGATGAAAACTACAAGTTTACAGGTTTCGTTTGCCAGTAAGATTGTTCTGTGGGTTAATTCTTATGTTGCAGGAAGCCTTATATGATACGCAGGTCACAAGGTCCACTCTTAGTAAAATAGCTTAGTGACTTATCTGCTATGACAAATACAAAAAGAACTGGTGATGGATGGAATGCTGAACAATGCAAACATTCACCCCCAGTCACAAAGATCTGGGTTTAATCCATCGTTTGTTTGCTCCCCACGCCCAGGTTGGACCCAGCCATAGGCAAATCAGTCTTGACCCTGTTCCTCTTGGGAACAGTCCAGTCTGAACTGCTAAGCCAGGTCCCCCTGGACCGTAAAAAAGCATTCTGGGACAGGTTTCAGGGTGACCAAAAAATCTGATGGATTAAATCCAGATCTGTCACTGGGGGAGAATGTTTGATTTTGTCTACATTCCATCCATCAACTGTTCTTTTTGCATTTGTCGCCCCAAGTGGTAAAGGTATGCCCAGACGTGGGTCCTGTGCTCACTATGCCACCAGATTCAGGCTAGCCTGACTGAAGAGGGGTGATACCCTGAAACCGGTCCCAGGATGCTTTTTTCTGGTCCAGAGAGGACCTGGCCTGGCAGTTTGGTCTGGACTGTTCCCATGGGGATCAGGGTCAGGACTGATTTACTTACCGCTGGGTCCAAACTGGAATGGCATGGTGAGCAAAAAAACAGATGGTTTAAACCCAGATCTGTGACTGGGGGTGAATGTTTGATTTGGTCTACTTTCCGTCCATCATCTGTTCTTTTTGCATTTATCTGCCCAAAACAGCACAATGCAATGCAGAAACACAAGTGATTGATTAATTGCAGCTTTTAACCCAGTTTTTCGTTTTTTAAGATTGATAAAACTCACTACAATTAGAATTGGTAACGATTAATATCTAACTGTGCTCCGTAAGTCTTCCAACACCTCCTACCAGTCAGGAGACAACAATGAAAAGATTGAATCCTCTAAGTGACGGATTTGAAGCTGTTTTTGTTGAATAAAAAACAGAACCTTCATCCCTCAAAACCCCTGCAACCTGTTTGGCACTTCACAGCGTAACTTGATAATGCCCAGGCGCCTGTGTGTTTCAGCATTGTTAAACTGACTGCACCAGTACACAGTTGAGAGGATTCATGTGTAATCGTAGGGGCCCATGCCCATTCATAGGATTGGCTTCTCGCATCGCAACCTGTCTAGTCCCTTTCTTTACCATCTCTGCTTGGACCCTTGGAGGATGGTTGAGAGTGTTTATAAGGTGATTATGAATAATGTGAAGTTTATTGTTTCAAATGGTAAGCTCACTGAGAGTGTAAATAATTTTCTAGAGTCTAATGGTGAACTAAGTTGTTGAGGAGACACTGAATAACAATAGTTGGTACTTGGGGAGTGTTGAAGGATATCTTGATGGCTAGAGGGTACCTAGAAGCGCTGGAGAGAGTGATGATTCAGTAGGATTGAAATGTTCACTGTAAGTGTTGGAGATTATGCTATTGGTTATAGCACTTTTGCAGCCCTACATTTGTGTTGGGGGTCGGGGAACCGAAGAGAAATGAGGAGGCGGTAGGAGAAAGAAGAAAACAAACTATTCAGTAATACCAGGAGGATAACTTGGGTGGTGGGAAATGGTGCTGAGAGTTACTTAGAGGGAATGATGATATTGTTAGATTAACTGTGCAATATTGTTACATTGTGTGGTGATGATGGATGACTTGGAGGGACCCCTGTACTATGAAGGGGCTGGACGTGGCAGCGTTTGTATGTTGTGTGTGTGTGTGTGTGTGTTTGTAGGCAGATAGGTTTAGGCGTTGAAGAGGAAGGAACTGGAGTGATGGAAAATACTGGAAGTTTGATTGCACTGCTGTACGGATGAATGGCTGGATTCCTGGAAAGCTGACCAGGAGTGAGGAGGGATCACTGGAGTGAAGTCGGAACACTGGTAGGGTTACAGGGAGTTTTAAAAGTGAATGGGGAGTAATTGAAGCTTCAGAAAGAGTGTAAGGCAGGTTTTGGGGTAGGAGGTCATGGTGCACTGTCGCTGTGCTGTCCTGCTTCCGATTTTGGAGTAAACCAATATGCTCTGGAGACTTATGTCCTGAGTACTTTGAGAGGTGTTCCACTTTTGTTTTGTATGTCACTGTCATGTATGCTAGGTCGTGATGCAAGTATTGTTTGGAGGCTTTTCACTATAGCCACAGCTTCTAGCGCATGGGCTTTAGTAACATTTGGGGGCATCGTGGTCACCTATCAAATGTCCTTCTTCTTCTTCTTTTTTTTGTTTTTTGTTTTTGCCGATCGTACAAATCAAGCACGGAAGTAAAACGAGCATCAATTTTGTATACCGCAAAGTAGGTCGATTCATAAGAATTAGAGTCAACATACATAGTTTTTGTGCACTTTTACGGACTAATCCATACCATATAACATAATTAGAACTTGGCTCAGTGAGAAAGACCCCTCCCACACCTCTGGTCCTATATCCCATGTTCAATATCCTCTGTAGTCTCACAGGCCCCGCAGAATTCCCACTTTTTGGGGTAGTCCCTTCTCTGGTAAAACACCTGTTCTGCTCTTTGGTACCGGTCCAGTCTAACTCCCAGTCTTCCAGCCTTGGTGGAGTTGTAATACCTCAGTTTCTTGCTACATTCTGTTTGGCTTCCCCCACTGCCATCACCAGCCAGATTCTCCTGTACCACAACCAGGATTTGTCCCCCGTCATCATTAGTCAGAACCATTTGGGATCCAGGGTAACTTCTTGGGATAGAACCCGGACAGTGTCTCTGTAATCTTCTGCCAATTCTTGTATATAAGGGGGCACTCATATACAATGTACCCTCCTGGCCACACCCCCAGAGACACAGCTGTGAGGGTGCTCTCTCTGTCTTCTAGAGGAGAGTCCTTGAGTAGTAGGACCTGTGTATAATTTTGAGCTGAACCAGCCGAAACCTGACCTGGATCACAGTGTCCCAAGGGCTCTGAAGGACTTCCAGCCAATCATCGTCTTCAGTGACTGCCAAGTCCCCCCTCTAAGCCTCTCTATGTCACCAGTGGGTCAGGGGAGTTGTTAACCAGCTTTCTGTTGAGTATTTGAAATTGCTTTTTCACCTATGGGTCTGTCAGAAGGCGATCTTCAGCAGGGACACCTCAGGAAGCTGCACCTCCACTACTATATGACATCTGAGGTTGTGTCCCAGTTGAAGATATCTATATTTCTCTGACTCAGCCAGTTAATAATCCTGACGGAGGACCTCGAATTGTACCATGGCCTGTTCGCGCCAGACATCCCTTAGGTGTTCAATGCCAATTAACTCCCACCTTGAAAACCTGGGTAAGCCACCCACCTCGTGTAGTAGGCCACTATCCCACAACGGGATCATACTAGACAGCCTATCCCTCCAGCCTAAGTAATCCCTGACCACCTATTTGCCCTGACCACTGGCTGGATATGCTCAGATGGACGTGCTCCCGCATTCTACGGTATAGGATAGCTTCATTACCTCTGCGGCCCATGACCTCCATGTCACTCCGATAGGCAGGTTCCTGTTGGACCGAGAATACCCAGTCATTGGCCACTAGTAGCTTCGTCTCCCAGTAGTACTTCAGGATGTCTGGTACTGCAAGGCTGCCGTCATATCGTGCCCGCTGCAGTTTGTTCAGCACTAAGCGTGGAGCTCCTCCATTCCACAGCAATATGCAAACCTCATGGACACATTTTTTAAATAACTCGGGGGGAATTTGGTATGGTGTATTTTGAAGGACTTAGAGTAGGCGTGCGAGGGTCATAATTATGTGTAATGCTGCCTCACCCATTAGGGACAAAGGCAGGACCCTCCAGTGAGTCACATCTTGTCTATCTCTGTCTAGTTGGGGGAGCAAGTTCCTGTGTAGGAATTCCTGTGGGTTTTGGGAACTCTCCAGCACCAGTGGCACCGTGCACCCTGTTGGGAGGTTCGAGGCGATGACTTAACCCAATTAATTCTATAGACTGAGTGGCTCCCGAAGATATCGAAGACCTGAAGTATCCTATTAATGGAGAGGGAGGGTTGGGTGACATACAACAGGATGTCATCTGTGTAGAGGGAGATACCCTCCTCCCATCCTCCCTCTGTCCACGCTCCTTGTGTTAACGGGTCTTGGTGAATCCAGGCCGCAAGTGGCTCTAGTGGCAGTGCAAATATCATATAGGAGAGGGGTCACCCCGGACGGTTACCCCTCTGAAGGGCAAATTCACAAGAGACCTCTCTATTGACCTGCACTTGCGCCAAAGGGGAGCGATAGAGGAGTCTGACCCAGCTACAAAACGTAGGTATGAATCCCAGTCTCGCAAGTGTGGCAAAAAGATATGTCCATTCACTGCTGTCAAATGCCGTTTTGGCATCTAGAGCAATTGCAACTGCCTGTTCCACCTGTGGCGAGCGTTTGAAATACAGTACTCTGTATAGTTGATGATTGAGGCAGGTGCTTCTAAGTGGCATAAAACCGGACTGGTCCGGGTGTACGAGTGAGGTTATGACCTTTCACAGCCTAGTTGCCAGGGCCTTTGCCAGAACCTTGCCCTCAACATTGAGTAATGAGATGGTTCTATATGACCCACAGTCAGTTGGGGGCTTACCCTTTTTATGAATGACAACGATGGTGGCGGTCCTCTGAACGACTGGAAGGCAGCCCTCTGCTCACTCTGTCTGGAACATGTCCAGCGTTGGCTTAGCTATTTTGTCTGCCACTCCCTTATATAGTTCAACGGGTAGGCTGTTGGACCCTGCTGCCTTTCCCGACTGTATTCCACGAAAGCCAACATGAGCTCTTTGGCTGTCAGGTCCACCTCTAAGGCCTCCCATTCTTCTCCCATAAGTGATATATTTTTCTTTAAAAAAATGTTTGCAGTCTTCGTCTGTCATTTCATCACTGGGGTATATAGCCACTTGTAGTAGGCCGCATATGTAGCAGCTATTGCGGCACTGGTCATCTGCCGGACACCATGAACATCATCTACTGCTAGCACCCATGAAATATCCCTATCTCACTTTTCTAGCCAGGCCAGCCGTTTACCGGCTTTGTCTCCAATATCATAAAGTCTGCTTTGTATCACCAGTGTGTGGGTTCTTGCCCTATTTACGGCTAGCTTCCTTAGATACTACCGCTGGAGGTGCAACCTGTGGCAACAGTTAGCCTCGGCGTCCGCAGACGCCTCAGCCTCTAACGCCGCAACATCTCACTCAATGTGTTCGCATTTCAATTTTCTTTATTTGTTTTTTCACCCCCCCCATCAACGCCTGGGCTCGTCCTCTCACCACTGTCTTGTATGCCTCCCATAGTGTACAGGCTGAGTTGACGATTCCCTGGTTTTCTGCAAAATAGAAGTCTGTACCCTGTCAGAGCTTCTCTTTAATACCCTGATCCTGAAGATAACATGGGTCTAGTCTAGGTGACAGAGTCCTGTCTTGTGGTGGTCCGACCAGCGTGACCCCCACTGGGGAGTGGTCCGAGATGCTTCTTGGATGGTGTGTCACCGCTCGGAAATAGTATATGTTCATGCGTTGTGTAAGTTGCAGTCCAAATAGGAGAAAATACCATATGTGGATGAAAAGTATGTGCATTGCCTCTAAGTGGGATGGTGTTCTCTCCAGAGATCCTGAAGGCCCAATGCATCTAAGAAGGCCTGCTGTGGACTCACTGTGGTTTGGGGGGTTGTTGCCCCTGTCCTGTCTATCCCTGGGTCTAACGCTGCCTTCATATCACCTCCCGATTTGAGCATTCTGGATGGAAATTCCAGGAGCAGGATGCGCACATCTGGGAGTGTTGTGGCATGCAGTCTAGGTGGTATTTAGTGTGAGCACATATTGAGAATGAGCCCTCAAATGCCCCCGTAAGTGGCTACAAAACTGTCCAGGGGGTCGTGCCACAGGCGGTGTGGGATAAGTAGGTGTCACTTCTTGACTGAAATGCCAGGTCCCCTTGCGTCTGCTGTATATCCTGCGTGTACCAGGAGCGTATAACCAGGTTTGTCAAGGGCCTTGAAATGGTTTCCCGAGAGGTGTGTTTCCTGTAGTAGCATCAGATCAGGGGCGTGTTTTGCAGGTGCTGTAGCACTAATGTATGCTTAATCTTCCCACTCAGACACTGACGTTCCGTGTGCAGATATTAAGCCCCTCTATGACTGGTCAGGTCAAAGTACTAGCCACAGTAAACCTGTATGTTGCCCCCATATAAAACTGGTATATACCAACATGGAGCTAGTTGGAATCCCGGGGGTTATTCTCCCAGTCTCCGTCCCTTCGGATTTGTGTAGCAGCACAGATGAGCAAGTATAATATGAATGTAAACAATTGAAACAACCCCCAAGCTCCGCCCTCTCGGTCTCCCCAATAAGAACATTTACCAACTTGGGTGGGCAACTGCCGTTGTCATCCGGTTATGCAGTGAAGGCATCTCAATGTCATTTGCCACACTTTAGGACTGCTGGGGCAGTCCGATGCTCTGTTTTGATCAGTATCTGAGTGTTCCTTCCGTCAGGTATGAGTGAGCCATTCCTGATCCTATGCTCCGTCTCGGAGGAGGAGGATATTCACTGAAATCCCACTTCTTGTTATTATCCCCGCTCCTATCAGAGTAGCCTCAAGGGCCAGCTTTCTTACATGTCCTTGGGCAAGTCTTAGGTCTGCTGGCTCCCAGGAAAGACCTGCCCCAGCCCACCACTGTACCTTGAGAGTGTGGAGCTCTATGGTATCCTTCCAGCCCATTACTCTTCATCCCTTGATCCAGTCCCACGCCTCTGTTCTGCTTTCCCTCTTATCTCATAACCGAGCTTACAGAACCTCTCTGGAATGCACTTCTGAGTCTAAAGAAGACATTTATTGTTGTAAATTCCCTACCCACTAGTTCCTGAGAGACGAAATTAGTAGATTGGAAGCACACGTTCAAAAGTAGTCGCAGCAATGAAAGCAAAATATATCAAAGTACTTCTCAGTTGCAATGTACACAGCAAATAGATGTGATTATAACTTCAAAGCAAAGCATAAAAGTCAAAATTCATCACCGTATGGGCAAGGTGGTAGGGCCTATATTCAGCTTCATCTTTCTGGGGTCTGCAAGTTGATGACTCCGGTCAACTGCAAGAAAGAGATTCTCTACCCCAACGGGAGACGGGCAACTGACGTCTAGTTGCTGTCTGAAGTCAAGCAGATTCAATCTACCTCTCTGTAGCCCAGAGTCATCCTTAAAAGCAAACTCAGTGTGAGAGCCGAAGAACCTTGGAGAGAGGCCAATTCTCCTGAGCTCCCCGTTCTCAGACTGAATTGCGAGGTAAACACAAAATCTACGTGCTCTTATCAGCTAAGGTCTGGTGTGAAGAAAACAGCTTGGTCCATCTTGTGGAAAAACACAGCTTGGAAAAACACAGCTCATCTGCAATGTCTGAGCCCACGTTAAAGCCAATAGGCAGCTAACCTAAATAGCAAATCTAATGTCATGTCAAAGCAAATAGGTAGCTAAACTGCTAAACTGAATACAGAATGTAATGGCTAATGCCATGTCAAAGCCAATAGGCAGCTAAACTGAATACAGAATGTAATGGCTAATGCCATGTCAAAGCCAATAGGCAGCTAAACTGAACAAAACATATAATGTGCTACTGGTTAACATTGAGCAACTAATATGCGCAGTGGTGAAACACAAAGTCATTGGTCAAACACAATTAATAGCATCACAGCCTCCTCCGGGAATGCAAAGTGCCACGTCTTGCCACTTGACACCACTGGCAGCCTGGCAGGGTCCAACATCATATACTAAATCTCCTCTGTTTCTGCACCTGAAGGGTGAAGTCTGGGAAGATACGATTAAGGGCGTTATCATATCAGAGATACCCATGTGTGCAGTCTGCCTGCAGGATTGCAATCTGATCTTTATAATTGAAGATTCTGGCGATGTTGGTGTGCAGTGGGGTGCCTTGGGTCTGAAGTCCTCTGTGTCCGTTCGACAGAAAAGAAGTTGGAGAGGTGTTTGGGGAAGTGTGTGTTGAGGGCAAGGTTCTCGATAAAGAGATTTACACTCAGTCCTCCCACTCCCCCAGAGACCTCAACCACTTGGATGTTGTTGCGCCTTGCTGTCCCCTCTTGATTTTCCAGTCTGGCTGACATAATTGCATTTTGTTGTCCGTGTGCAGACCTGCTCCTCTAGGTGCTTTGTAGTGGAAGTTAGTCTGTTGATTTGTGATTCTGCCCCTGAGACTTTCTCACAAATGTTCCACAGGTCAGCACAGCATCCAGCTTCGGCTCGAAAGTGCCTTTGAGTTCCCGTATGGCTGACATAATTTCTTGGAGTGAGGGGTCACTTTCTAGTGGAGCCTCCCAGACTCTTTCTCCACCCTTCATTGTCTGTGTCGCGTCGCTAGGGGCTGCTATCAGTTGTGCGTATTTGTCACAAGAGTTAAGCCGCTGTCCTCCCTCTGCGCGAGGTCCCTGGCGACCTCTTAACACTGATTGCTCTTCCATGCAGAGTGGGGGTTCCTGTATTTGTTGTCTATTCTTGCTGATGAAGTGTGATGCACTCTGTCCCACAGAGTTTTGGGGGGAGGGGGAAGCTCCCTTTGAACCCCCTTTTGTCCCTGATACACTTCTCTGGCTAGGTGCCCGACTCTGCCGGATTCACCCCCTCCCCCCCCCCCCGTACCTGATTTTTGCCACAGATGGTGGGGGTGGGCTGTCCACGTAGTCATGCGCTACCATGAAGGGCTATCTCACAATGTCCCAGGTGCTGGCAGCTGTGTTGTTTTAGCGGTGGGTGCTTCAGGCCCTGCAGTCAGGTTGTAGGTGTTGCGGACCTTCTGCTCCTCTGTTTCCCGCCTTTGACATCACTGCTTCTCGTCACCTTTCCATCGTAGTGGGGGGAAGGCTCTACTGGTCTCAAAACCTTACCAGGCCCACAGTGATGTCTCCTCCATGCCTCTAGGCCACCGCATTGTGGTTCAGCTCTGCCTCTGCTTCGGATGTTTCAGCCACACCGGGCGGCCCTCTCTGCCAGCTGGTCTTCTCTATGGTCAAATACTGGCGTACCTCCAGAGAGGAACCAGCGCTGCGTGTAACTGCTGCTCTATCACCGCCGATCTTCACCATGGTTCTCCATGCTCGGGAGGAGGAGGAGAAGGAGGGGGAGGTCTGCTGAGCTATGCTGCTTCTGCACCTCGGCATCTACCAGGCCTCGACGCATGCCGCCGCGCTTCAGTGGGCTGCAAGATTTTCCTGTCGCTGTGGTTCCCTATTGCCTTGTTGACCCCCAGGTGGGCCACCGCTGTTCTCCTTGTGTTCTGGGTAGTGGCAATTGCGAGCACCATACGGGTTACCTACGGATGTCTGAGGATAGTCGTTTGGCCGTTAGAGAGCCGTCTTAGAGTGCGCCCATTTCTGCCGGCGGTTAACCACTTCCTTGCCACTGGGATATTCACTCCCACATCAAGCACACCTTCATGTGCTTCTCCTACAGCTTTATGATTGCCACTGCGCAGACCATCACTTTTCACATCATCTACTGGCCACCCGGTCCCCCACTTCACTTTTAATATTGAAACATTATGTTTTCCACATACCATGGCAGCTTCCACAGCCAAGACAGACACCGTTCTCAAAGAAATCTCCCAGGTGAGGCATCAGAGACAACTTTCCTGCTCACCAGTGACTTATATTGCTCTTTGCACCCATATCAAGGGTAACATTTTTTTTAAACCCCATATACACCACCAAGGCAAATATCACCTGCTGCTCCACCACATCGTGTAGACTGGACTGATAATGCCACAGTTGCCTTTAAGTGGGTCAAACTATTCCCAGCTAACCAAGGATGCCCAAAAGCAACAAAGTTGTGCTTCTCCTGTAAAAGCCCAAAATGCACACTAGGATATCTGTAATTGTTAAAGGATTGTAAACTTGCTATTTTGGAGGCCGGTATTCCAACTACACAAAAAGATAATGATTAATGCTGTTGGAGGTGGAGCTGGGACACACCCAAGAAGGCCGCTCCATGTTGGAGCTCCATGAGATGCTGCGGTTCTTGGCCCATTTTCTGTATGTTGGGGGCCTATACAGGGAGTGCAGTATTATTAGGCAAATGAGTATTTTGACCACATCATCCTCTTTATGCATGTTGTCTTACTCCAAGCTGTATAGGCTCGAAAGCCTACTACCAATTAAGCATATTAGGTGATGTGCATCTCTGTAATGAGAAGGGGTGTGGTCTAATGACATCAACACCCTATATCAGGTGTGCATAATTATTAGGCAACTTCCTTTCCTTTGGCAAAATGGGTCAAAAGAAGGACTTGACAGGCTCAGAAAAGTCAAAAATAGTGAGATATCTTGCAGAGGGATGCAGCACTCTTAAAATTGCAAAGCTTCTGAAGCGTGATCATCGAACAATCAAGCGTTTCATTCAAAATAGTCAACAGGGTCGCAAGAAGCGTGTGGAAAAACCAAGGCGCAAAATAACTGCCCATGAACTGAGAAAAGTCAAGCGTGCAGCTGCCACGATGCCACTTGCCACCAGTTTGGCCATATTTCAGAGCTGCAACATCACTGGAGTGCCCAAAAGCACAAGGTGTGCAATACTCAGAGACATGGCCAAGGTAAGAAAGGCTGAAAGACGACCACCACTGAACAAGACACACAAGCTGAAACGTCAAGACTGGGCCAAGAAATATCTCAAGACTGATTTTTCTAAGGTTTTATGGACTGCTGAAATGAGAGTGAGTCTTGATGGGCCAGATGGATGGGCCCGTGGCTGGATTGGTAAAGGGCAGAGAGCTCCAGTTCGACTCAGACGCCAGCAAGGTGGAGGTGGAGTACTGGTTTGGGCTGGTATCATCAAAGATGAGCTTGGGGGGCCTTTTCGGGTTGAGGATGGAGTCAAGCTCAACTCCCAGTCCTACTGCCAGTTACTGGAAGACACCTTCTTCAAGCAGTGGTACAGGAAGAAGTCTGCATCCTTCAAGAAAAACATGGTTTTCATGCAGGACAATGCTCCATCACACGCGTCCAAGTACTCCACAGCGTGGCTGGCAAGAAAGGGTATAAAAGAAGGAAATCTAATGACATGGCCTCCTTGTTCACCTGATCTGAACCCCATTGAGAACCTGTGGTCCATCATCAAATGTGAGATTTACAAGGAGGGAAAACAGTACACCTCTCTGAACAGTGTCTGGGAGGCTGTGGTTGCTGCTGCACGCAATGTTGATGGTGAACAGATCAAAACACTGACAGAATCCATGGATGGCAGGCTTTTGAGTGTCCTTGCAAAGAAAGGTGGCTATATTGGTCACTGATTTGTTTTTGTTTTGTTTTTGAATGTCAGAAATGTATATTTGTGAATGTTGAGATGTTATATTGGTTTCACTGGTAATAATAAATAATTGAAATGGGTATATATATATTTTTTTTGTTAAGTTGCCTAATAATTATGCACAGTAATAGTCACCTGCACACACAGATATCCCCCTAACATAGCTAAAACTAAAAACAAACTAAAAACTACTTCCAAAAATATTCAGCTTTGATATTAATGAGTTTTTTGGGTTCATTGAGAACATGGTTGTTGTTCAATAATAATATTAAACCTCAAAAATACAACTTGCCTAATAATTCTGCCCTCCCTGTATTGACAACACAGAGATGGAGTGGAGGACTGTAGATTTCCAGAATTGAATGAAACCTTTACTATTGCCAGGGAGAGAGTGGTTCGTCCCCTAAAATAAACACTGTCACCAATCTCCGTTCTTCTCTCCAGGCTTGATAAAGCATTGTCAGATTTTCCTGTGATTGGGGAGCAGCAAGTCAGAAACTTTTGGCAGTGCATCCTTGGTACTATTGGTGGCAGAAATTGAAGTGTGACTGGCACTAGTTCAGTGGGGCTAACATTAGGATTTCAGTTTAATGTGTATTGAAGCTCGCAGGGTAGCACAGTGAGCAACCTGGGATTAGCTAACGAACCATGTTCTAATTCCCTGCAGCTGAAAAAAAACTTGTAGAGATGCCTATGACATCTCCTTGCCCGCACCTGCTTTCTGTGTGTCCCCCATCAGTATTGTGAATTTCCGCTGCACAGCCTCTTGGTATATCACCTAAGACTAATATGACTTGGCTTTGAGTTTATAATGTGATACACCATCATTATTCTGCTGATGAGACCTGCACACCCGGTGGGACATTCTTCAATTTAGAGTACTGTATTGTAGATGCTGCAATTGAACCCTTCCTACCATCTTTTTCATAATTTGATCTTTTCAGTAGCCCCTTTAAAACCACTGTATCCAACCAAGGCTCTAGTTGTTTAGAGGAGCAATAGCACCTTTTTTGAGAGGAAAGTATATCTTCTTGGTTTATCATCCCAGTGGTCCATATTCTCTGAAGTGAGGTTCAGTGGCACAATCCTCTGTGAAGGCTTTACATAGAACTGTTTCCCAGACTGACTTAGATAGGCATGCCTACTGGGGCTCCATTGTGACAGACATTTCTGTGATTGGCTTTAGGCCAAGATGACCCTTTTATCATAAGAAGTGAAATCAGTGTGTTCTGACATCTCATTTTTTCAGGTTTGTCTCAGTACTACAGAGAAGAGGTTTGAGGAAATTGAATCCAAATATAACCAAGTTCCCATTTGTGGTCAGGATGTCAGATTCTTCATGTGCATTTTTGAAAGACTTTGGGAACAATCCAGGAGAGACCATATCCTCACTTACGATATATCAAAACAGGCCAAAAAAACATAACATGATGACCTGATCCCATGACTCCAGAGTCTACGTTTCAAGTAACCCCTTTAGTTTCAAAGGGCTTGTTGGCTAAGATGTTAGAATTTAAACCAGAAGGGTTGACCCTGCCTGATAATTGCATACCTTGTGCACCATCAACACTAGTGCTATCCTTCAGGCAGCCAGAAAAGGAGTGTCAGCCAAATGTAGATGATTAACACCACGGTCTTCAAAAACAAACAAACCAGCTATTTGCATACTGATAAATAAATCTATTGCCACAAACTATAAAACCAGACTGTGCCCAGAGTTGGAGATAAAAATCATGGAAACTCAAATGCAGATTTTAAGATCTGCAGCGAATGATCACTGCAGTTGGAAAGGGTTCTCTATTTTTAAACGGAACTGTTGCTTTATATTTCCACATTGTTTGAACCCTGTAATCCATGGGCTGATAATAAGTTCACATCAGTTCCTCCCCCCCCCCCCCCCCCCCCCCCAAGTGCTTTTAGTGGAGGATTCATTCTTGCGCTAGCTTTTACGTGATGGGCTTAAATTGTGATCTTGGATCATGTTTTATCCCTTTTTTGTGTTCATGATTCTATCTTAATTTGAGTTCTTGATTACTGCTTGGAGCTGAGTTTATTACTACCTATCTTTTCCTCCCTTGCACATATGACTATTTCCTATAGCGTCGGTTGTGCAGACCTTTCTTTAAATTGTGTAATTGCCCCTCTTATTTAGGTATTATACCACCGCTTAACTGGCACTTGGACAGTGGCGTACTCCGCCACAGGTGTTGGACTTCTGATCCACCAATACATTTAACTAGAACTTATTTGTTTGTTCCCCACAGGGTTATATTACTAAATTTCATCACCATCTTCTATCTATTACCTTTTTACTCCATTTTCTGGGAATTTCTCTTGGTTTTCTCCACCCAATACTCCGATCTTTCCTGTTCTTCTCTCCTGGCGCCTGCTTTGATTGTAATAAAGTAAGGTGTAGTTGTCGCTGTAGAGTTCTCGTTCTTTGAACCGATTAAGGCACATTCCTTCCTCTGCCTGTATCCGGTGAGCCTTCATTTGCAAGTGTCGAGGCTGACATCCCAGATTTCGTCAGATGCACACCCCACCACTAGTACAGCCCTGTCGATCCCTAAAACTTATGTCGGTGGCATGCCACATTTTGTTAAATTAAAAAATACTTCTAAACTTAAAGCACCAAATATGTTGTGATTACCCTCATCCAGGAAACCCATTTAACTGCCACTGAATCTCAAAAAATTAAAAATGAGTAGGTGGGAATGGACATTGTCATACATAGCAGTAGAACAATGGGGTCATGGTGAATGTTCTGACACATGTAGTTGTTCCAAAAAGTGCAGTGTTGCACTACTCCATTTTTAAATGACTACCGTATAGGGTTTTCAAGAGATGAATGGATGCGGAGAGTTAATTTCCTTTAATGAATCTGAAAACTTTGGGTTGTATATTGTCCCAGTAATTTTAGTACCTCGTCTGAACACACACCAACAGGATTGTTGGCAAGACTTTCTGGGCTGCTTTTTGAGTTTGCCTCTTATGAATTACTGTATGGCTCGGTTGGCATTGACAGGAGTTGAAGTTCTTTCAGGCATTACATTTGTGAACTATATCTCATGAAAGTAGGTCTGTTCTTGAGGGTTAACTTACAGAAGCTGAGATCGAGGATGCTATTTCAGACTTGGACACATGTTAGGATGACTTCTCTTTAAAATGATATAAGACTGGCCGATCTCTTATAGTGCCTATACTCTATCGGGTTTTCATGGAAGTGGAGTCCACAGGCTTCCTAGGCCAGATACTTAATAAAACTATCACCACACTTTTACCCAAGGAGGGAAAAGTCCCCCAAGGAATGTTCTATTTACCATCCTATATTTTTAATCACTGATGATATAAAGATATCAGTGAAAGTTCTGGTGTCTAGGTGGCATAAAGTATTACTGTTCCTGGCCTATGAATCACAAGGGGTTGGTTGTCCCAGACGATTATCAAAGAAGCATCTTAGGACACTGGCATACCACTTATAGCAAACAGAAATACAGAATTTTTTTTTTGGCTGGAGGCAATGGGTCTTTCCTCTTTATGACATTAGACCGAGCAGGACTTGGATGGATTTTATGCTTGAGTGGGCTAGCTGTATGGCTCTCTAACTACAGACACTAACTGCGGAGGCTTCTTAGCCAGAACAATAAATATAAAACCAGGCACCCTCCAAGAGTGCCCTCTTGCCACTTTTGTTTCTCCTGACCTTGGAGCAGTTGTCGGCTTGTGTCTGTTAGTCTAGACAGTGCAGGCAATAGAATATATATATATATATATATATATATATTTATATATATCTCAATCAATGACAGCAGTTCCACTTAATACCGGCTACGTCCACCAAACGAGGCTGGTGCTGACCAAACGGTTGTGGCCTCCATTTATAATACAAAATAAATCTTTCAGCTCCTTTTTAAGCTGTAAGAGAAAGTTGCACCCAACGTGTCTGCATCTCTGTATTAATTCTTTATTCGGCTACACGTTTCAACCCCAAAGGATCTTCGTCATGGTTTGATAAAAAAAAAAAAAAAATAGTGCTCAGTCCCCCATAAACATAAATACACCAGTTTTATAAACATAGAAAAAAAGAGAAGAAGAAGATAAATATATATACATTACTTCCCAATCTCCTAGGCTCATCAAATAAACTTAATTTCCTAAAACAAATTTTGTAGGAGGTCTAAAGACTTAAATAATAATACAGCAAACGTAAAAAAAACACTCTAATGTGACTATTAGCATTACAAATCATGGTAGTCTGTTGTAAGTGTCTTAATTCTTATCTCATAATACATATAAATATGACTCCCATAAATCACACCATCTTGGTTTCTTAGTTGATTTTCTCACAATCAAGTTATTATCGTAATCTGCAAAAACACAATATTCTATGATATATTATAAATCTTAATAATTAAATAAATAAAGTCTGAAACCACTAATAATGCTGTCACATCAGCCGACGTGTACATAAAGTTCTTCATCCTCATTCAAACCTCCAGCCGACTTACTACCGAATAAGATGGTATATTCTGACTCTTTAACTCTCACAATCCTTTCTCTGTCTCCTCCACGTATAGTCTTCTCAATCCTCTCAATACCAAATAATGTCAAAAGATCAGCATACTCTTGCCCAATGTCTAACAATAGGATAAGAAACATCATGATTTTTAATCGCTCTGTAATGCTCTAAAATTCTCTTTTTCACAGGACCAAGTTCTGCCAACATGTTGTAATCCGCACAGACATTGTAAGACATAAATACAATGATCCGAACTGCAATACATAGATTTGTTTATCTTCATAACCTCCCCCAGGGCCGTCTTGTATGTTTTCACATTCTTAATCTTTTTACATACCTTACATATTCCGCATTTAAAAGAACCTTTTTGTTCATTGACCATCCAGTCTTTTTACAATGTATCCCCAGATGGCTATGCACTAAAATGTCACGTAATGACCTCGATTTATGATACGTAACTTGGGAAGACTCTTGCCCCTTTTCCTCAATCACAGAATCTTGTTTTTTTACTATATGCCAATTTCTCGTCGCCATCCTCTTAATAGCTGTACTTTCTCGATTGAAAGTTATTACTCTCATCTCTGGTATACTATCCTTACACTTACTACTTTTTACCAAAAGAGTTTCCCATGTGGTTTTCGCCACTTTATCACTAGCTACCCTGAAAACCTTGTTTGGATAACCTCTTGCTCTGAACCTGCCGATCATTCTGCTTTCCTCCTCTTTATAGGCTTTCGAGGTGCTGCAATTCCTCCTAGCCCTTAACAATTTGCCATAAGGGATACTGCATTTCAGGTTTGTAGGATGATGACTGTTTGCATGTAGAATACTATTCCCTGCTGTGCTCTTGCAGTATAGCTTAGTCTGCAGTCTCATTTCCTCTACCTCAAGTAGCACATCTAGAAAAACCATTCTTGTGGGATGTACCTTCCTGGTAAATTTCAGATTCAAAGTATTCTGGGAAATGTGTTTCAAAAACTCATCCAACTCCTGTTGCGTACCCTCCCAGATCATAAAGAGGTCATCTACGTATCTAGTCCAGATCGAAATATGTCTGGTCCATTTCTCATTTTCCTCCACCCACACCAGTGTGGCCTCCCACCAACCCATGAAGATCCCAGCGTAATTTGGAGCAAAGCAGCTTCCCATCGCGAGTCCAACCAATTGGCGATACCTCATATCCTTAAAGATGAAAAAGTTGTTATTCAAACAGAATTCCAGCAACTCCAATAACATCATGGAATGGTCGTATTTGCAAAGTGGCCTATCACAAAACAAATATCTGCATGCCTGGATCCCCAGACCATGCTCAATAGAAGTATATAGGGACTCCAAATTTAGGGTGCTAACAAAAAATGTGGTTCCCAGGGAATCCCATCAATTTTAGAGATAAAATCCATACTATCCCTACAATAAGAGGGTAAGGCCAATACATAAGGAAGAAGGAAAAAACTGATACATAGAAGTACCCTCTAGGAGACTATTTTTGGTGGAGATAATGGGTCTACCAGGTGGATTTTCTCTATCTTAATATACTTTTGGTAACATATAAAAACAAGGTACAGTAGGTTTTTTTAACCAGAAGAAACTGATATTCCTTTGTAGTAAGTAGTCCTCTATCCCTCCAATCAAACAATTTTGCGTGATATTGACATATAGACTTGTCATAATTTTGAATAGATGTTTTTCATAATTCCCTGTGTTATCTAGTTCCCTCTCTGCTTCATTGCAATATATCTTGACATCCCATAAAACAACATTTCCACCTTTATCAGAATGTTTGATGACAATGTTATGGTCCTCTGTGAGGGTTTTTAGAACATTTTTCTGTTCATTATTAAGCTTGGACGTGTAATCACTTCTTTTAGTCTTACGCCAAATCTCAATAAGATCACAAATAATGTCCTCATGAAAAGTATCTATAGAGTCCTGGGTGGTGGATGGATTAAAAATAGATTTTGGTCTAAATTGAGTGATTTCTGATCTATTCAGTTCTAAGTCCAAAGACTCTAGAAATTCTTGCTTACTCATCCCAATAGGCTCAACTTCCTCCAACTCAACTAGAGTTGATAACCCCTCTATATCACCTAGGCATAAGTCATTAAATATAGAGTCGGGTACATATGAGGTGACAAAGTCAGCCTTTCTCTTCATATTTTCTAGTTGTAAAAACAGCTTTCTCAATTTTAATTTACGTACAAAGAGAAATAGATCAATTCTAGTTCTACAGAAATCCTAGTCAGCTGTGGGACAAAAAGATAAACCAAGTTCCAATAAAGATTGTTCCGCTGGAGTTAACTGATGTTTAGAAAGGTTAATCACTGTAAGGGAATCCTCACCCTTCATTTTCTTTTCGTTTGCCTTGTCATTCTCCCACAAGGTATTGTATCTTTGTTCCAGTTGCCCCTTCATGTCCTTTTTCTCCTGCGTTGCTTCCTCCTCTTCCTCTTGGTCGTCTGCCCCATACAGTTTGATTTCTCTGTAAAAAAACAATATTCATTCAACGATGGAAAGGGAAGAGGATCCTTACAAGAGGTTATCTGGATTATCCCTTAACTTGGCTTTCCTTAACAGTGTTTCCTGGACTAACTTTCTATCACATGAATCTGATTCTTGTCATTGTGACTGCTCCATTTTCATATTGACTGCCCGTGTTGCCATGAGGACTGCAGACATCCAATCCAAATAAGACTTAACTGGTATGTGCTCCCCTTGCCCCTTCATGGTCTCTTTTCTTACTGTGACTTCCGAAGTTTTTCCCTTAGAGATGGCACATGCACATATCTGCTTTTTTATTTGGTCTGGTATATTTGACATTTGATAGTGATGCTCTATTTGTGGCCATTCATATTTATAGTCTCTGTCCACCTGACTTCAATTTATATGTCTGGAATACCTTGCACAAATGGTATTTGTATTTCTTAAATAAACAAAATGTTGGAAAAAAGTGTAATGCTCTCTCCCAGGACTGCTATTCTGATATTACACCACGATCTATTATGGAAACAACTGCATCTTGATGATCAATGGAATATTCCTGATCTGTCAGCGATAACCCTGGGCTCTTTGTCTTATTTGGACCGTTACTCTCAAATAGAACTGAGTGATGTACTGTATGCAAGAAGAGCTGCAGTGCCATCCACATCCTCTGATCGATTAAGGCATCCCAGAAGTCGATGCACATCCGTGTAATATTCTGGGATTCCTTGTCACCATGGTACTAGAAGTGTGCACAATGGGAAATGTAGTTGAATTTGGTTGGCTCCTACCAAATTAATAAGTGTAGCTAATAATATCTCTATCTGGTTGGCCTGGCAACAACTACCGCAACTTTGGGATATAAGCTGAACTTTTGGGTCAGATTATCAGTTTCGTTGACTCTAGTGATGCTTTGTGAGCCGAGGCAGAGTAAGGATTGAATCGGAGGCAAGATTCTTGTAGCTCCCTCCTTTTGAATCCCGTCATAGGCTTGATTTCTTTGCTATGTCCTGAGGAGAATGAATTAGATTGTGTTATAAATTGTTAGAACCTGCCCAAACCAATCCCGCAAAGATCAAGGTGCTTCAAGTGTTCTGTGAGAACCTCCTGCTAGTAAGGAGCATGCCCAAGTAACAGGATGCTGCTGCCTTACCTAGCCCAACCAAGGTGCATTTGTATGCATGTGCAGTTTGCTTCTCCTCTGCAAGAGAGATTGTTTATTTGGTTGTTTTGCTGAGAATGCAGACTTACCCAGGTGCCCTATGGGCCAATGCCTGCCATACAGTGAGTTTACCAAGGTGCTCTTCCTTGTCTCACCCCATTTGTTTCTGGGCATGTGGTTTTCTTTGGTCCTCCTGTGCTCTTGCTTCCAGCTGTCTGCTGTGCAGCCCAGTAGTGAAACTCAGATTTTCCCCTCATTGGCTCCCGGTGACCACCTTTCCCTCACTCCCCCAGCTGGTATGTTTTTGTATCCCCTAGATTGTGTCTGTGGATGTCCCCCTGAGACTGCGATGACTCCCAGTGACAATAGCATCATTCCTAAACATGACTTGTCAGAACAGTGTTTCCTTAATTGCCGCTCTATCTTATGTACCTGATACTTGCCATGCTCAATCTGTATAAAAACTTCCCGACATCATGAGCTTTGCGTAGATCCTACCCAAATAAGTCTGAACTAGCATATGCTTGTAAACCGTTAGATACTGCTTGTGCCAACCAGACCCAAACATTTACCCTGCAGAGTATGATAACCCACATTTGTTCTCTATGCTTTGCTGGAGTGCTCACACAAAGAACTGTTCTATCTTCTAACGAGAATCAGATTGTTCCCATTTTTGGGTAGAAATAGTTTACTTATGATGTACCACAGTTTAACTGAACTCTTTCACCTTTGACTAAATAATAGTCGTATTTTGAAAATAAAGTAAATGAAATAATAAGACAGCCCATTTGTTGTGAATTGCTTATGTGTTAATTTGGAGGGAGTTGCAGTTAACAGTAGCACCACTAAGTAAGTAGTGACTGGGTATGCTCAAGGAATCCATAGTGGCCAGAAGTCTGCTTTAAGTGGCCAACAGGGATAACATACAGGAGATAGACTTGGTTGTAGGATGTGAAGATTGCTGAAGAGGGTTAAGTTGGGGAAGAATATGGCTGAAGTAAACATGGGTTTGGAAAGGATGGACCTTTCTGAGGAGCTGTTGAAAGAAGGTACTCAATATAGTTAGGTAAGTGCTAAATGAAGTATATGGTTTGGTATAAAGGGCTTGTGATAAATGCTTTTTGGGGTTGAAGGATGTTTGGGGGTGGATTGCTTAGGGAGTGATCTCCGCTGTAACTTACTCCCTTTTTCCCTTGTTCTGTTAGCCTGAAGCTGCAGGCAGGATGAGCTATCCTCCATCCCTGCAGACCCAGACCTGTGGTGGCTGGGAGATGAAGGAGCGACTGGGAACTGGGGGTTTCGGAAACGTCATCCGGTGGCAGAACAAGGTGAGACCATCATTCTTTGTTTGTAAAGCTGTGTTGGGTTTTAGAGAGGACTTTCGTAGAGCCTATGGTTATATTAAAATCATTTTGTCGGTTAAGGGTTTTTTAGTATGTGTAATGGCCCAGAGCCATAAATGTGGAGTGTTGCATCTTGGAGGTGACTGTGGAAGGCCATTCTTAGAATTTTGGTGCGAAGTTTCCAGCCTCTATTTTAAAACACTTTAAACATATTCTATTGTAATTCCATTCCATTGAAGCATTTAAAGTACAGATGAAAAAATGGTGAAGACAGATTTTCAGTTGCTCCAGCTGGTGTAGCAAAGGAGGATTTGACTATTTTAAGAAATGTCTCCCTCTTGAGTCTTTGCTGCTTAGGTACAGGGATAACAAGCATTTGAAATGCAATAGGTCTCGGATTTGCTTGAGTTAGAGCTATCGGCGTTGTAAATTCATAACTGGACTTTTCTTGCCACAAACATTGGCCAACCCTGCCACATAATTTGGTCCTTGATGCCACATAATTCCAGTTGCCCTGCATATAACTAAAGGACTTCCATTTACCTCCTCCTCTATCTGCAGCAAAAACTGACAATTTTGCCATTATTTACTATATTGTTTTATATTTTTATTTTGGGTTCCCCCTCAACCTAGCATGGGAACCCAGAGATGACCTAGACAGAGCAAGTCTTGTGGTGAGTTATGGGCAGAAATGTTTTGTCAAAGAAATGCCTTGCAGAGCATTTTGGGGCATGTTTCCAAGCGCACTTTTACCACTATAAAAATAACATTTGTAAGAAACAGGGTCATGTAACCATATATTCAGCCCCTAGAGGGCATAACAACGTGAAAACAGGATGGCAGAACATAAAGCAGTGTAACCATATACTTAGCCCCTAGAGGGCGTAGTGCATTATACATTTTCAGACCTAGCAGGCCTACTAGAACAATATTACAAACACAGTCCTTAAAACACAAACTACTCCCAGTTGTAAAACAAACGTTCCAGCCATGAGACAACTTCAAAAGACACTGACTGGTGGGTGGGAGGGGTTATTATTTTGGAGAGTGTGGGGACTCATAGATCCTCTAGACAGAAAGAGTGTGTTGTGCTGAACATTTTGATAGCGGTCCCATTGTCCTAGGACCACCATACAGTGAGTTACGGGCAAACATGTTGTTTTGTAAAATGAATGCCTTGCAAAGCGTTATGGGGCAAATTTTCGAGTGCAGCAACTATTGTAGTATCCTGACTGTAATGCTCTGAACAGCCCCTAGAGGACTCCATAATAAAATTAGCATTTGTATGAAACATGGTCGTGTAACCATGTAGTTGGCCCCTGGGGGACGTAATGACATGAAAACAAAATGGCAGAAAGTAATGCAGTGTAAACATATATATTTTAAAACTGTTTGTATTGTCTATACAGTTATTTCCTTATATCTACTCATTGACTTTACAGCAGATTTGTTTTTCATTAGAAATATGTTAATACTTACCCTGGGGGACTACACCTATTGAACTATTGCAGTGCCTCTTGTCCCGCATAGGCATGAAAAATGCGAGTCTAGTTGGAGTCAACAATGTTATTCAATAACAGGTGCCCCTGCCCCACAGGTATAAATTAACATATTGCAACACACCTATGGATTTCATATTCATAGCTGCATTATAATTGCTTTCAAATTCATTATTGAATATTTCAAGAATCCCCCTTCGTGCCTTCAAGCATAGTACAAGAGTGCATTGGCTTTATACCTTGTGAGGTCTGATTAGCCTCAGTGGAAGAGAAGCCCTTGGGGTTGTGCAGTCCGGCTCCAAGAGGCCGTGTGACGGGAACACGCTGTGTAGAGCGTACCCAAGCCAGTCAGAATGTGCCACCTAGCTGCTAAACTCAAACTCTGATGCAGCGCATTTTCCATGACCAAAGGCATGTAACCTCAAAACAGTGAAAAGTGGCATCCTCAAATGCAATAGCACAGTACTTCATTAAAACATCTTGTTCAGGATTAATTTGAGCCGGAAAATTACAGGATAGCCTATTAGGTTATTTATTTGGAAAGTTAACTGGAATCCAGGTTAGCATTAACATTTTTATTAGTTGTATAGATTATCTGTAAGCTATGGATGACCTTAGTTCACCGAACGTTCTTTAGGCAATGAGACGTGAGCCGGCATGTCATCCAGTCATAAAACATATACTTGATTATGAGGTCTGAGGATGGCTTAGATCAATACACTGTATCACTTTGAAACTGCGGATATTTAAGTGCCTCACTGGGATCTGCGTCTAAGGGGAATAAATAAGAAATGAATAAAGCAAAACATACTTTGTTCTCTTTTCTGACTATGTAATGCATAGTTTCTGTCCATTATTTATGTTCTGGAGATCCTAAGCCGTCATGATTTGTTCTTGTTTCTTTTAAGTTTCCATTACAACCGCAGGAGAAATTTATTCTCCGGGAATAGGAACAAAAAAAAGAGCACTGTGGTTTGACACTTGTTTTATGAAACAGTATTGAGAAGTGTGAGGTGTGCAGGTGATGGATGGACTGTCGTAGGCTATGAGGAAACAACGGGCTGCCTGGTGCAATGGCAAGGCTGCAGAGATTAATTCATGTTTTGCAATTGCTAGGGTGTTCTGAGGAGGCGTTGCAAGGGCAGGTGTGGCTATCAATGACTAGATTTTTCCACTGTCAGACCAAGCCACACCACTGCTTCAAATACCATACAAAACCTATTAAGGCAAGCTCACTGAAGATTTCTTGCATTGATGGTGTATTGTCTCTACAGCAATAATGTGACATAAATAACAACAAGATCAAGTAAAGTATGTGAAACGTAGGCAGGAATAACATGGTTATGTTTCCGCTTTTACACTTATAATATTCTGGCTGAAAAAAAAACCTGGAACATTTACAGTTCTAATGTGCACGAAGCATGGAAAGGGTGCAGTACCACAGGCTGACCTGAGGTGTACCTCTTTTTTTTGGCCACGTAAGTTAATGCACCCTGCAATCATGAATTGATCACATCCCCAGTGACTTTTATGCGCCATGCTGAAAAATGAAGTGCGGCACCCGTTTTGTGAAAAGTTTTACACTGTGCCTTCAGGTTATTAGGGAGAGGAGACAAAAGTAAGATGCTGTATGAAAAAAGCAAACACTCCTAATGAATGCTAGATTAAGTAAAGCATGTCAAATGTAAGCATGAACAACATGGTTACGTTAGTTGAGAACAAGAATGCTTTGGAAATGAAAAGGGAAGCTTCGCTGAACACGAGTAGGAAACCAAGGGAAAAATAGTCCCCCAAAGAATAGAAATGCATGATAAAGTGTAATTATACAGTAGTTAGTCCCTGTTCCCAAAGAGAAAAAGAAGGGACAAAGGGGCATGACTGACCACTAGCAAGTAAGGATTTTCAAATGACACTGAAACTAATGAAATTGCTTTAAGCCCACGGAAGACATATACTAAAAGTATACAAGTGGCCGTATGCTTACGCTCGACCTAAAAATGGTTCTTGGATTCTTTATTAAAAGTAGAAGTATTTTGCTTCCACTGTGAGAAAAATCATTGCTTGTGGAAATTTTAAATTACCATAAGGTATCGGAGAGTGAATATATCAGGGTCCTGAACACCTTAACTTACTGTCTGTGCTGATTGCTCTCTGACCTATGCCAATACTGATGCAAAGATCCAAGGCATCTTGCTACTGTTGCTCACCTCCAGCTGTACCTTCTCTTGTGCCAACCTGAACACTGCCCTAAAGCTGGAGAAGAGTGAGCATTGATTCATCTGTGATGCAGTGCATTGCCTGTCCTGTGGAGCTGGTTCAGAGCATACTGTAAACCTATGTGGGTTAACCTTCAGCACAAAGGGCCCAATTTAGAACTTGTCGTACAGCTTACTCTGTCACAATGGTGATGGATACCCCGTCCGCCAAAAGCGAATTCCCATTATATTCTGTAAGATTCAGATTTCAGCTGACGGGATATCCGTCACCGTTGTTATGGAGCACCTCCCCGACTCCATGCGACATGTTTGCTTCCTCATTGTTTTCAAAGGTACTGTGCCTGGGGTCCATGCGACTCCTTGACCAGCCTGTGCTCCTTTGCGAGTAGCACCACAATGCTGGGAACGAGTCAGTCACCGACATCGGGATAACCCCAGTTGAAGCTATTGTGTTTCTAAGCACTTTGAAATTTAACCTTTAAAAATGTGTATCCTTGCTTGTGTATGTTGGATTTTTTTCATTTTGGTCTTGTTTTATTCTGATAAAATTGGCTAACTTTCTAAACTGGTGTGGAATCCTTTGGTAGTGTTTTCACAGTGCTAATGTGTGTGCACGCACAGGGGTTATCTCAGCTGTGCGGCTCCCGTACCCTGACTACAGCAAAGGTTCCTTCTTGGACAGAGTGCAAACCACAGCGAACTAGAGACTCCATTTCTAACAGCTGGCCTAAGTGAGAATTGTTTGTTGTCTTCTCTGAAACTTGTAGGATGGCGCTGCCCCTAAGCATGCTTACTTTTAGGTGTGTATTGGCAGATGGACTACTCATATATTTATCAGTTGAAGGCATATAGTACAATAGATATGATACGTACTGATGAGTCAAACTTTTTTTTTTTTTTAAAGTTACCATATGTTCCATTATCCCTTCAGATATGAGGGCCTGATACGAGAAAGATATTATCTGTCAAAATACATGTGCTGTTTCCTGATTGGACTGAATTGGTTAGTGGAATCCACGATTTTGGTCAGTAACTCTCATGAGGACTAATGAATACATTTTCTGCTAGAACTGATCAGATCGAAAGCCAGGGACCAATTGGTAGGATTATGTAGTTTCCATCTTTAATAGGTTCACTGTTTGTTGGGGACAATAATATATTAAGTTGTTTGTTGGAAGAATATAACCTCTTGTTATGAGAAGGTAGTGGGATGTTTGCATCTAGGTTTATTTTTTAATGGTTTAATCCTATCATTAGGATGGTGGCAGAAGACATGTTTTGCGAGTTCTTTAGAAGCCCACATTGTAACATAGGACATCATTTTGAGTTTGGCATAAACGAACGGGAAACTCAAGGTTCGCTTAGAGGTGGCGAAGTATTAGGTATCCACTGGAGGACTCTAAGATGGCTCTCTAGGTATAAACCTCTTTTCAGTAATAGTTTCTAGAAATTGGGGTTAAGTTGCATTTTTATTTTATTTTTTATTTTATTTTATTTGTAGAGAATGATGCAGAGAGCTTCCAAGGCAATGTCTGCCCATTGGCAGCTGCAGTCCTTGCAAAGCTTTCAAACTGTCATTTTGAGGAGACCGGTAAGGGTTTACTTTTATTTTTGCACTAGTGATACAAGGTGCATTTCGTTAGCATAATCGAGTTTCGGGGGGGGGGGTACAAGTGCGAGGGTCACCTATATACTTTGTGTGAATCCAAGAATTTTGAATATTCTTCTTTGTAGCCTTAACATGATGGGAATGGGATTGACCATGTCTTCCAGTTCCAATGCTAGTTATAGATTAGAGCTAAGTAAAATTATCCAATAATTGTTGGCTGTTTGTAGATGCAAGAGTTTCCTTAGTCTAATAGTATGGTTTCTGTAGTAAGGTAGACTTCTTGCATATTAGAATCTGTTTTTGAAGGGTTAAGTTGAAAGTGGATTTAACCCATGAGGTTGTTATGCAAGAAGGCAAGGCCCTAAAGTGTTGCCTTTAGCATGTATCTGTTATGATGTGGCTGTGGGGAGGCTGAGGTTTTAAAGGTGCCTACCCATCGTAAATCATCATGTGACTTTGGGTAGGTTGGATTTGGAGGGGTGCTCTTCCATTAGGGATTGTGAAGCACCTCTTGTGTGCTTGGGGTTGGACGGGTGCTTTTCCCTCAGGAAATGTTGATGTGATACTGGACAGTGTGTTTTTAAAGGAGAGCAGTTCCATGCACATGAAGGTGTTGCTGTGTTGGGGAATGCAAAGGTGCTATCTTTTTGGACAGTGTGTCTTGCCTCTGATCAACCTACACAAACTGGGAAGAGCAGTTCTGTTTTACAGTTCCCGTAGTCTTGAAATGGTGGTGCTAACTCTTTATTTTTACACCTTTTCAGGAGCTTGGAGAACAAATCGCAATTAAACAGTGTCGTCAGGAACTTAGTCTACGGAACAAAGAACGCTGGTGCCTGGAGATTCAGATCATGAAGAAGTAAGTGGAACTTCCTTTCCTCCTAGGCACTGCATGCTTTCCTGTGATTCATTTTGTATAGAAAGCTTGCACTCTTCGTCGCACTACATGCATGAGTTTGTTTCTGTGATTAAATCTGTATGAGGTGCTTACTCCTGCACTAGGGTTGCTTATCACTGTTGGTTTCAGTGTATACGACAGTCTTTCTCCTCACTAGCGATGTGGGCATCTTTAGTAGCAAGTCAGCATTAGAAGGATTATTTCTTATTCAAACCTGTACCTCTTTTCTTGTAAAACAATTGCTGGAGCCTGAGTATTCGGAATCTCATTCCTCCTTCCCTCTTTGAGCAACGTGGAAGCTATAAAGACATTACTTGATGTAGTATTTAATCAGCTTTCTCTCTTACAGTTCACCCCTGCAGCTTTGCTTCTGTAAAACGTCTGCAGGATTACATGGTCGGCCTTTTACTGTGCCTGTCTGTGATAGCGCCCTTATTAGACCAGCGTCGATAAATTATTTCTAGTGGTGGTAGGTGATCTTTGAAGGTTGTGGGATATAAATCACCACTGAGTTACACAAAGCAAGTGAACCCAACTTGCTTCAGAGGAGTACATACATACTTTTTCCCACCCGAGGAAAGTCTGACAAATTTGGTACAGATTTTAAATGTTGCATAACAACTGTAAAATGAATTTGTTAAAAGCCATAGGCACTGGACATGTGCCCTCATGAAAAGTTTCAGTCCTTTGACTGACACTCCGCTGGAGTGTTTTTCACCCATGCCACTTAAAAAATTTTTTTTAAACTATTGTTCCAAACACTGAATTCATTAGCACAGCTTCCCTAAATTTGCCTAAAACTGTTGGTACCTGTAGGTCCTATTACATTTTCATAGTATTTTTTTTTTAAATTCTAAATTTCACTTTCTTTCACTTTCCTTATCCATTCCTTGCCAAGCACATTCTCAGTCTTAGGTTAGGACTGAAAATCACCCCGGAAGGGGCATCTTGGAAAAATAAATTAAGAAACAAATCTCACAATCTAGTCCGTGTCCAGCTAGGCTAGATACATTTAACAGGTTTAAACAGCAGCTCTTTTGTTGGTGAGGTTCCAATGACCTAATGGGTCAAGTCTGCAAACAATTGCTCTGCCCTTTACAGGTGAGGGTCTCGGTCACAAATGGCAGCTGATTTACATGTGTATTTGAACATGAAACTATTTTGTTTGTCCCCAAACGTGAGCTTTTCAGTGTATGAAAATTCATTTGTTTCTATCATCTTAAAGCTATGTATTTTCAAAATGTAAACCGAAAATAAAACTGTATCAGTTTCATGAAAACACAGTTTTGTTCTGAATGTAATCTTTTCATTTTAGTATATGCATGTTTGGTGCTCAAACACTAGTTTGTAATTTTCATCAAGGTCTTGCATGTTAATGTCACATGAATACATTATGTCTGGCATGCCCTGTATCGCCATCCCATACCATGGATCCCAATAAAATGCCAAGAATTACCACTGTTATGCCAGGGCCAGCATTACACCAGCAGCAGGCACCTTAATGCCTCGGATTTCATCATCATTTTGGGAATTGGCACCATTTGGACATGGCCAACATTATGCCAAGGACTGAGACCAACGTGCCATGGGGGTTCACAGTAGTTAGAGTTGCCACCATACAGGGGTGATCCTTACACCAGGAGCGGTTACCATCATGCATTGGATGCCCACAAAGTGTCAAGAATTATTGCCATTATGCTGGTGCCAACATTGTACCACGGACATGCATGACATGTTGATTGAATGAATGTGCGACAACTTACCATGTTTTTACTATATAACCTTAAAAGGCTTTGCAGTATTCCCCTCCTGGCTGCTTTCCACGTCACTCCCTTGCTTCTGTGCTTGGCTCTCAATTCAAATTCATGCTGCATGGCAGGTTCTGGGTCACTCTTACAGTATGATATTAAAGGGCTTAAACTACATATTGACTGACAGACTCTACCCTGTAAATCACACTGTAAGTGTGGTAGGGGGCCTGTTGTTCTTATTCACGTTCACATGCAGCACTCTGATGGAGAAAGGTGGTGTATGGTTTCAGGCCCCAAAATTCTTAGAGATCCTAAGCTCTAAGGATCCCCAAAATGTATGCCTGAAGGGCTGAATATGCAGTGCTAGCCTATCCAATATGATCTGTTTCTCCCCTATTTGGGCATTGCCCAAATGCTCTCATGGGCCAGCCATCCCATTTCCTTTTTTCTCTTTCTCCCAATTTATCTCTGTAAATATGTGTTTTAAACTTTCTACTGAATTCACGGTGTTTGAGCATCTAGTTCTCTGAGTAGTAGTATGTTTGAGTCACCTCCTACTGGACTCCATACTGATAGGAATGACCTACCCTCGCTTTGCATAAAGGAGTGAGAGGCAAAGATTTTGTGGTTCCCACTTGCATGCTGCTTTTTCCTAGCTGATTTGAGATATTCTTGGTTGCTTCACAGTAGCCAATCATAAGTTCACTTTGTGATCTTGTATGTACAACTGGGGAATTTGTCTTTTTCGCAGTCACTCTAAGATATTTGTGGTAAGACTATAGGAGACGGAATTGCAATTAACCACATCTATTATGTAAGACCTGGATGGAAAATTACAGAATTACTAGTCTGTGGGTAAAAATGTTATAATAATAATATTAATAGGAAGCACTCACATAGAGAAAATAGTGGTATATGATTTTGAAAGATAGATGACTGCACTGAGGTACAGGAAGATAAAGTTGGTTGACCGGGGTGTATCTTATGGCAAGACTATGATGTGCAATGTTCATCACCTCTTATATATCAAAATGATCTAAATATGATGGGTGCAAATTGTGGCATTATTCCGAACAAATGTAATATTGAAGGTCCTCTGCTTAATCTGATAAATCTTATTAGAAATGTGTTTCAGCATAATTTTCACCCTCCGGAAACCACAAATAAAATAATGTTGATTGAATCAAAAACAAATAGCTCTGTGTTTCACTAACACTTTGTATGTAAGTGTGAAAGTGAATAATTAAGCCACATAAAGAAATGTCTAATGAGAGAGTATGTCAAATGACATTGTGACAATTTCTGTTTTGTGTAGCACTTTCTAGTGTGTTGTTTGCAGTTTGTTAGTGCTGTACATAACAGACTTTATTACCCACATCAATGTATTAACCCTGGAGGGATGCCTGTCTTGACTCGCTGGCTATGCACTGTGATCAACAGCACTATATACATCCTGGACCTCCCCTCGCACTCCAGAAAACAAGCACTGGATATAGAGATGTAATTGGGATCTAGTTGGCTAAAGATGGTGTGCCATATAAGGCAGTGTGGATGGGCAACAGTGTATAAGATAGGGGAGACTGGTTCAAGGAAGACTGAGCATGATCCAGGACAAATACCACCATGAATGAGCGGGGACTGGTGTAGACAAGTGAAAGGATGCTAAAATAGACTGAGAGTCTGCAAAAAAGATGAAAAAGCCTGGGACAGGCAGAACGATCTATATGAAAACTACAGGAGAGCAGAACCATTATTGAACTGCACAGACTGATAGTTATGGCAACAGACAGAGAGACTGCAGGAGTTCAAGGAAAGTCTTGGACTCCCAGTGGAGTAGATCAGAGGCAACCTAGAACTCAGGTGGTGGATCGGGCATTAGAGACTAAACTGAAACAGTCAACAGACAGAACAGAGACAGACTGACTGGGACTGTGGAAGATAAAAGGAAACCAGAGATGTCATAGTTATTTTAAAGACCGGCTTTGGTTACCAGAAACTGAGGCTCAGAAACCATGAGATTACAGTGGATCAGAGACAACATAGACAGCCTAAGTCTGACAAAGGCTCTGGGGAAGCAAAAAGAAGTTTGAGAGGGAAGACAATGGTCCAGTTACAATGCTAGTGGAATAAGAAAACTGCTAATAAACTCAAGTGCAAAGGAGAGACTACTTTAATGAGTCAGAAACATTTTTTTTCCTATAAAATGTTCCCAATTCTGTGCTGGGTACTCTGCATTGGGCGAACAGCTCCAATAAATGAAACTTTTTGGTGACAGCAACCAGTCAGAATGTATAGATTCAAGGATCTGGCTGCAGATTTGCAAATCCACTGTGGTCAATGAGAGCAAAACTTCTCTCGTCCAAGTGTATATACCTGTTTGTTTTAAACAGCTTTGTGGATCCAGGGAGGATCTGAAAGATCCACAAATTAATGGATAGTAGTTCAATATAGACACATTTGTCAGTTAAATTTATGCAGTAAAGTAGATCAAATTAGTTTAAACACTATTCTAAAATTAAAAAGATTGATAATATCGTTTAACATCAAATAAGTAACATCGGAAATCTATCACCATATCTAAGAAATTCATATCTACCAACAGATAGAGAATTGTTATGTATTTTAAAAAGGTTAAAAAAAATAATTTAAAAAAAAAGAACTCCTACCTTGTGAATTCAGAAATGGTTAACAGTCCAAAACAAATGTATGTGAATTAATTCCACTATAATCCCCATCCATTAACTCTTCAAAGCCTGGCAACACCTTTTTATAATATGTTCTCAACAACTACTGTACAGATTTATGTGAAACCAAGCAACACCATATCGCATAGTATAGTTCTAGTATCATGCCATATCTTCTCTAATTATGTTCAGTAGGTTTGACTGTTGTGGAGTGCAAACATTCCCCGGAGTAAAATACATTTTTATGTGTCTGTTTTCTGTCGAAGATCTATTGTGGATCATATCAGTGCATACAGGGGTCTTTGGGTCAATCCACTACTAATTATTTTGTGGCTTTCTCGTCCATCTCGTTTGCTTAAGTCCTATTTAATAGCTTAATTTTTCTTCTTGTGTCCCCTCCTTGAAGCATAGGTTCTTTACTGTCTTTTTGTTTTGATAAATTGTGTCCTTTTGATTGGTCTTGTTCAGGAAACTGCTTTTCACCTTTTAGCACTTTGTGGGAGTACATGTGTGTTCTTGCACACTCTCTTTCCCATGTGCTGATTCCCTCTCACTCCAGCTCGCTTTTCGTGTTGCTCTGTCAATTTTGCATTTTTTTTTTTTAATTCAACGTGCCTCCTCACTTGTGTTCCCCACCTTCTTAACCATTTTTCTTACTCATAAGCAGCATTTACTCTCCCCCTCCTGCTCCACTGTTGCTCACGCATGACTCCCTCTCATGTCATTTCATTATTTTTTTTTATTCATTTATTTTTTTGGAGGCCCAACAGCTGGAATTTGCAGCTGGGGTGCCGCTTTTCAAAAATGTGCTTCCATGCATATTTAATTCACTTTTTATATTTATTGCTCTAAGATGCTGATTATTGATTTTGGAATACTGAGTAACAAAAAACAAAATGGCAACTGTCACAATGCGTATTGTGGAATGTAACAAAATATCTAATTGTCCATGGGACAGGCTGTGTCATAAATCCACTTGTCCTGTAATAAAATCCGCTTGTCTCTTTGGTGCCAATTTGTGCGGCGACAAATTATGGCAGCAATTTCATTATATAAGAGCTCTGATCATAGCCATTCTGATTATGCCAGGGCTCATACTATAGCATGGTTTAAATACTAGCAATTTCTTTAGTTTGCCACCATTCCACAGACCACATACTGGGTTTTGATGTAGCGGTGAGCAATAGTTCCAGGAATGTAATCTGTGCCAGTTTACCAATTTGCCTGATTTAGGGGTTTCACCAGCTTTTCTCTGATCGTTTCCTATACTGAGAAAGTTTGGAAATTTACTCCTAACTTGGAGAGAAGTAAAACCAGTGCTTAATTTGTGTTTGTTGTGTCTGGTGCAGAGCACCAACACTTATTTTTGAGGGCCGGCACTTATTTTTCTGCCTCAAGCATTTACTGCAAGCAAAAGACACATATGGGAAAGAAGAAGGAAGAGAAAAAAGAAAAAGCGTCACAATGAGAGAAATCAGACAGCTGCAAGAGCGAGCTGAAGGAGAAGGAAGTGGCTTTAAATATATTGAAGAGGCCCAAAATGGCTTCAGGATTACTCTACCTCAGTAGTCCCTGTTCGCACATTTAATTGCAGCCCCCATTTGTTTAAGAGGAGGGCTTTGGGCACCGGCATGTTTTTATTTACAAATTAAGCACTGAGTAAAACGTCTTTCAGGGTTTGCTGGGGGGGGGGGTTTGGGGAGGGGAATGGATGGCAGAAAGTGAACTTGTAAACGCCCAACAGAGATTCACATGAGCACATTTACACAGGCATATTTGCTTGTGCTAAAATGCAGTTCACTCTGTAAATTCACAAAAGCCATAAATCTGGTCTATTGCAAGGACATAAAACATGGATGCACTTTTGTGACTTTCTTTAAAAATTGGGCCCCTAATTAGTTCTAACATTAACCAAGACTTTTTCTTCTTCTCTTTTTTTTTTTTTTTTTTTTTTAAAGTCTGTCTTTCTGTTTATATATCTTTCTGTTGATCGGCTGGCTTCACTGTGAGTGACAGCACTTGCTCTTTCACAAGGAGTATATCTGCACACAAAGTAGTTGTGTTCAGTGTCAGGGAATACTGAGCAATGTGTGCTTTTTGAGACCAAAAAATAATTTATATTTTTGCCAATGTTTGTTATTACGGTGCGGGCCCGGCAGCTCCCACAACAATAGAGTTTTATAAAAACCATGTCAAAAGAAGACACACATTAACAAAACCAAAAGGCTTGTTTATTTTCATGTTTCCCTTTATCTTGTTTAAAATGGTTACACTAATTTTCCATTATGAATAGTTTAGCATGCATCAGCACATTTTACTAAATGATGCTTCAAAAAATGGTACCTAACATTTCACAGTAGTTTAGCAAAGCCTTTTTTTCCGAGTTGCATTTTTTGGTGAACATTTTATTATGAAATCAGAGTCAAACTTGCTTTCGAGCATTTTCAAATATTTGCATCTGATCAGAGAGCATTCTGGGAGCATCATACGTAGCTTCGTAATGTTAAACTTTCCAAACGTATGTACACATTTTTATTAATGGAACCACTCTCAGTAGTGCAGTCCCCGCTTACAACATATCTTTAGCAAACTCATCCTGATAATAAAAGCTTTGCATTAACAAACCATAAGTACAAGCTTAAACAGCATTGACATATAAACACAAATATTATCTGCAAACAATGCACTTCGCTGATCCCTAATATGGTACTGAAAGCTGGCAGCCAAAGGCTTTGTGCTGCAGGTGGTTGGACCTACTTGTCCTAAGGACAAAATTAACATGAAAACTTGTTCTCCTTGATCCCAAACACAATGTCCTGGGCATCCTGCTATCGGAATTCCACACCCCTGATATATGTTGAAACATGTGCTTGTATCTCAAGTGGCTAGCATGCCGTAGCATGATGCACTGGTTATGACTCGTGTATGTTCAGCAGCATCTGCACTAAATTTTTTTTAAAATTTCTGAATGCTAAAAAAGCTAATAGTGAGGTGTTGGCAAATTTAAAAGGCGGGCTGATTTGCTTTGCCAATGCTTGTGGTCTTTTGCACTTTTTGTCTTCAAATTTGGCAGAACCATGGTTATGTGTGCTACATTTAACAGCCTAAGGTGGTGATTTGATTTTTCATTTTACTGCCTAGCAGTTTGGTGGAGTGGTTATTACTACCTATTAAGGTGACACAGCAGGTCTTGAATATGATGTATCTGACATTGATACTCAGTGTACGTCTGACAAGGTAGGTGTGATGTGGCTGTAATTTACTTGTTTTGTCACTTTGTACAGCAGGATGATCTTCAGTAAAGCAAAGCGGACATCAGATATGCTACCAGGAAAAAGCAATGCAACCTTCCAGTTAGTAAAGTGTCTGGACCTCCTCTGTGGTTCTAGATTTGGCTTTAGAAAGGGAAATTTATGTTGTGGGCAGGAGTGTTAGCTGATACATGCAAGTATACTGCATTCCACGATAAGTGGGCTTTAGCTAAATCTGTATCATTCAATTAAAAACACTCATCATACCTGATGAAGACAAAACTTGACCCGTCATCAATACCAGTATAAAGTATGTGATACAAAAAATGAAACTGCTGACCTTTCAATAATAAGGGTATAGATGTGAAAGAAAAATGTTCAGGATTCAGTAATGATGGTAACCCATGGCCTTCAAGCTACACTAACCTCTCTTCACTCTTCCTCTCTCTGGTATTTTCCCTCCAACTGCTGTCTCTGGTACACACTCTCCTTATGGTGGTTCTCAACTATCACAGTATTTTCCCCTGTTCAGTTGTTGTCCTGTTTGACTTCTCTCTTTAAATGTCAGTCTCAATGTTGCATGCGTAGTTCTTTGCCCGTTTCTCTCAGCTGTTTCACATCCTACCGTGTTTGCCTATTATTATCTCTTCTTGCTAGTCTTGAAACATGCTTCATGCTGCCTTGTATGGATCTAACTGACTCTTAGTTTTACCAAGTGAGTTTGGATCCTGATCTCTTCCTGTTTCCAAGAAAGCATCTTTCTCAAACCTTCTCTGACCTACTACCGTTCTGCCTTTGTCTGTGTCCTGTGCAAGCCCCTAGTCCTACCTTTCTCTCATGCTACTTTTCGCAGTACTTCTGTTATGTTCCTCTTTTTTTTCTCTTCCTTCTGACCTCTCTTACAGACTCACTTGCATGAAGGAGGATTGCGAGTTTTAACATCTTGCCTTGGCTGTTCATTGGTTTAGTCTATGAGTGATATGTGATCACCCTGTTTCTTATGTAAGTCCAAGAACTTAGAGATGAGTCTTGGCATAAAAGCAAGGAGAAAAATAATCAGACTGGTGGAAGTATGGAAATACTTAGGTGACCGCTTTGAGTGCTATGTTATTTTTATTTTTTCCTTGGGGAGTGCTTCAAGACAGAATATTGGTCCCATACAAAAACCAGGCCTTGCTTTCTCTTTGGATAAGACAGGGACATGGTTTGGCTGAAATCTGTGCTTGTAGGGTTATTTCAAGGAACACTCTTCTCAGAGCCATGCGAATCTCACAGCACAAAACTCCTTAGGCACTTAAGAACAAGCTTCTCTGTAGCATGTCACTCTTTGAATATAGGAAGGGCGAAATCTCAGTAGCATGGGTATTACAGGGTATAAATATCTGTCAGTAGCATGTCACATTGGGTACACAAGAACAGAGATGTTAAGAGAATGCCAAATTCTCTGATTTGTATCTTTGAAAACCCAAAGCTGAGATCTGTTTTACATGTTACATGAATACAAAGGACAAAGATTGCTCTAGCATACCACTGTTGAGCATTCACAGTCCTTCTATAGTTTTATTTTCTGGCCTCCGATGTACATTTTCTACTCTTGTTGGTAGTGCCAGTAATTGAATTAAATGGAGACAACCCTTGGGGGTTGGGGGCTTACATCCTGTACTTGAGAACTTTTACAGGTTTAAACTGTCTGTACTGACATATATGTTAATATCTGAGTGAAGTCCTCCTTTGGCTGTACCTGTTTGATTTAAATTTGATCATCTAGCCTTTTTCTAATTTTTGCAGTGCATTGTAACATTTAAAGATCCAGAAATGAGTACCTTCGGCTACATTCCGTCCATCAACTGTTCGTTTTGCATTTGTCACCCCAAGTGGGAAAGGTATGTCCAGACGTGGGTCCCGTGCTCTTTATGCCACCAGATTCAAGCTAGCCTGGCTGAAGAGGGGTGATACCCTGAAACTGGCCCCAGGATGCTTGTCTCGGGTCCAAGGAGAACCTGGCCTGCAGTTTGGCCTGGACTGTTCCCATGGGGAACAGGGTCAAGACTGATTCGCATATGGCTGGGTCCATACTGGAATGGCATGGTGAGCAAAAAAACGGATGGATTAACCCAGATCTGTGACTTGGGGGTGGGGAGTTGGGGGGGGGGGTACTGTTTGATTTGGCCTACATTCCGTCCATCAGCTGTTCTTTTTGCATCTGCTAAACTGTAGCCTGAGCAACAGTCCTATCTTGCCTGGGCCCA
Organism: Pleurodeles waltl; assembly: GCF_031143425.1. Taxonomy (NCBI): domain Eukaryota; kingdom Metazoa; phylum Chordata; class Amphibia; order Caudata; family Salamandridae; genus Pleurodeles; species Pleurodeles waltl. The sequence continues at coordinate 586,561,846 of NC_090450.1, forward strand.
GTGCTTCCTTGGCTCTCTTTTAGCCATTATTGCTTCTCCCTCAGCGCAAGTGCTATGTATTATCAGCAAGATTTGTGCCTCAGAACAGAAAGCGTGACGACAATCATTCTTCACATTGTTCACAGCTATATGTATGCTGAAAGATAGAGTGCAGTGTTCCTTGCTTTACATTTAAGGCTTTTGATTTCTTGCCTTCCTGCGTTTGGCTTAAAGAGTGATTTTTTTTCTGCCAGTCATGGATCTATAAGAAGTACTGATCTTTATGCTTGAGTTCCCCAAATCACAACAAGCTAAAACTCCTATCTGTTCATTGTTTGGCTTGTCAAGATGCTTACAGCGTTGAAACTCCTGAAACATAAGTTTGTTTTTTTCTGTGATGGGTGCTTGATTATTGGTCTTTCTTATATTGTTAATTAGTGTCCCATTATGTCGCATAGTGTTTTGGTGTACTGTATTTGTGCAAAAGGCTTTAAATTGGGCTGCCTGTATTTGTCCATTTTAAAACACCTTAGCCTAGGAGGGAGACAAAAAGACATCTCACCTGGATTCCTTGAAACGTAGACCACCTGTGTGAAATCAGCTGCTCAACTGTTTCAGCCTTCTTATGAAATACCTCTTGGAATATCATCGTTCTGGGAATAAGGTGTTCCATAGCCATTGGCCCAAGTATTCCTACTAGTTCTGCCCCACTATTCTGATGGTTATACCACGTTTGGGTTATCAGCTGGGCAGGTCCCAGCAGAATCATGTAACTTAGGTTGTACAGGTGAGTCTTTATGACAACCCTCCTGCTCATTACTCATTACTTTACATACTATGGGCCGCGAAAGCGGTCGCAAACCAACTCGCAGTTACCATCCACTTGAAGTGGATGGTAACTCATTCGCAAAAGGGAAGGGGTCCCCATGGGACCCCTTCCCCTTTGTGAATGCCCACAAAAATATTTTTTCAGAGCAGGCAGTGGTCCTATGGAACCAATGGTTTCGGATTTTTTTCTTTTTGTAGCTCGTTTTCCTTTAAGGAAAACGGGCTCCAAAAAGAAAAAAAAAATGCTTTATTAAAAAAGCAGTCACGGACATGGTGGTCTGCTGTCTCCAGCAGGCCACCATCCTTGTGAGTGCCTAGACTCGCTATGGGGTCGCAAACTGCGACCCACCTCATGAATATTCATGAGGTGGGTCTTTGCGACCCCCATAGCGAGTCGCAGGTGTCTGAGACACCTTTCTGCATCTTGGATTGCGTACCTACATCTGGCCTCCATATGCCTAGTGGTCAGCTTTAGCAGGGGAGTTGAGGCTTCTTCAAATCTCAGAGTAGCAAATGGACGAGGAGTAATGGAGGCAAGTCAAGGGTAAAGGTGGAACAATTCTCCCTTGAAAGGAGGCCATGATGGCTTCTTTCAAGGTTCTGCACAAAAACAGACAAAATGGAAGCATCTGTATGAGCACTGGAGGAATGACTGGAGTCTTTGAACTCTCTGGTATTTGAATGTTTTTTACCCACATAGTTACAGGTTACATTTGTTATATTTTTTTTGCTTAAATAAAACACCATCCTTTGCTTGAAAGGAAAAACACACTGATGGAAATGGACACTCTGTTACCAACCTAGAAATACAGTAAGTCGATGAAAGATGGTCAATTAATACTTCTCATAAGAGTGATGTGTTTTTTTTATTGTATTTTTTTTAGTTATCTGCAGCCTTGAAACTAAGGTGCTGTTAGTGGAAATGCTAAATGCTATTCAACATGTGTGCCAAGCATACATGCCCTGGTGGAATTCACACCTGAGTTAATGACACTTGCAACTACAGGACATACGGAGACTTTTAACCAGAAAGTATGGGGCCCTAGCATTACAAAATGTGGCTTAATCGAACATATTATCAAGTTGTTATGGGGTTAGAAACACAAATGGAGGTTTCCTATGATCTCTGACCAAAGCCTGCTGGAGCAGATGAAAAGATCTTCTTTAAAAATCTTTTTGCATTTTTCAGTGTCACCCACGAAACAGTTACATTGAGGAACCAGTAGTGCAAACATTTCTTTAATAGAATTGAATAGGCTCCAGCAGTCCATGCTTCTTGTACAGACACATGCACACTTAAATATCCAGCCTATACACACAAACACTCTGTCGCTATCTGTCCTCTCCCAACCCCCATGAATGAAGCTATTGTTAGTGTAGAAGATGCAGTGACTGGAGTGTCTGTTAGAAGGAAAATCTGTTAATAAAATAAGACATATCAATTTAACAAAGTAATATAGGTTTAATCGCTTTTCAGCTGGGAACAACAAGCAGCCTCAACATAGAGGCCATAACTAAAGTTCAAAGTTCTTGTTTACAAGCAGTGGTATTTATACTGTAAAATCCACAGAAAACTATGCTGACAAGTTCAGCATGGATGTAAGCAAGAACAAGCAGTACAGATAAGATAATATGGGAGATGTATCTCTTGACGAGCTCATGCACGATTATTGGTCACCTCATGGGTGGGTATGTAACATTGACGTCATACTGCATCTCTATCTTTTCTGCACAAGTGATTATATGTTACATGATGCTCATGGTAGCCCTACCTTGTGCACGTGCTTATCTGACCCTTACACAGTTCTCCTCTCCAAGATATGAATAACTTTTGGTTTTTAGGACCCTTGTGCTAAGGCAAGATACACCCTTTTGTTCCACCCTGTTCGTGCTAAGTGAAGATTTTGAAAGCGACAGTTGGTGCAGCTTTAAAGAAAAACTCTCATTCTAATGTGGCTTGGGCCTCTTGTGTGTTTGAGCACAGCTAACTTAGTGCAGAATGTTTATACGTTTCCTAAATAATAAGTGTTTGGTTGTCCTAAATATGACCTGCCTTTTCTATTGAACCCACAGTCTGTCTTTTTTTAGCATGTCATGTAGTAAGCCTTTCACTACTTACATTAGTTTACAACTATCCCTAGTCTAAAATGTTTGTATTGGGAACTTATGTTAGTATTTATGTGATGTATATGATGTGTTCCTATTCTTCCTACATCATTCCCCCCTCTAGTTGATTATTCAACTACTTTTCCTACCTTCCCATCTACTAATGAAACAAGGGGAATCGCCACATACCCACTATTCTGTCCCTCCCAATTTAGCTGTCATCCTTTTGCAACATGCTATTATTACCTGAAAAATAAGACACATCAAGAGCAACAACACTATCAAAGGCAACAAGGCCTTGGACAACCCCGACATCCAGGATGGCATCCATTCGAACCAGCCCTTGAACCAGCCATCAGAGGCACCCCCCTCATCGATCATTTTCTTTTGTAGATCATGCGATGTCTGAATGGCCTGAGTTAATGTCCCATTGTCTGCATCATTGGCCGGCACATAAGTACAACAGGCCGATCCGATCTTCTTACACACCCATCCTTCCATGGCAGTCATTAAATCAAGTACATATCTGTGTTGCATTACCATCAGCCTAACGGCTCGGAATTCTTCTTTGATAGCATTGAACCCATCTTCGGTTGCATTTATGGTCTTCATCAATTCAAAGCGTGTTATCTGCAGCCAGCGTGCAGTTGCTTTCGCCTGAATAAATGGTAGGATGCTACCAAAAAAGATTTGGGCATCATTAAATAGTCTGTGTTCCTGTGGAATGTCTTTCCACACTGCAGTACCAAAAAGCTCAGCAGCTCGTTTTGTCCGGTAATGGTGAAGCAAGGTTGGACGGCTCATGGGATGGTCATGTAACTGAGAGATGTCCACACCTGGTATCACCAGGGAGGGGGTGTGCAAAGTCACTAGGGAGCAGAGGCCATTCCAGTTCGGGGATAGTTGTATGTGGAGCCGGGCCCCACACATCCAGTAATGGTCCATCAGGCTGGAGGTGCCGCCCTGCATATCTGCGTTGTAGATGGTGATGTTGCAGTTGAGGTTACTCCCCACCTTCACTGTCCCATTCCCTCTGAAACAAAGAGAAAACTGTGTTAATTTCATTGCTATTCTAGGGTGTATGGTAGTTCCTGTCCATGTATATCTCTATATGTTCACATCCCATATTTCCTGACATTGGCCCATTATTTTATTAAAACTTAGTGGACCGTGTCTCAGTGCCATTCCATAATGATATTGCTCTACATATGACTTTGGCATACCATTTATCATGGGCAAATACTGATCCTGTGATACTAAGAACTGGCCTGCCTGCGCAATCGGGGGCAGGGGTTTAGCTAAATAGTTACTACATTCAGATGATGGGTAAGACCTTCCAAAAATACCTTGATGAAATACCCCTTTTTCCCAATCTGTGTGAGACCTTTTTTGTCCTGCTTTCTTCATTTTTTATATCTCTTCCATTATCTCTTGTTTTCCTGTCAGAACTTGTAGGACTTCTAGGGTGGTGTCAAATCTAGTTGTGTTAACTAGTGCAGTAACAGGACTAACGTGAGTTGGTTGTAGCTGTGCTCTCATTCTGCATAAAAATAGGTGCAGGAGACAATGTGTAATGTTTGGGAATACCTCTTTTGGGAGATGCTATCTATCTACTCCAGCAGCATGGGGGATGAGAGAGCATACATAAGAACTGGTGTTGGATGTGGATGTGCGTATACTATGCATTTGCTGGTACCACATATTATCAAACAAAGCAGTATGGAGAGGGTGATGGTCAGTGTCTTTATTAACAGCTCTGCGCATGCGTGTAATAATTAATATAAGATCAAAAAAATAAAAATATCCAAGGGCTAAAAGCATCGATATCAGTGCACCGAGGAGGAAAAACAAACATAAAATACATAACTGGAATGAAGAATTGTCTAATACTGGAGCTTTAGAGGGAGGCTTTTCTCCAGTTGCTTCTCCTGTTCTCCCCCTCTTTTTTCTGCTCGGTGTCCAAAGGGATGGATGGCATGGGCGGGGCCAGGCGGATGTCCTGGAGGTGGCACCATGGTTTGTGGCCTTGGACTTTCACTGATGTAGTTGTGCTGTCTGTCACTGGGAAGGGTCCATTGAATTTGCAGTCCTTCCACTTTCTGACAAAATTGCGACTATATACTGAAGTTCCCAAAAGTAATGGTGTGTGTTTGATCCTTTACAGGAGATGCGTGGGTTCGCTTCTTGGCTGCACGTGTAACCTGTTTAGAGAAGAACTTTGCAACTTTGATTAGCTCAGACATGTTTTCATTCTTTTCCGTTTGAACAACTTCAGGTGCACTCTGTCTCCAACTTATGTCTAGTTGATGGCACAAATGTGCTCATTGTTCTACCTGTCACTATTTGATGAGGAGTCAAATGGTGATCTGATCCTGGGGTATTTCTCGAAGCAAAGAGTGCTAAAGGGAGGCAGTATAGCCATTTCTTTTTCAATGTCGCACATAGTTTACTTATTTTGTTCTTGAGGAGGCCATTAAGGCGCTCCACAATCCCACTGCTTTGCGAATAATAAGCGGAGGACAGTTTGTGTGTTATTCCTAACAAGGTGGTGAGGTGAGAAAATATATTATTGACAAAGTGGGTGCCATTGTCGGATCTGATCCCCTCAGGGACACCCCACCACGGTATTACCTCACGGATCAAACAATTTGCAGCAGACTTGGCATCACAGTGAACACAAGGTCCTGCTTCAATCCTCCTTGAGAATGGGCAGACTACAACTATAAGATAACGATAATGATTGCATCTGTCAATCATATCAATGTGCAATTCCTTAAAGGGACCTTGTGGGCGAGGTATTGTGGAAGCTATTACCTTAGAGGTGGGACTTGGTGAATACTGCTGGCACACTGTGCAGGTGTGTATGTACATTGTAATCATCTCATGTAAGTTAGGGGCAAACCAATCCTGATGTATTTGGAGGGACATATTGTCTCTAGCAGTATGTGAAGGAAGATGTAGCTGGTTTAGAGCTATCAGTAGCAATGCTTGGGGCATGACAGGCTTCCCTGTTGACATTTGTCTGTATATTAAATCTGTTCCTGTCTGTGTGCATCCTCTGGCTCCCCACAACTGTTTCTCATGCTCTGGGGCCTTTTCTTGTATCTCTCTTATATGCAGATGAGCTGTCTCTGTGTAATGTCTGGATGCATTCAAAGGGTCTGAAGGTATCAATGTTTCATTAGCTAATAGAACTGTGGTATGTGTGTCACTGAGAGGGCATGTTGCTGCATCTTTGGCTGCCCAATCAGCCAGAGCACTTCCACGGGACACAAAATCCTGACCATTAGTGTGGGCTGCGCATTTCACTACTGCAACTGCATGTGGCAGTGTTAAAGCTAATATTAAGTCCTCTAAAAGGGGGCGGTGCATGACAGGGCTTCCATCAGACTTGAGAAATCCCGTCTATTCCACCGCATAATGCTGGAATGCAATGTCACAGTGACATAGGCTGAATCAGAGTATACTGCTTTTGTTTCTCCTTCCCCTTGTTTCAGGGCTGCCACTAAAGCTACTAATTCAGCAGCCTGGGCTGGATATTGAGATGGCAAAGTTATTTGTTCAGTTATCTGCACTGTGTCTGAAGAGTTGTGTTGCATCGCTCTGACCACTGCAGCACCTGTATGTCTTACCCCTGTGTCCTGATCTATTGTGGAAGACCCATCCACAAAATATACAACACTACCTGGAATAGGGTCTTCTGTTGCTTGGCTACACTCATCTGGAGTATGTGGCACAATCATGGGCATCATCGTCAGTGATTGAAATGGGGTGTGCAAAGAAGGTAGCAGGATTGACTGTGTGGCATTTAACCACCTTCAAGGATGGTAATGATAATATTATCTCATAGCCTGATAATCTCTGTGTTGTTAATGTTGTTTTAGCTTTCTGAATTATTGCAAACACAGCATGTTCAGCATACAGTGTCAGAAGTGCACCCATGACAATGGGGGCACTTTTCTCTACTGCAAAGGCTGCTGTGGCTAGTGCCTTGTCACAAGGGTAATGGCTTTTCATGACAGAATCAAGTAGGCCACTAAAATATGCAATTGGTTTGTGGCCTAAAGGATACTTTTGGGTGAGGACAGCCGTCATCACTTGGCCATTACAGTGGCAAAAAAGAAATAACTCTTAGTTGTTGTCTGGTGATCCTAACACTGGTGCATTTGTTATATCTGTTTTTAGCTTACTGAAGGTTTGTTCCATCTCCGTAGTCCATGTTATCCTGTCTTTCTGTGTTTTCACCTGTTTGATAGATGCAAGCAGTGGGGATATTAAAGTACTGTAGTCAAAAACCCATTGTCTGACATAATTACAAATGCCTAGGAACTTCTGCATTCCTTTCACAGTCTCAGGCTCTGTCATCTGCTGAATGGATTCTGCTCTCCCGGGCATAATTCTGCGGCCTGATGCTGACAGTAGTTGCTCCAAATATTCAACTTCTTCCTGGCAGTACTGTAATTTTTCCCTGTCCACCTTGTAACCTCTTTGGGCAAGGGTGCACAACAGGGACACAGTGTCCTTTCTACACTGCTCCTCTGCTGGGCTATAGATCAGTAGGTCATTGACATACTGCAACACTGTGCTGTCACATTGAAAATTGGTGAGGTCATTCTTGACCGTCCTGTTTAAGACACTAGGGGACTCACAGTACCCTTGAGGTAATCGGGAATGAAGGTACTGTGAACCGCTATAGGAAAATGTAGTCAAATAAGGACTGTCTTGGTGCAGGGGAATGCTGAAAAATGCATTCTTCAAGTCTATGACTGAAAAGTATGTAGCATCTTGGGATTTGTTGGTTAGGATGATGGAAGGGCCAGGTACCACAGGGAATTCTGGTATCACTGTCATTAAGGGGGCGCAGGTCTTGAATCATGCGCCACAAATTTCCCTTGGCCTTCCTTATAGGGTAAATTGAGGTGTTGCAGGGGGATACACCTGGGTATATGACCCCCTGCTCCACCAATGCCAGTATAACAGGTGCAATGCCCTCCTCTGCTTCTTTGGATAGAGGGTATTGTCTCACTCTTGGCAGTATTGCTCCTTTCTTCAAAATTATTCTGAATGGTACTGCTGTGCAGACGTGGCCTACATCATGAGGGCCTTTTGTCCACAAGTTGGAGGGTACCTGCGCAAGGTCATTATCTTTGATAGGACTGGAGACATTTATTGGTATCACAGGCTTTGGCTCCAGTGTGGTGCGTAGAGGTACACCTTTTTTGAAAAACAATCTCTGTCCTTTAAGGTCATCAGCAAACAAATGGTCATCTGATATGTCTCCCCCCTGCATGTTGGGATCATAAAAGATGACACATGCCCATATCGCACCAGTGTGGTCAATTGCCATCAGTGTGCCATAGGTGGGGGACATTTCTAGAGCCTCTATTTCTAGAATGAGGTGTTTTTCTAATATTTCAAAATAGGGGCCCTGTCGTCTAAAGAGAAAGCTCTTGGGTAATTCAACTAGCTTCCCTGTCAGTTCCGGTGTTTCTGCTATGATGGTGTACACTGCTCTAGTAAAAGGTAAATTGTCTACAAGTCTGGCTCTAACTTGGTTACCATCTGGGGGTGTGTTACCATTGTCATGATGCGTGTACTACATACTCCAGGTGTTGAAAAGATCATAGACCCATCCTCTTCAAAGTGAATAGTCATGTTTAATTTTGCCATGAGATCATGTCCTAGCAGATTAGATGGTGCGTTTGGGGAGAATAAGAAACATCCATCAACATATCTCCCCCTATTTCCATCTCCACAGGTTTAGTGAATGGAACCCTCATTACAGCCCCGGAGAACCCCTGTGTGTCCATTGATAAGTTTGACAGTGGCAGTCACCTCTCACGGATACAGGACCTAGTGGCCCCAGTGTCAATGAGAAAGGTGTACTCCTTGTCATTTATGGCTACCATCACAGTGGAGTGGGTTCCTCGTCTGGCCTGTGGGTTACCAATAAGACTGGACACATGAGACTTCTCCTTGGGCACCTTCATTGTGCATATCCTCCTATGTGGTTTTGCTGGAATGGGTTCCCTCGCCTGACAGTTACCCCTCCTTGTAAGTTCTGGTGCTGCAATGTGGGCTGCACTGTCTGCAGTGGCCCATACTGTATTTGGGGCACTGACTGCTGTAACTGCTGAGGCTGTATCTGTGGTTGAGACTGCAGTTGTATTTGGGTCTGTGGGAGATCTATCACTTGGGGACTCGTGGCAGGTTGTGCTACAATGCCACCAGACGGTGCCGTTCGTTGGCCATAATTTGCCTTTGTCTGGTTGCTAAGTTAATCTTCCTTTTTAAACCTACAGTCTCTAATGAAATGTCCTGTCATCTTGCAATAGTGGCATGTCTGTCCACTCTGGTTTACTCTATTTCCCCCAAACCTTCCTCGCCCTCCTCTTCGATTATTCCTGTTATTGTTTCTCTGGGCATACTGGTAGGGATGCATTGGGGTTGCCTGAAGGGGGCACTCCCAGGGACACTGCACCTGAGTGGTGGCAGGAGCAGTTCCTTCCTCTGTTTTCTTAGCCAGTTTCTGCTGGACCAATTTAGCTGCTCCTTTCTCTATTTTATCTTTCTCGCTCTTTTCCTTTTCTCTTCTTACAAAAATGTATTGTGTGCTCGTATCTCTGTCCATGGTTTGGCCTCTAAGGCCACTATATTATCTAATTTATCCCACACTTCAGCTGGCAGACCCTTTTTCACTATATTGTAAAATAGGATTGCATTCTGTCCAGTTACATCCCAAATCTCCCCCACTTCCTGTGTCCATTTTTCCTTCATTCTGCTAAGGAATTGGGCTTGGTCCTCATGTGGCTGCATTGTTTGTGCCATAAGGGACCCAATGTCTGGATACAATTTCCTCAGTTGTTTCCAAACAATTTCCCTTACTCTATTAAAGGGTGCCCCATCACATTTTGGGTTGGTCAATGTTGCATCCTTTACACCTGCCTTTGAGAACAGTAGGTCTGTCTCATCACCCATAAGGGAACTTAGTAAACTCTTAATGTCCCCTATTGCAAGAGTAATCCCTGCAGTATGTTTTTCCAGAGCTACTATCCATTTCCCAGCACCCTCAGCAAGTTGTGGCAACTGTTTTTTAAAGATTTTCTTTGTCCATCTGGGGCCATGGTATATACTGAGGCACCCCTGGGCCCTTGAATATCAAGGGCAGTTGTGACAGGACTGTAGTCCTATTGCCAGTAGAGTGACGAGAGTCATACTTACGAGCATATTTCTGCCACACTCTTAGACTTTTCTGCGTTTAGGGATAATCCCAGTAAGGATCCCCTGTGCCCTGAAAAATGCACATTTCTGCATTAGCCATGTCTCGGGGTTCAAAGGAACCCTCTTGCGGCCATGGTGTCATTTGTGATGCCAATCCTTCTGTCCAACCTGCTAGGTTGTCAGTAAAAGGGACAACATTATACCAACTATTTTCATACTGAGCTACTATTTCATTGGGTGTCAAATTATTGCCAGGGCATACGAGGAATGCATGTGCCATGTCTTTCCTCAGTATCATTTTTCCTGCCATATCAAATGTTCCCTTTTTATCATATGGGCGTGCATGCGCCCCATCAAATACTAATCTCTGTAATTCTCTTGGCTTCTTTTGTAAAGTCTGTCCTGTCTTATTGTTTTCTTCCCCCTCACAGGCATATTGTGACTGTTCCCTGTTATGGTCCTCAAGAAGGGACATTCTACATGTTCAGTGATGTCATCTAATGCCCCCTCTGATCCTTTGTAGGATTTTTCTAAATCCAGATCTTCTTCACCTAAGCTGCTATGTGTGGAGACTGTGTCCTCTAGTCCTTCTTGTTCAATCATTTGTGGCCCAGTGAGGGCCCTTGACTGCCTCAAGGGCCCTTCCTCCTTTTCCCAAGTCGCTCTTTGGTCTACCCGTCCATCTTCCTGCACTGTGACCCACTTGCCTACACTATTCTCCTCTGCTCCTGGGTACATGAACCTCCTGCACTCTGTGGGAGGACTTTCTGGTGTTGAAGCTAACCTTGTTTCATTTGTAATGTTGGTACTTGGTTTTTGCAAAACACCTTTCTTTTTTCTATCCCCATCCATTCTCCGTGCCTCTCTTAACCCCTCATTAGGTATACCTTCATTTTTCCTAGTGGGGGGCATCTCGTCCTCTAAATGAAGTGTAAATGTGGCATCTACTGTCCCTATGTATTTAGTACTGTCCCCACCTAACATTTCCTGTGTTGTACTGGCCATTTGAGGACATGGAGATGGGTGGACATATTCTCCATGTTCAGAAAAAGATTCTAATAGTGGGCTATACCCAGGGTCTACATATCCCACAGCAGGGGGATGTGAAGAGGTGGGTAGTGAGTGTGGGGTACCATGTTGCATTGTATACATGCCCTGTACCTTTGCACTTCCTAAACTTAATTGCACGTCTTGATACGGGTGTGGAGGAGCCGAAGGAAGGGGTCTGAGGCTTTGTATTTGACTCACTCATATTCGTTTCACAAAAGATCCTCCATAGGTCTAGTGTGATCTTCCTTTTCTTTAGTTTACTTCCCTTGAATTTACTCTACGTTCTATTGTTGTATTATCAAATGTGCCCTCTTTGGGCCAAGCGTGTGCAAGTTTTAATGTTGCTTTGTGCCATTCCTTTCAGTATTTTCCTATCCTGTCCTTGTCTCCTGAGAACACCTTAACCATGTGTTCTAAAGGAGACCCCATTTCTGTTTAGTGAACTTAATCTTTTGTACTATATGGTTTACACTCTAAATGGACTTCTATTTACTTCCTGGGGTATTTCCACACTTCACATAAACTGTTACTAGGCTGTGAAGGTGAACATCAGATATATATCCCTAATCTCTGAAAGACTTTGTTCATTTATATATATATATATTAGGTAGGTGCATTTATGTGTGGCCTAAGTGGTTTGTTTGCCTGACACACCAAACAATAATGTTATTGTGATATATATACATGTTTATAAGTTACTCGTATCCTACATTCCACACTGGGAGGTCCCTAATAAATGCATACATTAGGAGGTCTGATGCTAAATATGAGTGTTATTATTGCAGGGAATTCATGTGACTGTTGCCCATTGTTCCACTGAAAAATTGCGTTGACTTCAATATATTCACTTTCTGGCCACAAGGTGCCACCAGTGTCACAAATTAAAAATTAAACTGAATATTTTAGAGGCCTTCAAAGGGGTGCCTCACTCTTGGAAAGACAACTGCAACAGGCTTTGTAGATTTCGAAACAAACTCTTATTCTAATTATGCAAAGGTCCTGTTCACATCTCTCTGAAAGGTAGTTAAATATATTTGTATGTATAGTAGCTGATAATTTCTCTTCTATTTGTATACCCTCATGATATGTGTATATGTCCCAGTCTATACTGTTTTATAATTCATCTTGCCTCCAATCTTGAGGCTCTATAGTTTCATAATGGGGATACTAGTTAGTAGTGTCAGTATTTGTTATGGGGTTCATGAGGCTACTACACTACATTTAACTTGGAGGACAATGTCCTTGTATTAGTTCTTTGAATAATTATTTATAATTGTCTAACGGGCATTTCTCTTATGTCAATGTAGGGTGTTTTTAAGACCTAAAGGTGATATACTATAAATACCTAGGCATTCATAAACTTCTGACGTAAAAAGATTATTCTATGGTATTGATATTACTGTCAGTTCTGCTGCAGAGGGCGACAGCCTGGCCGTTATAAAAATGAATAATTAATTCAGGGATGTAGAATTAATTAATTGACTTTTTTGGGACATTTGCTCAATCCAGTCAATTACTTTACTTTTGAGTATACTGTTATAACTTAACCTTCATAAGGATAGGAGGTCTGATACTTATTCCTAAATTATACACTAAATAACATACACTTATATATTGACATTATTATGTGGCCACGTTTCTATCTATACATGCATATACAAACACAGTAATTCTTAATTTCATACTAGGGCAAACAAAATACTACTGGTCACTTCCCTTCGGATTCATAGAGGGGACAACTTTTCACTATTTGCAACTACAAATTGTGACTTCCAGACTTTAAGGTCTGGATTAGGTTGACTTGAGTGTTCTTTAGAACATACACTGATTGCTCAGCCCCAAGTCCAACATTACTCTTGACCACTTTTGACTTACTTAGTCAAGTTCCCTGTATCTTCAGGACTTACCACCGGGATCTCTTAATATTGTATTAATTTATACACAATCTTGCATGCAAACACCAAAATTATATACAGTACAGTGTCAAAATTGTAAATGTCTTTATAAAATAAAAGGAAAAGATCTTGTACTTTGTCTACCTCAATGCCATCACCTGAGTCCCATCTGTCCCCACAAAATCAGAGCATTTTACTTAAATGCTGGCATCTCCCTTACCTCTTTAAAAAGTGCGCAAATCACTTCGTGGAGACAGGCAGGGGCCCCCAGTCCAGCAGTTGGTGAGATCAAAGTAGAGCTCCTGGCTGGCTCGCCAATATGTTCGAGGGAAATCTGTTAATAAAATAAGGCATATCAATTTGACAAAGTAATACAGATTTAATCGATTTTCAGCTGGGAACAACAGGCAGTCTCAACATAGAGGCCATGACTGAAGTTCAAAGTTCTAGTTCACAAGCAGTGGTATTTATACTGTAAAAAACACAAAAAACTATGCTGATAAGTTCTGCTTTGACGTAAGCAAGAACAAGCAGTACAGATACGATAATAGGTGAGAGGTACCTCTTGACAAGAGCACATGCACGATTATTGGTCACCTCATGGGTAGGTAAGTAACATTGATGTCATTCTGCATCTCTCTTTTCTGCACAATAAGTGATTATATGTTACATAATGCTCACGGTAGCCCTGCCTTGTGCAAATGCTTATCTGACCCTTACACAGTTCCCCTCACCAAGATATGAATGACTTGTGGTTTTTAGGACCCTTGTGCTAAGGCAGGATACACCCTTTTGTTCCACCCTGTTCGTGCTAAGTGAAGATTTTGAAAGCGACAGTTGGTGCAGCTTTAAAGAAAAACTCTCATTCTAATGTGGCTTGGGCCTCTTGTGTGTTTTTAGCACAGCTAACTTAACAATGCAGCATGTGTATATGTTTCCTAAATAATAAGTGTTTGTTTGTCCTAAATTTGACCTGCCTTTTCTATTGCACCCACAGTCGGTCTTTTTTTAGCATGTCATGTATTAAGCCTTTCACTAATTACATTAGTTTACAACTATCCCTAGCCTAAAATGTTTGTATTGGGGTTTGGTAACTTATGTTTGTATGTATATGATGTGTTCCTATTCTTCCTACATCATGTCCTTGGCTGTGAGGAGACTACTAAACACAAGATATGACTGTTTGTCTACCCATTGAAAGTCAAGAGAACCATTTTTCTCACCTTCTTTAGGATACACCACGGATCTCCCGTCTCTACCATTTCCTATATTCCCATGTGTCCCTCACCACCCCACTTGGGACCCTCAGCACAGGTTACAGTAATGCACAATCTATGCTTCACCAATCCTTTTCCTTCTACCGCGTTCACACAATAGAGTGCATGCAATAGATCTGCAGGCTGCCCAAACCCACAGACCCAATGTAGTCGAAGCAGTAGGTGGATGTTGAGGCTGATTATTCTTAATAATCCTCTACTGTTCACACACTTCTTTAAGCCAAGTAACCGTAAGTGGGGTCTCTTGTTTTTGCCTTATCCCACAATTCACAATGAAATAACACCTGAACGTATCTAGCAGGAAGCTTCTTAAGGACCACAAGTCAGGGTATGTCCCAGGGGCATAATCCAAAACAATGTTTTTCTAACTGATTTATTTTTATTTAAAAATAAGTTCATAATTCGTGAATTGTTCTGGAGAATGGAATAAAATTGTAAAATCCTTTTAGAAAGATGACAAAAATATTAGAACCACTCGGTTAATGAAAATGTTGAGCATGAATAAATGGGAAAATTACTGCAGTAAATTTATCATTTACATTCCTCTTCTATTGAGAAGCTGGGATGGACTAAAATGGCAGCTACATGGACGTGTGCTGATTCTGTCCTGGCCAGGATGCGCAAAAGTCTGTTATGGAAGGGGCTTAATTTTTCTCTGAGAAGTGCAATCTGCATAAAACATCTTGCCTATACCACCCGCCAGAGTTGTCTGCGCTGATACAGATTCTGACCCTGGTTAAGCCTGGACTCCTTATGCCCCCACCTCTGGGTACTATGGGTCTAGCAATGGCAAGAAAGCAAATCCAGAGCAGCACCTCAGGAACAATAGCAGGGAGAGCAGGTATGGAATGTTATAAAGGAAAGAGGGAATTGGAGCTACAAGCGGGTATATGAAGAAGTACAGGGGCAAAAAAAGGGAATCGGGAAAGTGAGGTGGAAAAAAAAGAGTGAATGTGAGAAGGAACGGGGAGAGGAAGACATCGGCTCTTTCAGTCAGTATATTACAAGTGCCTGTAGACGTTGGTCACAACGAATTAGTATATTAAAAAAAAAAACTGCCTGCTGAATACGTGTGCTGATGATCTGTCGGTATACAATCTACAGCTAAAGGAAACCAGCTATAGTGCCTGCCAGTTCAAGGGAGCAAAGCATAACCATATGGCGTCAAAGAACAGAAACCCAACCCTTTGTAAACAATCAAAGTATTCCATCAGGTGGTTGATGTTGAGCGTCGCACATCCGATATAGGTAAGTCAGAATATCAAATACAAAGAAATGTAGTCATGTGGAGGGTGCCGAAAACAAGAACTCTCACGATGGTGGGACTATACGATCTTAGAAAAATACATGGAAAACAACCAAATCCCGAGGGGTCTGAGGGTTATCCTCTTTCCATCTTTCGATGACCTTAGCCCTGACTTACTCAAAGAGTGGGAACAACTGCTGATCACTTCATCGTATGGCATGATGGATATACTTATCCGTGATGCCAAGAATAAGCGGGAGAAACTTTTACAGGACATTGCACAACTAGAGAAAGAAATCAATGACATAGACTCTCCCGACACTAAAACAAGAAACTTTAATATCCTTAAGGATGTTCTACAAAAACACCAATTATATATCAAGGACAAGAAAGTACGTAAACTTAGGAGGGATGACAATGACTATAAGAAGGGGAGGGTGTTTACTTTCGCACGTAAGTTTGACAATTCCAAACTAGACATAGACAGGGAATCCCCTATTACGGATAAGAACCCCCCCCTTGTCAAATCTCACAACTAGCGACACAGACATATCCAGCATCTCCAGTGGGACTAGTGAAGACACTAGGGAAAAAATACCTCTGCCTTCCACCTCATATAGATCCCCTTTTTTATTGGAACTGGAGCGATTCCGGAGGGGCCAAAAACAACTGCAAAGCAGGGAAGAAGCAACTACAAGGCCACTAGACGGGGGAAGCACAAGTGCAAACCCAAACAGACGTCAAGAGGGAGTGGCCACGCGCTCAACAACTCGCAGTGCCCAACAGTGATAGACACCCCTGACCCCAAGAATGATACTTCCAGTGCCATTTCTATCGTCAATCTATCCTCTAGAATCCTGACCCCCAACCAAACCAACATGCTCAAAAAAGGCTTAGGATTTGTACCTACCACACTTCCAGACTTCACAGAACTCCATATCAGTTTGTTCAAATTTGTTCGCAAATGTAAACTCTACAAGTATTTTTACGATGTAAACACTCGGGCTCGGGCTACTACTACCCTACACCACACTCCCAGCACAATGACCATCAAGGACGTTAAAGACGTTAAAGACATCCAAACGCTGCTCTCAATTGAACATCAGGAGGGACACTTACCTACTCTTACAGAGATCCTTACTGATCTGAACATAGATACTAACCCCAGGACCTACAGTGATCTAAAGATAAGCTCTAAATTCACACCCATAATACCCAGGGACTTTGCAATTGACTCTTTCTGCAATAAGGTTACCAGTGAGTTATACCACATGGAGGAACAATACTTGTCAGGACATAAATCTATCCCTTGGCACAACATTACCTTGGCCGAAAAGCAAGCCTTAATCTCACTTGGTACTTACAATGACATAATAATCAAAGAAGCTGACAAGGGTGGGAATATCGTGATCATGGACAGGGCGGACTATATATCAGAATTAGATCGACAAGTATCAGATCGCTCTGCATATCTCAAACTCACTTCCAACCCCATGCCGGAAGTTAATAGATGTATCCTACGCAAACTCCAAACGTACCTGGACCAGGACTTGATATCTGATATGGAGTTTAAATACCTATACAATAACACACCTACCTCACCGTGCATCTATATCCTACCAAAAATACATAAACCGGGCACGTTTCCCCCAGATAGACCTATCATTTCCGGCATTGGCTCTCCTACGGAGAAACTATCGGAATATATAGATATCTTCCTACAGCCCTTTGTGCAGAATTTACCTTCTTACATCAGGGACACCAAGGACCTACTATGCAAAATCACTGACTACGACTGGACGGACGGTCACTATCTAGTCACTTTGGATGTCACCTCATTGTACACGAGTATCCCGAGAACAGAGGGGCTTACTGCCATCCTACACTACCTAGACACTAGGGATGCTGCCTTACTAGACCATACAAACATGCTCATGGACCTGATAAGTTTAGTCTTAGACAACAACGTTTTCCTACATAATGGATGCTGGTATCGCCAGATACAGGGAGTGGCAATGGGAGCCAAATTCTCCCCATCATATGCTAACCTTTATATGGGTTACCTAGAGAAAGTACATGTGTGGCGTTCCTGTCCTCCACCCCTTACACAACACATTCTATATTGGGGCAGATACATGGATGATATTTTAGTTTTTTGGTCAGGCGATGTACCCTCACTCCTATTGTTCACAGAACATCTTAACAACAACATTTTCAACATGAAGTTCACACATGAGGCCAGCCAATCCTCCATCAATTTTCTTGACCTCACCATCTACATAAAGAATGGTAAAATATGCACCAGACTATTCAGAAAGCCCACAGCATGCAACGCTTTACTGCATGCCACCAGTTCACATCCTAAATCCCAAATTGATGCCATTCCATATGGGGAAGCAACCAGGATCCGACGCAACTGTAGCGAGGAACTGACATTCCGTGAAGAATTACACAACATGGAACAACGCTTTAGGCACAGAGGTTATCATCCTCAGACCCTGAATAAAGCCGTTCATAAGATCATGAAAATGAAACGTCCCAATTTACTTACTAACACAAAGAAGAACGGGTCACAGGAACACATATCCTTGGTTATAAAACATAGTGCACTAAGCTCACAAATCTACAAGACTGTACGTAAACATTGGTCTACATTACTAACAGACGACATTTTAAAAAATGGACTTACTACCAACCCTAGCATCATTTACATGAGAGGCACCACCCTATGGGATAAGTTATGTCACAGCTTTATGCCACCAGAGAATAGGGATACCTGGATGCCCAAACCACCACCTGGTACGTACAGATGTGGACACTGTAACATCTGTGGATACATCAAAGATAAGACAGTGAATTTCCAATACAATACACAGATCACACATAAACTTAAACATTTTATTAATTGCAACACAAGTTTTGTGGTGTATTGCATTGTTTGTACATGTGGACTCATCTATGTGGGAAGTACCATCCGACCATTGAAAGAGAGAATCCAAGAGCACTTGAGAGCCATTCGATCTTCGAACATTAATTATCCCTTTGCGACCCATTATAATGAGACACATGGACGTAGAGAAGTCCTGGACATTCTTATCCACGGGGTCGACTCTGTAAAAAAGATGCCTCGAGGAGGTAACCGCACTTTGGCCCTCAGACGCCTTGAAAGTAGGTGGATCATTAAGCTACGAGCAGTAGAACAGGGCCTTAACATGAATAAGGACCTGCATGTTTTTCTCTAACAAAGGTGCAGTGCCCCACCTCCCTACTATATACCTAATACATTAGTCACCTGTACATCAATAGGATCCACATTTTGGTTTTTACGCAGTTCCTTCTAGCTGTCCCTTTTAGGCTATATATAAAAAATAAAAAACAACTCATAATAATATACGTGCCCCAAGATGTTCCATACGTATTGCAACATTGTAATGCCTAATGTAACTCTCGCATTATACTTGGTCTTTATCCCCAATGTATTGTAAGCACCTGGCACTAATATGAACAACTTTTACATTCTGTTTTAACAATCTTCTCAACATTTCTTATTTCTGCCTCTCTCTATAAACCTTGGAATGTTTTTGTTTGTGCCATCCATAATATACCTATATGAAAATGCCAATACAGTAGTATTGTTAAAACACCATGTTAAATTTTCTACAAACTGTACACTGTATGTATATAGATTTTCAATGGATACTCATGCATTTTTTGGTTGTTCTGTTTTTTACATCCCTCCCTATTTTCTTCTTTACGTAATTCTCTATGCATGCAATCCCCCTTTGTCTTCCACCCCTCCATTTAACAGTACTCATTTATCAGTTGAATTCTAGTAAGCATGTAGCAAGTCTGGTGAATTTGGTCTCCACGCAATACCACTTTCTTGCTTCCTATATATATCAGTGGCACCCACTCGCCTGCTTTATAATGTAGTGTGACCATGGTCTCTCACACAACCATTGTGGCACATAGTTACTGACTATCCGCTCTATTTCTTTCAATATGGCGTCCATGGTGTGCTCCTATCACGGAGCCTTCATCCCCATGCGCCAATGCAGACTAGACGCTAGTCCCTCTTTTATTTTTGGAGTACGCGTATACATACGCCGACACTCCTCAAACGTTCTGTTGTCGGACTGAACACGGCAGCGTTAACACGCGCTGTCGATCGCGCACACATACTGGTGTGCAGTTTCCCGGAATCTGGGGAAACACGGGTAAGTGCTTCTACTGCGTATCCCTGTAGTTTATTTAGCTCCGCAATATAACCTGATTAGAATTATGGGTTTTACTCTTTTTACAATATGCCCCGGCGCACCGAAATAGAAGTCGTTTGACTTCGGCTAGCTAGCAGGGGACTAATCCTGGTATCTCTGGGGAGTGGCCCTTTACCTCTTGACATACTTAAAGCTATAGAAACGAAGACCCGTGTTTTATATAAATATATTTGTTCGTGTTTTTGTTTTCTCTCCCACTTGCACTTTAGTTAACTGGAATCTCCCGTACAGCTATCCTAGTCGATACTCTCGGTCCTATGCTATGATTTTAATTGGAACTCATTCTCCCCTTTCTCCCTAGCTCAACTTATACAGACTGGTTTTACCAAGGCCGCATTCAGAGTGTTCTTCCTACTACGGACACACTCTACATGATAGCTTGCTAGCTTCCTAAAACAATACTCGTTTCTTGAATATAAAGGGACCTTGTCACTATGATGGAGAACCCTTCGGTCTCCCTGGTAGGTCATATGTTTGACCTCGATACACTTATTTTCTCTTTTTATACTTTATCCATATGAGCCCTCTACACTAGTAATGTGTTTTTCCTCTGGGCTTTCTCTACCATTTTCGAATTCTTACGTGGAACTCCAACGGAAACATTTTGATTCCCATTTACAGTTTAGTTCATGAGGTAATTGTATTTCTCTACGGGCACCATGTTAGATCACTCATGTGCATGGAATGTCAATCCTAGCACGACCCTCTCTCCTGGAAAGATCTTACACCCCCCGTAGCACACCCCGTTTCCCGGTGATGGGTGTTACTATCTTCATCATTCACAAACAATAACGTCTGGGTTTTCTCACTGTCACGCACCACTTTTGTCATCTAAAGTAATACTCTTTGGACACAACACATCATGAACGAATGGGTTATCTCTACTTTGATTGTATATTACCCATAATGGGTCTTTACACTTGACCTATATAAAATGTTCGTTTCTCACTACTTTCAATTTACAATTAAGGTCTTAATTCATACATGTACCTACCGGATGGTAGTGAATTTATATTTTTTAAGAGCTCCAATCTGTTTTTGTTTCCAGCCTTGAAGAAGTCCGTTGAGGACGAAACATGTGTTGGCTGTTACCGAATTTTCATGCATTTATCAGAACATATGGACACTATTATTACTGTATAAATATTAAGTTATCACCAAGGAGGTTTACTATTAAATTCCTCTGCTAATCTACGTATCTCGGTTCCATGACTTAGGAGTGCCCTGGTTGCCTTTTTTCCCTTACAGAAACCCAACCCTGTTGAACTAACGGTTCACTGTGCATGTTGGTGATATCCCCTTGTAAAAGTTCAGGAATACATATCTTTGCCTCTTTAAAACTGCCCTTGATGGCTTAAACATTTGAGTAATTGAGTTATACGCAATGTGAGTAGTCGCAACCCTAATAGTTCAGAGGTACAGAATATAAGCACACAGCATCTTGGAGAGGAAAAGAAGAGCAGCGCTGTTAAACAGACACATCAAACCTCCGCTGTGGGAGTGTAAAAATCCAATAATAAGAGCTAACGCCAAAACACACTGAGTGTACTAGTAAACCGGCATTAGAATGTTTTCTTGTTTGTTTTTTTTTCTTTTCATGGGGATATCAGGGACATGCTTAGTGACGTTTAGCAGTATCTCAGCATATCTGTTTAACTTTTGCTGTAGCTTGTCTATTGACAAATATCTTGGGCACATGTATGCATCATAAATCTTTTTAATATTCTAATTTGTTGTCATACACCTACAGACACTTGCACGTCATTGACTAAAAGAGCTGATATTATCTGTTGTGCTGTTGAAAACGTTTCTACATGACGGACTATGGTTACTACTTTTGAATTCTTTGCAGCTATAGAAATCAATAACAATCACGATATTACATGACGAGGAATCAAGCAAACTATTTGACAAACTGTGCTCCATTATGTAAACAATTCATGTAGCAGACCGCGGTGTATAAACGGAATAATGCAGGATGAGCTCCTCAGCAATATAGCTTTATTTTTCAAATTATCAGCACCATTATCCTAATATTTAATGACTCGCACAATGCCATGTCCTGATGGTGGTTCTGGAGAATTGTTAAAATAGGACCGAAACATTGACTGCACCAACGAAGAGGAACAAATCAAGTTTCTCCTTGGACTGCACTTTGAGGAACATTGCATAAGCCTCTTGTACTTTGTTCTCTGTCTGGCCTTGAGTCTATTATTATTTTTTTAATTAATGATACGTGTTCTGTGTTGACCATATGTAGGTGGGGTCTCGGTGCCTATATAAATTATCTATAAATAGTACTGTAATAAAACAGACATTACTTAAGTGGTCATGTCCCCTTTCTCTGATACTTGGGACAAAATTGATTAAGAAAAAAATTATTCGATGTAGTATGGTCTATAGTGTTGGCCAAAAATTGGGAGACACACTTCTGGCTGAATCAAGCTTAAGTGGGACTTTATCTCTTTTGTGATTATTACAGACCCCATCCACTGAGTAACAGAGTACTTTCTTTCCCCGCAGTGATGTATACTTAGGGAGCATTAATTATATGTATACTGAGAACATAGGAACTCATTTTCATCAAGCTATGGATGCTGCTTACAGTGGATTCAAATTTCAATTAAAAATGTCAATTCCATCGTCTGCTTCCAAACTTGACTTATCCTGCGCCAGAAATAAAAACCATTGACATTTCTTGTGGCACTGAAGTTTTAGGTGGGCATAAGGTGCTATTTGCATAACACTACAGATCCCCAAATTTAACCTGATGCTCCACTCCCCCAAAACCCGGGAAGGGTCATGGTCCCGATTTAAGTGTGAAAATAGAAAACAACACTACCCACTGAACATAATATAGTGTAGAACATTTGTTATTGGCTTGTCATTTCCTGGAAGTTGGAAAGCTTGCCTTTTGGCGGCCCTGTTTTTAAAAAGCCAACCTTGTTTTCTGTCCCAAAAGGGGTTTGAGTTTCTGCCTAGCCCTAACCGCATTTGACTGCTAAACCCATATGATAAGTTTGCAAATAAAAACAAATGCATTACATTTAATGATTTTTTAGAATAGTTAAATTAAAAAACACCGATTGTTTTGTTTAATGCCATGGTATTTATTATAACTGCATAAAGCGTGCTTTAAGTTGCGTTTACGTTTGTGGTTTTAACAACGCATAACTTGATGATCTTTATCTGCACCACCCATGTATTTCATAAACTATACTCTTAAAACCCTTATTGGATTTACTGAATATTTATGCGCTCGAGGAAGTAGGTGCAGTGTTTGTTGTGCGATCGTCATTCGAACTAAGAGCATCATCCTTCCCTCCATTGGTTTGACCTTTAACCCTAAGTGAATCATTCTCTGCCGTCCGGTTTTAAACACTGATAGTCTAGTTAGTTTACCGGAACCAGCTGCTGTAGATTTAACTGTGAAACAAGAGCTGTTTGGATGTAACTTCTTAAAGCTCCTCAGTAAAGTGTAAGTAGGATGAGGCACTAAAACTAGAAGTTGGTACATCTTTTCTCTATTAATTGATCAAAAATACCTGCGCTCGAGGAACCAGATGCCACGCTTACCATATGTGATGAAGTGTGAATAAATGTGCGTGTGTATATGTATGTGTGTGTATATATATATATATATATATATATATATATCAGTTGTGGCAAACATTACAAACGTACAAATGTCAAAAGCCGAAAAGTATTGGCAAGATGTCGGTTTTGCACCATACCCTGCACAGCACATGCTGTACCACTGTAAATGCACCATTATTATTGTGTAGATTAAAAAAATACCCTCCTCCAACCCATCCATTTGGTGCACATCCGGTAACATTGATGACACAAGGAAGCGGGGCATATGGCACAGTGTTGTACACTATGTATGATGTGCATGTCTACTAGTCAGTACCTGACTGGTCTGGGCATGGTCTAGGGTGCATCCTTCTCTACAGATACCTGCTATGTATCAAGAATCACCTTCCCCCGTCCATGTTTCGGAGTCCAGCCTCGCCAGGTAAGTATGATATGGTCCCCAGATATCTCTAGGGTGGCTGCAACTAGGAAGAAGTTCACCATATGTTTCTGGCTGTGTATTGCAGTATATTGTATCCTTTAGCCACTCCTGCAGCGTCATTAGTGGCCCTCTGGCCCCTCGCATCGCCACTCGTCTGTTCGCCAATAACAGCCCTGCAACCGTCATTCGTCTGGTGGAAGCCAGTAGTGTTTGTCACATCCAAGCAATGCCAGCAGTGGTTAAGGGTCCAGATGCTCATCTACAGTAATACTCAACTCCCGGAACACGGCTTGCCGCAATTTATATATGAATCATGAATATTGATTACATTGTTGTCTAGAAGAAAAATCTCTTCTGGGATGCTGCTTGACTTTTGCCTGCTTCTATTTTTTTTTTTGTTCTTTTCTATAGTATCGGAATTCATCGGGATTGATCTAATAATAGAATTAACGTGTGTTTGGTAAATGTATTTATATAGTGCTTAGGAATTATGACGAGGCATTGAAGTGCTTTTTCGGCCCGTAGGGCGCTACTTAGAGGGGAAAAGGGATGGAAAGGATGGAAGGTTTATTTTATACCAAAATGAAACTAAGTTATACGTGCATACATATATATGCACCTGATGTTTGGTTAAGTTTTGTTTGCAGAAGCTTATCTATATAAATGCCCAAATGTACATTAAAGCAGCAATATTTACATGATCTGCTGCCAACATTTTTTCATGCAGTACATTTTTATGGTTTCAAATAACTGTAATCATATATGCAAACATATACATGGCACTTAACGGATTACTTCATGTTGTCTGTAGTGATTGTATTTTAGAATAAACCCAGGAATCCTGGAAACCTTAAATCTGGAATCCTTGTCAGACATAAGGCTTTGGACTAAGCCTTACTAAGACTCACAAGGTCTTTTCGAAGACTCCGTCCCAATCTTGTGCATTTATCCTCTTAATTAGTTCAATAGAGCCACGACAGCCTCAACCTCACAACCCCTTTATCACTTTCCCACAGTCATAACCTTTGACTTCAGGCCTCCGCAACGACCATTCACACCCTTCAACCTCAGTGCCACAATCAAGCCTCGCCCTTCAAACTCACACCCTTCGTTTCCCAGAAAATAAATGAATGTTCTCCTGAACTCAGAGGATCACCCTTCAATATCCTTCTTCTTTTCATTATTCAGTTTCTGCCTCACCTTTTAACCTCATCCTGTAGTCCCATCCAAGCAAGCTCATCCTGTAGTAAAATCCAATAACCCCAGGCCTCACATTCCAGTATTAAAAGTCTAGTCACATCCTCGCTGTCTAACCCCAATAGTCTAATCCTTTAGAAATCGCTATCAAACATTGTCTGGCCTCCTCTGCCTTACAATTAACTCTTGGACCGCAAACACTGACCTCATCCGCATCGTAGGTGTAGGAGGCTGGACTGGCTTGTAGTGAGTACCAAGGGGTACTTGCACCTTGCACCAGGCCCAGTTATCCCTTATTAGTGTATAGGGTGTCTAGCAGCTTAGGCTGATAGATAATGGTAGCTTAGCAGAGCAGCTTAGGCTGAACTAGGAGACGTGTGAAGCTACTACAGTACCACAAGTGTCACTTGCACAATATCATAAGAAAACACAATACACAGTTATACTAAAAATAAAGGTACTTTATTTTTATGACAATATGCCAAAGTATCTTAGAGTGTACCCTCAGTGAGAGGATAGGAAATATACACAAGATATATATACACAATAGCAAAAATATGCAGTATAGTCTTAGAAAACAGTGCAAACAATGTATAGTTACAATAGGATGCAATGGGGAAACATAGGGATAGGGGCAACACAAACCATATACTCCAAAAGTGGAATGCGAACCACGAATGGACCCCAAACCTATGTGACCTTGTAGAGGGTCGCTGGGACTATTAGAAAATAGTGAGAGTTAGAAAAATAACCCTCCCCAAGACCCTGAAAAGTGAGTGCAAAGTGCACTAAAGTTCCCCTAAGTACAAAGAAGTCGTGTTAGAGGAATAATGCAGGAAAGACACAAACCAACAATGCAACAACGATGGATTTCCAATCTAGGGTACCTGTGGAACAAGGGGACCAAGTCCAAAAGTCACAAGCAAGTCGGAGATGGGCATATGCCCAGGAAATGCCAGCTGTGGATGCAAAGAAGCTTCTACTGGACAGAAGAAGCAGAGGTTTCTGCAGGAACGAAAAGGGCTAGAGACTTCCCCTTTGGTGGACGGATCCCTCTCGCCGTGGAAAGTCGTGCAGAAGTGTTTTCCCGCCAAAAGAACGCCAACAAGCCTTGCTATCTGCAAATCGTGCGGTTAGCGTTTTTGGATGCTGCTGCGGCCCAGGAGGGACCAGGAGGTCGCAAATTGGACCAGGAGGTAGAGGGGACGTCGAGCAAGACAAGGAGCCCTCTTAGCAGCAGGTAGCACCCGGAGAAGTGCCAGAAACAGGCACTACGAGGATGCGTGAAACGGTGCTCACCCGAAGTTACACAAAGGAGTCCCACGTCGCCGGAGACCAACTTAGAAAGTCGTGCAATGCAGGTTAGAGTGCCGTGGACCCAGGCTTGGCTGTGCACAAAGGATTTCCGCCGGAAGTGCACAGGGGCCGGAGTAGCTGCAAAAGTCGCGGTTCCCAGCAATGCAGTCTAGCGAGGTGAGGCAAGGACTTACCTCCACCAAACTTGGACTGAAGAGTCACTGGACTGTGGGGGTCACTTGGACAGAGTTGCTGGATTCGAGGGACCTCACTCGTCGTGCTGAGAGGAGACCCAAGGGACCGGTAATGCAGCTTTTTGGTGCCTGCGGTTGCAGGGGGAAGATTCCGTCGACCCACGGGAGATTTCTTCGGAGCTTCTAGTGCAGAGAGGAGGCAGACTACCCCCACAGCATGCACCACCAGGAAAACAGTCGAGAAGGCGGCAGGATCAGCGTTACAGAGTTGCAGTAGTCGTCTTTGCTACTATGTTGCAGTTTTGCAGGCTTCCAGCGCGGTCAGCAGTCGATTCCTTGGTAGAAGGTGAAGAGAGAAATGCAGAGGAACTCGGCTGAGCTCTTGCATTCGTTATCTAAAGTTTCCCCAGAGACAGAGACCCTAAATAGCCAGAAAAGAGGGTTTGGCTACC
This sequence comes from Pleurodeles waltl, assembly GCF_031143425.1. NCBI lineage: Eukaryota > Metazoa > Chordata > Amphibia > Caudata > Salamandridae > Pleurodeles > Pleurodeles waltl. The sequence goes on from NC_090450.1 coordinate 586,588,882, forward strand.
TAGGAGAGAGGATAGGCTAGCAACACCTGAAGGAGCCTATCACAAGGAGTCTCTGACGTCACCTGGTGGCACTGGCCACTCAGAGCAGTCCAGTGTGCCAGCAGCACCTCTGTTTCCAAGATGGCAGAGGTCTGGAGCACACTGGAGGAGCTCTGGACACCTCCCAGGGGAGGTGCAGGTCAGGGGAGTGGTCACTCCCTTTTCCTTTGTCCAGTTTCGCGCCAGAGCAGGGCTAAGGGGTCCCCTGAACCGGTGTAGACTGGCTTATGCAGAATTGGGCACATCTGTGCCCAAGAAAGCATTTCCAGAGGCTGAGGGAGGCTACTCCTCCCCTGCCTTCACACCATTTTCCAAAGGGAGAGGGTGTAACACCCTCTCTCAGAGGAAGTCCTTTGTTCTGCCATCCTGGGCCAGGCCTGGCTGGACCCCAGGAGGGCAGATGCCTGTCTGAGGGGTTGGCAGCAGCTGCAGTGAAACCCCAGGAAGGGCAGTTTGGCAGTACCAGGGTCTGTGCTACAGACCACTGGGATCATGGGATTGTGCCAACTATGCCAGCATGACATAGAGGGGGCAATTCCATGATCATAGGCATGTTACATGGCCATATTCGGAGTTACCATTGTGAAGCTACATATAGGTAGTGACCTATATGTAGTGCACGCGTGTAATGGTGTCCCCGCACTCACAAAGTCCGGGGAATTGGCCCTGAACAATGTGGGGGCACCTTGGCTAGTGCCAGGGTGCCCTCACACTAAGTAACTTTGCACCTAACCTTTACCAGGTAAAGGTTAGACATA